>NW_028258143.1:28845000-30095000 GCF_053883595.1 Heterocephalus glaber | reverse complement strand
TTCCTGTTGTTGAAGCCACTTGGTCCGTGATATTTTGTTATTGGCAGCCTGAGTCGACTAAGACAACCACTCCAAGTTCTGCCAAGAAACATATGAAGTCTCAGGAAATGAAGAGTTTCTCAAAACAAGTAATCAAGTAAAAAAAAAAACCCACCCTCTGCTGCAGTATTCTCTGCAGATCTCAGCTGACTAAAGTGTAGACTGGGTCTTCCTAACCAACCTCACTGAGCAGATGAGTGACACAGGAGCCAGCCTTGCTAACAGGCTTGGCAGAGTTCTGCCATCCCTTGTCTACAGGCTCCCCTCCACAGTAAGGATGCTACTTAACTGCTGTGGGAACATCTAGGAAACTGGAGAGGCTGAACTAGACTGAAACAGGAGGATTTATTTGGTGCACCATGACTTAGTTGGACTCATGTCCAAAAGACTGAGCACCTGAACAAAGGAAAGGGTCTACTTCCTTATATACAACCTCGGGTAAGAAACAAAGGCAGTTAGTCACTCCCATGTCATCTTCTTTTCTTAGCCTTGAAGACAAGCAGAATCTTAGGCTCCCAGGATGTCAGGATGTTATAAAACTGGTTTACAGCCTTTACCTATGAATTTTATCAGCCACAGGACAAGGTGCTGCGTTCTCAAGGGAGATGTCCAGAGATGTATGCCTTGGGCTCCTCTTTTATCACTGGGAAGGACACTGGTTGCATTCCTGAGGAAGGGGGTGTCAGGAGGAGAGTTGCATAAGGCTGGGAGATTTTTTGGTCAGAGGCTTGTCTTTTCTGAATTTCTGCTTTACAACGATATCTCCTTCGCACCAGTATGGCATCATGGTGTGACATGTGCATCCACAGTGAGGAGAGGTGAGCAGTGTCAGTGGTACTTGGACTTTATTGTCATTTTTGAGTGGGTGGTGGTTGTGCTAGTGCTGGGTTCTAAAACATATGTGTTTCATCCAGGTATGGTGGTGCTGGCCTGTAGTTCCAGCTACTTGGGAGGCTGAGGCAGGCAGATCCCTTGAGCCCAGGAGTTCAATGTCATTCTGGGTGACATACTGAAACATCATCTCAAAAAAACCATAAGCATATTTCCATATATAAATTTAAACAAACTTTCTATTTTTGAAGTTTCAGATTTATAGAAAAGTTGCAAAAGCTATTCATGAAAATAGTACAGAGAACCTGCATATACTCTTCACACAGGTTTCTGTTATTAGTATCTTGCATTGCTATAATGTATTTGTCTTGACTAAGTAACCAGCACTGATTCATCATTAATAACCAACCTCCAAGCTGCTGTGGTGACACATGCCTATAATCTCAGCAGTTGGGAGACTGAAGCAGGTGGACCACAAATTTGAGGTTAGCATGAACTACAGAGGGAGACTCAGTATCAAAAAATCAAACCAAACCAAAACTACACTAAACTTTATATTTTATTCAGATTTCCTTAGCTTTTCCTCTATGCTTTCTCTGTTCCAAGATATCCTCTAAGATACCACATTACATTTAGTTGTTATGTCTACTTAATCTTTCCTGGCTGTGATATTTTCTCAGATTTTTGATGACCTTGACAATTTCCAGAATTAGTGGGCAGAGATTTTATACGCTGCTCCTCAATTTGGCTTGCCCTATTGTCTTTCTTGTAGCTATCCTGGGGTTGTGGGTTTGGGAGGGACCCACAGAGCTGAGGTACCTTTGCCCATGAGTCATATCAAGGTGCAAGCATCACTGACACTGGTCACCTCTCCTCACATATCATGAAATCAAGAAAGATAGTTGAGGAAAGAGAGAAAGATGAGTAGAACAAAACAGAAATAAAGGTAAAAAATCTAAACAACCTAAAAAATAGACCCCCCAAAACACCAAGTAAACAGTAAAAGGAAAACAAAACAAACAATGAAAAAAATAATAAAATTCCTCTGGTATCCACAGTTCTGTGGTGGTGTCCAAGTCAGAGTCTGAAACTGTGCTGTGTAACCCCAACTTTCTGTGTGTTCCTTGGTGGCCTACCCATGTCCCCTTACCATGATTGTCTCTATGTCACTCTCTGGGTTGCTGTAGCACCCTCAAGCAGGAACAGCCTGGGGCTGTTCTCAGTCCCCTGGATAGTTGGCTCCTCCTG
Organism: Heterocephalus glaber; assembly: GCF_053883595.1. Lineage (NCBI taxonomy): Eukaryota > Metazoa > Chordata > Mammalia > Rodentia > Bathyergidae > Heterocephalus > Heterocephalus glaber. Next base: position 30,092,882 of record NW_028258143.1, on the reverse strand, counting down.
GTTTTTGCACAGCCTCCTGTTCCACCCACAGTCTCATCTCTATCCTGTCACTTCACTTGTCTCGCAGGGAGAGGTGGGGGTGGTTGGGCTGCTGTCACCATTGTGGATACAGTCCAAGGCTGCCAGGTTCCCTTCAGCCTCCTCTCCAGTGGGTCGAGTGCCCACCTCCAAGGCTGTTCAAATCCTGTGCATCTGTCCCTCTCTGAAGCCATTGCTCGCCACTCACTTCTTTCACTGCCTCCACTGAATTGCGGTTCCTGTGTTGTCACTAGAGGTTCCAGGTAGCTGCTAGGGCACATGACAGAAAAAACAAAACAAAACAAAACAAAGCTGGTAGCCTATCATCTGTCCATTGGGGAGGAAGCAGTTTCCTGTCACTTGGCCCTGTGAATGCCTGTGAAATCTGCTGCCAGGCTGCAGCATCGTCTGTGTGGAGGAAGGCAAAAGAGTCAGAGGCCTTAAATACCAAAATCTATCCCATGTGGATTGAGTTTGCCACACTATTGCAGTCCATCAGTTTTTTGGAGACTTCCCAGAATGGTGGTTCATGCTCCGCGTGTGTGCTGCTTCGCCATTTTGTTAAGTCCTATTGTTGCAGATAGCTTAGTTAGAAATTATTATAAGACAGTTAGGCAAAGCTGGGCCCTCAGCCTAAAAAACAACTGAGGCAGCATTCACTGGTTAGCATTATAAAAAGAAAAGAAGTACTACTTCCCCAGAGATGAACAGCAGTGATTGATATTCTAAATAGACATCAATCTTCCTAGCTCATTTCCTTTCCAGAAATTCTTTCTGTACAACTTGTTTTCCCATTTAATCCCCATTTAATCAGTATTACCTGTGTTGTTGTAGGAAATATGAAATATGAAATATTATATCTCCCAACCTGTTAGCTGTATGATACACCGAGTTCTTGTTCTCTAGAAATCAAAGAATGAGTCCTAGGAATGATGGAGGTTAAAAGTAGGAAGATATTTATTGATAGGAAAGCTCCTAAGAGGCAGGAAGGGTCCCAAGTAGGTAGCCCAGGACCCCACTTTACAGAGAATTCTTCTAGGGTGAAACCCAAGTGGGTACAATGTGGGCCACAGCCATGAACATCCAGTAAGGTTACAAGTACTGGCACTTAGGTAATGGTGGTCCAATTGGGAAGCAAGTCATGTACCAAGCATGGATGGAAAGAACAAAGATTCTCCTAGGAGGTGGTGGGTCCAGAGGTCTCTGATCACCCCCAGGATGGTTGATGCCTATCTATACTTCACTAAGCCCAGTTCTTTGAAGAAGTATGTGGGACTGGTCATCTTGTCTCCATCTTGAGGCCTTGGTTTCAGCTGATGTGCAGCTGTGGTGTGTTTCACCTTTGTCCTGGCCCTCTCTGAGGCAGAAAACATACCAAACATAATGGATAATTATTGTAAAATATTTGTTAATGAACTCTATGCTAAAACTCTGTTTGAAATGTGTGTGGTTTGAAACTTGTGTGAAATTGTCCCTGCTTGGAAACTCTGGGTGAGCCTCCTCCCTCTTGTGGGGGCAGCCTGCTCCCAGAGAGATTAGAAGTTAGCTTTGAAGTGTGTCTATCTAAGTACCCCCTACCTAATGCTGCTGTACCACACCCTTGCTGCATTCTATAATCACAACTTATGCTACCCTTGCACCTAATGCTGCTTTATCATGCCCTTGCCACATTCTGGTGTGCAACTGCAAGTTAAGCTGCCCTGTAAAAGGTATAAAAAGAAGAAACTGTCTTAACTCATGGTCAGCCTATAAGGACCCATTTCCTGAGGTTGGTCATTGCCTGACAATAAACTTCTTTTTTTAATTTTACCCCACTCTCCTGGTCTCTGAGAGATCATTTCGACTCCCTTTGCCGCAACATCTTGAGGACTTAGCCCTATCTGACTGCCTATGATATTCCTACCTAGCAGGCTGGGGATTTAGCTCAGTGGTTTCGCTGCCTGCTGTGCAAGTGCAAGGACCTGAGTTTGATCCCCGGTACCAAAAAAAACAAAAAAACAAAAACAAAAAAAATATTCCTACCTAGCTCATCTATCTATAATAGAGAGACTGTACTTGCAATCTTTTTTTGATACCAGGGATCAAACTCATGACTTTGCACTTGAGAGGTAGGTGCAGTACCACTGAGCTACATCCCCAGCCCATGTACTTATAATCTTATTGGTTGATCATGATTTTGTCCTACTTCATGCCCATCTTGTAATTATCCATTGGGTCTTATAGTTTTGTCCCACCTTGAACCTGCCTCACCTCATGGCTTTGCCCTATAAAATATCTTTGAAAAGCGGGGTGGGCAGGCAACCCATTTTCAAGTCCCCCTTCTATCTCTCTTAGACAGAAGCTATCTTTCTTTCAATAAAATTTTCCTACTCTTAACTTCCATTGTTCCTAGAATTCATTCTTTGATTTTAGAGAACACAAACTCACATTCAGATATCTAGTAGGTTTGGGAGTTACATCTATTCCCCCTATATCACTATATCTGTCTTTTGTTTGATCTACAAGTCTCTTATTTCAGATGGTATGTCCCTCCCCTTCTTCCAGTTACCTGTGTTTTTAGTTGATTTTCTCCAAGTAGCTCCAACACAGCTCCTCCTCTATTCAGCCATGATGAATTTCTGTCCTTAAGTGGATTTCTTATAAGTAGTGTGGACATATGTCTTTACTTTTTAAAAATCCAATTCCATATTCACTTTTTAAAAAAATCTTGTGTTCACATTTTAAAAAGTAATCGTTATATAATTGAAATAAAATTTACTATTTTATTAAGTGCATATATTCATTATATTTGTTTCTTGAATCTTTTCCACTTCTTGTTCTTCCTTCTCTGGTTTTAAGTATCTTACACGGTTCCTTATATGATTTTGTTTCTATCTTAACATATCGTTTCTACTCCTTAAAAAAGAATTAGTAGCTATGAAACCAAAAGATAGAGAAAGATAGGGCACAGGTCCTAAATAATCAACCTGAAGTAAACTAAGAGTTGGTGTTTTCATGAGTTAATTACCAAAGGGCCTGAATAATTAATCTAAACAAACTATCAGGGCTGAATGAACACAAAGGACAAGGAACAGGTCCCTAAGCAAATGGGAGAAGTAAAATCCAAAAGGAGCAGCTTACTTTTAGGACATGAAAGGCCACCTCAACCAGAAGCATTGCTGTGTTGTTATGTTCACCTGTACCCAAAACTGTATAAAAAGCCAATGGAGTTAAACATCTACGGTGTCTGCCTTAGGAAATCCTTCCCTGGACAGTGGGGTGCTTTCTCTTTTATTCTTTCTATTAAACATACACTTGGACATTCCCCACTGCTTGCTTCATGCTGTTTTGTTGGCTTCAATCTTCGTTGCCCCAATATATGAACCTGAGAACTAGAGGGAACTGCTTACATCTCCATGAGGGTTTACAATATACATTTTTAAATCACCTAAGCCTACCTTCAGATCACTTTACATGTGCATTGCAGCTGCCTAGAAAGGGTTTTCTCAGTTCTTCCTTACTGTTACCTTTGACATTGCTGTTATTCCTGCCACTGATCCATAGGCTACAGCTCCATGACATTGTTACTATTATTGTTTTAAATAAATGGTAATCTTTTAGATCAATTAAGAAAAATAAAAATAAAATAATTTGTTTTACATTAATTTGTTCTTTTCAGATGCCTTTTTTTCCCTTAGTTCTGGGGATTGAATCCAGGGTCTGCACACTGAGCTACATCTGTAGCCCTATTTTTATTTTTTATTTTAACACAGAATCTCGTTAAATCACTGTTGCCCAGGCTGGATTTAAACTTGAGATCATTCAGCCTCAGCCTCACAGATTGCTGGGATTAAAGGCATATGCCAACTTGTCTGGTTCTACCTTTCTTTATGTAGATCCAAGTGTTTTAATTTCTTATTTTTTTCTGTCTAAAAAAATTTTCAACATTTTTTCATGTTTTTTTTGGTACTGGGGATCGAACTTGGGACCTTCTGCTTACAAGGCAGGTGGCAGAACCACTGAGCTAAATCCCTGGCCCTTTTCATGGTTTTTGATGAGATGTTTACCATACTTCTTATTCTTGAAGTTAGGGTATCTACCCTCCATAAATTGTTTTTGTTTTTTTAATTTTCTGTCTTTGGTTTTTGCAGTTTGAACATGATATATCCAGTGATGTGTGTTCATGCTTAGCAATTATCCTTTTTGATATTCTCTGAGCTGTTTACATCTGTGGTTTGTTATCACACATTTTGGATACTTCTCCATCATTATTTCTTCCACATATTTAGTGCTTATTCTCTATTTCGGCTCTTTCTGGTATTTGAATTACATATGTTACATCTTTTTTATTAGTAGTACATGTTTGCAGTACAGACTGGTTACATTCCTTGAGTAGAGTTGAGTATAACACATCTTAATCCCTTTCTTTATCCATTTCCCCCCCCACCTCTCCTGCAACCCTCCATGTCTCTCTATATATATTTTCTTTTGCTTAAACTCTTTTATCGGTACATTTTAGGTATACAATATGTTTACATTTATCATTGGGTGCTTGTACCTGTACATGATGTATCTTGATTCTTATGTTTTCCTCATTACCTGTGCGCCCTCCCTGCTCCACCCTTCCCTATTTACATAAACTTCATTTCCATTTGTTTTCTTTTCTCATAATTTTTCCTTTCCCTTCTTTCCTTTCCCCTTCCCCTCCCACCACCCCTACCCCTTTGGACCTTTTCTTCCTATTTCAAATTATCAATTATTCATTTTAATCATTTTAATTCTTATTTGCACTTTCAGTTTCTCACACTAGAGAAACTATTCAATATTTACATGTGTGTCCTATTTATTTCACTTAAGAGTATGGCCTCAATATGCATACCCATCAGGGGGATAGCTGGGTCAAATGCGACCTCTAGCCCTAGTTCTTTGAGGTATCTCCATGCTGATTTCCACAGTAGTTGCACCAGTCTGCACTCCCACCAACAATGGAGAAGGGTTCCTTTCTCTCCACACCCCCGCCAACATTTGTTATTGGTTGATTTCTTGATAGCAGCCATTCTTTTTGGGGTGAGGTGGAATCTCAGTGTTGTTTTCATCTGCATCCCTCAAGTGACCACTGATGTTGAATATTTTTTCATATGCTTATTTGCTGCTTTTACTTCTTTGTGTGAGAAATGTCTGTTCATTTCGGATGCCCATTTTTGAATTGGGTCTTTGAATTTGGGGGGTCTTATTTTTTTCAGTTCTTTATATATTCTAGATAGTAGTCCTTTGTCTGAGGAACAGCTGGTAAAATTTTTTTCCCATATTGTAGGTTGTCTCTTAGCTCTGTTGGTGGTTTCTTTTGCAGTGCAGAAGCTATTTAATAAGATGAGATCCCAGTTGTTGATTCTTTGTGCTAGTTCCTGTGCTACTGAGGTTTGCATTATTATAGACAGCTAAGTTAGAAATATTACAGGGAGTCAAATAAGGGTAGGCCCTCAAGAGGTCAGGATAAATGTAAAAGACATTACAACCATGGCTGAAGACACAACCATTGGAGACCAGGTCTCAAGATAAAGATGAAATGACCAGGTCTGCAAACTTCCTCAAAAGACAAAACACCATCCCTAATGAATTCTAGATAGACACCCCAGTGAGTGACCAAGACCTCCAGATCCATCATTTCCTAGAAGTCATTGTTCTTTCTGTATACACTTGTTACATGACTTCTCTATTGGATCACTATTACCTAAGCAACTCTACTTGTAACTTTATTGGTTAATCATAGCTGTAACCTACATTTACCCATGTAGGTTTTGCTCTATGAAACTTCTCTGTAAATTTTAGCGGGGTCCCCAGTTACCCATTCAGGTCCCCTTCTGACTCTCAGGAGCTACCCTCTCAATAAATATCTTCCTACCCTTAACCTCCTTTGTTCCTAGAATTCATTCTTTGATTTTAGAGAACATGAACTCATCATGTCAGATATCTAACAGGTTGGGAGATATAACACTTTCATATTGAATCTCCTCTATCATATTGAAAGTTCCACCAAGACAAGAGATAATTAGGAGGAGGTAAGAGTTTGCTTTTGTTTCATAAATTCTTGATTGTGTCTTGCTCAGGTAATCAAAATTGTCATCCTTGATTCTTGTTTTTTGGGGTTTTGTTGGGGTTTTTTTTGTTGTTGTTGTTTTGTTTTTTTGATACTGAGGATCGAACTGGAGTCCTTGCTCTTATGGGGCAGGTGGCAGAATAACTGAGCCAAATCCCCGGCCCTCATCCTTGATTTTTATGTCTTGCCTTTGCTAATTGCTTTAGGTCTTGAGGGTTTTTTTGTTTGTTTGGTTTTTGGTTTTTTTAGTACCGGGGATTGAACCCCAGTCCTTGCGCTTGCGAGGCAGGTGCCAGAACCACTGAGCTAAATGCCTGGCCCATGAGTTTTCATACATTGTCTTTTGTTAAAATAATTATAATGTTTCTTTAAAGGAATATTTTACTTTTGCAGACAAGGTCTTATGTTTCTGTTTTACATTAATTGTTCCTCACTTGACTGGTTTGTTTCCATTTTTTTCTTTTCTCATAATTTTTCCTTTCCCTTCTTTCCTCTCCCCTTCCCCTCCCACTTCCACTACCACCTTTGGACCTTTTCTTCCTATTTCAAATTTTCAATTATTTGTTTTAATCCTTATTTACACTTTCAGTTTCTCACACTAGAGAAACCATTGGGTATTTACTACTCGCCATAAGGAATGAGAAACTAGAGTCATTTATAGCTAAATGGATGCATATTGAGGCCACACTCTTAAGTGAAATAAATAGGACACGCATCCCTCCATCTCTTGATCCCTTCCCATTTGAGAAATATCTTTTTTCTTACTTCCTAGTAAATCTATCTTTTATTTTGCTTTTTATTTATAATTTGAGTATCTCATAAGAGAGCAACCATGCAATATTTAAGCTTGTGTGTCTGATTTATTTCATTTAACATTATGGTCTCAAGGTGCATTTGTTTTCCTACAAATGACTCAAGTTTATCTTTCTTTACAACAGAGTAGTAGTACTCCATTGTGTATAAATATCACATTTTCTTTATCCATTCATCTGTTGATGGACATACAGCCTTCTTCCAAGAAGATTTAGCTATTCTGAATTGTGCTGGTGTGAAAATGGGTGTGTGGGGAGATGCTGTTCAAAGGAGTGATTCAACCTGAGTGTGAGAAGGAAGGGACCTTGAGGAACAACAGTTCCTGATATTATAGATAGATGAGCTAGGTAGAAATATTACAGGCAGTCAGATAGGGCTAAGTCCTCAAGAGGGCTAGGACAAAGGTGAAACACCACAGCCCCACATCAGCCGATACCAATGCCTCAAGATGGAGACAAGATGATCAGATCCACATACTTCTTCAAAGAACTGGGCTTTGTGAAGTATAGATAGGCATCAACCATCCTGGGGGTGATCAGAGACCTCTGGACCCACCACCTCCTAGGAGAATCCTTGTTCTTTCCATCCATGCTTGGTACATGACTTGCTTCCCAATTGGACCACCATTACCTAAGTGCCAATACTTGTAACCTTACTGGATATTCATGGCTGTGGCCCACACTGTACCCACTTGGGTTTCACCCTAGAGGACTTCTCTGTAAAGTGGGGTCCTGGGCTACCTACTAGGGACCCTTCCTGCCCCTCAAGAGCTTTCCTATCAATAAATATCTTCCTACTTTTAACCTCCATCATTCCTAGGACTCATTCTTTGATTTCTAGAGAACAAGAACTCGGTGTATCATACAGTTAACAGGTTGGGAGATATAATATTTCATATTTCATATTTCCCGTGACACTAGGGCTCCTGGAACTCATGGGTAGAGAGAGATTAGAGCAGACTCTGCAGGATGAAGTCAGCAAAATGAAGAGCAAGTTGCTGTCAGGGATGTTTGCCTTGGCTAATGTGTTCCCTCTGCCCTGATAAGACTGTTTAAACTAGGTAGACATGTGTCATGTAACAAACCATCCCATTCCGGCCCTGACCCCTGACAAAAACTCCTATGCAATATTCTACGAAATGCTTTTCGTGTCTTCATTCTGATGTCTTTGAGTTACAAATAAATAATCACAAGAGTCTCAGTCGGTTGGTATTTCCCTTATCATTTTAATTGTATTTTTATCAAGGTGTTGGATTTTGTCAAATGTTTCTGCATTAATTGAGATAATTATGTGGTTTTCTCCTTTGTCCTTTTAACATGCTGTATTACACAGTTTTGTTTTAGAATGTTGAACTATCTCTGCAGTTTAGGGTGAAAACTCACTTGGACTTGCTGTGTAAAACTTTTAATATGAAGTTGAATTCAGTTTGCTGGCATTTTGATGGGGATTTTTGCATATGTATTGGTGGGATACTGTGTGTGATTTCTTGTATTGTCTTTTATCTGGCTTTGATATCACTGCTGGCCTCATGGAATGAATTAGGAAGTGTTCCTGCCTCTTCTTTTTCTTTTCTGGAAAAATATGAGAATTGCCATTGAATCTTCATAAATATTTGATGGAATTCACCCGTGTAGATATGTTTTCCTGGGCTTTTCTTTGTTGAGAGACTGGATTACTGATGCAGTTTCCCAACTATCTTCAGAATAGGTCTACTCAGATTTACTATTTTATCATGACTCATTTTGGCAGATACGTGTTCTAGAACTTGTCCATTTCATGTAGGTTATCCAATTTATTAGCATACAAATGTTCCAAGAATTCTCTTATAATCCTTTTTATTTCTGTAAAACTGGTATTAATGGCACTAGTTTCATTTGTAATTTTAGTAATTTGAATCTTCTCTCTTTATCCTCAATCTAGTTAAAGATTTGTCAATTTAGTTGATCTTTTCAAAATATCAACTTTTTTTTTGGTACTGGGGATGGAACTTGAGACCTTGTGCTTGCGCGGTGTCAGGTAAAAGGCCGAAGACCAAGACCAGACCAGGCCGCAACAAGCCTTTATTAGAGGAATAGATCTGCCTGGCTGTCTCTGAACAAAGGAAAGACTAAAAGCAATATGGCTGGGGCAGGGAGAGTCTTTTATAGAGACTGGGGTGGGGTTTGTAAGAGCTGAGGTGGGGTTGAGTGAGGTAGTGACTAGGGAATGGAGGAGCCGGTGATGTCACTAGATGGTAGGAGGTGAGCGAGTATTAGTTACTTTCTAGGCGGGAACAGGGGCATGCTGAGAAGAAGGGTTTATTCTTTGGTGGGAGCAACCATCTTGGCATGACATCACACAGGGGAGGGGGCAAGGCACGATAGGAAGAGGGCAGCTACTATACATAATAGTTGCTGAGGTAGTGGGAGACCTATCACACGGCAGGCGCCTGAACCATTGAGCTAAATCCCCAGCCCAAAATATCAACTTTTAATATTGTTGCTTTTTTTATTCTATGTTTTATTTCCCTTCACTCTAATTTTTATTATTTATTTCCTCAAGCTGAATTTGGGTGAGCTTTCTCTTCTTTTTCTGGTTTCTTAAGGTATAAATTTGGGTTATTGATTTGCCGTTTTATTTTTCAATGGGTGCATTACAACTACAATTTCTTGCTTAGCATTGCTTTTTCTGCCCCTCCCCCAAGTTTGGGTATGCTGTGTTTTCACTTTCATTTGTCTCAAATGATTTCCTGATGCAACTCACTGGCTACTTATGCACATATGTTGAGTCTATTAATGAGTCTGTCCATTTTTAATTTCTGAGACAGTGTTTTTTACTTTTAACATTTTCTTATTTTTTTCTTAGAATCTTATCAATTTACATTACTCATCTGTTCTTGAATGTTGTCTACCTTTTCCAGTGTTAATCATAGCTGTTTTATACTCCTTGTCTGATAACTGCAATATCTTTTTCATATATGTGTCCAGTTCTGATGATTACTCTCTCTTCAGACTTTGTTTGCTTTTGCTCTTAGCTGTGTTAAGTAAATATTATAGGAGATTATTATTTTGAGTAAGGTCCAACAAACCAGACTAAGAATCAAAATGGAGGCTAATGCTCCATGTCACTAAATAGAAATGAATCTGCTATCTGACCTTTGGGGAAATCAGGAGAAAAAGAAAATGCCACATTTTCTAAACAGGCTAGTTTTAGTGGACTTAATAATGAAGTTCCCTCTGCTTCAATCCTATCACAAAGAAGTATCCTGAAATAACCTGATGTTGATCAATGAATTATTTTTCTACTGTTCTGTTTCCATGTCCCTGCCTTTCAAGGAAAGTAACTTTGAACTGACTGATCTCCTTTATGTTGTTTCTGGTTTCTTAGCCTTTCTCTGTCTATAAAATGCTCATCTTCTATTCACATCACTGGAACACTTACTCTATTTTATGAAATCATGTTACCTGATTCTGAAACAGAAATAGGAACAATTAAGATTGATAAACTCAACTATCATAATTTCATCCTTTGAAAGAGCACCTTGGAATTTTTTGTCTAAAGCCAGACAAAATAGAGTTATAGGTACTGCAGTCAGTGGGCTTTGTTGGTTCTGGGGATGGACTGCAGGGCTTGGCACATGGTAGGAAAGCACTCAGCCACTGAGCTAGATCCTAGCCCTATTAATGGGTTTTCTGTGTAAGGGTGCTCTTTTAATATTTGTCATAGCTCCAGGCACCTGGATTCTAATACCTGAAGTGTATTTACTCTTTCCTCCAGTCTTTCCTGGCTTCCTGTGTTCTGGCCCCCAGAGCTTGGGTCATGTGGCTTTTTAAAGCTAGAATCCACTGTTCTCATTACCGGACTTTGTTGCTGTGGTGGTAGCAGTTGTGGCCAAGGTGGGAAGGGGAGGGATATTCCCCAGTCTTCCAAATGGGCCTTAGTCTCTATGAGCTGTCCCTGGAGCACCTGAGTGACCCTGGTCCCTCCTGGATCAGCGTGTCCAGTGTCTGTTCATTTTGTTCTCTCCTTTCAGACTACCCCTTTATCTATTTTTCCTTAGGTAAGACAGGAATGCTAGGAAGACTGGAGGTGGGGTTAGGTCCTTTCTTTCAGCATGAAGAAGATTTCAGAAGAACTCCTGGGAAGCCTTTCTCTGGATGAGAGGCCTCTGTTAGGGACAAAGGTTAGAGGGTTTCACAGTGCCCTTCCCCACTGTAGAGCAAAGAGATCTTTCTGTGATCCCCAACCTGAAAAGCCACCAAGACTGGCCAACCTTCCCCTCTACAGCAGGCAACAGCTTGTCAGGATTTTTATTTGAGTGTTCCCACCAGCTCTTGGCATCTTTAGACTTCTGCACCAGGCACAGATCTTGGTTCTTGCATTTGTCCAGGTGTTTCTGTCTCTCTGGGTTTATAGGAGGCCCATAAACCCAGGACCCCAATTATCTGATGGGTCAAGCAAAGTCACTGATTTTGTTTGTCCCACTTTTTCTTGTCAAAGGATGGGATGATGCATTCCAAAGTCTTCACATGTATTAACAAAGAGCAACCACTTACCTCTCAATGATAAGATGTGTAACATATTTTTGTGTACATGGAGTCCAGGTGTCAACATCAGGACCTCCACATGAGACGGTTAGGGACCATCAGGAGGACAAAGAGCAGGTGTCCTCCTGGGCATTAACTCAGGGCTGTGACCCATTGAAAGCATGATGTGTGTTCTTTTCCATGCCTCATTCTTTGAAACATCTTATCAACCTCAAAACCAGGTGCATCATAAAGCTAAGATGCCTTTGCCATGGCATGTTCAAGAATGAACTAGATGGGGTCACTGCAGAGAGACAGGGAAAAAATGAATCCTGGGGCCTTACCCTGTTACTTGCTAAAAGCACACTTTGTTTGTTCTTCCACCCCATACCATCACCATTACCACTAGCACCATGACTGCCACCACCTATGTGTTCCCTGTGCAATTGTAGTGGCCTGTCTTTATCACAGGGCCATGATATTTGTGCAGGATGGGGGTCATTGATGGAACAAATACAATAAATCCTGTGATAAATTGACCATCCATTTCTCAAGGCTGAGATGTTTGCACAAGAAAACACCTTTGAAACTGCCCAGGGCCAGTGACAATTTCTGGACATTAGCCCACCAAAGTCACCCCTTTTAGACAGCCCACTTCTTCTTTGTTAAGAGGCCAGCCTGACTTTCTCTCTGTTGGCCTCCTCTCCTGGAGGCAAAACCTTTCCAACAAAGCTCTGCCTATATGCTTGCTCACAGTCCTTGACATGGTCTTGTTTCTACTCCCATTGGGCCAGAAGACCCCAGGTTAAATATCAAAAAGAATTGAGCAGCGGAGTGGGTCATGGAAGGAGAAAACATTGGTAATTAAAAATACATCTTTTAATTGTTAAGGTAAGTTTTGTTTTCACAATTTTAAAGAGGACTTTAATAGAAAACATTTAGGAGAATAAAGGAGTACAGCACTGTTTGTAACAACAGAAATAGGAAGAACTTGAATATCCAATAACTGGAGTCTATTTAGATTAATTACTACCTACTGGATTTTGTCTCTTGTTCAGAGGAAGGGGGTGGCTAATATGAGAAGGAAAATTTGGCAGGAAAAAAGGACTGAAAGGACCTAGAAAGGGTGTGAGAATCCAGATCCAAGTGTGAGGAGGAGAAGAAGGAGATGCTGTTTCATGCTGTTTGGATTGGTTGTAGTAAGTGTGAATAAATTTTGTAACAACAGAGGGGTGAAGGAGGAAGAATGGAAATTTGATTTTCACCATTTTTTTTCCTGGGGCTTTTAACTTTTTATCCCATGAATTTATTGCCATTACAGAAAATAAAATGAAATAGGAAGCCAGGAAAGATGAGAAGCCTTTCATGATAGTCTGCAGGTTCTTCTCAGCCCATCCTGGCCCAAGGTCTTTCTCCCTTTCAAGGCTTTTGCCTTCTTGCCAGCTCCCCCCTACCCCATCTCTCCAGCCTAGTCTCAGAGCGACCCTGCCTCTCACTCACTGGTGCTCCTGGCCTCCCTAGTATATCCAGCTTCCCAGCTCTTTGGCCCTGGGCTACTCTGCCACCCTCACCACTGCCACTGTGGCACCCTGCATGAGACCCTGGGGCTCCATGGGACAGTTGGACCTACTTCTCAGGGCTTTAGTTCACATGGAGAAGCTTATGTTTCCAAGATGGTTAGAGGTAACCAGCATTTCCAAAATTCCAGATGAGGCCTCTTCTGCTCTTAGAGCTGGACTAAAATCCTCAGCTGGACCAGAAGTCCTCTCTTTCTTCTCAGTGTGCCACCTTGAGGCCTCTGGAGCCTGGCTAGACTGGCACTGGCTGGGGCCCTCTCACTGGGGAGGGGAGCCTGAGTAGCGGGCTGTGGAGAGAGAAATCACCTGAGGAAGATCATACCACCCTCCTCCATTTGCCTAGAGAGCTGCCTAGGACCCTCACCCAGAGAAGAGGAATATCTGGGGTTTGGGGTTTGTTTAAAGTGTCCCCTAGGTTCCCTAGGCCACCTGGCCTGCAATTCCTCTCCTGTTGGCATGGCCCCGGTTCTGTGTTTCCATTGTCCGGCTGCTAGGGCACTGCAGATCACACCTTGTCATGGCCCTGGGTGCTGGGCACCCACCAGCATCTCCTGACCCCAGGCTTCCTGTCCAGCCTGTGCCACCTCAGTTCCTGTCCTTTTGGTCTTGGGCCTGGATGGGTTCTACCCCACTGCCGTGAAGGCATGCTAAGGACACTGTCCCCTGCTGTGGGAGAGGCATTTAGTTGTCAAGCGGAGTTGGATTTAAATCTCTATTGTTTTTCTCCAGGCACAAGGCTTATAGTCAAGAAGAAATCAGAAAACCATTCTTCAACACTTCATTGTTTCAATAAGTATTTACTGAGTACTTACTCTGTCAGGTATAGTACAAAGCCACAGGTCCATGACTAAGGGCGAGTGAACTCCCCCTAGGCTCTCAGCCTGCTCACAAAAAGACATGCAGCTAGCACCCTAGGGGGCTCAGATCTTCAGTCTGGAAGAAAAAACAGGAAGAAGGATCCAAGGGAAGCATTTGCTATGAGAACTCGGGGAGAAGTTCCAGAGCCTGCTGAAGACCAGGAGCTTTGAAGCTGAAGGTGAGATTCAAACCTTGCCAACCACACACACTGGCCATGGGCCATCCACATCTTGGTTTCTAGGTCTGAAAAGTGGGGATAAGAAAAGCATTTAAGTTGATGTGAGGGTTGGGCAGGCTGATCCACGTGTGACCTGCTCACAGCTAAGCTCAGTAATGTGGTTGTGATTGTGTGTGGGGCAGTCCTGGGGGAAGGAATCAGAAGTGGCTTCACAGAAGAGCTGGTGCTAAGACTTCTCCGTTTCCCAGATCTGAAGGGACTGGTCTGGAACCTTGTCATACTCTTTGCATCTATGATGTGCAGCCTGTATCTTGCACACTGCTGGCTTCAGCACTGCTGTGGATGATGGCCACAGGAGCATTTCTAGCCTGAAGTCAAATGTCAGCACCATGAGAGGCACTGATCCTTGCCACCTTGTGAGACTGTAGCCTGGACTGAAATTCCTCCCCTGCCCTCTTCCCCTGGCAGAACTGATGCACCTCCCTTCCGTCCCTTTGGGAGCTCTGCATGAAATGTGATTTCTCTGGTAGTTTTCCTGTGACCCAACCTACCCCCTTTCTTCTAGAAACAAATTTCACATGTACCTGTAGCATCCTACCCTTTGCCTCCTATGGCATTGTTTGGCTGAGGTAGACTCTAATCATAGAGGAAGGGGATGGGCCATCTGTCCCTGCACCTGCTGCTCTGGTGCTGGGCCAGAAAGGACACCTGCCCTTTCTGGGGACACAAGCTGCCTTCTCCCCTTAAAGTTCTTAAAATTAGGTGCTGTCCATCTGTTACAGCTTTGGGGAGTGTACAACCCTATTCAAAGTGAGTTTTCCTGAAGAAGGGATGGAGATACTAACAGTGTGGAGGAGGTGGAGTCACTTTTGTCACTTGAAGGCAGAATGGCAGAGTGGGAAGAATTAATGGGGTTCTTCTCAAAGACTGTTCTTCCATCCATGGCTTCAATTAGAGAATGCAAGTGGAGGAAAATCATTGCTTGCACAGGATGATTTGTGACAGAGAATTCCACAAAACCCATCAACAGAAGTTGGCAGGGTCTGGCCAGCCCTGGCAGGGTTGAAGAGTAATGCATGATGCTGGCTGGTTTGAGGCTTCTGTTGAGATGGGGCTGGTTTTGTATTGTGTTCCCAGGGACTGGGAAGAGAGTTCATGGGGCAGGCCAGCAGGCCCTCTTGAACTCATCCCATCTGTCTCCTACCCTGAGCCTTGTACTTCACCCTTCTCACACAATCCAAGCCAACAAATCAACTCTCTCACCCTCTCATTTACAATGTGGACCATTTCCTTTCCATCCATCTCAGACCTGAGCTCCTCTCTGGCATGCTGCATGAGGAACAGTGAGGTGTTTACAGCTCTGTGCTGTCCTTGGCCTTGAGTTCAGCTGAGGGTGCCTCCATGTGGAAATGTCCCACCTTCTGCTTGCCTGAGTCCTGCCCCCATTTCACCCCACACAGTCCTTATATCAAGAGAAAAACAGGAAGATTTGGGTCCTAGGATCTCCTGAATATGGTCATAAAGATGCAGTTTATGGTGAGAGTGATCCTGTCCTATGGGTTAGGCTTGGCCATGTCTGGCCTGGGGCCTCCAATTCCAGCTAGCCAGGCCAGGAATCTGCAGCAGCATTTTGGGACACTTGTAGAGGAACCCTCTACCGCTGGCCATCCAGAGTGAGGCTCAGGATTTCTGGAGAGTAGCTTTGGGGGCTCCGCTGGGCACCAGGGGCTGAGGGAGGCCCACAGTCCAGACAACCCCTGTGTGCTGCCTGCTCTGCAGCCTTGGGGCTGAGCTGCATGTTCAGGTCCTCCATGGAGGCATAGGCCTGGGCACCAAGCCTGGTGGGGTCCAACCTGAGTTGGCTCAGGTTTAAGATGAGGTCCGGATGCTTCTGGTCTTGTGATCTGGCCAAGGAGGGCAGGCAACAGACAGTGACCCCACTAGGGGAGCTGCTAGTCTGTTTCTGCTGCAGAAAGTCAGGGATCCAAGCCTGAGGCTTCCTAAAGAGCCCACTACCTGTGTTCTGCCTTGGAGGTGGGCCATCCGAGTGGATCTGCAGGGCTGCCACATGGGCCAAACAGCCTGCCAGTGCAGGCCCTGCCTCTAGAGTCCTCCCCCCATAACCGGGCTTCCAGGGCCCTTGGCAATGCCTCAGGTCTCTAGGTGGCCCCATTCCCTTCTGTGAATTGGGCCAGGCAAGTGGGCTTGGAGCCTTGCTTTTCCTAGAAGTATCTGTTGCTGCAGTGGCTGCAGACTCCACAGAGGAGAGTGAGCCCACAGAGTGGCCTCGTGTCCCTTCCTCCAGTGGGGAACCCTGGGATGAGGTCATGGTCCCCTTTGCAGTCCTCTCTGGGACCTCACTCTCTCCAGCAAGCAGGCCTGGGGTGCCCAGCTGTGCCCGCAGCTCCTTCCTGCTGGGTGCCGAGCACACTGTAGTCTGTGCAACTGGGACCTGGCCACTCTTGCCCTCTAGTTTCTCCTCTTGTCCCCAGGGGCCTCTTTGAGGGCCAAATGGATCTTTAGGCTCCCCAGGGACAGGGGTGGTGGCAGGTGGGGTACGGCGGAGCCAGTTGACAATGCCCATGGTGATAGCCAGTTCTGTGTCACAGAGCTTCAGCAGGCACTCCTTGCCCTTCCAGGAGCTCTGTAGGAAGCTCTGGCTGAGCAGATCAGGGCCTGGTGCTGGGGCCAGGTTCTCCTCAGCCCCCACATGGAAGCTGCACATGGATAGTGGTGTCCCCAGGGCCGGCCCTGACAGACTCTCAGACACACAGAGGTCATCATCCAGGGTCAGGCCAACAGGGCCCTCACTGGAGTCATAGAACAGCTCATAAAGGGCATCCCCACTGTAGCTGTCCCTGGGAAAGGCAGCTGCAGGTGTGCTAGGGCTTGGGAGCTCCTTCTTGTCCTCCTCCAGGCCTGGTGAGAAGGAGTCATAGTAGCCCTCATCACTTGTGGACACAGATTCTGGTTGCTCACTTTTGGGAGTGCCTGTGTCTATGGAGCTGGCCTTGGAGCCACTGGGAGGGCCCCTGCAGGGGAACAAGGGCAGCTCAGCCAGCCCAGCTGTGTCAGGTCTGGGCTGGGCTGTGTCTGTCCCCTGAGGGCCTGCCAGCCATGGGCCCAGCAGGGCACATTGCTGCTGCCGCACTGAGCGATTCACACTGTCCCAGAATTTAGTGAAATCAGAAACCTCATTCTGGGTGGGCGATGCCAGCTGCTCCACGCTGCCCTGAGAGGGGTCCCTAGAAGCCTTGCTCTCCAGGGCCTGAGACACCCGGGCTGGGCTCTTGGGGCTGTCACTAAGTTCTAGGGATGGCGCTGAGCTCTCATCTGCAAAGATCTCTCCGCAGCCTGTAAGTGAGTCGAAGCTCTTGAGGGAGGCCACGTCCTCACACAAGACATGGCAAAAGTCAAGAGAGTCGGGCAGGAGCTCACTGTCAGACAGGTCCTGGCCCAGGCTGTCCTTCCGCAGGCCATCCCCCAGGGAGAAGAAGGCTTTGTCTTGTCCTGCAGCAACTGATGGTCCTCCAGGGGAGGATAGGCTCTTCCTCTTGCCTGCCAGGGTGGCCAAATTCTCTGTCTTGTTTCTGCGGATGTGGAATAGGTTCCGGAAACACTTTTTGGGTCTTTTCAGGGAAATCCTCTTCCTTGGGATGCTCTTGGCCACAGCTGGCACAAAGGGCACCTGGGGCACAAAGTGGCGGTAGTCGATCATGTGTTGGGCACTGGGAGGCCCTGGGAAGCTCGTGCTGCCCGCCAGCTGCCCTGTGGTGGTAAATATCCTGCTAGCTCCTGGAACACTGTCATGAGTCTCGCTCTTCCGAACCAGTTTGAAGGTGGCTTCAGAGAGGGCCACGGAACCCCCATCAGGGTTGGGGTGAACCCCCTTGTTGGAGCATCTGTCATGGCCTTGGGGACTAGTACTGGCCTGGGAGTCCTTCTCACCATGGAGCCTCTGCTGCCCTCCCAGTGAGACTGACCAGGGGCCTGCATCCTCCCTGCCTGGAGCAGCAGCTGCTGAATCTGAGGACTTCTCATGGGAAATCTGCAGGCTGGATTTGATGAAAGTCTTTCCCCTCTTTAGCTCCATGCTGCTAGTACCTGGTGCCTGTGGAAGAATGCAAGAGGCACTTAGTATCCAAGATTGGGGGACTGTGGGCTTCAGAAGGCTTTTGCCTATCTCTGCTCACACAACTGGTTTAGTGGTCCCAGATTTTCTATGGAGGTGAGGAAGGGACTGTTGGAATAGCCCCTGCTCTGTGCACCACTTCCACTTTATAGACAGTTGACATCCAGAGCTGTGTCCACATGCCTAGAAGCACACAGAAGAAACCAAAATGAGAGCTGACTGGGGGCCCTGGTTAGTGCTTTGTCCCTGAGCTTGTGACTCATCCAAGCATCCTCTCACTAGTCAATTCAGACTCCTATCTGCAGGCCAGTTATGGACCAATAGCATCTCAGTTTACCCCCATCACCTCCTTAGAAGGGACATATCATGGGCCTTCTGAGTGGATGGAGCAGACAATCCAATTTAGTAAGCTGCAGTAGGAGACAGAGCTAACAGGAACTCCATTCTTTTCCTTTTTTGGTACCTGGGGTTGAATTTAGGACCTTGTGCTTTTGAGGCAGATGGCGGCACCACTGAGCTAAATCCCTGGCCTGGGAACTCCATTCTTGTCTGCTTCCCAGGCCTGAAGCAGCCAAACATCCATAGGGGTAAGTGGTACTCATTGCAGTCCAGGACTAGATGTTTGCTGGGGGAGGCAAGGCTCGATCTACAGAGAGTCCATCAAATGAGATGCACTTCAGCATCTAATACAGTGCATGCAGAGCTTGAAGGTACAGAGAAAAGAGAACCTCATGGTGGAAAGCAGAATGGGTACTGGTGCAGGAAGACTGGGACACAGAATATCACAGGCCAGAAGGGCAGGCAGCTGTGCCTGTGCCCACATCGCTGATAGATACTGACTCCTGGAATGCCATACAGAGATTTCTGATGTCCAGGTTAAGTTCCATGGGAAAGGCACTGGGGTCTACCTTGAGTGTGGGAGTGGGCTTGGTAACACAAAAATCAAGACAACTTGATTGTCCTGGCACAGCTGGGGCATCTGGCCTTATCCTGGGGTCAGTGAAGCAATATGGCAGTCTTGCTGATGTGTGGGTGGAAGCAGGGGCATTAAGGGGACTAGCGCATCTGACAGTTGGGTACAAGGAAGAATAAAAGAGGAGAGGAAATTCAAACGGGCTGAGGATGGGCAGTAAGGCAGATATCATGTTGGTGGTAAAGTTACAAGGTCTCCCTAGGGGGCAAACACTAGGATTTAGTAACCATGAGAAGAAAAAGAAGCAAGCACTGGGTCCTGGATGTGGAGAGTTTGGATTCATGTCAAGAGAGTGGGACTGAAGATGGTTGGAAAAGTCCAGAAGAAGGATGGCAGGAGGAAAGTGAGGCAGGGATGGGCCTGCACTGGGAGCTGATTTGGAAGAGAGGAGCAAGGGTCTAGTTTAACCATGCTGCCCTCGGCGTAAGTTTAGAGGTCCTAGGAAACCCAGTGAGAGAGCAGAAAGCCAAAAAGCCTCCTCTGAGAATCTCCTGAGTTCTCACTGGCAGCGTTCCACACAGCCCCTCCTTTCACCCTGAACACTGCAATGCTCCCTGCCTGCCACTTCTCCTCTGTCCCCTTTCCTCAGCAGTTGAGTAGTCTGAGGGCTGTCCTGTGTCACTCTGGCCAAGGAGAGACTGGAGGAGATGGGTTGTGGCCAGTTCCTTTGGTTAACCAGGAGGACTGCTCTGGGGGCATCCCCTACCTTCACTCACCGCCTCCACCTATGAGGGGCCCCACAGCACGCAGAAAACAAGTGGCTCTGTCAGCCTACTTGCCTTGCAGGCCCACCCCTGAGGAAGCCTCACAATACTACCTAATAGTTGCTTGACAAGTACAGGGTCAGTATGAAAGTCTCTGAAATGTCACATAAGGACCCAGGTGGGCAGAGGGCCTGCTTCACAGGCAGGTTGGTAAAGCTGTCATTGCAGGGACCTCCACCCATTCCTACCTGTGGGTAGCGCTTCCTTCCATACAAGTGGCACCTGTGACTCTTGGCTGGAGAAGAGAAGGAGTGGGGGGCTCAAGACAGCTGCAGAATCTGGACTCAGCTTCAGTAGCAGCCCTGGTGATTCACCCCAGATTGGGACAGTGCCTCAGGCTGACATACTGACTTTTCTGTGGCTGCCAGATGGCATGTGCCCAAGCCTTTCCCAGCCTGCACCTGCAGGCACCATTTCTACTGCATACATTCCTTTGCAGCCTAGATAAGGCCTCCCACACACTGCATAATGCTTACTACTTGGTCTTTGGTACCAGACTACCCAGACTTGAGTCTCAGTCGCATTCACCCAACTAGGCAGATGCTTGGTCTGTAATTTTATGAAGGACAAGAATTTTGGAGACATTCATTTTGGTATCTCTATTTCACTTATCTTTTTTGTGTTCTGAAAAACTTTTTTGATCATCCTTGGAAATAATCTCAACCAGGCCAAAGTAAAGATTATTTTACTGTGTGCAAAATTCTGCAACTGCAAGAACTAAAATGATTTGACAGAATAATCAACTGATCTAAAATCATGAGCACCTGGAAATTTCAATCACTGTGAACTCGGAAAATGATCCCTTAAAATAGCTACCATTGTTATAAATGACTGGACTCAGAGTCACCAGTGTTACCAACTCTACTTCTGAGTTTATTTAGCACTCTGTGCATAGACAGAACAATGAACTGGAGACATCAATACTATAGCAATCACATGTTCTCCACCCTGTAGTCAATTTCTACTTTACAATATTTATCAATCCTGTCTCTTTGGAGATGTGTATAGATTGTATGCTATGTAGGTGAAAACTCCTGGGTGGGTGGAGGGCCTGTAGCCTAGCAGGAGGCAATCTGAGCAGTCACCTTCAATGACAGTTCTCAGGGACAGAACGGGATTTATGTGGACAGTCAGATGCTGGCACTGTCACTGCCTGAGGGGAGTAGGCCAGATGTGTGTAGGTTCTCAGTTGCAGAAATGCACACTATGCTTTGTAACCCTGTGGCTAAAGATCCTTCAGTGGAAACTCAGACCCAAGCATGACAGGTCCTTCTGCGCCACATCTCTCCCCTAAAAGAGAAGTAGTCTGTCCCCCTTCCTTCTTGTCTGCAGTGTTCAGCAACCACCAATTATTCATTCTCTTTCTTGTTCTTGCTCCCCAGTGAGACTGAAAAAATTTTAAAGCCCAGGACTTCAACTGTACTACATTGAGAATTACTTATTTAGATGAAATACTTTGTATTTGAGACACCCTATTCATTTTTTTTACATCCAAGTTTCATAAACAGGATGCTGGGTCTAGAATTTTAAATTCTACAAACAGTTTATTTGTCTCATTTTCTAAGATGGGTCTCAGTGACAACAAAAGCTCTGGGCTAAGTCTCTCATTTCTAAAATAAACTTGTAAATTCCTTGAGAGCAGAGACCACACATTGTATCCATTTAATCAATTCTTTTTTAAGGAGTGATATTTAAACCAAAGCTAGAAGACAGTAGAAGACAACCAGGCAAAAGACTCAGGAAGCCTATTTCAGTCAGAAGGAACACCATGAAAACAAACCCTGAGGAAAAGATCTGAAGGTGGCCACAGTGACCAGAGCAACAGACCAGTGGAATGAGGCCAACAGACTGACCAGGTAGACCACACCAGGCCTGAGGTTTTAGAAGGGCCCAAGCCTTTATCTTGTGAACCATAAGGAGCCAGCCCTCAAGAACAAATGGAACAAGCAATTTTTAACTTTCACAAGTGTCTCCAGCTGCAGATGAAATGAAAATTTGGGTTAAAGGAGGAGGTAAGGGGGTGGGTTAGCAGCCAGACCAGAGTTTAGTAGAGAGAAGATGGTGATGGAAACTTTCACGTTTGTAATCAACACATAGCATGCACGTGAACATAGATTTATTGCAGATCGAGCACATTTGGGGTCATTTTACTGGCTCTGTTTCTACATGATGACTAACTTTAGCTCTCCAGTCTAGGCTTTCCTTTTTCCTTTGAGAAGGTAATGGTGTGCCTTTCTTTTCTTTTTAAATATGGAGATGATTGGGTGTTTGATTTTATGGAGCAAAATAAAAACCTTGAAGGAACATACATGCAGCAGAAACGTTTTGAGACGTAAAATATTTGGGTAGTAGCTTTGGCATTTGCTTTATCCAGCCCTCAATATCTAGGAATGTCAACCATGAAGTACAAGGAGGTGTACAGTGACAGGAAGCAAGGGCCTAGGAGAGGAGCTTCCTGGAAACTGAGGTGGGGGTCTAGGCTAGAGCAAGACTTTATCTCTTTAACAGGCTGCCTTTGGAGGGGCGGAGTGTTGCCGTGCCAACAGGAAAGAGCCTGTGTTCTGGGGTGGGGGCAGGGTACAAAGCAGAAATAGAATCTGGGGTGAAGAACATTACCCACCCACCCCACCCCCACGTTGGGGAGACAAAGGGCCCTTTGGGGAGCGAAGGGGGCCCATCTTCGCTGAGGGAGCCCTTGGGTGTTCCTCACCTGCCCAGTCAAAAGAAGATGGGCCTCTACGACCTTATTCATTCTTCCCCAGGCCGCGCGTCCGAGGTGGGAGGATTTTCCATTCCCTAGCCCAGCCTAAAAGGGTCACCGCCTTCAGACTTCAAGTCCCAAACCAGAACTATCACGTTGAGAAGCCCCTCACAGCCCCATCCCACCCCACCCCTGCACCGAGGTCCTTAAACTCAGCCCGCCCATCGCAGGAGAACGCACAAGAATTCCCACATCATCCTCTCTTCTTCTTCTTCTTCTTCTTCCCCAAATCCATACCCTCGGGGAAGGGGCTGGCCTGGCCGCTCAGGGCCTCGTTAACTTACCCCTGGGTCCCCGCAGTGTCGCAGGGCTCGGCTGTGACCCGGCTGGTCGCGGTGAGCGAGCCGAGCCGTGCGCTTAGCACCACGGGCAGCGCCCGGCGCGGGCGCACCTGCTGGGGCTCTGCAGCAGCGCGGGCGGAGGCGCACAGCCGAGGCGGGGCGGGGCTGCGAGACCGTGTGTGCGCGCGCGCGCGCGCGGGGCCTCGCCCGCTCGCTTTGTGTGAGTCTCGCGGGTCTACCCCCACCTCTACCTCTGCACCCAGCCGGCTGTGGCTTTGCCTCCCCCGGGCCCAGTCACCTCCCCGCGGTACGGTCTCAGCTCCCTGGAGGGGACAGGTGCTAGTCCCTTCCTATGCAGCTGGAGCCAGGGTGTTACCGAGGATTCGGAGCGGGGGCCAAAGGGGCGAGCCAGCCTGGGAGACAAGGGAGAGCCTTCTTTTCATGCCTTTCCTGGACCTGATTATATTATTAATGGGAGTGAAAGAGTCACTTTCCCTACAAGTACTTACTGCGTGGGGTCTGCTGGCACTGTACCAGGCTGCAGGAGGAGCAGGAATGCTATGGGGCTCCCTCGCGGCAGAGCTGAGGACAAGGGAAACACAGGGTCCAGTGCCCAGGACTGGGTTGGGGCAGGGACAAATTACGGAATAATTCAGGGTCGCAGAGGGTGAGTGCCAGGGAAGAGCTGAGCCCCACAGAGGGCTGGAAGCAAAGGTGAGGTGGGCAGGAAGGGTGGACACAGAGGTCGCCAGCAAGGGCGTGGGCTGAGGCACAAAGGAGAGCAGGGTTTCCGTGGTGACAAGGCCATGTCTTTCCTTGAGACTGGAGGCTCTCTCCCTACCCCTATTTAACAAACAAATCCCTTGACGAAAGATGCTGCTTCCCTTGGTGTGGACTGATTTGGTTCAGTTTGACAATAATCTAGAGACCTCTCGCACTGGAGCCTCCTTCCCTAGCCAGGAGGACCCAGCACCCTTCCTTGAGCTACCTGCACGCCATACACACACACACACACACACACACACACACACACACACACACACACTCTGTTGTTGCTAAAGACCGGGGTCTTCTGGAAGTTCTGGAAGGCAGGTTTTCCTGCATGGTCTTCCACGATGCAATGAAGCTGAACCTTTTAGAGCTTTCAGTGACACAAACAGCCTGCTGGTGGCCCGTGTGCCACAGGTTCACCACCCCCGCGGACCTATAGGTATAAGCAAAGGTGGAGCCCTGCCTACTTGCCACAAGGCCGGAATCCAGGGATAGGATTCAGTCCTCAGTGGAGTCCTGTTAATTCATGAACATCAGCCTCTTACTGTGGTCTCCCTTCTCTTGCATTTAAGGACTTCTTATGTCTCTTATAAAATAATGAGATAATTATGTATTCATCTCCTAATGAGTAACAATTGCTTTTTTTCTTTGCTGAAATTGTCACCTTTTTAAATTCTTAAGCCATATGCTTTGTCCTTTCACGGAGTTTTAAAACTTTCTTACTTTTGAATAACAGGAAAATACAAATTTGAATTTTTTTCTTTACCAAAAACATAGAATCAGATCTTTTCCAAGGCCCTTGGAATGACCTTTCACATCAAAATTTCCCAGTTTAAAGCTGGAAGTAGTTGCACATGCTTACAATCCCAGCACTCCTGGGAGGCTGAGGCATGAGGATCTCAAGTTTGAACCCAGCCTGGGCAGTTTAGCAAGACCCTGTCAAAATACGGGGAGGGAGCTGGGGATGTAGCTTAGTGTAAGCATCCTGTGTGCAATCCCAATGCTACAAAATCAATCAATCAATCAATCAATCCCCTTGCTGGTTTTATGGAATAATTTTTCTGAAACATCAAACGTAAACTGTTGTTTTCATAGTACACTGACAGATTTCTCATTTATATTTCAAGACTTGGCTGTAACCATTTTCTTTTCTGGTGCTGGCTTTAACCCTTCCTTTCTCCATGAATTCAGCAGATTTTCCTTGATTGTGATCACAAAGGAGCCAGTCCTCTGGCGCTGGAGGTGTGAACTGCATTATGGGTCCAGTTTGTGACTGTGTGCAGCCCCTCATCAGAGGTGACCTGGCAGCAAGGGATAAGGTCCTGTACCTCTGAGGAAGGCTGGCAGGATGGGCACTGTTCAGGGGGATAACAGCACACATTAGCGGGAGGAGGCCTCTTGCTGAGGGGATGAGCATGGGCAGAGGATCCCCAGAATCAGCGCCTCTGCACATAGTGTCCTCACCAATGTCTAACTAGGTTTCAGGATACAGGCAGATGAAGGGACTTACTGCTATGAGTGATTCTTTATCTTTAAATTTTTTCTGAATTTTTAACTTTTATATTGTTTAAACAATGAATAATTTGTTTCTTCTTTTTTATTGTGGTAAAATGTAAATATTATAAAATTTACCATTTTAATCATTTTTAAGTGTATAATTCAATGCAATTAAGTAGATTCACAATGTTGTATAAATATCACTACATTCTTCCAAAACATTTTCATCATAGTTCCAAACATAAACACCGTATCTACTAAGTAATAACTCATTTTCTTCTCCCGTAACTATAGGTAACCAATATTTTACTTTCTTCCTCTGTGAATTTGACCATTCAAGATGCCTTATAGATTCTATTCTACTTCTAGTCTCCTGATAGCTTTTACCGTGAACAGCTGTAGAATTTAGTCCAATACTCTTTCTCCAACTAGTGACAGGATCATATGGCTTTCTCCTTTCCTCTGTTAAAATGATTACTTTTGGATGTAGATCTTCCAATGCTGAACCAACACTGCCATCCCTATAAAAAAACCACTTTCCACATACTGCCAGATCTGACTTCTAAGAGTTGGTTTTGTTAAACAAATTTCTATCTATGTTCATACTTTTTCTTCTATTATCTTTATCCAGTTTTAGGATTAGCACAATGTTGAGTTCCTAAAACGAGGGGAGAAGTGTTCCTTCTTTTTTTCTGCTTTAAATGTTTGATATAATTTATCAGTTCAAATGTTTATGAGCCTGCTGTTGTCATATAGGTAAGTTTTCAAGCTAGGAATATACATTCTTTAATAGGTGCTATTCAAATTTGATATTTCCTTCAGAGTTAGTTTCATTAATTTGTCTTCTAAGTTACTTCTTAGAAGTTGTCAAATTTATTTCAAAAAAGATTTTTGTAATATGCTTTCTATATCCTTTTAAATTCTGTAAAATATGTAGTAATGTCTCCTAGATCTTAATATTGTAATTTTAAAAATGTATAACTGATATTGTGTTACAGGAAGAAAAGGTCTAAAAGAGCAGGGAAATTGGGAGGGGTAGGGGAAGGGGAAAAAGGGAAAGGAAAAAATATGAGAAGAGGAAAAAAATGGAAACAAGGTCTTTGCAAATAGGGAAGGGTGGAGGGGTGAAGGGAGGGCATGGGAAGGGGAAAAAAAATAAGAACCAAGAGACTCATGTAACGGTACAAGATCCCAATGATGAATGTAACTGTATTTTATACCTAAAATGTACCAATAAACCTAATGGGGGGGGGGAGATGTCTTATAGAAATGGAATCATACAATGTTTGTTATTTGGTGTCTGGCTTATTTCATCTGGCTCTTCAAGATTCATCCACAGTCAGAATTTCATTCCTTAATGAAGGCTGAGTATCTGTAATTGTGTGTATATACTACATTTTGCTTATCTATTCATCTTCCAATGGACATTTGCTGTTGTGAACAATGCTGCTACAAACATTGGTGTACATATAGCTATCTGTTCAGGTTCCTGCTTTTAGTTCTCTGGGACGTATACTTAGAAATGCATTTGGCATTCTGCTTAATATTTTGAGGAACTGCCATATTTCTTTTCATAGTGGCTACACCATCAGCAATGCCCAGGGTCTAGTTTTTCTCCATCCTGGCTAGCAATTATTTGTTTTAAAAAATATTATTTATCGGGCCGGGGATTTAGTTCAGTGGTTCCACCGCCTGCCTCTCAAGCTGAGGACCCGAGTTCAATCCTCGGTACCAAAAAAAAAAAAGAATTATTCATCATAATGGGTGTGAAGTGTTTTCATTTTGGTTTAAATTTATATTTCTATAATGACTGGTGATCATTCTTCTTCCTCTGTCCCCACCCTCCTCTCTTTCTTTGAGATGATGTCTGACTACGTTATCCAGGTTTATCGCCAATACCTGGGCTTAAGTTTGTCCTCTTATCTCACCCTTCCAAGTGCTGGGACTGCAGCGCATGATGCTGTGGTGGATTTATCACTTATCTTTTCATCAAAGATTAATGATTTTGAAATCTGCTTATTGGTTATTTCTGTATCTATAGAGAGATTTCTATTCAAGTCCTTTGCTCATCTTTATGTTGTCTTTTTATTATTGAGCTGTAGATGTGCTTTACATATTCTGGATAATAATTATTTATCAGATATATGATTTGCAGATATTTTCATAGCTTCCCTTTTCACTCCGTTGATCCTGTCTTTTGATGCATGAAAGCTTTTCATATTGATGGATTCCAAGTTACCTTATCTTCCGTTTTCTGTGCTTTTGGTGTTATATCAGAGGAATTAATTGCCAAATTCAACATTGAACATTTCCTGCCATTTTCCTCTAAGTGTTTGTTATGGCATGTATCTAGATTTCCCCTCCAAAGCCTCATGTGTACATAGGTGGGGCGTTTCAGAGCTGGCTGGATCTAGGGTGTGTGATACTGGGATTAAGGATGTATGACACTAAATTATTCCACTGATTGGAATTAGCATAGTTCTGGGTGGCACCACCCAAAAAGCTGGTAGCCTGGATGGGATAAAAGAGAAGGCTGTTTGCTGCTTGTCACACCATGAACTGTTTCTCCTCTGTGATACCCCTCTGCTATGTTGCCCTGCCTTGGAGCCAGCCGACTGTGGACTACATCCTTTACAAATTGTGAGCTGAAGTAAACCTTTCCTCCTTAACTTTGGGTGTCAGGTATTCTGTCTCAGCAACAAGAAAAGTAAGATAAATTTTGTTAGCAGGGAAGTGGGGTCATCACTGTGCATTATCTGGCTATGTGGTTCAGGAGCCTTTGGAATTTGGCTTGTGGAAAGAGTTTGAAATGTTTGGAGATGGCAGCTGAAGAAGCAGCCCTGGAGTGCTGAACTTGATGGCAGGTTCTGGTCAGAGGTCAGAAAACTAGAATGCTGATAGAAATGCTTCAGGTAAAGACCAGGCTCAGGGGGTTTCTATTGGGAACAAGGATTGCATTGGCTGTTGGATTCCAGACCATGTGTGTTATGCTTTGGCAGAAAATTTGTGTGCATTTTGCTCTTGTCCAGAGACTTTGTCTGACACTGAGATTAAGCATGGAAGACTAATTTGATGGAAGAAATTTCAAGAGAGTCTAATGTTGAAGTTGTGGCAGGGCTACTGTTGGAAGCTTTTAGCCATATATATATTGGGAATCAAGAGCAAAGGACCCAGAAGAATGACTTAAAATGTTTTGAGTTGACCAGGAAGGGAGCTCCAATAAAGTTATGTACAGTAAAGATGGAGCAGAGGAAAATTTGGTTGATAAGAAGAAACAGGACAATAGATAAGATGGCCTGAGAACATCACAAGAATCAGCAGGACTCCAGCCTTTGCAACCTCAAAGGTGAGACTCAAAGGTGAAAGACTTTTCTTTGAGAAGGAAACCTCAGAGCACCATGTTCCAGGTGGCAGCTGCCCAGAGAAGTTGTTCCTCAGGATTGGTTCATAGTGCTCAGCAACCCAGGACTTGACTCCCACAGCCAAGAGAGAAGGCAGTCTGGCTACTGCTCTAGCTGGTCACAGAGTTTGGTGTCATCCATATGGTGCTGGTTTTAGGTGTATGGAGAATATAAGAGTTGAGGGGTCAGAAAGGCTTCCACTCAGATTTCAGAAGAAGACCTGGGAGGCCAGGTATTGTGCCTCAGAGAGAGTAGTGTGTGAGGCTGTGAGTGCGAAGCAAAAAACCTGATGCTACAACTATTGACAGTGCCAAGGGAGTGAAGCCACCCAAGCCTTTTGGAGTTCACATATTGCCACAGAGTGCACAAGATGCTGGACATGAAACTATGGAATTTAATGTTTGCCTTGCTGGATTTTGGACTTGCCTTGGTTCTGTTCCTTTGTATTCCCAAATTTGTACCTTTTAGAATGGTAATGTTGATCTTATGCCATTGAATGTTAGACTTTCTTTTCATTTGTACAGGGGCTCACAGCTAAAGAGTTTGCCTTAAATCTCAGAGGAGGCTTTGGACTTGGACTTTTCAGCAATGCTGAAACTATTAGGACTTCAGCAACTCTTAGAGATGGACCAAATGCCTTTTGCATGAAGAGATGTGCATTAATCTTTTGGGGTCCATGGGCAGAATGCTATGGTTTGTATCTAGATGTTCTCCCAAAGCCTCATGCACTTATCGGTGGGGCTTTTTGGAGATGGCTGGATCTTAGGGTGTGTAATATTGGGATTAAGGGTGTGTGACACTAAATTAGTCCACTGATTAGAGTTAGCATAATTCTGGGTGGCACCACCCAAAAGGCTGATATCCTGGATAGGATAAAAAGGAGAAGCAGGCTTATTGCTTGCTGCCTTCTGCCTGTCACACCATGAACTGTTTTTCCTCTGTGATATCCCTCTGCTATGTTGCTTTGCCTTGGAGCCAGCCAACTATGGACTGAATCCTCTACAAACTGTGAGCTGAAATAACATTTTCTCTTTAACTTTGGGTGTTAGGTATTTTGTCTCAGCAACAAGAAAAGTAACTAAGACAGTGTTTTATAGTTTTGGCTCTTACTTTTACATCGCTGATCCATTTTGAGTTAATTTTTGTGTATTGTTTAAGATAAGAGTGTCATTTCATTTTTTGCATGGGGATATCTAATTTTTCCAGCACCATTTGTTGAAAAGGACCTGTCCTTTCTTCACTGAATAGCCTTGCCACTTTAAAATCATTTGATCAATTGTAGGAGACATCCCCACCCAGTACTAGTGGGCTATGAGTGGCACATGCTTCTTGCCTTCCCTAATTCAGCTATACTGTTGGGTTTTTTTGTTTGTTGTTTTTGGTACCAGGGATTGAATTTGGGTCCTTGCGCTTGCACAGCAGGTGGTGAAACCACTGAGCTAAATCCCTGGCCAGCTATACTGTTTTATATCAGGAGTCAGACCAAAGCCCTGCATGACTCAAACAGGCATGTCAGCTAGCAGAGTTGGGCTGGTATTGCTCCTTTGCTAATGGCTGTCACTGAGGCCTAAGTCCTGGTTTATGAAGTGGCAGGGCCCTGCTGAATTACATTCAGCTGAGGTCAGCATGACCCAATTAAAATCATTCCCCCTGAATTATGGCTTCTCACTGACCTTGTGGGTTGCTTGCTAATTGCACCTGGTCCCAGTACTGGTTTGTTCTGTCCTAGCAAGATCAGCAGTACCTATTCTCTGACAGCCCTGCCTGGCGCCATCATGCCAGGTGTTTGGCAGTAATTCACTAGATGACTTCAAAGCTCCCTAGCTCCCTATTCCTTCTCACTGTTGTATTCAATAAATACTGGATGTGCTTGGGGGCCTTTGTCTTTGCTGCCATCCTGCCATCGGCAGCACTGACCAGAACCCAAGATTCAGCTTCACTATAAATCTCATTCTGTCTATTCTTTAACCTTTTGCTGGTGCTGTGGTGGCTCGCAGGAGGCTGGGACCTACTGCAGGGGTCTCCAGTGACATCCATTCCCCCTGACCCTTACAATCAATATATAGGAGGATTTATTTCCAAGATTTCTGTCCTAGTTCATTGGTCTATATGTCTGTCATGATAGCAGTACCACATCATTTTGATTTCTGTAGCTTTGATAAACATACAGATCCTTTTATTTTAAAATTTTATGTCAGGGCTCTCTGTATATAGGTATTTTTTTTGTTTTGACCACTTTGATTAACAATGATATCTTTAGTGGGGCTAGGGAAGGAGCTCAGTTGTAAAACCTGGCATGTGCATAGCTCTGGATTTTATTCCTAGCACTGCAAAAAAAAAAAAAAAAGACAAAACAAAAACAGACAAACAAAAAACAATAACATTAAGCACTAATAAGGAAACATTGAAACACAACTTATTTGGCACAATGTCGTTTAACCTACAAAAGGGCGTGTGTAAAGATAGCCTGAAACTGTTTGGGACCTGGTACCATGTGCTCCAACAAGGGTGAATTTCTTCTGATACAGACCTTACCCAGTGAGCATGGACCTTTGAAACCTGCTACACACTTAGCATACACATGCAAAAAATGGTTTCCTGGTCACTGAGAGAATTCAGGATCATACAAGCCTCTTGCTTCTCCCTCCTCTTTCCATGAAATGACTTTGACTCCCTTGGATTTTATTATCTTTTTCATACCACTATATTTGTCATATGTTTCCTCCTTCTGTCCATCTGTCCTTCCATCCAGCAACTATTTATTTATTTATTGACTATTATATCCTACATACTATTCTTGGCATTGGGAATATACCAGATATAAAGCTCTGCTTTCAAGGAACTTATATTCCATCTGTGAGAGACAGATACTAAATGAAATAAGTATGTTGTAAGTTGATTGGATAGACACAAACTGATTGATGGTTATGGAGATAAAACAAAAAACTGGCAAAGGTTGAGGAGATCATCAGTCATAAGCAAAACTTGAAGATACTTATGATGGCATTTTAACTGTTTATAATGCTATCTAAAATAGACTATATCTTTCTGGCCCCCAAACTGCTCATGATTAAATTAATTTTTGAATATTCATATAATGAGTAATTTTGCAGTATTATGGTAGATACATAGTGTCCACTCAAGTCTCATGTGTTCAGAAGTGGAGCTTCTGGATCATGGGAGTGCTATACTTGTCATTAGATTAATCCATGAATGTGTTCATAGCTGAATTGCTATCAGGAGGTGGAGCCTGGTTGAAAGAAGTGCATCATGGGGATGTAGGAGGGGATTCTTCCTCCCTAGCTCCTCCTTTCTCTCTTTCTGCTTCCTGGTTGCCAAGACATGAGCAGCTGTCCTCTGCCACACCCTTTCACCATGCTCTTCCTGCCTTGGAACCTACTGATTTGGACTGAATCTTCTAAAAACCATGAGCCAAAATAAACCCCTCTTCATTTAAACTGTGGGTGTTGGGTATTTTGTTCCAGTAATGAGAAAGTGAATAAGACATGTAGTTATTGAAAATATGTTGGACACTTTATTTTTTAACCTGGGAAGGTATCCATGAAATGTTTATAAATAAAAAGCAGCCTAGAAAAGATAAATGTTATCTGTTTTTAATTCTGTAAAATAAATCCAATATATTTATCAAAATGACTTGAGGAATCTATAATAATGAGTTAAACTAATTATATTTGGGTGGGGGAATTATGAGCATCTTTGTGAATTTTTTCCAAGTTCTTATAAATCAACATGGCTGATGTTAAAAAAACCTCTACACATATACACATGCACAATTGAACACACACACATATATGATTTTATGATGGTTTTGATAGATAAATTTAACACTTGACTAGTGATATTTCCAAGCATATTTCTTCATATTAGGATATATTTACAATTCCCCATTTTTTTCCTTTTTGGATTCCTCTTCTGCTCTCTATTGACTTTTTCCTACTACCTATTTTCCTAACACATGGATTCACTTTAAAGTTAATAAAACATAGGCTTTAGAGCACTTCATTTGCATGACCTCATTTAAATAAATATTCACTTGCATGTCTCATTTTGTTTTGGTGATTTTATTTATAAAATTGTATTTTGGCTCAGTATGATGGCACAGACCTGTAATCCTAGCACTCTGGGAGGCCAAGGCAAAAGTGTCACAAGTGTGAGCCCAGCTTGGGCAACTTAATGAGACCCTGTCTTAAAATAAAAAATTAAAAAAAGCTGTGGATCTGCAAGAGAAACCACCAACAGAGCTAAGAGACAACCTACAATGTGGGAAAAATTTTTTAGCAGCTGTACCTCAGACAAAGGACTACTATCTAGAATATATAAAGAACTGAAAAAATCAGACCCCCCAAATTCAAAGACCCAATTCAAAAATGGGCATCCGAAATGAACAGACATTTCTCAGACAAAGAAGGAAAAGCAGCAAATAAACATATGAACAAATGTTCAACATCAGTGGTCTTTTGAGAGATGCAGATGAAAACAACACTGAGATTTCACCTCACCCCACAAAGAATGGCTGCTATCAAGAAGTCAACCAATAACAAATGCTGGCGGAGGGTGTGGAGAGAAAGGAACCCTTCTCCATTTTTGGTGGGAGTGCAGACTGGTGCAATCACTGTGGAAATCAGTGTGGAGATACCTCAAATAACTAGGACTAGAGGTCCCATTTGACCCAGCTATTGCACTGATGGATATCTTCCCCAAAGAATTAAAAGAATCATACCACAGTGATGTATGTACACCCATGTTTATAGTGGCACAGTTTGTAATAGCTAAAGCTTGGAAACAGCCCAAGTGCCCATCAACTGGAAACTGGATAAAGAAGATGTGGTTTTTTTCATAAAATGGAGTAATACTTAGCCATAAAGAATGAGAAACTAGAGACATAGCTAAATGGATGCACATTGAGGCCATACTCTTAAGCAAAATAAATAGGGCACACATGTGTAAATACCAAATAGTTTCTCTAGTGTGAGAAACTGAAAGTGTAAATAAGGATTAAAATGATTAAAATGAATAATTGATAATTTGAAATCAGAAGAAAAGGTCCAAAGGGGTAGGGGAGGTGGGAGGGGAAGGGGAAAGGAAAGAAGGGAAAGGAAAAATTATGAGAAAAGAAAAAAAAGGAAACAAAGTCTATGTAAGTAGGGAGGGGTGGAGGGGGTGAAGGGTGCACAGGTAATGGGGAAAAAATAATAACCAAGATACATCATGTGCAGGTATAAGGGCCCGATGATAAATGTAAATGCATTGTATACCTAAAATGTACCAATAAAAGAACTTAAGAAAAAAAAAAAGCTGTGGATGTAGTCCAGTTCAAACCCCCTTACCTGGTACAATATACCAACACCCCAATACATATATATCTTTTAGGCTGTGTAACAATTGGATTTGCCCTTTCTGTATTCCATTATTTTACTATTTGCCTTTACTTTAAAGAAATATTTTACTTTGTGTGTATATATATATATTTATATATATTTTTATATATATTTATATATATTTCTTTTTTTGATTCTGGGGCTCAAACTTGGGACTTTGCACTTGCGAGGCAGGAGGCAGAACCACTGAGCTAAATCCCCAGCCCGATTTTGTATATATTTAGAAAAATCTAAAATTGCCCACCTTCCTTGCCATCCTGAAAGAACAAGTCTTTCCATACATTACCTCCTTTCTGGTCCTTGAATGATATCTTCCATGCTATTGTTCCCTATGATTGTAAGTGCATCTTAGTTTACTATAACCATTGTTATGCTCTCTATAACCTGTTCGTGCTTTGGGTCAAGTGACTTTGTCCTTTCTCTTCTTCCTTGTACATAGTGGACATTCAATGAAGTGCTGCCTGCCTTAAGTAGTCTGAATAAGAAACAAGGGGCAGGAAGAGGCTAAGGCTGTTGTTGCTTTGCTACTATTTATCTGCCATGAATTATTGCCCCTCCACCACTCTGCCTTAAAGCCAGCCAATTATGGGCTGAAAGCTCTACAAACTATGAGCTAAATAAACCCTTTCCCCTTTAACTTTGGGTGGTATGTATTTTGTCTCAGCGATGACAGAAAAGTAACTGAGACAATTTTTGATCAAAAAGTTCTATGACGTGTGCTCAGAACATTTCCCAAAGCCCCACATTGGAACCAATCAGAGTGTGCTATCTTCAGTTCTTGCAAAAACTCCGTCAGGTTTCTTCTTTTTTTTTTTCCCCCGTCAGGTTTCTGATAGGACAATCTAGACATGGCATCAGCTTTCGGAGTGGGAGACACAAAAGAAGGCTCCCACTGTTGCTCTTGTCCTCTGTTTCTCTCTCTCTCTCTCTCTCTCTCTCTCTCTCTCTCTCTCTCTCTCTCTCTGATCCACTCACCCTGTAGAAAGAACTTCTTTTCCTATGTTTAGTTGGCTCACACTCACTCTGCAGGGAACATTTCTTTTCATATCTTTAATAAATGTAAAACATCACTTCCTTTTGTGCTTATCTTGATCAATTCTTTGTTCAGGGCAGAAAGAAAGCACTTCTACAAGGAGACCACAGCACCCCAAAACCTGGTAACAGAAACAGAAGAAACCCAGAATAGCAAAAGTAATCCTGGGCAACAAGAGCAAAGCAGGAGGCATTGCAATTCCAGATTTCAAGTTTTATTTATCCATTTTTTATTTTTTTGGTACCAGGGATCAAACTTGGGTCCTTGCGCTTGCACAGCAGGTGGCAAAACCACTGAGCTAAATCCCCAGCCCCAATTAATCCATTTTTTAAATGCATCATTTTTCAATTGCTCTCTAGGTCTCAAGCTTGTCACTTCACATAGTTGAAGAATATTCTCAAGGTTTGTCTCTTCTGATGCTGCTCATCTTCTCTATCACCCCTTTCTGCAGTGTAATTGTTTTAAGAGTTACTCTCACTTCCATGACTCCCAGATTCTCTTCAAAATGGTTGTCTTTTTTAATCTTTTTGAATTGGATTATGTATAATTTTTTAGTCTTTAATTTCCTCAATTGTTTCTTGTGATTTTTCTACTCTGAGTTTTGAATATCAATTACTGTATAATTCATTTCTAGAAGTTTTGTTTACTTGTTTTTTGGGGGTTTTCTTTTTGGTACCGGGGATCGAGCTCAGGACCTTGCACTTCCAAGGCAGGTGCTGGAACCACTGAGCTAAATCCCTGGCCCTGTTTACTTGTTTTTGATTGTTCATATTTCTAAGATTTTTCATTTCTTTAAATTCTTAAAACTTAACTTTATGCTCTGTGTCTGATCTGAAGTCCTGATAGTCTAAGCCTGCTACTTTTCTTTTGGTTCTTCTTCATGTTATAATATTTCTGTGTGAGTTTTGAGGGGTTTTTTTTGCACAGAAAACTACCAATTCGCTTAACTGTAACTAAGGGAATTTCTTGAAGCTTTAGTTGAGGTTAACTGTTTTTAGAAAGGACTATTTGAATTGATTTCTCCCAATTTCTTTCTTTTTTTTCTTAAATTCTTTTATTGGTACATTGCAGGTATACAACACAATTACATTTCTCATTGGGAATTGTACCTTTACATAATGCATCTTGGTTCTTATTTTTTTCCCATTCCTAGCCCTCCCTTCCCTATTTACAAAGACTTTATTTCCACTTTTTCCATTTCTCATCATTTTTCCTTTCCCTTCTTTCCTTTCCCCTGCCCCTCCCACTATCCCTACCCCTTTGGACCTTTTCTTCCTATTTTACATTATCGATTATTCATTCTAATCATTGGTACATTTTAGGTATACAATATAATGACATTCATCATTGGAAATTTGCACCTTTACATAGTCTCTCTTGGTTCTTATTTTTCAGCCTTGCCCAGCCCTCCCTTCAACCCCTCCATTCCTCCCTATTTACAAAAATTTTGTTCCTATTTTTCCATTTTCTCATCAGAATTCCATTCCCTCCTTTCTTTTCCCCTAGCCCTCCCACTTCCTTCCCCTTTGCCCCTTTTCTTCCTATTTCACATTACCTATTATACATTTTAGTCCCCATTTACACTTTCAGTTTCTCACACCAGAGAAACTCTTCAGTATTTATACATGTGTGTCCTATTTATTTCACTTAAGAGTATCACCTCAATGTGCATGCATTTAGCTATAAATGTCTCCAATTTCTCATTTTTATGTCTGAGTAGTACTCCATTTTATTTTAAAAACCCACATTTTCTTTATCCAGTCTCCAGTTGATGGGCATTTGGGCTGTTTCCAAGTTTTAGCTATGACAAACTGCACTGCTATGAACATGGGTGCACATATGTCACTGTGATATGATTCTTTTAATTCTTTGGGGAAGATCCCCAGCAGTGGAATAGCGGGGACAAATGGAACTTCCAGTCCTAGTTCTTTGAGGTATCTCCATACTGATTTTATTTCCACAGTAGTTACACCAGTCTCCACTCCCACCAGCAGTGGAGCAGGGTTCCTCTTTCCCCACAGCCCCGCCAGCATTTGTTATTGGTTGATTTCATGATAGCAGCCATTCTTTTTGGAGTGAGGTGGAATCTTAGCTTTGTTTTCATGTGCATCACTCAAATGACCTGTGATGTTGAACATTTTTTCATGTGTTTATTTGCTATTTCTACTTCCTTGTCTGAGAAATGTCTGTTCATTTCAGATGCCCATTTTTGGATTGGGTCTTTAAATTTGGGAGGTCTGATCTTTTTAAGTTCTTTATAGATTTGAGATAGCAGATCTTTGTCTGAGGAAAAGCAGGTGAAGATTTTTTCCCACATTGTGGGTTGTCTCTTCACCCTGCTGGTGGCTTCTCTTGCTGTGCAGAAGCTTTTTAATAAGAAGAGATCCCACTTGTTGATTGTGCTAGATCATGGGCAACTGAGGTTTTGTTCATGAAATCTTTTCCTACACTGATGTCTTCAAGGGTTCTACCTAACCTCTGCTCCAACTGGTTCAGAGTTTCTATTTTAATATTTAGATCTTTAATCCACTTTGATTTTAGTTTAGTGCATGGTGAGAGATATAGATCTAGTTTTAATCTTTGGCAATTTTTCCAGCACCATTTATTAAAGAGGCTATCTTTCCTCCAGTGAGGGAGTTTGGCTCCTTTATCAAAGATAAGATGGCTGAGTGTGCCTGGCGTTGTTTCTGCATCTTCTAATCTATTCCACTGGTCCTCAGGTCTATTTCTATTCCAGTACCATGCTCTTTTCATCACAGTAGCTTTGTAGTATAGTTGCAGGTTGGGCATTGTGATACCCCTGCCATGCCTCTGTTACCTAGAATTGCTTTTGTTGTTCTGGGTCTCTTCTTGTTCCAAATGAATTTTTGGATTGTTTTCTCGAGGTCTATAAAGTATGCTGCTGGGATCTCAATTTCAATTGCATTGAATCTATATAGCAGTTTTGGAAGTATGGCCATTTTCACTATACTAATCCTTCCTACCCAGGAGCAGGGGATGTCTGTCCATTTTCTGATAGCATCTTCAATCTCTCTTTTCAGAGTGCCATAGTTTTCAGAGAAGAGGTCTTTGATTTCTTTCGTTAGGATGATTCCTAGGTATTTCAGTTTTTTGGATGCTATTGTAAAAGGAATTGTTTGCCCTTTTTCTCTCTCAGTGAGTCTGTCATTGGTGTAGAGGAAAGCTATTGATTTTTGTGTGTTGACCTTGTAACCAGCTACTTGACTGAATTTGGTTATTAAGTCTAGAAGACTTTTGGTGGAGTTTTTGGGGTCTTCTATATAGAGTGCCATGTCATCTACAAATAATGACAATTTGACTTCTTCATTGCCTATCTTTATTCCTTTTATTTCTTTCTCTTGTCAAATTGCCATGACTAGTGTTTCCAGAACTATATTGAACAAGAGTGGTGATAGTGGACATCCTTGTCTTGTTCCTGATTTTAGTGTGAAGGATTTCAGTTTATGACCATTTAGCATGATATTGGCTGTTAGTTTTTCATAGATGGCTTCTATCAGTTTGAGGTAGAGAGCATCTATTCCAATTTTTTTGTAGGGTTTTTATCATAAATGCATGCTGGATTTTGTCAAATGCTTTTTCTGCATCTATGGAGATAATCATATGGTTTTTGTCCTTGGCTCTATTGATATAGTGTATTACATTGATTGATTTGTGTATGTTGAACCATCCCTGCATCCCTGGGATGAATCCCACTTGATCAGGGTGTATGATCTTCTTGATGATCTTCTGCCTTCTGTTTGCCATTATCTTATTAAGGATTTTTGCATCTATGTTCATTAGTGAGATTGGCCTATAGTTCTCTTTTTCAGTTGGGTCTTTCTCTGCTTTGGGGATCAAGGTGATGCTTGCTTCCAGGAATGAATTTGGGAGTATTGCTTCCCTTTCAATTTCATTGAAGAGTTTAAACAGTAGTGGCAGCAGTTCCTCTCTAAATGTCTTGTAGAATTCAGCAGTGAAGCCATCAGGGCCCGGGATTTTCTTAGTTGATAAGTTTTTAATTATGTTTTCAATTTCATTGGTTGATATTGGGTTGTTCAGAATTTTTAGGTCTTCTTCGTTCAACTTTGGTAATTCATATGTATCTAGGAATCTGTCCATTTCTTCTGTGTTGTCCATCTTATTGGAGTATAGATTCTGGAAGTAGGTATTGATGATCCTCTGGATTTCTGCTGGGTCTGTTGTAACTTCACCCTTTTCATTCCTAATTGCATGGATTTCGGCCTCTTCTTTCCTTTTTCTGACAAGGCTGGCTAAAGGTTTGTCAATTTTGTTGATTCTTTTGAAGAACCAACTCTTGGCTTCACTGATTTTTTTGTATCATTCTCTTAATCTCCATTGCATTGATTTCTCCTCTGATCTTTATAATTTCCTCCCTTGTATGAGCTTTGGGGTTGTCCTGCTCTTCTTTTTCTAGAAGCTTGAGGTTCAGCATCAGGTTGTTTAATTGGGCTTGTTCTGTTTTCCTAATATGTGTATTCACTGCTATGAATTTTCCTCATAAGATTGCTTTCATTGTGTCCCATAGATTCCAATATGTTGTATTGTCATTGTCATTGAATTGAAGGAACTGTCTGATTTCTTCTTTAATTTCCTCTGTGACCCATTGGTTATTCAGAAGTGTGGTGTTCAATTTCCACATGTTTATTACATTTCTCAAATTTCTTTTGCTATGGAGCTCCAATTTCATCGCACTATGGTCTGATAATATACAAGGGGTAATTCCAATTCCTTTGCACTTACTTAAACATGTTCTATGTGTGAGTATGTGGTCTATTTTGGAGAATGACCCATATGCAGCTGAGAAGAATGTGTATTCTGATTTTGTGGGGTGAAAGACTCTGTAAACGTCTGTTAAGTTCATTTGTTCAAGAGTTCGATTGAGTTCTAGTATTTCATTACTTATTTTTTGTCTAGTTGATCTATCTATTTGTGACAGTGGGGTGTTGAGGTCCCCCACTACAATTGTATTAGTGCACATATGACTTTTCATGTCTGTTAGTATTTGTTTTATATAGTTGGGCGCACTAGTGTTTGGTGCATAGATATTTATGATTGTCATCTCTTCCTCTTGGATTCTTCCCTTTACAAGGATGTAGTGTCCTTCTTTGTCTCTCTTAATCAGTGTTGGTTTGAAATCTACTTGATCTGCCAAGAGGATAGCTACTCCTGCTTTTTTTCAGGTTCCTCTCACATGGAGTATTGTTTTCCACCCTTTAGCTTTCAGTCTATGAATTTCCTTTTGAATTAAGTGTGTTTCTTGTATGCAGCATATTGTTGGATTTTGCTTCTTGACCCATTCTGCCAGTCTCTTTCTTTTGATTGGTGAATTGAGACCATTAACGTTGATGGTTATAACTGAAACGTATTGACTTGTCATTGCCATGACTTTTTCTTTTTGTTGGGTTCTCCCCCTTTCCATTTAATTTCTTGTCATGCCAGATGGGTTCATTCTGCTTTGCTTCCTGGGGTTGTGATCCTCAATATCTGTTCCTAGGATATTGTGTAAAATTCTTTGGAGTGCTGGTTTGGTATTCACAAATTTCCTAAGGTGCTCTTTGTCATGAAAGTATCTTATTTCTCCATCCATTTTGAAAGATAGTTTTGCAGGGTACATCAATCTGGGTTGGAGGCTGTTTTAGGGCTTGGAATATGTCACTCCAAGCTCTTCTTGCCTTGATGGTTTGTGTTAAGAAGTCTGCTGTGATTCTGATGGGCTTTCCTTTGTATGTGATTTGTTTCTTTTCTCTGACTGCTTGGAGAACTTTGTTCTTCTGTTGAGTTTCTTGAATCTTAACAATTATATGCGTATGTGTAGATTTCTTTTGATCAAGGCTGTTTGGAGTCCAATGTGCCTCACTTATCTGTGTTTCAAGTTCTTTTCCCCTGCTTGGGAAGTTTTCTGCTATTACTTCTGTGACGAGATTTTTTTTATGTCATCTGCACTCTCTCCTGTTTCTTCATTGACTCCTATCAGTCTTATGTCATTCTTCTTTGCATCATCTAGCAGCTGCTGGCTTGATTTCTCATATTCCCATATAATTTTGAAACAATTTTTCTTTTCCTGGTCATTAATTGCAATCTTATCTTCTATATCTGAAATTCTGTCCTCATATTGGCTCATTCTGCTGTGTAGACTTTCAATGGAGTTTTTCATCTCCTGGATATCTATTTGCATCTGTTTTATGGATTCCATTTGTTTCCTATTTTGGGATTCCATCATGTTCCTCAGCTCCTCTCTAGGTTTATTAATCATGTCTTGCACTAGAGGCACAATTTCTCCTGTTATCTGAGAAATTATTTCTGATTTCATTTTTTCCAGATCCCCTTTTGTTGCCAGTTCAGTGGGTCCATGTTGTTGAGTGTCACAGTGTTCCATCTCATTTCCCTTTGGGGTTGCTGTAGGGGATCTGAAAGTCTAGTTTTGAGACTTATTTACATTTTTTCTCATTTCGACTGATGTGGTGGTGGGGGGGGTGCTGTTGGCACCCACGTGGCTCACCTCCTCTGAGCTGGGAGAGGTGGGACAGGGGCCGGGAGCAGGGGTAGGGATGGTGGCCCAGAACCCCCTCTTCTGGACCAGGAGCAGTGGGACAGCAGCTCATAAGCCCCTACCTCTGGGCTGGGAGTGGCAGGATGGATGGCAGGCCAAAAGACCTTTCCTCTGGGCTGGGAGTGGTGGGAGGGATGGTGGCCGGGTAGCACCTTCCTCTGTACCAGGAGCAGTGGGACAGCAGCTCAGAAGCCCCTACCTCTCTGCAGGAATTCTTTAAATGCTGAGAACTTGATTAGCTCCAGTACAGTGGTCTGGTGGTCTGGTGTCCTCTGTACCTTTGTAGTGTGGAACCAGGTGGCTGTACAGAGAAGAGGCCAAAGGATTGGGGGGGGGGGTGTCCAGTGGGTTGCTGCTGGGCCAAGGGCTGATTCGGTGTTTTCAGCGTGACTGGTGACCTCGTGACCGCATCCACAGTCCTGCCTGTCAGCAGCGGGCTGATTCTGTGTTTTCAGCGGGCTGATTCTGTGTTTTCAGCATGACTCCCCAATTTCCTGGAGACTTTGCTAAACTGGGATTGAGGCAGGAAGCTAGGGTATGGTTAAGACTGGCTGGGACCAGACTTAGTGATGCATGCCTGTAATCCCAGCACTCGGAAGGCAGAGGCATACTGAAAGTACATAGTACATAGTGAAACCTTGTCTAAAAAAACAAACAAAACAAAACAAAACAAACAAATAAAGGCTGGCTGGGAAGGTAGGTATAACCTCTTAATTACAAAATCCAAGAAGTTAATAGTAGACTGCTTGAGGAAGTAGGTGTGACCTGTTAATTACAAAATCCCAGGATACATGCTCACTTTGGTAGCATGTATAAAAAATCCCAGGACACATGCTCAGCCCAGAACAATACTCAAAGCCCTGTATGTGGACTTTTTGTAAAAACTAGAGCAGGTTTCTAATAGGATGGCCTAGACCTTAGGTCAGCCCGAGAGTAGGAGGTATAAAAAGGACAGTCACCACTGAGCTCTCAACTAGTGTGCTCTTTCACAGAAAGAGCCTCTAGAAAGAGACTCCAGCACTTCTAAAACCCAGTAACAGGATCACTTTATTTAAAATTTATTAAATTTTATAATTGAGGTTTTTTTCTCTGATTTGGAGTTGCAAATCAATGCAATGTCTTTTTGTCCATGAATTCTCTGTTGAATTTTTCCCCCTTCCACCTACTGCCAAATTCAAGACAGACAAGTTTATTTGCTGCTCCTTCAGCAAAGAGGGGTTATGATATGTCTTTTTCTACCCTTACATCCTGCTGTGGTTTGAATGTTTGTGTCCCTCCCAAATCCATGCTTTAAACAGGGAAACTGTTGATGACCTGAGGAGGATGAACTGCAAGCCCTCTGTGCATACACAACTGAGCCTAGGTTTCATTTTCTTTTTTCTTTTTGGTGTCAGGGATCAAACTTGTGTCCTATTGCTTGTGGGGTAGGTGGAGGAATCACTGAGCTAAATCCCTGGCCCTCATTTTCTTAAAGTTTAAGTATGATTTCCCTGAAAGAGGCACAAAATGATGATTTAAGCAATTAGTTACAGTAAAACATGGTGTGTATATTGAGGATGAGCTGTGTCTCAGTTACTTTTCTTGTTGCTGAGATAAAACACTTGACACCCAAAGTTAAAGGAGGAACTGTTTATTTTGGCTCACAATTCATAGAGGTATCAGTTCATAGTTGGCTGGCTTAAAGGCAGGATGGCATGTCAGAGGGATGTGGAAGAGGAGAAACAGTTCATGGTGGGAAGGCAGCAAAAGCAGCAAGCAGCAAGTGACAACAGCAGGAAGCTACCCTCTTTCTGTCCCTTATATTCCGTCCAGGCTACTCACCCTTAGAGCAGGTAGTGCTCACATCTAGGGTGGGGAACCCTTAATCTTAGAATTGCACCAGGAATCAATCCCAGCATCATATCCTTAATCCCAGCATCA
The DNA here is from genome assembly GCF_053883595.1 of Heterocephalus glaber. Classification (NCBI taxonomy): domain Eukaryota; kingdom Metazoa; phylum Chordata; class Mammalia; order Rodentia; family Bathyergidae; genus Heterocephalus; species Heterocephalus glaber. The sequence goes on along the minus strand of NW_028258143.1, from coordinate 30,049,354 downwards.
CACACTCAAGATCTAGCCACCTCTGAAAAGTTCCCCCTATGACTGCATGAGGCTTTGGGGAGACCTCTAGATATAAGCCATAACAATCAGGGTCCTGTGGGAAGGTGAGAAGACTTTCCAGAGTGATGCTGGACTATGAGGGGAGGGGAGTGTTCTAGGCAAAGGGAGTTCAGCAGGCAGGACAGGCAGCCAGGGAAAAGCCAATCCCAGAGGCAGTCAGGATGACCCAGTGAAGGGTAAGATAAGATGAAGCCTGGTACTGAAGGATAACAAAAAGCCAGGCCCCAGGATAGGGACTCCATGGCTAAGGCCAGGGCTCTGGTGGCCCAATGAACAAGGGTCCCATGTTAAACAAGTGGGATCTTTCTGTCCAGGAATGTGATAAAAACAAGATGATAGATAACCAGTCGCACCAAGCCTCTATTCACACCCCTCTGAAGGGTACCTTTGTGGCCTTGCTTGGGCTGACAGTTTTAGAAAAGTTATAAATTAATAGTGTTTGCAAAAGTACACTTGCTACATACCCCAAGTTCCTATGACCCTACTTTTAGTCAAACTTTCCTTCTTGTAACCCCATAGGTTAATCTCAGCATTACCCATAAGGGTCTGAGATATAGTCATTTTTGTGTATAAAATCCTGGACAAAAAGTCCTCATGGCAACCCACTCAGGTCCCCTCCTGGTATTGGAAGATTTGTGCTTTCACTCTCCAATAAATGCTTTTGCTCATTTTTATCTTGACTCTCTGCCTTGTAATTCTTTCTGGTTTGAGAGAAGAACCCATCAGGGGAATGGTAACAATGTTGAAACTTCATCTCCACTGCAATCATGCTGCTAACTCCTGGTGGATCTGATAGATTCCAAGCTCTTGTGTTAGATAAGCAAAGCTTTGCAAAGCATACACCAGATCATGAGAGATAAGTAGCTACATTTATTGAAAATTATGAACAGACAAATGGTGCTGAAATGACAGAAAAGCCACACAGTACACTGCATAGACAAATCAGGCTTTCAGGCAGGGGGCAGGTGGCACATGTGCTTTGGTCTGGGGTTGTATAGAATGGTCCCAGGATACCACCTGGGCTCAAGTGGGTGCAGGGAAGTGATTTGCTCAGCCCCCATTGCTCTACTTGTACGAGTACAGAAAGGTAGGGCCTTTAAGATGTGATTAGATCATGAGGGTTCCTACCTTGTGGTGGGATTGACTGAAGCCCTTATAAAAGAAGTTTCCCTTTTCTTCCTATTTCACATTACCTATTATACCTTTTAGTCCTTATTTACACTTTCAGTTTCTCACACTAGAGAGACTATTTGGTATTTACACGTGTGTCCTATTTATTTCACTTAAGAGTGTCCCCTCAATGTGCATCCATTTAGCAATAAATTTCTCTAATTTATCATTTTTGATGTCTGAGTAGTACTCCATTTTATTTTTAAAAACCCACATTTTCTTGATCCAGTCCCCAGTTGATGGGCATTTGGGCTGTTTCCAAGTTTTAGCTATTACAAACTGTGCTGCTATGAACATGGGTCAAATGGGACTTCCAGTCCTAGTTCTTTGAGGTATCTCCATACTGATTTCCACAGTGGTTGCACCAGTCTACACTCTCACCAGCAGTGGAGCAGGGTTCCTCTTTCCCCACAGCCCCCCAGCAATGGGGAATGGGAAGTGGGAGGGGTAGGGGAAAGGAAAGAAGGGAATGGAATTAATATGAGAAAATTTTAAAAAAGGAAACAAAGTCTTTGTAAATAGGGAGAGATGGAGGGGTTGAAGGGAGGGCAGGGGAAGGGGAAAAAATAAGAACCAAGAGAGTATGTTAAGGTGCATATCTCCAGTGATGAATGTCATTATATTGTACACCTAAAATGTACCAATAAAAGGATATACCAAAAAAAAAGAGAAGTTTCCCACACCATTCTCTGTTCCCTCATATATTTCCAGTCCTGCCATATTAAGACACAGAAACAAGGAACTATCTTGGATGTAGGGAGACCAGGCCCTCACCAAATGCTGAACCTTGATCTTGGACGGATCAGTCTAGAGAACTGTGAGAAATAAGTTTTTGTTATTAAAAATTGGTTGTATTTTGAGGTAGCTGTGGACATGGGCTGAGACAGCCCTGTGCTGGTGTTTGGTCCCAGGCTGCTCACCCTTGGATGACCAGAGGCTTTATTCCTTCTCTCCAACTCCCCTCATGTGCATGTGTTACTATAAAGCTCAGTTCTGATGTTGTGAGGGACCTGCCCCTGCTCCTCAGTTCTTGTGACTTTGGGAAAAAACAATTTTAGGCAAGACACACACCAAAGTGCCGAGTACAGGTAGTGTGTACTGGAAAGTGAGAGTGCAAGGTGGAGGTACAGCCTCAGGGGAAAGGACTGGCAAGCACCATGGTGGCAGTTTCTTCAAATTAAGGCTCAGGCCATGTTTACATGACTAAATGGGCCCTCAAGGAATATCATTCCCCTCTCCATGGTCATTGTTCTCTAACAAGAATAAATGGGGTAGCTCTGATAACCGCCAAGGGAAAAGGCTCTGGACTACTCTTCTGTAGAGCTGGGGCATTTTACAAGTGCTTGCCCAGGGCTCTACTTTCTCAAGGCCCTGAACTTTATCAGCACACTGAGAGGAAGTTACATTCCTTTGGGCCAAAGCTTGGGATCATAATCTTGTTTGGATTTTATTTATAACTAATTTAAAAAATGAAAGAAGGAGAAGAAAAAATCACATCTCCCTCCCTTCTCAAGTAGCCTTCTCATTTAGACATGTGTCTTCAGGTCAGCTCAGGTCTAACGCTCTGCCTAACACTTAAGCCTTGAGGTAGGGAAAAAACTGGTATCTCCTGTTCTCCCTGAAATTCATCTTTTTCTTCATTTTTGGCCTTGAGCAAAGATTCTTTCCCCAATGTTGGGCCTTGCTCTTTTAATTATTTTCAAAATGAAGATGGCCTAAAGTGCTTTCTCCATCATTTCTCAGAGATGGGTGATTTCATGCTCTCTTCTCAGAACCTGTTCCCACACTCATAATCAGCACTCAAGAATTTCTGAGTGTTAGGCTGGACCTAAGTGAGCTACACCTTGAATGTCCCTTAGTGTATTGCTATGTGCTCATTTCTTTTTCTGGCACCCTCTGTCCTTTAATCAGGGTTATTTGGGATCAGTTGACTTACAAGAATCCAAAGGACTCTTCTGTGGCTTTACAGGTCTTTAAGATTGAAGAGGGGTGATGTCCAAGGCCATAGGGTGATGATGGCTTTGGCAAATGCGAGCCTCAGGGAAAGTTGGGTGAGACAAGGAAAAGCAGCAGGGGCTGCAAGATGCCCCAAGTAGACTTGTCCTCTGTGGCTGATCTTGGATGATATAAATTGTTTTTGTTTTTAAGGAACTGATATTTTCCCTTCCACTTTCCTTTCTAGTTTTAGAGAATTATCTGTAGAGAATACTGCTGTGAAAGAGTGGATATGTGGAGTATCTAAATGTCCTGACATGGCATAATCATAACAATGCCCATTTTAACTTTAAAAAATACCCTAGGTTTTAAACCCAATTGTTTTTGTTACTTTCTTGTCACTGAGACACGATACCAAATGTGCACAAGTTAGGGGAGCAAAAATTTATTTTGGCTCAGTTTGTAGAGGTTTTAGTTCATAGTTGGCTGGCTCTAAGGCACAGCAGCACTGCAGAAGAGAAAGAGTTCATTGGCATGGCAGCAGGAAGGAGAGGAGAGGAGAGAGAGAGAGAGAGAAAGAATGAATCAAGGGATAGGGGAGGGAGATAGACCTTTTCAGGCCAGGCCTCCAGAGACCCACATCCTTAGAGCAGGCTCCACATCCATTAAGAGGACTAATTCACTGATGAAAAACTTTGGGGGAAACATCTAGATCTGAACCATGACACCAATTTCCATTTCTGTTTTTTCTTTAAAAACAATAACTCAGTAAACAAGAAATAGAAGAGAACTTTCTTGATCTGATAAAGGACATCAACAAAGACCTATAGAGATAGAATACTCTTCCCCTAAGATCAGTAACAGGACTAGAATGTTCACTCTCACATTTCCTATGTGATATAGCACTAGAAGACACACTCAGGCAGTAAAGAAAGAAAAAAAGGCATAAGACTGAAAAAGAAGAAAACAATCTGCCTCTATTTGCAGGTGATATGACTTGTATACATAGAAAATCCTATGACATTTGTTCAAAAAACTATCACTGTCAAGTTTACTAAGGGAGTACAAGATAAATATAACACAACAATTACATTTCTGTATGCTGAGTGAGCAATTGGAAATTGCAATAAAGGTAGAGAAGGAGAGCACTTGCCTATCATGTTCAAGGTCCTAGGCTTGATCCTCAGTATCACAAAAAAAGCAATAAGAATTATCATTTAGAGTTCTAAGTCACACAGAAGGAAAGTACAGTATGATACATCACTGACATAAATTAAAGAAGACCTAAAATATGGGGAGCTAGTCCTTGTAAATGGATAAGTAAGTGAGGTTGTTAGGAAGATTATTCTCTCCTAATTGATCTACAGATTTCATGCAATCCCAATGAAAACTCTGGCAGACATTTTTGTTTTGGTAGAATTTACAAGCTGGTTCTAAAATTCATATGGAAAGGCAACAGACTTAAAATAGCCAAACACTTTTGCAAAAGAAAAATAAAGTTAGATGACTCACATTGTCTGACATCAAGACAATATAAAGCTATAGTAAGCAAGACAGTGTTGTATTATAATTATAGACAGCTAAGTTAGGCAGAAATATTATAGGCAGTTAGATAAGGCAAGGCCCTAAAGGGAGTCAGTGCAGAAGATGAGAATACATTGCAACTGTGACTGGAGGTGTATCTGTCAAAGGTCAGGCCCCAAGATAAAGATGGAATGACCAGGCCTACATGCCTCCCCAAAGGATAAGCAATAAATTGAAGATTGTACTACAATTGGTATCACCCATTCCAATAAAGTCTAAGACCTCCTGATCCATCCATTCCTAAAAAAGTCTTTGTTTTTTCCACATACACTCGCTATGTTTCCCCATTGGATCAATATTAGCTAAGTGGCTGTACTTGTAATCTTGTTGGTTGGTCATAGTTTTGACCCATGTTACAGCCACTTCATGATTTTGTACCCACCTCATGATTTTGCTTTACAAAACTTCTTTGAGAAGTGGGTTCATTGAAAACTCACTTTAAGGTCCCCTCTTGTCTATTAGGAGCTATCTTTATCAATAATTTTTTTCTACTTTTAACCTCCATCGTTCCTTACAATTCATTCTTTGATTTTGGGAAACACAAACTCAGGATATCTGACATCTAGCAGGTTAGGAGTTACATTTACTCCCCCAATATCAGTATTGTTATCAAAATAGATGATGTAGCAATGGAAAAAATAGTCAAGAAGCTGACTCACACATATGAGGTCAATTAATTTTCAACTTGGTGATTTGTTTCTATCATGAGACATAAAAGATGTTCATTCAAAATACGTAAAGAACTCTCTAAACTTAACAGTAAGTAGTCACACAACCCAATGGAAAATGAGCAAAAGTTTTCACAGGCAGAAATTTTATCACAGAAAATGTATAAATGGCAAACAGACAGATAGAAAGACACTCTGCATCATGTCACAAGAGAAATGTAAATTAAAAAGCAAGAGGATCGAGGGATGGGTGGAGGGGAGTGAGGGAAGGAAGGGGGATGAAAGAATGAATTAAGATGTATTATATACATATACCAACTCCCACAGGAAATGTAAACATTATGTACTATGAACATATACTAATAAAAAATAAATAAAAAGTGGGGAAAAAGATGTGAGATAGATACCTCTATGCAACTATTAAAAAATGAAGAGGGATGGGGATGTTGGTCAGTAATAGGGCATGTATACCATGAGTTCAGTCACCGAAAAACTTGGAAGAAAGCTTGATATGGTGGCATAAACCTGTAACCCCAGCATCCAGAAGGCTGAAGCAGGGAGGTCACCGAGGGTTCAAAGCCAGCCTGGTCTACAAACTGAGACTCTGCCTCAAAAAACAAAATAAGACAAGACAAGACAAAACAAAACAGAACAAAAAACCTAGAAGGAATGGCTGGAGTGTAGCTCAATGGTAGAGCACTTGCCTTGCATGTACAAGACTTTGGTTTGATCTCCAACACCAAAAGAAAAAGAAAAAGAGGCTATTGCTGTTGCTTGTTTGACTTGGATGGTCAAGGGATTCTTCTTTGACTTTGAAATACAATAACTATCTATCTTCAGTTTCCGTAATTTGCTCCTCATTTTTTCTAAACCTTTGTTTATTTCCTTTTATTTTGTTTATTTTTCTTTCAACACTGTCCTCCAGGGCTGCATGGAATCATATTGGATGCTGAAGAAAAAGGAATAAAAATAGTACAATATTATTCTGTCCTTATTTTAAAATTTGATATTTTGTTCACTGTAGATTTTTGCATTAATTTTGGTTTTTAAGAATATTGCATTAAAATATAATTTATCTTGTTGACTGGGTATTCTAGTGTCTCTGGGCTCCTGCCTAACCCACCTCCTGTTGTCTGCCACCTGTGCTCCTGGTCTCTTCCTTCCTTACAGGGAAAAGCAGGGGCTACTCTCTGTAGCTTCCCATTCAATTTTATTTCCATAATTGTTTAATTCTTCTACTTTCTTACACTGTTAGTTTGTTCTCCTTTTGTTATAATTTCTATGTGTGCATATATTTCCTACAGTTTTGCTAATTGTTGCTCCATGTAATATTTTTTAGTTGTTTTTTATTTTTCCTTTTGGAGATGGTGGTCTTACTATACTGCTCAGGCTGTCCTCAAACTCTTTCTGCCTCTGTCTTTGAAGCAGCTGGGGCTAGAGGAGTGTGCCACATACCTTGGCTCAAATAAAAATAGTCTCCCTTCCTTCTTTCCTCCTTCCCTTCCTTCCTCCCTCCCTTCCTTCCTCCTTCCCTTCTTGTCTTCCTCCCTTCCTCCCTTCCTCCCTTCTTCCCTCCCTCCCTCCCTCCCTCCCTTCCTTCCTTCCTTCCTTCCTTCCTTCCTTCCTTCCTTCCTCCCTTCCTTCCTTCTTTACTCCCTTCCCTTCTGAGAATCAACCAGTGGCCAGTGTTCTGCTTCTGACCTATGCTCAGCACTGGTTTTCTTTGTTTTATATTGAGATGGAAATGTTTGATCCCAGTGTGCTGATCCAGGGCAGTGTTTTTCTGGTAAAAGGTCTCATCTGCTATTTGTCTTCATGTTTTGTTTTGGTTTTGGTACTGGGGATCGAACTTATTTGTCTTCATTTAAAAAAATCTTTGGTTAATTTTTTTATGCCACTGTTGTTGGTCCGTGGGCTAAGTTTGAGTACAAGGTTATTTAGATTTTGGGAAAGTCAAATTCACTGGAACCCATTTCCTTCCTCTGAGTCCTGCCTCTATGCCTGTAGTTGAAAAGCTAAGATCCTGTGAGTACTCAAGGTTCACATCCTTGTTTTATAAACTTGCCTATTTCTGCCTGCTGAAAACTCCTGCAGAATCATCTTGTAGGTTTGTACTAACTTTCTTGGTCAGTGTGGGTAGCTTGTAGAGGAATTGATGGGAATTCCTTGGTGAAAATAAAGAAAGGCTGGTAAAGATCCACATTTTTTGGGTGGTATTCCTAGGTCAGAGAATCCTTCCAAAAATTAAAAAGGAACATGGGAAGGTGATCTAGTCTAGCAACTATCCCACTGATCCGAGGAAGATTGGATTCCCTTCATGGAATTAGAATTTGGGTGAGTTTGTAAACTCACTTCTGAAACACTCCTTTGACTGTAAAATCAAACTAATTCTCTATGGAATAGTACAGAGCTTGGGTTAGCTTCTAGGGGATTTTTAACCTATTTATGTTTGGCAAAACTTTTTTTAAAAAATAGTGTTTTAATAAATTAAGGGTGAATAAAAATGTATAGATCTATTGCATAATGTATATTGTTTAAAAATATATACAATTCAGAGGCCAGGGATTTAGCTCAGTGGTTCTTCAGCCAGCCTTGCAAGTGCAAGGTCCCAAGTTCGATCCCCGGTACCAAAAAAAAAAAAGTAAATCTCAAAAATATATACAGTTCAGGGCTGGGGATATAACTCAATGGTGCTGCACATACCTGGCAAGTGCAAAGTCCTGAGTTCAATTCCTGTTACCTGGGGATAAAAAAGATATATATAGTCAGGGATTTAGCTCAGTGGCACCATGCCTGCCTCACAAGCACAAAGTTGTGAGTTCAATCCCTGGTACAAAATATATATATATATACACGTATATATATACATATATACGTATATATATATGCACCATTGGGGGAATATATATACATATATAGTTGATTCTCTGTATTATAGGCTTTATATCCCATATATATATTCAACAAACTACATATAGAAATTTTTTTTTAATTTGAGGAAGATACCCAAAGCACAAGTTCAATTTGCTAGGTACTACACTGCTCCTGTGTAAATGAAGTGATACATTGACATTGTATTTGGTATTGAAGTAGTCTAGAGATGACTTAAAATATGAGTGAGAATGTGCATAGATAAATATGCAAAAATGACATTTTTTCCCCAGTACGGAGGATCACACTCAGGAGCTTGAGCTTGCCAGGTAGGCATGGCACCACTGAGCTATCCCCAGCCTTCCAAAATGACATGTTTTTAGGTAAGGGACTTGAGCATCCACAGACTTTTGTATCTAAGGGCAGTCCTGGAACTAATTACCCATGGATACCAAGTGATGGCTATATACTTTGTAAATGGCATCATCAAGCTCTTTAACACATCTGTTGCTTCATATACATATCTCCTTTTTTGAGGTGTTAGTTCTTTCTTTCCTCTTAGTAGTACAGTAATATCTTTGCAAGACTTCTTCGCTATGTTTTGTTGTGAATGAATTCTACCAGAACCTGATTTCGAAAAAAGGCTCTGTAGAGAGATGTCTGGGGCCATTCCCTAGGATAGCTAGATTCTTTGACATGTGATTGGATCACTTTGTTTGCCCTTTTCTTTTCCTCAGTTTTAGATCTGCACTCAAAGGCAGCCTAGACTCCCTGAAATTACTGCAATGTGCTGTCTTTTCCTAACAAATATAGCTTCTTTGCATGACTCCTTACACAGCTCATCACCCTTTCTTCCAAACAAACCAATCCCTAAGTTTTCAGTTTCTGTGATACTGACAGGCTTGCTTTGTTTTGCCATTCATAATGTGCCCTTATCCTAGAAAGATTTCTCTGCTGACTGTCTCTGTGCTTTGAGGCAGACCTCCCATCTCTGGTTAGCCTGTATGGAAGCAGCTCTCTCTTCTATTGCATGGTACAGAATCCTAGATGTTTCCTCAATGCATCAAAGTAGCATCCCTGTCTCTGCATTCCTATTTCCTAGTTGCTTTTGGTTTACTCTGATTCTTTCTGGAACTTTTAGCATTGTTCCTGCTATTCCAAAGTGCACCATTATATAATTTAGTGGATACTTCCTCATTTATTGTGCTGAACACTCAGAGAACTCTAAATCTAAAAACCTAACTTTGGAAAATTTTCTCCAATTTTTAAGTAAAAATTGCTCTCCTCTTCTCCATTTCTGGAACTCCTACTATTAATTAGAGAAGGGGGAAATATTACAACAGCTCAGAATTAGAGGTTTTGCAAAAGATTTTGAGCAGGCAATAACTACTGAGACCTATGCACTGTTAGATAAATTTTCCTGGATAAAGTTTGGAAGACGAATTCAAGGGAAGACTAATTATAGTTACTTTTTATAGTTCTTTTTTTCATTTGTGGGATGGGGGAAACAATAACATCTAATTTATAGGATCATTGTGAGAACTAAATGGCGTCAATAAATCTGGTGTTGTAATAAGTGAACAAGTGCTACCTTCCTTATAGTCAATGGCTTCACACAATCTTGTGAAATATGACAGCCAGTATCACTGGCTTCACTGGAGGTGAGAAACCTCAGGCCCAGAGTTGAATGACTTGCTGGAAATAATTAATGAAGCTTTTTCAGAGCATAACACAATCTGGAAACTATGTGCTTTCCCTGTGTTACTTCCTAACTGGGCAGGCTGTCTGTGAGACTGTGCAAACAATGCTGGATGCACCTCCAGGCCCCAGATTCTGGTCACTCAGGCCTGACCATTGGTCAGATTTGTAATCTGATTTGCAAAGTTAGGGGAAAGCCTTTTTCATACAGCCATACTGAGTTGTCCACCCAGGCAAGAGATTTCCCCACAATCCAGTAGTTCATAAGGGAGAAGCGGTACATAAGTGAGGACTCTGGGAAACCCATCCTTGCTCCAGCAAATAAACCAGCACATGTCCTTGGGTAAGAGGAATAAGGTCTCTTATTATTTTTGTTTTGTGAAATAAATGCTGTATTTACATTATAATTATGTATTAATCACCGATAAGCTAGATCAATAATATATTATGAATTTTTTCCTATATAACTTTTCATTTTCCTGGAGTTGATCTTTCTTTGTTTAATTTTCCTTGTATCTGTTGCTACTGAAACTCTTCAATGACTATATAAACAAACTATATATTTTCTACATGGTTTAAAGAAACATAAAGATGAGGCATTTGTAGGTAAATGGGTGCAACTTGAGAGCATAATGTAAGTGAAATAAGTAAGACACAAGATTAAATATTGCATGCTTTCTCTTATGTGAGAAGCTCAAAATAGAATATAGATAAATAGGAAATAAGGAAAAGTTCAAATTCTCCAAATTATTTTATTTATGCTGATGCAGGAGATGAAATATGAAAATATTACATATCTCAACCTGTTAGATGTCTAAAAATTGAAGAATGAACTCTAGGAACAATGGAGGTTAAGAATAGAAAAATATTTATTGAGAGGGTAGCTCCTGAGAGGTAGGAGGGGACCTGAATGTGCAGCTGGGGACCCCACTTTACAGGAAAGTTTTATAGGGCAAAGCCTATGTGGATTACAGCTATGATTAACCAGTAAGGTTACAAGTATAGTTGCTTAGGTAATAGTATTCCAATAGGAAAACAAGCCATATAACAAGTGTATATGGAAAGAACAAAAACTTCTAGAAAATTATGGGTCCAGAGGTTTGGTCACTCACTGGGGTGACTGATATCTATCTAGACTTCTTTAGGGTTGGTGTTTGTCTTTTAAGGAAATATACAAGCCTGGTCTTTTTGTCTTTATCTTGAGGCCTGGTTTCCAACAGATGCATCTTCCACCACAGTTGTATGTATTTTACCTTTGTCCTGACTCTTTCAAGGACCTAGCCCTATCTGACTGCCTGTAATATTTCTATCTAACTTACCTGTCTATAATATTCCCCCATTTGAAGAGGTAACCTGAACAGCTGTGAAGGGCAAAGAGCAATGACTGTTCTAGCTACTTTAGGCTGAAGGAGGTCATGGTTGTGATCAGCAGTCAGAGATACTCTCCAGTGGGCCTATCTAAAGGTCCTCCATAGATGTCAGGCATTCTCGTCTCAGGTAGGTGTATAACTTTAAATCTCTTCATTTAGGACAGAGAGACCAGTAGAGGTGTCATTTAAGGCCCATTGAGTATAGTTAGTTAAGGCCTTGGTGTGTTAACAGCATGACATCCTCTAATTCTAGGGAAGAGACAAAGATATAAATCAAATGATCATACCAGTGAAACACACTTCTAGACCATCAGTGTTGTAGAGGGAGCAAGTTTGCAGGTTTGTCAATATTTTTGACACTCCTGCCTTGTAACCACAAAATCCCAGTGTGCATTGCCCTACCCATCCAGAGGGTGACAAGGGCCACAAATTGGTTCCACAGGACCAATGAATGTCACTGAGGGCTTCTCATCTAATTCCAGGGTAACTAAACCAGTCTGTTACAAAGTAGTCTTCAATCTGTAATGTTATAGTGTGTATACATACCTTGGGAGATGTCTATCCTAAGTATTTAGCAGAGATAGGCCAATGAGAACAGGAATGATATCTTTGTTTCCAACATACAAGGGCCTTTTTACTAAGATGTCCTATTGTAGTTAACCACATATAATCATCCCATATTTGGAAGGAGCTCTCATGATAAGACCTTCACTCTTACTTAACAGAAATTTTACTAATGCCTGTAGAGAGGCTTCAGCGGAATTTTAAAAAAAACATTTGGTTATGCCCAGGATCATTAAGGGCACTCAGTTACCTTGCAATATTGAGCTAAGCTATGAATCACTAAATGTTTTTGTGTCTCATCAGTATAGTCTTGCAGTTTATTTCAATCATCTCATTGAAGTGGGGCCACCTACCAAGGAAGTCCTGAAGTATTTGACAAGGGGAGCAGGCCACATATCCAGCAAGATGTTTATTGTAAAAACTCCGCATATTCCTGTGTCCATAGTAGAAAGGAGTGCACTCTCCTTTAAGTGGTAAAATAATTAGTAAAATGGCAAAGAGTAACATCTTAGGTTACTTATCTGAAGACTTTGCCTTTCTTTTCAACAGGAATTTTAAGTCTTCTATAGGTTGACAGAAGTATTTGGATGGTTGTTCACATTTAGTGACAGTTTCTCATTCCCAAGGCTTGAGTTGGGTGTGATGTATCCTGGAGTTCAGGCCAGCTACCTTGACAGCTGATGGAGTCAACAGGTTCACGTTGTGCAGTCCTTCCCAAGTTGGTCCTAGGGAAGGGGATGTTGGGGGAAGAGACCTTATCAGTACTAAATCTCTGGGTTGGCATATGGGATTTTCCTTTTCTTTAGGTTGAGCTTCCATTAGCTGCTGAAGAGTCTGTTGGAATTTAGCCAGTGAGGTGACATCCTTCAGGAAAGCATCTGTTTTTCTATTGAAGAGAAAATCATTAGTGAGAAAAGCATGTCCATGAAGCATTTCAAATGGACTGAGGCCTAGAATTTGAGGTGTATTTCTTATTTTCAGAAGAGATAACAGTAGTAAGTGAGGCCATTTTAGGTGAGTTTCTTTCTTTCCTTTTTTTTTTTTGGTACTCAGGACCTGGCACTTGTGAGGCAGGCATGGTGCCACTGAACTAAATCCCTGGCCTTAGGTGAGTTTCTTGAACCATTTTATGAAGATGTTTCTTTAGGGTCTTATTCATTTTTTCTACCTTTCCACGTGATTGTGGCCTCCAGGCACAATGAAGGTGATAGAGAATGCCCAGGGCCTGACAGACATCTTGTGTGACTGTTGCTTTAAAAGAAGGCCCACTGGGCCAGGGATTTAGCTCAGTGGTGCTGCCACCTGCCTCACAAGTGCAAGATCCTGAGTTTGATCCCTGGTACCAAAAAAAAAAGAAGGCCCATTATCACTCTTTAAGCTCTTAGGAAGTCCAAATCAGAGGATAATTTCTGAGACCAAAACCTTTACCACCTCTTGTGTCTTTTCTATTCTGCAAGGAAAGGCCTCAATCTAGTTAGTGAAAATATCTACCCTGACCAATACTCTTTGACATGTGAGTAAAATTGAGTTGCCAATCCTCTCCAGGATATTTACCATATCTCTTTATACCTGGAGGGACTATGGTCCAGTTGAGAGGATTCTTTTGGCAGAGTTCACATTTCTTAACTATGCATTGAATTGTCCAAAAGAACCCTTTTTCCGTGAATAATTTAGAGGCTATCTGGTAGATCTTGTCTCTTCATAAGTGAAAGGTTTGATGCAAACACAATAATTTTCCATTGATTAGTGCAGGAAGGAACAATTTTCCATCAGCTGGTTATATCCACCCTGATGGAAGGAATTGGCATCCATGGAAGAGAGCCTACTCAATTTCTGACTGAGTATATTTGGGTCAAGTATTATTAAGAGGCCCTTCCCAGATCAGGGGAGACTGAAGGGGCAGCCCTCTAGCAGCTTTTTTTGTAGCTGCATCAGACAGTTGATTACCTTGAGATAATTACTTTGCTATGTCTTCTACAGTGAATTATTGCCACTTTGGAGGGAATATAAACAGATGATAAAAGTTCATCTACCTGTTTATGATATTTTATGGGAGATCCATTGGCTGTCAGATAGTCTTTTTTCTATATGGCTCCATGTGCATCCAATACTAGGAAGGCATACTTTGAATCTGTATAAATATTGACTTTTTGTCCTTCACTGAGTTGTAAAGCCCTGGTCAGAGCTATGAGTTCTGCTAGCTGAGCACTAGTGCCAGGTTCAAGAGAGGAACTTTCAAGTGTCTGATGTAGAGTCACTATTACATACTCTGCCTTTCTTGTCCCATTTTTCATGAAGGAACTATCATCACAGAAGAGGGTCAAATCAGGATCAGTAAGGCATATGTCTAACAAGTTGTCTCTGGCTGAGTATGTATGGAGAATTACCTGTTTGTAGTCATGTCTTTTAGTCTCAATTTCCTCCTTTTCTGGTAGAAAGGTGGCAGGGTTTAAGGAGGAACATGTTCTTATTTGAATGGATATACAATAAGATCTTTGCCTAAAATCAGCTTACCAGATACCTCTGGTACTAGGAGAGCTACAGGAGATATAGCTCTATGCCATGCAGGTCATGTCTTTGCTACAATGTCTAATTCATGACTTACATACACTACAGGCTATTGAGCAGGTCCTTGATCCTGCATAAGTACTCCCAAAGTCGTGCCCTGCCTTTGATCAACATACAGGCTCAGTGATGGAACATTTAGAAGTGCTTATTTAAGCTTCTGGAAGTTCCCAGGTTAAAATATGGATATCTGCCTTTTGTGCTTTTTTTTATAAGTTGATAGGGAGATCAGGCAATCTCGCCATATCTTGCTATCCAAAGGCAACAAAACCCTTAGCTGTTTTAGGGTCTTGGGTTGCAGGAAGGAAAGTATTGATTTAATTCTCTTTTTTCCTAGCCTTCAGGTTCCTTTAGATATGATAAGGCTCAAATATTTTACCTCAAGGCTGCAAAGTTGTGCCTTAGATCCAGAAACCTTATAACCTCTGTCTGCTAGAAAATTCAGCAAAGCATGGATGCCTTGGCTAGAGAGCTCTTCTGAGGGGGGACAAAATAGTATATCATCTACATACTGCAAGACCATGACCTGGGAAATTTAAAACACACCAAGTTGTGGGAAATTATTTGTCCAAAATGGTGAGGACTGTTCCTGAACTCTTGAGGAAGCACAATCCAAGTCCATTGAGAGGTCTGGTCATGAGGATTTTCAAAAACAAAAAGAAACTGGGAATCTGTATGTAAAGAAATACAAAAGAAGGCATCTTTTAAATCTAATACTGAAAAACAACTGTTATCTTCTGGGATCTGAGAAAGGAGAGTGTACAGGGTTAGGTACCACTAGGTGGATTGGCACTACTGCCTCATTTACCAATCTAAGTCATCTACCAATATCCATTCCCTGGGGTTTTGAACTCCCAAGATTGGAAAGTTGCATGGGCTATTACTTTAAGTAAACCTTGTGCCCTTAAGGTGTCAATAATAGGCAATAATCATTTTTTAACTTCAGGGCTTAGAGGGTATTTTCTCTGGTGAGGAAAAAAAGGTAGGATCTTTGAGATGAATTTGTATTGGGGCAGCTTTTATTGTTTTTCCTATTCTACCTTTAGCCTATACTTCAGGACTTTTTCTGTTTTCACGAGAGGAGGCAGTGTACCTGACCTGGGTGTGTGTAGATTATGTTATTTAAACAAGACATGATATCTCTCCCCAGGAGGGTAACTGGACTTTCAGGCATAATTAAAAAGGAATGGGTGATGAGAAAGCTGTCCCCAGTTACAGACCAAGCAAGGGTTGTGAGAAATAGTGAGTTACTTCCTCTTCAGTGACTCCTTTCAGTGATGTATGATGGTTGGAAGGAAGGCCAGGGTTGAAAAGAAGGACTGAGAGAAACATGCCAGTGTCTAGCAACAGGCTTGTTTCCCCCCCTCTATAGTCATGATTACCCAGGGCTCCTCTATGGAGATTAGAGTCCTACCAGAAGGAAAAGGCAAAGAGTGCTCCAGGATCCTCTAGTCTTGCTGAAACAGCTGGTAAGATGGGTCTGAGCTCTTGGGCCTCCACCTCAGATGGCAGTCCAACTTTCAGTGGTCAGGGCATGGTCCAGGGACCTTATCTCAGTCCCTCTTAAGGAGGCATGGCCTTTTGCAACAGTAGCAGGTAGGTTTAGTCATGGAGCTTTTCTTGGAGTCCTGAGAATCAGACTTATTGTCTCTCTCTCTTTCTTTCTTTCTTTCTCTTTCTTTCTTTCTTTCTTTCCTTCCTTCCTTCCTTCCTTCCTCCCCCCCCCTCTTTCTTTGTACAGGGGATTGAATTCAGGATCTTGCAATTGGGAGGCAGGTGGCAGAACCACTGAGCTAAATCCCCAGCCCTAGAGTCTATTTCTTTTAGAGCAGCTGCTAAGCCTATTGCTTTCTCATGGTCTCTCTGTTTCCTTCCCTTAGCCTCCTCCTGTTCTTGATTATAGAATACTGAGGAAGCAATCTTTACTAAAGCATCAAGTGAGCTATCTGGAGCAAAAGTCATCTTTTGTAGCTTTTCCCTAATATCTGGGGCTGATTGGATAATGAAATTGTCTTTAATAATAGTCTGTCCTATAAAATCAGGAGGCAGGGATGTATGTTTTATCAATGCCTCTTGTAAGTGATCTAAGAAGGCAAAGATTTTCCTTTTCCTACTGTAAGACCGAGGGCCTTACCAAATGCTCCAAGGAGCTGACTGTAGCGAAGAACACCCGTGAAGGAACACACTGGACAAGTTGGAAAGTAAAACAGACCTTTATTAGTCTGGCCAGGTGGCACTCCCAAAGCAAAGTAGCTTAGAGAGGCAACTGGCTCAGAGTCTGAGGCTGTTTTTATAGGGGGTTGCAGGGGAAATTAGCAAGAAAAAAATGTTGATGGTCAAAAGATGTTTGTAGATTGTCTTATAGATAGCTGTGTCCGGAACATCGGTTTCAGACAAACAAGGAGTCAGGTAATTCACTTAGGAACTCTATGTTTGTTACAGATTTTATCTAGTGTCCCAGAACTAACAAGCACGTTTTAACCATTAACTCACAATCAGTTACTATGTTGGGGCTTGAGGGGAGCCTTATGATTACAGAGTTATGC
Organism: Heterocephalus glaber; assembly: GCF_053883595.1. Taxonomy (NCBI): domain Eukaryota; kingdom Metazoa; phylum Chordata; class Mammalia; order Rodentia; family Bathyergidae; genus Heterocephalus; species Heterocephalus glaber. Next base: position 30,032,323 of record NW_028258143.1, on the reverse strand, counting down.
GGTCCCACATTCCCCACTGATTTTACAACTTAAGTAATCTTATGTATAAATGTGGGCATCCATTGTATACAGCAGCACGACAATATTAAGCATACACACACAACTATATGACAAGAAAAAGTTGTTTTAACCATTGTAGGTTGGGCAACCATTTAGTTAGCCACTAGAACAAGTCCCATCCTACTTTTTTATCATGTACCCTTTTAGCCAAGTCTTCCAACTGTTTTATCTTTTTTTAAATTTCTGGACTATTGTCAAGTCAGATTGAAACAACACATATTTTTTATTTTTTACAACCTTGATGATGAAAGAGCAACAAATAGTCTATAGCTGCTCTATTATCTAAGATTGTCTGTCTCTGTTCTTGTAGCTCCTGGTTAATTAATGCCAAGGCTGATGAGGTAGCATTTAACCCTTTGACCACTTTGCATGTTAATTTTTGTACTGCCTTTTCAGCATGGACTCCTATGGAAGGCAGAGCAACAAAAGATGTTATCATAGATACCACTTCAGCATCTGTCAAAAGACCTACATCATCATCACATCCTGGTGCAGTATAAGGTGACCAACGTTTAGTTCTATTTGACATAATCAAATCAAGTCTATCTGGTAAAACTACAGCTAGATGACTCAAGCAGCAATGGGTCTTGGTTAAATTGGCTGGAATATAATTGAAAGTTATTCCTTTACAGGTATAAAACCATCCTGTCAGCAGGGAGATATGGCAATTGTTATATACAATTTTCTGTTTTATATGGCAGGGCATCCCTTTAGATCGTTTTATTTTCAGACACTTGGTTGTACAATTTACATACATAGCACATTGGGTATTATTTGACATAATTATCCTGGGTGTATATAATTTGACAGCATTTTTAGGTTTATGACATGAGGAATGCCCCCAATTGTAACTATTGTTATAAGTGAGATTTTTCCCTGGGATATCCTTAAACAAGGTATAGGGCTGTATTAAACTTAAAGGGGTACACAGCAGAATGAGACAGCTTTCTAATACATAATGGAAATTTATATCTATATTCAGACAATTCAGACAGATTAAGTGATTTTGTCAATTGAACCCATACATTTCTGGTGTGGTCCAATTTTCTTGGGGGCAGTACCGCCAATGTTCCAGAGAATATTATCATGAATGAGAAATATCTCCAACCCACCCCAGTCTCAGCTTCCGGTCGCTTGGTTGGCTGATAATCTTCCATTTGTCCTTCGTGATGTCTGCGGGGGGTCCTGCCTTCAGATGGTTGCAATGTATCCAGGCAGAGTGTCCAGTCACCTTCACAGCCAAGGGAGTTGACAGGACAACAGGAACCGGTCCCTTCCAATGAGATTCCAGGGTCTTGGAATCAAACCTGCAAATAAAAACCAAATCTCCCGGCTTATAGGGTAAAGGTTGTACAGGTTTTTCACTGGGACTAGTCATTTTTTCTCGTAATGTCTCATGTAGCTCTGACTGAAGCTGATGAACTGCTTTTAGGGATTTAAGGAGTCGAAGGTGGGAGAACTTTTCTTTCAATTCTACATCTACTAGCGGGATGATTGGGGGAGATCGTCCATAAACAATCTGGAAGGGGGATAGATTCAGGGGAGGTTTGGGAGTACACCTAGTTTGGAGGAGGGCAAAAGGGAGAAGCTCTACCCAACCTAGTTTAGTCTCCAAGCACAATTTAGTCAGAATCTCCTTTAAAGTTTGATTTGTTCTTTCTACCTGTCCTGAGCTTTGAGGCCTATAGGCACAGTGTAGATTCCACTTTATTCCAAGGATATTACTAATTAATTTAGATATCTTAGCCATAAAGGGTGGACCATTGTCTGATCCCAGAGCTAAAGGTAAACCAAAACGGGGGACTATTTCTGTCAAGAGCTTTTTGACTGTTACTTTAGCTGTCTCCCTCTTAGTGGGATATGTTTCTACCCATCCTGAAAAAGTGTCCACAAAAACTAGTAAGTATTTATACCCATACATGTCAGGCTTCATTTCAGTAAAGTTCAACTCCCAATGTTTGCCTGGAGTTAGTCCTCTGTGTTGGACCCCAGGGGGCCCAATTACCCGATTAGCATTTACCTTGAGGCAGGTGGGGCATCGTTTCACCGTGTCCTGGGCCTTTTGGGCCAATCCCTCACTGATGAAATGAGGTCACAGGGCAGCCATCATCCTTTTCTTGCCAAGGTGGGTGGACTCATGTAGTTCTCACAGCAACATATCTGCTACAGCAGCTGGGAGCACCACCTTTTCATCATTAGTCATCCACCATCCATGTTTTCCTTGAGTCCAGTGTCTCCTGTTCATTTCCACTACTTTTTTATCTGTGTATTCAGGTTTTTCTGGGAGTACTGGCATGGGAAGCAGAATCATTTGCTTCCCCACTGATTTTTGGGAAGCTCATTTTGCTGCCTGACCAGCAGCATTATTACCAATCATCTCGGGGCTAAGCCCCTTCTGGTGCCCACAGCAATGGATGATGGCGACCTCTCGAGGCAACCAGATGGCTTGCAGCAGGGCCAATATCTCAGCCTTGTTTTTAATTTCCTTTCCTTCGGAGGTCAGCAGCCCTCTATTTTGATAAATCTCCCCATGTACATGGGCGGTGGCAAAAACATAATGGCTATCAGTGAATATATTTATCCTTTTTCCTTTTCTCAATTCCAGAGCCTTAGTTAAAGCAATCAACTCAGCCCTCTGTGCTGATGTCCCTTGAGGTAGCCCCTGCTCCCATTCCACCTGTTGGTCCTGGTTGACCACTGCCGCCCCAGCATACTGTACATCATCACAAACAAAACTACACTCATCAGTATAGAATGTTATCTCTGCTTGGGGGAGGTCCTGGTCCATCAAATCCGGACATCCTCCCCTCAAGTTTTCAAGAGTCTCAAGGCAATCATGGATAGGCATCTGTTCATAGGATTCCAGGAGTAGAGTAGCCAGATTGAGGCTAGAGGTGGTGGCAAACTTAATGTGTGGCTGTTCTAACAAGAGTCCTTGATATTGTAACAGTCTGGCATTAGACACCCATTTGTTAGGCGAGCTATTCAACAAGGGCTCAATGGCATGGGGACTGATCAAAGTCAAATCCTGGCCAAATGTCAGTTTGTCAGCCTCTCGGGTTAGAGCAGCAGCTGCTGTTACCATGCTCAGACAGGTAGGCCACCTTCAGGCCACTGGGTCTAGTTTCTATGAGAGGTATTCCACTGGCCACTTCCATGGTCCCAAAAGCTGAGTAATCACTCCCTTGGTTACCCCATTTCTCTCCAGTACATACAGAGTGAAGGGCTTGTTTCAGTCTGGCAATTCCAGGGCTGGTACCGACTCAAGCACAGTCTTGAGCAATTGAAAGGCCTGCTGGCAAGCCTCAGTCCATTTGAGGGGCATATTTCCCTCCACAATGGCTTTGTGCAGGGGTTTGGCAATCTCAGTGAAGCCAAGAATCCAAATTCTGCAATACCCAACCGCCCCTAAGAATTCCCACACCTGTTTCTTTGAGCTCGACTCTAGAATCTGGAGAATTGCTGATACCCTCGATTCTGCCAGACTCCTCTTTCCTTTCTCAAGAATATAGCCCAAGTAGGTTACCTTGGTCTGGCAGAGCTGAGCTTTCTTCCAAGACACTTGATATCCCAGGTCTTGGAGGACTTCCAGGAGGCCCTCAGTGACTGCAATACACTCTTCATTGGTTGAAGTTGCCACCAGGAGGTCATCTACATACTGAAGAATAATTGCTTGGGGAAAAACTCTCCTTACCTCTCATAGATCTTTGCTGAGAGCTTCTCCAAACAGAGTGGGGGAGTTCTTGAATCCCTGTGGCAACCGGGTCCATGTCAGCTGTCCGGTAGTCCCGGTGTCTGGGTCAGTCCATTAGAAGGCAAAGAGGGGCTGGCTCACTGGTGCTAGAGATAGGCTGAAAAGTGCATCTTTGAGGTCTAATACCGAGTAGCACACATGAGCAGGAGGGATGAGACTCAACAGAGTATAGGGGTTTGGTAGCATTGGGTGGACAGTCTCCACCTGGCTGTTTACCTCCCACAAATCCTGTACCAGTCTGAAGTCTGAGGTGCCAGACTTCCTCACAGGAAGTAGGGGTGTATTTCAGGCTGACTGGCAAGGGACCAAGATGCCAGCTTCCTGGAGTTGGTGGATGTGTTTGGAGAGCCCCACCTTGGCCTCCAGCTGGAGGAGGTACTGTCACACATGGACAAGGGTAGCAGAGGCCAACAATTGAACCACCACCAGGGCATGGTGTTTGGCCAGCCCAGGTGGATTGGTTTCAGCCCATACCTGGGGAAACTTTTTCTGAAGGTAGTCCCATTTCTGTTTGGGGGGCTCTGCACCTTCCTTTAGCAATTTAAATTCATCTTGTAGGGGAACCATTACCATAATGGCAGAGGGTGGCTTGAGTTTGAAAGTCCCTCCTTCAGGCTCAAAGGAAATAACAGCCCCCAATTTTTGTAGCAAATCTCTTCCCAGCAAGGGGTATGGTCACTCAGGGATAACTAAGAAGGAATGGGTGATAGTGCCTTTTCCTAGATTTACAGTTTGTTTAGTGGTCCAAGGGTAGGAGGCCAACTTTCCTGTGGCTCCAGTAATGGAGGTTTTTAAGGAAGTGAGGGTTCCAAGGGGGGGGAGTCTTCAGGACAGAGTGGGCTGCATCAGTGTCCACAAGGAACTGGACATCTGTTCCCCCTATTTCCAAAGTCACCATAGGCTCATTAGAGTCAAGCGGCCATGAGCCTTGGCCCCGTCAATCTTCTTCATCTACTAAGAGGATTTCACCTTTTTCCTTTTGAGCCTCCTTTTCTCTTTTTCTCTTTAGCTTTCCACAATCCCTTTTAAAATGGCCCTTTTCCTTGTAATAGGCACACTGACCTTTTTGTTTTTAATAAGGGTCAGATCTTTCCCTTGTTCCCTCCTTTGTTTTCAGGTCTTTCTTTCTGGACAAATCCTCCATCAGCCAAGGCGGCTATAGTTGATTTTCCCAGTCTCTTGGCCATTCTCTCTTCTGGGGGATTCCTGTTGTTAAATGCCTTCATAGCTACACTCATCAACTTTTCTCTATTCTCTCCCTCAAATCCTTCTAGCCTTTGCAGCTTCTTTCTAATGTCTGGGGCTAACTGGGTGAAAAATGTCAAATTTATTGCCTGCCGATTTGCAGGGGCATCTTGATCGATTGGAGTATGCATACAGTATGCTTCCAACAGATGCTCCAAAAAGGCAGAAGGGGATTCCTCTGATTCTTGAAGGACCTTGCTTACCTTGCTCAAATTGGTAGGCTTCTGAGCAGCTCCCCTCAGGCTGGCCAGGAGATGCTGATGATAGTTCTGGAGAGCCTCTCTCCCACCTGAGGAATTAACTTGCCAATGGGGTTGGGTGGACAGGAGTTGTGCCTCAATATGGGCCCAGTGCTGTTTATCTAGGGGGACCTCTGCTCCACCTAATACTGACCTTACAGCTTGTCTCCAGATTCTTTCTCTCTCCTCTGAGGTAAAAAGGGCCTGGAGGAGTTGTTGGCAGTCATCCCAAGTAGGATCATGGGTATGAAACATAGACTCCAGGAGAGAGATTAGAGCTTGGGGTTTCTCTGAAAAAGGAGGATTCTGGTGTTTCCAATTGTATAAGTCACTGGTAGTGAAAGGGATATAAACATAGTGATCTTGCTCAGTCTCCCGAAGGGGCAAGAGAGGAGCCCAACTAGTTTCCCCTGCAGGGATCTTGCTAGGTCCATATGCAGCCCAAGCTCACATGTGTGGGGGAGAAGTCACTGAGTCTGGGGAGTGAGGCCCCTCAGGGAGAGGAGGATAGAGAGAGATAGGAGCCAAAGGTTGAACAGACGGTGGAAGGAAAGGAGTTCGGGGTCTAGAACAGGATTTATCTGAGGAGGTGGAGGGTTCCACATAGGGCGGAGGCCCTCCCAAGGGATCTAGGGGGTCAGGTTCCTGTGAGAGTACCAGCTTGGGAGCCTGGGTCTTAAGTCCTTGGGGTCCTTTCGGGGCAGTGACTAAAATGTGAGTGTCTGTTCAAAGAGAACAGCACTGCAGCCAAGCTGGGGGCTCCTCACAAGCCTGAACCCAGATGTCTATGTAGGAAAATTGGTCTGGGTGGCCAGGGTGACTGGTGAGTTTGCCCCACACCTTCCAGCAAATACTGGGGTCAAAAGTCCCTTTAGCTGGCCATCCCACCCCAAAGGCTGGCCATTAGTTGGCACAGGGAGCAAAGTCTTTTGTGAGAAAATTTTTCCCCATATTCATCTTCTTGTTCTGGAGAAAAAGCCAATTTAAAATTAGTGAGAAAACAGTCAAGTGGAGTGGACCCAGTAGAGCAGGATCCTGCCATCACTCTGCTCCTGATGAGGACTGAAAAGAATGTAAAATCAGACACACAACAGACACAACATTAACACATAAAAGACGAGACAAATGGGCACCACGACAAACTGAAACTAAATCTTCCCTTGTTCCTCGTCAGGAACCTCAGGGTCAGGGGAGGCTTCCCGGCTCATCAGCCACCTCGCTCCTGACTTAACAAATGGTTGCAACCGGCCAAAAACTTACATCTGGAGGTTTTCTGAGGTCTGTACCCAAGAGTTTCCTGCTGGATCCCACCACAGAGTCTCGGCTGAACCGGGCTTCCTACCTGGTGATCTCTCTGGGCCTCCAAAATGTAAGACTGAGGGCCTTACTGAATGCTCCGAGGAGCTGACTGTAGCGAAGAACACCTGGGAAGGAACACACCCGACAAGTTGGAAAAGTAAAACAGGCCTTTATTAGTCTGGCCAGACGGCACTCTCCAAGCAACAGGCTTAGAGAGGGCCCCAAGTTCAGGGGGTTGGAAGGTTTTATAGGGGCTGCAGGGGTGCTTAACAAGCAGAACTACAGAAGCGGAATTTTTGCTGTTAGGGGATGGTTGGGGGGTGTTGCAGATGTTCTTTACTTAGCAAACAAGGTGTTTCTTACACAGAAACAATGGTACATTCCTGGTGTTTTAACAGATAAACAAGTACATCCTGGGAACTCTGTGTCCTGTAGTGAACCCAAAACCCAAAGGGACAAGCTGGAGGGCCTGTAACAAGATGGCATTACTTGTGCTAAGTCTCATCTGGGTCTTACAGTTTGAGTATTAAATTCTAGGTTGGGAATAATTTTCTCTCAGGTACAAAGGCATCATTCCTGTTTTTTCCATTTTCAATACTTTACTCTCTTTCTGGGACCTTTTAGTGTCATTTCTTTTATTCTGAAACATATTGTTAAAATAACTTGGTAGGAGTTTAAAATTTTATTTATTGTGCCAGACATTCATGGATCTTTCTTAAATCTGAAAACTAAACTTTTATAAATTTTCTTGAAATTTTTTTTTGGGGGGGGTTACTGGGGATCAAACTCAGGACCTTGTGCTTGTGAAGTAGGAGGCAGAACCACTGAACTAAATCCCTGGTCCTTTCTTGAATTTTTTATAAGAATTCTTTTCTTTTCTCTCCTTTTGAAACTACTAGCATTTGTGAGTTGGATATCCTGAATTGATCTTTTCATTATTTTTTCTACTTGGTAGATTTTTTTTCAAATTTATCTCTATGGTATATTTGAATGTTTAATTCCTTTTGTCATAGGGTTTTTTTTTTAATTTCTAAGAGCTTCTACCACATTTCTAATGTTTTCATTCTACTGTACAAAATCAAGTTTTCTTATATGCCTGCTTGTCTATTTTCTCTGTGGTACAGTGGACTCCTGAGTTATGACCAGCCTGATATTTGAACAACTTGGGTTATGACTGGAATTTTAGTTTTAATTTATAAGCAAAGTCTTGAGTTATGACCCACATGCTGGCCACTTGGGCTTTCAGATGGTCTCAGATACAGATTTAACCCTCAAAGAGTTCTGGAAGGAACACAACATCCTTTCCTGTGTGGGTTTAATTGAGAAATCCTAGGCCAATGTCTCTCTAAGGACATTGAGATCTGTCTGTACACAGGAGAGAGACTTTGAAGGCTGTGTAGTGGAGCCTGAGTCTTCACTGACCAACTTGAATTATAAGCAGACCTTGGGAATGGATTGAGTTCATAAGTCAGGGACCCACTGTATTTGTTTTGTTTTCTCTATTGCACTTTGGAGGTTTTCCTCAAGTATTTGGTGATTCTTGAGTCAATTTTATTTAAGGGTAAGGCTCTGGAGGTTGGGTGAGGAGCTGTATGTGAAAGTTCTTGTCAACTGGTGGGTGGCAGCCATAACAGGGCAGTTGTGAGGCATGGTGGCTTTTCAGTGCTCACAACCCAGAGCCCCTCAGTGTCTGGGCTCTTTATTTTTCTCTGGAGAATTCTTCCATTTACTGCCTTTGGGAGTTGAATTGTCCCTACCAGCTTGGTGACAGGAATGAGTTACAATCTGTGCCACAAACACAGAGTAGCTCTCTGTGAGGCCCTGGGGCCTCAGGCCTGCTCAGTAGAGCCTGAGCTGAGTGGAGGTGGGGCTGTCCCAGGTTTTACTGCTCCCTCAGAGGCTGGCTGGCTCTGCCTCCAGCTCAGGCCTCTTTCCCACCTCAGCAAAGGCAAGTCTGGGTCTTTCTTGCCTTCTTCTTACTGCTTTTCTCTTCTATGTTGGCTCAGGCCTGGCCCTGTGGCTTTGTTGAGTTAGTTCCTACCACTCATCTGCCTCTCTCTCTTTCTCCCTTTCTTTCTCTCTCTCTTTCTCTCTCTCTCTCTCTCTCTCTCTCTCTCTCTCTCTCTCTCTCTCTCTCTCTCTCTCTCTCTCTCCTTTTCCCTCTCTTTCATTCATCAGTTAAGTCCATGACTGCCTTTGTGGTGTTTAAGAAGAGTATAAAGGTAGAGTTTATCACTTTAACTTTATGCCTCTTTCTTTCTTCCCCTTGGACAATGTGCTGTCCTCCCCATCTCAGTTACCCTGGGAGCACAGTATGCCATTATTATAGACAGCTGAGTTAGGTAGAAATATCGGTAGTCAGATAAGGCTAGCCCCTGAGAGAGTCAGGTCAAAGGTAAAACATATTACAACCATGGCTGGAGATAAATCCATTGGAGACCAGGCCTCAAGATTAAGATGAACTGACTAGGCCTGCATACTTCCTCAAAAGAAAAACACCAAGCCCAGTGAAGTCTACATAGATACCAGTCATCCCTGTAGGTGACCAAGACCTCCATCATTTCATAAAAGTCTTTGTTCTTTCCATGCACACTTGTTATGTGACTTGTTTCTCTATTGGGTCACTATTACTTAGCAACTATACTTGTAACCTTATTGGTTGATCATAGCTGTAATTCACCATGTACCCATCTAGGTTTGCTCTATAAAACTTCCCTATAAAGTGGGGTCCCTGGCTACCCATTCAGGTCCCCTCCTGCCTCACAGGAGCTACCCTCTCAATAAATATCTTCCTACTCCTAACCTCCTTTTTTCCTAGAATTATTTTTCTGATTTTAGAAAACAGAAACTCTGCATATCAAACATCTAATAGGTTGGGAGATATAATATTTTCATACTGGAGATACAGATATGTGTTTGCTTGTTTTTATCATGTCATGTATATCTCCCATAACTTTCCTACACTTTCTATCTTATTCTCTCACTGTGTTTCAATCTGAGTATGCTCTACAGCATCCTCGGCAGGTAATTTTAGTTTTACCTGTACTATTCTAGCATGGCCTTTGCTTTAGTGTGAGTATATGAATTCAGCTTGACATGACTGCAGGCATCTTGAATGATAACCATCATGATTATCTCTGAGTAACCCTAGTTGGTTTTTCTTCACACTTCCCCAGCATACTATAAATAGAACAATTAGAGTGATATGTGGAGCTTCACAACAAGTCCCTGGTGCCATCAACATGGGAAATGTGCCTGATGTTTTTGCTGTTAGCTTGAGATAAACCAGATACATTCCAGCCAGAATGAAGTCATTTTTGTTTGTTTTTTGGTGGGTACCAGAGATGGAACTCAGGACCTTCCACATACAAGACAGGTGGCTGAACCACTGAGCTAAATCCCTGGCCCATGAAGTCATTTATGTATTGTCCATTTCATAAACCTTCTTACTTCTGACTCAAATCATGGGAATCTACCTGGTCATGCTACTTTCAGTTAAGTCCCCAGGAAGTTGCACTCAGTGCAATCTTGGATCAGCCTATTATTTTTTCTTGGATCTCTTGGCATCTTAGAAGTGGTTCTCAGGGCAGAGAAGCTCAGCTGGTCCCAGCACCTGGAAGGAAGCTCCCTGCCTCCATCACAGGCTCCTAGGGCAGAGAAGCTGAGCAGGTCCTAGAACCCGGAAGGAAGCTCCCCTGCTGCCATCCCAAGCTCCTAGGGCAGAGAAAGTGAGCTGCATGGGCACCAGAAGCACCCACCACCCTGGGGGAAATGAGAAGACATGAAAACAAGTCTCAAAAACAGGCTTCTGGTCACCTACAGCAACCTCAAAGGGAAATGAGATGGAACACTCTGATACTCAACCACCTGGACTCTCTGAACTGGCAACAAAAGAGGATCTGGGAAAAATGAAATCAGAAATCATTACTCAGATAACAGCAAAGATTTTGCTCATGGTGCAAGACATGATTAATAAATCTAGAGTGGACACAGATAAAAAAAAATAGAGGAGCTGAGGAACATGATGGAATCCCAACATAGGAAACAAATGGAATCCATAAAACAGATACAAACAGATTTCCAAGAGATTAAAAATTCCATCAAAAGTCTGCACAGCAGAATGAACCAATGTGAGGATAGAATTTCACATATAGAAGATAAGATTGTAATTAGTGACCAGGAAAAGAAAAATTGCTTTAAAATTGTAAGGGAACAGGAGAAATCAATCCAGCAGCTGCTAGACAATGCAAAGAAGAATAACATAAGACTGATTGGAGTCAATGAAGAAACAGGAGAGAGTGCAGATGACATAAAAAAACTGTTCACAGAAGAGATGGCAGAAAACTTCCCAAGGAGGGGAAAAGAACTTGACATACAGATAAGTGAGGCATATAGGACTCCAGCTAGCCTTAATCAAAAAAATCTACACATAGGCATATAATAGTTAGGATTCCAGAAATCCAACAGAAAAACAAAATTCTACAAGCAGTGAGAGAAAAGAAACAAATCACATACAAAGGAAAGCCCATCACAATCACAGAAGACTTCTCAATGCAAATCCTCAAGGCAAGAAAAGCTTGGAGTGATGTATTTCAAGCCCTAAAGGCAAACAGCCTCCAACCCAGATTGATGTACCCTGAAAAACTATCTTTCAAAATTGATGGAGAAATAAGATACTTTCATGACAAAGAGCACCTCAGGAACTTCATGAATACTAAACCAGCACTCCAAAAAATTTTAGACAATACCCTAGGAAAAGACAATGAGGATCACAACCCCAGGAAACCCAGCAGAATGAATCCATTGGGTGTGACAAATTAAAAGCAAAGGGGGAGAATCCAACAAAAAGAAAAATCATGACAAGGCTTTTAAAACTTTTAACTTCATCTCCCTAATGAGTGTATAATTCAATCTTATTATTGTACTGATCAGTATTTTTCTGATTCTAGAGTTGCGCACCATTCCTTGTGCTATACTGGCTATTTATCATCTTCTTACATCTACATTTTAATTGGGTTGTCTATTAATGAGCTCTAAGAATTCTTTATATATTCTGGTCATAGGTTATATGCATTGTAAATATGGTCTGTTTAAGGACTACTTTTCCTTTTAATGATGTCATTTAAAGTTCTAAATTTTGATGGAATCTCATTTATCAACTTTTTCTTTTTATACATCTTGTTTTTTGTATCCTAGGTAGTTCTTGCCTACCCTGAATTCATAAATATTTTCCCTTATAATTTCTTCTTAAAGTTTCATACTTTTAGGCTTTCTTACTTAGGTTCATAGATCCCTTCAAGTTATTTTCATGTATGGAAAAAAAGGGTTGAGGTTAATTTTTTATATATGGATACCAGGTGTTCTAGTGCCATTTGCTGAAAACACTATCTGTTCCTCGGCTCTTGAATTGAGTTTATATTCTATAAAATGCTAATGTTAAATAATCTTTCAAAACTCAGTGGACCATATATGTGTGGTTCTATTCCTAGATTCTCTGTTTTATTCAAATGATCTATATGTCTTTCCTTACACCAACACTGCCTTGATTACTGTAGCTTTAGAAGAAGTCTTAAAATTAGGTACTAAACATCTTCCAAAACTGTTTTTTGTTTTTGTTTTTAACTTTTCTAGGTCCTTTGTACTCCTACATAACTTTTAAATTTCAATATCCAATTCTTCATTTATAGCAAGTATACACAGACCTGAATTTTTATATATACCTTGTGTTTTCTAATCCTGCTAAATTCAAGTACAAGCTCTAGGGGTTCCTAGAGATTTCTTAGTATTTTCTCTGTAGATGATCATTTCATCTACATAAAAAGATTTTGCTTCTGCCATGCCAATCCTGTCCTAGTTGTGTCATTTTATTGCCAGACTATTTTGGTGGGGACTAGGTTTCAAAGTTTAATGGACAGATAAAGAGTGAGCATATCTGCCCTTGTTCCCCACTTTAAGGAGAAAGCATTGTATCTTCTCCATTTATATAAGGCATTCTCACTGGAAGTGTGTAGTACATGTCTTTAATCTGTTGAGAAGTTGCTGTTCTACTTCTAGGCTCCTGATAGCTTTTACCATGAACAGCTGTGGAATTTAGTCCAATACTTTTTCTCCAACTAGTGACAGGATCATATGGATTTTTCCTTTTCTCTGTTAAAATGATGACTTTTGGGGGTGGATCTTCCAATGCTGAACCAACATTGCCATCCCTATAGCAAAACCACTTTCTACGTGCTGCCAGATCTGACTTCCAATAGTTTGTTTTGTGAAACAAATTTCTATCTATATTCATACATTTTCTTCTATTATCTTTATCCAGTTTTAGGATTAGCACAATGTTGAGTTCCTAAAATGAGGGAAGAAGTGTTCCTTCTTTTTTTCTGCTTTAATTGTTTGATATAATTTATCAGTTAAAATGTTTATGAGCCTGCTATTGTCACATAGGTAGGTTTTCAAGCTAGGAATATACTTTCTTTAATAGGTGCTATTCAAATTTTATATTTCCTCCAGAGTTAGTTTCATTAATTTGTCTTCCAAGGTACTTCTTAGAAGTTGTCAAATTTATTTCAAAAAAGATTTTTGTAATATGCTTTCTATGTCCTTTTAAATTCTGTAAAATCTGTGGTAATATCTCCTAGATCTTAATATTGTAATTTTAAAAATGTATAACTGATATTGTGTAACAGGAAGAAAAGGTCTAAAAGAGCACAGGAATTGGGAGGGGTAGGGGAAGGGAAAAAAGGGAAAGGAAAAAATATGAGAATAGGAAAAAAAATGGAAACAAGGTCTTTGCAAATAGGGAAGGGTGGAGGGGTTGAAGGGAGGGCAAGGGAAGGGGAAAAAAATTAGAACCAAGATACTCATGTAACGGTACAAGATCCCAGTGATGAATGTAACTGTATTTTATACCTAAAATGTACCAATAAAGTTAATGGGGAAAAAAAGAATGATGGCCACAACCATGTGAAAAAAAAAAAAAAAGAAGTGGTTCTCATAAAGTGAGAACAATTTGCCCCTCCTGTGGTCTCACCTGAGACCCTGGTATGTTCATTGAGGAAAAGCCAAGCTAGATATGAAACACAGCCTATGAGTTTTACTGATTTCAAAGATTTATAGTACCTTAATTTCTGCCTGCTTTGGTCTTTCTCCAGTGTGCTCTGTAGTTGTTCTATAGCATTTGCCCAGCTTTTATCAATTGTATAGTGTGAAGTTAGACCAGTATAAGCAGCTCCGTTCTCAAAAGAACCAGCAGCACTCAGATCCTTGTTTCATATATTCAGTAATTTATCTTGGTGACTTTTTCATGTAAGCACATATTAGATGCCTTGGTAACTTAATGGCTGTACTATATTCTACTTTATAGATATTATATAGTTCATGAAAACATTTCTCTTTTGGAGGGAAGTAGGTTACTTTCCAATATTTTGCCACATATTTAATTTTTACACGTGCAATTTTAGCTCTAGGAATAATAAGTAGGAGTGTATTCCCTGGGTCAGGAGAGTAGTAAAGCACTCATAAGATGCAGCAGTCCTGGCCATTCTTGCAGCCATGGCGGATGCCGTGCTCCCATGGCGGTTCAGCTTGCGGGCCTTCTCCACTGCTGTGACCCAGGCCACTTACGCTCGGAGACCTAGCCCACATACAGGAGAAAGAACATCCAAAAGTGAAAGGCGAATGAGAAGACAGGCACTACCTCCTAGAACAGAGAAAATGTCTGTTGACCAGGACTGGCCTAGTGTTTACCCTGTTGCAGTGCCCTTTAAGCCCTCTGCAGTGCCTCTCCCTGTTCGGATGGGTTATCCGGTGAAAAAGGGCATCCCTATGGCAAAGGAAGGAAATCTACAACTTCTAAAGATCCCTAATTTTCTGCATTTGACTCCTGTAGCAATTAAAAAGCACTGCCAAGCTCTTAAAGATTTCTGCACCGAGTGGCCAGCTGCACTAGACAGTGATGAGAAATGTGCAAAGCATTTTCCAATTGAAATTGCCACTGCTGATTATGTTTCATCAGGACCATCTGTTCGAAACCCCAAAGCACAGGAGTAACCTTAAGGGTGAAACTTTCCAGTTTGAATTTAGATGATCATGCAAAGAAGAAATTGATTAAACTTGTAGGAGAATGATACTGCAAGACTACAGATGTACTCACTATCAAAACAGATAGATGCCCTTTAAAGAGACAGAACTATGATTATGCACTGTATCTACTGACAGTATCATATCATGAATCTTGGAAAACTGAAGAATGGGAAAAAAATAAGTCTGAAGCAGACATGGAAGAATATATATGGAAAAATAGCTCCTCAGAAAAAAATATCCTGGAAACACTTCTCCAAATTAGCATCGCTGAGAAAAACATAGAAGTAAATAAAGAAGAGCTCCTTGGTACTAAAGAGGTTGAAAATTATCAAAAGTCTCTTGTTAGTCTTAAGAATGAGGGGGAAAATGAAATTACCCTTTCACAGTACAAAGAGTCAGTGAAGAGACTGTTAAATCTAACATGAGTTGTGAAGTGGGAAGATATGCTTTATTTTACAATACATGTAATCAATATCTAATTTGATGTAAAAATGAAAGTTTAAAAACCACTTCTTACCCAAGAGTTAATTTTAAAATTATCTGTAATCGTAAAAAAAAAAAAAAAAAGATGCAGCAGTCCTGAGCATGGTAGTTTAGTGCCAGACTGCCTGAATTTGCATCTCAGTTTTACTCTTTATGAAGTCTGTGATCTTGGAAAAGGTATGTAACTCCCTTTGCCTCAATTTCTTAGTCTGTAAAATGGGCAAGGTGATTTGGTGTCTATCACATGGGACCATTATCATGTTTATTTAAAATGTTGTCAGTTATTGCAAATTGCCCTTACTAGAGGTTTGAACAGTTCACACTCTCACAAGCCATAATAATTACATTCTTGTCAACATGTGAGTACTAATTCTTTACCAGACCATGAAGTGAAAAATGGCATGTCACTGTGGTTTTATTTTCCATTTCCACTACATGGGTGTGTTTTTTATTTCTATTACTGTAATAAAAGACCTGAAATGATCTACATATGAAGAAGAAAGGTTTATTTTGGCTCACAGCTTTGGAAGTTTTTGTCCATTGTTAAGGAGCCAGTTATTTTTGGCCTGTGTTGAGGCAGGAGCACATGGCAGAGGAAACGACTCACTTTATGGCAGCCAGAAAGGAGAGTGAAAGAGGAAGGGGGCAGGTTCCCAATGCCCTCTTCAAAGGGATGTCCCCAGATGACCTCACTTCCTCCTGCTAGGCCCCACCTCCAAAGGTTCCACCACCTCCAATAGTGCAATGGGCTGCTGATCAAGCCTTCATCATGTCCCAGCTGTGTGAGACTGACCGCCATTCATGTTTATACACCACAGCTATGTGCCTCCCTGGGGACTGTGTGTGTGTGTTCTTTGATAATTCTAATCAATGCTACAGTTTGAATATCAAATGCCTCCCAAAGGTCTCTGTGTTAAAAGCTTTGTCCTCAGAATGGCACTCTCCGGGGCGGGGGTGGGTGGGTGTCAAAACCCTTAGGGGATGGGCCTCATGGAGAGATGTGCCTTCACTCTTTCCTTTGTTCTTGGCTTGTGATGTGCACAGTGTCACTCTACCACATACTCCTTGTCACTGCCACTCACCACCTGCATCTGAGGCCAGAAGTAAAGTGGCCATGTGAAGTTAGCCCTTGTTGATATCAGTAGCAAATATTTTGCCACAATTTTTGGTCAATCTTTTTCCTTAGAGTACTTTTTCTTCTGTGGAATATTATAGTTTTATGTAGATAAGCCAATTAATATTTTCTTGTAACACTCTTGTATTCCATATATTTAAAAAGACTTCCATGCTATGAGAGTATAACAAATTATAGATTTTAATGACATTTTATGTTTAAATATTTAATTAATCTGGAATTAGTTTTTAATCTGCATGACCTCCCAGGTATCCTAGATAATTGATTGATTAATTTATTATTTCTCCATGATGTGGAATGGTGCCTCTACTATCTATGTATCTATCTATCATCTATCTATCTACCTATCTTTTCATCATCACCATCTATCTATTATCTTCTGTTTTTCTATTATTTATCTACCTGTTATCTATATATCATCTCTATGTTGTCTATCCATCTAATCTAATTGTATTATATGGGATGGTCATAAAAACAAAATCACACTAATAATATTAATCAAAAGAATTGAATATAAAAAAACAAAAAAATTGAATATAACATGTTGCTGGAACACTTTGAAGCATGTGGGAGGGGACCCTGGAAGAATAAAACAGAGATGATCACCTTAAAGAAGCAACTATTCCCCAAGGGTTAGGAAACAAAGAGGGCGTGGTTGGGGTTACCAGAACCTAGTGGCTCAGAGGAAGGGTTTGTGTCACTGAAACCAGGACCTTTAAGGAAGGGGTGCTATCCAGCTGATGCTGCTGTGACATTGTGAAGTATACATTTGATCTTCCTCCCTATATCTAGCCTACAACTCCTAAAATCCTTGAAATATTCAAAGTAATAAGTGTCTTGTATATGCTAATGAGCTTACTGGTGGCTGGCAGCTCTTGGGTAGCTTCAGAATAGGGATGGCCACAGAAGAGACCAAGGCAGAATTAGAAAATTGGAACATTCAGGCCAATTCCCAGTCTCTGGTGAGGCGTGAGGGGCTGAAAGATGATCACCAATGATCACTGATTTAAGCAGTCATGTCTGTGAAGAAAGCCTTCACAAAACCCAAAAAGAATAACGTTCAGGGAGCATCTGGGTGAACAGCTGAACTCATGGAGATTCCTGGAGTCCAGCACACCAGGGAAGGCATGGACACTCCAGACTCCTGCTGTATACCTCACCCTCCACCACCCTTCCTCTATCGCCATTGTGATGCTCTTTACTGTAAGCCAATAAACAGATTTCCCGGAGCTCTGTGAGCTGCTCTCTCACAAATTAATCTCACATCAGGCAGGGGTCAGAGGAATCCTGATTCATATCCAGTCAATCAGAAGCACAGGTAAACTGACATGGGCTTCCATTGGCATCTGCAGTCAGGGAGGGAGGCAGTTTTGGGACTGAGCCCCAGCCTGTGAGGTCTGACACTGTCTCTAGGTCTGAGGAGGAGAATTCCCATAGCACATGGCACCAGAGCACATGGTGAGAGTGTAGTGGGAAATAGGTTCTTTCTCTCATAGTGGGATGTTGACCCTGCTGTTCTGCTGAGGTGAAAAGCTGTCACTGAGATGACCAGATGATTGTGGGCACAAGGTAGGAAGTCAGGGTCTCTGCTCCCCTCTTGCCTCCTCATTGTCCTTTTTGGCAGAGCCAAATGGGACCCCGGCCAGGAAGGAGAGCTTGCAGAGCTCCAGCCTAGCAGCACAAAGTGAAGGATAGACAGTAGGTTATTTGCAGCTTAGTTACCTGCATGCTTTCTGTTTTGAAACTATTTCTGAATTTTCTATTTCCATTCTGTGTATCTGAGTGTCCCTGTGCTAGCATCATGACATGTTCTATGTATCTGATAAAGCCAGTGCTCATTCATCACTCTTCCAAATATTCCATTTCTCTCTCCTTCTCTCTCCCTCTCTGCTGGAGATTGAACCCAGAGCCTTGGGCACACTGAACTACCCTTCTAGTTATACATTTTTTTGGTAAGAGCACACACACAAAAAAAATACAAGTATTGCTTTTAGTAGTGATTAATTTTTTTCCAGTTCTGGGGATTGAACCTTCACTCCCATCTCTTTAAATTTTTTTTTCCAGTACCAGTTATCAGACTCAGGATCTTGAGCTTGCCAGGCAGGCATGGCTTCACTGAGGTACATCCCCAGACCTAAAATTTTTTGTTTTGAGACACGATCGCATTCAGTTGCCCACACTAGGCCCAAACTTTTATCCTGAGTTTGCTTAATGTCCCACTTTCTTTGCATTTTATGTCAATGAAACCAGAAAACATATATTCTTCTGTGACCTACCTTTTTATAACAATATGTTTATGAGATTCACTCATGTTGCTGTATACAACTCTTTAGTCATTTTTCAATGCTCTATAGTATTTCAGTGCTGTATCTTATTACATAATGAATTTATCCAGTTTTTTACTGACGGTCATTTGTATTGTTTCCTATGCTTAGCTAATAATGCTGCTATGAACATAAACAGATGTTTCTCTAGGGACTATATCTCAGATTCCAATGTCTGAAGTAAAGGCATCTTCAATCTTGCTGTTTTCCAAAGTGGTTGTAGGTTGTAACAATAACGGTAATATTTCCTTTCTCTATATCTTCATATCTTACACCTTGACCTTCTGTTTTGTATTGCTTTGTTTGTGGTGCTGGGAATTGAACCCAGGGCCTTGGACATGCTAAGCAAGTACTCTATTTCTAAGCCACATCCCCAGCCCTGCAGTGTGACTTTGGATCTCCCCTAGCAAGAGCTGGACTCTACTGTTCTTCCCTTGAACTGTGCTTGGTCCGGAACACAGCAGATATAATGGTACAGGTGCTAGTTCCAAAACTCTGGACACTTCTGCTTTCCTGGAAGGTGTTGCTGCTTATGAAGGAGGCCAAGCTAACTGTCTGGTGGAGGTGATGCTGTGGGGAGCAGAAAAGCAACCGAACCAGGCCACTGGATTAGTCTCATTTTGCTACTGTACCAAATTATCAGAACCATATGAGTTAAAACAACATCAATACATTATTTTACAATTCTGAAAATGAGTTAAAGTCAGAGTTGCCAGGGCTGTGTCTCTTCTGAGGCTTGAGGGGAGAATCTGTTTCCATCTTTTTCCAGGGTGCAGAGGTGGTCAGCTCTTCTTGGCTGGCGGCACCCTCTCTGTCTTCAAGGTCAGCAGCACAGCATCTTCCCTGTTTCCCTGCCTCGTTATCTCTCTGTCTCCTACTCCCGACTTTCCTTTGCAGTTACCCTTATGAGTGTGTTTGGCTCAACATATGAGCTGGAGTGGGGGTGGGTGTTGAGCCTAGGACCTTTGCACTGAGCTACATCCCAGCCACAGAGAGTCTAAGTTGCGCAAGCTGGGCTTGAACTTGCAGTTCTACTATTTCGTCCACCCAGAGTGCTGGGATTACGGGTCCACCCACCATGCCTGGCTTGAGCTTGATTATATTTACATAGTGTCTGAAAATTCAAGGAGCTACAGCACAAGGCTGCAGTCTTAGTGTTTCTTCTTACTGTTATTCACAGTGCCTTATTTTTCTAAATGGTTTTGTGAGTTTTGAGTATGTGCTTCTCATTTTTTTGAGGTTCTTTTACTGTGTAAATTTTCTGAGACCTGAGTTGAAGCTCAGAGCCTCTAGGAGACACATGCCAACCACAGAGGGAAGTTTTCCAATCACTGAAATAGTTTGAAACCCTCCCTAAACCCTGCCTGGAGGATGGTTTTTGTTTAAGAATCCTCAAAGAACTTTCTTCCTCTACCCAGAACCACTCATGCAGTCAAGCTCTCTCGCTGCTGCCTTCTGTAAGGGTCAGTGTCACCTGTCTGTACTAGTTCTGAGAGCACAATCTTTTGGGATTCCAGCTTTATGGTGGCTTCTGTGTGACACTTCCTACTGAAGCAGGTCCTGGGACGCTCCTCTTTGCTCTCCCTTACCCTAAGCAGCTACTGAAACAGAGGCCCAGAGTCTCAGGAATCAGCAGATCTGCCTGAGAACCTCCCAGTTTACAGCTCTCAGGATGTTCTGGCTTCTGTGTGTTTATTAGCAGTGAAGCTCCCTTGGTGGCCATGCAGGGTGTGGAGGAAGCTATGCAGGGTCACCAGTCAAGGCCTTCACCTCTCTTACAACATAGTCTGGTTGGATCACCTTTCATTCTGAAGCCAGATTTTGTTTTCAATAGAAGAGAGCTTTCTCTGCTTAACAACTATTGAAAGATTGAAAATTATCAATTGAGCTTACCCTAAAGGTCTGAAGATGACATCAACATATAATCTTTAATGTCAGCCTGTTGAATTGTGGACTTGGTAGCTTTGGGAAATGGTATAGATGTCCCCCTGCCTCCTGGGTGAGAAGTGGCCCCGTACCACCCCCAGCAGTGGGCGATACCGGAGCATGTACAGGTATGGGAGCATGGCACGGGGAAGCATCATGAACACCTCGGTGTTGGCTACCAGGAGCCATGTGTGAGTGCTAGCACTGATGTGGTGGTACTTGGTCAGCATCACATCCAAGGAGAACACCACGCCTGCACCAACATACAGTGTGATCAGCACCATGTGGATGAGCAGGGTGCCCCTGGCTCGGGAGTAGCCCTGTGCACAGACACTTGAAGGCCTGGCCTCTATATAAATCCTCCAGAAGCAGTAGGTGATGAGAGCTGCACAGAGAAAGAGAACACACAAGGTGCAGGTATGGGTGATTGTTATGAGGGGGCTGTGACTCTGGTTGGTGTCCAGGCTCAGTGGCAGGATGCATGAGGCCCCTTGTACCTCCAGTTTGGCATCCTGCTGGTTGGCAAACCAAAGGAGAAATGTGGGGAAGAAGCAGGCCACCAGCCAGATAAGGGCCACTGTCTTCCAGGCAATCTTGCCAGACATGAAGGACAGGTAGTGCAGCGGATGAGTGACTGCCAGGTAGGCATGCAGCACAGTGGCTGTGAAGGACAAGATGGTGCTGATGTAGGCAGCAAAGACACCATCCCTGAGAATACCACAGACATTGTGGCCCAACTCCAAGCCACCCAGGTTGCTGGAGGATATGAGTGTGTGGAAGAGAATGTAGGCAAGATCTGAGAGCAGGATATTGGCCAGCAGTAGGTAGTGGGGCTGATGCCGTAGCGGCTGATTCCGTAGGATGGTGACCAGCAGCAGAGGACTCAGGGCCAGCGTGGCTACAGCTAGAAGGCTTGAGGGAAGCAAGAGCCAGCGCAGCACTGATGTGGGCACTCTAGTGTCCCTGAGGCCCTGGGAGGCATTGCTGACTTCCTGTGGTATGCAGGGTGTTTTGCTGAGGAGCTGGAATGGAGTTGGCCAGGCTGTAGTGCTTAGGGAGCAGGGTTCCAGCTCCCTCCCCATTTTTCCAGCAGGTGTGGCTGGCTGCAGATTGTCTGTTTTGTACCTGCCTGGAGTGCTGACTTGTCCCTCAGGGGTCCTGCTGGTGTCCCTTTTCTGTAGAGATGCCAGGCTGGGCCTTAGGAAGAACTGCTTTAACAAAAATAAAAGCAACATTGTGATATTTGGCTTAGATATAGCTCCTGCGTTTACACACCTCTCTGCAACTGTGGGTGTGTATGCATGTACCAGATTAACCCATCAGACAGGGTGGAGACACTGAGTGCCAATGTTCCCCACCTTTTGTGACTGGCTTGCAGGCAGGATGTAATGAATGGCCACTAGATTGGGTTGGATTCAGAGCCACCTGCCAGAGGGAAGGAGCAGCCATTAGTGAGATAGGATTACTGGGCTGTGGATCTGTGTGGCCTGTGGCTTGCTGGGAGCTCAGAAAACGCGGCCTGCTGGCAGGGCCTGGGCACATTCACATTCTTCCTCATAGATCCCTCCTTGGTTCCCCCTACCGCGTGTGTGTGTGTGTGTGTGTGTGTGTGTGTGTGTGTGTGCATGCCACATGTGCATGTGCACACTCATGTGTATCTCCCACATGAAGCTCCATATGAAAGCATTTTGTGACCACAAACCCTCAGGTGACTTGTGTGGGTCTCCTGTGTGTGGGAACTTCTCTGCCACTGAGGAAGAGGAAGGTGCAGGGGACCACATAAGAGCTGGTGGGGAGGAGCAAAAGGTGAGAAGAGGTAAGAGGGTGGTAGATTCCTGGGAATGTGGGACAAGTTGATTGTGGAGTGATGCACTCTCATGGGGCCCATGGCCCATGTGGCTGGCATCATGGCGGCTGTGGCTCAACTGAACCATTGCCTACCCCATATTATGTGGCTATGTGACCTTGAGAAGTTTTTCTCATCTCTCTGTGCTAGTTTCCTTATCTGTGAAACATGGATGCTTTCAAAACTGACAGCATGGAAACATTGCAAAACTCCAGAGGTATTTTTATTAATCTATTTTTAAAATTGACACATAGTAGTTGTATATATTTATGGAGTACAATGTGGCATTTCATACATATATGCAAAGCGTAATAATGAGGTCAGAATATTTGGCATATATAACACCTCAGACATTTACTATTTCTTTGTGTTGGGACCATTCAAAATCTTTTCTATTAGCTAATTTGAAATATTCAATTAAATGCTATCAACCATAGTTACCTTAAGGTGCTATAGAACATTTGGAGCTATTCTTCCTGTCCAACTGTACCCCTCAACCTATTAATCTTTCTCTTTCATCCTTCCCTGCATACCCTGAACTACATGCCTAATAAATACTGGCCCACTCCAACTTCAATCCCTCTGAGGCCTCAGATTCCCTCTGCCAACAGACCCCCTTGTCATCACTTCAAAACTGGCTGTTCTAGGCTGCTTGGGCCCCGGAGAACCTCTCCCTGACACCCACCACCAGCTCTGGTAGGGTGGCCACTCCATGGGGCAGCAATTTCCAAGGAATCTTCCTGAGAACAAATGGAAAATGCTTAGGGTCAGAGGGAGACAGGAATTTCAAACCTTGGACCTTGAAACATCAATACTGCCAGGATCTGGCCGGGGGGAAAGCCTAGAACCTTCCCGGGGCCCATCAGCCATGGGCCTTTAGACCACATGAGATACATACTTCCTGCCAACCTCCTTTTTCCCAGTGTGTGGTGGCATTGTCCTCCTCAGACTTCAGAGGAAATCTGGCTCTACTTTTTGTGTGTGGTCTTGACCAATTACTTAGCTCCTCTGGACCTCTGTTTCCCCACCAAGGGCCTGTGATGGCAACACCCCTGTCTTAGAGGGCTACAAGGGGTCACCCACAATGACTGGTGCTCACCAGTCAAGGGGCCTTTTTCATAAATGTGCTTCATAGGCTGGTTCTGTCCCCAAACTTCTGGGACACAGTAGGAGAGAGAAGGCACAAAAAGGCTGAGCCATCCTGAACTCTGGGATGAATCAGGAGGGAGTTTGCCCGAGGTGCCTCATTCTCATCCATGTTCACCCTTTCTTGAATGAGTTTTGCCCCTCCTTTCAGACTTGTGGGAAGACCCCTGTTCCCCAAATAGTGCCCCATCACCACACCCTCTAATATCTGCTCTTACACTGGCCAGAGCCACAGAACCTCATCTACGATAAAGACATGAAAGGTGGTTCTGAGGAAGCACATCTCCCTCTTCAGAGAAATCATGATGCCAGGGGACAGACCCTGCCTTCATACCTCTTCTGCTCCTGCTATGCTCCTTGAGTGTCCCGTAGTACTTCTGAGGACTCCATTACAAGTCTAACTGGCCCTAGGCCTAGAAGAGGGCAGAGGCCTTCTCATCCCAAGTGTGTTGGGTGGGCACCCCTGACACTGCAAGGCTGAGGTGGGGTTCAGGTGCCCCCCACTGTCTAGCTCTGCAGAACATCCACACACATGTCCTTGTCTTTGCATGTACATTCTCCGAGAGAAGGAAACTTGTTAATGATAACCCATGAGTAAAATGTGTCTAGGAGCTAAATCCTTCTATCAGTCTGCAACAGGAGTGACAAGCAAAATGTTCACGGAAAGTGGAAGGTGTAACTCTGGGATGAATGAGCTGCTGAGTGCAATAAAGAGCCTGCCTTTTGCTGAGAGCAATTTTATGACTGAAAAGTACATAAAGCAATCTCTTCAGGGGAACACACCACTCTGGTCCCACACGCCCTTCCTCACCTGCCCCAGGCTGGCCTCTCTCTAAAAAGAAGATGAGAGGCACCCAGAGCCAGCCCTGAACCGGTAGGCTAGATTTGCCCTGCTGTGACAGAGTTGCAGGGGAGCAGTGACACTGCTTCTCCCTGCTTGGTCATCCTCAGATCATGATGACTGCTCCATCCCCACACTCACCTCAGGTGAAACAGTCCTGTTAACATGAGGGGCTAATTGGGCCGTGTATGGACTGACACAGGAGGCACACAGCGCAGGATGCCCCTTTGGAAATCTAATCTCAGTTTTTTGCTGCACCTTGATAGCCTAGGGATGATGGAGTCCTCTAGAAAGCTGGAGATAAACTGAAACCGTGTGTGTGGGTATGTGGGGTGGTGCTGTAAACATGTTTAAACCATAGAAGGACAAGCTATCAAGCTTCCCCCACCCCAAGGTAACAGTGACCATGCATGACTGCATCGTGAAGCACTGGCAGTGTGAAGGCAACAGGCATGTTATCTCACAAAGCCCACACTGCTCTGTGGAGTAGGAATGAGAAAAGGACGGTGGGAAACTGAGGCCCAGGCAGGTTAAGTGCCTTGACTAAGGGGACATTTCAAGAGGGTTTGGGGTCAGTAAGAAGCCAGCTGCCCCATACATACAGAGTTCCTGTTGCTGTCCCTCCAAGATCATCATCAGGACAAGGTTTACTCACTGTGGCATCAGAACGAAGCTTAGAGCTCAAAGAGTTGGCAGAAGGTGGCTGCAAGCTGACAGATTCCCCCAGAAGGAGCTCAGTCACCCAGCTTCTCCCTCAGGCAGCCAACAGCCACAACTTCCAAGTCAGCAAAGATGATGGACACAGGGCTCTGGGGCTTCTGGCAGCAATACAGTGTCCCTCAGCAACTGGCCATGTCACCTGACCAGGTACAGGAGTGGGCAGAGGAAGAAGTCTCCACCCACAGCACACTCATCATAGCACAACTAGGTGTGCACGTACACAGCAAGGACGAATCACAGGGAACTGATACGGCCACTCCTTGGTGCCAGGTATTTTTAGGCATATTATTTTGTTCTCAGAAACCCTACTGCACATGAGGAAATTGAGGTAAACATGGAATTGATTAATTTCCCAAGGCCATTTAGCAAGTAAGTGGTAGGATGCAGGTATGTCACACTCCAAATCCTGTGTTACTTTCATTCTCACACCATCAGTATCCTAGGTAGCCTTCCTATTTCTGCCTCCTGGGAGGAACTAATAACAGCCTCTTTATCAGCATCACTATTCTCATTGGCATCTTAGTGAACAGATGAGTCCTTGCCATTGTGATCACTGTGTCTCCATCACTCCTCATCACCCTCATCCTATCTCATCAGCACTCTAACCCTCATCACCATCGCCATCACCATCGCATCAGCATGCTGCTTCTGCCCTAAAAGCTCTCCATGGTTTCTCACTGTTCAAGACTGCTGTAACTTGGATCTGAAATGTCCTTTAAAGCCCATGTGTTAAAGGCATGGTCCTCAGCCTGTGGCACTATTTGGAGGTGGTAGAACTTCTAGGAAGTGGGGCTGAGTCGTGTGAAGTTAGATCCTGAGGAGTGTACCAGCCCCTTCATCTCTCTTTGTTCCCCAGCCATCACGAGGTGAGCAGACCTCCACCACACATCCCTGTCATGGTGCACTGTGCCACCTCAGGCCAAAAACAACAGGGCCAAGTGACCATGGACTGAAACTTCTGAAACTATGACACAAAATAAACCTTTCACCTTAGTAAGTTGATTACCTCAGGCATTTTGTCACAGTGATGGAAAGCTAACAATCTTCATTCTAGTGCACAAGACCTAGCACAGACTGTTCTCATCCCTCCCTCCTTCTTTAGTCCTCTGTGCTCTAGGTGTCTCATCTCCTTTCCATTCATTAAGGTATGCATGGCCTTTGTCACCTGGGGAGATTGCATACTTCACCTCTGCCCAGCGAGATGTCAGTTCCAATGGCTCTTCTGGAAAATATCTCCCAACCCTTACAATAGACCTTAGCTCCCTTCTTTGAACTCATATAGTGCCCTTTACTTCTCTTATAGCATTTACCACATTTTTTGTCTTAGTGTCTGCTTGTGTGATCTATGCCTAACTTTGCTTTCAGAATCTACTCTGTGAAGCAAGACTGAGTTGATCCCACCCACCAGCACTGCTCCCTCCCCCAGTGGCTGACACAAAGTGCCAATGGCTCATTTGTTCTCAAGACCAGTGAATTTAGGCAAGAGAAATAGACGATAGGGAGGAAATTCCAAGTGCTGGGGTCAGAGCAGAGCCAGATCTGTGCAGGACCGGGTTCTGCCTTGGGACTGCATGTGGGTAACATGGGCTGTGGCAGAAAGGAGGGAGGCAGGTAACCTAAACTGCAGAGCCACAGGACCAAATTCAGTACTGTAAGAACAAATGGGCACTAGGGTGGCCAATGGGATGGAAGAGGCTTAAAAACAGTGTGGTGTCCTGTGTTGGACCAGATGTAAGGTGGTGGACTGTTCCTCCAAAGGAGGGTCCTGAACTGGTCAGTAGTATCACAGATGTGATATGATGCTCCTCTGGAACTAGTCTTGAGGTCCTGGAGAGTTTGAACATCTTGAGACTTCCAGAATTAGCAGATTTTCAAGCTGGGCATGGTAGCACACACCTCTAATTTCAGCACTCTGAGAGCCTGAGGCTGGAGGATCACAAGTTCAAGGTCTGCCTGGGCAAATTAGTGGCTTAGTAAGACAGTCTCAAGAAAAATATTTAAAATTTTTTAAAAAGAATTAGGAAATTTTTGGTTCATATCAAAGAATGTTGGAATGCTGACTGTATCTTCTGGTTATTTATTTTAAATAGAGTAATATTTATTGCTAATGATAAACTAATTCTGACAGCTCTCCTGGCCCCCCTACTATCCTCTTTTCTGCTTTCTTCCTCTCTCCTTCCCTCCCTCCGTCTTCCTCTCTCTATTCAATCCATGACTGGTTCGTGACCCTCTATAGACTGGGCTGCTTGAGTGCAGGGATATGTCATGTTGGTATTCATACCCCAATCTTGCTTCACAGAACGGTGTGAACTGAGCCTGGGTGCCTTGTCAGTTCTCACATGGGCAAGTAAATGACTGACAGCACCTGGAGATGGCTGGCATCTTGCAAGAGGACCTCGCATCTGGGCCTCACTCTTTACAAGTGCCTGCCTGTGTCCTGCTCTGTGAAGGCTATGTTTGCCTCCCCTCCCACCCACAGTGATGTCACTGTCACCCTTTCTCCACCCAGCAGTCAGAAGGACTTTTTATTCATTCACTTCCTCAGGTGGTGGACTCAGGTTAGTGCCTCTGAAAAGCCTCTGGAGTCCATGCCCATGTTTCTCTTCTGAGCACCATGTCTGTACTCTCTGGAACCTTCCCAGAGTCCACACAGTCTGGAAGTTAATAAAAATAATCCCAACTGCTGCAGCCTGAACAGCCCCATGGCCACCTTACCTACACGCAGCAGGGGCCCCTCTATCCTCTCTAAACATGGCCAGCCCAGACCTTGCCCAGCCTAGGGCTGGTGTGCTCATGGTGCCCTCTGCCTGGAGCGCTCCCTCCTGACAGATTCTCTCACTTGCTCCAGCTCTTGCTTCAGAGGCCTCCCTCTTCCCACTTTCTGCAGGGTCCCAATCCTCTCTGCCCATTCCCAATAGTGTCATCCTGCTGTGACCTTTGTTGCCAGCTCACACTCAGCTTTTGTTTTATTCATTTGTTTGATTTGGAAGGCTCACTTCACACTTTGTTACTGGCACTGCCAGCTGGCCCACAGATGCTCATAGGCCCCCTCTCCATAGTCAGCCAATGTTCACTTTCTGCCATATTTGCTTTTTAAGATAGCATTTTATACTATATAAATATAGAATGTAGAATATTTTATATAACAAATGTATTTTACATATGATAAAATGTATATTGTATATTTTATACAGAAAAACATTTGCCTTATAGTTATTTGCTTTTGTCACTGTTTTGGCCTATTCCAGTGATGGCGAACCTTTTAGAGATTTCAATGATACACATAGCCTGCTGCAGCATGCGTGCCAGAGGTCTGCCACCCTTGGCCATTCCCTTCTTGACCTTCCCAGAAGAAGTTCCTCCCTGAATTACCTCTATATCCCTCCCACTTATGTTATGGAACTTTCACGATAAATATATGGTCCCCCAACTATCTATAACATTGCTTTCTACATTTGCTTTTGTGCTCACTTCAATATGCTGCTTGCAGTTATTTCTCTGTATCCTATCTTCCAGGCCCACATTGTCATCAAACATAGGTCTGGTTGATTCTATGAAAGTGCTCTGCAGAGTTCTGACCACCCCACCATTTATTTGCCCTATGCTTCCTAATAGCACTGGTTCTATTTCCAGTAACACAAGCACGGCAGTGATGAGGATGCCACTTGGAGTTTCTGTCTGCACACTTGTGATGATTCTGTAAAAATCAATTGGCTCATCACTAGGACACATTGTCAGCTATGCAAGATGCACTGAGTGACCCCACAGGGTATTCACCATGCACTTGCCCAGATGTATAGGAGGGCCATGCCCAAGTGACCAGGGAGCCACCAGAGGAGACCTGAGGCCCCAGAATGGGCTAGTCTATTATCAGCTGATGCAAGGTTTGCTCAGTTCATTCAGGCACTGCTGTGGAAGAGGACTATGCTTTGGTGACGACATCACATTGAGAAAGATTCAGGTTTATGCATCCACCTAGATGATGGGGTCAACAAATAGCTTCAGTCCACTTGGCTGTACAGGACACCTCAATTGCCTTTCCTGACTAGGTGTAGCGAAGCCATGTATTGACTCCATTACTGTGACACCAGGGTCCAGTGATGCTGGTAGGAGTGGTACGTCACCTCCAGGCACTGCTCATGTGCTGCTTACTGGAACCTGTCGCATCAAGGCAAGCACCTTCTTCAAATAGAACTGAGATGGGAGGAATCCCTTGTATTCAACATCAGCTATCTGATTCCCCTGGAGCTACCCCCAGAGAACAAAGAATTTTCCTCTCAAACAACATGTAAGAGCATGGGATACCCTTGCTGTGCACATTGTCACATCTGATGCTTGCATGACTACCAAATGGAAGGCCTCAGTCAGGCACAGTACACCCAGAACCAGAGAGGAGGCCCCTCACAGGGCCAAGGACAGAGTGAGGTCATCTCATCCCTGCTGAAAAGGGCTCACTTTCCTTCTTCCATCGCTTGGGAAGCAGTGAGAGTCACAGAGTTCTTAGGACTAGCATTCCTAGTAGACAGGGTGTCATTGGTATAGTTCATTCCACAGTGGGTCTGTGGTGCAAACAGGAGTTGGATGCAGGCTCTGCCCTGAGGGAGCTTGCAACTGGGAAGGGGAGGAATGTGTATAGCCAGCCCACAGTACAAAGGGAAAAGTCTTTCCAAAATCCCCACAAAGTGCCAAGTGGACTGCCAGAGCAAGTGAGCTTTCATTTGATATGGGAGGAGAAAGGAGTTTTGGGGTGATCTGGGACAGTGCAGTTTGTGGGAGAATGCAAAAGCCACAGGTAAACAGAAACTGTGGATGAGGGGAAGAATAGTACCAGCCATGTTTGTTTGATTTTTTTTAATCTTTCTTTTTTTACATTTTATTTTATTTTTCATGGTTTTGGAGCCATAATTTTAGGTCCTGGGTGTGGAGATGCAAGCTGATCAAGGCAGAATCAAAGTTTGTTCTGCCACCTTGTGACAAAACTGAGGGCAATTTATTCCTATCCTGGGCAGCAAAATGCAAAGAGAATGGAAAGGTGTGTAGCATCTGGCCTTAGCCTCAGTTGAAATGGAGGGCTTAGCCTACAGAGCCTATGCAGAGAGCTGCCTGGGGCAATGGTTATGGTCTGGTTTAGCACCAGCTGGAATGAGTCTTGGCACATTCCTGGTGCTGCAGGTGACATGCATGTAGAACACATCACCTCTGAGTGATGCTGCCTCCTCATCTGTGAGGTGGGTTAGGTCAGCCTGTCCCTGAGGCAGCTGCAAGTCAGCAGCAGGCTTGCTGTGCTCCACACACACAGCCTGCCCAGCACTTGGATTCTGCTTGCAGCTCTGTACTCTAGTGATCCTCCCAAGTCCACATCCAAGACCAAAACAGACTACCTCCTGGAAGCAGCTTGGAGCCAGAAGCAGGTATAGAACGGTTAGGGCTGTGATCCACCAGGAGCAGGATGCAGACAGGCACACAAAGGGCAGACCTGGGCCTGAGCCCTGAGCTCCTATGCTAGGCTTGGTTTTCCTTGGGCTCAGGTTGCTCATCTTTATGAGCTGGCATGTGGGAGACAGCAATGCTGGAAGACCCTGGCCACAACCTAGGTGCCCTCAGAAGCAGCCCAGATGGAAGGCAACAAATGCCTGCATCACTGCATTCCAAGGTCCTTGCACCTACCAGATTTCCCTTAATGTGATTTTCCTGAAGCACTGCCTTTGTCCTCAGACCAGCTCTCATTGTGCCCTGGCCCTATCCGGTGGTCACTCCTGCTTCTGTGACCCTCCATGCCCGTCAGGGGTGCCTCTGAGCTATCATTAGGTTTCTTGTCCTCCCCACACTGTCCACTCCCTCCAGCTTCCCTACAGTGTTCTCAGTCTTATCCTTTACATCTCTAATCATACTGGGATGAGCACATTATTTATTTTTTGTTGTTGTTGTTAAATTCTTTTATTGGTACATTGTAGGTATACAACACAATTACATTTCTCATTGGGAATTGTACCTTTATATAATGCATCTTGGTTCTTATTTTTTCCCCATTCCTAGCCCCCCCTTCACCCCCTCCCCCCTTCCCTATTTACAAAGACTTTATTTCCATTTTTTCCATTTCTCATCATTTTTCCTTTCCTTTCTTTCCTTTCCCCTGCCCCTCCCACTACCCCTACCCCTTTGGACCTTTTCTTCCTATTTTACATTATCGATCATTCATTCTAATCATTGGTACATTTTAGGTATACAATATAATGACATTCATCATTGGAAATTTGCACCTTTACATAGTCGCTCTTGGTTCTTGTTTTTCACCCTTGCCCAGCCCTCCCTTCAACCCCTCCAGTCCTCCCTATTTACAAAGATTTTGTTCCTATTTTTCCATTTTCTCATATTAATCCCACTCCCTTCTATCCTTTCCCCTAGCCCTCCCACTTCCTTCCCCTTTGCCCCTTTTCTTCATATTTCATATTACCTATTATACATTTTACTCCTTATTACACTCTCAGTTTCTCACACCAGAGAAACTATTTGGTATTTATACATGTGTGTCCTATTTATTTCACTTAAGAGTATCGCCTCAATGTGCATCCACTTAGCTATAAATGTCTCTCATTTCTCATTTTTTATGGCTCAGTAGTACTCCATTTTATTTAAAAAACCCACATTTTCTTTATCCAATCTCCAGTTGATGGGCATTTGAGCTGTTTCCAAGTTTTAGCTATCACAAACTGTGCTGCTATGAACATGGGTGCACATATATCATTGTGGTATGATTCTTTTAATTCTTTGGGGAAGATCCCCAGCAGTGGAATAGTGGGGTCAAATGGGACTTCCAGTCCTAGTTCTTTGAGGTATCTCCATACTGATTTCCACAGTGGTTGTACCAGTCTCCACTCCCACCAGCAGTGGAGCAGGGTTCCTCTTTCCCTACAGCCCCACCAGCATTTGTTATTGGTTGATTTCATGATAGCAGCCATTCTTTCTGGAGTGAGGTGAAATCTCAGTGTTGTTTTCATTTGCATCTCTCGAATGACCAGCAAGGTTGAACATTTTTTCATGCATTTATTTGCTATTTCTACTTCTTTGTCTGAGAAATGTGTTCATTTCAGGTGCCCATTTTTGGATTGGGTCTTTAAATTTGGGAGGTCTGATCTTTTTAAGTTCTTTATAGATTTGAGATAGTAGACCTTTGTCTGAGGAAGAGCAGGTGAAGATTTTTTCCCACATTGTGGGTTGTCTCTTCACGCTGCTGGTGGTTTCTCTTGCTGTGCATTTTTAATAAGAAGAGATCTTACTTGTTGATTGTTTGTGCTAGTTCCCGGGTAACTGAGGTTTAGTTAGCACATTATTTCTTTCAGTTTTTAAAGGATTGTGGTAAAATATGCAGAATGTGAATTAACATTTTGACCATGTTAAGCACATTGTAGCTTAACATGTGCTCTAGTGGCTTTGTGTACATTGGCTCTGTCGTGCAGCCCTCACTACTGTCTATCTCCAGAACTTTCTCTTTTTTTGAGACAGAGTCTTGCTATGTTGCCGAGGCTGCTCTCTAACTCTGGGCTCAAGTGATCTTTTCACCACAGCTCACCAGTAGCTGGAACCATGGGCATGTTCCATCACATAATCCTGTTGCCAGAACTCTTTCATCTTCTCAAACTGAAACTCTGTACCTTTCCACCTGAACTACCTTCCCTCAGCATCTGACAGCCACCATTCTACTTTTTGTCTCTACAAATCTGACTTCTCTAGGTGCTAAGATGAGTGCAGTGCACTCCATTTGTCCTTTTGTGTCTGACTTATTTTACTTAGCGTAGTGTCTTTAATGTTCATCTTCATTGTAGTGTGTATCAGAATTCCACCCCTTTTTAAGGGCAAATAATATTTCATTTTATGCAAATACCACATTGTGTTTATTCATTTACCCCTGGGTAGACACTTGCATTTTTTCCACCTCTTGGCTCTCATGAATAATAGTGCTAAGAACATGCTGTATAAATATCTCTTCAAGACTCTGCTTTCGGTTCTTCTGGGTATATCTTCAGAAGTGGAATTGCTGCATCATATGGTCATTCTTATGTGTAATATTTTAAGAAACTTACTTTTTATGAACTGCTATAATTCTATTTAATTTTTCTTTTCTCCTCTTCCTCTTCCTCCTCCTCCCCTTTTCTCTTCTTTTTCCTCTTCTCTTCCTCCTCCCCCCTCCTGTTCTCCCCCCACTTTTTGCTCTTCCCCCTCCTTTTTTGCCTCCTTCTCCTTTTCATTTTTCCTCTTCCTCCCTCTCTTCTTTTCTATTTTCTTCTTTTTCCCCCTCCCATCCCCCTTCCTCCTCCCCTTCCTTCTCCTCTTCCTCCTCCTCCCTCTTCTTCCTCCTCTTGAGAAAAGCAGCCACTCACAGCAGCTACACACATAGGGTTCCAATCTCCATACACGCTCACCAACTCCTTATGGTTTTGATTTGAATTTCCTTAATGATTAATGACACTGAACATGTCTTCTTGTGTTTATTGGCCATTTTTATATGCTTCTTAGAGAAATGTCAATTCAGTTCCTTTGCCCATGTTTGAAATAAGTTGTTTGATTTTTTTGCTAATTATAGAACCTTTAAAAAATATATTCAGATGCGTAGTTTACAAATATTTTCTCCCATTCAGTAGGTTGCCTTTTCACTCTGCTGATAGTGTCTTTGATACAAAAATGTTAAAATTAATTAAATTAATGAATTAAATCTATTTATTTCTATGCTTTTGGTGTCAAATGAGGGAAATCATTATTAAATCCAATGCCGTGAAGCTTTCTCCCTATTTCATTCTGACAGTTTTATAGTTCTAACTTAAATATCTTACATTTAGGTACTTAAGCCACTCTGTATTAATTTTGGATATGATATATGGTAAGAGTCCAACTCCATTCTTTTTTTTTTTTTTTTGGTACCAGTGATCGAACTCGGGTCCTTGCGCTTCCAAGGCATGCACCAGCACCACTGAACTAAATCCCCGGCCCCAAACTCCATTCTTTTGCATGTGCATATTTCAATATTATTTGTTGAAAGTTTATCTTTTACCCATTGAGTAGTGTCCTGACATCCTTGATGAAAATCACTGAATAGAAATTAATGGTGTTGCTCAGTGGTAGAGTACATGCTTAGCATGTGGAAGGCCCTGTGTTCATTCCCAGCACCATCACAAAAAAAATTAATTTAAAAAATAAATCTACTGGATATATATGTATATGTAAGCATTCATTTCTGGGATCTCTATTCTGTTCCATTGGTCCCTCTGTCTGTCTTTATTCCAGCACCATACTAGGCTATTATAGCTTTGTGGTAAGTTTTTTAAACCAGGAAATGTGAGTCCTCCAACGTTGTTCTTCTTTCTCAAGATTGTTATGGCTCTGCAGGGTCCCTGAAGATATCATATGAACTTTAGGACTGATTTTTCTATTTCTTTAAGAAAAACTGGGAGGATTTAGATAAAGATTGCCTTGAATTGTGGATTGCTTTAGGTAATTTGGACATTTTAGCAATATTGTCTTACAACCCATGAACATGAAATGTCTTTCTATTTATGTCTATCTTGTTTAATATCTTTCAGCAGTGTTTTACAGTTTTCAATATATAGGTCTTTGACTTCCTTTTATATTAGCAGAGATTGGAGTTCTTTATTCCATCATCTTTAGCTTCTTTATGTTTTTTCACTGACTTTGTTTATATGTTCTTTTATCATTCGCTGATAGTTATGATTTGCTTGCTATAGCTAATAACTTTGAATTTGTCTTTTGGCACTTCTATTGGTTATTTGAAAGGCAGAAAGTTCTTCATTAAAATGAAAACTGAAAAATTTTCTTCCTAAAGTATTAATGGATTATTTAGTCACATTTAACTCTATTTCCTCCTGTTTTCCTTTGTGTGTTGGGGGGGTGGTATGGGATTGAATCCAGGGCGTCTTGCGTGCCAGGTGCTGTACCACTGAGTTACCTCCCCAACTCAACTCTACTTCTTCTTAATAGGTATACTGTGTCAGATGAGGATTTCATGTAGATAAACACGTATGTACCCACTCATTCCAAATAAATTCTGTTACATCATTAAAAGTGTCACATGGAGAGCAACTATATATCATGCTAAGAATGTTTTCAATCTAGGATATATAAAGAATTTCCACAAATCTATTTTAAAAGGAATGGGACATTGGGCTGGAGATTTAGCTCAGTGTTTCTGCCACCTGCTTTGCAAGCCCAAGGTCCTGAATTCAATACCCGGCACCAAAAAAAAAAAAAAAAAAAAAGGGAACAGGACATGAAACCTCAAAGGAAAATGACAAATTGGGATACATGATTTGAAGACAGAATTAACCAAAGGACTAGTAAACCCATAAGAGATGCTCAGTTTCATTAATATCAGAAATTACCTGTAAGGATCACAAGGTCAAGCCTAGACTAGGCAACATAGCAACTTGGCAATACTCTAACTCAAAATAAAAATAAAAAAGGCCTTGGAATGTAGCTCAGTGTGAAGGCCCTGGGTTCAATCCCCAGTACCACAAACAAATAAAAATAAATAAAGGTTGCATATAAAAATTAAAGTAAGACTGTATCTTACCCTTATAACTCTGTAGCCAAAAAATAAACAATGTCTTAATACTGAATACTAGTGAGGACATGGGTAGCTAACAGTTAGTGCTGGTGAGGTTATAAATGGGCACATTGGATCAGGAAAACGTGTTAGAAACACATGGTGATGTGGTGCAATCCAGAGCACTCCCAGGTATATTCTCCAAAGAGCCTCTCACAGGGCACCACAGGGAGAAATGTACAAATACATTCAATGCACAGAAGCATAGGCAACAAACTGTGATACTTAAAATTAATTGAAATGTGAGTTTAACTACTACAGCATATGTAGCCTGCCCAAAACAATATTGGAAAAAAGCACAATAGAACACATACAAAAATAGGTTATACAAATGAAATTCTAATTCATGGCTGTCTATGCAATGGATTAATGGGATTAGAGAAAATCTGGGAGGTGGCCTTGACTGGACCATCTTATTGTCAGACAGGGAGCAGGGCTTTCTTTCCTTATTATTAATGTGCAAATGACTGTATGTTAATTGTATATATTTTTCTTGATTTTTTCATCCCTCTCTTCTTCTTCTTCTATTTTATTTTTACTGGGCTACATACCCAGGCCTTTATTTTTTCATTAAAAAGGTTTTAAAATTTATTAGTACATGTTTGCAGTACATAATGTTTACATTCTTTGTGGGGAATTGGTACATGTACATAATATATCTTAATTACCTTTTCTTATCCCTTGTCCCTTTCCTCCCTCCCCTCTTCATCCATCTCTAGATTCCCTTTTCCTTCTTTTTTGTGGTACACTCAGCCACTTATTTTTTTATTTGGAGACAGTGTCTCATTAAGTCACTGAATTAGCCAGGTGGGGATCTAGCTTAGGATCTTCCTGCTTCAGCCTCCCAGAGTGCTGTGGTTACAGGAATACACCACAACACCTGGCTTGTGCACAAGTATTTAGACTATTGCTAAATGCATATTTATCAAAATTTGGAAAATTTTCAAATATATTTATTTTTAATATGTTCCAATTTTTTTTGGAATACAATACTGTTACATTCATCTTTGGGATCTTGTACCTTTACATGATGTATCTTGGTTCTTATTTTTTCCCCATTCCTCCACCCTCCCTTCACCCCCTCCACCCTTCCCTATTTACAAAGACTTTGTTCATGTTTTTACTTTTGTCCAATTTTTTCTTTTCCCTTCTTTCCTTCCCCCCTTCCCTCCCACTTGCCCTATTCCTTTAAACATTCTCTTCCTATTTCACAATATCAATTATACATTTTGATTCTTATTTACACTTTTAGGGTATCATCAGCAAATAATGACAGTATAACTTCTTCCTTTCCTATCTTTACTTCTTTTATTTCTTCCTCTTTTCTAATTGCTGTGGCTAATGTTTCCAAAACTATATTGAACAAGAGTGGTAATAGTGGACACCCTTGTCTTGTTCCTGATTTTAGCATAAAGGTTTTCATTTTTTGACCATTTAGTATGATGTTGGCTGTTGGTTTTTCATAGATAGCCTTTATCAAGTTGAGAGAAAAACCATTTATTCCAATTTTCTGCAGGGTTTTTATCATGAATAGGTGTTGAATTTTATCAAATGCTTTTTCTGCATCTATTGAGATGATCATATGGTTTTTGTCCTTGACTCTG
Source organism: Heterocephalus glaber (assembly GCF_053883595.1). Lineage (NCBI taxonomy): Eukaryota > Metazoa > Chordata > Mammalia > Rodentia > Bathyergidae > Heterocephalus > Heterocephalus glaber. Next base: position 29,995,007 of record NW_028258143.1, on the reverse strand, counting down.
TTAATATAGTGTATTATATGTTTTGATTTATGTATGTTGAACCATCCTTGCATCCCTGGGATAAATCCAACTTGGTCAGGGTGTATGATCTTCTTGATGACCCTCTGTATTCTATTTGCCAGTATCTTACCAAGGATTTTTGCATCTATGTTCATTAGAGAGATTGGCTTGTAGTTCTCTTTTTTGGTTGGGTCTTCTCCTGGTTTTAGAATAAAAGTAATACTTGCTTCCAGGAATGAATTTGGAAGTATTGCTTCCCTTTCAATTTCATTGAAAAGTTTTAAGAGTAGTGGCAATAGTTCTTTAGATGTTTTGTAGAATTCAGCCATGAAGCCATCAGGACCTGGGCTTTTTTTTGTTGGTAGATTTTAGTTATGTTTTCAATTTCACTGATTGTAATTGGAGTGTTTAGGATTTTTATATCTTATTTGTTCAACTTTGGTAATTCATATGTATCTAGGAATCTGTCCATTTCTTCTGTTTTCTGTTTTATTAGAGTACAGGTTCTCAAAGTAGGTATTGATGATCCTCTGGACTTCTGCTGGATTTGTTGTGACTTCACCTTTTTTGTTCCTAATTGCATGTATTTGAGTCTTTTTTTCCCCTTTTTTTGATAAGGTTGGCTAAGGGTTTATTGATTTTATTTATTATTTCAAAAAACCAACTCTTTGATTTGTTGATTTTTTTGTATCATTCTCTTGGTCTCCATTGCACTGATTTCTGCTCTGATCTTTATAATTTCCTCCCTTTCATGAGCTTTGGGTTTGTTGTGCTCTTCTTTTTCTTTTTCTTTTTTTTTTTTTTTGGTACCGGGGAATCAAACGCAGGTCCTTGTGCTTGCACAGCAGGTGGTGGAACCACTGAGCTAAATCCCCGGCCCATATGCTCTTCTTTTTCTTGGAGCTTAAGATTCAGCATTAGGTTTTTTTGGTTTTTGGTGTTTTTTTTAAGGTGGAAAGGTTTATTTAGCTCAGTTTGTAGAGGTTTCAATCCATAATCATCTGCCTTCAAGGAAAGGTGGCATAGCAGAAGGACATGGCAGAGGAGAAACAGTCCATGGCAAGCAAGCAAGAGACAGTAAAACAGCAAACAGCAGCAGCAACTTGGCTTCCCCTCTCTCCCTTTATATTCCATCCATTTTTTTCTTAAATTCCTTTATTGGTACATTTTTAGGTATACAATACATTTACATTTATTTTGGGGTGCTTGTACCTGTACATGATGTGTCTTGGTTCTTATTTTTTCCCCATTATCTGTGCGCCCTTCACTCCCTATTTACATACTTTGTTTCCATTTTTTTTTCTTTTCTCATAATTTTTCCTTTCCCTTCTTTCCTTTCCCCTTTCCCTTCCACCACCCCTACCCCTTTGGACCTTTTCCACTTTCAAAATATCATTTATTAGTTATTAATCCTTTTAGTCCTTATTTACACTCTCAGTTTCTCACATAAGAGAAACTATTCGGTATTTATACATGTGTGTCTTATTTATTTCACTTAAGAGTATGGGCTCAATATGCATCCATTTAGCTATAAATGACTCTAGTTTCTCATTCTTTATGGCTGAGTAGTACTCCATTTTATTAAAAAAACCACATCTTCTTTATCCAGTTTCCAATTGATGGGCACTTGGGCTGTTTCCAAGCTTTAGCTATTACAAACTGTGGTGCAATAAACATGGGTACACATATATCTCTGTGTTATGATCCTTTTAATTCTTTTGGGAAAATATCCAGATTTGAACTCTCTCTGTTTTCCTAGCGTGGAAATTCACTGCTATGAATTTCCCTCTAAAACTGCTTTCATTGTGTCCCATAGATTCTTGTATGTTGTACTGGCATTATCATTTAATTTTTAAAACTGTCTAATTTCTTGTTTAATTTCCTCTACTACTCATTGGTTGTTCAGGAGAGTTATTCAATTTCCGTGTTTGTGGAGTTCTTGTGGTTTCTTATGCTGTTGATTTCCAGTTTAATTGCACTATGGTCTGATAATATACACAGGATAACTTCAATTCCTTTGCATGTACTTAAGCATGTCCTATGAAATAGCATGTGATCTATTTTGGAGAATGACCCGTGTGCAGCTGAAAAGAATGTATATTCTCATTTTGTGGGGTAGAACACTCTGTAGACATCTATTAAGTCCATTTGTTCAAAAGCTTGGTTCAGTTCTAGTGTTTCATTGTTGATTTTTTGTCTAGATAATCTGTCTATTTGTGACGGGGGGTATTGAGATCCCCCGCTATAATTGTTTTAGTATTTATTTGGTTTTTCATGTCCCCTAATACTTGTTTTGTACAGTTGGAGGGATTAGTATTTGGGGCATATATATTTATGATTGTCATCTCTTCCTCTTGGACTGTTCCCTTTACAAGGATGTAGTGACCTCCTTTGTTTCTATTAATGAGTTTTGGTTTGAAATCTACTTTGTCTGCAAATAAGATAGCTACTCCTGCTTTTTTCTGGGTTTCTGTCACATGGAGAACTGTTTTTGATCCTTTCACTTTCAGTCCATGAGTTTCTTTTTGAACTAGGTGTGTTTCTTGTATATAGCATATTGTTGGATTTTGCTTCTTAATCCATTCTGCCATTCTATTTCTTTTGTTTAGTGAGTTGAGACCCTTAACATTGATGGTTATAACTGATATTTATTAACTTATCATTGTCATGTTATCTTCTTGTTGTTGGTTCTTTTTTCTTTTTCTCCCTCTCCCTTTAATTTCTTCCCTTGCCTGATGAATTTGCTCTGTTAGGCCTCATGGAGTTGTGACCTTCGTTGTCTTTTTCTAGGCCATTGTTTAGAATTGTTTGGCATGCTGGTTTGGTAGTCATGAAGTTTCTCAGGTGTTCTTTGTCATGGAAGTATCTTGTTTCCCCATTAGTTTTGAAAGATAGTTTTGCAGGATACATCAGTCTAGGTTGGAGGTTGTTTTCTTTTAGGGCTTGAAATACCTCACTCCAGGCTCTCCTTGACTTGAGGGTTTATGTTGAGAAGTCTGCTGTGATTCTGATGGGCTTCCCTTTGTATGTGATTTCTTTCTTTTCTCTAACTGCTTGTAAGATTTTGTTCTTCTGTTGGGTTTCACGGATCTTTATTATATGTCCAGGTGTAGTTTTTTTTGATCATGGCTAGTTGGAGTCCTATATGCCTCCCTCATCTGTATGCCAAATTCTTTTGCTCTATTTGGGAAGTTTGCTGACATTAATTCTGTGAGCAGTTTTTTTTTTTATGTCATTTGTACTTTCTCCTGATTTTTCATGGATTCCTATCAGTCTTATATTATTCTTCTTTGCATTGTCCAGGAGCTGCTTGATCAATTTCTCATGGTCCCTGACTATTTTTAAGAAATCTTTTTATGGTCACTGACAATCCTGTCTTCTATATCTTATATCGTGTCTTCACATTCACTCAATCTGCTGTGCATACTTTCAATGGAGTTTTTAATCTCCTGAATATCTGTTTGAATCTGTTTCCTGGATTCCATTTCTTTCCTATGTTGGACATTCATGGTTTCCATTTCGTTCCTATGCTGGGCATTCATGGTTTCCATCATGGTCCTGAGCTCATCTATTTTTTTTTAATGTGTTTCTGTTCTAGAGTCTCTAATCATGTCTTTTATTCTGCTCGCCATCTCTGTGGTTATCTGGGAAATTATTTCATTTTTAAATTTTCTAGAGCCTCATTCATCTGTTTTGTTACTTCCTGTGCCATCAGTGCAGGGTGTCCAGGTGATTGATTATCAGACTTTACCACACTGTTTCCCCCAGAATTTGCCTGTGGTGAGCTGGTAGCCTGATTTTGTGCCTTGCTTAGGTGTCTTCTCATTAGGCCAGGAAGGACAACTGATTAGATCAATCACAACACCTTAGCCCAAGTGATACAATCAGCAACAACAATAGCCTCAAGCACAGTTCAGAAAATGACAATCTGTGGTAGTTATTAATCTATCACTTTTAAACATGTGAATTAAATCAAAATCAAGGACCAGCCCAAAATATGTCTATAGTGAATAAACTCTTCAATATAGCAACTTTGCCCTCAGGGATGAGGACTTAGAAGGAGTTAGGGAGGGAGGGGTAGCTATGTGGGATAGAGAAAGGTTAGAAGTGAGGCCAGAGAGCACAGGAAAATCATGCAAACTCTATGAAGCTGTTGAAGAGAAGAAAAGACAGAACAAAAGAACAAACACAAGAACAGAACACCCTAACAGCAATAGGGAGGCTAGAAGCTGTATTTACTTTCCTTTAAAACTAATGATAGTTGAGAGAAGGAAAAAGAGAAGAAAAGAAAAGAAGAAGAAATTCTTATTATGGCCAGAACAGGAACAAAAAGAGAGATGAAGAACAATTGGGGGGGGGGGAAGAAGGGAGAGGGAAAAAAAGAAAAATTTGGAAAGAGTAGAAAAAATAAAAATTAAAAATAGAAAAAAATAATAATTTTGAGAATAACAAAGAATAAAAATGAAGGGCCTCCTTCAGGGTATGTCTCTGCTGTCACAGTACACAACATGGACAGCAGTGTGCAGATATAAATCAATGAGGCTCAGCAAGCCAGCAGCAGATCCATGAGATTCAAGCTGATTTCTGGCTCGAAGTCCCAAGTTGAGCTCTCTGCCCTCCTGCAGGGTTGAGCTCTATAAGGTTCTACTGCAGGTTCCAGCTGCCCTTCCCCTTAAGATAGTACAGGTTTCAATGGGAGGTGATGATCCCTCCAACTTACCAACTATGGTGGTCTGGTGTGCCTTTATTACAGAGGTTCTCTTCACTTTTCCAGTGGGCTTCAGTTTTCATCAAGGAGCCTGAGGCCCTGTTTCTGTTTTCACTTCTGCTCTATCTTCTGGCACTCAGGACAAGGGCCTTTATAATCCTCTGTGCCTCTGCAGTTTGGAAGCAGGTACCAATGCAGCCAGGAGAGGGGGTGGTGGTGGAGGGGGGCTGGCTGGGGTGGTGCTGCAGGTGCCAGCAGGGCTCTGCTCATCTCTGGGAGGCAGGGTGGGGGTGTTGGGTGGCCCATCTCTCTCTTCTTATTCATGAAAAGGAGATAATAGCTGAGCCAGTTTCACATAAATTGTATGTTTTTTTAAAGCTTAAGTTTTGTCATGGTGTGTGCACAGTTGTTATTTCTTTCCATGATTTTTACAGTAAGTCTCTATTATTTCAAATGAATTCAAAAAATATTTTGTTTTCTCTAAAGCATAGTAATTGTAATTACAGCTATAATTCATTATAATTATCAATGAATTTAGGATTAAATTACCTATTAAGAGAAACTTAGAATTTCATATAAATTTCTAAAGTACTGCACATGTTCCTTGATAAGTTTGAAAAATTCCTGCTAAAGTTAAGAAAACATTAAAGAGCAAGAAAGAGGAAGGAAGAAAAGATGGAAAGAAAAAAAAATACTTCAGAGAGATAAAACAGCCAAATATTTTAGAGTAGATAAAAGTAATTAACTTATAAATATATGCATTATTACATGTATAATTTTAAGACTCATACCTATATTTATTATTTGTATTCATAGTACATTAACATTGTTGGTGCACTTTTCTGCTTCTTTTTTGCTAGAAAGAGAACATTCTGAACTAAAATCTTGTGTCCAATTTGTAGTATTTATCTCAAAGGAAACTGTGGTAGGCAGAATTCTAAGAAAAAGTGCTCTTGGGGAAGTCAGAACAGACTAATATTGGTCTAAGTCACTTAAAATAGAATTGGGAAGCTATTGTTAATCATATCTCAGACATACTCTCAACTGAACTTTTGAACTGGGCTGCAAACCTGCTCGACTTGACCTTTGAAATAGTGTTAATTTATGCTGTTTTGAAATAAGGGATACATTCCACATACTACCCATAAATTGAGACTACACCTAACTCCTTCCTTGCAAGACAGTTTGACCTTCATCAACACCAATCATAATTTTTAACAAGTGATGAAATTTTCAACTATTCCTTGTGGTTTGAAGCTATAAATACTGCCATATTTTGTAAAAGCTCAGAGGGTATTTTCAAGACTGCTTCAATCTGTGTTTTCCCGAATTGTAATCCTATTTACCTTCAAATAAATATAACTTTCTTTGTTCTTGGTTAGATTGAGTTTATTCTAGGGCAACATCTTAGTGATCCACATCCTTATATAGTTCTTGGCCTTCAAGGTTTGAGAGACTATGAATATGATGAGCTATCACTCCCATGATTACATGTTTTATGGCACTTTAAGAAAGGAAGATTATTATTTAAAGAAGGGTGACTATCTTGACCTAATTGTGTGTGAGTCTTTTACCTCTGGGCCTGGAAGTTACACACAGGTTGGAGATTCAAAGTCTAAAGAGAATTTAGTGCTGGAATCTTCCTGCCAGCCTTGGTGAAGTGTCTGTGACAATGAGGCCTATGGGAAGAGCCTATGAACAGTATGCAGGATCTGTACATGGAGAGTGGCTCTCAACAGCAAATGCATATCTCAATCACTCAACTGTGAGAAACTGAATTTTACCAAAAGCCTAAATGAGCTCAGAAGCAGTTTCTTCCTCTGAGCCTTCAGTGACTGTATAGCCAGCTGACAACCTGAATGAGATCATGCATAGTCAGGCTGTGGAAACTTGTGTAATGATAAATTTGTGATGCTCTAAGTCACTGGCTTTGTGGTTATTTGTTATACAGTGCATTAGCTAGCTTTCCATTACGACAAAAAATACCTGACCTAATCAGCTGACAAAGAGAAGTTTTTTGGCTCACAGTTTTGGTGGTTTCAATCCATGATTAGTTAGCCCTGTTACTTTTGGGCCTATGGTGAGGCAGCACAGCATGGGGGCAGCACATACCAAACCCTTAATCTCATGGTTGGGAATTGAACAGGAGAGGAAGAAGAGGTGGCCTTCCACTATACCTGCAAGGACACACTCCCATTAGACTCCACCTCTTAAAATTCCACCCCCCACCCAGGCCACTAAGTTGGGGAATGAACCTTCTACACATGGGCCTTTGGGGGACATTCCAAATCTGAGGTACAGTGCATAGCAATAGAAAACTGCTACTGTTTGGATCCAGAACATTTCCCCAAAGGCTGCTGCATTGAAGGCTTGGACACAGCCTGTGGTGCTGGAAGGAGTTGGTGGAACATTTTGGAAATGGGACTGGAGGAGGAAAATTCGGTTATTGCAAGTGTGGGCTCTGTACTCTCCCTTTGCTTCCTGGCTGCTATGAAGAGAGCAGCTAGCCTCCTCTGCCACACACTTCTGCTTCAGCCCCAAAAGCAACAGGACCAAGTGACCATGGTCTGAAACCTCTGAAACGGTGAACCTAAATAAATCTTTTCTTCTTATAATTTTATTATCTCATGAATTTTGTCACAGTGGTAAAATGTCTAACAAGACATTAATAGAAATTTTGGTTACACGAATTGAATGCTGCTATAACACATAAAGGAGCCCTTCCTTGTCCACAGATGTGTCAAAGACTCCCAGTGAATGCCTGAAACCACGCACAATACCAACTACAACATGTACTTTTTCCTCTACACATACATACCTATGATAAACTTTAATGTATAAGTTGGGAACGGAAGAGATTAACAACAACAATAACAAAATAGAACAATTATAACAAATTGTAATAAACATTTGTGGGTATGGATTTTCTCCCAAAATATCTTATACTTTCACCTTTTCACTTAAAGGAAGCAGTTTTACAATTTCTCTTTGGCATATCCCAATTACCATCATCACTATGCTTGCACTTATGAGTCCTTAATAAGTAAAGTAAGGATTACTTAAACACAACCATTGTGATACTGCAATTATCAATCTGACAACTGAGACAGCTACTATGTACCTAGTAGGCAGGTAGTGTGTGCAGCAAAGTAACACTGGATACAGGGATGATTCATGTCCCAGATGGAGTGGAGCAGGACAGCATGAGATTTCATCATACAACTCAGAATGGTGAGAAATTTAACATTTATTGATTATTTATTGCAGGAGTTTTCCATTTAATATTTTTTGGACCAAAGTTGAGTTTGGTAACTGAAACTGTGGAAAACAAAACCAAAGATGGGTGTGGGGGCTAAAAATGTGTCAGTGATTTTGTAACTAGGATGTGGGTAGAAGTTCTAAGAATTTTGAGGAACATTACCAAAAAAATGTAAATCACCTTAAAGAAAACCTAAATCTCCTTGGACAGACTGTTAATAGAAACCTGGACTTTAAGAATGCTATCAATGAAGGCTCAGAAGGAAATGAGGAATATGTTCTTGGGAATGGAGGAAAGGAAGTCCTAAAGATGGCATGGCAGGACCTGTTCATTGAAGCTGTGTGGCTGGTAAGCTGTCAGTGTCATATTTACATGGATGGCTGGTATTTATTTAAATTTTTTTTCTGGATAGCTGAGAATTATGATACATGACTGTAATCCCACCATTCAGGAAGCAGAGGAAGGAGAAATCCAAGTTTGAGCCCTGTCTGGGGTGCCTAGTGAGTTCAAGTCTAGCATCAACTACATAGCAAAGCCCCGTCTAGGAAAACAGCAAAACAGGCCAGAGGTGGTGGTGCATGCCTGTAATCTCAGTACTTAGGAGGCTGAGGCAGGAGGATCACTACAAGTTCAAGGCCAGCCTGGACTACATAATGAGTTCAAGGCCAGCCTGAACTACATAGTGAGACCCTGTCTCAAAAAACCAAAAGAAAAGAAAAGAAAGAAAAACAACAAAATAAAATTTTAAACAAAGGATTTTAATTTTTTCACTGTTCTAGAGGTACAAAATAAAAAATGAGGGCATCAGTGGACTGTGCTCTGTGTGAAATCTCTAAGGAAGGATCTTCTTGGCCTCCTTAGTTTCCGGTGGTTGTTGGCAATCCTTAGTATTCCTTGGCTTGCATGTGCATTTCACAAATCTCTCCCTCAGTTGTCACACTGTTATTGGAGTTTTATGGAGTAAACCCCAGCTCCCAGGATTCTAACCAACAAAGCTCAGCCACCTCCTCAAAATGCCCACTGAGGAAATGAGCAGTGGTGAAAAACAGGAAAGGAGCAGTAATCTCTGCGGTCACACTGGGAAGGACAGATCAAGAGTTCAGCGGCACAAGATCTGACTTTGAGGTTTGGTGGAAAGGGGTCTGGGGTTTGCAGAACTGGAAGGGTGTATTTCCTGGTCAAGTCATGTTCCGGTCGATTGTCATCTCAGGACTGGGCATGTGAGGTGAAGAGGAAATCAGTTCCACTGGGAAGATTGCCCTGCTTCAGGGGCAGCCTTGGTCCTCACCATGGAATAACTGCTCCATTTATCCGGAGCAGCCTAATCATGGGGTGAATTCTTTACCAGGCTTTGCTTTTCCTGGAGTCCAAGGTGACTGCAAGTTTAGGATAATGACTGGAGACTTCCAGGCACCCCTTGAGGGGTCAGCAATAGGATGTTGTAAAAGCTGGGCCTTGAATGCCCCTGGAAATCTTAAGAATACCTTACTTACTCTTATCTTGAGTCCTCAGTCTTGAAGAGGAATGAGACAGGTTAGTTAAGTTTAGGGTTAATACACCATGTATTACCAGTCTTTAGATAGACACTGCTTAAGTGATTAACACACCTAGCTGATTAACACACCTAGCTGAGCAAGATTGGCACCCAAACAGTTTTTGCTTTGGCAGCACATATACTAAAATAAGATTGGGACCCAAAGAAGTTTTAAGGCAATAAAGAAGACAAAGATAAAATCAAGGCAGAGATGCCAAGCTTTGTCCTGCTTTTAGTTTCCCACTGGGCATCTGTGGGTCCAGCCTCTAAAACCCTGTTACAGCACTAACATTCTCCCCATGTCTCTCTGCCTCCACATGGACTCATCAGGACACCATCATTGCATTCAGGTCCCACCCTCACCCAGGATGACATCATCTTAACTTGGTCCACAGAGACCCCATCTCCAAATCACATTCATAGGTACCTGGGGTGAGGGCTTCAGCATATTTTTTGGGAGGACATAATTCAATCCATATCTTAGCCCTCTTTCAAATAAGCTTCTCCCTCTCCCTCTCCTTCTTCTATTATGTGTCTCAATATTAGGTTTCCTTCTGCTGTCCACCTACACCTCTGCCTTTTATTTTTCTGGACTTCTGATCTTATTTCTCTTCAATTCAAACTTATTAACTATACAGTGGTGCAAATATCTAGCTACCTAGTTTCTTCTTCCTGCTTCTTCAGTATAATGTGAGAGAGTGATACATGGAGGGGAAAATTGTTTAGCCATTGGTGTCACCTCCCCAGGAAAGAAGACTGGAAGATTTTGAAAATTCTCAGCCCTTTCAGATGTCAAAGGATACAATTTTCAGCTAAGAACTCAGAGTGACTAAGAGATCAGAATAGTCAAGCAAAGGACCCCTTGAAGGCAGTGAGTGTTCCTCGTAGGTATCTGTGATAGGACACTTAAGGGCACTGTCATTCTGGCATCTCTTTTATCATTTTATTTCAAAAGGTCTGTGGGCGTGGCTTTGTCTAATGAAGCTAAATCTCAGGGCTTCGAAGATTCTGAGACACTTAGGTCAGCAGGAGCAATCCCAGCAAGTAATGCCCCAGACAAGAAAGCACATCCCACCCCCAACACACACACACACATGCGCGCGCGCACGCACACACACACACACACACACACACACACACACACATCTGCCCTAATTCTACTTGCAAGAAGCAAATTGATAGGACTGCTCAGAATAAAATGTGTGCTACTTTGCATAAAAAAGGATAGACCAACAAGAATCTAAAGAGCAGAACTGAGGGTCCTCACAGTTCTCCCAGGCCTTGACACTTAATGGAGCTTTGGGATGTGGCGGAAGCATTTTGCATATGGAAGGAACATATGTCACTGGAGGCTCACGGTGGGGGGCTATGACACCTCCCCTCTTCCATCAGCCTGGTGTCTCCCAGCGATGATGAAACCCTCAGAGCTGGGGCTTCTGAATAGTGAGGGAGTATGGGCGGAATATGGTCAGGCAGCCCCTGGATGCGTCACCCGGTAAGACCAGCCGTTGGCCGTTCGCGTGCGCTCTGCGTTGCAGATGCTGGCTGGCCGGCCAGTTGAGGGCCGCCAGGGGCCCTCAATCAGTCCTGAATGGGCTGAGGCCCTATGCATTGTCTGCCCTTCTCTGGCTACACCTCCTGCCTCTGACCGCCCAGGGCACTCAGCCCCTGTCCCAGGCTAAGTGGGGGTAGGGGCGGCCCAGATTGAGAGCTGCCACCCACCAGTCTTTCCTGTCCCCTCCCCTCCACCGGACCCCATAACATCTGCCAAAAAAACTTAGCCAGGCAGAGTCTGGCTCTAGGGACCCTGGGAAGTGGGCAGTTGGGAGGCCTGGCCTTTGGACTGGAGAGGAGAGGTTCTGAAAAGGGTCCTCTCCCCTCCTGGCCCTTCCTACGGGGTCTCAAGCCTCAGTGTGAGGGGAGAAGAAGCTGTCTGGGTCAGTACCGCACATTCTTCACTGGGCTGAAGTGGGAGGGCACATCTACTCAGTCCATTTTAGCCATGAACTGTATACCATCACCTCTGTCTCCCTTCAGTTCCTGTTTTTCCAGCCCTTTCAGTTAGGGGCTGCAGTCCTTAGGTGAGCTAGGGTCCAGAAAAGCCTGGCCCAGGATTCACATTCCTCCTTAGGCCCCTGCAGCCATATACTCATCCCCTTCACCCCAGCCTGGCCCCTGTCCTTACATCCTGGGCCTGACAAGGGAGAGGAGTGGCTGTGGTGTCCCCTGACTCCTACACGTGAGGCTGAAGCCCTGAATGCAGGTGCCTCGTGGCTGGGATTGTCTTCACAGTATGCAGCAGGAGTGCTTTTACTGGGAAGATCTTTGGGGGTCAGACTGCAGGCCCTGAATGGTGGCCATGGCAGGCCAGTCTGCTCCTGCATGGCAGGCACATCTGTGGAGCGTCCCTCATCGACAAAAACTGGGTGACCTCAGAAGCCCATTGCTTCCAAACGTGTGACTTCCCTCCCCAGGGTTGCAACTGCTGGGAATGGGAGCAGGAGGAATGTACAGGGTGGGCAAAGGAGGAGCAAGGAATGTCCAGCCTTTTTCCTCCGGGCTTTGCTCTGAGATGGTTTGCTGCCATCAGGTGCCCTGTGTTGCTGCCCCACCTTTGACTCAGTGGCTCCTTCTACCTGGAATACCATCCTGCTCACCACTTGACTCCCATCTCATGTCCATCGGTGTCACCTCCCCAGGCAGGGGCATCCTTCATCTCTCACCTCCAGTCACTTTGAAACTAAAGTTTGTTTACCAGTATTTATTGATAATTAACATCTACAGTGAATTAATTTCTAGTTAGCTATTTAAAGCAATGTGCAAGCCAAGGATGGTGGCCCAGACCTGTAATCCAAGCACTCTGGGAGGCTAAGGCATGTGCTTCACTTTCCTCATAGAACAAGAAGCTTCAAAGTGAGTCTTGCATCTCCAGATCCCCTATGCAGGCCGGACATGAGGCCTGACAGACCTTGGCTTCATTTTTCAGATTGGCTTGTGGGGATGGTAGTTCCCCCTCCCGGCTTTTTTTCCCTTAGGGAAAAGGATTTTTGCATGAGGAGTCAGAACCCAGCAAGGTGCATGGGCAGGAAAGTCATTTGTATTTTAGAAACAAGAAACAAGAGGTTTCTATGCACTCCTCTGTACTTCCAGAAATCCTTGTTGAATGCCTGTGCCCAAGGTGTGGCAGCTTTGAGAGAAGACAATATGTGAGAACCAGGGGATGGGTAATGCTAGCCAGAGAAGCGCAATCTTTGAGGAGGCCTTGGGGCCATAAGAGAGATTAGTCAAGCTGGAAATAAGCCAAGGCTCTTCTCTTCTAAGATAAAAGGGTACAGTTTGACACACCCCAAATGTGCCTTTCTAGAATCAGATTCTCTGCTCTTTGGGTCCTGAGACATGCTAGACAAGCCATAGAGAGCCTTCAAAGGATACATATATCCTGAGGTTATGGGTAGCAATCAAGCCCATCTCGAGAGAAAGGCTAGCCCAATATTAGGGAGTACAGATAACTCCTTAAGATGTCAGAGTGGAGTGTCTGGTTGCCTTCCAGGTGGGTGAGTTTTTAGAGTGAGAGTGCCAGCCTAGCACTCAGAGGAACTGGCCCCCAATAGGTCCCACAACCCATCTGACTACAGGATCCTCCTGGGCTACAACCAGCTGAGCAATCCCACGAACTACAGCCTGAAGATGACAGTGAATAAATTCATTGTACACGCAGACTATGATAAAATTCACCACATGTCAAGAGACATTGTCCTGATGCAACTACACCGGCCTATGGAGTTCACTTCCCACGTCCATCCTATCTGTCTCCCAAACAGCTCGTTCACGCTGCCTATCTTTACTTCCTGCTGGATATCTGGCTGGGGGATGATTACTGAAGACAGTGAGGACACGGACATGGGGCAGGCAGAGAGGGTGTGGGGCTGAAAGACTGTTTGGGCCCTTTCAGACCTTGTAAAGCCTCATGATTTCCTTAGTCAAAAAAAAAAATCTCTAACTTTCAGAAGGAGAAACTTAGGCTCTTCACTCTGAGCCATTCAGGATTAGCAGAGCTCAGAACATAACTGACCTCCCTCATTCCAAAGTACTTCTGGGGTCTGGCCACTTAAGAGTCTCATCAAACACCACCTGATCTTCCATGGCCACAGGAGGTGCTGGGTATGAATAAGGAGATGAGACCAGCCTGCACTCTGGCCTGAGGCAAATTGGGGTGTTTCTGGCTGAAGAATATTGACCTGTGTGGAGCTGCTCACTGCTCATCCCTTAGTGCAAGTAAGATTTGCACAGTCAGCCCTCTGCATGTACAACACAACCAGCAGTGACTCAAAGCATTTAGAGCAGGGTGAGGGTACACTCTTGTTTTGGTCATTATTCTCTGAACAAAGCAGTGTAACTATTTACATAGAATTTACATTGATTCAAGTATTCTGAGAAATATACAGATAACACAAAGTATACAGGAAGTGAATATGTTCTCTGCAAGTACCGTGATGCCATTTTATATAAAACATTTGAGCATCTGTGGGTTTGGGTATCCTTGGAAGATGCCTGTGGATAGTGAAGGATAGTCAAATACTTTTAGACTGAGAGAGGGAAGTGTTGGGTAGAGACTTTTGTAAAAAGGTAAATGCTTTTGATCTAACAAAATGTAATGGCTAGTCCCCCCCAGTTGAAATGAGACATGTAAATAAGTCTCAAAACCAGACTTCCACATCACTAGAGCAATGCCAAAGGGAAATGAGATGGAACACTCTGACACTCAACAACCTGGACCCACTGAACTGGCAACAAAAGGGGATCTGGAAAAAATGAAATTAGAAATAATTTCTCAGATAGCAGGAGAAATTGTGCCCCTAGTACAAGACATGATTAAGAAATCTAGAGAGGAGCTGAGGAACATGATGGAATCCCAACATAGGAAACAAATGGAATCCATAAAACAGATGCAAATAGATTTCCAGGAGATGAAAAACTCCATTGAAAGTCTACACAGCAGAATGACCCAAAGTGAGGACAGAATTTCAGATATAGAAGATAAGATTGCAATTAATGACCAGGAAAAGAAAAATTGTTTCAAAATTATAAGGGAACATGAGAAATCAGTCCAGCAGCTGCTAGATGATGCAAAGAAGAATACCATAAGACTGATTGGAGTCAATGAAGAAACAGGAGTGCAGATGACATAAAAAATCTCTTCACAGAAATAATGGCAGAAAACTTCCCAAGCAGGGGAAAAGAACTTGACATACAGATAAGTGAGGCATATAGGACTCCAAATAGCCTTGATCAAAAAAAATCTACACATAGGCATATAATTGTTAAGATTCCAGAAACTCAACAGAAGAACAAATTTCTCCAAGCAGTTAGAGAAAAGAAACAAATCACATACAAAGGAAAGCCCATCAGAATCACAGCAGACTTCTCAACAAAAACCATCTAGGCAAGAAGAGCTTGGAGTGACATATTCCAAGCCCTAAAAGAAAGCAGCCTCCAACCCAGATTGATGTACCCTGCAAAACTATCTTTCAAAATTGATGGAGAAATAAGATACTTTCATGACAAAGAGCACCTTAGGAACTTTGTGAATACCAAACCAGCACTCCAAACAATTTTACACAATATCCCAGGAACAGATATTGAGGATCATAACCCCAGGAAGCAAAGCAGAATGAACCCATCTGGCATGACAAGAAATTAAATGGAAAGGGGGAGAACCCAACAAAAAGAAAAAGTCATGGCAGTGACAAGTCAATACATTTCAGTTATAACCATCAACATTAATGGTCTCAATTCACCAATCAAAAGAAATAGACTGGCAGAATGGGTCAAGAAGCAAAATCCAACAATACGCTGCATACAAGAAACACACTTAATTCAAAAGGAAACTCATAGACTGAAAGTTAAAGGGTGAAAACAATACTACATGCGACAGGAACCTGAAAAAAAGCAAGAGTAGCTATCCTCTTTACAGATGAAGTAGATTTCAAACCAACACTGATTAAGAGAGATGAAGAAGGACACTACATCCTTGTAAAGGGAACAATCCGAGAGGAAGAGATGACAATCATAAATATCTATGCACCAAACACTAGTGCGCCCAACTATATAAAACAAATACTAACGGACATGAGAAGTGATATATGCACTAATACAATTGTAGTGGGGGACCTCAACACCCCACTGTCACAAATAGATAGATCAACTAGACTAAAAATAAGTAATGAAATACTAGAACTCAATCGAACTCTTGAAAAAATGAACTTCACAGATGTTTAGAGAGTCTTCCACCCCACAAAATCAGAATACACATTCTTCTCAGCTGCACATGGGTCATTCTCCAAAATAGACCACATACTCACATATAGAACATGCTTAAGTAAGTGCAAAGGAATTGAAGTTATCCCCTGTATATTATCAGACCATAGTGTGATGAAATTGGAGATCCACAGCAAAAGAAACTCAAAAAATTTCATAAACATATGGAAATTGAACACCACACTTCTGAATAACCAATGGGTCACAGAGGAAATTAAAGAAGAAATCAGACAGTTCCTTCAATTCAATGACAATGACAATAGGACATATCACAATCTATGGGACACAATGAAAGCAGTCCTATGAGGGAAATTCATAGCAGTGAATATGCATATTAGGAAAACAGAACGAGCCCAATTAAACAACCTGATGCTGCACCTCAAGCTTCTAGAGAAAGAAGAACAGGACAACCCCAGAGCTCATACAAGGGTGGAAATTATAAATATCAGAGGAGAAATCAATGCAATGGGGACTAAGAGAGTGATCCAAAAAATCAATGAAGCCAAGAGTTGGTTCTTCGAAAGAATCAACAAAATTGACAAACCCTTAGCCAACCTTATCAGAAAAAGGAAAGAAAAGGCCCAAATCCATGCAATTAGGAATGAAAAGGGTGAAATTACAACAGACCCAGCAGAAATCCAGAGGATCATCAATGCTTACTTCCAGAATCTATATGCCAATAAGATGGACAACACAGAAGATATGGACAGATTCCTAGATAAATATGAATTACCAAAGTTGAACGAAGAAGACCTAAAAATTCTGAACAACCCACTATCAACCAATGAAATTGAAAATGTAATTAAAAACTTATCAACTAAGAAAAGCCCAGGCCCTGATGGCTTCACTGCTGAATTCTACAAGACATTTAGAGAGGAACTGCTGCTACTACTGTGTAAACTCTTCAATGAAATTGAAAGGGAAGCAATACTCTCAAATTCATTCCTGGAAGCAAGCATCACCTTGATCCCCAAAGCACAGAAAGACCCAACCAAAAAGGAGAACTGTAGGCCAATCTCACCAATGAACATAGATGCAAAAATCCTTAATAAGATAATGGCAAACAGAATGCAGAAGATCATCAAGAAGATCATACACCCTGATCAAGTGGGATTCATCCCAGGGATACAGGGATGGTTCATTATACGCAAATCAATCAATGTAATGCACTATATCAATAGAGCCAAGGACAAAAACCATATGATTATCTCCATAGATGCAGAAAAAGCATTTGACAAAATCCAACATGCATTTATGATAAAAAAAAACCCTACAAAATATAATGGCTAGTGAGAAAAAAACAGAATATAAAATTGGCGTGATTCATAGGGTCACATTCTGGCAGAGCATCTCCACAAAGGCATTTGGGGCAGGAGTTTCCTTGGGATTTGGGTTGGAGCCACCATCCCTGCTCCTGGCCCCTCAATGTCAGTTGCATGGCTTTGTCATTAGAACACCTAGCTCCCCAACATTTCCAGACACTTTTCTGGGATGAACTGTCAGTCTCAGAACCACTGGAAGGGGTAGGGGATATCCAAAACAGGCCAGAGGACAGGAGTTGGAGCATGAAGATAACACATGAGCTGGAGAGCCACTGGGCCCAGAGCAGCTAACACCAGTGAGATCCTGGGCCCGCAGTTCTCTCTCCACACTCTCCCCTGATGGCCATTGCTGGCCCCTGAGGCAGGCCTGGGGTTTGCCACACACCAGCAGCTGCTGATGACCCACAAAACAGTGAATGCTACACAGGAGTGAGCTGTCATCCTAATACTGTGCTAGCAGTATTAGGCCAGAGCTGTGAATGACACATAGAAATAGAAACCAAGTATCTAAGTCCAGTTGCTCCTTGACATAAGGTCAGTCTTACTGTCATACCAGTAAGCCACCTGATACCTGTGACATACACTATTGCTACATCCTAGCTAGGCCAGAACTTCCACTTCCATCCTCACTATTGCTATCTCTCTCTCCACAGAGCAGCCAGAGGAACTGTTTTTGGAATATAATGTAAGACTGAGGGCCTTACCAAATGCTCTGAGGAGCTAACTATAGTGAAGCACACCCAGGGATCCCAGCGGTGCCTCCAGAATGTAAGACCAAGGCCTTCCCAAATGCTCCAAGGAGCTGACTACAGCGAGGACCACCCAGGAAGGAACACACCGGCCATGTTGGGAAAATAGACCTTTATTAGTCTGGCCAGATGGCACTCCCGAAGCAAAATAGCTCAGAGAGGCAACTGGCTCAGAGTCTGAGGCTGTTTTATAGGGGGTTGAGGGGGGCGTTTAACATGTAGATTTACAGAAAGAAAAGAACAAAGGTTAGTGGCTCACTGTCATGTGCTGATGGTCAGCAGACATCCTGACTAATAGTCATGACCACCCTGTGTGGATAGTCAGCACATTTACAGATTGTCCTATAGATACTGGGCCCCGGGGCATTTGGTTTTAGGGCAAACAGATGGCTGAGTAATCTCACCCTATTACTGATTGTCCATTGTCCCGAGGCAAACACACTCCAACCATCAAATTTACAACAGAACCTAGGGGAGTAATTAACTTTTGAATCATACAATCCCACAATAAATGGACCCTTCCATTATTACCAATGCACTTAGAATGAACAGCCTGGTGAGGAGGCATTGCCTGCTCTGGGCCCTGCTCTGACTGCACCTCATATTTTTCTGCCCCTCTCTTTGCAGTCACACTGACCTTCTTCCTGGTCCTTCCCACCACAGGCCCTTCCTCTTGACTCTCTTGAATGCCTTTTAACCTGAATGTCCACTGCTTCCAGCCAGAGTGGGTAGCCTTTGGCAGGAAGCAGCCTGGAGAGGGACCAAATTTTTCTACAGATTGAATCTCACATCTGAATTCCCTCCCACAGGATTTTTGCCTGCACTCTTCCAGCTGCAGGAGGGAGAGTTGATTCTCATAAGCAATGAGCAATGTGCAGCAGAGTATATGCATCCATCTGGTGTACAGGACCCCAGTGAATTTCAGGTAAAGGAAGACATGTTGTGTGCTGCAGAATATAGAATGGGGAGATCTATCTGCAGAGTAAGTGAGGTCTCTCAGACTTGACACTGAGCTGGGCCACCCCTTTACTCCTGCAGTGGCTGTGTCCCCTCCCTCTGTGTCTTCTCTGTACTCTGCCCCAGCCTCTTTTCTGAAATCTTCCTGAGCCCAATGCAGGCTGAGATGTCAGAGTCCCTAAAGAGCACCAGCCCATTTCATCTATTTTCTTTGTATCTTAAAAAAAATGTTCAAGTATAGCATGCAAAGAAAAGGGCTAAGTTTGTACTATTTGATGAATTTTTTAGAGCTCAATACATTCATGCAACCAGCACCCAAAGGGCCATACTTATGCCTTTGTCCTATCACTACCTTCCCCCAGTATCCTATCCTAGCTTCTAAAGCACCATGGCTTTGTGCTACGACTTAATATGAATGCAAATCGTAGAGGATGTGGGCTTTTACCTTATCTTTTTTTCAGTCAGCATTGTTTGTGACATTTATCCACTTACTATGTGAGTAGACCTCAATTGTATTCATCCCTTCTTGTGTAGGTAGCCTTTGGGGCAGGGTATCTGTGTCTGCACACACCCTTTCCTGCTCCCTTGACTCTCACCTTTGCCTCAGCCCACTCTACCATGCTTTTTGGTGCACATCCTCTATTAGATGCTACAGACAGCCCTACCTGGTCCCCTGCTCCCTTCCCTCTTTTTTGGGGGACCAGAGTCTACTGCTCCACACTCAGCCTGATGTTCTTGCCTTACATTTTAAACACGGATAGAGAGAAAGGATCAAACAGCACAAATCTTGCATGCTGACCATTTCCTGCTAGTCATTACCATTCCTTCTCCTACAATCTGGCCTGGACAGTTCTGGAGTCTGCTGCTGGCCTTGCCCCAGCAGTCCTAGAACATCCATTCAGAACATATACCAGATCCCCTTGCATTCCACTGAGGGTCTCCCTGTCCCAGCCCATGGTTGGCCATACTCAGGGCTCACTCTTCCCTCCAGTCTTGGCCCAGGGAAGCTCTCTGATGGCCCAGTTGGTGCTGTCCCTCTGGGGCTCTTCCTGTCCCCTCTGCTGCCCCCTTTGCACACATCATGTACCCAGGTGAGCCTCCTTGTCTCCTGAAATACCACATGAGCACAAAGGTTGCTCAGATATGATATTTAACAGATGGCTGGAGGGCGCTATGCTTCTGCAGGTCTGACATCTTGGCCTATGAGTTGAGAGTATTTTACCTGTGAAGCCTGTGACCTTTCTATCTTTGGGACCTTGTTGCACAAGCAGTCTCCACAAAGCTTTTGAAGCCCCAGGAGCGTTCCGGTGGCCCAAGCAGCAACTTTTTGTTTATTAAATTATTTTATTAGTACATTGTAGGTATACAACACAATTACATTTCTCGTTGGGAATTGTACCTTTACATAATGCATCTTGGTTCTTATTTTTCCCCCATTCCTACCCCCCCACACACACCCCCTCCACCCTTCCCTATTTACAAAGACTTTATTTCCATTTTTTCCATTTCTCATCATTTTTCCTTTCCCTTCTTTCCTTTCTTCTGCCCCTCCCACTAACCTTATCCCTTTGGACCTTTTCTGCCTATTTTGCATTATCGATTATTCATTCTAATCATTGGTACATTTTAGGTATACAATATAATGACATTCATCATTGGAAATTTGCACCTTTACATAATCTCTCTTGGTTCTTATTTTTCATCCTTGCCCAGCCCTCCCTTCCACCCCTCCAGTCCTCCCTATTTACAAAGATTTTGATCCTATTTTTCCATTTTCTTGTATTAATCCCATTCCATTCTATCTTTTCCCCTATCCCTCCCACTTCCTTCCCCTTTGCCCCTTTTCTTCCTATTTCACATTACCTGTTATACATTTTATTCCTCATTTACACTTTCAGTTTCTCACACCAGAGAAACTATTTGGTATTTATACATGTGTGTCCTATTTATTTCACTTAAGAGTATTGCCTCAATGTGCATCCACTTAGCTATAAATGTCTCTAATTTCTCATTTTTTATGGCTCAGTAGTACTACATTTTATTTAAAAACCACATTTTCTTTATCCAGTCTCCAGTTGATGGGCATTTGGGCTTTTTCCAAGTTTTAGCTATCACAAACTGTGCTGCTATGAACAATAGGACATATATATCACTGTGGTATGATTCTTTTAAATTCTTTGGGGAAGATCCCCAGCAGTGGAATAGTGGGGTCAAATGGGACTTCCAGTCCTAGTTCTTTGAGGTATCTCCATACTGATTTCCACAGTGCTTGCACCAGTCTACACTCCCACCAGCAGTGCAACAGGGTTCCTCTTTCCCCACAGCCCCACCAGCATTTGTTATTGGTGCATTTCATGATAGAAGCCATTCTTTCTGGAGTGAAGTGGAATCTCAGCGTTGTTTTCATGTACATCCCTCCAATGACCAGTGATGTTGAATATTTTTTCATGTATTTATTTGCTATTTCTACTTCTTTGTCTGAGAAATGTCTGTTCATTTCAGATGCCCATTTTTGGATTGGGTCTTTAAATTTGGGAGGTCTGTTCTTTTTAAGTTCTTTATAGATTTGAGATAGCAGACCTTTGTCTGAGGAAAAGAAGGTGAAGATTTTTTCCCACATTGTGGGTTGTCTCTTCACACTGCTGGTGGTTTCTCTTGCTGTGCAGAAGCCTTCTAATAAGAAGAGATCCCATTTGTTGATTGTTTGTGCTAGTTCACGGGCACCTGAGGTTTTGTTCATAAAATCTTTTCCTGCCCCGATGTCTTCAAGGGTTCTACCTAACCTCTATTCCAACTGGTTCAGAGTTTCTATTTTAATATTTAGATCTTTAATCCATTTTGATTTTAGTTTAGTGCATGGTGAGAGATATAGGTCTAGTTTTAATCTTTGGCAAGTTGAAGCCCAATTTTTCCAGCACCATTTATTAAAGAGGCTATATTTCCTCCACTGAGGGTGTTTAGCTCCTTTATCGAAGATGAGATGGCTGAGTGTGTCTGGCATTGTTTCTGCATCTTCTAATCTGTTCCACTGGTCCTCAGGTCTGTTTCTTTCCTAGTACCATGCTGTGTTTATCACAGTAGCTTTGTAGTAGAGCTGCAGGTTGGGGATCGTGATACCCTCTGCCATGTCTCTGTTACCTAGAAGTGCTTTTGCTATTCTGGGTCTCTTCTTGTTCCAAATGAATTTTTGGATTGTTTACTCAACATCCGTGAAGTATGCTCCTGGGATCTCAATTGGAATTGCATTAAATCTATATAGCAGTTTTGGAAGTATGGCCATTTTCACTATACTAATCCTTCCTACCCAGGAGCAGGGGATGTCTGTCCATTTTCTGATAGCATCTTCAATCTCTCTTTGCAGAGTGCCATAGTTTTCAGAGAAGAGGTCTTTGATTTCTTTCGTTAGGATGATTCCTAAGTATTTCAGTTTTTTGAATGCTATTGCAAAAGGAATTATTTGCCCTATTTCTCTCTCAGTGAATCTGTCATTGGTGTAGAGGAAAGCTATTGACTTTTGTCTGTTGACCTTATAACCAGCTACTTGACTGAATGTGGTTTTTAAGTCTAGAAGACTTTTGGTGGAGTTCTTGGGGTCTTCTATATAGAGTATCATGTCATCTGCAAATAATGACAATTTGACTTCTTCATTTCCTATCTTTATTCCTTTTATTTCTTTCTCTTGTCTAATTGTCATGGCTAATGTTTCC
This sequence comes from Heterocephalus glaber, assembly GCF_053883595.1. Taxonomy (NCBI): domain Eukaryota; kingdom Metazoa; phylum Chordata; class Mammalia; order Rodentia; family Bathyergidae; genus Heterocephalus; species Heterocephalus glaber. The sequence continues at coordinate 29,972,453 of NW_028258143.1, read as the reverse complement.
AGAACTATATTGAACAAGAGTGGTGATAGTGGACATCCTTGTCTTGTTATTGACTTTAGTGTGAAGGATTTCAGTTTTTGACCATTTAATATGATATTGGCTGTTGGTTTTTCATAGATGGCTTCTATCAGTTTGAGGTAGAGACCATCTATTCCAATTTTTTGTAGGGTTTTTATCATAAATGCATGTTGGATTTTGTCAAATGCTTTTTCTGCATCTATGGAGATAATCATATGGTTTTTGTCCTTGGCTCTATTGATATAGTGTATTACATTGATTGATTTTCATATATTGAACCATCCCTGTATCCCTGGGATGAATCCCACTTGATCAGGGTGTATGATCTTCTTGATGATCTTCTGCATTCTGTTTGCCATTATCTTATTAAGGATTTTTGCATCTATGTTCATTGGTGAGATTGGCCTACAGTTCTCCTTTTCGGTTGGGTCTTTCTGTGCTTTGGGGATCAAGGTGATGCTTGCTTCCAGGAATGAATTTGGGAGTATTGCTTCCCTTTCAATTTCACTGAAGAGTTTAAACAGTAGTGGCAGTAATTCTTCTCCAAATGTCCTGCAGAATTCAGCAGTGAAGCCATCAGGGCCCGGGCTTTTCTTAGTTGTTAAGTTTTTAATTACATTTTCAATTTCATTGGTTGATAGTGGGTTGTTCAGAATTTTTAGGTCTTCTTCGTTCATCTTTGGTATTTCATATGTATCTAGGAATCTGTCCATATCTTCTGTGTTGTCCATCTTATTGGCATATAGATTCTGGAAGTAGGCATTGATGATCCTCTGGATTTCTGCTGGGTCTGTTGTAATTTCACCCTTTTCATTCCTAATTGCATGGATTTGGGCCTTTTCTTTCCTTTTTCTGATAAGGTTCGCTAAAGGTTTGTCAATTTTGTTGATTCTTTCGAAGAACCAACTCTTGGCTTCATTGATTTTTTTGTATCATTCTCTTAGTCTCCATTGCATTGATTTCTCCTCTGATATTTATAATTTCCACCCTTGTATGAGCTCTGGGGTTGTCCTGTTCTTCTTTCTCTAGAAGCTTGAGGTGCAGCATCAGGTTGTTTAATTGGGCTCGTTCTGTTTTCCTAATATGCATATTCACTGCTATGAATTTCCCTCATAAGACTGCTTTCATTGTGTCCCATAGATTGTGATATGTCTTATTGTCATTGTCATTGAATTGAAGGAACTGTCTGATTTCTTCTTTAATTTCCTCTGTGACCCATTGGTTATTCAGAAGTGTGGTGTTCAATTTCCACATGTTTATGAAATTTTTTGAGTTTCTTTTGCTGTGGATCTCCAATTTCATCACACTATGGTCTGATAATATACAGGGGATAACTTCAATTCCTTTGCACTTACTTAAGCATGTTCTATATGTGAGTATGTGGTCTATTTTGGAGAATGACCCATGTGCAGCTGAGAAGAATGTGTATTCTGATTTTGTGGGGTGGAAGACTCTCTAAACATCTGTGAAGTTCATTTTTTCAAGAGTTCGATTGAGTTCTAGTATTTCATTACTTATTTTTAGTCTAGTTGATCTATCTATTTGTGACAGTGGGGTGTTGAGGTTCCCCCACTACAATTGTATTAGTGCATATATCACTTCTCATGTCCGTTAGTATTTGTTTTATATAGTTGGGCGCACTAGTGTTTGGTGCATAGATATTTATGATTGTCATCTCTTCCTCTCGGATTGTTCCCTTTACAAGGATGTAGTGTCCTTCTTCATCTCTCTTAATCAATATTGGTTTGAAATCTACTTCATCTGCAAAGAGGATAGCTACTCTTGCTTTTTTTCAGGTTCCTGTCGCATGTAGTATTGTTTTCACCCTTTAACTTTCAGTCTATGAGTTTCCTTTTGAATTAAGTGTGTTTCTTGTATGCAGCGTATTGTTGGATTTTGCTTCTTGACCCATTCTGCCAGTCTATTTCTTTTGATTGGTGAATTGAGACCATTAACATTGATGGTTATAACTGAAATGTATTGACTTGTCATTGCCATGACTTTTTCTTTTTGTTGGGTTCTCCCCCTTTCCATTTAATTTCTTGTCATGTCAGATTTTTTTTAATTTTGGTACCAGGAATTGTACTTGGGAACTTTTGCTTGGGAGGCGGGAGGTGGAACCACTGAGCTGAAGCCCCGACCCCCCAAGCAGCAACTCTTTCCTTCAGCACACTCAACAGCTTTCCCTTTTTCCCCCACTCCCCCAACCTGCCAACATTGCATTTTCAAATTAAGTTCAGCCAAGGAACTAAGAGAACACTATAGACCTTACTAAGTCATGCAGAGAAGCACAAGCAGAATGCTGCACTGGGCTGAGAGTTTAGCCAAAGATCACATAGCCTAGCCTTCTAGGCCAGCTACCTTGCTGCCTCTAGGACCTCAGAGGTATCTTCTCTCACATGGGGGGGGGTGGGCAGAGTACAGATGCCAGGCTCTAGAGTCCCCTTGTTCATTCTCATAGGCCCGTGGCTGCCAACTAGGGTGTTAGCCAAGGTCCCCTTGGGAGGTTTGTGGAGTAGGGCTCTGGGGCCTTGCTCCAAAGATATTGACCCAGAAGTTGTCACCTCCTGGTGCTGTCTAGACAATCCTTTTCTGAATTTTAAAAATTGTCCAGGTTACTCCAATAAGTACCACTCATTTAGACAGTGGAGACCCCCCAGAGCCCACCTTGTCTTCTCCATCCAGGGCAATGTGTATCCTTCCATGTCTTAGTCCCACTATCCATGTCCTTTCTTTCCTCAGGGTGATTCTGGGGGCCCCCTTGTCTGCCCCGTACAAGGTGTCTGGTACCTGATGGGGGTGGCCAGCTGGAGTGCAGAATGTGTAGCTCCTGTTGGCCCCAACATCTTCTCCAGGATCACCTACTTTATCAACTGGATTCAAGAGAAGAAGCAGGCCAATCCTGATCCTGACATCTCCTTGGCCCCTCCTCAGGAAAAGCCGCTGGCACTGACTGGCTTAAATTCTCAGGGCACTGTTGAACCCCAGATATTCATAGTCCTGCTATCTTCTCAGATCTTCCTGCTACAGCTTATTTTGCTCAGGAATCTGTAACAGGACCACTGCACCCCTGAGAAGCACAAGCTTCTTCCACACAAGGCTCCTGGCTGAGTTCTACACTATCCTTCTGTGCTTCTATCTCTGGGCTTGTCTGTCCATCTGAGGCCAACTATGTTCCAGAACAAAATAAAAACAAATGAAAACGGACCTGGCTCTTCTTTCTCACACATCATTGCCATGCCTCACACCCCTCTGGGCATTGAGCTGTATGTTATGAGGCATTCTCCCCCTTCCCTGGGCAGGGACACCCAGAGGGCCAAGCTGGCCATGTGGGAGCTGAATGGTTCTCCTTGGGCAGTTGAATTCCACAAATTTAGGTCCCAATTATGCCCTAAAGGACATGTGTGCTTCCAGAAAAATGAGCTAAAATGCCAGGCCTAGGCCTCACCATGTGGAGGCAGCAGCTTGTGCTCCTGGAGCTGGGCATAAAGAAGTGCGTTTCAGATCCACAGGTCCCAAAAGTGCTTGTAGAGAGGTTGCAGATAGACTGTAAAGGACCCTGAGGTCTAAGGGCTTTCTTCTTATAAGTTGATTAGCTTGAGTATTTTGTCAAATGGAAATCTGACTAACACAGTTAGGTACCTGTACTGGGCATAGAAAGGAAGAAATTTTGACTCGAGAAACCAACCAAAGTTAGTGACAGAATCCTGGAGAACCTGGAGGTGGCCTTGCGGTGGCTGTAGCTGGGGGTGGAGGATAGGGCATTGAAAGGACAGACAGTTCTGTAAAGATCACTCACCTACCCCGTTCTTTTTTTTTTGTACCGGGGATTGAACTCAGGTCCTTGTGCTTGCACAGCAGGTGGCCAAACCACTGAGCTAAATCCCCGGCCCACCCTACCCCGTTCTTGCCTCTTGCCTCCTCATGGTTTTAAGAAAGGCTCCTTCATGTTCCTCATGTGCCAGGGTTGCATGGTGGTCGGTTGTGAGTACTCCCCCCAACTACCTATAAGAAACTGCCTTAGGTTAGATCTAGAATGTCCCCCAGATGTGTTCAGAGGTGGGGCTTTTGGAAGGTGACTGGATTATGGGGTTGGTGTGGGTGACTTGTTATTAGGAGATGGATTGAAGCAGGACATTGGGGGGTGTGACTTGGGAGGGTATATTTCCATCCCCTGCTCCCCTTTTTACTCTCCACTTCCTGGCAGTCATGGGATAAGCAGCTTTCCTTTTTCTCAGCCCTTCTACTGTGTCATTCTGCCTTGGAGCCAGCTGTCCAGGGACAGTAACGATGAGACAAAATAAACCTCTCCTCCTTTAAGTTGTGAGTGACCAGTGACTAAGTGACTAAGACACCCATCCTCCAAACCCCAAGAAATAAAGTAGAATGCCCTCTGGGATGACAGGCTCCTCCCACTGTAATTTTATACCCAGTTCAAAAAATTGCAAGCTTGTGCATAAATAAGCTAAATGTTTGTGTGAACCCAAGGCCTCATGGATCTCAGGCACTCTAACCACCGAGCTGCACCCCAGCCCCTCTTCCAAGGCTTTAAATTGAAGCCCTGATTGTGAGAGTTGTCTGGAGAGTAAAATGCAAAATAGAGTAAGAGAAGCGGTGTGGTGCTTAGGGCCCTCTCCTGGAGCTCCTCAGAATTTCAGTCTTCCACAGCATGTGTTCTCTAGCTATAACCCTGGGGAATGTGCACATGGCAGGTGACTACCAACCTCAGAAATATGATTACTACATGAAAAATACAACAGACAATGTATATTACTTGAAAAACAATTACTGGAGGAGATAGGCCACAAATTTTTATAAGTATAATAAATTATGGCTATATAAAAACATTATTAGCAATAAGACACAAGACCAAAAAAAAAATAAAAATACAAGGCAAAAAATTATATATGAAATATATAATAGTTGAATTAAATAACACAATATATTGGGAGAATACTAGGATTAAAGAAGAAAGAGGAGTGCAATTTTTACTGTTATGAATGTTAGGCCATTACAAAGTATGGACTTTGGAGCTGGTACACTTCAGTTAGGATAATTTTCAGTGTTTATTTACAAAGAATCCAATTATTAGTGAATGGTCACATAATGGAATAAGAAAGCCCAGAACTGGAGCTTGATACATGCAGCAGCAACAGAGTTTGCCAACCCTAGGCCCTTGGGGACAAGGAAGTGACAGCTGTAAAGGGAAGGCCGCTTGAGAGAAGCAGAGAGACTCAGCCCAGGGGTGCAGCCATTTGAACACCCTCAGGGAAGGTTTCACGAAAATAGATACACTGACTTGTTTATCCCCTTCCTCAAACCCTCTACTGAGGCTCCTCAAGGACTGAAAAAAGCTGTAGCCACAGAGCAATGAGGGTTTGTGGGTTAGTCTGTACTAGGAGAATGGGGAGGTATAGCACGGAGCTGGAGGGACAAATGGAAGGCAGCTACTAGAAGTAGTCTAGGTGACTTGGATCAACATTCCTGCAAAAAGAGAAATGGAAGGAAGGAGGGAGAGAGGGAGACAGAGAGAAAGGATTTTGACTAATTTGTTTTTTAAAATCTTCATAAAGGTATTGAAAAAGTACAGAGCACGGATTTGCCAGGCTAAATTGTGGGAGAAAGTCTGTAATCAGTGGGTGATCAGAAAACTGAGGCCCACAGTTGTTTTTGCTGTGAGTGTATCTTACAGCTCATGACTAAGCTTCACTTCAGCAAACATTTGCAAAAGCAACAGAAGTGGAGTCAGAAAGAGAGCTGTGTCAGGGTTGTCCAGAGAGAGAGGATCTATAGGGTTTCTGATCATTGGGGAGATTTATTTGACGGAATTGGCACATGTGATTATGGAGGTTGTCAGGTAGCTGGTCAGCAGGCTGCAGACCCAGGAGAGTTGATATTATAGTTCCAGTTTATATTGATTGTAATTTTTATTTTCTACATTTTTGGTATTTTGACATCTTGAGCGACTTTGCTGGTTGGGGAAAGACTCTCTTTCTATCTATCTATCATCTCTCTATCTATCTATCTATCTATCTATCTATCTATCTATACACATACATTTACAAAGTAGGGTTACAATGGGAGCCTGCAGAGTCATGACATCTGCAGGCTGAAGAACCAGGAGATGCAGTTAAAAGTCAAAGGCCTGGAACTCACTGCAGAGTTTGGTATGAGTCCTTACTAGAAAGCCAAAAGCCTGCATTGGAAGGCTGACGAGTTTGTGCTAGAGCCTGAAGCAACTGGAGATGAACATCCAAAGGTGATGGTGAAGACAATAGCTCCTTCAAAGAAACAAGAGGGAAAATTTCCTTCTTTCCCTTTTTATTCCATCTAGGCTACAAAGCTACAAGCCTATTAGTTGGTGCCACTTACATTTAGGGTGGGTCTTCCCGCTTCAGTTTGCATTCTACATGTCCATCACCTGCAGACACACCCAGAACTGTGATCCACTAATCCCCTAGGCATTTCTTAATTTATTCTATTGACATCACAATTAACTACCACAATCTACCCCTTGTCAACTTCACAACTGGAAATATTTCCTCAAACCACATTTATTTTCCATATAAAATAGCAAGTTCATAATTACACCTAAAATGATACAATTATCCTCTGTACAAACTGACATGCACTAATTCCATCCCCAGAATAGAAAGCAGTTTTTCTTTGGGTGATACTCTTCTAACATTTCATACCTTAACATTATAATATACAATTAACAATACTTAACTGATACTAAATCTAACAGCATTATGTTGTAAAGAAAGAAAATAAAGATACCTGCTTAATGTATGTGTACATATGTACAAACATATTAATAAAACAGGAAAATAAAATTATAATTAGAAACCTTGTTTCTGTAACTTGTCATAGGTCATAGCTGATATTTATAACCTCCTTTGTCTACCCATTCTGTATTCCCTTGGACTTCAGAAAGCACTTCAGCAGGTCTTGGTTCTTTCCCTGGTGGGGTGACACACACCTTCATATCTGAAAGTTCTGGGTACTTTCTCATCCTGCCCGGATTGGGTTCTTGTAGTTTTCCCTTGACCTTAATAACAGGGCATGGTAATACTAGGAGTTGCCCTAAGGGATCTCCTGCACTCCAAGTATATTCTTCCTTTCGTTGATTGTAGAGTAATAGTCCAATTTCCCCCTTGATAGTCTGGGTCAATCACCCTTGGCAACACTAACTCCCTTTATTTACTCAGAGGCACGGAAAAACCCAAACTAACCAGGGGGAAATTTTAGCTTTCAGTTCAATGGAATCATTGTTGTGCTTCCTGGGGCAAGGCTTCCCCACTCTGAAACTAACACTTCTAGGGCAGCAGAGCATAAAGTTGTGGGAACAGGAAGCAAACATTTTGCTAGTGGGTCACTAGGGATAATTGTGAGCGGTACCATTTTCATTCCCACCCCTTGTTTCCTGGAGCTATGAATTCAGGCTATGAGAAAAAGAATACCATGTAGTGGCCTTTGATTCAAAACATATACCACCTTCTGGAGAACCTTTCCCCAGCCACACAAGGTATTGCCACCTAGCTGGTTCTGTAAGTGCATCTTCAAAAGGCCATTCCACCTTTCTATCAATCCAGATGCTTTTGAATGGTGAGAAACATGGTAAGATATAAATTCCATGGGTATGAGCCCATTGTCTCACTTCTTTGGCCATTATATGTGTTCTTGGTCAGAAGTAATGCTGTGTAGAATACCATGACACTGTATAAGGCATTCTGTGAGTCCATGGATGGTGGTTTTGGCAGAAGCATTTTGGCAGGGAAGGCAAATTCATACTCAGAATAAGTGCCTATGCCAATAAGGACAAAAGTGCTTCCCTTTCAATGATGGAAGCAGTCCAATATAATCAACCTGCCATCAGGCTGCTGTATGATCACCCTGGGAAATGGTGTCATATTAGGGATTCAGTCTTCATTTCTGCTGCTGGCATATTGGGCACTCAGCAGTGGCTATGGCCAGATTAGCCTTGGTGAGTGCAAGCCTATGTTTCTGAGACCATATGCATAAACCCCATTTCTGCCACCATGGCCACTTTGTTCATGAGCCCATTGGAAAATGACAGAGGTGGCTGAAGAAAAGGTTGATTTCTATCCACTGAACAGTTAATCCTATCCCCTTAATTTTTGTTTTTGTTTGGTGCTTTTTTTTTTTGGTACCAGGGATCGAACTCGGATCCTTGTGCTTGCGCAGCAGGCAGTGAAACCACTGAGCTAAATCCCCGGCCCTATCCCCTGAATTTTTAAAATCCTCTTCTGTCGAGGTCACCTTTTGGTGAACATTTATATGGGACACACATATCTTTACACCCTTCATCCATATGGAGAAGTCTAACCACATACCTCTTTACCAAGTATTTTTGTCACCAACTTTCCAGTTATGTTCCTTCCAAGTCCCTGACCACCCAGTCAGTTATAGTCACACATCTAGCCATTTTTTCTTTCAAGCAAAATGGTACAGTGTACCAGGTACACTGCTCAAAGTTCTGCTTGCTGTGAAAGTTTCCCTTCCCCACTCTCCTTCAGGGACATCCTGGAAAGAGACTATAGTGCTGCAACATTCACTTCAGGTGGTGCCTGGATAACATCCAGAATCATGGTTATATGTACATACCACAGCTTATTCATTTTTTAAATCCCCTTTTCCTTTGTTCCCCTACCCTCCCTCATCCACCAGTTCTCCAGCCCATTTTTCATTCTTGTTAATCTTAATTCATGTTATGGCATATAATATTTATATTAATTGAGGTTATTCGGTTCCTGTATATAGCATATCTTTATTCTACTTATTTCCCCTTCCCTTTCTTGTTGGGAACAATTTTGGGGAAAAATTATTTCACAAATTATGATTAGGCCTAGTTTTCCAGCCTATGGGCCAGCTATGGCATGTTGAGACATAACTCCATTTTTGTCTCTGGTCGCAGCTAAAAACTCAATGGTCCCATGATGCTGTGATGCTCCAGGGTAGGATTACTTAGGTGAAGACATTTGCGGGGAGGGACAAATTCCTAATCAACATAAATTTCTTATAAAATTAGGACCTTCATCTGCATAATTTCCTCTTTGTTCTAGGATTATTACTGCCCTCTGAGTCATCTGTTACTCCTGATGTACCGCATAAAGGTGCGGCAAGCTCAGGGTCTTTCATCTTTGCTGCCCAGAGCAGCATTGGTCAGGCCCAATGCTCAGCTTCTTTTTTAAGTCTCATTTCTTTTCTTTATTAATTAATTCACCTTGTTCTGTTGTGGCTTACAGGAGATCAGGACTCACTGCAGGAGTTCTAGTAATGTCCCCTTTCCCTTTCCCTTACACCTTACACTTGTTTCCTTGAACCACTTCCCTGTTGCAAGAGATCCACCCCCTTGTTCCCTTCTGTACATCATTTATCATTCTCTTTGTATTTTGCCGCATTCAAATGAGAGATACCATACAGTAGCTATGTGTCTGGTTCATTTCTCTCAACATTATATTTTCCAGGTGGATCCTTTTTCCAACAAATGGCTCAAATTTACCATTTTTTATGCCTGAGTAGTATTCCATTATGTATAGATACCACATTTTAAAAAATGCAATCATCTGTTGATGGGTATACAGGCTGGTTCCAGGATTTAGCTATTACAAATTGTACTGCCATAAATATTGGTATGCATATACCACTGTAGTATGATGACTACAAGTGGTTTTTTTCTGGACAAACTACAAGATTTCCAAATCATTTGTCTCTGATTTTTGCCCTTATCTCACTATAAATCTGGCTAAAAGCAGCAAGCACTATCCATGGACAACCTGAATGTTGGACTGCTATTAAATTTATTCTGCCAGGTCAATGAATCTATTGTCTTTAAGCTCAGCCTCATTCAAAATTTCAGGGGACAAACAAAATGTAGATAAACTCTTTGCTTAAATGTGACACTAATGGCTTCCTTGTATAACCTTCAATCCTACCTTCAATCTCATGAGCACAGCCTACTGCCCACATCCCTATCAGCATTCTGGTCTTTTGAGCTCCCACCAGAATTGCCCATCATGCTTTGTTTACAGCATTGCAAGGCTTCTCTAGTCTACATTTCCAAACCTTTCCAAACCTCTCTTAGAAACCAGCTCCAAAGGCTTCTGGGCCATATGTTCAGGTATAGTCACAGTAATGGGCCACACACCTAGTACAGATTTTTCTGTATTACTCAGCTTTTGTTGCTAGAACAATATATCTAATATGCAAAACTAAAAGGAAGAGAAGTTTATTTTGGCTCACGTAGTGGAAGGGCATGGTGGAAGAAAGCTGTACACTTCAGCAGCCAAGAAGCAGAGAGTAGGGGAAGAATCTGACAAGAAGGAGCAAGATACCAGGCATAATTCTCAAGGCCATGCCTTCATGACCCACTGTATTTCTAATCTTATCAGCATCTATCAAACCAATCACACTACAATTAAGACTCAATAACACTACTCCTATACCCCAGAGCCCAGGGACTTATTCATATCCAATCCTAAACTGTTTAGTTAGCTTGTCCTGATTTGCCTCCAGAGAAAGACTCTGGACCATGGTTTCTCCATGATCTTTCCTCTGCCTCCTAACACAATATAGTACTTGTCCACGTGGCCCTACCTGGCATGGTATGGTCCCCTCCTGTTGGAAACTGAGAGAAATAAGAACATTTCAATGGCATTAGCTTTTATGTGTTATCGCATCATGTGGTCATCTCCATAAATGAAAATCCAACAGGTACATTTAAGCACAGTCTAAATATCATCACTGTGGCAACTGAGCAAGAACTCATGGTATTGAACTTATGGTTCAATTCTAAAAATCAAATGCTGAAAAATTTCTTTTTGCCCAATGTAGATCAGTCATGTTTTATTAAGACCTTCAACTGATTGGCCTACCACAATAAGAAGGCAACTTGCTTTACTCAGAGTCTATCAATTTATATGGTAATTTCATCTGGAACCACCCTCCCATAAACATCAAAAATAGTTTTAACCAAATAGCAGGGCACTCAATTTTTCAGCCAAGTTAACACATAAAATTAACCAACTCATGAGTTTTTAAAAAACAGTACCAGCAAGACATTAGGACCCAAGCAGGCTCCACCCTTGGAGTAACAGAGTAAGACACACAGTTTGTCCTCCATCATATGGGCCAGAGAGAAGTCTGCACTGGCCCTGAGCATAAAATGGAGAACACAGCGGAAGAGGTAGATTTGTACTTGGAGTATGACTCACAGGGTTCCTCCAGGTAGTCTCAAGCTGCGAGTGTGGTTTCAAGTGGTCAGGGACTGTTTAGGACCCTAGCTCCTAGCAGAAACAAATTAAGAGCTACCCCTTAGGGTGGTACATTTTCATTTTTTGATGTAAGGAAATCCCTATACAATAGTAACTTTTTCAAGAGCAACAGGCAAAGTCCCCTCAAGGATAATGAACCACTATTGGTCTGCAGTTTGTTGTTGTTGAGTCCTTACTGAGTTTTGTTATTATGGTGATGCTGGCTTTGTAGAAAGCCCTTGGAAGCTTTTCTTTCATGGAGAATTAGCAAGAGCGTTGGTGTCAATTCTATAAAAGTCTGATAAAATTCAACACTATTAGGTCCTGGGCTTTTCTTATTTGGGATAGTTTTCATTACCATTTCAATCTCACTGCTGGTTTTAATCAGTTTTAATATTTTAATATCTTCTTGGTTCAATTTTTGTAGGTTATATGTTAGGGAATTTATCGATCTCTTCTAGATTCTCTGATTTATTGAAATGTAAACTTACAAATAGCTTCTAATAATCCTCAGTAATAATCTGTATAATTATCTAGATTATTATCAATAATCTAATCATTAGAATCACATAAGGTTATTATAATTAACAGTCTATATATAAATATTTTTATATTACATAATTATATAGATCAACATAACATATTAATTGGGTTAATATATAATATTAATATATTAAGAGATACTATATTATATTATATTAATTATATAATACTATATTAATAGATTGACATAATAGATTAATAATCTAATAATCCTCTGGCATCCATTGTAATTTCATATTTCCACTTCTAATTTTATTAATTTGTGCCTTCTCTCTCCTTCTTTTGGTAGTTTTGGTTAAGAGTTTATCAATTTTGTTTATCTTTTCAAAGAACCAAGTCTCTGATTCATTAAACCTTTGTATCAGTGGGAAGTCACATCCTGATGCTTTGAGAAACAGGCCCTTGTGAATCTCCTTCATCCTTTTGTGCGCTTAATGAAAGAATTCAGGCAAGACACACAGGCAGCCATGCAGAAGTATAGGTAGAATTTACCTAATGTAGATATAAAGAGAATTACACCATCAAGCAAGAAGGCAGGCAGTGCCATAAGGGCATATGTATCAAGTGGAAGTCTGGATATCTTTTTATGAACACAGGAGTTACTCCTGAGATTCAGATAACTAGGGTAATAACAAAGCTTATTGACATTTTACATGGAAGTTATTTTAGGATTGAAAGTGTCTTCCTATCCTTTTTAGATGGTCAATGTTCCCTCAGGGGTCCAAAATCATGTAAGAAACTGTTGAAAGAAATTTATAAATAATAAGTTTTTAATTCAAAGCAGTTCCCAGTCTGAGGTAGGAGAGTCTTTAAAATTCATTTCCTTTTCTAATATTATTTGGGCCATGTGCTATGGCAGTCTGGAATGTTCTATGCCTTGTCCTAGAAATAGAAATCCTGTATCTTTGGGTCTGTGACCTAATAAATGACTATGAATGTACTGTACATTGAAGATTTTGCTTCTTTACTTAACTATAACTGACAATCCATGCTATTTTGGACTCCTTCTGTATCTATTGGGCTTCTAATGTCTTACTACCTGCTTAATGCTTCCAAAGTTCTCTTCAAATAGTTCTAAGTAAATTCTGAGCAGTATCTTCTATTGTAGTTTAATAATTATAGGAATAAGCAAGTAACAAAGTTTGTAAATTAATTCAAGAACTGAATGAATGTATGTCACTTTTTTACATTTAAAGTAGAAAATTAAGAACCAAGATTATGGATCCCTCTAACAGAATAATTGGGGGGGGGTGCTGGTATGGAACCTTGCCCTTCTGCATGCTAGGCAAGTGCTCTAATACTGAGCTATACCCCAAGCTTATAATTATTTATTATAAACAAGAAAATGAAAGCCACCACTTACTTGTTTATCCATCTGTTTACTAATCAACAAATTGAGAAGTCTTTACATACATTGTTCAGAAAAGAATATAAAATCTCCATCCAGGAGTTGTAAAATGTAAATCTGATTTTTCAGTAGTGTGACAGAATTTGAGAATGAGGCATTTTTTTCCCATAATCTGTCTCTTCCCTGGAGACAAAAGAGGAACCCTAGCCCTTGATTGGAATCTTCACAAGATTCCAATTCATAAGATGTGTTTTAAATCTTATCTGCCTGTTCCTTGCCATTTCGAGAAGACAAAGACAGCCCTCCTAGCCTACAACCTATGAGAACTTATACCTGCAATGTGCCTTCTTACACTCCACGGCCTGCTTATTCTGACAGAGAATGACAGTGATTGACCTCTCTCCACTGCCTCCTAAGAGAGGTGAGAGCACTCACAAGCTCTGTCCATCTGGTGTTTATAGAAGACATTTTCTTGCTAGCTCACTCTGCTCAGTCTACCCAGGAACATCCTAGAAAAGCAGAATCTGTCACAAGCTCATGCATACTTTTTCTAAGGGAGCCACTTTGGGACACAGAAGAAGCAGGGTTTGTACCAGTCACAGGGGCTGCCTGCTCCTGCAATACAGTTCACCATAGAGCTCAAGCAAATGCCTGCTGGCTGTAGGGTCCTCCTGCTCCATTAGACCTCACCCCAAGTTGCACTCTAGCCTAGATACTAGGTACAAACTGACTCTTCTTGGCTGGAAGGATTCAAAAATAGCCTCTGGATGCATTTCTAATTTCTGTTGTCTGCAAAAGCCTCTGGAACTTGCAGCTTTATATTATACAGGCAGAAGTTTTTGGGAATGACATTTCTATGGAATTAAATAGAATCTAGCTTTTCTTTTTTCTTTTTCTTTCCTCCTTCCTTCCTTACCTTTTTCTTCTTCTCCTTCTTCTTTTCCTTCTTCTTCTTCTCCTTCTTCTCCCTCTTCCTCTTCCTCTTCCTCTTCTTCTTCTTCTCTCCCTCCCTTCCTCCTTTCCTTTCTTCATTCCTTCCTTCCTTTCCATGCTGGGTGTCAAACCCAGAGCCATGTGCATGCAAGGCAAGTGCTTTTCCATTGAGCTATACTCCTAACCAAAGTGTTCATAGAATTTTTTGAATATTTAAAATTAATTTCAATAACCTTTACATGCATAGGGTCTTCTCATCTCACCAGTACTGTTTGCTACTGACAAAGAAAAATGAGGGATCTTGTTTGCCAGTGTTTTGTTGCTTTCATAGTGTTGGGAAACAGAGTTGGCTGGATCCTCAGTAGCTGAGCACTGCCAAGCTAAGTGGGGTGCTGAGCATGGAAAGATCCATGGCACTTCCACCATGGATATTTCCTGACCTGCACTCCAGTGTCACAGATATGACTTCACAGTTTCTCATAAATGTTATGGAGATAAACCACACAAGTGCTCCTTACACTGGAGGTCACATCCCAATAAACTCATTGGAAGTTGAAAATTGTGTAAAACAAAATGCAAGTTATACACCTAACCAGCAGAAGACCATAACTTAGCAACACAGTGCATCCCAGAGAGTCTGTTGCTTCCCCTCATAACTGCACGGCTGACTAGGAGCTGCTGCCTGTTGCTGCTGTCCAGGATAGGCTAACAACATATTGGGAGAAGATCCAAATTGAAAATTCAAAGTACAGTTTCTTTTTTTATTTCAGTACTGAGGACTGAAACCCAGGGGTTTGTGAATGCTAAGCAAGCACTTTACCTCTGTTTTACATTATTTTATCTTGGGACAGAGTCTTGCTAAGTTTCTCAGGCTGGTCTCCTAAGTAGCTGAGATTACAGTTGTCTGCCACTATGCTCAGCTTTGAAGTATGGTTTCTACTGAATGCACATAAGCAGAATTTTCATAATTGTAAAACCAAAAAATTAGAAGTATAACCATTGTTAATTTGGGGGTCTATATTTTTCTTAGAATTGCAAGTAACAACAAAACATATATTATTCTTCATTGTAATTCCATATCATCTGTAAGCTTTTGTTGATTTCTTTTGGGAGCTCCTAGGATTGAACCCTGCATATATGTATTCACATTTTCTTTATCAATTCATCTCTTATGGGCATTTAGGCTAGTTTCATAATTTGGCTATTGTGAATTGCACTGCTGTAAATATGGGCATTCATTTATCACCCAGGAGAAGTACGGCTGGCTCAAATGTCATTTTTAGTTTTAATTTTTTAAAAAGAATCTCCTGAAGACTTCCATGGTGATTGTACTAGTTTATATTTTCACCAGCAATTTAGAAGACTTCCATTTTCCTCACATCCTCGTCAACATTTGTTGTGTTTTGAATCTTTCAGGATAGCCTTTCTTACTGGAGTAAGATGGGATCTCAGTGTTGTTTTTGATGTGTATTTCTCTAATGGCCAAAATTACTGAGCATTTGTTTAGTATTTCTTGGCCATTTATACTTTTTTTTTTTTTTTTGAGAAGTGTCTATTCTCTTCAATTGCCCATATTTTGATTGGGTCTTTTGGTTTTTTGGTGTCTAATTTCTCTGAGTTCTGCTTATAGTCTAGATATTAGTCCTCTATCAGAGGAGTAGCTGGCAAAATGTTTCCCCATTTTGCAGGTTGTCTTTTCACTTTTGGTTATTTCCTTTGCTGTACAGAAGTTTTAAATTTGGTATAAACCCATTTGTTGATTCTTGGAATTATTTGTCATGTAATTGGGGTGTTCTTCAAAAAGTCCTTACCTATGCCTATGTTTTATTAGTTTTTTATTTTGTTTTGTTTTTGTTTGGGTACAGGGGATCAAACTTGGGACCTTGCACTTGCAAAGCAGGCAGGAGAACCAGTGACCTAAATCCCTGGCCCAGTGCCTATGTTTTAAAGTGTTTTATCTATTTTTATCTTTTAGCAGATTCAGTGTTTCTCTTTTTATATCTAGGTCTTTAATCTATTTTGATTTGATTTCACTACAAGATGAGAAATATGGGTCTAGATTAATTCATCTGCATGTGAATAACTGGGTTTCCCAGAACCACATGTTAAACAGGTTAACCTTTCTCTAGCATTTGTTTTTAGCCCCTTTGCTGAAGATCAGATGACTAAAGTTGTGTGGGACTATTTCTGTGTCTTCTATTCTATTTCATTAATCTATATATCTATTTTGTGCCAGCACCATGTTATTTTTATTACTGTAGATTTGTAGTATAATTTGAAATTTTATATTGTATGTCTCCTGGTTTATTCTTTTTGCTCAGGATTGGTTTGGCAATTCTAAACCTCTTCTAGTTCCATATAAATTTTAGGATAGTTTTTTCCTAGTTCAAGCAGAGACATTATAGACTTCCAGTCTGGCTGGAGTTTCCCCAAGCCTTGGGGTTTCCTGACACTCTGCAGAGCCCTAGGATCACCACATAATACTGTAGAAAATAGTTTATTTAGTTATCTCATGAATGAGGCAGCTAACTAGGGAAAAGGCCATATCTATGAGAATTAAAATCAGACAGTGAACTAGAATTTTGGATCAAGAATAAACTTCCTCAGCAATATGGAATGCAGCCCTCTTCCTCCTAAAGGGAGGTGCAGCCATGCTCTACTAATTTCGGGAGGTTCAAGGAAATTATGATGCAAATTAACCAGTTTTTTAAAAGATCCCATAAAAGATTTAAAAGATTCCATGGGATCTTTTTTTTCCATTAAGTTTACCAGTACATTTTAGGTTTAAAATACAGTTACATTCATCATTGGGATCTTGTACCTTTATATGACATATCTTGGTTCTTATTTTTTCCCCATTCCCTTGTCCTCCCTTCCCCCCGCTCCATCCTTCCCTATTTACAAAGACCTTGTTTCCATTTTTTTCCTTTTCTCATATTTTTTCTTTTCTGTTCTTTCCTTTCCCCTACTCCCTTAGACCTTTTCTTCCTATTACACAATATCAATTATACATTTTTTTAAATTACAATATCAAGATTTAGAGGACATTACCACAGATTTTACAGAATTTAAAATGATGTAGAAAGCATATTACAAAAATATTTCAGAAATAAATTTGACAACTTCTATGAAGTAGCTTGGAAAACAAATTAATGAAACTAACTCTGGAAGAAATATAAAATTTGAATAGCATCTATTAAAGAAAGTATATTCATAGCTTGAAAATCTATCTATATGACAACAACAAGCTCATACACATTTTAACTGATGAATTGTATCAAACATTTAGAGCAGAAAAAAAGAAGGAACACTTCTCCCCTCGTTTTAGGAAATCAACGTTGTGCTAATACTAAAGATAAAAGAAGAAAAAAGTATGAACATAGGTAAAAATCTGTTAACAAAACAAACTATTAGAAGTCAGATCTGGCAGTATGTACAAAGTGGTTTTATTATAGGGATGGCAGTGTTGATTCACCATTGGAAGACCCACTCCCATAAGTCATCACTTTAACAGAAGAAAGGAAAAAGCCATATGACCCTGGCAGTAGTTGCAGAAAAAGTATTGGACTAAATTCAACAGCTGCTCATGGTAAAAGCTATCAGGAGTCTAGAAGTAGAACAGAACCCTCTCAACAGATTAAAGACATATACTCCATACTTCCAGCAAAAACACCTTATATGAATGGAAAAGTTACAATGCTTTCTCCCTAAGGTGGGGAACAAGGGCAGATATGCCTACTCTTCATCTGTCCATTAAACTTTGAAACATAGGCCCAAACCAAAATAGTCTGGCAATAAAAAGAAACAATTAGCATAGGATTGGCAAGGTAGAAGTAAAATCTTTATATGTAGATGAAATGATCATCTACAGAGGAAATACTAAGAAATCTCTAGGAGCCCCTAGAACTTGTATCTGAATTTAGCAGGATTAGAAAACACAAGGTATATATAAAAATTCAGGTCAGCCAGGGATTTAGCTCAGTGGTTTCGCTGCCTGCTATGAAAGCGTAAGGACCCGAGTTCGATCCCCAGTACCAAAAAAAGAAAAAAAAATTCAGGTCTATGTATACTTGTTATAAATGAAGAATTGGATATTGAAATTTAAAAGTTATGTAGGAGTAGAAAAGACCTAAGAAAAATAAAAAGGAAAACAAAATAACAGTGTTGGAAGACATTTATTACCTAATTTTAAGACTTCCTCTAAAGCCACAGTAATCAAGGCAATGGTGGTGTAAGGAAAGGCATACAGATAAATGGAATAAAACAGAGAATCTAAAAATGGATCCATACATGTATGGTCCACTAATTTTTGAAAGATTGTTTAACATTAACATTTTAGAGAACATAAACTCAACTCAAGAGCAGAGGAAAAGATACTGTTCTCAACAAATGATACTAGAACACCTGGTACCAATATGTAAAAAATTAACCTCAAAAAAAACAATTAACCTCAATGCTTTATTTCCATACATAAAAATAACTTGAAAGGATCTATGAACCTAAATATGAAAGACTAAAACTATAAAAAAAATTTTTAAAACTATAAAGGAAAATGTGCATGAATTTAGGGTAGGCAAGAATTTCCTAGGATACAAAAACATGGTGTATAAAAGAAAAGAGTTGATAAATGAGATTCCATCAAAATTTAGAAATTTAAGCCACACCACAGTTACTAGCTTAGCTAGGCTGGTGGAGAGAGAGGTCCCTGCCCCCCTGGAGCCCCATACCACCCAACCCACACAACACCCACCAGTGACCAGACAGACAGTGAGTGCCCCTCACCACTCAGTACTCCCACACCAGCTTAGCTACACAGGCACCTGCAGCACCCCCTGCACCCCCGCCTCTGGCCTCCTGGATGTGCTGATACCTGGTTGGACACTACAAAGGCACAGGGGGACATGAAGGCCATTATCCTGAGCTCCAGAAGATAGAGCAGAAGTGAACAACAGATAGAGGGCCTCTCTCAGGCTCCTTGATGAAAACTGAAGCCCACTGAAAAAATGAAGAGAATCTCTGCAATAAAGGCACACCAGACCACAGTACTTGTTAAGTTGGAGGGATCATCACCTCCCATCAGAACCTGGACTATCTTCAAGGGAAGGGCATCTAGAACCTGCAGTACAACCTTGCAGAGTTCAACCCTGCAGGAGGAAAGGAAGCTCAGCTTCTAACTTGCAGCCAGAAATCTGTCTGAATCTCAGGGTCTGTGACTGGCTTATATCTGCACACTGCTGCCCATGTTATTGTGACAGCAGAAACATACCCTGAAAGAGGCCCTTCCTTTTTGTTATTTTCAAAATTATTTTTTTTTTTGCTCTTATTAATAATTTTAATTTTTTTCTTTTTCAACTCTTCAAATTTTTATTTTTCTCTTTTTTTGCTTCTTTTCCTTTCCTTTCTCTCTCTCTCTCTCTCTCTCTCTCTCTCTCTCTCTCTCTCTCTCTCTCTCTCTCTCTCTCACACACACACACACACACACACACACACACACTTGATCTCTTGCTGTCCCACTTTGTTCTTCATCTCACTTTTTGCTCCTGTTCTGGCCCTAATTCAGATTTCTTCTTTATTTTTCTTTTCTTCTCTTTTTCCTTCTCTTGCCTATGTCTGCTGACTTCACTGCTAACCTTCTCCTATCCTTCTACCTATCTATCCCTCCCTCCCCAACTCTTTCTAACTCCCCATCCTGAAGGGTAAAGTTGCTATATTGAAGAGTTTATTCACTATAAACATATATTGGGTTGGTCCTCAATTTTGATTCAATTCACACAGTTAAAAGTAATAGATTAATAACTACCACAAAGTGTCATTTTCTAAGATGTACTTGATGCTATGGTGTTGCTGATTGTATCACTTGGGCTAAGGTGTTGTGATTGATCTAATCAGTTGTCCTTCCTAGTAAAATGAAAATGAGACAGCCTCAGAGCCATTAGAGACTCAAAACCTAATGACCAGCTAGGAAGACACCTCTGAGAAGCAATCATTCCATAAGGGTTCTAACTACAAGCAACAAAGATACTTACAATAAGCAACTTTGAAGTATCAACTCAGAAATTAAACAAAGGACAACACCAAAAAAAAAAAAAAAAGAGAGAGAAGATATTGAAGCAAGGCACAAACTCAGACATCCACCACCCCACTAAAGGCAAATTCTGGAGGAAACGAGATGGAAAAGTCTGATAATCAATCACCTGGACACCCTGAACTGATAGCACAGGAAGTAACAAAACAGATGAATGAGGCTCTAGCAAAATTCAAAGCAGAAATAATCTCCCAGATAACTATAGAGATGGTGAGCAGAGTGAAAGACATGATTAGAGGCTCTTGAACAGAAACAGATAAAAAAATAGATGAGCTCAGGAAAATGCTGGAAGCCATGAATGCCCGGCATAAGAAAGAAATGGAAATCATGATCACTCAAAATAAGGAAGAAATGGAATTCATTAAACAAATTCAAATAGGTAACCAGGAGATTAATAACTTTATTGAAAGTATTCAGAGCAGATTAAGGGAATCTGAAGATAGAATATCAGATGTAGAAGACAGAATTGCAGTTAAGGACCATGAAAACAGAGATTTCTTAAAAATAGTAAGGGACCACAAGAAATCAATCCAGCAGCTCCTAGATGATGAAAAGAAGAATAACATAAGACTGATAGGAGTCCACAGAAAAATGGGAGAAAGTACAATTGATATAAAAATACTGTTCACAGAAGTAACAGTAGAGAGTACCAGATAGAGGTAGAGAATTGGACATACAGACAAGTGAGGCATATAGAACTCAAAATAGCCAGTATAAAAAAAAACTACACCTAGACATATAATAGTTATGATCCCAGAAACCCAACAGGAAAACAAAATCCTACAAGCAGTTAGAGAAAAGAAAAAAATCACCTACAAAGGAAAGCCATCTGAATCACAGCAGATTTCTTAACACAAACCCTCAAGTCAAGGAGAGCCTGGAGTGAAGTATTTCAAGCCCTAAAAGAAAATAACTTTCAACCTAGTCTGTTGTATTCTCCAAAATTATCTTTCAAAATTGATGGGGAAATTAGATACTTCCATGACAAAGAACACCTGAGAAACTTCATGAACACGAAACCAGCATTCCAAACAATTCTAAACAATATACTAGAAAAAGACAATGAAGGTCACAACTCCATGAGGCCCAACTGAAGGAAGCCACCAGGTAAGGCAAGAAACTAAAGGAAAAGGGAGGAAAATAAGAAATAAAAGAGCCAACAAGAGTAAAACATCATGACAAGGATAAGTCAATATCTATCAATTATCACCATCAATATTAATGGCCTCAATTCACCAATAAAAAGAAATTGACTGGCAGAATGGATTAAGAAGCAAAATCTAACAATATGCTGTATAGAGGAAACACACCTAACTCAAAAGGAAATTCATAGACTGAAAGTAAAAGGACGGAAAACAGTTCTTAGCATGACAGGAACCCAGAAAAAAGCAGGGGTAGCAATCTTATTTCCAGACAAAGTAGATTTCAAACCAAAACTAATTAAGAGAAACAAAGATGGTCACTACATCCTTGTGAAGGGAACACTCCAAGAGGAAGAGATGAAAATCATAAATATATATGCACCAAATACAAATGCCCCAACTATAAAAAATAAATACTAATGGACATGAAAAACCAAATAACCACTAATACAATTGTAGTGGGGAACCTCAATACCCCACTATCACAAATAGACAGGTCATCTAGACAGAAAATTAATAACGAAATTCTAGAACTGAACCAAGTATTGAACAAATGGA
Organism: Heterocephalus glaber; assembly: GCF_053883595.1. NCBI lineage: Eukaryota > Metazoa > Chordata > Mammalia > Rodentia > Bathyergidae > Heterocephalus > Heterocephalus glaber. The sequence goes on along the minus strand of NW_028258143.1, from coordinate 29,950,550 downwards.
CTTAATAGATATTTACAGAGTGTTCCACCCCACAAAATCAGAATACACATTCTTTTTGGCTGCACACAGGTCATGCTACAAAATAGACCACATGATAGCTCATAGGACATGTCTAAGTAAAAGTAAAAGAAGTTACCCCCTGCATATTATCAGACCATAGTGCAATAAAATTGGAGATCAATAACATAAGAAACTGCAACCCCCCCAAAACACATCTAAATTGAATGACACCCTCCTGAACAACCAATGAGTCACAGGGGAAATTAAAGAAGAAATTAGACAGTTTCTACAAGTAAATGATAAATCCAGCACAACATACAGGAATCTATGGGGCACAATGAAAGCAGTTCTGGAAGGAAATTCACAGCAGTGAATGCCCATATTAGGAAAACAGAGAGAACCCAAATAACCTAATGCAGAACCTCAAGCTCCTAGAAAAAGAAGAGCATAAGAAACCCAACACTTGTACAAAAGAGGAAATTATAAAGATCAGAGCAGAAATGAATGCAATGGAGAGTAAGAGAGTGATACAAAACATCAATCAGTCAGAGTTGGTTTTTTGAAAGAACAAATAAAATCAATAAAACTTCAGCCAACCTTATCAGCAAAAGGAAAGAAAAGGCTCAAATCCATGCAATTAATGAAAAAGGTGAAGTCACAACAGATCCAGCAGAAAACCAGAGGATCAGCAATACCTACTTCAAGGACCTGTACTCTAATAAAATGGAAAACACAAAAGAAATGGATAGATTCCTAGATATGTACAAATTGCCAAAGTTAAATGAAGAAGTTATAGAAGTTCTAAACATCCCAATTACAATGAATGAAATTGAAAATGTAATAAAAAATTTATCAACAAATAAAAGTCCAGGTCCTGATGGCTTTACACCTGAATTCTACAAGACATTTAAAGAAGAACTATCACCATTACTCTTTAAACTCATCAATGAAATTGAAAGGGAAGCAATACTTCAAAATTCATTCCTGGAAACAAGCATTACTTTGATTCCAAAACTAGTGAAAGAGTCAACCAAAAAACAGAACTACAGGCCAATCTCCTTAATGAACATACGTGCAAAAATCCTCAACAAGATACTGGCAAACAGAATATAGAGGGTCATCAAGAAGATCATACACCGTGACCAAGTCAGATTTATCCCAGGGATGCAAGGATCATTCAACATATGTAAATCAATAAATGTAAGTGTTCTTGAGCTCGAGAAAGAAGTGGGTCCTTTGTGCAGAGGGTGAAAGAGATGCAGCAGCAGAGCAATGGAAACAGGACATGGAGACCCGCTCTCTGGTTGCAGATTGACTGAACCCGAGACAGAGGATGAGAGAAGGAGGGCTGCTGGTGGTGGTGTCTCATCTGTCTCTTTCCTTTGATGGAATGCCTTCTTGGTTTCATGTGTGCACCCTGGAAGCAAAAAGCAATATCCTGGTCCTCCATCAGAAAGAGGATGATGCTGTAAAGAAACTGGTCTTTTCAGATCTGGGCTGAGAGAATTTAGACTTTTCCCCTCCTTACCTGACTGCCCCAGCAGCACTGGCCCCTGCAGCTGTGGTCTTGGCCTTGTCTGATCCAAACCAGCTGCTCCAAGACCCAGATACCCCAAGATGAGGCAAATAAAAGCAATGGAACTTAGGGAACGTGTTAAAAATAAAATCCAGAGAGTGCAACAAAAAAAGTTATCTCCCTTGAAACTTTAACTGAGACCTTGACAGCTTGCAGCCTTGTGCAACCAAGCCTGGGAGCCTCTCAAGCTTCTGATCCATGGCAATCAGCAGCTGATGAGAACTGTTTAGTTTCTGTCTTAAAACAACTGCTGCCAAATCTGCTGTCTTTCACACTGCAGACTCGCCTCTCTCAAAAATGTAATATCATTACAGACAAATCCTAGGGCTCCCCTCTGGAGGAGGTCAAGCTGCCTCGCCCTGTCTTTTGAGTTGCTAAATCCACAAGTGTAGAGGTGGTGGGGACAAAACCATGAGAACTGCTTGGCTTTAGAACACCAGAGGGTGCATGCTGTGGTCAGGCTGACAGAGGATCCAATAGGGCTTACACTCAAATTGGAAAAACTAAAAAAATAAAATAAGTAATGGATTGAAAACAGCTAAGAAAGCTCTGAAGAGCATAAAACAAAGCCAGAGAAAGTGTAACTGTGCTCTACTAGATATAAAGAAATTTCACAAGAGAAATCAATTTACAAATTTTAGCTAATTGATAAATGTATATTTTTCAGTTTGAGTTGATGTTTAATTCATGTGCTTAAAATATTTCTTGTACAATGCAAATTCTTCAATTGTAATTATAGGGTTAACTTGCTCTTTTCTGTACTTTGTTGATAAAAACCTCAAGGTTACTACCATTCTATTGGCAGCCAACCAAATTTAAAGTGGAACAATCTGAGAACAAAAAAAGGGACACTTTAAAATTTTAACAGCTAAAGAGAAGTTTGTGATAAAAGGTCTATAGTACGTGAGATGAAAAAAATATTAAAAAGCTATAAGTAAATGAGATACAATTTTGATATGAAAGTTTGATATGTTTGTCTTATTAGAAACATAAAAAGAAATATACAAGTCCAGAAGGCCTAGGTGTGTCAAAAAGATGTGCAAAAGTGATTTATCAAGAAAATATGTATGTTTGTTGGTTTCAAGTTTGGTAAAAAAGTTTAAATATGTTACATTGGTTGTCATCAAAGGGTTAAATTCTAAATATGTTACTATAATATGTGTACATTGGTCATCTTCAAAGGGTTTAAGAACCAACAGGTTACAATATAACTTCCTCCTTTATAGTGAGTTTTAAAAAAAGACTGTTGGGAAGGGACCAAGGCTCCCCTTGAGTTCCTGCAAGATGCTGGATACAAAGTTTCATGGGAAAAGCATAAATATTTTAGACTGATGTGTGGTATTTGAGATTTGACTTTAAAAAAGGACAAAGGAGGCTAGGTCCAGAGAAAAAGAAAGTCATTTATTCTCTGCCAAGACCCCTCCAAAATGCTTCAGTTGGGCTGGGGATTTAGCTCAGTGGTTCCACCGCCTGCCCCACAAGCACAAGGACCCAAGTTCAATCCCTGGTACCAAAAAAAAATGCTTCAAATAAATACATGAAAAAATGTTCAACATCACTGGTCATTCAAGAGATGCAAATGAAAACAATGCTGAGATTACACCTCACACCAGAAAGAATGGCTGCTGTCATGAAATCAACCAATAACAAATGCTGGTGGGGCTGTGGGGAAAGAGGAACCCTGCTCCACTGCTGGTGGGAGTGTAGACTGGTGCAACCACTATGGAAATCAGTAAAAAGACACCTCAAAGAACTAGGACTGGAAGTCCCATCTGACCCCACTATTCCACTGCTGGGGATCTTCCCCAAAGAATTAAAAGAATGATACCACAATGATATATGTGCACCCATGTTCATAGCAGCACAGTTTTTGATAGCTAAAACTTGGAAACAGCCCAAATGCCCATCAACTGGAGACTGGTTAAAGAAAATGTGGTTTTTTTAATAAAATGGAGTACTACTCAGCCATAAAAAATGAGAAATTACAGACATTTATAGCTAAGTGGATGCACATTGAGGCAATACTCTTAAGTGAAATAAATAGGACACACATGTGTAAATACCAAATAGTTTCTCTGGTGTGAGAAACTGAAAGTGTAAATAAGGACTAAATGTATAATAGGTCATGTGAAATAGGAAGAAAAGGGACAAAGGGGAAGGAAGAGGGAGGGCTAAGGGAAAGGATAGAAGGGAATGGGATTAATATGAGAAAATGGAAAAATAGGAGCAAAATCTTTGTAAATAGGGAGGGCTGGAGGGGTTGAAGGGAGGGCTGGGCAAAGGTGAAAAACAAGAACCAAGAGAGACTATGTAAAGGTGCAAATTTCCAATGATGAATGTCATTATATTGTATACCTAAAATGTACCAATGATTAGAATGAATAATCAATAATGTAAAATAGGAAGAAAAGGTCCAAAGGGGTAGGGGTAGTGGGAGGCACAGGGGAAAGGAAAGAAGGGAAAGGAAAAATGATGAGAAATGGAAAAAATGGAAATAAAGTCTTTGTAAATAGGGAAGGGTGGAGGGCGTGAAGGGAGGGCTAGGAATGGGGAAAAAATAAGAACCAAGATGCATTATATAAAGGTACAATTCCCAATGAGAAATGTAATTGTGTTGTATACCTACAATGTACCAATAAAAGAATTTAATACAAAAAAAAAAAGAAAGGAGAGCTGGGCAAGGGTGAAAAATAAGAACCAAGAGAGATTATGTAAAGGTGCAAATTTCCAATGATGAATATCATTATATTGTATACCTAAAATGTACCAATGATTAGAATGAATAATCAACAATGCAAAATAGGAAGAAAAGTTCCAAAGGGGTAGGCGTAGTAGGAGGGGCAGGGGAAAGGAAAAATGATGAGAAATGGAAAAAATGGAAATAAAGTCTTTGTAAGTAGGGAAGGGTGGAGGGGGTGAAGGGAGGGCTAGAAATTGGGAAAAAATAAGAACCAAGATGCATCATGTAAAGGTACAAGTTCCCAATGAGAAATGCAATTGTGTTGTATACCTAAAATGTACCAATAAAAGAATTTTTTAAAAAATGCTTCAATTATTTGATCCCATTTTTGCTACCCATTGTCCTAATTGGGAGGACTGTAAAGAACTTTGTAGAACTTTGTTAACCTCTAAACAAATGCAGAGTTTTAGGAGAAATTAAAAAGATCAATGTTCCTAGAATGCTGCGAGGCACACAAAATCAAGATGCTTGGCATAAACAGCAAATTCCGGTGAATGAGCAGCCCAACTGGAACCCCAACATTCCTGGCCTCCTGGCCAGCTTAATCAATTATCAGACAGCTCTCCTGGGAGGGATATGAGTTATGAGTAAAAAAAACTAAAAACATGATTAAAGTGCTAGAATCACAGCAGGAGCCTGATGAGAGCCCTGAGAGATTTTATGAGTGGCTCTGCAAAGCTTACAGAATGTATACACCATTTGATCCTGCTGTTCCTGATAATCATCAGTTAATAAATACAACTTTTGTGACCTGGTCAGCTCCAGATATTAGAAGGAAAATTCAAAAGCAAAAACTTGGGAGGGTATGAATATAACACAATTGTTGCAATTGAGTAGGAAAGTGTATGTGAACAGAGAGTCAGTGTGAGAGAAGGAATGAATTAAAAGTGAAGATGTATGAGATAAGAGGTGAGCCAAATACATAGCAGTGGCTATGGGAGCCAAGGTAGAGAAAGAAGAAGAAAGTCAGGGAACAAAATCAGAAGGAAAATAAGAAAGGCCTTAAATGTGAGGACTTAGATTTTGACCAATGTGTATATTGCAGAGAAAAAGGACATTATAAGAACAAGTGCCCAGGGGCCAAGGATTTAGCTCAGTGGTTTTGCTGTCTGCTGCACAAGCTCAAGGATCTGAGTTCAATCCCCAGTACCAAAAAGAAAACAAAAACAAAAACAAGAACAAGTATCCAAAGCTCAAAGAAAAAGCAGAAATTAAAGGAAAGAAAAGATACTGGTATGCTGTTGCCAGTGATGGAAGATAGTGACTGACACAGACTGGGCTTGATGCAGTTAGGCTCCCATGAGCCCATGGTCAATATAATGATTGGGGGCCAAAATATGCCCTTTATGGTAGGCAGTGGAACAGAGCACTCAGTAGTGACAACTCCAGTTGCCCCTTTGAGTGAAAAGTGCCAATTTTGTTATGAAAGGACATGTGAAATTGGAGGAAGAACTGGAAAAAGACACCACTACAACCTTTATGGGAAGAACCATATGTTATGCTTATGGTTACTCCCTCAGCTGCTAAAGTCACCGAGATCCAACCTTGGATTCACTACTCCCAAGGGAAGAAATCCCACACCAAGGATGATGCTAAAAGCCAAGTAAGACAATGTACTCAAAGCCCTGCTCTCACCACTCTGGAGGCTGGTGAGTCAATGCATGGCTGTAGGATGGGAGCACCAACAAAGCCAACATGGATTATTGAGCTATGCCAGATCACCATTGCTTTTGAACTGCGAGTGTTTAAGCCTAGTGATGAAAAATTTGATGAACAATATGTGACTTTTAAAATGGTAAAATCAGAACTGGAAGGCTATCCATTTACAATCTTCTTTGATACCTGCCCAAGAGAACATTATGGGGGACCTGGGGTAGCTTCTGACAGTGGGGGCTATTCTAATGAGAAATTATATTGCAAAGAGAAAACAAAAGTTTGGGTCAATGGCTCCCTTGTAAGATGAGCCACTGGCATTTGTGACAATTGTGAACAAGCTCAGTGTAATCCTATATTTGTGTATATGCCAGCCCCATGGGACCCTATTTGGCTACAAGGAGAGATGTATCAAATTTATATAGGATATCAATCCACCACTAGGCATGGACCCCAAAGGATAAAATGGTGTACATTACAAATTAAAAAGATATGGAAAACTGTTCCTCCTGAAATTAAAAAAGGCCCTGTTCTCCAAGAAAAAAAATAAATGTAATACACTATATTAACAGAGTCAAGGACAAAAACAATGATCATCCTAAAAGATGCAGAAAAAGCATTCAACAAAATCCAACACCCATTCATGATAAAAAAAAAAAAAAAAACCCTATGGAAAATTGGAATAGAAGGTCTTCATCTCAAGCTGATTAAGACTATCTATGAAAAACCAACAGCCACCATCATATTAAATAGTCAAAAACGGAAAACTTTCATGGTAAAATCAGGAAGAAGACAAGGATGCCCACTATCACCACTCCTGTTCAATGTAGTTCTGGAAACATTAGCCATGGCAATTAGAAAAGAGAAATAAATAAAATGAATAAAGATAGGAAAGTATGAAGTTAAATAGTCATCATTTGCTGATGATATGATATTTTACATAGAAGACCCAAAAAACTCTGCCAAAAGACTTTTAGACTTAATTGAAAGATTCAGTAGAGTAGCTGGATACAAGGTCAACACAAAAAACAATAGCCTTTTTATACACAAATAACAGACTCACTGAGACAGATATTAGGGACACAATTACTTTTACAATCACATACAAAAAATGAAATACCTAGGAATTAATCTAACAAAGGAAGCAAAAGACCTCTACACTGAAAACTAGAGCACTCTGAGAAAAGACATCAAAGAGGATATAACAAAATGGAAAGACACATCCCTTGTTCCTGGGTAGGAAGAACCAATATAATGAAAATGCCCATACTTCAAAAACTGCTATATAGCTTCAATGCAATGCTGATTGAAATTCCAACAATATATTTTTAAAAATTAGAGAAAACAATCCAAAAACTCATTTGGAAACAGAAGAGATCTAGAATACCAAAAGCAATTCAAGGCAACAGAGACATGCCAAGGGGTATCAGAATCCCCAACTTGAAAGTATACTACAAAGCTACAATGATAAAAACAGTATGGTACTGGCAAATAAACAGACCTGAGGAGCAGTCAAATAGATTAGAAGATGCAGAAACAAATCCAGACATACTAAGTCAGCTCATTTTTGACAAAGGAGCCAGCCACTCTCATTGGATTAAAGATACCCTATTTAATAAATGGTGTTGGAAAAACTGGATTTCAACCTGCCAAAGATTAAACCTAGGCTTATATCTATTACCATTCAGTAAACTAAGATTCAAGTGGATTAAAGATATAAATATTAAGACAGAAACACTAAACTTCCTGGAAGATAAGTTAGGTAGAACTCTTGAAAACATTGGCATAAGAAAAGACTTTATGAACAAAACCTCAGTAACATGGGAACTAGCATAAAGAATCAACAACTGGGATCTCTTCTTATTAAAAAGCTTCTGCACTGCAAGAGAAACTACCAACAGAGCTAAGAAACAACCTACAATTTGGGAAAAGAATTTTAGCAGCTATACCTCAGACAAAGGACTACTATCTAGAATATATAAAGAACTGAAAAAAACAAACCCCCCAAATTCAAAGACCCAATTCAAAAATGGGCCTCTGAAATGAACAGACATTTCTCAGACAAAGAAGTAAAAGCAGCAAATAAACATAAGAAAAAATGTTCAACATCACTGGTCATTTGAGAGATGCACATGCAAACAACACTGAGATTCCACCTCACGTAGAAAGAATGGCTGCTATAAAAAATCAACCAATAGCAAATGTTGGCGGTGGTGTGGGGAGAAAGGAACCCTTGTTTATTGTTGGTAGGAGTGCAGACTGGTGCAGCTACTGTGGAAATCAGTGTGGAGATACCTCAAAGAACTAGGGCTAGATGTCCCATTTGGCCCTATCTTCCCAAAAGAATTAAAAGTATCATACCACAGTGATATATGTGCACACATGTTTATAGTGGCATAGTTTGTAATACCTAAAGCATGGAAACAACCTAAGTGCCAATCAAGTGGAAACTGGATAAAGAAGATGTGGGGTTTTTACAAAATGGAGTACTATCCAGCCATAAAGAATGAGAAAGTAGTGACATTTATAGCTAAACGGATGCATATTGAGGCCATAATCTTAAGTGAAATAAATAGGACAAACACATGTAAATAAGAAATAGTTTTGCTAGTGTGAGAAACTGCAAGTGCAAATAAGGATTAAAGTGAATAGATAATTTGAAATAGGAAGAAAAGGTCCAAATGAGTAGGGAAATTGGGAGGGGAAGGGGAAAGGAAAGGAGGGAAAGGAAAATTATGAGAACAGGAAAAAATGGAAACAAAGACTTTGTCAATAGGGAAGGGTGTTGGGGGTGAAGGGAGCACAGGGTATGGGGAAAAAATAAGAACCAAGATACATCATGTAAAGGTACAAACACCCAATGATAAATGTAAAAGTACCAATAAATGTGCCAACAGAGAGAAGCTGAGCCAGTCCCAGCACCTGGAAGAAAACTCCCCCACCGCCATTCCATGCTCCAAGGACAGAGAAGGTGAGAGGCGTGGGTGCCAGAAGCACCTCCCCCCTCCCGGGGTAGAAATGAGAAGACATGAAAACAAGCCTCAAAAACAAACTTCCGGATCACCTACAGCAACCACAGAGGGAAACGAGTTGAAACAATATGATACTCAACCACGTGGACTCTCTGAACTGGCAACAAAAGAGGATCTGGGAAAAATGAAATCTGAAATAATTACTCAGGTAACAGCAAAGATTTTGCTCATGGTGCAAGACATGATTAAGAAATCTAGAGAGGACACAGATAAAAAATAGAGGATCTGAGGAACATGATGGAATCCCAACATAGGAAACAAATGGAATCCATAAAACAGATTTCCAGGAGATTAAAAGCTCCATCAAAAGTCTGCGCAACAGAATGAACCAAGGTGAGGATAGAATTTCAGATATGGAAGAAAAGATTGCAATTAGTGACCAGGAAAAGAAAAATTACTTTAAAATTGTAAGGGAACAGGAGAAATCCATCCAGCAGCTGCTAGACTATGCAAAGAGAATAACATAAGACTGATTGGAGTCAGTGAAGAAACAGGAGAGAGTGAAGATGACATAAAAAAAACTCTTCACAGAAGTGATGGCAGGAAACTTCCCAAGGAGGGGAAAAGAACTTGACATACAGATAAGTGAGGCATATAGGACTCCAAATAGCCTTAATCAAAAAAAATCTACACATAGGCATATAATAGTTAGGATTCCAGAAATCCAACAGAAGAATTAAGTTCTACAAACAGTGAGAGAAAAGAAACAAATCACATACAAAGGAAAGCCCATCAGAATCACAGCACACTTCCCAATGCAAACCCTCAAGGCAAGAAGAGCTTGGAGTGATGTATTTCAAGCCCTAAAGAAAAACAGCCTCCAACCCAGACTCATGTACCCTGCAAAACTATCTTTCAAAATTGATGGAGAAATAAGATACTTTCATGATAAAGAGCACCTCAGGAACTTCCTGAACACCAAACCGGCACTCCAAAAAATTTCAGACAATACCCTAGGAAAAGACAATGAGGATTACAACCCCAGGAAAGCCAGCACAATGAATCCATTGGGTGTGACAAATTAAAAGCAAAGGGGGACAATCTAACAAAAAGAAAAAGTCATGACAAGGATTTTAAAACTTAACTTCATCTCCCTAATGAGTGTATAATTCAATCTTATTATTGTACTGATTAGTATTTTTCTGATTCTAGAGTTGCACACCATTCCTTGTGCTATACTGTCTATTTATCATCTTATGTCTACTTTTTAATTGGGTTGTTTATTAATAAGCTGTAAGTGTTCTTTATATAGTCTGGTCATAGGTTATATGCATTGTAAATATGGTCTGTTTAAGGACTACTTTTCATTTTAATGGTGTCATTTAAAGTTCTAAATTTTGATGGAATCTCATTTATCAATTTTTTTTTATTTTATACATCATGTTTTTTGTATCCTAGGAAGTTCTTGCCTACCCTAAATTCATAAACATTTTCCCTTATAATTTCTTCTTAAAGTTTTATACTTTTAGGCTTTCATGTTTAAGTTCATAGATCCCTTCAAGTTATTTTCATGTATGGAAATAAAGGGTTGAGGTTAATTTTTTATATATAGATACCAGGTATTCTAGTGCCATTTACTGAAAATACTATCTCTTCCTTGGCTCGTAAATTGAGTGTATATTCTATAAAATGCTAATGTTAAATAATCTTTCAAAACTCAGTGGACCATATATGTGTGGTTCCATTTCTAGATTCTCTGTTTTATTCCAATGATCTATATGTCTTTCCTTACACCAACACTGCCTTGATTACTGTAGCTTTAGAAGAAGTCTTAAAAAATGAGAAATTAGAGACATTTATAGCTAAATGGATGCACATTGAGGTGATATTCTTAAGTGAAATAAATAGGACACACATGTATGAATACCAAATAGTTTCTCTGGTGTGAGAAACTGAAAGTGTAAATGGGGACTAAAATGTATAATAGGTAATGTGAAATAGGAAGAAAAGGGGTAAAGGGGAAGGAAGTGGGAGGGGTAGGGGAAAGGAAAGAAGGGTATGGAATTAATATGAGAAAATGGAAAAATAGGATCAAAATCTTTGTAAATAGGGAGGAATGGAGGGGTTGAAGGGAGAGCTGGCAAGGGTGAAAAATATGAACCAAGAGAGATTATGTAAAGGTGCAAATTTCCAATGATGAATGTCATTATATTGTATACCTAAAATGTACCAATGATTAGAATGAATAATCAATAATGCAAAATAGGAAGAAAAGTTCCAAAGAGGTAGGGGTAGTGGGAGAGGCAGGGGAAAGGAAAAATGATGAGAAATGGAAAAAATGGAAATAAAGTCTTTGTAAGTAAGGAAGGGTGGAGAGGGTGAAGGGAGGGCTAGGAATAGGGAAAAAATAAGAACCAAGATGCATCATGTAAAGGTACAAGTTCCCAATGAGAAATGCAATTGTCTTGTATACCTAAAATGTACCAATAAAAGAATTTTTTTAAAAAAAGAAGAAGTCTTAAAATTAGGTACTGAATGTCTTCTAACAGTTTTTTGTCCTTTTTTTAAAACCTTTCTAGGTCCTTTGTTCTCTTACATAACTTTTAAACTTCAATATCCAGTTCTTCATTTATAGCAAGTATATACAGACCTGAATTTTTATATATATCTTGTGTTTTCTTATCCTGCTAAATTCAAATACAAGTTCTAGGGGCTCCTAGACATTTCTTAGTATTTTCTTTGTAGATGATCATTTCATCTACATATAAAGATTTTGCTTCTGCCATGCCAATCCTATCCTAGTTGTATCATTTTATTGCCAGACTATTTTGGTGGGGAGTAGGTTTCAAAGTTTAATGGACAGATAAACAGTAAGCATATCTGCCCTTGTTCCCCACCTTAAGGAGAAAGCATTGTATCTTCTCCATTCATATAAGGCGTTCTTGCTGGAAGTATGGAGTACATATCTTTAATCTGTTGAGAAGATTCTGTTCTACTTCTAGTCTGCTGATAGCTTTTACCATGAACAGCTGTAGAATTTAGTCCAATACTTTTTCTCCAACTACTCACAGGATCGTATGGCTTTTTCCTTTCCTCTGTTAAAATGATGACTTTTGAGGATGGATCTTCCAATGCTGAACCAACACTGCCATCCCTATAACAAAACCACTTTCTACATCCTGCTAGATCTGACTTCTAATAGTTTGTTTTGTTAAACAAACTTCTATCTATATTCATACTTTTTTCTTTTATTATCTTGATCCAGTTTTAGGATTAGCACAATGTTGAGTTCCTAAAATGAGGGGAGAAGTGTTCCCTCTTTTTTCTGCTTTAATTGTTTGATATAATTTATCAGTTAAAATTTTTATGAACCTGCTGTTGTCATATAGGTAGATTTTCAAGCTACAAATATACTTTCATTATGAGATGCTATTCAAATTTTATATTTCCTCCAGAGTTAGTTTCATTAATTTGTCTTCCAAGGCACTTCTTAGAAGTTGTCAAATTTATTTCAAAACAGATTGTTGTAATATGCTTTCTATATCCTTTTAAATTCTGTAAAATCTGTGGTAATGTCTCCTAGATCTTGATATTGTAATTTTAAAAATGTATAATTGATATTGTGTAATAGGAAGAAAGGTCTAAAGGAGCAGGGGAAGTGGGAGGGGTAGGGGAAAGGAAGAAAGGGAAAAGAAAAAATATGAGAAAAGGAAAAAAATGGAAAGAAAGTTTTTGCAAATATCAAAAGGTGGGGGGCATGAAGGGAGGGCAGGGGAATGGGGAAAAAAATAAGAACCAATATACTCATGTAATGGTACAAGATCCCAATGTAACTGTATTTTATACCTAAAATGTACCAATAAACTTAATGGGAAAAAATGTGCCAATAAAAAGAATGCACCAATAAAAGAATTTAAGCAAAGAGTTTAGAACTTTAAAAGACATTGTTAAGGGGCTGGGGATTTAGCTCAGTGGTTCCACTGCCCGGCTTGCAAGCACAAGGACCCAAGTTCAATCCCTGGTACCAAAAAAAAAAACAAAAAAAAGGAAAGAAAAAAAAGACATCATTAAGGAAATGAAAAATAGAGAGAAGGAGGCTTCCAGGCCAACGTATCACCACTCCCATCACAGTGGGAGTCTTGTGGGCCATAGTACCACTGCTCCCAGTGCATAGGTGGAGCCTTCCAGGTTGATGTGCCAACACCCCAGCACAGAGGAGGAGGCTTGTAGGCCAATGTACCACCACACCCAATGCAGAGGAGGAGGCTTCTAGATTGATCTGCCACCATTCCCATCAGAAAGGAGGAAGCTTCCAGGTTGATGTGCCATCACTCCCAGCACAGAGGTTTAGGCTTCTGGGCCAATGTACCACTGCTCCAAGGACAGAGGAGGAGGCTTCCAGGCCAACATACAACCACTCCCAGCACAGAGGAGGTGTCACAAGCCAATAACAGTAGTTCACCTCCCCCCCCCATAAAAATGAGAAGACACATAGACAAGCCTCAACAACAGACTTCCAGATCTCCTACAGGAACCCCAAAGGGAAATGAGATGGAACACTCTGATACTCAACAACCTGGACTCCCTGAACTAGAAACAGAAGAGGATCTGAAAAAAATGAAATCAGAAATAATTTCTTAGATAACAGCAGAGATTGTGCCCATAGTGCAAGACATGATTAATAAATTTAGAGAGGAGCAGAGGAACATGATGGAATCCCAACATAGGAAACAAATGGAATCCTTAAAACAGATGCAAACAGATTTCCAGGAGATTAAAAACTACATTGAAAGTCTATGCAGCAGAAAAGGGGAGGGGGAAGTGGGAGGGATAGGAGAAAGGAAAGAAGGGAATGGAATTAATATGAGAAAATGGAAACAAAGTCTTTGTAAATATGGAGGGATGGAGGGGTTGAAGGGAGGGCAGGGGAAGGGAGAAAAATAAGGACCAAGAGAGATTATGTAAAGGTGCAAATTTCCAATGATGAATGTCATTATATTGTATACCTAAAATGTACCAATAAAATAAAATTTACAAAAAGAAAATGAAAAGTAGTCCTTATACAGAACATATTTATAATACATATAACCAATGACCAGAATATATAAATAACACAGTGCTCATTAATAGAGAACCAAATTAAAAAGTAGACACAAGAAGATAATTAATAGCCTGTACAACACAAGAAAATGTATGCAACACTAGAATCAGAAAAATACTAATCAGTACAATAAGAAGATTGTATTATACACTCATTAGGGAGATTAATTGAAAGGTTTTTAAAGAACAAATGTCAGCTTAGGTGTGAACCAGATAGAGCTTTCTAATACTGCTAATGCAAATGTAAAATGATAAAACCATTTTGGAAAACAATATAGAAATTTCTTGTATTACTATTAAGAACCAACATTTCTGTTCTTAAGTTTTTACTTAAGAGAAATGAAAACACATGTTCACGGTAGATTTGTACATATGAGTTGACTATCCCTTATCTGAAATTCTTCAGAAAAGACTTGTTTCAGATTTTGGGTTGAAACCCACGTGATCTGCAAAGAGGATGGCTACTCCTGCTTTTTGGGGGGTTCCTGTTGCATGGAGTATTGTTTTCCACCCTTTAACTTTCAGTCTATGAGTTTCTTTTTAAATTGTATTTCTTGTATGCAGCATATTGTTGGATCTTGCTTCTTTTTTTTTTTTCAAACAAGGGATCAAACTCTGGTCCTTGTGCTTGTGCCACAGGTGGCCAAACCACTGTGCTAAATTCCTGGCTCTGTATCTTGCTTCTTGACCCATTCTGCCAGTCTATTTCTTTTGATTGGTAAATTGAGATCATTAACATTGATAGTTATAACTGATACATATTGACTTATCATTGTCATGACTTTTTCTTTTTGCTGGATTCTCCCCCTTTCCATTTAATTTTTTGTCATGCCCAATGGATTCATTCTCCTGTGTTTCCTGGGGTTGTGATCTTCATTTTCTTTTCCTAGGATATTGTCTAAAATTTTTTGGAGTGCTGGTTTGGTATTCCTAAAGTTCCTAAGGTGCTCTTTGTCATGAAAGTATCTTACTTCTCCATCAATTTTGAGAGATAGTTTTGCAGAGTACATCAATCTGGGTTGGAGGCTGTTTTCCTTTAGGGCTTGAAATATGGCACTCCAAGCTCTTCTTGCCTTGAGGGTTTGCATTTAGAAGTCTGCTGTGATTCTGATGGGCTTTTCTTTGTATGTGATTTCTTTCTTTTCTCTAACTGCCTATAGAATTTTGTTCTTCTGTTGAGTTTCTGGAATCTTAACTGTTATATGCCTATGTGTATATTGTTTTTGATCAAGGGTAGTTGGAGTCCTATATGCCTCACTTATCTGTATGTGAAGTTCTTCTTCCCTGCTTGGGAAGTTTTCTGCCATTACTTCTGTGAGTAGTTTTTTCATTGTCATCTGCACTCTCTCCTGTTTCTTCAGTGAAACCTGTCAGTCTTATATTATTCTTCTTTGTATCATGTAGCCACTGATGAATTGATTTCACATGGTCCCTTAGTATTTTAAAGAAATTTTTCTTTTCCTGGTCACTAATTGCAATCTTATCTTGTATATCTGAAATTCTGTCCTCACATTGGCCCATTCTGCTGTGTAAACTTTCAATGGAGTTTTTAATCTCCTGGAAATCTGTTTGCATCTGTTTTATGGATTCAGTTTATTTCGTATGGTGGGATTCCAATATGATCCTCATCTCCTCTATTTTTTTTTATCTGTGTCCACTGTAGATTTATTAATCATGTCTTGCACTATGGGCACCATCTCTGCTATTATCTGAGAAATTATTTGTGATTTCATTTTTTCCAAATCCTCTTTTGTTGCTAGTTCAGGGAGTTCATGGTGGTGTTGGGTATCAGATTGTTCCATCTCATTTCCCTTTGAGGTTGACTTAGATGATCTGGAAGTCTGGTTTTGAGGCTTGTTTACCTGCTTCTCATTTCAACAGATACAGCCTGCCGTGCCTTTGTTGAGGCAACATTTTGCTCACCCAGTGGTCTTCAATTCTCAGAAAGCCACAGAGCTATCTTTTCTCTTCTGCTCACCAGTACACTAATTCCCCGGTTCAGAAAGGTGGCCTTTTGCATCCCCAGCTGACCCGTTGTCTGGGTGGGGCTCTGGCTGGGGCCTGTGCACACTTGGGATGATATCTAGGTGTGCCACTGGCTAGGGGCTCTATGTAGGTGTTGTCTGGGAGGTTCTTTTGCTGGGGGCTGTGCACCTCAGTTCCTGTTTTGTGAGCAAGCTTCTGGCTAGGGTGTCACACACTTACTGATGGTATTGGCAGGAACCTCTGGCTGTTGCTTGTGCACTTATGCAGCTATTTTCCAGGCAGGCTCTTGGCTTGGGCCAGTATGGCCCGGCTTCTGGGGTCAGGATGGAGCCCTGTCTGGGATCTGCTTGCAGCCACACTGCTCTGGTCCAAACCACTGCTCCCCCAATTAAAGTGGTCTGGTGTGCCTTTATTGTAGAGATTTTCAATTTTCTGATGGGCTTTAATTTTCATCATGGGGCCTCAGAGAGGCCCTCTTTCTGTTATTCACTTCTACTCTATCTTCTCAAGCTCAGAACAATGTCTTTTATGACACCTGCAACTCTGCAGTGTGGATGCATGTAATGGGTCAGCACAGCAGGTGGTGTGTGTGCTGGCACCTGCAAGGCTCACCTCCTCAGCATTCTGGGGTGGTGGTATGATGGCCCAAGAGGCTCATCTCCTCAGTGCTCTGGGGTGGTGGGCCCATGGGATCTTTTTAAAGATTCCATGAAGTTTCTCATAAACCCTATACATTGAAGAACTGTGTTAAAAGCCTGAGTTCCAACTGGTCATTTTAAATCCACAGAGCCACCTGTGATAGATGGCCACTAAAGAACTGAGGAATTCCTGTGCTCTGCTAATCTGTAATTAGCACCAGATTGAGGGTTCATGGCCACACATTCTGGACTCCTCTTTGAACCCAGGAGTGGTTCTTCCTTTTCTTATTTCCAATGAAAACTCCTAACCTCCTCCTTTGGTTCATAATTTAATTCTTGGTTAAAGTTCACATTTAAAATAGAGTAGCTACCCCTGCTTTTTTCTGAGTTCACATGGAGCATTGTTTTCCATCCTTTGCCTTTCAGTCTATGAATTTCTTTTTTGAGTTAAATGTGTTTCTTGTATGCAGCATATTTTTGGATATTGTTTCTCGATCCATTCTGGCAATCTGTTTCTTTTGATTGGTGAATTGAGACCATTTACATTGATGGATATAACATATGTAACATGACTTATCCTTGTCATGTTATTTTCCTGCCATTGGTTCCCTGTCTTTCCCCACTGTTTAATTGCTTGCCCTGCCTGGTGACTTCCTTTTATTGATGTCCTTGGGATTATGGTCTTCAAATACATATTTCTGAAGTACCCTTCCGACTTCTGGAAAGATGGTGGAGTGATGAGCCACAGAGAAAGAGTCTCTCCAAGATTTGGTACCCTGACACTGGAATATAGCAGTGTGAGGAGGAGGAGAAGGAGGGAAGTGGGTCCCCAGGACCCAGGAAGGATATGAGGACAGCATTGAGGTCTACAGGGGAAGTGAAGAGACTTTAATGAAGATGAAGGAGGTACCAAGCATCACTCTCTTGCAGAACCCAGACTCTCTATGAGGGAAAGGTGAGCTGAACGTGGAGATGCATTGTGATTACTGGAGACCCCAGAGGCCTCCATAAAGAAATGCACCAGTGTAACAGAGGAGCAGACCCACCAGACTGCAGCAGCTGGTGAGCTAACCAGGTTCAGACATCATCCAGGCAAGAATGATTGGCTGGTAGCCATCTTGAAGAGGGTCCAACTGAGCTTGGAACTCAGAATAGCTGTGAGCAGACTCCATCTAGTGGCTCCCGGTACCTTGGTGTGGGTGCCAAGTTCAAGTCAGCAGGTGGGCAGAGGGCAGAGTTCAAGCTGGCAGGAAACTCATAGACTGTTGTAGATTCAAGAAATTTGGTTCCATCCTCATAGTCAGAAACTGGCCTGAACTTCAGAGGAACTAAAGGGGCAGGCTAGCTGGGATTATACACTATCCCAGCATGAAGCTGCAGCTAACTTGGTGGGATTAATAAACTTGGGTCTGGACTCTGTTTGCCCACATTGCCTAACAGTGACAACAGAGACATGCCTTGAATTGGAATTTGGGGGTTTTTCCTCATTTTTCTTATTTCTCTTTAATGTTTCTTCTTTTTCCTTTCTTTGTTCCTCCTTTATAGTTCTTGTTTTGTTTTGCCTTTTCTTGACTGTTTGAACACAGTTTCTAGTTTGTTGCTGTTGTTCTGTTCTTGTTTTTATTTTTTCTTTTCTCTTACCCATATGTCTTCTTCACCAGTTTTCTAAAGTTTGTCCTCCAGCCTTGCTTCTGATGTGTTCCTCTTCTTCTATTCCTATTTTTCATCCCCTATCCCTTTTTAAATTTTTCCTCTAAGGGTAAAATTGTCATATTAAGGGCTACAATTCTTCATTTTCTAGGCTGTATTTGATGCTATTATTATGTTGATTGTACTACTTTGGAGAAGATGACATAATTGTGCTAATCAGTTTTTCTTTTTTTTTCTTTTAAATTCATTTATTGGTACATTTTAGGTATACAATACATTTACATGCATCATTGGGAACTTGTACCTTTACATTATGTATCTTGGTTCTTATTGTTTCCCCATTCCCCTGCCCTCCCTTCAACCTCTCCATCCCTCCCTATTTGCAAAGGCTTTGTTTTCATTTATTTCTTATCTTGTATTTTTTCCTTTCCCTTTTTTTCTTTCCCCTACCCCTCCTACTTCCTTACCATTTAGACCTTTTCTTCTATTTCACATTATCAATTATTCATTTTAGTCCTTATTTACATTTTCAGTTTAGCATACCAGAGAAACTTTGGTATTTACAGGTTTGTCCTCACTTATATGTCCTCAATGTTTTTTGGGTCTTCAATGTAGACTATCATATTTTCAGCAAATGATGACAGTTTAACTTCTTCCTTTCCTATCTTTATTCCTTTTATTTCTTTCTCTTGTCCAATTGCTGTGGCTAATATTTTAAGAACTATATTGAACAGGAGTGATGATAGTGGACATCCTTGTTTTGTTCCTGATTTTAGTGTGAAAGTTTACAGTTTTTGACCATTTAGTAAGATGTTCGCTGTTGGTTTTTCATGGATAGCCTTGATCAGATTGAGATAAAGACCTTCTATTCCTATTTTCTGAAGGGTTTTTATCATAAATGGGTGTTGGATTTTGTTGAATGTTTTTTCTGTATCTATTTAGATGATCATATGGTTTTTGTCCTTGGCTCTGTTAATACAGTGTATTACTTTTTTTTTGTACTGGGGATTGAACTTGGGTCCTTGCACTTGTGCAGCAGGCAGCAAAACTACTGAGCTAAATCCCCGGCCCCAAATATTGTATTACATTTATTGTTTTACATGTGTTTAACCATCCTTGGATCCCGGGAATAAATTGGACTTGGTCAGGGTGTATGATTTTCTTGATGACCCTCTTTATTCTGTTTGACAGTATCTTGTTGAGCATTTTTGCATCTATATTCATTAGAGAGATTGGCCTGTAGTTGTCTTTTTTGGTTGTGTCTTTCCCTGGTCTTGGAATCAAAATAACACTTGCTTCCAGGAATGAATTTGGGAGTGTTGTTTCTCTTTCAATTTCATTGAAGAGTTTAAAGAATAGTGGCAACAGTTTTTCCCTAAATGTCTTGTAGAATTAAGCCATGAAGCCATCCATGCCTGGGCTTTTCTTTGTTGGTAAATTTTTAATTACATTTCTAATTTCACTGATTGTAATTGGGGTGTCTAGGATTTTTATATATTATTTGTTCAACTTTGGTGATTCTATGTATCTAGGAATCTGTCCATTTCTTCTGTGTTTTCCATTTTATTAGAGTACAGGTTCTCAAAGTAGATATTGATGATCCTCTGCATTTCGGCTGAATCTATTGTGACTTCAACTTTTTTGTTCCAAATTGAATGTATTTGAGGCTTTTCTTTCCTTTTTTGATAAGGTTGGCTAAAGGCTTATCAATTTTATTTATTTTTTTAAAAACCAACTCTTCAATTCATTGATTTTTTTTGGTATTAAATTCTTTTATTGGTACATTGTAGGTATACAACACAATTACATTTCTCATTGGGAATTGTACCTTTATATAATGCATCTTGGTTCTTATTTTTTCCCCATTCCTAGCCCTCCCTTCATGCCCTCCACCCTTCCCTGTTTACAAAGACTTTATTTCCATTTTTTCCATTTCTCATCATTTTTCCTTTCCCTTCTTTCCTTTCCCCTGCCCCTCCATTCATTGATTTTTTTTTTTGTATCATTATGTTAGTTTGCATTCCATTGGTTTCTGCTCTTATCTTTATAATTCCTCCCTTCTATGAGCTTTGGGTTTGTCTTGCTCTTCCTTTTTAGGAGCTTGAGGTTAAGCATTAGGTTTTTTATTTGAGCTCTCTCTGTTTTCCTAGTATAAGCATTCACTGCTATAAATTTCCCTAGTAGAACTGCTTTCATTGTGTCCCATAGATTCCTGTATGTTGTATTGATATTAGCATTTAATTGTAGAAACTGTCTAATTCCTTCTTTAATTTCCTCTGTGACTCAATCGTTGTTCAGGAGAGTGTTATTCAATTTCCATGTGTTTGTGGTGTTCTTGCAGTTTCTTATGCTATTGATCTCCAACATTTTTGCACCATGGTCTGATAATATACAGGGGATAACTTCAATTGCTTTGCATTTTTTAAGCATGACCTATGAGATAGCATGTGGTCTATTTTCGAGAATGATCCATGTGCAGTTGAAAAGAATGTCTATTCTGATTTTGTGGGGTGGAACACACTCTGTAGATATTTATTAAGTCTCTTTGTTCAAAAGTTTGGTTCAGTTCTAGTATTTCTTTGTTGATTTTCTGTCTAGATGATCTGTCTATTTCTTACAGTGAAGTATTGAGGTCTCCTACTATAATTGTATTACTGCTTATTTGGTTTTTTATGTCCATTAATATTTGTTTTGTATAGTTGGGAGAACTAGTATTTGGTGCATATATATTTATAATTATCATCTCTTCTTGGATTGTTCCCTTTACAAGGATGTAGTGACCTTCTTTGTCCCTCTTAATTAGTTTTGGCTTGAAATCCACCTTGTCTACAAATAAAATAGCTATCCCTGCTTTTTTTCTGGATTACTCTCACATGAACAGTTGTTTTCCCTCCTTTTACTTTCAGTCTATGAATTTCTTTTTGTGTTAAGTGTGTTTCTTGTATACAGAATATTGTGGGATTTTGCTTTTTAATCCATTCTGTGAGTCTATTTCTTTTGATTGGTGAGTTGAGGCCATTAACATTGATGGTTATAACTGATACATATTGATTCATCCTTGTTATGTTATTTTTCTGTGGTAGGATTTTTTATTTTTAATTTTCCCCCTTTCCCTTTTATTTCTTGCCTGCCTGATGGCTTTACTCTGTTGGTCCTCATGGAGTTGTGACACTCATTGCTTTTTGTAGGATGTTGTTTAGAATTTTATTGGGTGCTGGTTTGATATTCATGAAGTTTCTCAGATGTTCTTTGTCATGGAAGTATCTTATTTCCCCATCAATTTTTAAAGATAATTTTGCAGGATACAACAGTGTAGGTTGAAGGTTACTTTCTTTTAGGGTTTGAAATACCTCATTCCAGGCTCTCCTTGACTTGAGGGTTTGTGTTAAAAAGTCTACTGTGATTCTGGCAGGCTTCCCTTTGTATGTGATTTCTTTCTTTTCTCTAATTGCATGTAGGATTTTGATCTGTTGGGTTTCTGGGGTCATGACTATTATATGTCTAGGTGTAGACTTTTTTCTATCATGGCATTTTGAGTTCTATATGCCTCAATTATCTGTATGTCAAGTTCTCATCCTGTGTTTGAGAAGTTTCTTGTGATTAATTCTGTGAACAGATTTTATATCATTTGTACTTTTCCTGCTTTTTCTTGGACTCCTATCAGTCTTATGTTATTCTTCTTTTCATCATCTTGCAGCTGCTGGATTGATTTCTCATGGTTCCTTACTATTTTTAAGAAATCTCTTTTCATGGTCACTAAGTGCAATCTTGTCTTCTATATCTGATAGTCTATCTTCACATTCCCTTAATCTGCTGTGCATACTTTCAATGGAGTTTTTAATCTCCTGAATATCTGTTTGAATCTGTTTCATGGATTCCATTTCTTTCCTATGTTTAGTGTTCATGGTTTCCATTTCTTTCCTATGCTGGGCATTCATGGCTTTCATCATGGTCCTGAGCTCATCTATTTTTTTTGTCTGTTTCTGTTTTAGAGTCTCTAATCATGTCTTTCATTTTGCTCACCATCTCTATAGTTACCTGGGAAATTGTTTCTGTTTTGAATTTTTCTAGAGCCTCTTTCATCTGTTTTGTTACTTCCTGTGCTATCAGTTTAGGGTATCCAGGTGATCGTCAGATTTTTCCACCTCATTTCCCCCAGAATTTGCCTTTGGTGCACTGGAAGTCTTGGGTTGCACCTTGGTTAAATGTCTTCTCATTTCGAATTTTGTTGGTGGTGCTGTTTTTTGCTTTAATTCCTGGGCTGATACTTCAATATTGCTTATTGTGAGTATCTTTATTACTTGTGTTTAGAGCCCTTATGGAGTGATTGCTTCTCAGAGACATCTTCCAGGTGTAGATGGTCCTTATAGGCTTTGAGTCTCTAATGACTCTTAGGCAATCTTGTTTTCAGTATACCAGAGAAGACAACTGATTAGATCAATCATGATGCCTTAACCCAATTGCTACAATCAGCAACAACAACAGCATCAAACAAAGCTTAGAAAATGACAATATGTGGTACCAATTATTCTGTCACCTTTAACCATGTGAGCTAGATCAAAGCCAAGGACCAGCCCAAAATAAGTTTGTAGTAAATAAATCCTTCAATATAGCAAATTTATCCTTTTGGATAAGGATTTAGAAGAGGTTGGGGAGGGAGGGATAGAAAGATAGAAGGTGGAGAAAAGTTTAGAATTGAGGCCAGAGGAGATGGGCATATCATGCAAATTGTTGGAAACTGTTGAAGAAAGGAGGAAAAGACAGAGTGAATGAACATTGACAAGAACAGAACAACCTAAAAGCCATAGGGATCCTAGATACTGTATTCTCCTTCCTATAAGAATAGTGACTGGGCCAGGGATTTAGCTCAGAGGTTCCACTGTCTCCCTCACAAGCACAAGGACCCAAGTTCAATTCCCAATACCAAAAAAAAAAAAAAAAGAATAGTGACAGTTGAGAGAAGGGAACAGAGAGAAAAACAATCTGAAATAGGACAGGAACAGGAACAAAGAGGGAGAGAAATTCAGAACAAGAAGGGAGAGAGAGAAAAAAGAGAAAAAAATACATATATTTTTAAAAAGAGCCTCCCTCAGGGTATATCTCTGTTCTCCTGGAAGACAATGTGGGCAGTAGTGTGCAGATCTAAGTCTATTAATGTCAGCAAACCAGCTGTAGTTCACTTAGATTCAGTCTGATTTCTGGCTGCAAGGCCCAAGTTGAGGTCCCTGACCTCTTGCAGGATTTAAGTCTGCAAGGTCCTACTGCAAGATCCAGCTGTTTTTCCTCCAAAGTGAGCCCAGGTTCCTATGAGAGGTACTAATCCCACCAAATTACCAACCACAGTGGCCCAGTGTGCCTTTACTGCAGAGATTTTCTTCATTTTCCCTGTAGGCTTCAATTTTCATTGAAGTGCCTCAGAGAGACCTTCTCTCTGTTGTTCACTTCTGCTCTATGTTCTGGAGCTCATAACCATGGCCTTTATGGCCCCTTGGTGCCTCTGCAGTGTGGATACCTACACTGTGTGGCCCACACAGTGGTGAGCTCCGGAGGTGTGGCCCTGGCATCAGCAGGATGGAGGTTCTGCTAATCAGTTCTTCCTCCTCATATAGCAAGAATGAATTTGCTTAAGGGTCTTTAAAAAACCCCATAGGCCAGTGCCAAAGAACTGGCAGCTGGGCCAAGGAGGCAAAAATTTCTTATCCCCAATAAATTGAAGAGGTAGAATGCTGGAACAGACTAAAAATCCCAAAAGCTAGTTACATCTGGACCATGATTCTGAGAAGTAGTCATTTCCTAAGGGTTTTGCATACTGGCAATAAAACTACTTGTCATACACAATTAACAAGCATCAACCCAGGAATCAAATTTTTAAAAAAATAGAAAATGAGAAGACATTTAAACAAGACACAACCCCCACAGACTTTCAACTCACCAAAGGTGAACCCTGGGGGCAAAGAAGTGGAACAATAGGAAAGCCACCCACTTGGACTCTGAAATGGCAACAGCAGAAATAACAAAGCAGAAAAATGAGGCTCTAGAAAACAATCAAAGCAGAAATAATTTCCCAGATAACTACAGAGATGGTAAGCATAATGAGATACACAGGAAAAAAAAAAGAAGAAGAAGAGCCCAGGAGCATGATGGAAACCATGAATGCCAAGCATAGGAAAGAAATAGAATCTATGAAACAGATTCAAACAGATATCCAGGAGATTAAAAACATCATGGAAAGTATACACAGCAGAATGAGTCAATGTGAAGACATAATATCAGATATAGAAGACAGAATTGTGGTTAGTGATCATGAAAAGAGAGATTTCTTAAAAATAGCAAGGGACCATGAGAAATCAATCCAGCAGCTGCTAGATGATGCAGAAAAGAATAATATAAGATTGACTGCAGTTAATGAAAAAACAAGAGCTAGTGAAAATGACATAAAAAACCTGTTATCAGAAGTAATGTCAGAAAACTTCCCAAACAAAGAAAAAGTATTTGACAGACAGATAAGTAAGGCATATAGGACTCCAATTAGCCATAACCAAAAATAGTCTTCCCCAAGACAGATAATAGTCAAGATTCTAGAAATTTAACACAAGGACAGAATATTCAAAGCTGTTAGAGAAAAGAAACAAATCATCTTTAAAGAAAGCCCATCAGGGCTGAGGATTTAGCTCAGTGGTTTCTCCCCTTGCTGCACAAGCACAAGGACCCAAGTTCAATCCCCAGTACCAAAAAAGGAAAGAAAGAAAGAAAACCCATCAAAATCACAGCAGACTTCTCAATACAAATTCTCAAGTCAAGGAGAGCTTGGAGTGAAATATTTCAAGCCCTATAAGAAAACAACCTCCAACCCAGATTGATGAACCCTGCAAAGCTAGCCTTCAAAATTGATGAAGAAATAAAATACTTCTGTGACAAAGAACACCTGAAGAGGGCTGGGGATTTAGCTCAGTGGCTCTAAGTGCACCTGCTTTGCAAATGCAAGGTCCTGAGTTCTATCCCGTGTACAAAAAAAAGAACACCTGAAGAAATTCATGAACACCAAACCAGCACTCCAACATGTTCTGAAAGATATTCTAGAAAGAGACAATAAGAATTACAACTCCATGAACCCCAGCAGAATGCATCCACCAGGAAAGGCAAGAAATTAAACAAAAGGAAAGAAGGAAGCCAACAGCAGGAAAATAACATGAAAGAGATAAGACAATAAATATCACTCACAACCATCAATGTTAATGGTCTCCATTCACCAATCAAAAGAAACAGACTGGCAGAATGGATCAAGAAGCAAGATCTATAAAGGCAGGGCAGGGGAATGGGGAAAAAATAAGAACCAAGATACATCGTGTACAGGTAAAAGATCCCAATGATGAATGTAACCATATTGTATACCTAAAATGTACAAATAAACTAAATGGAAAAAAAGAAGCAAGATCCAACAATATTCTGCATACAAGGAACAGATTTAATTAAAAAACAAATTCACTGACTGAAAATCAAGGGATAGAAAACAATGCTCTATATATGCAACAGGAGCCTGGAAAAAAGTAGGGGTAGCTCTACTATTTGCAGATAAAGTGGACTTTAATCCAAGACTGATTAAGAGAGACAAAGAAGGTCTCTACATCCTGGTAAAGGGAACAATTCCAGAGGAAGATATAACAATCCTAAATTTATATGCACCAAATAGCAGTGCATTGAACTATATAAAACAAATATTGGCACGTGCGAGTGGTGGGGCTTTCTCTGGAGCTGTTGGAGAGATCCAGAGTATTTCTCCTGAGTTGCTGATTAGCCAGTTGTGGTTCAACATGCAGAAGTGAGCAAGTGGTGCAAAGCAATGGAACTGATGGGTGATGAGGATGTGAGTGCGTTTGAAGGCTTCCACACCCTCTACTCCAGGAACATGAATAAACTGGACAATAGGCAGGACCAGATGATACCATGAAGAGAAGTTTACAGGCCCTCTATTGCCAACTGTTAAGTACCCAGGTAACTCAGCATCTCAGAATTAAATGAGTGCAGTCCGGAGATGCATTAAAATGGAGGTTGGTAGAGACTACGGCTGTGTGTTGATGGAAATTAGGCTGGAAGGAAGCTCCCCCACAACCATCACAAGCTCCTAGGGCAGAGAAGCTGAGCAGGTCCCAGCACCTGGAAGGAAGCTCCCCCGCTGCCATCCCAAGCTCCTAGGGCAGAGAAGCTGAGCCAGTCCCAGCACCCGGAAGGAAACTCCCCCACTGCCATCCCAAGCTCCTAGGGCAGGGAAGGTGAGCCACTCGGGTGCCAGAAGCACACCCGCCCCCGCCATAGAAGTGAGAAGACAGGTAAACAAGCCTCAAAAACAGACTTCTGGATCACCTACAGCAACCCCAAAGGGAAAAGAGATGGAACAATCTGATACTCAACCACGTGGACTCTCTGAACTGGCAACAAAAGAGGATCTGGGAAAAATGAAAGCAGAAATAATTACTCAGATAACAGCAAAGATTTCACTCATGGTCCAAGAAATGATTAATAAATCTAGAGAGGACACAGATAAAAAAATAGAGGAGCTGAGGAATGATGGAATCCCAACATAGGAAACAAATGGAATCCATAAAACAGATGCAAACAGATTTCCAGGAGATTAAAAACTCCATCGAAAGTCTGCACAGCAGAATGAACCAATGTGAGGATAGAATTTCAGATATGGAAGAAAAGATTGCAATTAGTGACCAGGAAAAGAAAAATTGCTTCAAAATTGTAAAGGAACATGAGAAATCAATCCAGCAGCTGCTAGACGATGCAAAGAAGAATAACATAAGACTGATTGGAGTCAATGAAGAAAGAGGAGAGACTGCAGATGACATAAAAAAACTCTTCACAGAAATGATGGCAGGAAACTTCCCAAGGAGGGGAAAACAACTTGACATACAGATAAGTGAGGCATATAGGACTCCAAATAGCCTTAATCAAAAAAATCTACACATAGGCATATAATAGTTTAAAATCCAACAGAAGAACAAAATTCTACAAGCAGTGAGAGAAAAGAAACAAATCACATACAAAGGAAAGCCCATGAGAATCACAGCACACTTCCCAATGCAAACCCTCAAGGCAAGAAGAGCTTGGAGTGATGTATTTCAAGCCCTAGAGGAAAACAGCCTCCAACCCAGACTGATGTACCCTGCAAAACTATCTTTCAAAATTGATGGAGAAATAAGATACTTCCATGATAAAGAGCACCTTAGGAACTTCCTGAATGCCAAACCACACTCCAAAAAATTTTAGACAATACCCTAGGAAAAGACAATGAGGATCACAACCCCAGGAAAGCCAGCACAATGAATCCATTGGGTGTGACAAATTAAATGCAAAGGGGGAGAACCCAACAAAAAGAAAAAGTCATGACAAGGCTTTTAAAACTTTTAACTTCATCTCCCTAATGAGTGTATAATTCAATCTTATTATTGTACTGATTAGTATTTTTCTGATTCTAGAGTTACACACCTTTCCTTGTGCTATACAGGCTATTTATCATCTTATGTTTACTTTTTAATTGGGTTGTCTATTAATGAGCTCTAAGAATTCTTTATATATTCTGGTCATAGGTTATATGCATTGTAAATATGGTCTGTTTAAGGACTACTTTTCATTTTAATGATGTCATTTAAAGTTCTAAATTTTGGTGGAATCTCATTTGTCAGGTTTTTTTCTTTTATACATCATGTCTTTTATATTCTAGCTAGTTCTTGCCTACCCTGAATTCATAAACATTTTCCCTTATAATTTCTTCTTAAAGTTTTATACTCTTAGGCTTTCTTTTTTTTTTTTTTTTTTTGTACCGGGGATTGAACTTGGGACCTTGCACTTGCAAGGCAGGTGCTGAAACCACTGAGCTAAATCCCGCCCCTTCTTAGGCTTTCATATTTAGGTTTATAGATCCCTTCAAGTTATTTTCATGTATGGAAATAAGGGTTGAGGTTAATTTTTTATATATGGATACCAGGTGTTCTAGTGTCGTTTTCTGAAAACACTGTCTCTTCCTCAGCTCTTAAATTGAGTTTATATTCTATAAAATGCTAATGTTAAATAATCTTTCAAAACTCAGTGTACCATATATGTGTGGTTCTACTTCTGGATTCTCTCTTTTATTCAAATGATCTATATTTCTTTCCTTACACCAACACTGCCTTGATACTGTAGCTTTAGAAGAAGTCTTAAAAATTAGGTACTAAATGTCTTCTAACACTGTTTTTGTTTTTCGGGGTTTTTAAAAACTTTTCTAGGTCCTTTGTACTCCTACATAACTTTTAAATTTCAATATCCAATTCTTCATTTATAGCAAGTATACACAGACCTGAATTTTTATATATACCTTGTGCTTTCTAATCCTGCTAAATTCAAATACAAGTTCTAGGGGCTCCTAGACATTTCTTAGTATTTTCTCTGTAGATGATCATTTCATCTACATATAAAGATTTTGCTTCTACCTTGCCAATCCTATCCTAATTGTGTCATTTTATTGCCAGACTATTTTGGTGGGGACTAGGTTTCAAAGTTTAATGGACAGATAAAGAGTAAGCATATCTGCCCTTGTTCCCCACCTTAAGGAGAAAGCATTGTATCTTCTCCATTCATATAAGGCATTCTCACTGGAAGTATGGAGTACATGTCTTTAATCTGTTGAGAAGGTTCTGTTCCACTTCTAGTCTGCTGATAGCTTTTACCATGAACAGCTGTAGAATTTAGTCCAATACTTTTTCTCCAACTACTCACAGGATCATATGGCTTTTTCCTTTCCTCTGTTAAAATGATGACTTTTGAGGATGGATCTTCCAATGCTGAACCAACACTGCCATCCCTATAACAAAACCACTTTCTACATCCTGCCAGATCTGACTTCTAATAGTTTGTTTTGTTAAACAAATTTCTATCTATGTTCATACTTTTTTCTTTTATTATCTTGATCCAGTTTTAGGATTAGCACAATGTTGAGTTCCTAAAATGAGGGGAGAAGTGTTCCTTCTTTTTTCTGCTTTAGTTGTTTGATATAATTTATCAATTAAAATGTATATGAGCCTGCTGTTGTCATATAGATAGGTTTTCAAGCTAGGAATATACTTTCTTTAATAGGTGCTATTCAAATTTTATATTTCCTCCAGAGTTAGCTTCATTGTCTTCCAAGGCATTTCTTAGAAGTTGTCAAATTTATTTCAAAACAGATTTTTGAAATATGCTTTCTATATCCTTTTAAATTCTGTAAAATCTGTGGTAATGTCTCCTAGATCTTGATATTGTAATTTTAAAAATGTATAATTGATATTGTGTAACAGGAAGAAAAGATCTAAAGGGGCAGGGGAAGTGGGAGGGGTAGAGGAAAGGGACAAAGGGAAAAGAAAAAATATGAGAAAAGGAAAAAAATGGAAACAAAGTCTCTGCAAATAGGGGCAGGTGGAGGGGGTGAAGGGAGGGCAAGGGAAGGGGAAATGAAAAGAACCAAGATACATCATGTAATGGTACAAGATCCCAATGATGAATGTAACTGCATTTTATACTGAAAATGTACCAATAAACTTAATGGGAAAAAAATAAAACAAATATTAACAGACATGAAAAATCATATAAGCACTAATACAATAATAGGGGATCTCAATACCCCACTTTCACAAATAGACAGACCATCTAGACAAAATAATCACCAATGAAATATTAGAATTGAATCAAACTTTTGAACAAATGGACTTAGTAGATATCTACAGAGTGTTCCAACACAACATTGGAGTACACATTCTTCTCAGGTGCACATTGGGACTTTCTCCAAAGTAGACCATATACTAGTTCATAGACTATGCTTAAGTAAATGCAAAGTACATTGAAATGATCCCATACATATTATTAGACCATAGTGCAATGAAATTGGAAATCAGTGGCAAAACAAACCACAAGAACTTTGTAAACACATGGAAATTAAATAACACCCTCCTGAGCAACCAATGGGTCACAGATAAAATTAAGAAATTAGACAATTTTTATATGTAAATGATAATGACAATACAATATGCCAGAACTTATGGGACACAATGTAAGCAGTCCTACCAGGGAAATACACGGCAGTGAATTTCCATATCAGGAAAACAAATAAAAAACCTAATGTTGAAACTCAAGCTCCTAGATAAAGAAGAAAAAGTCAAGCCCAAAGCTAGCACAAGGGAGGAAACTATAAAAATCAGAGCAGATAGGGCCAGGGATTTAGCTCAGTTGTTCTGCCACCTGCCTCAAAAGCATAAGGACATGAGTTTGTTCCCCGGTACCAAAACCAAAAAAAAATACAAAATCAGAGCAGAAATTAATGCAATGGAGACTAAGAAAACAATACAAAGAATCAATGAATCAAAGACTTGTTTCTTTGAAATATTAAATAAAATTTACAACCTCCTAACCAACCTTATCAAAGACATAAAAGGAAAGAATCAAATCCATGGAATTAGGAATGAAAAGGGTGAAATCACAACAGATCCTGCAGAGAGATCCAGAAGATCATCAATACCCTACTTTGAGAACCTGTATTCTAATTAGATGGAAAATACAGAAGAAATGGACAGATTCCTAAATACATATGAATTGCCAAAACTGAATCAAGAAGACATAGAAATTCTAAATAAATGAATATAAGCCGATGAAATTGAAGATGTAATTAAAAACCTACCAACAAAGAAAATCCTGGCCCTGATGGATTCACTGCTGAATTCTACAATAAATTTGGAAAAGACTTAATACCACTATTCTTCAAACTCCTTAATGAAATTCAAGGGAAAGCAATACTCCCAAATTCACTCCTGGGAGCAAGCATTGTCCTGATTACAAAACCAGAGAAGGATCCAACCAAAAGGAGAATTATAGGCCAATCTCCCTAATGAACACAAATGCAAAAATCTTCAATAAGATATTGGCAAAAACAATGCAGCAAATCATCAAGAAGGTTATACACCATGACCAAGCTGGACTGGTCCCAGGGAGGCAAGGATGGTTCAACATATGAAAATCAATAAATGTAATACGCTATATTAACTGAGCCAAGGACAAAAACGATATGATCCTCTCAATAGATACAGAAAAAGTGTTTGACAAGTTCCAACACTCATTCATGATAAAAACCCTACAGAAAATTGGTATAGATGGTCTTATCTCAATCTGATAAAAGCCATCTATGACAAATCAAGAGTTCACATCATACTAAATGGACAAAAATGGAAAGCTTTCACTCTAAAATCAGGAACAAGACAAGGATGTCCACTGTCACCACTCATTCAATATAGTTCTGGAAACACTAGTCAGAGCAAATGAACAAGAGAAAGAAATAAAAGGGATAA
Organism: Heterocephalus glaber; assembly: GCF_053883595.1. Classification (NCBI taxonomy): domain Eukaryota; kingdom Metazoa; phylum Chordata; class Mammalia; order Rodentia; family Bathyergidae; genus Heterocephalus; species Heterocephalus glaber. The sequence continues at coordinate 29,918,880 of NW_028258143.1, read as the reverse complement.
GTATAGGAAAGGAAGAAGCTAAACTATCTATATTTGTGGATGGCATGATACTCTACATAGAAGACCCGAAAAGCTCCACCAAAAGACTTTTAGATTTGATAACCAAATTCAGTGGTGTAGCTGGATACAAAGTCAACACTCAAAAATCAATAGCCTTCTTGTACATGAATAACAGACTCAGAGAGAGAGAAATTAGATAATCACTTTCACAATAGCATCCAAAAAAATGAAATACCTAGGAATCAATCTAATGAAGGAAGTGAAAGACCTCTACTTTGAAAACTACAGTACTCTGAAAAGAAGATTGAAGAGGATATCAGAAAATGGAAAGACATCCCTTGTTCTTTGATAGGAAGAGCCAATATGGTGAAAATGCCCATACTTTCAAAATTGTATTTAATGCAATCACAATCAAAATCTAAACAGCATATTTCATAGAATTAGAAAAAACAATCCAAAAGTTCATTTGGAAACAGAAGAGACCTAGAATAGCAAAGGCAATTCTAGGCAACAAAGGCAAGACAGGGCATATCACAATCTCTAGCTTTAAATTATACTGTAAAGCTACTGGGATAAAAACAGCATGATATTGCCAAAGAACAGACCTGAGGTTCAATGCAACAGACTATATCCTGCAGAAACAACTACAGATAGGGCTGGGGATTTAGCTCAGTGGTTTCACAGCCTGCTGTGCAAGCATAAGGACCCGAGTTCGAGCCCCAGTACAAAAAAAATGGCTTTAGAAACAACTACAGACATACTTAGCCACCTATTTTTGACAAAGGAGTCAAACACCTTCACTGGAAGAAAAATTAATAAATAGTGCTAGAAAAAACTGGTTTCCCACATGCTGAAGATTGAAACTAGACCCATATTTTTCACCATGCACTAACCTAAAATAGAAATGGGTCAAAGATCTAAATTTTAAGACAGAAACACTAAATCTGCTGGAAGAGAGAATAAGTAGAATGGTTGAGGACATAGGAGTTGGTAAAGACTTCATGAACAAAACCCAGACCACACAAAAAATACTACAAAGAATCAACAACTGGGATTTCATCTTATTAAAAAGCATTTGCACAGCAAGAGAAACCACCAGCAGAGTGAAGAGACAAACCACAGTTTGAGAAAAGTATTTTTACCAGCTATTCAGTTAAAGGACTATTATCTAGAATAAATAAAGTACTCAAAAAAATCAAGGGCTGGGGATTTAGCTCAGTGGTTTCACCACCTGCTGTGCAAGTGCAAGGACCCAAGTTCAATCCCCAGTACCAAAAAAAAATGCAGATGTCAGATATTTAGGGCTGGGGATTTAGCTCAGTGGTTCCACTGCCTGCCTCAAAAGTGGAAGGACCTGAGAATTCGATCCCCAGTACCAAAAACAAAAACAAAAAAAAAATAAAACCAGATCCCCCAAATTTAAAGACCCAATGCAAAAATGGGCATCTGAAATGAAAAGACACTTCTCAGATGAAAAATTAGAAACAGCAAATAAATACGTGAAAAAATGTTCAACATCACTGGTCATTTGTGAAATGCAAATTAAAACCACCCTGAGATTTCATCTCACTCCAGAAAGAATGGCTGCTATCAAAAAATCAACCAATAACAAAAGCTAGAGGGGCTGTGAGGAAAAAGGAACACTTCTCCACTGTTGCTGGGAGTGTAGATTAGTACAACCATCCTGGAACTCAGTGTGGAGATTTCTCAAAGAACTAGAAATAGAGGTTCCATTTAACCCAGCTATTCCCCTTCTTGGTATCTTCTCAAAAGAATTAAAACCTCATACCACAGTGATATATGGACACCCATGTTTATGGCAGCACAATTTGTAATAGCTAAATATTGGAAACAGCCCAAATGTCGGTCAACCAATGAATGGATAAAGAAGATGTGGGGTTTCATATACAATGGTGTACTACTCTGCCATAAAGAAGGATGAGCTTCAGGCATCTATAGATAACTGGATGGACATTGAGATCATGCTCCTAAGCAAAATAAATTGGACACACATGTTTAAACACGGCATTATTTCTCTTGTGTGAGAAACCTAAAGTGGAAATAAGGACTAAAACATATAATAGATATCAGAAAATTGGAAGATAATGCTCAAATGGGATGGGGAACAAGGGAGGAGGGATGGAGAAAGGAAGGAAGGGACTAAAAAAAGAGTGAAAATAGAAGGAAAAATGGAAACAAAGCCTTTGTACATAGGGAGGGGAGGGGAATTGAGGGGGGGAATGGGATAAAGTACAATAAAATTTATTTTTAAAATATAATTCAGAACATATTGTAGAGCTGGGTTTTTTAACAGGTATTATACAATATTTTAAAAATTAATTTTATTGGTACATATTAGGTATACAGTATAATGACATTCATCCTTGGAAATTTGCCCCTTTACATAATCTCTCTTGGATCTTATTTTTTCCCCATCCTCCTGCCCTCCCTTCAACCCTTACACCCCTCCCTACTTGCAAACACTTTCTTTTCATTTTCTCATTTTCTCATATTAATTCCATTCCCTTCTTTCTTTTCCCTACCCCTCCTACTTCCTTCCCCTGTGGCCCTTTTCTTCCTATTTCACATTATGTATTAGACCTTTTAGTCCTTATTTACACTTTCAGTTTCTCATACTAGAGAAACTATTCAGTATTTACATGTGTGTCCTGTTTATTTCACTTAAGAGTATCACCTCAATGTGCATCCATTTAGCTGTAAATGTCTCTAATTTCTTATTTTTATGGTTATGTAGTACTCCATTCTCTTAAAAAACACATTTTCTTTATCCAGTCTCCAGTTGATGGGCACTTGGGCTGTTTCCAAGTTTTAGCTATTACAAATTGTGCTGCTATAAATATGTACATATATCACTGTGGTATGATTTTGTTTTAGTTCTTTGGGGAAGATACCCAGCAGGGGAATAGCTGGGTCAAATGGGACCTCTAGCCCTGGTTCTTTGAGGTATCTCTGTACTGACTTCCACAGTGGTTGCACCAGTCTACACTCCCACCAGCAGTGGAGCAGTATTCCTCTTTCCCCCCAGCCCTGCCAACATTTGCTATTGGTTAATTTCATGATAGCAGCCATTCTTCCTGGGGTGAGGTGGAATCTCAGGGTTGTTTTCATTTGCATTTCTCGAATGACCAGTGATGTTGAACTTTTTTTATATGTTTATTTGCTATTTCCATTTTTTTGTCTGAGAAATGTCTCTTCATTTCAGATGCCCGTTTTTGGATTGAGTCTTTAAATTTTGGAGGTCTGAATTTTTTAAGTTATTTATAGATTCTAGATAGTAGACCTTTCTCTGAGGAACAGCAGGTGAAAATTTTTTCCTACATTGTGGGTTGTCTCTTCACTCTGTTGGTGGTTTCTTTTGCTGTGCAGAAGCTTTATAAAAAGAAGAGATCCCACTTGTTGATTGCTTGTGCTAGTTCATAGACAACTGAGGTTTTGTTCATAAAACCTTCTCCTACACCAATGTCTTCAAGAGTTCTACCTAACCTCTGTTCCAGCTGGTTCAGCATTTCTGTTTTAATATTTAGATCTTTAATCCATTTCAATTTTAGTTTAGTGCATGGTGAAAGATATGTCTAGTTTTAATCTTTTGCAAATTGAAACACAATTTTTCCAGCACCATTTATTAAAGAGGCTATCTTGCCTCTAGTGAGGGTGTTTGGCTCCTTTTTCAAAGATGAGGTGGCTGAGTATATCTGGAGTTGTTTCTGCCTCTTCTAATCTGTTCCACTGGTCCTCCAGTCTGTTTCTTTGCCAGTACCATGCTGTTTTTTATCACAATAGCTTTGTAGTATAGTTTCAAGTTGGGGATTTTGATACCCCCTGCCATGTCTCTGTTGCCTAGAATTGCTTTTGCTATCCTATGTCTCTTGTTCCAAATGAACTTTTGGATTGTTTTCTCAAGGTCCATGAAGTATGCTGCTGGAATTTCAATTGGGATTGCATTGAATCTACATAGCAGTTTTGGAAGCATGGACATATTCACTATGTTGATTCTTCCTACCCAGGAGCAAGCAATGTCTTTCCATTGACTGATATCATCTTCAATCTCTCTTTTCAGAGTGCTATAGTTTTCAGAGAAGAGGTCTTTGATTTATTTTGTTAGGTTGATTCCTAGGTATTTCAGGTTTTTGGATGCTATTGTGAAAGGAATTGTTTGCTCTATTTCTCTATCAGCGAGTCTGTTTTTCATGTATAGGAAAGCTATTGATTTTTGTGTGTTGACCTTGTATCCAACTACTTTACTGAATTTGGTTATTCAGTCTAAAAGACTTTTGGTGGAGTTCTTGGGGTCTTCTATATAGAGTATTATGTCATCTGCAAATAATGACAATTTGAGTTCTTCATTTCCTATCTTTATTCCTTTTATTTCCTTCTCTTGTCTAATTGCTGGGGTAATGTTTCCAAAACGATACTGAACAGGAGTGTTGATAGTGGATATACTTGTAAAGCTGCTTTAATGGTCTTGAATTTCTTCAGTTGTTCTTTATCATGAAAATATCTTATTTCTCCATTGATTTTAAAAGATATTTTTGCAGGGTACATCAATCTGAGTTGGTGATTGTTTTCCTTTCAGCTTGAAATACTTCAAGCTCTCCTTGACTTGAGAGTTTGTGTTGAGAAGTCTGCCATGGTTCTGGTGGGCTTTCCTTTATAGGTGATTTATTTCTTTTCTTTAACAGGTTTCAATATTCCATTTTTGAGTTGAATTTCTGAAATCTTGATTATTATATGCCTTGGTGTGGATTTATTTTTGTCATGGCTAATTGGAGTTCTACATGCCTCACTTATTTGTATGTCAAATTCTTTCTCCATGCTTGGGAAGTTTTCTTCCATTACTTCTGTGAACAGGTTTTTTAAATTGCATTTGTGCTTTCTGGCTTTCTCATTGACTCCAATCAATCTTATATTCTTCTTTGCATCATTGTGCAGCTATTGGAGTGATTTTTCATAGTTCTTTGCTATTTTTAACATCTTTCTTTTTGTAGTTGCTAACTGCACTTCTGTCTTCTGATATTCTGTTTTCACTTTTATTGAATTAGTTGTGTATACTTTCAATGGAATTTTTAATCTCCTGGATATCTTTTTTAATCTGTTTCATGGATTCTATTCCTTTCGTATGTTGGGTATTCATGGTTTCCATCATTTTCCTAAGTTCTTGTAACTTTAAAAAATTCTGTCTACTCTAGATTCATTGAGGATGTCCTTTCTTTTGACTGTTATTTCTTTTTTTTTTTACCTGAGAGATTATTTTTCCATAGCCTCAATGATCTATCTTTTTTTGTTTTTTGTTACCGGGGATCGAACTTGGGTCCTTGTGCTTGCGCAGCAGGCGGTGAAACCACTGAGCTAAATCCCCGGTCCCCATCTGTCTGGTTTTTTTTTTTTACTTCTACTACTATCATTTCAAAAAATTCATGTGGGTGGCTTCTGATTTGCTCTATCTCTTTGTCCCCTGGACTTGTCCTGGGTGGACTGGAGGTCTGGGGTTGCATTTTGCTTTTGGATCTTACCATTTTCTGTTTTTATTTTTATTTTGTTTTCTATGTTGATGCCTGTAAATTTCTTATAATAGATAGTTTAATCACTGGTATCAAGGATTCCCAAGGAAATATCTATTCCTCAGATGTCTTTTGGGTGTAGGTGGTTCTTGGTCCTTGTGTCTGTCCCAAGATCATACTTTACCAATTTAGTAAGGATGAGAAATTGCTATCTATTTGACTTGGATCCAGTACTTTGCTACTCGACTATGGTGATGGTTATGACCTCAGACAATCACAATGTTGTCATACAAGGGAGAACAACTGATTACAACAGGTATGACATCCTGGCTAAAGTAGTACAGTTAGCAATAACAATAGCATCAAGCATAGCCTAGAAACTGACAAACTATAGTAACTATTAATTTGGTACCTTTAACCATGGGAGAAATATCTAAAGTTATATAACAAAATCAACATAAACCAAGAACTTGTATGCAGTGAGTTTCCCATTGGTAAAGTAATTTTACCTTGGGGGGGGCAGATTTAAGAGACTTAGGGGACAAAATACAGAGGTAAATGAAGAGAAATATAGTAGAAGCAAAGCTGGAGGATGAAAGATGATCACCAAATCTTTTGGAAACTGAAGAGGGCAGGAGAGGAAGGATGAAGGAGAAAGCAAAGGAATATTGAAGGAAACCAGAAAGACAAGAGAAAATGTTGACTCACATGAAAATATTATAAAATCAAGAGAGATATTTGAGGGAAGAGAAAAAGAAGATGAGTAGAACAAAACAGAAATAAAAGTAAAAATCTAAACAACCTAAAAAAAACCCAAAACACCAACTAAACAGTAAAAGGAAAACAAAACAAAAAAAAAGAAAGAAAAAGTAATAATAAAATTCCTCTGGTGTCCATAGTTCTGTGGCAGTGTCCAAGTCAAAGTCCAAAACTGTGCTGTGTAACCCCACCACGTCTGCAGTAGGATTAGTGCTGGGTACAGGGCCTCCTGGTCTTTGTACAGCCTCCTCTGTTCCACCCACTGTCACGTCTCTATCCTGTCATGCCTGTCACTTTTCAGGCGGGGGGTGGTGGCGTGTGTGTGCTGTCCCCCATGTGGATACAGCCCAAGGCTGCTCTGTTCCCTTCAAATTCCTCTCCAGCGAATTGAGTGCCAACCTGCAACACTGTTCAAATCCCCCGCATCTGTTACTCTCTCAAACTATTGGTCGCCATTCACTTCTTTCACTGCCTCCGCTGCATTGTAGTCCTAGAGGTTCCAGTTCGCTGCTAGGGCGCAAGACAGAAAAACAAAACAAAACAAAACGGTAGCCTGTTCACTGGGGAAAGAGCAGTTTCCTGTCACTTGCCTCTGTGTGTGCCAGTGAAATTTGCTGCCAGGCTGCAGCATCCTCTGTGTGGAGGAAGGCAAAAGAGGCAAGGGGCCCTGATATGTCAAATCTATCCTGTGTGGATTGAGATAGCTTTGGGCCTTTTACAGTCCATCAGTTTCTTGGAGACTTTCCAGTATGGCGATTCTTCAGCAGTCCTGTTGGCTGGTTTGCTGATTTATAAAATCCTGTGCCTATGTTTTGTTTGATCTACTAGTCTATTTCAGATTGATTTTTGCATCAGGATGCATGTCCCCCCTTTCTCCAATTACCCGTGTCTTTAGTTGATTTTCTCAGTAGCTCCAGTGAGGCTCCTCCTCTATTAAAATCTCCTGTGACTGAATACTTTTGTTTAATTTTTATTAGTACATGTTTGTGGTGCATAATGAATACATTCATTTGAGGAGTTGGTATATGTATATAACACCTGTTAAATCTTTTTAAGTCCCTTTCTCTCCTTCCTCCTTCCCTCTCTTGGTCCCTATGTATTTGCAAAAGATCGACCTCCCTGTTTCCTATCTATTCTTTCATCAAGGGCACAAAAGAACAAAGAAAGTTCTCCTGACTCTTGAGGCATCAGGACCCAGCTTCCTGGTGATAGAACCAAAGACTATTATTGCTTAGATACATTTATATATTGAATCTTAAATAACTGGTTTTTCTCGTGAAGCAATAAAATTTTAAGTTTACTATTGAATTCTACCTTATTTTTCTTTGTGCCCTCCATTTGAACATGCATTCAACTTAGATCTTGTTAGCCAATAGTGGAAAAGGCTGAAAATCCCAGTCAACTGATTTACTATATGGATTTTGTTTTTGTTTTTGTTTAATACCGGCAATCAAACTCAGGTCCTTGCACTTGCGAGTCAGGTGGCAGAACCACTGAGCTAAATCCCCAGCCCTGATTTACTATATGAATTTTAAGAATAATTTATTATACACACTTATGAGCTAAAATGGACGCAAGAAGCTGAACAATGGAGTGGAAGTTTCCTGTGCTTGAAGCACGTCCTCCCAACAGTGATGTTCTGTGGTGTACCAAGATGTTGTACAGAGGGCTGGTGACATTGGTGGTAAAAAATTTTATCAATAGATAAGGAATTTTGAAACAAGAGTTTATTTAGATCAGGGTGCATTCTTTTCCAGGTAGGTTTGAAGGGGGCAACTGTTGGATTTACTTTTCATGGTCCCTTGCTATTTTTAAGAAATCATTATTTTTGTGATTGCTGTTGTCTGACCCAATAAAGAGGGGGAGCCTGTGCCAAGGGACATTTTCTCTTAATAGGGCTTGGATCACCTCTCGGGCCTTTACAGTCTCTGTGAGGAAGGCTTCTACCATCCTGAATAGGTCCAGATCATGACAAGCAGGTAGTGATGCCCACTGTATAAGGGAAGTTCTGTGAAGTCAACTTGTATGTCTTCAAATGGGGCTGCTCCCACCATGTAGATTCCTGAGGGCACTGTGGACCCTTGTCTAGGGTTGTTCTGGCTCCGGGTGATGCATTTTTGGCTAGCCTTCTTGGCCAAAGAGGCAAACTGGGGGAGATAAAGGTATCTTTTCAGCAGCTTTTCTGTCTTTTCCTGTCTCAGGTGAGTGGCCTCATGGAAGGCCTTGATCAAGGTTGGGGTCAATAGAGGGGAGACAACTATTCTCCCATCTGGGAGTTGTTGCCATTTTCCTTCAACAGCCTTTGCTCCTTCTCCCTGCAGCCAGTCTCTTTCCCCTGAGGAGTGAATGGGGGTAAGGTCCAGCATCCAAGGAATGATAGGTGTTTCTAATACTGTTTCCATGAGTCCTGAGGCAGACTTCTTAGCTTCTTGGTCTGTCTTCTGATACCAATTTCCATGAGCTTCCTGTGTGACTGTTTTGGTGTCCCCAGCAGTGCATGACTGACATTCACTGGAGTTTCCAGACAGCTTCCAGCAGGAGCAAGATGTCAGGCTAATATTTTATCTTTTCCTCCTGCTATTAGAAGGCTTCTGTCTTTGTAAATAGCTCCACGGATGTGGAATGTCAAGAAAGCATACTTAGAGTCAGTAGAGATGTTGACTTTTCTTCACTCAGTTCCAAGGCTCTTATCAGGGATATCAGTTTGGCTCTTTGGGCTGAGTTTCCCTGTGGGAGGCTTTTTGCCTCCATAGTGGATCCCAGGTTTACCACCACCTACCTGGATTTAAGGTGTTTATCATCTCCAAGGAAATGCAGGGATTCTCAAATAGTAACCCCTGATACTTAGCCTGGAATTGGTTAACCAATGATGGTCCTTTGTGTTCATGAGGATGAATACAGACTGGAGTACCTGCACCATGAGATCTTGCCCTAAAATGAATTTATATGCTTCTTGGACCAATAGGGCAGAGGTGGCAATGGCTCATAGGCATTGGGGCCACCCATTGGTTACTCTGTCAAGTTGTTTGGAGAGACAGGCCACAGATCTATTCCAGTACCCCAGGCTCTGGACTAGTGCCCCCACTGCTGTCTTGTGCTTTTTGGAGAAATAGAGGATGAAGGGCTTCTAGAGGTCTGAAAGTTCATTCATTTTTTTTTTTTTTTTTGGTACCAGGGATCAAACTTGGGTCCTTGCACTTGCGAGGTAGGCGGTCAAACCACTGAGCTAAATCCCCAGCCCAAGTCCATTCATTTTTGAGTTGAGTGAAACCTGACAGTTGCTCAGGGCCCCAGACTTCAGGTTCTTTTATGCTGTCCTTTGTGGCTTCATAAAGGTGCTTTTTGATAACAGCAAAGTTTGGGATCCAAAGGTGACAGAATCCTAGCACTCCCAGGAAATCTCAGACCTGTCTTTGGGTCTTAGGCACTTCAATGGCTTGGATTGTTCCCTTTCATTCCATTCCCTTGGTTGAGGTGAAATCTTAGGTACTTCACATGTTGACAGAGTTGAGACTTTTTTCTTGATACCCTGTAGCTACATTTGAAGAGGTGTTCTAATAGGAGGTCAGTGCCCTTTAGGCAGCTGTCTGGTGCTCATGTGCCACAAGAAGGGCATACTGAAGCAGGGTGCAGTCTTATCTTTGGGCAGGAAAAGCTTGTAGATCTTGGGAAGAGCTTCTCTGAAGATGGTAGGGGAGTTTTTGAACCCCTGGGGCAAATGAGTCCAGGTATATTGAATTTTTGTCCCTGTTTGTGGGTCACTCCACTGGAAGACAAAGAAGTTTTGGCTCACAGGGGCCAATCATATGCAGAAGAAAGCATTCTTTATGTCTAGGCAGCTAAATCAGGCTGCTGATGCTGGCAGGAAGCTGAGTAGAGAATAGGGGTTAGGTTTGGAGAGATGAAGTGTGACTGTGGCTTAACAGCCTGTAGTTCTTGAACTGGTTGGTAGTCTAGAGTCTCTGGCTTATGTACTGGGACCAATGGAGTGTTCCAAGCTGACTGGCAGGGCACAAGTATTCTGGTTTTGGCAAGCCTCACAGGTATTGTTGGATTCCTTCTAAAGCCTCCCATGGGATAGAGTGCTGTTTAACTCTCACAGGTTGCACTCCAGGTCATATCTTGATTTGGGCTGAGGGGCAATATACAGCCAATCCAGGGGAATTTTCTTCAGCTCCAACACCAGGGCATCTGTCAGTCAGCTAAGGTATAGAACTCCTTCTGCCTTTGTCAAGAATAGCCTCTATTCCTCTTCTCAGGGTACTGTGAGGGCAAGCACCAAGGAGAGAGGGGGCAATTGGTGCCTTAGCTGGCCATCCTCTTCAAAGGTAATAGTTTCTTGCAGCTTGCTAAGTAGATCTCACCCCAGCAAGGGAATAGGACAGGGAGGCATGTGCAGGAACTGGTGGGTGACCTCACGTCCCCTGATACTGCACCTTCAGGGTTGTAAAGCTTGTTGGGTGAGGGTGCCCATGGCTCACAGTATAGTGACTTTCTTCCATGTGGTAGGGGCAACTTGCTATTTCACCACTGAATGCTCTGCCCTCAGAGTGTCCACCAAAAAGTTCATCATTTGGCCCCCTACCTTTATTTGGACCATGGGGTCTCTAGGGGCCATGAAGTCTGGTCTGTTTGTCTGAAGAGTTCCAAGATGGCCAGGTTGAATAGGTCTAGTTTCAAGTCCTGTGGTGGGGCCTTCTTTGTGGATTGCCCTTCTGATATGAGCACTCATTTTTCCAGTGGCCTCTCAGCAGTTTGCAAACTGATCCCACCTTACTAGGATCTTTTTTTCTCCTTTTCCTTGTGTTCCCTTTTTACTTCCTTTTTTTTTCTTTGCCTTGGGGAGTCTTGACCTGTGTTTGGGTAAGGGCTGCTGCAATCAGGTCAGCCTTCTTTTTCATCTTCCATTTGGGTTCCCTTTTCTCCTTGAGTACTCAGTTTACAAAGACCTTGTTGGTGACTTCTGGTAACTGAGTGGAATTTATTCTAGTGAAACACTCGAATTTCTGTAGCTTTTGATGGATGTTGTCTGTGCTGTGGCTGACAAAGGTGGTGTTCACCATCCCTTGGTTCTCTAGGCTCTTGGAATCAAAATGGGTATAGACTCAGTAGGCTTCACAGATAAGTTTGTAGAATGTACTTGGGCTCTCACTGGGTTTTTGTAGTGAGAGAGGAAGCCAACCCCCTCTGCCCCCACCCCTGCTGTAAAAGACACTCAATAGTCATGACTACAGCTATGCTGTAAGTTCACCAGAGCATAACAGTCTTGGAAAGTCCTGCCAGAACTTCCCACATCCCCCTTAACTGCTTCTCTGTTTGTGTAATCATGCTTGAGCAACTGGCTGTTTCCATGAGCAACCTCAGCTGCTGTTTCCCCTCTAATTAGCAAAAGCCCATGGAAACAAAAAGGTATAAAAATAAAAGCAAAGCCCTGCTCTATGCTCTCTAGGGCACAGAAGTCCCTTGCTGAGCTGCTGGCTACTAAAGTCAATTTGCTCCTATTCTGTGTTCAAGTGCTTTGTCCGGGTATCTCACCTTTTCTAATGCTTCAATAGTATCTCTATTACCTTGCTGATGTTTGTTGCCTTTTGGGCCCCTCCCTGCACTCTCTGCACCAACACGTCTTGTACACCATAAGCCTATTCATTCCCTCTTCTACATTTGGGTCCCATTTTGGGTCTTCATTAGGAAGACAGCTCTGGGCATAAGTCTGGGAGTTCATCTCTCCTGCTGTGGCTGTCTCTTCAAACCAACTAGTGGCCACCTGGAAGATTCATCTATGCTTGTCAGTATTAAAAAGAGTGAGGTGTAGTTGTCAACAGTCAGCCCATGTGGGGTTGTGGGTCTGGAAGATGGACTGCATGGAGTCAATCAGTGCCTGCAGCTTTTTGGTGTAGCGAGGGGTGTGAGTTTCCGATTTAGGAGGTCAGTGGTTGTGAAGGGTTGATAGATGAAGGTGTAGTGTCCCTCAGGAGACTTCCATTAGCCTCAACCATGCTGGGCCCTTACATCTCCTGGAGGGGCATTTGGACAGCATTTAGGGTGCTTGAAGCTGGAGGGACATACAAGTCATTGAGAGGTGGCAACACAACCTCCCATGGGGGAGTATGAAGAGCAGTGGAAGTGGTAGAGTTTGATGAAGGGTGTTCCTCAGCAGCAGGCTGGGGTCCCAGTTTAGAGGTGGCAGAGGAAGATGTGGAGGCATGGGGAAGGGGGTGTTAGCTCCTTAGGAATTCCCTGGAGAATGGGTAGTATCTTGAGCTCATGAGAGACAGAAAGCGTTGTTTCCCTTTTGCGTGGCTCTGTCCTAGAGACCAGAACCCTAGTAACTGGCCCTCTCAACTAGGGGGTGGGGTTGGTGACTAGTCATAACCAGGAGTCAAAGTAGGGAAACTGGTTAGGATGACTGGGGTCCCCAGTGACTGTCATCCACACCTGCCAAAAGGAGGCCTTGTCTAATGAACTGTCAGGTGGCCAATACCCCCAAAGGAGAGCCAATTGATCTACCAGATGCTGTGGAGCTATCCTGGGATCAACTTAACAACACAATCCTCAGAGAACCCTTTCTTGAAGTTTCTTAACATACATTCTAGGGGTATCAGCTTGTTCTGAGTCCCATCCATTTCCTCCCCCTATCAGATGCAGGCCCAATGAAGGGAGGGAGTAGAGGGAGGGTATAATGGGAGAGGTCATACATTCACTTCCTCCATCTCCTGCTGCTCTCTTTGTGGAGATATTTCAGTCACTTCTTAACATTGACAGACCAGTGATCCTGACTTTTATTATCCTGACCCCTGGGGTCCAATATTGCCCTAAGCAAGACATATGTGGTCACTGTGGAACCCCAGATCAGGACTCTGCACTCACTTTGGCCCTTTGGTCAGGTCAGAACCTTTCTGCTACTTATCTCATTCACATACAGCACACAGCTTTCTTCAGCCTGCCACCCACTTTCAGGCTCTATCTCAGGCCAGCCATTTCCCCACCCCAAGGCAAATATTTGGGCAGAGGCTGGGAGGTGATCAGTCTCCCCTTCCATCTTACTGGCATGTCCTAGTTTTGACTAGTCCCCAAAATGTCCTACTGCAATTCAGACATCCTGGGGCAGTTGTTCCTCTCCTCAGCTTCTGGCCATGGTGATCAGAGGAACAGGAAGGAGTCCTGCCATTAAGGCTCATCCACACAGTGGGCAAGTCACTGGTGCCTTAAGCAGACCCACGTCCAGGGCAGGCCAGATCTCCCACTCACTGTGGCCAGGGGCAGCAAATGATGCATTACTGGTTCCACTGGCAGTCCCTGGTGTCCCCTTCCTAGTCAATGCACCAGAAATGTTGCAGGAATTCTGCCAAGAAAGAGCAATGCTGAGCTGAGAAGTCCAGGAAAAATTGCTTATTCGTTGTGAGGAGACTTAGGGGACTAGCGTCCAGAAACTGAGCTCCCCTGACCTGGGGTGGTTCAGGGTTTTTGAAGGGCTCACACAAGGTATGGGTCATCATGTGATTGGTTGTGTGAGACCAAAACAACTCCATTTTGCTAAAATCCACCATTCCCCTAGCCTCTCAAATTAATGGTTAAAATGTGTTTGCTCTGGGACAGAAGATACAATCTGTAACAAACCAAAGTTCCTAAGTTAATTACTCAGCCATCTGTTTGCCCAGGAAATAAACGTTCCGGGCCCCCTATCCATACAACAATCTGTAGATGTGCTGACTGTCAGTACGTAATGGTCGTGACTAACAGTCAGTGTGTCTGCTGACCATCAGTATGTGACAGTCGACCACCAACCTTTGCCCCTCATTTCCCTCGTAAAACCTACATGTAACCGCCCCTCAGCCCCCCCGCCATGCACCTGGCCAATCAAAAATGTACACTTCATGCTTGCTAATTGTCAACCAATCATGTAACTGCTAAATAAAAAATCTCCAAACCTTGCTGTAACCTCTATAAAAACCCCGCTAATTTAAAATTCTGGGCTCTCAATTCTGATCAGCTGCTTCGGTGACGATTGGGAGCCCCTGCTCGAGCTTGAATAAACGACCCTCGTGCGTTTGCATCGGAATCAGCTCCTTGGTGGTCTTTGGGGACTTCGCGATCTGGCCACAACAGTTGGAAAGCAGAAGGTGGGCTTACAGAAGCCAAGGGTGAGAAACAGGCAGCTAGCTGTGCTTGCTGGGGCTTTTCCACTGGGTTGGTTTTGATTTCTGTTTGGTAGGTGGGTTTCCTCAGACTTCCTGCCCCAGTAACACACATCTTTTAGAGAAGATGGATCAGGACTAATTGTGAGGAATGAAGGAGCCTTACATCAAAAGATTTGTTTTTACTATCATTGTTATCTTGTGACTGCCTATGGAGAGCAGGATGGCTTTAACCTAATTCTGGGGGTTAAGGGTTTTCATATTCTTTGTTGCAAATGGGTGACTACTATATTTTGCACACTAAAATTCTTGACCTTTCTTCTTTCCATCAAGGTCAGTTTTAAATAGTCTTATTTTTGAGACAGGATCTTGCTATGTAGTTCAGGTTGACCTTGAATTTCTTATGTATGCCAGCTAGAACTTTCCAATCCTCCTACCTCAGCCTTCTGAGTGCTGGAATTACAGGATTATGCCACCACTCCCAGATTTTTTGTTGATGTTGTATCTGAGGTATTGGGGATGGAAAGCAGGAACTCTTTCCTGCTAGGTAAGTGCCCAATCCCTGAGCTACAATTTCAGGCCTAGCTTTGAATATGCCAACTCATGTTTGTTAGGTTTATGAAATCAGTCTTTTTTGGTCAATTAATTTATTGATTCAGACTATTGTTACTCAAGGTCTTGTCTCTCCTAATTTTTTTTTATTTGTTCACATGAATAAAAAAGACATGAATGGGATATATGCTTGTATTTTTCCAAACAGCAAAGTGACTAACACGTGGGGAGCTAAGGTAAAGGATAGGCCACCTTAGAAATCCCTAACTCCCAAGTATGCTGTGACTGACAGGAAAACAGCTCATTACCTCTCTTTTGTTTTTCCAAAGTCCTTTTACAAGCTTAGATTCTGATTGGGATTCACATTTGTCAATGGCCTGTTAGAGAGGAAATGGTGCTCCCTGGAGCTGTGCTACCAGGAGGTGGAGGAGGGCCTCCTTGAGGCTTTGTAGGCTAAAACCTCCCCTGCCTTGCTTTACTCTGTCTGCAGCTATTAAGACCCTTTCCCAGGCCAGGGATTTAGCTCAGTGGTTTTGCCGCCTGCTGCGCAAACGCAAGGACCCGAGTTCGATCCCCAGTACCAAAAACAAAATAAAGACTCTTTCCCTTTTGAATATAGTGATATTGTGATCATCCCAGGAAGGTGCTAATTGCCACAGGATTAAAAAGAGGCAGTTGTCAGGCTGTTTGTCCCCAGCCTTGACTCTTCCCTCTCCTGTCTCCCTTTCTCTACCCACAGAACATTTTTAGGTCACTGCCCTTTCCCAGAGCCAGAGCACAGTGTTCATGCATATATTGAAGTCCTTTTTTCCATATATGCAGAGATCAGCAGAGAGACTTACAGTGCACAAGTGGAAGACATGAGGACTGCTCATCAGCAAGGCCTGCTGAGGTGTGTATTGGGTTCAGGCTGCTCCTGGAAGGGCTGTTTTGTGGAGATTACATGTTTAAGATCAGTATCCACTCTTAGGACATCAGAGAGTGACTCAGGGCTGAATAGGACCAGCCTCCAGTATTCACATACATCTCAACTGTAGACCTTGGGGTGAGGCGCAGAAATCAAGCAAGGCTCTTTCACAGAAAATTCCAAAGTGTTATGGCTTGTGTGTAGATGTTCCCCTCAAAGCCTCATGTGGTCATAAGTGGGTTTTTTTTTTCAGAGGTGGCTGGATCTATAGTGTGTGATGCTGGAATCGAATCATGGTCCAATGCTAGACTCAAGGGCACTAGGATTAAGTGTGTGAGTGCTACTGGTCCTAAGTAGTCTAGATAAGATAAAAGGAGCAGAGAAGTGCTGTTAAGGTCCTTTGTTGTCTTTTGTTACCTTGTGGGCACCTTAAACTGTTTCTCTTCTGTAATGCCCCTCTGCCCAGCCACCCGGCCTTGGAGCCAGCCAATTACAGACGAAAACCTCTACAAACTGTGGAGCTAAATAAACCTTTCCCCCTTTAACTTTGGGTATTTTTGTCTCAGCAAGGAGAGAAAGTAACGAAGACAACAAGTATTCATCTAATTTCAGGTTATAGTAGATTAAACAATTCTATTATTTACAGCATAGAAAATAAGAAGGGATAATAATATGGAGAAAATAATTCCGAACCTGTCAGATGTCAGATATGCTGAATTCATGTTCTTACAACATTGAGGAATGAAGTTGCAAACCGAAGGAGGAAATAAGGAGAGTTTTATTGGAAATAAAAGAATAGCTTCTGGATTTCCAGGAGGGGTTCTGAGTGGGTGGCCACTGAAGCTTTTCGGCAAGAGTATTTTGTACAGCAAAATCACCTTGTGGGTACCACATGGGTCAAACTACAACCAAACTATAGAATTGTAAGTATAGCCATTTCATAATACTGATCCTATGGAAACAAGTTACATAGCAAGAGAATATGGAAAGAATAAAGGCATTCCTGGAAGGGCATTCCAGATGTTCTGGTCACTCACCTATGAATCTGATGTCTATCTGGGCTCACTGGACCCAATAGTGTTAATTACAGTTTAATGTCAAGTTTCTGTTTATTTCAGGGAGGCTTGCAGGCCTAGCTATGTCTCCATCTTGAGGCTGGCCCTCTTCAGATTTGTCTCAGCCACAATTTTGATGTGTCTTCCTCTTCTGCACTGGTTTGCTTGAGGGCTCAATCCCTCTCTTGATTACCTATTAATTTGTATCTAACTTAGCTGTCTATAATATTGGCTTTCCCAGTAGGGATACTATGGCTCTTACACTATGTGTAATCATGGTTTAATCTTCACAGTCCCAGGATGGAGTTTCAGTACACTTCTGTCTTCCCCTTCATGGATGGATGAGGCATTGTAGGAAGATGCAAGGCAGCAGGAGAACATGCCACATGCCATATGCACTTGGATCATTGGCTTGTGAGGCAAGGTCTTTCAGGTCTGGAAAAGAACCCAGAGAATGTATAAAAGACATTGTAGCAGTCTTGGCTTAAATGGATAAAATAAAAATGTTTGCATGGGGGCTCATAAAGGTCCTCTTCTACCTTGGCCTTCTCATTAGGCTCTGCCCCTCAGGCCCTACTACAAGGCTGACAGGGTGGGTGGGAGGCCAGGGTCTGAGAACAGCACCTCCTTGGATGGGGACCTCACAGCTGCACTCCAAGGAGGAAGGAGCCTGCTGGGAGCCCCGCTCAAGAAAGGTGTGACTTCTTTTCTTCCTCTGTCTTCTATTTCTTTAATTTTCATTAGTACATGGTTTTAGTACATAATGATTACATTAATTGTGAAGATTAGGTACATAAATAACACATCCTAATTCTCTTTACTTGTTGTAGAACACTTATGTAACATGCAAGAGGCCAGGATTCCTCCCCTAGTGTTGAAATAAATAAACAAACAAACAAACAAATAAATAAATAAATATCATTTCTTTGCAGCCAGAAACATCTGGATTTTTGTGGAACATGGAGAGTTTACAAAGAATGACTATATTGTTTTTTATAGGCTAACAAAGAAACAGCCCTTTAGCCTTTTAGCTCATCAGCAGATCGAGGTGGCCTGTCAGAGTTCTCATCCCTAGTGTACCATGAATAGAACAGCTCGCGGTCATCTTGAGATAAAATAGAAGAAATAAAATCTAGTTAGAAAGGAGACAAGAAAATTAAGATTTTAACTGTAGCTTCAAGACACAAAAGCTATTCAAGCCTTTTTCCCTTTCAGGAAACTAAAAAAAAATTCCTGTAGGTCCTTTTACAAGCCTGTAAATCCTATCTCAATTTGATAAAAAGTTGGCTCAACTTTCCCCCAGATTAATCCTAACAATATTTATTTGACTGGGAACATCTTATTAAATAAGAGGAAGTAGCCACCCTAAAAGCCATGATCATTCACTAGAGCATATCAAGAATGCTGGGTCTGGCTCTTCCTCACTGAGACATGATGCTATCCTTATCCACAATGGTTGCCAAACTATTTGTAAAACTCCCAATCCATCAGTAAACAAAAATTTGTTCCCCATTCAGCAATGAAGACACAATTAAGTGTGCACAAACTGGGTTCTATATAGATACTTTTACAGGTATGCATAAGATTAATAGACATAAACGGTGGAGTAAAACCTAACAGCAGAATACAACCTCTCCAAGACCTGGAATCAAGAACCTGGAAAACAATAACTTGGTGAAGAAAAAAAGAAGGCAATCTCTGATAATCAGAAGGGAGCTGACAGGAAAAGTAGAAACCACATAGAAGCTGGAGAAGGAAGTATAACCAAGAGAAAAGAATGAAACAGACTAAAAAACTGACCCTGGTTCTGAGGGAAGGGAACCATACCCAGTAGGAAAGGGAGGGCAGGATTCAGCATTCACACACAAAATCATGAGTGTGGAGACAAAATAGATCTGAGCAGTTACTCCCTGCCCCTTCTCGTGTCTGCTGTATTCCAGTATTGCAGACCCTGAACAGAAATCATGTGATCTCTCCACAATATGGAGAGATAATTTTGGATCTATTTCTCTTTTTCTTGTTAGTTTTTTGGAGATGTAGGGCTTTTTTCTTTCTATTTACTCAACCCCTGACTTTCTTCATTTTGCTTTTTGTTATTTTTTTCTTGCTTTGTTTGTTATTTTCTGTTACTTTTATCTAATTCTGTTAATTTTCTTTTACTCCTTAATAGGATCCATTATCTCACTTTTTTCTCCTTCTTATCTTCCTTTTATTTTTCAAAATTTACTTCTTCCACTTTCATTCCCCACCCCAATATCTTTACTAATATTACTATTTTTATTAATCTTTACATATTTAGTTGTTTCTATGCTACTATTGTTGAATTCCCTTCTATTGTTAATGATGGGGCTGGAGATTTAGCTCAGTGGTGCTTCCACCTGCCTTCCAAGTGCAAGGTCCTGAGTTACTAATAATAGTGTTGTGTTAGATAGTGTATGTCAATATTTGGGTTGCCTTTCACTCTATGTTATAATTACAGATCTCTTTTCTATTGTTAAGACCCATAGAATGATACCTTTTATTGATTCCCATGGTATCTCAATATCCAGTTTTATTTTGACTCTATTATTGTTGGTTATTTCATTTCTATTGCCAGGGTGACAGTTGTTGCTATTAATTTGTCTTTATTCTATGCCAATATCTGGTTTGCCCTGAGACACCAGCAATACTGTGATTCATTCCTGGAGAACTGGGTGCTAAGCCAATTGCACTGCACCTCCCCTCCCCAAATTAATGGAGGTGGTTGGATATTGGGACAGAGGCAAAAGTCTATAGTTAGTCAAACCGGAGTGCATCACTGAAAAGCAGACACTAACTGAAAAGTTCTCCATACTAGCAAGAATCTGTTCATTATAACAGACCTGCAGTCCTCAGCACATGCACACACAAAATAGAAACATGAGAGTGGTGATGCATGTCTGTAATCCCAGCCTGCAGCTGAGGCAGGAGGATTGAAAGTTTGAGCCCAGCCTGGGCAACTTAGCAAGACCCTGTCTCCAAAAACAAAACAAAATAGAAAAAGAAAAAAGAACAGAAAGAAATCGGAAAGACATCCCCTGCTCCTGAATAGGCAGAATCAATATAGTCAAAATGGTCATATAGTACTTCCAAACTGATACATAGATTTAATGCAATCCCAATCAAAATACCAACAGCACCTTATAGAACTAAATAAAACCATCCTAAAATTCATACAGTACCACATGCAGAAGATTTAATCTAGACCCGTATTTCTCACTATATACTAAACTGAAAGCAAAATTGATCAAACATCTAAATATTACAACAGAAACAATCTGTTAGAAGATAAAACAGGTAAAACTCTTGAAGACAAGCACAAGCAAAGACATTTTGAATAGAACCCCAATTACACAATAAATAACATCAAGAATCAACAAATAGAATTATATTAAAAACTTCTGCACAGCAAAGGAAACACCCAACAGAGTGAAGAGGCAATCTACAGAATGGGAGAACATTTTTGCCAGCTACTCCTCAGACTGGGAAATAATTTCTAGGATATATAAAGAACTCTAAAAATTTAACCCCCCCAAAATAAAGACCCAATAAAAATGGGCAATTAAATTGAATTGATACTTCTCAGAAGAGGAAGTACAAATGGTCAATAAATATATGAAAAAATGTTCAACATCGCTGGCCATTAGAAAAATGCAAATTAAAACAATACTGAGATTCCATCTTACTCCAGAAAGAATGGCTACCATCAAGAAATTAAATCAGAACAAGTGCTGGTGAGGCACAATAGGCCTCAGCTGAGCTCTGAATCTGCAATGCTTGCTGTGTGCCAGAATAGCTGAATAGGAATTTCTGAGGTGGTGGGGCCTAACAGGGATCTTGTATAAAGTATAAAGTGGTGATGACTATGTGACACTTCCAACCACACAGGCATGTCACCATTTCCAATAAAGCATAGAACAGTGAAAACTGACACATAAGGATACAGACAAGTGGAGGCAGCAGAGACTGTCCACACCTGTTCACAGATGGGCTGCAACCCAGGTCAGGCTCACTTCACTACCACCTCCACTTACCATTTCCCCTTGGGAGGTGTATTCCAGGATGGTACAACTCTCAAACAGAGACCACAATGTCAGGGCCATGCTAACAATCGCTCACATCTGATAAGAAGCTATTCAGGTGAGAAAACGGTCAGTCTACTGCATCAGTGTTGACCTTCTCCTGGGAGAAGGAAGCAGGTTGCCAACAGGGGAATAGTCAGTCCTTCTTGGCAAGTGCTTCCTGTGGCACTTCAAGTCCCAACTCCACTATTTTAGGCTGCTTTGTGAATTTGGTTGGACTGAGTCAGTCCCTCAAGCAGGAGTCTCAAAATGGAGTTAGAAACAGCATGGTGCATCCCTCCAAAGGAGCCTGAGTTCACCCCTTGAACTTGGAAAATATTAGAACTTTCACCATTCTTACATAAAAAGATAAAAATACTTTATTAATGTTTATTGTGTATATCTACAAAATCAATGATTTTGTGACCCACTGTTATTTTTATGTTGCACAAAAAAAAAAACTGCTACTGATGGATGATTTATTACTGTGACCTAGGACTTAAATAGTTATCAATGTTCACTTTTAGATTTTAGACATAGCCGTGATCTTCATCATATCTATTAGTCTTATGCCTACATGAACAGGAAAATGTAAGTGAAGCCAAGTCTGTGCATGCTCAGCATGGCAACTGTATTTCCATTGTGGAATGAGAAACACGCTCAAATTATTTATTTTTCTTTTAGTCATGGCGATTTTGGAGATCACTCTGCAGAAATACAGCATTGTGTCTCCATGTGAAGGCCAAATCAGCATTCCTGAAAGTTCCCAATCTGCAGACATACCTGGATGCCCCTGGGAACCAGCTGGCTTCCTCACACTCAGCGAAGCTAGCCCACACACTTGACCGCTCTCATGGAGGGTATCCCAGGAGGGCCAGACACAGATCACAGCTGACTGATGCTGGGACACGTAAGGGCCATTCTCATAGCATCCCACAGGCCATACAGTGGGTGTGGCCCACAGATGTTTGTTTGCCTGTTGGTTGGTTCCCCACACACACACACACCCCATCCCACCCCCGTACTGGGGATCCAACTCAGACCTTCCATTTGCAAGGCAGGCAGGGTGCCACTGAGCTAAATTCATTTTTTCTTTTTTTGACAGAAATGTCTTTTTAAAATTGAGCTTGCAGCAGTGCAGTTAAAGCTTACCTGGCCCCACCTCATATTCTCATATTCATGTTACCTGGCTATCCCTTGCGCTCCCTATTTTACTGTTATTATATAGATTCTAAATTTTAAAGTATTAAATTGGTCTCCCCCTCCTTCTATTTTCCTTTTCTGATGCTGGAGATTGAACCTTAGGCCTTGAGCATGCTAAGTATGCACTCCAACACTGAGCTTCATCTCTAGCCCTAGAGTATTCAATTGGTTCATTTCCTTCCCTCTCTCCCTCCCTCCTTTCCTGTTCATTCTTTTTGTGATGCTGCAAATTAAACACAGGACACTCCACATTCAAGGGAAGTACTCTACCATTGAGTTATAGCCCCGGCCCTTAAATTGGTTCTTGATGCTAATCAAAATGTATTTTTGATTCCCTGAGGCCATAAGTAGAAGCAGTCATTCTCTTGGTCTAAAGAAGAGAGCCTGGGCTAGTTTAAGGCCTGAGGAAAAGCCCTGCCAGCTGGAAACTTTCCATTCATGGACTTGAAGAACAACCCTGGGAATTCCTTGACCCGAAGGTTCCGAGTGTGTGTTGGGGGGTGTTTCCTGAGTTTTGCAATCCTTCCCATCTATAAATGTCTTTTCAAACTATTATAAAGTTTTTCATTCCATCTCCCATATCCTCTAAAATTATCATGATTCCATTAAAAGATTTAAAACATTTTCTTATCTTTTTCTGTGCTGTTGGATTTAGTTCATGGCCAAATTTTCAATATTTCTCAATAACAATATCAAAATACCTTCATTCTTTTCATACTGAGAACTATTGTTTTAGGAGGGACACAAGAATGTCACAACAGTTCATTTACCATCTGTAGAAGTTAACTTCTCTGAGCCTCAGTTTCCTCAAATATGAAAGGTACAACCTACTTACTTCATAGCCTACCCAGGAGCTGACTGGGTTAGTGGGTAAGGAGTGCCTCAGTTGAGTGGAGAGCTCACAGATACAGCAATCATCATAGTCACCCTAATGTCATGAGCACTACCAGCACAGCCCTCACCACTATCACTGCAGCGTTAAGCAAGACCAATTGATCAAAGACCACAATGGTGTTATTGTCCTATCTGTACCCAACAAACTACTCTGAAAGAAGATATATTGTTTTGTACAGATTTGATGAATAGAAGTCACACTTTCAGAGGCCATTTGTCACTGTCCATGGCAGACAGACAACAGTCCAAGCCTTGGGTATGTCCAAGTAGCATGTAAATAGTGATCAGATATCCTGGAACCTATAGGCCTTTGCACTGGAGCCTGGAAATGAGTCCACCTAGCCGCTTCCCCACATTCCCACTGGGTTTGTGTGGCGAACAACTGCAGGTGGAAACTGATGTGCCTCTGAGACACAGGCTTCACCTGCAACTCTGATGCCTATCCCCAAAATCTGTGTCCTCTGATCTTGGGGTCACAGAAGAAGTGGCTGGTGAACTGGAGGCATAAGCCCAGCAAAAGCATAACTGATAGATGAGAAGGAGTTCTGGGGAAATATCTGCACTATGGGAAGAGAGAAGTGGAGAGAGAGGTGCCATGGAATAATTTTGCTTTATGGGCATCAAGCAGAGTGAGCTGGGAGGAAATGGGAAGGTAGGTGAAGAGCTGAGCATTCACTGATGTGCTCCTTCATTCATGGCTCCACCAAGAGCAAAGGTGGAAGACAGAATGTGGAACTAAAGGGCTTTGGCCCCACTGGCAGTTCCCTTGCAGTCCTGTGGCTGCCTGAGGACAGAGGGCCTGGCAGTGGAGTTGAAAGGCTATGCATCATTAAGGGTTCCCCTCCCCTGCTGGAGGCCTCCAGAGCTGACAGGTGAGGGAGGGGCAAGAAAGTGGCCAGAGGTTTGGCGTCCTTGAGTGTTGTCTGGACTCACTGCACAACCAAGCCACCAAGGGATGACACAGGCAGATTCGGGGACTTGGGCTGAAGGGTGGTGCCTTCCCTGAGTGTGCCCACCACTGCTGAGAAGGAGAGGAGGGAAGGCCTAGGATTCGGAACTGAAATGCAGTGCTGCCTGACTCTGCAGGGACATCACCACTGATTCACTCAGCCAGCTTGACTCCCATGGTGAACTCTGCTTACCAGCTGGTCAGCTCCTGAAACTGGCTCACTGTCAAGGACGTTTAAGGACAGTCAAACCCAGTAATCTGGATGTTTAAAAAACTTGAAATTTTAAAATAATAATTCACTACCCGATTCACAAAGCTCGTGACCTTCTTAAATGATGACTCCACCAAGTCTGCTCCTTTCGAGGTCCCTGACACATAGGATGCCATACAAGGCGCAGTGGGCCGGAGTGAGCGGAGCGCAGTAGGGTCTTCTTACCACAGCTGCCGTGCGTCTGGCTAGGCAGGCAGTGCAGAGCCCCAAACACACACCTGCAGAGGTGGCAGCTGCGAACGGTCCAGGCTCCGTGCCCCAGGGCGCCGCAGTCGCTGCGGAGAGGGGAGCGCATCAGTCCCGTGATCGGAGACCGCCCCGCACCCCCGCACGCCCTCACCCACCTGCGCCTCTGGTCATGCTCGCAGTAGCGGCCGGTGAAGTGCGCGGGGCACACGCAGAAGCTGCCCAGCACGCAGGTGCCACCGTTCCTGCAGCAGCGCGGTGGCGGCGCACCTGTGGGGTCACCTGGCGTCACCGCGATTGCCTCTGCCTGGAGAGGACAGGACGCGACCACCAGGAAAGCAACAAAACCAACTCCCTGCTGAGCATGTGTGCTCGGGTAAACTCTGCTTGTTAATTCAGGGATTAAAAACAAACTACTGAGGGCTATGGTGGTCAGGAGAGGCCGGAGTACAATCTGCAAGTTGGATTCTCTCTCCCTCTTCCTTTCACATGTTAAAGTCTGGCTGTGGCTCCCTGGGACAGTGATTAAAGACAGGCCTCCCAGTCGGGACCACCAACAGGCGCGACGTCAGCCAGCCCCCCGCCTGGGGACCTGGAACCCTTCTCTGTGTAAGCCGAGTCAGGGTTTAGCGAATGCAATGCTTTACGAATTAAATAGCAAGACTTTTAAAAGAATAAACACCTCACTAGGATTTTTTTTTAATTTTGAAGTGATTTATGAAGATGATGAGATGTTCCCTTTTGATTTCTCATTCTATCCGTAACTTATCCCATTTTTTTTTCTTCTTTTTTCCAGATTTTAAACTCAGTGTCCACTAACCAGAATCACCCAAAGGTTTCTCTGTTGGCAAGGAGACTTACGCTCTGCGTAGACCCTGGAATGGAGAGGAGATGGCTGAGGCCTCCAGCTCTCATCGCTTCCATTGCCCCCCCTGAAATTATTCGGGGTCCTAGGGAGAGTAGTCGGCTGGAGCTTTGGAGCTGCGACGTTGCTGACTTCTCTGCCACCTTTATGTTTCTCTCCATGATAGCCTTTCAAAAATATTAGATATGAGGCTGATAATGATCGAGAAAGATGTTTTATGCAATTACCATTGAGACTATGAACAAAATGCTTCTTACTGTTTCCCAAGTGGATGATCTGTAATGCCAAACATACTAGACACAGCAGCCTAGAATATTTAAGAAAATTATTAAAGTTTGAAAGCAGAAATTTAAAATGTAATGCAATGATTATATATAAATATATAACTAAAATATCTAATAATATAATAAAATGCAATCATTTTGGAACTTAAATTTGGCTAATGTTGTCATAGTTTAGAAAGATTTAGAGCTGAAAGTGAATTCTTCCTCTAGTAGAAGCAGTGGCACATACACTGCAGTTTATTCTGAGAGCTTTAACCCTGTTTTGACTCCAAGATCTGGATGATTTCTCTTACCTGACATGGTGCCTCCAGGTCATTTTCTCACTGACCAGTCTGGTTGGTATGAGCGTCTCCTTCCTTCATCAGTACAATGAAAACCAATTTCCAAGGAGGTTGAGTCTGGACAGTTTTTATACTGGAAGGTATCTGCATTCCACTCTTTGGAACAACTGCATCAGGACACAGAGTGGGTTAGTATGGGAGACACAGGCACTTACTTCCTGTGCTTCAGCCAAGAAAAACAGCCATGAGACCTTTCAGTTCTCCTATGGAAACCCGTTAGGAGCTCTTGCTGTGGCATCAAGGAGCCTGAAGGACTGTCCCTCAATGAATCATGGCTGAGGAGGGGGTGGAGACACAGGCTGATCTACCCCCACTGGCAACTTGGCCCCAGCAGTATTTACAGTGCTGATAGCAGCAGGGGTGGCCAATCCCTGATGTAAAACATTGATGACCAAGGGAGCAAGGTTTTTACCTCAGTGAAAAACAAAGTAATTAAAATCCAACACAAACAGAAAAGCTTTCATAGGAAAATGGAGATTTTTCTAATGTATACTTCTTGTCCTCAAGATAGTGAGGCAGCCCAGTGAAAGGAGCTGGACATCACTAGCAACCTGGGTTACAGAAGGTGTAAATGTGGAGCAGGAGGTGAAGGGCATGGGTTAGGGGGATTTCCACTCCTGCTTTCTCAGAGGCATCCTTCCCGCTACAGATAAGCAAAGTGACCTGCAGCACTTACCTGTGGGAGGCACAAGAAAGGTGAGGAAACTGAGGCTTTGCAATGTTAAGCCCTTGGCGTTGAGATCTTTGAAAAACATGAAGTGCATAAATATGTATGAGAAGCCCATAGAGTATGATATACAAAACCTGTTGCACATAGCAGTCCCTGCTCACTACCTGACACCAATCAGAGTGACTTCCAGCACTGTCTCAGTTTTTCTAATTACCAAACTCAAGACTGGGGCCCTTTTATCAGTATTAGAGAACACCTTGCAACTCACTATGGCAAATTGGATTTTAATAGAACTGATTTCTAAAAAATAATATGCTTTCATAAAAGATTGAATAACTTTTGACACTGATTTGATTTCTTATGCCTTTAAATGTGAGGTTTATTAGAGACCATCAAAGTAGCAAGGTACTGTAAAGCCTAGTTAGCACAAGGTCTCCTGATGCAGGGTTCCGTAAGCTTCCAAGATCAAGTCGAGACTGGCAGACCTCCAGGGTGCAAAACTCACAGAAGATGGCACCTCAGGACTTCAGCAAACATCTCCAGGTGCAGCTATGAAAGTTTCATTTTTAAGTTGAATGGTTATTATTGGTTTATAACATAAAGCTATATACAAAAAATAAATATATTTTATGACTTTAAATTAATAGAAATTTCTATATGAACTAAATGGTGTATATTAAAATAAAACCATGTGTAAACTTCAAGGGTTGTATTTCTTTGTATAAAAAATTTTTAAATTTGTTTAAAGAATGTTACAGAAACAAAAGCTTTCTGGTAGTAGTAAAGTTTTAGATGGGTCACCTAAAATCGAATTCCTCACAATTTCTTAAATTTTTTATATTGGACATTTCCAAACATACACAAAAGTTGGGAGGATTTAGTAAACTCAGGTTCACCGTGTAAGTATTAACCTTTGACATTCTTATTTCCTCTCAAGCTTAATGTCTTGAGTTTTTAAGAGTTCATTCCAGATTTTTGGTACTGGGTATCAAACCTAGAGCCTATACATGCCAGGCCAATTCTCTTCCACCAAGCTATAGCCCCTACCTCTCAAATGGGGTTTTGTTTTGTTTTGTTTTGTTGGTACCGGGGATCGAACTCGGGTCCTTGTGCTTGCAAGGCAGGCAGTGGAACCACTAAGCTAAATCCCCAGCCCAAAATATATATATATATATATATATTTTTTTTTTTTTTTTGGTACTGGGGATTGAACTCGGGACCTTGTGCTTGCAAGGCAGGTGGCAGAACCACTGAGCTAAATCTGCAGCCCTCAAACAGGGTTTTGAAAATCTGCTCTTTACAAATGGAAACTGTAGAAAATGGAAAGGAAATGTTTTGTCTTTAGCAACAAGAAACATTCACAGAATGTCTATCTCTGGCTGTTTGCTTAAGATCTGAGGAGCATCAGGGCTGAGGCCTTAGTGATAAAGCTGCTGATGAACTATCTTTCACCACTCTGTCACTTACTCTCACCAGGCCTCTGTAGTGCCTGGTGTTTCATTTGCTCAAAGGTCTAATAAAAGAAGTTTTGCATCTCCTTGCTGGGAGAGTTGCCATCAACAAAACTAGGCTTGGGAATGGCTAGAGTGGGGGAAGGTGGGTCCCTTGCCTGGGGTGGGGGGTCCTCTTTCTTGTTATCAGCCATAAACAGATAAGACTGGAGCCAGCCATCCAGCCTCCAGTAGATAAAATGTGTGGGAATCGGGACACCCAAGATTAAACACTATCACATTCTCAGCACAGCAAGCAATCACTGCAGCATATTCAGTGTGAAGGGTTCTTTGTAACATTAAAGCTGCTCATGTGGGCTGCTCACTGGGATCCATGGGAGGGTGAAAATTAATCTCTCTTCCTACCCTTGTGCTTTGACTGGGCTACTTTCTATCTGTATGAATTTTCCTTTCCTAGATATCTCATAGGAGTGAAATAATACAGTATTTGTAATTGTTTTTTAGCTTTTGTGGTTCTAGGAATAGAACCCAGGGCCTCATGTGCTAGCCAAATGCTCTATCATTGAGTTCCACCCACAGCCCATGTTTGTCCTTTTGCATCTGGCTTATTTCACATAGCATATTTTTTGGCTTATCCACATGGTATGGTATCAGAACTTCATTTCTATTCATGATTGAATAATATCTCATTGTTTATATGTATTACTATATTGTTTATCCATCACCTATTGATGGACACATGGATTTTTTTTTCTACCTTTTAGGAGAACACAGAGGAAAACAACCACCTACATGCCAATGAGGAAGGTCTCAGGAGAAAGCAAATCTACCAACACATTGGACTTCCAGCCCCCAGAACTGTGAGAAAATTAATTTGTGTTGTTTCAATTGCCCAGTCTATGTTGTTTTGTTGTGGCTGTCTATGGCAGTCCAAGCTAACACCCAAGGTTTTTGTTTTCTTCATAATTTTTAATTTTTTGTAATGGTTGAGATTGAACATATGGGCTCTTGATATAGGGAGAACAGATGTACTAAACCTGCTAGATGTCTGAAATGTGAGTTCACGTTCTCTAAAATTGAAGGATGGATTCTAGGAACAATGGAGGTTAAAAGTAGGAAAAATTTATTGAGAGAAAGAAAGCTTCTGTCTAAGAGAGATGGAAGGGGGACTGGAAAGTGGGCTGCCCGCCCACCCCGCTTTGCAAAGATGTTTTATACTGGACCTGGGATTTAGCTCAGTGGTTCCACCACCTGCTTTGCAAGCACAAGTTCTTGACTTTGATCCCTGGTACCAAAAAAAAAAAGATGTTTTATACAGCAAAGCCATGTGGTGAGGCGGTACAAAGTGAGACAAAACTATAAGACCCATGAGGTGGGACAAAACCATGACCATCCAATAAGATTACAAGTACAATCACCCAGGTAATATTGATTAAATGGGGATCAAATGGGAAAATAAGTCACATAAAAGGAATTTCCCATTTAGAATATCAATCACTGCTATCTCTAGGGGAAGTAGTGCCTCTTTTCTTTTTATAATGCTAACTAGTGAATATGCCTTAATTGTTCTTTATGTTGGGCTGGCATCTTGAGGACTGGGACTTTGAGGGCCCGGTGCCTTGAGGGGGGCCCAGTCTAACTGCCTACAAGATAACTAATTAACTTACCTATCTACAATACTTCCACATGCTAATCACATGCTTTACTACTGAGCTATGCCCCAGACATTTTTTTCCCATTATATTACACATTATTTATCATAGCAATTTTTGCAAACTATAGAGTATATTTCTACTGGCAGCCTTCTAAGGTAAGGAGAACATCTTCTATTCAGTATCTTCCCAAGGACATTTTCATTAACAGGAAAAACTTTGCTGACAATTCCCACAGGCAATGTTATTAGCCCTGCTGTTGTTCTTTAAATCAAATGGTGAATCTGAACTATTTTAGGTGTGACTGCCCAGGCCCCTGAAGAAATCAAGTGCAGTTGGAAATGTTCATCTCATTGACTGAAAAATGACCAACACAGGTGACAAAAGATCATCTCTCAAATGATAGATTTCCACAATTAATTTCCATTTTCCAAATGTGGCCACACCCAGATGAGGATAATCAACAAGACTTTTAGTTTCTAAATAATACAATCTCCTGCAGATTTATTTCCAGAACATGTGGTCATAAAAAAAGGAAAAAGTATACATTCCTTGAAGCAAAGATAGAGGCTTAAAATAAATTCACCTCAAGAGAGAGGTTTAGTTTTACCGGAACTGTGGAGGAAGCAGGCAGTGGTGAACTGAAAGCCAAGCCTGGAATGCAGGAGCACTCTTGGCAGTGCCACCTGTTGACAAGTCTGTCTTCTTGTACCTGGTGGCAAAGCTCAGGAGAGGGAGATCCAGTCTGTCTTCAGCACGGATGCTAAAAGTGCAGTGTGCCTTAGGTTAGTTTTACCTCCCCACCCTGAGCCTTAGGGACCAGGGCACAGTACAGGGGTCTGTGGGGCTGGAAGATTTTATCCTAACCCCAGGATGTTTAATTCTAATGACCTTACTCATGCTCTGTGCCTGCTAGCTTTAGATTGTTAAAATTAGTTAAAATGCCTAAAGTGTGTCACCTAATTCACTGTCCAGAACTGATGTCCTGAACATTGCTATCTATTAGAACAATCTACAAACATTGCAAACATCTGCCAACCACTAGTACGTGACGGCCATGACTATTAGTCAAGATGTCTGGTGATTATCAACATACATCAAGTGACCACTAAACTTTGTCCCCTTTCGTAAATCTGCTTGCTAACTTCCCCTTCAACCCCCTATAAAATAACCTCGGACTCTGAGCCAGTTGCCTCTCTTAGCTATTTTGCTTTGAGAGTGCCGTCTGGCCAGACTAATAAAGGTCTGTTTCATTTTTCCAACTTGTCCGGTGTGTTCCTTCCCAAGTGTTCGTCGCTGCAGTCAGCTCCTCGGAGCGTTTGGTAAGGCCCTCGGTCTTACAGGTCAATAGAGAGCAGACCAATGTGAAAAAGAGAACACAGTGGCCATGAGCTTAATGGCAGTAGTTTTTTGTATATTCACTTCTCAGGCTGATGTCAGATCCAGGCTATCTTACCAAAACCTGCTTGATTTCATGGGAGAGGAATTTAAAACAGCATTTTCAGATTGGTCCCAGGTCCAGGGTTTGGGCACATGTCTCCTAGATCTCTATGACTGAAAGACCATGCCCACTTGCCCAGCCAGATTTTTTTTTTTTTTTTTTTTTTTGTACCGGGGATCGAACTGTGGTCCTTGTGCTTGCAAGGCCAGCAGAACCACTGAGCTAAAACCTCAGCCCACCAGCCAGATTTTTGTCATGCTCTAATCTCCTGCCTCTTTTGTCTCCCTCCTCACTGGAGCTCTTAGGTCACTTAGGATTGATTAACTTCATACTTAGAATATTTAACAATGATTACAAATCATTTAAAGTTCATTTAAAGGTCCTTCAGAGCCTCCATACCCTCCACTCCCACTCCTGTAGCCTCTCCCTAGGACAGACCTATGGCTTCCTGTGAGACAAGATAGATGGGGTGAGAGAGCCATAGTCTTCTCTTCTTGGGACCTGTTACTAGAAGTGAGTTACAGGACCATACTCAGGGAGAGAGTCTCACAGGTCTCCCTGGGTGTTCAGGGGTATGAACACCAGGAAGGCTCTTTAAGGGCTGGGGTAAGACAGAAGAAATAAAGACAGAATGCAGTCTAAGAAAATGATAATTTTAAAACTGTACTTTAAAGGAAAACTGCAGCTTTAGGACACAAAATTTACTCCAGGTTTTTTCCCTTCCAGGAAATTCATTCCAAAAAAATTCCTAAAGTTCTTAAAGACACAGTAATCCTGTTAATTGAGCTCAGGTCCTGTGCTTTTCACCTGTAAATTGCACTTCCTCCACCATCAAGGAAGCAGCGGTATTAGTGAACAGCAGATCTCAACTTGAAACACAGGTAAATGATTTGCACTGTAGCATAGCCTGTGCCAGATGAGTAACTGACAGAAAGTAGGAATACACATCCTAGATCACCCATCTTGAAGACACCCTCAAGACTGCATAAATACACCCAGCTCCAGATCATAACATGCCTTTCTCTCTTGAGGGCCCACACTCTTGTTTCTTTGAGTGTGTACTTTTAAGTTTCTGCCTAATAAATCCCTTTGTGATTCTCACTGATGTGTTTTGAAAATTCTTTCTCTGTGACAGGAGACAGCAATCCTATAACTTAATTTTATGGGTAGGGTGGGTTCAGAAACCTCCTAGGACCCTGTCCAGTAATAGGGCCATGTCAGAGACACAGGTCAAAATTGTTTTGGCATATTTGCTATTTGGTTTTTACCAAAGATATTAAAGTAAATTATATCATTACATCTTCCTCCTCCTAAACATTTCAATATTTAGGATATCTGAAAAGTAAGACCATTTTCCTATATAACCACAAATCTGGGCAGTCGGCCTAGAGAGCTTCTACTCTTCTTTAAATTTGACAAGGAAACCAGGTGAAGAAATGGGAAAACCTTACCATTATATGGTCAATCTATCAATTTTAAATTTTGGGCCCAAGCAGACTGTTTTTGCAGGACAACTTGAAAGATTTAAAATAAAAGTATACTTGCTTTTACATAAAATGTAGAGAGAAGTTTTCTTCAGACTCTAGTCTAACAAAGGACTAGAGAAGGTGCACTGGAACAAAAGAGCAGAGACTTGAGTGCCCCAGATGTGAGAATGGTGTCACACTTGATTCATATAATCATAAACCCAACAAAGGACTCAATTCTAACAACCCAAGACTTGCTATTTTTTTTAATTCATTAAGCTTATTGATACATTTTAGGTGTATGATATGATGACATCCATCATTGGGAATTTGTACCTTTACATGAGATATCTTGATTCTTATTTTTTCCCCCTTCTCCTGCACTACCTTCAATCCCTCCACCCCTCCCTATTTACAAAGACTTTGTTTCCATGTTTTTCAGTTCTTATATTAATTCTATTCCCTTCTTTGCTATTCCCAATACCTCCCCCCTTCCCCTTTGGACCATTTCTTCCTATTTCACACTATCTACTTTAACTTTTGACCCTTATTTACACTTTCAGTTTCTCACATCAGAGAAACTATTTGGTATTTACATATATCTGTCCTATTTATTTCTCTTTTTTTCCATTAAGTTTATTGGTATATTTTTAGGTATACAATACAGTTACATTCATCATTGGGATCTTGTACCTTTAAATGACATATTTTGGTTCATGTTTTTTCCCCATTCCCCCGCCCTCCCTTCACCCCCTTCACCCTTCCCTATTTGCAAAGACTTTGTTTCCATTTTTTTTCTTTTCTCATAGTTTTTCTTTTCCCTTCTTTCCTTTCCCCTACCCCTCCCACTTCCCTTACTCCTTTAGACTTTTTCTTCCTATTATACAACATCAATTATACACTGTTTTAATTACAATACCAAAATTTAGAGGACATTACCATAGATTTTACAGAATTTAAAACGATGTAGAAAGCATATTAAAAAAATGTTTTTGAAATAAATTTGACAACTTCTATGAAGTACCTTGGAAGACAAATTAATGAAACTGACTCTGGAAGAAATATAAAATTTGAGTAGTACCTATTAAAGAAAGTATATTCACAGCTTGAAAATGAACCTATATGACAACAACAGGCTCATATACATTTTAACTGATGAATTGTATCAAACATTTAGAGCAGAAAGAAGAAGGAACACTTCTCCCCTCATTTTAGGAAATCAACATTGTGCCAATACTAAAACTGGATAAACATAATAGAAGAAAAAAGTATGAACATAGATAAAAATTTGTTTAACAAAGCAAACTGTTAGAAGTCAGATCTGGCAGTAGGTAGAAAGTGATTTTATTATAGGGATGGCAGTGTTGGTTCAGCATTGGAAGATCCACCCCCAAAGTCATCATTTTAACAGCAGAAAGGAAAAAGCCATGTGATCCTGTCAGTAGTTGCAGAAAAAGTATTGGACTAAATTCTACAGCTGTTCATGGTAAAAGCTATCAGCAGACTAGAAGTAGAACAGAATCTTCTCAAGAGATCAAAGACATGTACTCCATACTTCCAGCAAAAACACCTTATATGAATGGAAAAGATACAATGCTTTCTCCCTAAGGTAGGGAACAAGGGCAGATATGCCTACGCTTCATCTGTCCATTAAACTTTGAAACATAGGCCCAAACCAAAATAGTCTGGCAATAAAAAGAAACAATTAGCATAGGATTGGCAAGGTAGAAGTAAAATCTTTATATGTAGATGAAATGATCATCTACAGAGAAAATACTAAGAAACCTCTAGGAGCCCCTAGAACTTGTATCTGAATTTAGCAGGATTAGAAAACACAAGGTATATATAAAAATTCAGGTCTATGTAAACTTGCTATAAATGAAGAATTGGATATTGAAATTTAAAAGTTGTGTAGGAGTAGAAAGGACCTAGAAAAGTAAAAAAAAAAAAACAAAATAACAGTGTTAGAAGACATTTATTACCTAATTTTAAGACTTCTTCTAAAGCTACAG
The DNA here is from genome assembly GCF_053883595.1 of Heterocephalus glaber. Classification (NCBI taxonomy): domain Eukaryota; kingdom Metazoa; phylum Chordata; class Mammalia; order Rodentia; family Bathyergidae; genus Heterocephalus; species Heterocephalus glaber. The sequence continues at coordinate 29,884,189 of NW_028258143.1, read as the reverse complement.
TAATTAAGGCAATGGTGGCATACGGAAAGACATACAGATCAATGGAATAAAACAGAGAATCTAGAAATAGAACCACACATATATAGTCCACTGAATTTTGAAAGATTGTTTAACATTAACATTTTATAAAACATAAACTCAACTCAAGAGCAGAGGAAAAGATAGTGTTTTCAACAAATATTACTAGAACACTTGGTATCCATATGTAAAAAATTAATCTCAACCCTTTATTTCCATAAATAAAAACAACTTGAAAGGATCTATGAACCTAAATATGAAAGACTAAACTATAAAACTTTAAGAAGAAATTATAAGGGAAAATGTTCATGAATTTAGGGTAGGCAAGAATTTCCTATGATACAAAAAACATGATGTATAAAAGAAAAAAATTGATAAATGAGATTCCATCAAAATTTAGAACTTTAAAAGACATCGTTAAGAAAATGAAAAGTAGTCCTTAAACAGGTCATATTTATAATACATATAACCTATGACCAGAATATATAAAGAACTCTTACAGCTCATTAATAGACAATCCAATTAAAAGGAGACACAAGAAGATAATAAATAGCCAGAACAGCACAAGGAATTTTGTACAAAACTAGAATCAGAAAAATATTAATCAGTACAATAACAAGATCATATTATACACTCAGGGAGATTAAGTTAAAAGTTTTAAAAGAGCAAATGTCAGCTTAGCTGTGAACCAGTTAGAACTTTCTAATACTGCTAATGTGAATGTAAAATGATAAAACTATTTTGGAAAACAATATAGAAATTTCTTGTATTACTGTTAAGAAACAACAGTTCTGTTCTTAAGTTTTTACTTAAGAGAAATGAAAACACATGTTCACAATAGATTTGTACATACAAGTTGACCATCTCTTATCTGAAATTCTTGGGACCTGAAATGTTTCAGATTTTGGTTTGAAATCCACTTGATCTGCAAAGAGGATAGCTACTCCTGCTTTTGGGGGGGTTCCTGTCACATGGAGTATTGTTTTCCACCCTTTAACTTTCAATCTATGAATTTCTTTTTGAATTAAGTGTGTTTTTGTATGCGGCATATTGTTGGATCTTGCTTCTTGGCCCATTCTGCCAGTCTATTTCTTTTGATTGGTGAACTGATACCATTAACATTGATGGTTCTAACTGATACATATTGACTTATTATTGTCATGACTTTTTCTTTTTGTTGAATTCTCCCCTTTTGTGTTTAATTTCTTGTTGTGTCTGATGAATTCATTCTGCTGGGCTTCCTGGGGTTGTGATCATCATTGTCTTTTCCTAGGATATTGTCTAAAATTTTTTGGAGTGCTAGTTTGGTATTCACGAAGTTCCTAAGGTGCTCTTTGTCATGAAAGTATCTTATTTCTCCATCCATTTTGAAAGATAGTTTTGCAGGGTACATCAATCTGGATTGGAGGCTGTTTTCTTTTAGGGCTTGGAATACATCACTCCAAGCTCTTCTTGCCTTGAGGGTTTGTGTTGAGAAGTCTGCCATGATTCTGCTCATCCTTTATAAATATTTTGTTTCTTTTCTCTAACTTCTTGTAGAATTTTGTTCTTTTGTTGGGTTTCTGGAATCTTAACTATTATATACCTATGTGTAGATTTGCCTTGATCATGGCTAGTTGGAGTCCTATATGCCTCACTTATTTGTATATCAAATTTTTTTCCCCTTGCTTGGGAAGTTTTCTGCCATTACTTCTGTAAACAGTGTTTTTTATGTCATTTGCATTAACTCCTGTTTCTTCATTGACTCTGGTTGACTGTTCTTAAGATATTCTTCTTTACATCATCTATCAGCTGCTCGATTGATTTCTCATGGTCCCTTGCTATTTTAAAGAAATCTTTATTTTCCTGGCCACTAATTGCAATCCTGTCTTCTATATCTGATATTCTTTCCTCACATTCATTCATTCTACTGCATAAATTTTCAGTGGAGTTTTTAATCTCCTTGATATCTGTTTGCATCTGTTTTATGGATTCCATTTGTTTCCTATGCTGGGATTCCATCATATTCCTGAGCTCATCTATTTTTTAAAATCTGTGTCTGCTCTAGTGTTATTTAACACGTCTTTCATGATGGACACAATCTCCATTGTTATCTGAGAAATGATTTCTAATTTTATTTTTTCCAGATCCTCTTTTGTTGCCAGTTCAGGGAGTCCAGGCTGAGTTTCAGATTGTTCCATCTCATTTCCCTTGGGGTTGTCTTTGGTGATCTGGAATTCTGGTTTTGAGACTTGTTTATGTGTCTTCTCATTTCGACCAGGGCAGTGTGCTGTTCCTTTACTGAGGTGACTCTTTGCACTCCCAGTGGCTTTCAATTCTCAGCAAGCCTCAGAGAGAGCTTCTCTCTGCTACTCACCACTGTGCCAATACCTGAGATTGGAATGATGACCTTCTGGATCCCCACGCTGGGCTGTTGTCTTGGCTTGGTTTGTGGCTGGGGTCTGTGTGAACTTACTGATGGTATCTGGACAGGCCTTTCGCTGGGGCCTCTGTGCCTGAGAAGCTGTTTTCCAGGAGGGCCTTCAGCTGGGGCCTGCAAGCCAAAGTTGCTGGTGCCTGGGTGGGGCCCTGGCTGAGGCCTGGACACCCATGCCGCTATTGTCCAGGTGGGCTTCTGGTTTGGGAATGTGCTGCCTTCCTAGTTACTGGTGTCTGGTTGGGCCTCTGACTGGGAAGTCTTCCTAGTTTTTCAAGACAGCAGTTCTTCCACTGGATGGTTTATTAACTATTGATTTTGTGTTTTAGCTGCAAATAACTATTAGCACATAATTGTCTATGAACAAAAGCCCCCTAGGAAGTGTCCTCATTCACTCCAGTAGGTGAGATAATGTCCTAATTCACCCACCTAATTCAGCCACTAATGGTCTGAAGAGCCTGCTCAAGCAACCAGTTTTATAGCTTGCTTTGGAATGTGAGGGATTCTAGTCTCTATGACCTGTGTTAAAGAAGATTTAGTCTGGTTTCTATAACTAACTTTGGGGGAAAACAAAGGACAAATACACAAAGTTTGAAGATCAGCAAAATCTTGGTTTTCTGCTACTTCTAAGGTCTTTTAATGTTTATTACCTCAAAATACTGCGTATGCCTAAGTACTATACAGCATTATTTTCTGAGTCTCAACAAAAGTGATTCTTACTATTAAATGGGGCTTAGACTTGACATCTGAACTTCTTAAAAGGTCATTGGTGACAATAAAATGGTTTCAGTGTAGTGCAAAGGTTAAGAGAAAAATTGGAGTAACTCAAATGGTGAAAGAAAATAGGATGTATTTTTTTAGTCTTTGTTTGTGACAGGGTCTCCATTATTTTGCCCAGGCTGACTTCAAACTTCTGGGCAACACAGTCCTCCTTGCTTCAGCCTCCAGAGTAGCTGGCATACAGGTGCAAGACACTGCCCAGCTAGGGGAGAGGTAATTGCGGTGAATAGAGACCTCTATTTTGGACCCATTTTGCTCTAAAAGGGAGCAGAAAAATAAGGATGAAGATTGAGGGTAATTGGGCACCATGGTTTAGATTTGAAAGGTCCCACAAATGCCTATATGTTATCACAGCCTGTGGCAGTATTGAGAAATGGTGAAACCTTTGGAAAGTGATGTTTGATGGGTGGAACATAGGTCAGGTGTGTGTGCCCTTGAAAGGCACACACACACAAAAATTTTAAGCAACTTCTCCAGACTTCCTCCTGCAGAGCACATAACCAATACTGAGTCCTCTCCTCAGCCAAAAGGAAGTGATAGAATATGCAGATGCCAGTCCCAAGAGGTTGGAGCCCAGTTTCCATTCCATAAAGAAAATAAAAAGATGATGAGTTGAAGATGCCTGGAGGTGATAAAGCAAGTGTGGAATACAAAAGGCAATCTAACTGGCCGGTCGAGTGTTTCTTAAACTACTGTAGACAGGTAAGTTAATTAGATATCTTGTAAGCAGTTAGACAGGGATGGCCCTCAAGAAGCCAACATGGAGGACACTTGAGGAGCCAACATAGAGAAGAATCAAGGAGCCAACAGGGAGAACAATTGAGGCACATTCACTGGTTAGCATTATAAAAAGGAAAAGAGGTACTACTTCCCCCTAGAGATGAATAACAGTGGTTGATATTCTGCTGTTGTTTTTTTTTTTTTTTTTTTTTGGTACCAGGGATCAAACTCGGGACCTTGCACTTTCAGGGCAGGCGGTGGAACCACTGAGCTAAATCCCTAGCCCTAGTTGGTATTCTAAATGTGGAAATTCATTACATGTGACATGTTTTACCATTTGATCGCCATTTAATCAATATTACCTGAGTTACTGTACTTGTAATCTTATTGGTTGGTAAGACCCACCTCATGCCCACCTTGTAATTTTTTCCTTTGGGTCTTATAGTTGTGCCCCACTTTGTACCTACCTCACCTCATGGCTTTGCCACATAAAACACCTTTGAAATATGAGGTGGGTGGACAACCCATTTTCTGGTCCCCCTTCTGTTTCTCTTAGGCAGAAGCTGTCTCTCAATAAATTTTTCCTACTCTTAACCTCTGTTGTTCCTAGAATTCATTGTTTGATTTTAGAGAACACAAACTTGCATTTCAGATATCTAGCAGATTTGGGAGTTACATCCATTTCCCCATATCAAAACCTTACAATGTATTGTTAGATTCTGGAACATTATTTACTCTGGCAGTTTCTGTTTCCTACATGATGTCTGGGTGGCAACTCACTCCTGTCAGAAAAATCTTTAAGACTTAGGAAAGGATTTTTGCTTTCTTTTTGACCATTCTGGAGCCATTTTACCATTTATGATGTGGACACTTTGCAGTGAGAGACAACCAGCAGATTTATTTTACTGAGAGAATCAAGGCAAAAGCAAGGCCATAAACTGAGCAGATGGATGAGACAGAAAGTTTTGAAGGGTTTAGCAAAGAGAGGGTATGAAAAAGTTATCCTCAGGAAGGGCAAAGAATGCCATATGACTCTGAAAGCACCAAAGGGCTCCTGCATTGGAGACATAACTCTGTTATGTCTCTGCAAAGTTGGGAAGATAGCTTTTTAAATCCTGAGAAGAATCTAAACAGGGAGTAACATCATCAGAGTTCAACTTCAGAGATGGGTAGCCAGAGGAGGAATCCAGGGACCAGTTAGGATGCTATGCAGGAAGATAATGAACTTTGCACAGGGGGTTGGAGCAGGAAGGGGAACCTGCTCATTTATTGACAGTGATAGTCAGCAATAATGGGGCTTCTTGCTAAAATGATTTAGCAGAGTTCTTACTAAAAGTAAATTTTACCCAAAAGTGCAGAAATCAGCTTAGGAGAAGACCAAAGGAGATGGCTAAAATATGGTCAAGTGGAGAATCTGCCCATCCCTTCAGAGGTGAAAGTACACTGTGGCTGAGAGGCTGCTACAAGAGGCAATGGACACAAAACTCAAACTCTTCCATATCCAGTTGTTTTTAGTACAACACAAATATGCACATTTTAAGCCATTTTTATCTGCTTGCTTTGCATACCCCATGAAACTCTACCCAGATATGTTAGCTATGTATAAGAGGGCTTGAGGGCTGCAAAAGAACCCAAGCCACTGCTGCATTCAGAGTACTCTGATCCACAGCCTCCCTACTGTGTTAAGCTGACATTACTTGGACCTTATGTCCTTCTCAGATTCTTTCCTTTCCCCAGGAATATCGTTGACTTCTTCCCCTTCTGAAGGTGGTCCTGCACCATGGTTTCTGGAAGGTCTCATGCCACGAAAGCTGTTTTTCACCAGGCAATTCTGTTAAAGCACCGTCTGTGTACATTTTATATGCTATTGCCACCTCATGTTCATCCCTATATTTGATCAGCCCAGAAATCCCTTAACTTACTATATACTCCATTGAATAGTTTTGTCATCTTTGTTGAAAATGTTGATCATATGAGTGAAGGTTTATTTCTGGAATTTCTATTCTATCTCATTGGTCTCCAAGTCCACCTTATGGTGGTACATACTAAACTTTAATTTTTTTGTGTGATATTGGTGATTGAACTTTGGGGTTTCATGTTGAGCTACTTCCCCAGCCCTTTTTATTTTTATTTTGAGATGGGGTTTCACTATGTCACTAAATTGTCCAGGCAGTACTTGAACTTGTGATCCTTCTGCCTCAGCCTCCCAGAATGCTGGACTTACAGGCATGCACCACCACACTCAGCTTACTGCTTTGATTACTATAGTCCTCACTCTGCCTTACTGGAAGTCAAACCCAGGGTCTTTCACAAGCTGGGTGAACACTATCACTGAGCTATACCCCCTACCCTTTAAAAATGTTTTAAATATGTTTTATGTCTCCTGCCTTAGCCTTCTAAGTCCCACTGAACTACTATATCTTTGTCAAAGTTTTAAAATTTGGAAGGGTGAATACTGTCTTTGATCACATTTTTTTTTTTCATACCTGGGATCGAACTCGGGACCTTGTGCTTGTGAGGCAGGCAGTGGAACCACTGAGCTAAATCCCCAGCCCTGTTCACATTTTTTAAAAGATTGTATTTGCTATTCAGGGTCTCTTGAGATTCCATATGATATTTAGATTAGTACTGTTCATGAAAAAAATGAGATTTTTACTAGGAGGTTTAGATTTTTATTTGAATATTTAAAAATATGAGCTCTAGTTATAAGTTTGATTGTCTCATAATGCATTTGTACATATCTGTAGCTGCATAAAGTTCAAATGAATTTTAGGATGAATTTCTCTGTGCAAAATATGTATTTCATAGGTATTGAATCTATGGATTGCTTTGAGTGCTGTCAGTTCATTTTGTGCTCTTATAGAAGAATGTCACAGTCTGTATGATTTGTTTTTTGAAACAGGGTCATGCCATGCAGTCCAGGCTGACCTTGAACTCACAATGTAGCCCACACTGTCCTCAAACTTGTGGCAATCCTCCTGCCTCAGCCTCCCAAGTGCTAGCATTACAGGCATGTGCCAACACACTCGGCTTGGCTGTATAATTTGTAATAACAGAAAATAATTAATTAATTGTCTAGGGGGTTGAATTTGGGTCTTGCACATTCTATGTAAGCACTCTGCCACTGAATTACATCCCCAAAGCAGGGTTTCTATTTATGAGATTATATCATTAGCAAATAGAGATAATTTTACTTCTTCTTTTCCAGTTTGGATGATTTTTCTCTTCATTGCCTAATTGCTCTAGTTACAAATTTCAGCACTGTGTTGCAAATAAGTGGTAAAAACATATGAGAAAAATTTCATGACTTGTATCATTGAACATGCTAGATTCTGTTAAATACCTTGTCCATGAAGTGATCACTTAGTTCTTTTCCTTAGTTCTATTAATATGGTATATTATGTTGACTAATTTTTTTGTATTAAATTCTTTCATTGATACATTGTAGGTATACAACACAATTACATTTCTTATTGGGAATTGTACCTTTACATAATGCATCTTGGTTCTTATTTTTTCCCCATTCCTAGCCCTCCCTTCATGCCCTCCACCCTTCCCTATTTACAAAGACTTTATTTCCATTTTTTCCATTTCTCATCATTTTTCCTTTCCCTTCTTATCTTTCCCCTGCCCTGCCCACTGCCCCTACCCCTTTGGACCTTTTCTTCCTATTTTACATTATCGATTATTCATTCTAATCATTGGTACATTTTAGGTATACAATATAATGACATTCATCATTGGAAATTTGCACCTTTACATAGTCTTTCTTGGTTCTTATTTTTCACCCTTGCCCAGCCTTCCCTTCAACCCCTCCAGTCTCCCCTATTTACAAAGATTTTGATCCTATTTTTCCATTTTCTCATATTAATCCCATTCCCTTCTATCCTTTCCCCTAGCTCTCCCACTTCCTTCCCCTTTACCCCTTTTCTTCCTATTTCACATTACCTATTATACATTTAGTCCTAATTTACACTTTCAGTTTCTCACACCAGAGAAACTCTTTGGCATTTACACATGTGTGTCCTATTTATTTCACTTAAGAGTATCGTCTCAATGTGCATCCACTTAGCTATAAATGTCTCTAATTTCTCATTTTTTATGGCTCAGTAGTACTCCATGTTATACAAAACCCACATTTTCTTTATCCAGTCTCCAGTTGATGGGCATTTGGGCTGTTTCCAAGTTTTAGCTATCACAAACTCTGCTGCTAAGAACAATAGGACACATATATCACTGTGGTATGATTCTTTTAATTCTTTGGGGAAGATCCCCAGCAGTGGAATAGTGGGGTCAAATGGGACTTTCAGTCCTAGTTCTTTGAGGTATCTCCATACTGATTTCCACAGTGCTTGCACCAGTCTACACTCCCACCAGCAGTGCAACAGGGTTCCTCTTTCCCCACAGCCCCACCAGCATTTGTTATTGGTTCATTTCATGATAGAAGCCATTCTTTCTGGAGTGAAGTGGAATCTCAGCTTTGTTTTCATGTACATCTCTCCAATGACGAGTGATGTTGAACATTTTTTCATGTATTTATTTGCTATTTCTACTTCTTTGTCTGAGAAATGTCTGTTCATTTCAGATGCCCATTTTTGGATTGGGTCTTTAAATATGGGAGGTCTGTTCTTTTTAAGTTCTTTATAGATTCGAGATAGTAGACCTTTGTCTGAGAAAGAGCAGGTGAAGATTTTTTCCCACATTGTGGGTTGTCTCTTCACACTGGTGGTGGTTTCTCTTGCTGTGGAGAAGCTTTTTAATAAGAAGAGATCCCATTTGTTGATTGTTTGTGCTAGTTCACGGGCACCTGAGGTTTTGTTCATAAAATCTTTTCCTACACTGATGTCTTCAAGGGTTCTACCTAACCTCTGTTCCAACTGGTTCAGAGTTTCTATTTTAATATTTAGATCTTTAATCCATTTTGATTTTAGTTTAGTGCATGGTGAGAGATACAGGTCTAGTTTTAATCTTTGGCAAGTTGAAGCCCAATTTTTCCAGCACCATTTATTAAAGAGGCTATATTTCCTCCACTGAGGGTGTTTAGCTCCTTTATCGAAGATGAGATGGCTGAGTGTGTCTGGCATTGTTTCTGCATCTTCTAATCTGTTCTACTGGTCCTCAAGTCTGTTTCTTAGCCAGTACCATGCTGTTTTTATCACAGTAGCTTTGTAGTATAGTTGCAGGGTGGGGACTGTGATGCCCCCTGCCATGTCTCTGTTACCTAGAATTGCTTTTGCTATTCTGGGTCTCTTCTTGTTCCAAATGAATTTTTGGATTGTTTTCTCAACATCCGTGAAGTATGCTGCTGGGATCTCATTTGGAATTGCATTAAATCTATGTAGCAGTTTTGGAAGTATGGCCATTTTCACTATACTAATCCTTCCTACCCAGGAGCAGGGGATGTCTGTCTATTTTCTGATATCATCTTCAATCTCTCTTTTCAGAGTGCCATAGTTTTCAGAGAAGAGGTCTTTGATTTCTTTCATTAGGATGATTCCTAAGTATTTCAGTTTTTTGAATGCTATTGCAAAAGGAATTACTTGCCCTATTTCTCTCTCAGTGAGTCTGTCATTGGTGTAGAGGAAAGCTATTGATTTTTGTGTGTTGACCTTGTAACCAGCTACTTGACTGAATTTGGTTATTAAGTCTAGAAGACTTTTGATGGAGTTCTTGAGGTCTTCTATATAGAGTATCATGTCATCTGCAAATAATGACAATTTGACTTCTTCATTACCTATCTTTATTCCTTTTATTTCTTTCTCTTGTCTAATTGCTGTGGCTAATGTTTCCAGAACTATATTGAACAAGAGTGGTGAGAGTGGACATCCTTGTCTTGTTCCTGATTTTAGTGTGAAGGATTTCAGTTTTTGACCATTTAGTATGATATTGGCTGTTGGTTTTTCATAGATGGCTTCTATCAGTTTGAGGGACAGACCATCTATTCCAATTTTTTGTAGGGTTTTTATCATAAATGCATGTTGGATTTTGTCAAATGCTTTTTCCGCATCTATGGAGATAATCATATGGTTTTTGTCCTTGGCTTTATTGATATAGTGTATTACATTAATTGATTTTCGTATATTGACCCATCCCTGTATCCCTGGAATGAATCCCACTTGATCAGGGTGTATGATCTTCTTGATGATCTTCTGCATTCTGTTTGCCAGTATCTTAGTAAGGATTTTTGCATCTATATTCATTAGTGAGATTGGCCTATAGTTCTCTTTTTCAGTTGGGTCTTTCTCTGCTTTGGGGATCAAGGTGATGCTTGCTTCTAGGAATGAATTTGGGAGTATTGTTTCCCTTTCAATTTCATTGAAGAGTTTAAACACTAGTAGCAGCAATTCCTCTCTAAATGTGTTGTAGAATTCAACAGTGAAGCCATCAGGGCCCAGGCTTTTCTTAGTTGATAAGTTTTAATTACATTTTCAATTTCATTGGTTGATAGTGGGTTGTTCAGAATTTTTAGGTCTTCTTCGTTCAACTTTGTTAATTCTTATGTATCTAGGAATCTGTCCATTTCTTCTGTGTTGTCCATCTTATTGGTGTATAGGTTCTGGAAGTGCATATTGATGATCCTCTAGATTTCTGTTGGGTCTGTTGTAATTTCACCCTTTTCATTCCTAATTGCATGGATTTGGGCCTTTTCTTTCCTTTTTCTGACAAGGTTGGCTAAGGGTTTGTCAATTTTATTGATTCTTTCGAAGAACCAACTCTTGGCTTCATTGATTTTTTGTATCGTTCTCTTAGTCTCCATTGCATTGATTTCTCCTCTGATCTTTATAATTTCCTCCCTTGTATGAGCTTTGGGGTTGTCCTGCTCTTCTTCTTCTAGAAGCTTGAGGTTCAGCATCAGGTTGTTTAATTGGGCTCATTCTGTTTTCCTAATATGCGTATTCACTGCTATGAATTTCCCTCGTAAGACTGCTTTCATTGTGTCCCATAGATTCCTATATGTTGTATTGTCATTGTCATTGAATTGAAGGAACTGTCTGATTTCTTCTTTAATTTCCTGTGTAACCCATTGGTTATTTAGAAGTGTGTTGTTCAATTTCCACGTGTTTATGAAAGTTTTTGAGTTTCTTTTGCTGTGGATCTCCAATTTCATCGCACTATGGTCTGATAATATACAGGGGATAACTTCAATTCCTTTGCACTTACTTAAATGTTCTATGTGTGAGTATGTGGTCTATTTTGAAGAATGACCCATGTGCAGCTGAGAAAAATGTGTATACTGATTTTGTGGGGTGGAAGACTCTGTAAACATCTGTGAAGTTTATTTGTTCAAGAGTTCAATTGAGTTCTAGTATTTCATTACTTATTTTTTGTCTAGTTGATCTATCTGTGACAGCGGGGTGTTGAGGTCCCCCATTACAATTGTATTAGTGCATATATGACTTCTCATGTCCATTAGTATTTGTTTTATATAGTTGGGTGCACTAGTGTTTGGTGCATAGACATTTATGATTGTCATCTCTTCCTCGTGGATTCTTCCCTTTACAAGGATATAGTGTCCTTCATCTCTCTTAATCAGTGTTGGTTTGAAATCTACTTGATCTGCCAAGAGGATAGCTACTCCTGCTTTTTTTCAGGTTCCTCTCACATGGAGTATTGTTTTCCACCCTTTAACTTTCAGTTTATGAGTTTCCTTTTGAATTAAGTGTGTTTCTTGTATGCAGCATATTGTTGGATTTTGCTTCTTGACCCATTCTGCCAGTCTATTTCTTTTGATTGGTGAATTGAGACCATTAATATTGATGGTTATAACTGAAACGTATTGACTTGTCATTGCCATGACTTTTTCTTTTTGTTGGGTTCTCCCCCTTTACATTTAATTTTTTGTCATGCCAGATGGGTTCATTCTGCTTTGCTTCCTGGGGTTGTGATCCTCAATGTCTGTTCCTAGGATATTGTGTAAAATTCTTTGGAGTGCTGGTTTGGTATTCACGAAGCTCCTAAGGTGCTCTTTGTCATGAAAGTATCTTATTTCTCCATCCATTTTGAAAGATAGTTTTGCAGGGTACATCAATCTGGGTTGGACGCTGTTTTCTTTTAGGGCTTGGAATATGTCACTCCAAGCTCTTCTTGCCTTGATGGTCTGTGTTGAGAAGTCTGCTGTGATTCTGATGGACTTTCCTTTGTATGTGATTTGTTTCTTTTGTCTGACTGCTTGGAGAACTTTGTTCTTCTGTTGTGTTTCTGGAATCTTAACAATTATATGCCTCTGTGTAGAGTTTTTTTGATCAAGGCTATTTGGAGTCCTATATACCTCACTTATCTGTATGTCAAGCTCTTTTCCCCTGCTTGGGAAGTTTTCTGCCATTATTTCTGTGAAGAGATTTTTTATGTCATCTCCACTCTCTCCTGTTTCTTCATTGAGCCCAGTCAGTCTTATGGTATTCTTCTTTGCATCATCTACCAGCTGCTGGATTAATTTCTCATGTTCCCTTATAATTTTGTAATAATTTTTCTTTTCCTGGTCACTAATTGCAATCTTATCTTCTATATCTGAAATTCTGTCCTCACATTGGCTCATTCTGCTGTGTAGACTTTCAGTGGAGTTTTTCATGTCCTGGAAATCTATTTGCATCTGTTTTATGGATTCCATTTGTTTCTTATGTTGGGATTCCATCATGTTCCTGAGCTCCTCTCTAGATTTATTAATCATGTCTTGCACTAGGGGCACAATTTCTCCTGTTATCTGAGAAATTATTTCTGATTTCATTTTTTCCAGATCCTCTTTTGTTGCCAGTTCAGTGGGTCCAGGTGGTTGAGTATCAGAGTGTTCCATCTCATTTCTCTTTGGGGTTGCTGTAGGTCATCTGGAAGTCTGGTTTTGAGACTTATTTATGTGTTTTCTCATTTCGACTGGGGCGGGGGGCTGTTAGCGCCTACACGGATTACCTCCTCTGAGCTGGGTGAGGTGGGAATGGGGCCAGGAGCAGTGGTAGGGGTGGTGACCCAAAAGCCCTTTTCTGTGGGCTGGGAGCAGCGGGAGGGATGCTGGCCGGGAAGCCCCTTCCTCTGGACCAGGAGCAGTGGGATGGTGGCTCAGAAGCTCCTCCCTCTGGGCTGGGAGCGGTGGGAGGGATGGTGGCCTGGAAGCCCCTTCCTCTGGGCCAGGAGCAGCAGAACAGTAGGTAGCCCAAAACCCCTTTCCCCTGCACTGGGAGCAGCGGGAGGGATGGTGACTGGGAAGCCCCTTCCTCTGGACCAGGAGCAGTGGGACAACAGTTCAGAAGCCCCTACCTCTGGGCCGGTAACAGTGGGACTCAGTACCTTGGTCTGGTGGGCTGGTGTCCTCTGTGTCTTTGTAGTGTGGAACTAGGTGGCTGCCTGTTTGCAGCGGGGTGATTAGGTGTCTTCCGCGCAACTCAGGACCTTGGTAGGGCGTCCACAGACCTTCCTGTGTGCAGGGGGCTGATTCAGCATATTCGGCTCGACTGGGGACCTCGGTAGGGCTTGGGCAGACCTGCCTGTCTGCAGCGGGCTGATTCAGCGTGTTCTGTGTGACTCAGGACCTAGGTAGGGCCTGTTGACTAATTTTCATATGTTGAGCTACCCTTCAATTTCTGGCAGAAATACTACTCAGTAATGGTATAATTTTTTTTTTTTTTTTTTTTTTTTTTTTTTTACTATTCTCCTGAATTTAAATTTCTGTAAAGGGTTTTTGCCTCTATATTCATAAGTGATATTTGTCTGATGAATCTTTGGCTCTGGTATCAGGCTAATGCTGGCCTCATAGGATTTTAGGAAGTATTGACACTGCAATTTTTTTGGAAGAGTGTCAAAAATTCTTATTAATTATTCTTTAAATGCATCCTAGAATTTACCAGAGAAATTATCAGGTCCTGGGATTTTTTTGTTAGGAAGTTTTTAATTTAATCTCTTTATTTGTAATAAAACTATTCAAACATTCTATTTCTTCTTGAGTCAATTTTGGTAATTGTATGGTCCTAAGAATTATTCTTTTCAGATTTCTGGGAAGATGGTGAAGTAGTAAGCAACAATTAATCAACCTCTCCATGATTCAGAATCTAGACACTAGAAAACCACAACTTGGGGAAGAAAAGAAGGAAGGTGGATCCCTGGGACCCAGGAAGGATCTCAAGGGAAAATTGGATCCCACAGAGAAATTGAAAAGACAGACCATAACACAGAAAAATGAAGGGGCGATCTATACTTTCTCCCTGGCTCTTGGCTCATGGAGTAAGAAAGGCAGATTGAAACTACAGAGACACAGTGAAAGTATGTTACTCCAGAGGCCTTCAGGGACAAATGCATCAGTGAAATGAAGCAGTGGGTGCTGTATGATACAACAGCTGGTGTAATGACTGCAGTCCCCTGGAAACAGTGCTTGGTAGGACATTATTTTAGGAGGGGCCAACTGAACCCAGAACATAGAGCAGCCATGGGTAGGGTTTATCCCAGGGCTTCCCTAAACTGCCACAGTGATAGGTTATAAGGGACAACCACTGGAGATGTCCAAGGTCAGGGAGCCGTGGTCAGATGGGCAAGAAATACCCAGACTGTTTTAAGCTAAATGATTCAGGCCCCAACCCCACAATGAGAGGTCAGGCTCAGCTTGAACTTCTGTGGATTTGAAAGCACCAGAACCAGCACCCTGCCCTAAACCTACTAAAGGCTTGCTGGGATCATCCAGCACAGATCTGGGCTCTGACTGTCTCCTTTGTCTATCAGCAAGAGCAGAGCCATGCCCTAAATCGGACACCACCACAAAATTATAAAACCCAAATGATAACCAAAGGTTTGAAATCACAGAGAAATGTCTTCCTTTTCCTTTCTCTCTATGCTTTTGTTTCTTCTGTTTGTTTTTTATTGTTTATTTTTGTTTTATTTCATGAGTGTGAACATTGTTTTTAGTTTTTTGTTTTGCCTTGCTCTTGTTCTCCTCCACTTCTTTTCTTCCCTCCTGTATTCTTCTCCCATTTCCTGAGGCTTAGGTAATCTTCTTTTGTCCTTCAGCCTTGTCTTTAATCTCTTTCTCTTCTTTATTTCTCTATTTTTCTTCTTGTCCATTTTAAATTTTCTCCCTTCAGGGCAAAATCTCCCTATTGTGTGGACATTTACTGTGTATCATTTTCTGATTTATCTTAGATTTTGTTAGACAACTATAAATCTTGTACCCATGCTTAAAGCCAGTAAATAATAGTTATTACAGTTTGTCATTTCCCAGTCTGTGCCTGATGCTATTATTATTATTGATTGTACTAGTTTAGCCAAGGTGATGTAGTTAATTGTGATCAATTCCTCTTCCTTGTATGCCATTATCTAGATTGTCTGGGGAACATAAGCAATAATATAGTCCAGTACCAAAGAATTTGGTGCTAGGTCAAACAAGCTACAATCTTTCATCCCGAATAAATTGAAGAGGCAGGATCCTGGAACAGACTCAAAAGTCAAAAGCAAGCTATCCCTAGAAGACATCTTTGAAAAATAATAATTTCCTAAAGAGTTCTTGATATTAGTAATAAAGCCACTTGCAATAAGCAATATAAGCTATGATAAGCTTCAATGGAGAAAACAAATAAAAAATAGAAAGTGAGAAAACACAGAAACCAAGATGCAACTCATAATCCCCAAGTCATCCAAAGCAAATCAAGGGAGCACTGAGGTTGGAGAAATAAAAAAAGCCACTCAGCTGAATTTTCTGAAATGATAGCAGCACAAGCAACAAAACAGATCAATAAGCCTCTTGATAAAAACAAAATAGAGATAATTGAAGAGATGCTGACCATAATGAAGGAAATGATTAGTGAGTATAGAACAGATACAGATTTTTTTAAAAAAGAAGAGCTTTAATTGATAATGTGAAATAGGTTGAAAAGGTCTAAAGGGGTAGGGGAAGTGGGAGGGGTAGGGTAAGGAAAGAAGGGAAAGGGGAAAGGAAAAAATATGAGAAAAGGGAAAAAATGGAAACAAAATCTTTGTAAAAAGGGAGGGGTGGATGGGGTTGAAGGGAGGGCAGGGAAATGGGGAAAAATAAGAACCAAGATATAACATGTAAAGGTACAAGTACTCAGTGATGAATGTAACTGTACTGTATACCTAAAATGTACCAATAAACTTAATGAAAAAAAAAAGAGGAGCTTAAGAAACACATGCAAACCATGAATGCCCAACATAGAAAATAACTGCATTCCACAAAACAGACTCAAATAGAAATCACAGAGACTAAAAGTTCTACTGAGAGTATACACAGCACAGTCAAATAATATGAAGATAGAATATAAGATCTGCCAGACAGGGTTATAGTCAGTAATTCTCCAATGAAAGACCTCTTAAAAATAGCAAGGGGCCACCAAAAATCAATTCACAGATATTGGGAACCCTGGCCTTTGGTCTCAATCTCCTGCAAGGCAACACGATGCAAGTGAGAAAGAAAAGACACAGAAACAAGACTTAAAAAGAAAGGTGGGTCTTGGCTGGTCCAAGCTGCTCTGGGCAACAAAGACAAAAGGCACCATAGACTTCCAGTGTTTATTGATTACAAGCATGGGAAGAAATAGAGCAGGGTATATGTGAGACACCTGGTGATAGAGCCTGAGATATCTGGCAACAGTGATTGTCACAAGCAAGATTGTAAAAAGGGAGGCACTGCTTTCTTGCAGGAGAGAACAAAGGGAGATTAGGACTCAGTTGTAATTAACCAGCAACCCATCTTATCAGTGAGGGAAGCCACAACTGAGGGAAAAGAATTTAATTGAGGTCACACTGACCTCAGCTGGAAGTTAACTCAATAGGGCCCTGCCGCTTCACAGACAAGAACTCAGGTTTCCATAGCAGCCATTGGCACTGGAGCTATGCTCACCCAGCTCTGCCATCTGACCTGCCCATATGAATTACATAGGCTTTGGTTAGACTCCTAATATAATACAGCCAAATTATGGAAAAGCAAGAAGTTTGGGCCACTTATAGCCTGCTGGTAAGCTGGGCAGGGGTGTCTACTACACAAGATGCTAGACAAGAAGATTAATGTAAGATTAACTGGAATCAATGAAGAATCAGAAGACACCAAAAAAGGGAATTAAAAAAAAAACTGTTTACAGAAGTACTAGCAGAAAAATTATCAAGAATGGAAAAAGAACTTGAGATGCAGAAAGTGAGGCATATGAACTCCAAATAGTCATGATCAGAAAAAACTAAACCAAAGCAAGCATATAATAGTCAAGATTCCAAAAATTCAGCACAAGAACAGAATATTAAAAGCTGTTAGAGAAAATAAAAAAAACCTATAAATAAAAACCATCAGGATCACAGTGAACTTCTCAACACAAACCCTTAAGTCAAGGAGTGCTTGAGTGAAGTATGATAATACCTCAGTTCATAGGCTCTTCTTTTTGTAACAGTTCAGTTTGTGAACAGAAGCATTTGACAACATTTTGCTTCCACTTGTGAACTCTGCATTGGGTCACATTGAATCCCACAGGGAAATTTGATTTGGTTCATGAACAATTTGCTTCATGACCAAAATCATGGAACGAATTAAGATTGTGAACCAAGGTACCACTGTATTTCAAATCCTAAAAGAAAACAACCTCTAATGCAGACAGATTTACCCAAAAAAATTATCTTTCAAAATTTATGGAGAAATAAGGTGATAAAGAGCACCTATAGAAATTCATGACCACCAAACCAGCACTACAAAAAGTTTTGAAGGATATTGTAGAAAAGAAAAATGAAGGCAAAAATTCCAAGAGTCCCAGTAGAATGAATCCACCAGGCATGGCAAGCTATTAAGCACAAGGGAAAAAAGGGAACCAACAACAGGAAAATGATACATCAAGGTAAGTGGACACACATCAGTTATAACCTTCAATCTAAATGGCCTCAATTCACCAATCAAAAGAAACATGTTGGCATAATGTATCAAAAAACAAGAGACGTGAAAGTAGTGAAGGGTAGAGGGGGTGAAGGGAGGGCAAGGGAAGGGGAAAAAATAAGAACCAAGATACTCATGTAATGGTACAAGATCCCAATGATGAATGTAACTGTATTTTATACCTAAAATGTACCAATAAACTTAATGGAAAAAAAAAAAACACCAAGAGACAACAATATCCTGCATACAGGAAACACATCTAACTCAAAAGGAAATTCATAGACTAAAAATCAAAGGATGAAAAACATTTCATGTGACAGGAACCCTAAAAAAAGGAGTAGCTATTCTATTTGCAAACAAAGTGAACTTCAAGCCAAGACTGATCAAAAGAGACAAAGAAAATCACTATATACTTATTAAGGGAAAACTCAAAGAGGAAGAGATAACAATCATAAAAATATATGCACCAAAAAAATATATATATATATGCACCAAATACTGGTGCACCCAACTATATAAAATAAATATTAATGGACATGAAAAATCAAATAAACACTAATACAATTATAATGAGGAACCTCAATATCCAACTATCACAAATAGATCAACTTGAGAAAAAAATCAACAACGAAATATCAGAGCTGAACCAAACCTTTGAAGAAATGGACTTAGTGAATATATACAGAATGTACCACCCCAAAACATTGGAATACACATTCTTCTCAGGTGCACATGGGATGTTCTCCAAAATAGACCACATACTAGCCCATAGAATATGCTTAAGTAAATGAAAGGAACTGAAAGTATCTCATGCATATTATCTGACCATAGCACAATAAAACTGGAAATCAATGGCAAAAGAAACCACAAAAACTTCATAAACACATAAAAATTAAATAATACCCCCAGAGCAACTAATGGGTTACAGATGAAATTAAAGAAGAAATTGAATTGTATTTAATATACAATTAAATGATAACGCCATTACAACATACTGAAACCTACGGGACACAATGAAATAAATCATAAGAGGGAAATTTATAGCGGTAAATTCTCACATCAGGAAAAAAGAATGAGATCAAATAAACAACCAAATGTTGAACCTCAAACATTTAGAAAAAGAAGAACAAGTGAAGCTTGTACCAGGGAGGAAATTATGAAGATCAGAGGAGAAATTAATGCAACTGAGCCTAAGAAAAAAAAAAGAAGAATCAATGAATCAAAGAGTTCATTCTTCGAAAGATTCAATAAAATTTACAAACACCCAATCTTATCAAAAAAAGGAAAGAAAAGACTCTAATCCATGCAATTAGGAAGGAAAAGGGTGAAATCACAATGATATACACATTTAGTGCAATCTCAATCAAAATATCAGTAGCATACCTCATGGAACTAGAGAAATCATTCCTAAAATTCATTTGGAATCAGAAGAGACCAAGAGTACAGAAGACACAGGTAAAAAAAATAGAGGAACTAAGGAACATGATGGAATCACAATACAGGAAACAAATGGAATCCATAAAACAAATGCAAACAGATTTCCAGGAGATTAAAAACTCCATTGAAAGCTTACATAGCAGAATGAGCCAATGCTAGGACAGAATGTCAGATATAGAAGATAAGATTGCATTTAGTGACCAGGAAAAGAAAAATTGCTTTAAAATAGTAAGAGACCATGAGAAATCAATCCAGCAGCGGGTAGACAATGCAAAGAAGAATAACATAAGACTGATCAGAGTCAATGAAGAAACAGGAGACAGTGCAGATGACATAAAAAAACTGTTCACAAAAGTGATGGCAGAAAACTTCCCAAGCTGGGAAAAACAACTCACATACAGATAAGTGAGGCATATAAGACTCCAACTAGCCTTGATCAAAAAAAAAAAAATCTACACATAGGCATATAATATGAAACCCAACAGAAGAACAAAATTCTACAAGCAGAGAAAAGAAACAAAACATATACAAAAGAAAGTCCATCAGAATCACAGCAGACTTCTCAATGGAAATCCTCAAGGCAAGAAGAGCCCTAAAGGAAAACAGCCTCCAACCCAGATTGATGTACCCTGCAAAACTATCTTTCAAATTTGATGGAGAAATAAGATACTTTCATGACAAAGAGCACCTTAGGAACTTCGTGAATACCAAACCAGCACTCCAAAAAATTTTAGACAATATCCTAGGAAAAGACAATGATGATCACAACCCCAGGAACCCCAGCAGAATGAACTCATCAGGCACAAAAAGAAATTAAACACAAAGGGGGAGAATCCAACAAAAAGAAAAAGTCATGACAATGATAAGTCAATATGTATCAGTTATAACCATCAATGTTAATGGTCTTAATTCACCAATCAAAAGAAATAGAATGGCAGAATGAGTTAAGAAGCAAGGTCTAACAATATGCTGCATACAAGAAACACACTTAATACAAAAAAGAAACTCATAGACTGAAAGTTAAAGGGTGGAAAACAATACTCCATGTGACAGGAACCCCTAAAAAAGCAGGAGTATCCTCCTTGCAGATCAAGTGGATTTCAAACCAAAATCTGAAGCACTTCAGGTCCCAAGAATTTCAGATAAGGGATAGTCAACTTGTATGTACAAATCTATTGTGAACATGTGTTTTCATTTCTCTTAAGTAAAAACTTAAGAACAGAACTGTTGGTTCTTAATAGTAATACAAGAAATTTCTATATTTTTTTCCAAAATAGTTTTATCTTTTTACATTCACATTAGCAGTATTAGAAAGTTCTAACTGGTTCACACCTAAGCTGACATTTGCTTTTATAAAACTTTTAACTTAATCTGCCTGAATGTATAATATGATCTTGTTATTGTACTGATTAATATTTTTCTGATTCTAGTTTTGTACACAATTCTTTGTGCTGTACTGACTATTAATCATCTTCTTGTGTCTACTTTTTAATTGGGTTGTCTATTAATGAGCTGTAAGAGTTCTTTATATATTCTGGTCATAGGTTATATGTATTATAAATATGGCCTGTTTAAGGACAACTTTTCATTTTCTTAACGATGTCATTTAAAGTTCTAAATTTTGATGGAATCTCATTTATCAATTTTTTTCTTTTATACATTATGTTTTTTGTATCCTAGAAAATTCTTGCCTACCCTAAATTCATGAACATTTTCCCTTATAATTTCTTCTTAAAGTTTTATAGTTTTAGTCTTTCATATTTAGGTTCATAGATCCTTTCAAGTTATTTTTATGTATGGAAATAAAAGGTTGAGGTTAACTTTTCACATACGGATACCAGGTGTCCTAGTACCATTTGCTGAAAACACTATTTTTTCTTCTACTCTTGAGTTGAGTTTATGTTCTATAAAATGTTAATGTTAAATAATCTTTCAAAACTCAGTGGACCATATATGTGTGGTTCTATTTCTAGATTCTGTGTTTTATTCCAATGATCTGTATGTCTTTCCTTATGCCAACACTGCCTTGATTACTGTAGTTTTAGAAGAAGTCTTAAAATTAGGTAATAAATGTCTTCTAACACTGTTTTTCTTTCTTTTTTTTCTTTTTACTTTTCCAGATCCTTGTACCCTTAATAACTTTTAAATTTCCATATCCAATTCTTCATTTATAGCAAGTATACATAGACCTGAATTTTTATATATACCTTGTGTTCTCTTTTCTTTCTTTTTTTCTTTTGGTACTGGGGCTGTAACTCATGGCCTTGCACTTTCAAGGCAGGCATGGTGTCACTGAGCTAAATCCCCAGCCCTACTTTGTGTTTTCTAATCCTGCTAAATTCAGATACAAGTTCTATGGGCTCCTAGAGATTTCCTAGTATTTTCTCTGTAGATGATCATTTCATCTACATATAAAGATTTTACTTCTACCTTGCCAATCCTATGCTAATTGTTTCTTTTTATTGCCAGACTATTTTGGTTTGGGCCTATGTTTCAAAGTTTAATGGACAGATGAAGCGTAGGCATATCTGCCCTTGTTCCCTACCTTAGGGAGAAAGCATTGTATCTTTTCCATTCATATAAGGTGTTTTTGCTGGAAGTATGGAGTACATGTCTTTGATCTCTTGAGAAGATTCTGTTCTACTTCTAGTCTGCTGATAGCTTTTACCAAGAACAGCTGTAGAATTTAGTCCAATACTTTTTCTGCAACTACTGACAGGATCACATGGCTTTTTCCTTTCTGCTGTTAAAATGATGACTTTGGGGGTGGATCTTCCAATGCTGAACCAACACTGCCATCCCTATAATAAAATCACTTTCTACCTACTGCCAGATCTGACTTCCAACAGTTTGCTTTGTTAAACAAATTTTTATCTATGTTCATACTTTTTTCTTCTATTATGTTTATCCAGTTTTAGTATTGGCACAATGTTGATTTCCTAAAATGAGGGGAGAAGTGTTCCTTCTTCTTTCTGCTCTAAATGTTTGATACAATTCATCAGTTAAAATGTATATGAGCCTGTTGTTGTCATATAGGTAGGTTTTCAAGCTAGGAATATACTTTCTTTAATAGGTGCTATTCAAATTTTATATTTCCTCCACAGTCAATTTCATTAATTTGTCTTCCAAGGTACTTCTTAGAAGTTGTCAAATTTATTTCAAAAAGGATTTTTGTAATATGCTTTCTACATCATTTTAAATTCTGTAAAATCTATGGTAATGTCCTCTAAATTTTGATATTATAATTAAAACAATGTATAATTGATATTGTATAATAGGAAGAAAAGGTCTAAAGGAATAAGGGAAGTGGGGGGGTAGGGGAAAGGAAAGGAGGGAAAAGGAAAACTATGAGAAAAGGAAAAAAATGGAAACAAAGTCTTTGCAAATAGGGGAGGGTGGAGGGGGTGAAGGGAGGGCAGGGGAATGGGGAAAAAATAAGAACCAAGATACTCATGTAATGGTACAAGATCCCAATGATGAACGTAACTGTATTTTATACCTAAAATGTACCAATAAACTTAATGGAAAAAAAATAAAGGCAAGGCAGAGGCATCACAATTCCATTGGGGGAATTCGAATATTGTTTATGCCCAAAGCAGGCTCTAATCAGTGCAGGCTGTAAAGAGTTAACTCCACAATTGGCTTGTTTATTGAAGTGAGTCTAGCCAAAGCTTACACACAGAAGTCAGCGTAACTGGTGCCCATCATGGAGACTTGAACTATGAGTAATTTCCTGCTCAGTAAGACCATTCAGATTGGAAGAGGAATATAGACAACACAAAGTCCTCACATAATGAGTGATAATGATGTTTGACAGGAAGCAAAACCCAGAGAAAAGGTAGGTGCTTCCGAAGTGAGAAGGAAGTCAGCTGTGAATAAAACACTGGGTAATCACTTTAGGCTAAAGAGTAACATTACATCTAGTCGCTCCACACCCTTTTTAAACAAGCAAGCTACATGGTGCTGGCCTGCAGTATTGAAAGAAATGCTGTAAGTGACAATTAAATGTAATTGTTGGTTTACACAAACAAGAACTTTAGATATTATACTTTGGTAGTGTGTCAGAAATAACATCCAGACAGCTCAACAAAGAGGAAAAGTTATCTTCCCCCAGAGACCTTATCTGAGACCTTGACAACTTGGAGCCTTGTGTGCTCTGTTTTGCAGCCCATACCACGGAGCCCAGGAGCTGCTCAAGCTTCCGCTCCATGGTAATCAGCCACTGGTGTGAACTATTTAATTTGGTTTTAGAACAACTGCTTGCCAAATCTGCTGTCTCTCACATAGTGGACTCGCCTCTCTCAGAAAATGTGACATCATTACAGGCAAACCCCAGTGCTCCCCTTCTGGAGGAGCTTGAGCTGCCTCCCCCTCTACCTGTGTTGCTAAGACCACAGGGTGTCTTTAGAGGAAGTAGGGGCAAAAGCATGAGGAGAACTGCTTGGCTTTAGTGCATCAGGATGTGCAGGCGGGGTGCCATGGTCAGACTCAGGGAAAATCAAACAAAACACTCAGATTGTAAAGAACTGAAATGAGAAAATAAATAATGGAATGATAACAGCTAGGAGGGCATAAAGAAAAAGAGTGGAAAAAAATCCCACCACTAGCTTTAAGAGCCCCAAGGCCAGTGCTATGTCATCAGCTTGGTGCTGCCTGCAAATGTCTGGAACCCAAAACAAAGCCAGGAAAATGCAACTGCTCTGTACCAGACATAAAAATTACCCTGATACCAAAACCAGAGAAAGATCCAACTAGAAAGGAAAACTGGCCAATCTCCCTAATCAACATAGATGCAAAAATTCTCAATAGAATACTGTCAAACAGAATGTAGCAATCATCAAGAAGATCATACACCACAGCCAAGTAGAATTCATCCCAGGGATGCAGGAATGGTTACATATGCAAATCAATAAATATAATACACCATATTAACTAGATCCAAGGACAAAACCACATCATCATCTTAATAGAAACAAAAAAAGCATTTGACAAAGTCCAACACCCATCATGATAAAAACCCTACAGAAAATTGAAATAGATGGTCTTTATTTCAATCTGATAAAAGTCATCTATGACAAACCAACAGCCAACATAGATAAGAACTGAAAGTTTTCCCTCTAAAATTAGGAACAAGACAAGGATGCCCACTAACACCATTCCTATTCAATGTAGATCTGAAAACATTAGCCAGAGCAATTAGAAAAGAGACAGAAATAAAAGCAATAAGGACAGAAAAGGAAAAAGTTAAATTATGCTTATTTCCAGATGACACGATACTCTACACAGAAGACCCCAAAAACTCTACCAAAACTTCCAGATTTAATAACCAAATTTAACAGCATAGCATAAAACAGTCAACATGCAAAAATCAATGGCATTACTGTACAGAAATAAGAAAGTGACTGAGAGAGAAATTAGGGAAACCATACCTTTGACAATATCATCAAGAAAATGAAATACTTAGGAATCAGTCTAACAAAGGAAGTGAAAGATCTATAGACTGAAAACATCATTATTTTAAAAAAAAGAAATCAAAGAGGATATCAGAAAATGGAAAGATATCCCCTGTTCTTGGATAGTCAGACCCAATACAGTTAAACAGCCATGATTCCAAAACTGTTACACAGATTAATTTAATACAATCCTGATCAAAATACCAATAGCGTATTTCACAGATCTAGAGAAAACAATCCTAAAATTCATAGGGAGCCAGAAGAGACCTAGAATAGCTAAAGCAATTCTGGACAATAAAGACAAAGCAGGGGGCATCACAATCCCTGACTTTGAAATTAAACTACAAAGCTACTGTGATGAAAATGGCATGGTATTGGCAAAAAAGAGACCCAATGATCAATGGAATGGAACAGAAGAAGCAGAAACAACTCCAAACACACTTAGGTACAATATCTTTGACAAAGGGGCCAAACATTTTCATTGTAAGAAAGATAGGCTCTTTAATAAATGGTACTGATATTCTAGGCAACAAAGACAAGGTAGGGGGTATCACAATCCCCAACCTAAAACTATACTACAAAGCTACTGTGATAAAAACTGCACAGTACTGGCAAAGAAACAGACCTGAGGATCAGTGGAACTGATTAGAAGATGCAGAAACAACTCCAGACACATTCAGCCACCTCATCTTCAAACACCCTCACTGGAGGAAAGATAGCCTCTTTAATAAATGATGCTAGAAAAAGTGGTTTCAACTTGCCAAAGATTAAAACTAGACCTATATCTTTCACCATGCACTAAACTAAAATCAAAATGGATTAAAGATTTAAATATTAAAACAGAAACACCAAACTGGCTGGAAGAGAGGTTAGGTAGAACTCTTGAAGACATTGGTGTGGGCAAAGATTTCATGAACAAAACCTCAGTCACACATGAACTAACACAAAGAATCAACAATTGGGATCTCAAGAGAAAGGAAGAGATTGGAAAGGTTTGGAGATGCCAGATGAAGAATCTGTCCTGGAATGCTGTAAGTCAAACTTAATGGGAGATTCTGGTTAGAGTTCAGAAGACCAGAATGCTGATAGAAGTGCACCCAGTAAAGGCCAGGCTTAGGAGGTTTCAGTTAGAAACAGAAACTTCATTGGCTGCTGGGTTTCAGACCATGTGTATCTGGCTAGGCAGAAAAACTGTCTGCATTTTGCTCATGTCCAGAGACTTTGCCTGAGACTGAGATTAAGAGTGGCACGCTAATCTTGTGGAAGAAATTTCAAGACAGTCTAATATTGAGATGGCAGCAAGGTTACTGTGGGTTGCTTGTAGCAGATTTATGTTGAGAATCAAGAACAAGAGGCCCAGCAGCATAATTTTAAAAGTTTTGAGCCAGGTGTGGTGGCATAAGATGGTAATCTCAGCATTCAGGAGGCTGAGACAGAAGGATGGCTGTGAGTTCAAGGCCAGCCTAGGCTACATAGTGAGACTCTGTCTCAAAAAACCAAAAATAACTAAATAAATAAAAGTTTTGAGTTTGGCCAGAAAGAAAGCACCAGTCAAATTGTGGCCTACAAAGATGGAACAGAGGATAACTTGATTGCTGAAAAGGTTAGCAATAAAAAGTCAAGTATTTTGGAAGAGGACAATAGAAAAGATGGCCTGAGGACATCACAAGAATCATCAGGACTACACACTTTGCATCCTCAGAAGTGCAAAGGTGAAAGACTTTAGTAAGAGATGAGAGCCCCAAAGTACCATGTTCTAGAATAGTGGTTGCCTAAAGAATTTGTTCCTCAATATTAGGTTCATTGTGCCCAGCAATCTAGGCACTCCATCTATACAGTGAAGAAAGAAGCCTGGCTACTGCTTTAGCTGACACAGAGCTTGGTGCCACACACATGGTGCTGGTTTTACGTGCATGGAGAATCAAGGGTTGTGGGGTCAGGAAGGTTTCCACCCAGATTTCAGAAGGCCTGGGAAGCCAAGCAGTGTGCTCCTCAGAGTGGAGTCTGTGAAGCTGTGAGTGTGATGCCAAAGGTGCAATGAAGACTCCCAAAGTTTAGAGAAGCCAGGGATATGGTTCATCTGAGGAAAGCTGCAAGGAGTAAGCAAAGCTGGCCCAAGAGAGAAGACATGAGCACTACAACCACCTGCAGTGCCTTAGGGGTGGAGCCACTCAAGCCCTTTGGTGTTCACATCTTGCCACAGATTGCCACCAATGCTGGACATGGAAATACAGGACTTAATGTTTGCCTTGCTGGATTTTGGACTTTTCCTTGGTCCCAATCCTTTCTATCCCTCATTTGTACCTTTTGGAATGGTAATGCTTATCATTTGCCATTGTATTTTGGAAGTGTTTAACTTTCTTTTCATTTTGTACAGGACCTCATAGTCAGGAGTTTGCCTTAAATCTCAGAGAGACTTTGAACTTGGACTGTTCAGCTATGGCAAAACTGTTAGGACTTTGGCAACTTTTAGAGGTGGGTAAAATCCTTTTGTATAAAGGGATTCATCTTTTTGGGGTCAGGGGCAGAATGCTATAGCTTATATCTAGATGTCCCCCTAAAGCCTCATGAGCTCACAGGTGGGACTTTTCAGAGGTGGCTGAATGGTGTATGAGTGTGGATTAAAACTATTTGATACTAGAGTTAAGAGTGTGTGGTACTAAATTAGTCTGCTGATTGGTTTAGCATAGTTCTGGGTGTGGATGATGGGAAGGCCCACCCCGAGTGTGGGTGGCACTGACCATTAGGCTTGTAGCCTGAATAGAATAAAAGGTTAAGATGGAAGGCAGGCTGTTTGCTGCTTGCTGCCCCCTGCCTACCCTGCCATGGACTGTTTCCTCTATGATGCCCTTCTGCCATGCCACCTTAACTTGGAGTGACTATGTACTGAAATCTCTACAAACTGAGCTGAAATAAACCTTCTCTCCTTGTTAAAAAAAAAAAAATTAAACTTTCTTACAGTTCTGCAGTTCCCATACTGAAACAGGTTTCACTTGGCCAACATCAAGGTATTGGCATGGCTATATTCCTTTCTAAGCTTCTAGAGGAGGACCCATGTTCTTTCTCACTTGGGCTGTTGGCAGAATCCAGTTCCTTGAGCCTGTAGGACTGAGGTTCCTGTTTACTTGCAGGCTGTCAAATGAGTGCAATTCTTAGCTTTTAGAGGCCACCTGTATTCCTCAGTTCATGGCCCTTTTTGCTCATCTTTATACAGCAATGTCAAGTCCCTCTTGTTTTGAATCACTTTTTCTTCAATCACATTCCTCTGATCCATTATTCTGCCTCTTCCTTCCCCCATTAATAGCTCATATGATTAGATTGAATCCACTCAGATATTCTGGGATAATTGTCCTATCTGAAGGCCCTTAACTATGTTTGCAGTCTTCTTTGAACTTTTCTCATGTTCTCCTGGCCCTTAAGTTTTGCAATGAGAAATCTTCAGCACTTTTTATAGGCTCACCTTTATACATGATTTGTCACTTTTCTCTAACAGCTTTTAAAATTCTGTCCTTGGGTCTGGTGTTTTGGTGCATGCCTACAATCCCTGCACTAGGGAGGCTGAGCCAGGAGGATCTCCATGAGTTCAAAGCCAGCCTGGGCTACTTAGTGAGCTCAAGGCCAGCCTAAAATACACAGTGAGACCCTGTCTAAATAAGTAAATAAATAAATAAAACTCTGTCCTTGTGTTGGGCTTCTGGGATTTTGAGTATGAAGTGTTTTGGGAAAGTTCTTTTCTGATCAGGGGTATTTGGAGTTGTACATGTCTTGCTCACCTGTATGTTGAATTTTTTCTTCATACTCGGAAAATTATCTATGATTTTTGTAAACAGAATTTTTATGCCATTCAAAATAACTTCTAATTTCTCTATAATTTCAATTAAACTTGGGTTAGTCTTCATTGTACATCTAGCAGCTATTGGATTCATTTCCTGTCATCTCTTGTTTTGAAGATATCTCCAAGTATATAGTCATCTGCATCAGCCCTACCTTCTAGTTCTGACACTCTTTCTTCACATTGGTCACTTCTGCTGTCCACACCTTCAATAGAATTACTTATCTCCTGGATTTTTGTATCTTTTCATAGACTCTTATTTTTTGCTAAACTGGTCATTAATGTCTTTTCTTTAATCATTGATCATTTCGTTTAGCTCAGCTAGCTTTCCACTTTTGTCTTCTTTAAGCTCATTTTGTTTATTGAGTATCTGTTTAGTCTTTTTTTTTTTTTTTTTTTTTTTTTTTGGTACCAGGGATTGAACTCAGGACCTTGCGCTTTCGAGGCAGTCACCAGAACCACTGAGCTAAATCCCTGGCCCTATCTAGTTATAGTCTTGAACTCACATAACATATTACTGATCATTTTTTTCTTCTCTTATTAGTTTGTATGATTCAGTCATTTGATTTTTTATTTCCTTCTCATCGAAGCCCATTGGATCAGTTTTATGGGAATTAGAAGGTTTTGGAAGTACTTTGTTGTATATTGGGGGTGTGTGTGTGTGTGTGTGTGTGTGTGTGTGTGTGTGTACACTGAGGGTTCAGGATCAACTAGAGTGGAAAGACTTCGTTGCTAGTATTGAGCTCCAAGTTAGTGTCTGTTTCCCAGTGCTGTGATCTTGAATTTTATTATATTTTAGTATTTTTTAACCTCTTTGAACTACTCAGTTTAATAGAGCCAGATCCAGTCACTGTGTTGCAAGAAGAGAATCCCTGCCAGTTACATCAACTTCAACAGATCTTATAGCTACTCACATACATTAAAACTTGTATTAACAATTTCAGCTTTTTATCAATGCTTCATACAGACTGTACTGTAATAACAGGCTGGGATGTGATGGGAGAAAGGAAAGAAAAAGGAAGAGAGAAAGGAAGTGAGTAAATCAGTAATAGAAGAAGACACGAGAATTATCAATAGATGTTTTTGGGGTTTTTTGGTACCAGGGATCGAACTGGGGTCCTTGTGCTTGCAAGGCAGGCAGCAGAACCACTGAGCTAAATTCTTGGGAATTATCAATAGATGAAAAACAGACTGGAGTGGAATTATTTTTATAGCTGGAGTAAAGGGCTAGTGTTGAGGGGGCTTGAAAGAATATTTATGGGAGCGGGAGAAGGAATGCAGATGGAAGGAAGTATAAATGGTGATTGAGGAAACCTGTGAGAATATCAGAACTTTTTAATGTGTTGAGAGTTAGCTTAAGTTTTGATCCTCTATACACAACTTTGGTGAGAGTTACCTTGACTGGCCCATGAAAGGTACTATTTAGAATAAAGCATTGCTTAATACATGCCCTTCTTTGCACTTGTATAGATACTCCCTATATATAAATCAATGCAGGAACAGAAGAGAGGGAAGATGAAGGGATAAGAAAGAGGAAAACAGAGGATAAAAGACTAAAAAAAAGGAAAACAGAAAAAAGAGAAAGAACAAACAAAAAAGCCTCATGCAGGGCCCAGGGATTTAGCTCAGTGGCACTGCATCTGCCTGGGAAGCATAAGGTCCTAAGTTCGATCCCTGGTCAAAAGAACAAAACAAAATAAAACAAAAAGTCTCATGCAATTCCAAAAACACAATATTAAAGCACTGTCATGGGCTGGGGATTTAGCTCAGTGATTCCGCCGCCTGCCCCACAAGTGCAAGGACCTGAGTTCGATCCCTGGTACCAAAAAAAAAAAAAAAAAAAAACCCAAAGCACTGCCATATTCTTATTTATATTAGCAATTCAACTAATAAACTTTTCCCTCCATGTTCACACATGGGGAAGTTTTGACCTATAGGGTGGTATGGGTGGGCCCCTGGGCCTAGCTCTCTTTTTCCCTCATCCTCCTCAGAACATCGCTGTGGCCACAAGTATTCTCTTTTTCTCACTCCTCACTTTCCACAGCATGCTCTGTTGCTGCAGCTCTTGGGGTTTCTCTTCCCCTATGCCCAACTTTCTGCCTGTGAGAGAGGAGGCTTGTTCATCCCAATGGCCTTCTGAGTCTGGCTCTCTGCTGACAACCATGAGGCAGAGGCATAGCCACTTGTGGGCTTGGATTTGTCTTAAGATCCATCCCGCTCTGTTAATTCAAAGAAGGTTTAGCTTAGTACTCAGTTTTCTGCTGATTTCTTCTGGGGCCCTCTCAAACTCCACTCCTTTCCCTGCTCAGCAAATCCCATAGCTGTTCTATATTCTTCCCCCAAAAGCCTTCTGCCAAGCGCTGCTAACACTCTCTAGTGAACACTCCCTGTCTTTGGCCCTTTCTCATTCAGTTAAGTCTCCCCAAAGCTTCACTTTCTAACCCAAAAATTTGGAAAAGACTTTAGCCCTGCTGCATTCAGCAGCCTCTGGCAGGAAACTGTAGGGGCTCCCCTGTGGGTGCCAGATGGTAGGCTTGGGCAGTGAGCTGGATGTCCCATGAACACATTTCCAGTGCTTGGGGGAAGACAGGGTGAGTCCCTATTCCATGGCTGGTTGGTCTCCCCTTTCCCCATGGTTTCTCCATTCACATTCTAGTTACTCCCACAGGGTTCTAGGGCCTCTCCCAAGACGACATATACAGTGGAGTCCGGGGACCCAAGGTCCAGGAAGAGTCTATCTTTCCTAAACCTCCTGACTCTATATTTGGATCTGGTGAGTTTCTCTGCCTTCCCATATCTGTCTTTCTTTTTCACATCCCATCCCCACCCTTTTTCAGTGTACCTGAGGTTTCTGGAAGCCTCATTCTCTCACCTCTGTCACCTAGCAGGCCATGATGGAAAAGTGTACTAAAATTTGAGCTTCCCGGTATCTGATGACTCACATAAATGATGTAAAAGAAATGTGAAGGCTGTCAGAATCAAAATGGAGTCACTTGTGCCAACCCTACCCCATAAAAGTAAATAAAATCAAAAAGTTATAAAGGAAGGGTTCTTGCACATTGCTATGCCTTCTATCCCAAAGGCCATTAAACACCCAAAGGTGTTAAAAGGGTTGGCCACCAGCCTCTGTTGCTATTGGGAGGCAGTAAAACCTTTAGGGTATGTGGCCCAGCGGGAGGCACTCGGGTCATTAGGAGTGCATCAGTGAGTCATATGTTGGGGGTCCTAGTCCCTTCCTTTCTCCACTGATGTGGGTGAGCAGCGTCTTCCTCTTTATGCTTACACCATGATGTACAGTGCTACTAGAGGCCCATGGCAATAGTCAACAACTATGGGCTGAAACTTCTGAAATTATGAGTCTAAATAAACCTCTCCATTATTAACTTGTTTTCTCAGTTATTTTGTCACTGAGACAGAAAGTTGACTAACACACACATAATTGCCTGATAAAACTATCACAAAAGATTGCCAGAACCATAGGTTTTTATAGAAACCATCACAGGCTTCTGTAAATACTTTTACAGGGATCTGCCCAGAATGCTTCAACCTCAGACTGGTGTCACTCTTATTACCATGCAAGCAAGGTCTATTGCTTCAAAAAAGGACTACTGCTTCTGATCCTTCTTATTGTTATCTTTTGGAAACTTCCTCTTGCTTCAGCCCCTTTGAAAATGCGTGTAATTTATAAGGCGTGTGTATTCTCACCACAATGCTCTGCTATTCAAATGCTCTGTCAATCCCAAATAAATATCATAATTCTTTGGAAATTCTTTGATTTTTAAAAACTTAGGTTGAAAGATCTCTCATTGATCTCTCTAGATAAGTTCTTAAAATATGGATTCTCTGGTAAGAATACACAATATTTATAAATAAAGAATAGTAATTACAGATCTATCTGAATGGAATGAGATGTTACATATTTTCCCACTCTGTGAATAAATCCTTGGCTCCTTTACATTGTCAATCATGAAAAAAATAGAAAATAATATAGAAAGACAAAAATGAAAGAGTAAAAGACAAAAAAGAACAGGAAAAGAGAGTTTTGAAGGCAAAATTTGTTTATTTATTTTTGAAAAGCAAAGATAATGAAAAAAAATCT
This sequence comes from Heterocephalus glaber, assembly GCF_053883595.1. Classification (NCBI taxonomy): domain Eukaryota; kingdom Metazoa; phylum Chordata; class Mammalia; order Rodentia; family Bathyergidae; genus Heterocephalus; species Heterocephalus glaber. The sequence continues at coordinate 29,851,591 of NW_028258143.1, read as the reverse complement.
TGAAAGAGGTAGGAACAGGACTGGCATATCATATAAGAGAAGAGGATTTTTTTTTTTTGGTACTAGGGATCGAACTAGGGACCTTGCACTTGTGAGGCAGGCTGAGGAACCACTGAGCTAAATCTCCGACCCGAGGAACAATTAAAAAATAAAACAGAAGTCTTTGACCTCTCATAGAAGACTATAGAAAATTTTGGGGTGGGGGTCAACCAGTATTTCCAAAACTTTTTCATCACCCCCAAACACAAATGCTTTTTTTTTCTTTTGAGACAGGGTCTAGCTATGCACTCCAGGCTAGCCTTGAGCTCACTATAAGGCTCAGGCTGCAGGCTGCCTGGACCGAGATCCAGAGGTTCTCAGGCCTTAGCTGGGACTACAAGTGTGCACCACCACACCCAGCTCTGTTTTATATTTTGAGACAAGGTCTCCTTAAATTTCTCAGGCTGGCTTTGAATTTGTGAATATCCTGTTTCACCCTGCCCAGCAGCTGAGATTACAAGTGTGCTCCTCCACAACCAGGCTGTCCTGTCTTTTTTGTAATGGGCCACCAATGTCACCTCTGCCGAACATATGCCTGGCTTCCTCAGGCTTGTTCCTGTGTCAGTATGCTTTAGATCCTGAGCCAGTAACTTCCTCATGCTTTGGTAGGTGTTGCAGGTGCAGTTCAGTGTCACTCAGCTTGGACTTTTTGCTTTCAGAATCACCCCCCCGTACACACACACACACACACACACACACACACACACACACACACGCACGCACCTGGTTCAGTGGGAGAAGGTGTTGCAGTGGGACCCTGGAACTCAAGGCCAGTGGAAGGTCTTGGATTTCTAGGCAGGGGTCTGGCCCCCTCTCATCCTCAGAGCTCAGGCCTCAGTCACTGGCAGATGAGCTCTGGAGAGCTACCTGCTGCTTCTTGTAGGGACCGGGTGGGGGTGGGGTCACAGGCAGAAGAAGGATAAAATAGGATCTCATTAAGCTTTGTTAAAAAAATTAAGAAATGTTACTAAAGGAAGCTTTTGCCTCTTCAGTTATGTCTTCAAAAATTAGAAAAACAAATGTAAAGAAAAAGAGAAACCAGACCCAGGAAGGCACCCAAGTAAGAATTAACATAAAAATTTAGCAGGAAGAGTCCACAGGAAAAACAGGGACTAGTTGGGAACATGAAACACCAGGGTAACCTGTCCCTCCATACAATAAAATACAAAGGAGATAAGTGGGAGCCACTTCAAGACTCTTATTTAATACATACATGTCCTCTTTAATTTCTAACTCTAAGCTGCCCTTCTATGAAGCGTCCCCCTCCTCACATTTACCCATCACAAATGGGCAAGAAGGTATCAAATGGCCAGAAAGAATGTAGACAGAGGTGTCCAGACTAGGATCAAAGACCGCCAGAGAACCAATCGGATGGCCACAACTTTCAAGTGCCCACATGGGGGGGGGGGGGGATCTCTAGTCTTGAATAAAAAGCTGAGGACAAAACCACACGTGTATTCTCTTCTCATGCCCTCTGCTTTTCCAGAGTAGCTACCTTCTCTTTTATCTGCACCGTTCCAAACAAACTGTCTTCCTTTAAACTCTGCCTCTTTAATTCATTACTGTTTCCGAGTTTACCTCCTGGTAGGGCCCTGGTAGCTGCGTGTTCCCGCTGAGCAGAGGCCTGGCCTGGCCTGGCCTGGCGCACACACCCTAGACGTGACATTATGCCACTCATCCTTCTTCTGTGTAAACAACCTTCAATCAGTGGGCCTCCAGCCAAAACGACCCTGCCAGGCCGGGGCACACAGCAGCCGAAGGGAAGACAGATGAGAGTTCGCTCAGCGTTTATTTTCCACAATAACACGCTGCTCTCTATCCTCCTGCCGCTCAGGTTTGCACACCGACAACGACCTTGGGATTTCATGCTGCACTGTAGGGACTTCCGCCTCGTCCCGCACCTTCTGCCTAGCCTCGGACCCTTTCGCCCCGGGCGTAGTTTCCAGGGGTAGCATTCTCCACCGCATCCCACGGAACTCCTGGCAGCGTGCTTCCGGTCGCAGCACTTCCTGTTGCGAGGTGTGGCTGGGGATTACAAAAGGTCCTCTCCGTGGCGCTGCAGGTTTGGCAGGGGTTCGGGCTCCTGTGTTTCTTCGTCGGAGCACCTAGTCTGCGCTGGCTCTCGGGAGGAGCCCGGCTTGGCCCGTAAAGGGCAGGGAGACAGGTCAGGAGGCCCTCCGGCGGAGAGGGCTGGGCGCACCCTGGTACACTTGTCGGTGAGGAGGGCGGCGCGCTGTTCACGCATGAGCTGCCTGTGACGTTTCCAGGCGTCCGGGGTAGGGCACACTCCGGACATCTTTGCTGCCCAGGCATGTGGCCCAGCGGGACTCAGGAGCGGTCACTCCTTCGCAAGTGAACCTTGTGCCCTCGCCCCGTGTGACTTTGTACCTCGGTGTTAGGGTAAACCGACGCACGACCGAGACCATCAGAGCAGGCAAAAATAAAGCAACAAACGAAGTTTTATTTCCAGCCTGGGTACAAGGCTAGTCAAGGGCGACCAAGCCGTTGACCCTGGGGGCTTGGGGAAGGAGAAACTTTATAGGGGAGTTTGTGTAGGGGAGGGGTACTGCCGGGGGGGGGGGGTCAGGTGATCTCCAGGGTTGTCTGGATCTACACATGTTGCTTCGTGGGTGGGCTGTTTATCTCGAAACCGGGGCTTGGCTTCCTGTTATCCTTTGTGCTTTGCAGCATATGTAACAGCATTGCCTGGTAAGTTTTTTGCCTGGGCAGGGGTCTGACACCCTGGGGTCCCCCCTCGTCTGAGCCTGGTGCTCCCTCCTTCAGTGTGCAGACCACGCCCACGCTGTCTTCCAGTTCTCCTGGCACGGTGCACGAAGGCACAGGGCACAGCTGTGCTGCATGCCCAGGACTTCTTGCTCTGTCGAGAAATGTATTATTTGGTGCAACCAATAGGAAGTTGGAAATATTCTCATTACTGGCCTTAAAGCATTTTTAAAATAAGTTGTCATAAACTCACACATACTAAAACTAGATGAAACCCGACGCAAAATAAAATGATCCATGTCAAAGAGAAAGCCCTTTTAGAAACCGAGTGCCCAAACTATAACCCCCAAACCACTGATTTATCGCAAAGTGCCAACATTACATTTAAACCTGAATACTGAGGTTTTTGTTTAGAAAAACAACATGGCAGCTCATCTCACGTGTGGACTGAAAGGGAGGGATCTGTGTGCCAGCTGCGGCACAAGTTCCATATGTTCACCATCACGGCCTTGGGGTAACCACATAGTGAACAACTGCAGGACTGATGAGCCCTCAGCTCTCATGTCACAAAGACAGTCTGAACTTATATTTTTCCTGGGAATGACATAAGCTTTCCTTTTACCTGTATTTCATTGTTCATGTGTAGAGCTACCAAGTACAAAGTCTTGTACCTTAGTTGTATCACTTCATGGACAACTATTTTAAGTCCCTTCCAAAAATAAATGTGGTGTTTAAAAGAATGAACTATAATACAGAGCCATTTTCAGTGTTCTGACCCATACAGGCCAGGAGATTCACTGTGTTGCCCTGGTCCTGTAGTTCCTGCTTTCTCTGGACACCCAGATTTTCTGGAGAGGGCTCCAGCTCCCACTCTGGTGCATTCTGACCACAGTTATACAGGAGGAGGCTGTGCAGTAAAGAGAAAACACAAGAATTGTCTTCTGACCCCTGTTGTGTCTTGTGCTGGCCTTAGTTTCAGCTTTGACAAGAACTGTTAAACAAGCACTCCTGTTTGGGCATTTGTTTCTGTTTTAACTACATTTAATTATAATGTTAAGTGAACATCAGAAAATATCCATTAAGAAAACATAAACCTTATTTTAAATAGTTACTCTTTACAATTTTTGTTAAGATTTTTTTCTTTCCAGTTTATGTGGACTCATTTGGGAATAACAAAAATGCTACCTATATGATTCTTAATTTGTTATCAGATAAAAAATTGAGGGGCCAGGGATTTAGTTCAGTGGTTCTGCCTCCTGCCTCAAAAGCACAAGGTCCTGAGTTCGATCCCTGGTACCAAAAAAAAAAGTTTGAAACACTAGATATTTTCAAAGTTCACGTCAAAGCTGAGTCGTGAGTGGTGCTCCCCCAACTGCTTTGCACTTGTGCTCTCTGGCAGCTTACAGCACTTTGGGTCCCCTGAGCAAAGTTTGGCTATGCTGCATCCCTCCATCACCTCATGCAGAAGAATTGCTGATTTCTCCCTTGTCACCTTTGTAGAGATGCTTCAAAAGATACAATAGCGGTCATTTTTAGGGGATGTCTCTTCTAATATCATGCTAGAACTTGCTTTGGGGATAGATCTTATTTTCAGGGAAACAAGGTATCATGTTTCCCCCCAAACAAGACCTACTAAGAGATCAAAAATCCCAGCCCCAATCAACCCATCCTTGCCTTGCCTGCCAGGACAGAGTGGCTATTGAGCACTACATTGAGCAGTAAGATCTGTTATAAAAAATCCACTTGTCAAAAAAACAGGCTCTTTGTTTTGAGAAAAAGAAAAGTTTATTCCAGTGAACAGGAACTAGAATCAGGGAGTAAAATTAGGAGATTTTAGCTGTTAGCTGGGAAAGATTTCATCCGTGAATGGATGGGCTAACGTTGGGAGAGAGAAGTAGCCAGCAGGGAAGCAAGACTATACTTACATAGATTTTGGGGAAGAGATTATAATCATAAGGGATTTTTATGATTTGAATGCCCAAGGATGGTCTTTTCAGGTGGGTATGCAGTTACTGGACTTCTCATTGCCAGGGGAGTTGTAAACCATATTTTGAGTCTATTTGCCCTCTTGCAAATGTGAAGCTGCTATTGTTTGCTGAAAGCAGCCTGTTTGGTTTAGGGCAGGCCTGACAAGATCTAATCTCCATGACACTGGGCATCACCATGGTAATGAACAGCTATTCACTGTAGTTGAAGTTTATTTTCCAGTTAGGTTTTATTTTGGGGGAAACACCTAACCTACTAAATATCATAGCTTAGCTACACAGTACATTGTGGTGTATTGCTTGTTTACCCTTGTGATTGTGTCCTCCTGCCCAGTATTGCCAGATACAACATTTTGGTAGCCTGGGAAAAGACCAAAATTCAAAGTACAGTTTGTACTGAATGTATATTGCTTACATACCATTGTGAGGTCAAAATATCATGCCAAATCATAAGTCAGGTCAAAAATTTCAAATTTTTGATATCTCTTAAAAATTATTCAAAATAGAAAAGACTGAAAAGGACTGAATCAACATAATGAGTATATAATAAGAGAATTAAGTAATGGCAAAAATAAATAATAGATGACCAAAATATATTTTTAATGTTTTAAATACTTTAATGTCTGAAGATTATAACATGAAATAAATGTATTAGCAGTGTTAAAATACAAAAGTACAAATCTATTTTATAAATCTAGTCTAGATACAAATCTAGTTTAGCATATCTTAACTGACTTTATTTGCAAACCTAGAGCTAGACAATAGTCTGGACTAAAAATGATTCAGAATACTGATTAATCACACGGCAGGTTATTCTAGCCAGAGAAAAGGAAGTGAACAGAAGACAGAAATGAGGTAAAGATATTCTGATTGGTTACAGGTCACTGTCTCCTTTGAATGTGATTTGTACAGTTAGCTGCTGTGATTGGCTGAGACTTGGCTACTTCTTACAAGAGTAAGTTACTGTCCGTTTGCACATCAAGTTAGGTTGTAGTTCACTATGCATAGAGAAACCTTTAAGCTAAGCTTAAGACATTTAAGAGGAAAAGCTTTAAGCCAATCTTAATTCAGCTTAACAATAGCAGTCCTATACAGACATAAAACTTCTACTTAAAAAAATATTGAAAATAATCAGATGACAATTTAGATTCACATTCAATACATATTTTGATTAATGTGGTAGATAATTGTTCTAAATGCCTTAGAAAAGCTTACGCACGAAATATAGCTCGACTGTTACCCTCATTTAGAAGGAACATCCTTGATAAAGCTACCACTGATTCATAAACTTGAGGAGTTTAAGAATGCCCATATTCTTGCTGGGGAGACATGCAGAGCATGCCTCAGTGTTACCCAGGTTCTTTCTCTTCAGTGTGACTCCTATTAGAAGTTCCTGAGGTGGTGGGGGTGGTCAGACAGGAGATTCAGACATGGCTTCAGACCTGGGCTCTGTGACATCAGCTGACTGCTGAATGGGCCAAAAGGTGGTGAGTTTAAAAGAAGGCAACATTTAAAACTCTCATGATGAATGAAAAGTAAAGCCAGGCACCTTGGTTCTCATTTTAGTGGAGATTAAAAGGAACCTAGGATGACATATGTTTTGGGCAAGGGGCACAACCAATCCCCCACACATTCGGGGCAGACTGTATTTATCCCCCAGGGTTTCTGGGATGATTGAACAAGAGAAAAGTAATAATAGCGGCTAGACATACAGCCCTGGGACTGTTAGTCTGAGCCAATTCCCTGCCTCCTTCTGTCCCCAGGGGTCTGATGTTTGGGAATATAGAGACTTCACGCAGCTGGAAGTGCCATCCCTTACAGAGATGCTGCAGAGACTTAGTTCTTCCCAGCCTTGGTCACTTTATTGAGGTGCCCAGAGGTAGACATGGCTGATACAGGATGTGGTGTCCTCATGTGACGGGCCCCTTGGGATGTGCAAGTTTCATTTCCTCTTCTCCTACAGGGTTATCAGCTTCAAAATACAGAATAGGTTCATGTTCTTGTCTTTCTGTCCCAGCCCAGACCCTGGAGGGCCCAGAGAAACTTCTGCCTCTGCCATCAATCTGGGTGGGCTTGTGAAGCAATCTTGCCTGAACCAGGCGTGGTGGTGCCTGCCTGTAATACAGCAATTCAGAAAGTTGAAGCAAGAGGATAGCAATTTTCAGGCCAGCCTAGGCAACTTAATGGGACGCTTTGTCAAAAAAAAAAAAACCAACTTTCTAGGAACACACAAATACAGGAGAAAAGAGGTCCTACATTTTGTTTTGCTTTTGTTTTGTTTTGCACCAGGGTCTTACTATGTTGCCCAGACTGGCCTTATACTTAGGATCCTCCTGCCTCAGCCTCTGAAGTAGCACATGCCACTGTGTCTGGCTTCTGTACATGCCTTTCTGAGTATGTATCTTATTACTGAGCTTTTTCTATGGGCTACACACTTCAGTCATAATATCTTATTTAATACTATATGCATAAATTTAACAAATGAATTATTCCTGTTATCAAGAGGGAAAGAGACCTCCTGCCACCCTTCCTAGAGTATTACTGTGAGAAGCCTACTGGCTGTGAATCCTTTCTCTAATCTTCTGAAATGTATGTAATTCTCAAGATGAGCTTCTTTTCAGTTTTGCAGCCCAGGAATGTTCTGGGTGGGATACATCTCTTGAAATGTAAATATGTAGTTGGTTCCACACTATACCTATCACTGTGAATTTTACCAGAGTACCTATTATGGTTTGTATCTTGATGTTCTCCTGTTATAGCTTTTGTCTAGTTGTCCCCCCAAAGCCTCATACAATCATAGGTGGGGCTTTTTCAGAGCTGTCTGGATCTAGAGTATATGATGCTGGGATTCATAATGCAATGCTAGGATCACAGGCACTAGGATTAAGGGTGTGAGTGCTACCCACTCTAAGTAGCCTGGATAAGATATAAGAGATAGAAAAAGCAATGGTCATCCTTTGTTGCTTTGTTACCTTCTGCCCACCATGAATTGTTTTTCCTCTGTGGTGCCTGTCTACCTTGGAGCCAGAGGATTATGGCCTGAAACCTCTACAAACTGTGAACTACAAACTGTGAACCTTTCCTCCCTTAATTTGTATGTTGGCTGTTTTGTCTCAGCAATGAAAAAATAACAGCCCCCAAAGCCTCATATGCTCATAGGCGGGTCTTTTTTGGAGGTGGCTGGATTTAGGGTGTGTATATATGGATTAAGGGTATGATAAATTAGTCCACTGATTGGTTATCATAGTTCTGGGTGTGGATAATAGGAAGCCCCACCCTGGGTGTGGGTGGCACCAACAAATAGGCTTGTAGGCTGGATGGGATAAAAATCTAGAAGGCTCCTTACTATTTGCTGCCTCCTGTCTGCCATGCTATGGACTTTTTCTCCTCTGCCATGCCCTTCGGCTATGCCACCCTGCCTCGGAGCCAGTTGACTATGGACTGAAACCTCTACAAACTGACTAAAATAAACCTTTCCTCCTTTAACTTATGAGTGTCTGGTATTTTGTCCCAGCAATGAGAAAATAACTAAGACAGCACCTGATGATGGGAGCTGGAACCATCTTGATACAAAAGAAGATAATTGAATTTTTTTCCTCTGGATAAAGGAAATTCAAGCAAAAGTCTACCTGGATTCCAAGTGAGTTTAAGCAATGTGCAGTAATGGCACTCAGTCCTCTTATAAGAAAATTTCATTAATCTTGAGAAGTTCTGTATGTCCTGGTTAAAAATGGGGGACTCTGGAAGAATTGTGGCAACTGGCTATATAATTTTTTTTTGAGACGGGGTCTTGCTCTGTAGTTCAGGCTATCCTTGAGCTATGTAGCCCAGGCTGACCTCGAACTCATGGCAGTCCTGCCTCTCCCGAGTTCTGGAACTACAGGTATGTGCCATAATGCCTGGCTAGTTATGTGTCAAACGGTGGCTGTACATAACAGCCTATACTACCCTACCAGAGACAGTATCCTTTTCACACAGTACTAACCTAACCCCAATCTGTGCAGCAAACTCCTCACAGGAACCACTGCCCTCTAGAGCTCTCTCTGTCATGGGAGGGTTCTTTCCTGCAGTCTTTTAGGACAGGAATTGGGTTCTGACATGCACTAGCCTGTTCACCTGGGCCATACTTGCCCATCTTTACCTGTTAAGGACAATGAGAACAGTTCCTCCTCAGGACTCTAAAATAGTATTGAAAAATAAATTGCTAGAGAAACATTCTTCTCCACAAAACAAAATTAAGAAAGTTTTATTAACAGTCATACACAAATATAATGGATTTGGGGTCACTTATAAAAAGGGCTAACACAGACAGAAATCCCACCCACTTATATAGCTAGCTGCCAGCCGGGCATGGTAGTTCATGCCTGTAATCCCAGCACTTGGGAGGCTGAGGCAGGAGGATTGCCAAGAGTTGCCTGTCCTAAAACAGATTCATCTGAAGCCTTCCGGGTGCCCTTGCTGACCACGTCTGTGGAGTCTTTCATGTTCCTGTGACTCCAATTTAGAGTTGTGAATTTGGACAAAACCAATGGAGGAGGTGCTTTTTAAACTGTGAAGTGCTATAAAAATATTAATAAAATGTGTCACCTCAGGCCATTTGTTTAAGATGAGAAGTGAAAGATGGTCTAATGGTAATTTCTAGCTCTAGTCATTTTTTTCCAACTTTTTTCATAACTCACATGCAGTACTGTAATGTATAACAGAACATAAAACTAATTTACTGTGGAAGAAGCCACCATAGGGCTGCACTGCTACTCATTTCCCTGCATCATAAGCCCGAATGTGGGTCGTTAAGTCTGAACAGTTGTTAAATGAGAAATATCAAGTGTTATAGCTCACAGCATCCACTGGTCTATTCCACCGGTGTGTTTTTCCCTGAGGGCTTTTAAAGACCCCCACTTTCACTGCCTCTTGTAGGTTCCACCCACAGGAGCCAGGGAGAAAGTGCAAGTTGCCCCTTTGTTTTTCTGTGTTATGTTCTGTCTCAATTTCTCTGTAAACCTCAACTTTCCCATTGGCTGCTTCATGGGTCCTAGGACTCCATCTCCCTTTTTCTTTTCTTCTCCAAGTTACTATTTTTCAGTGTCTGAATTCCAAATCCTGGAAAGGCTAATCCATTGCTGCTTACCACTCTGCCATCTTCCAGGGAGGACTCTTTATTTATTAATTGATGGTGGTGCTAGGGTCATACACATGCACAGTACCACTGAGCTACATCCTCAGACCCCAATATTCAAATTTATAAAGAGTTTGACGTAATGAAAATATGATTTGGGGGGTTAAAGATTCCTAAGATGAAATTGGTTGTCTAGTATAGAATCTTGGACAAGTTACTGAATTCCTCTGCTAGGTGTGGAAAACCTGCACTCTAGACCTCCAACACACATATGAACACACATATAAATTACTTCTGAAATGCAGGAGTTCAGTAACTTCTAACTCCCCCTCCCTGCTCCCATCACATTTTTGCTAGTCCTAGTCTTGTAAATGGAGCAAACTGAGTGGGAAGATACTGAGACAGACAAGCTTCCCTTTCTGCAGTCAGTTATAAACAAAGATGATAGAGACTACTAGCAACACCCACACACACCATACACACACACACACACACACATACACACAAACACACAAGATGAGGTTGCAGATAATAAGTTCTAAACACTTCAGTGTTAAAGCTAATTTAGGCCACTGACCTAATTTTGAAAAGGCACAGAACATATCTATTTGGAGAGGATATTAATGTGTGGTTAAAAGAGTATCACCTTCATCAAGCAAGTTCTAAGAAAAAGTATGCTGCATGCCTTTCTGAGAATGGCCAAAGACCACGCTTGTGAACCCTGGCTCTACTCCTGTCACCTCTATGGTGCTGGTCTGACTTCTGAGTAATTCATCTGAGATGGGCCCTGGTGTGAATTTTTTTTAACCTCTTCAGAGGATTTAATGTAAATTATGTCTGCTCTCCCTTTATGGGTCCTTCGGCAGAAGGGATTCTGTTGTGAAACAGTGCAGACAAAATCACTTCTAATTTAAATATATACCTAAAATCTACCAATAAAAGAATTTTTTTAAAAATCACTTCTAATTGGAGAAACTGGGGATCCAGAGCCAGGATGTTGTCCAGCACACTGGCTAGGAGACTGAGCCCAGGCCAAGGAGATGGGTGGGAGTAAACCAGAGTGGAAAGAGACCTGCTACTCACTGTCCCAGGGCAGAGACTATGCAGATAAAAGACAGAACATCAGGCTTGTGAGGAACTGACAGGCTTAATGACAGGTAATTATTGACCAGCTGGTAGAACCAATCAACAACCATGTAAACAACCATGTTCAACAACCATGTAAATTGCATTAAAAACTATTAGGATTAAATAGGTGTCTTGTGGGTGCCTCTTCCTGCACAAGTTCTCATTTTATCCTCACTACACCCCATGAAATTGACACGGATTAAAGCCCCATTTTATAGATGAGAAAAATGCATACTTTTGAGATATTAAGTAATGCACCAACAACATGCAGCCAGCAGGGCACTCAAAGTGCTCTGCTAGAAGCTAGAAGCAAGCTACTTGCCCCAAGTGGGGCATGGAGGAACTGCAAATAGAGATGTGCTATAAGTATAAAATTCTCATGAAACTTAGAAAACTACCAAAATCAAGTTAAATATCTAGTTAATAATTGTTTATATTGATTACATGATTAAATAGTAATACTTTGGATACATTGGGCTACATAGGATAATTACTAAAACCAATCTCAGTGTTTTAATGTGCATACTGGAAAATTTTAAACTGTGGCCACACTCTCTTACCATTTGCTTAGTTTTATACTGCTTGCTGATCTCCAGAAAAGACAAGGGACCATTTATTTTGTGAAAAGCTCTATTATTCCATTCAACTCAGCTATTCCCTTCTAGGTATCTTCCTGAGAGAATTGAAGACATCATATTACAGTGATATATGCATACTGATTCTTGTAGCAACACAATTCATAATAGCTGAATCTTGGAAGTGGCCTATATGTCCAGCAAGAGATGAATAAAGAAATTATATCCCCAGTACCAAAAGAGATGAATAAAGAAAATGTGGTATTTATACACAATGGAGTACTACTCAGCCCTAAAGAAGTATAAACTAGTTATTTGTAGGAGAATGGATGTACCTTGAGGCCATAATGCTAACTGAAATAAATCAGACACATAAGCTGAAATATAGCACGATTTCTCTTATATGAGAAACCCCAAAAGTAAGTAGTTTAATGAGCAAAGTAAAAGACAATAGGATATGGAGATCTTTCGCAAAAGGGAAGAGGACCAAGACATAGGTGGGTATTTTTTATTTTATTAAAAAAATTTTTTTTGGTTTTTTGAAACAGGGTCTCAGTATATAATTCAAGCTGGCCTTGAACCCACTGTGTAGCCCAGGCTGGCCTCAAACTCTTGATGATCTTCCTGCCTCAGCTTCCTGAATGCTGGGATTACAGGCATGTGCCACCATGCCCGGCCTAAGGAGAGGGTATTTTAAAAAGGTTTGTTATGTACATATACTACCTCCCCACAAGTAATGTAATCATTATGTACTGGAAGCATATTAATAAATATAAATATTTTAAAAATAGCTAGTTCCTGGGCTGGGGATTTAGCTCAGTGGTTTTGTCGCCTGCTGCACAAGCGCAAGGACCCGAGTTCGCTTGCTGGTACCCCAAAAAAATACCAAAAAAATAAAAACCAGCTAGTTCCAAAGGACATGGAGGGGGCCTCTTACTGCTTCAAATCACCATCTTGTATTTATGTGTGCAAGGGCTTTTATAGTAAAGAAGGAAAGGAAAAGGAAATACAGACAGACAACAGAGTGCTCTAGCTTGTTTTATCCCTAAGCCATTCACACCATCCTCTGCTCTTTCCTTCTCTTGTGGAAAGGAAATGAATTCCTGACCTGGACCAGCACTGGCATAGTCCATCCATTCATCAGATCTGAGGATAGGAGGGGTCGTGAGAAAGTTTGGAGAAGCAGCTCAGTTTTTAAAGAGCCATTTTACCCTGTCAGTTAAATTTCAGTGTACAGTGCTGCTGGGGACCTGCGTCCTACCCATATATGGCACTGTAGCCCAGAGAATGCTGGCCTACAGCCTTGCACCTTGCTGAGAGTACCAGGGCTTCAGGCTCTGGGTCTTGGCTTCACCACCAAGCAGCTGCATGATCCTCAGTAAGACCCTTACTATGCCTGCCTGAGATTAATTTCTAGACTGAAAATGGGACAGAATGCTCATACCACAGAGACACTCCAGTCACAGCCATGCATGTGGAGGCTCCAGGAGCCAGGTGGTGATGGAATCCACTAGGAGCCCAGGCACTCCACCCCAGGGCTGAGGGGCTGAGGGGCAGGGCCTGGCACACAAGGACCTTGGGGACAGAGTGTCAGCAAGGAGGACTCTACCAGCTTCCTGGACCTCTGTTCACTGGACTGTTTCTAACTGGCCACTCAGCCAAGGAACCCTTGACTGTGGAATGCAAGTCACCTCCTGGGTTTCAGGCAGGTGTGGGTCTGACTAAAGACCCCAGCCAGGATGCACTGGCTCCAATGACAACAAAACTAAGAAGATGAACGTTGAATGAAAGCTTCAAAGCCTCCTGGAACAAGGAAGCTGAAGCTGGCAATTCCAAGGACAGTTTAGGTACCCAAAGTCATAAGCACCTGAGTGTTTCCATCCTTCTGCGTGGCCATCAGCAGCAAGAAGCCACTTTATCCCAAAACTTTTCTATTTCTTGGCCACAGACCAGGAAAGAAAGACCAGGGGTGAAGGACTTCACCTTATGAACCTGTTATGTTTAGATAGAAGATGTTCTTTGCCAGCTCCTCTCCTGAGAATCCAGAATGAGTCATCTGGTAACTCTTAGCTGCAAAAAGATTGGGGGTTCCTGAAGGCCTTGCCAAAAATGTCCCCTGCTAGGGATGACAGTACAGGATTAGAGCCATATCATAATGAAATGGAAAAAAATAAAAGACAGGGCAGAGACTGACTGTCTCAAAGCTTGGCAGACTGACAATCTCAAGGGTGACAGTAAGTTTTGCCCCTTCCACTAAACCCACAAAAGTCACTGTGACCAGAAGATGAACTGCTGAAACACAGCTGCCTCGCTCCCTATGTCTTAAAGATAAACTGTAAAAACAACATTTACCTCCCTCTCCCTACCCTTTGCTAAGTTCTGCTTCTGTAAAATTATCCTTGCTTCCCCTCCCTGGCTAAAGAACAGATAAATGTGAGAACAAACTTAGAAACAGGGGGCTGGGGATTTAGCTCAGTGGTTTCGCCGCCTGCTGTGCAAGCGCAAGGACCCAAGTTCGATCCCTGGTACCAAAAAAAAAAACAAAAGAAAAATTGCAGCAAACTTCCCATTTTTTTGTAGCTAAAAATTGCCCTTTGGTACCAAAAAAAAAAACAAAACAAACTTAGAAACAGGGCTCAGATTTTGGAAGGTGACTTCCAATGGGCCTGCTAGCTAGCGAATAAACCTGCCTTTCCTTTCAATTCACTGAGTGCTGCTCTGTTCCTTGGTCTGCCTGCCCTCTGAATGTCACTTTAATAAAGGAGAGTGAGTAGAGGCTACAACAAGTTCTGTATGGGGACTGTGCATCCCTCTTCTGCCACCCATGCCTATTATTAAACATGGAAACCTGGATCATTTTAATAAGCAGCAAAGGGCAATTTTTAGCTACAAAAAAATGGGAAGTTGGCTGCAATTTTTCTTTTCTTTTCTTTTCTTTTTTTTTTGGTACCAGGGATCGAACTCGGGTCCTTGCGCTTGAGCAGCAGGCGACGAAACCACTGAGCTAAATCCCAGGCCCTGCAATTTTTAAAAAGAGGATAATACACACACTACTTACACATGCTTATAATAGCTGTGGTTGGCTGGATGAAAAACTCATGACAGTACTCACTACAGATAGAGCCTGGGTCTGCAGTCTAGACTAAGCAAGAGAGTTCTTTGTACCATAAACACTTTTGTTTGTTTTACATTTTAACACACCCTGTGCCATGATTACATGTTTCCTCCTCTACATAATACAATCAACTAAAGAGAAAGAAGTTCAAACACAGGAGGAGGCCAGTAGAGGTTAAGAGACACACACCAAGAAAGCCTGGGGGAGCTCTCCGTCAATACAGTCTCAGGGAAGCAACATTGCCATCTACCTGTTAGATTTTTCACTGTGCACTCTACTCCCTTTCTGAGCCATGCTGCTCTTTACTGGGAGACAGGATCTGCAAGGTTCTGTAGAAACCACAATAACTTACTGTCTGATGGACTGGTGTGGGATGAGTTGGTGGCTTTTGAGCCTATGTCCCTGGTCAGCCCATTTGGCCAAGAGAGTATCTGTGAGAGTCTTGATGTTATGGGATCACACAGGTGCTGTCTTACAGACTGACCACTGTGCTTTCTAGACCTCCTATTCTCTCCTGAATCTGAAGAATGCTACTGGCCATTTGACTTTGAGCTACCATGGAAAATAAATTCAGGTATGAAGATGTGTTCCTAAGACCAAAATGAGTTATTTCCAGGAGTGAAGGATTTTCAGTGTGGGTGAAAGTCACAAAAGCAGGTGGTAAAATTTCCTTCCATGGAACTCAGTAATAAAAGGGCAGGTAGAGCTTTCCTGTATGGGACATTCAAATCATTGTGTAAGTGCCCATTGTGTGAGTCTGGGGACATGCTCCACTATGTCATGGAACCAAAAACAGCAACTGTTGTGGACAGAAAGTCTTGTGCTCATTGCTGGTATAGTCTGAACTAGCTTGACCAACTCTCCCCCTTCCATGTTCTATCACAAAACAGGTTGGCAATGAAACTCTGTGTGCTAGTGCAAAAAATACTAATAAAAAATCTACAGTGTAACACAAAATTAGAGAGTTTTTTTTTAATAATAATGCATACAGACTATCTATGTCTCTAGTTTTTCAATGTTATAAATTACCTGGTTTCTGGTATTAAGTTATAGCAGCAGAAAACAACAAAGATAGACAGTTGTGACAAATATCATGAAGTTATGCACCAGTGACTGAGTCTAGAAAAATGTAGCTGGGGCAGAGGGAGTCCTTTGACACTTTTGTTTGTGTTGCACATGCCAGTGCAGGAGAAAACGTGTCTTTGGGGACACAAGTACACCTTTTACCCCCTTGTCGCCACCCCTCTCTACCTGTCTACACTTTATCTCTTGATTGGTTTAGTTTAATGTTTATCATTAGAAGCTGCTCTTGCAATTCTATCTCATACACATCCCTGTTTTTATTTTTCAATATTCTCTTCCAAGAAGAGATCATTTTCATGAGGCTATTTGCATTTTTCTGTGGTTGTTGTTATCATGTGGTTAGTTTGCATCTGGCTTACTACATTTGCAGAAACATTTTCCATATTGCATATTGTGTCAAAATAGTTTCATCTGTAAGAGTTGGCTGTTTCCACTATTAATAATAAGTACCATCCTTTTGAGTCCTACTTTCTTTTGGATTTTTAGCTCTTTTCAGAGAATAAATTATTCTAAGTGGGATAAATAGGTTAAAGCATATAAACGTTCATAGTTCTTAACTACCTATTCCAGCTAATCTTGAAACCTCTAAGCTTATAAAAATGATGCTGACCCTTGTTCTTAATATGCAAAGAGTGTTTTCAAAGAACAGAGTAAAAAACCCAATGGAAAAATGACAAATGTTATAATAAAGAAATGATATACACTTAGCCTCAGTGATAATTAAAAACTTGTGAATTCAAGCAAAAAAGTACCTATCTTATAATCAAGGACTGACAAATTTGGTCACATGTCTTGATGGTAAGTTCTGGGGAATCACTTTCATTGTATTCTTTACAGTTAGATTAATTGCCAAAGATTTAGCAGAAGATAATTTAGCAATTGCTGTCAAAACTGAAAATATATGCCTTTTAGGGGTTAGGGTTGTAGCTCAGTGGTAGAGGGCTTTTCTACCCTGTATGAGGCCCTGGGTTTGGTTGTCAATCCTCAACCCCAGTTGAATTGTGAGCAATTCTACTGACAGAACTATATTCTCCAGACTTACTTACAAAAATAGAGATAAAGAAAAAAAACTGTATTCACTTCATGAATGTATGGAACAGGCACATTATATAAACACAGTTGGATCCATTTTTGTTAAACCGAGGAGTAGGAAATATCTATGGTACTTCACTTTATATCTTCTACAGTATTTGAATTAAAAGAATATATTAGCTTTGAATATTAAAGAAGAAAACCCTTTACTTAAAAGCAACAAAAAACCAAGTATTTTAAAAACTAGAAAGGAGCCACTTGGAAATTTATTCACAAAGGGGCTACAGTATTTTCTTTCTCATAGAACTTGCCAGTGAGCTTGTTCTTTTTTCCTCAGTGAATTAGCTAATGACCAAAGTGTTGTTCTATGGAAATTATTAAAAAGTATCATTATTGTTTACTATAGTACTTGATACTTAGGCCAGAGTTATCAGGCAAGAGAAGAAATAAGAGGGATATGTATAGGAAATGACCTCAAGCTATCCTTATTTGAAGATGACACCATCCTGTACAAAGACAAAAAAAAAAAAATCCACCAAAAGATTCTTATAACTAATAAACAAAGTCAGCAAAATAGCAAGATACAAAGCTAGCACACAAAAATCAATAGCATGTCTGTACATCAACAATGAACACACTGAGAATGATATCAAGAAAACAATACCATTCACATTAGCTTCAAAAAAATTAAATACCCAGGGTATTAACCAAGGAAGTGAAAGATCTCTGAAATGAAAACAACAGTATTCTGAAAAAAGAGATCAAAGAGGACACCAGAAAATGGAAAAACATTCTCCGTTCTTGAATAAGCAGAACTAACATTGTCAAAATGGTCACATTACCAAAACTGATTTATAGATTTAATGCAATCCCAAACGAAATACCAACAGCATTCTTAATAGAGGTAAAAAAAAAATCCTAATATCCATATGCAACTAGAAGAGACCCAGAATAGCAAAAGCAATCCTGGACAACACGAACAAACCAGGAGGCATCACAATCCCTGATCTCAAGTTATATTACAAAGCTACAGTGATTAAAAACAGCATAGAACTGGCACAGAAACAAACATATGGATAAGGGAACAGAATAGAGGATGTAGAAACAACCCCAGATGCACACAGACATCTGATCTTTGACAAGGGTGCCAACAATATACACTACATAAAAGATAGTTTCTTCAACAAATGGTGCTGAGAAAACTGGCTATCTACAGGCAGAAGATTTAATTTTCTTTCACCATATCTTTCACCATGAACTTAAATAAAATCAAAGTGGATCAAAGACCTAGCTATTAAAACAGAAACATTTAACTTGCTGGAAAATAAAATAGGTAAAATTCTTGAAGACACAGGCATAGGCAAGGACTTCCTTATCAGAACCTCAACTGCACAAGAAATAACATCAAGAATCAACAGATGAGATTATATAAAATTTTAAAAGCTTCTTACAGCAAAGAAAACTAACAGAATGAAGAGACAACCTACAGAATGAGAACATTTTTTCCAGCTTCTCTTAAGACAGAGGACTAATATCTAGAATATTTAAAGAACTCAGTTAAATTAGACCCCCAAAAGTAAAAGACCCAATTAAAACATGGGCAATTGAAATAAACAGACAGTTCTCGGAAAAGTAAAAATGACCCAGAAATACATGAAAAAATGTTCAATATCTTTAGCCATGTGAGAAATGCAAATTAAAGCAACACTGAGATTTTATCTTACTCCAGAAAGAATGGCTGTCATCAAGATCTCAAAAAACAACAAATGCTTTAGAGGCTGTGGGGAAAAGGGATTCCTTTCACAGTGCTGATGGGAATGTAAACCAGTAAAACTATTATGGAAATCAGTATGGAGATTTCTCAAAAAGAAAACAAAACCCTAAAGGTAGAAATTCCAATTGATCCAGTTATTCCCCTTGTAGGTATCTTCCCCAAAGAATAAAGGACATCATATTACAGTGATACATGCACATCCATGTCTAAAACAGCACAACTCATAATAACTAAATCCTACCAACAGATGAATGGATAAAAAAATGTGCTAGTACTACTTAGCCACAAAAAAGATACATTTGAGTAATTTGTAGGAAATAGATGCACCTTGAGACCATAATGCCCAGTGAAATAAATCAGACCCAGAAGCTTAAATATGGCATGGCTTCTCCTTCATGAGAAGTCCAAAGTATGAATAAATTTAAGAGCAAATTAAAGGACAAAGAAGAGGGAACTGGGAGATAGATCTTTTGCAAATAAGAAGATGGAAGGAGGGAGAATAGAGGGGAAGAGGAAGTAAAAGGGATTAAGATGTGATATGTATATTTGCCAACTCCCCAAGATGAATGTATTCATTATGTATCACCAGGCAAACAGGAACCAATAAAGAAAAAAGAAAAAAATACCATTTTGTTCTTCTCATTAAGTAAGTACCTGGACATCTCCATGTTATGCTAGAAACTCAGTAGGAAATCAAAATGTTTATCACTTATGGATGAGAAAAACTGAAGCCCCCAAAATTTGAGTGACCATGCCTTGGTGCAGAGTAGGCATGGAGAACAAAGCCAGAGCTCAGGACCACACTGGTTATTGTGAGTGTGATGAAGTGTGCCCCAGGACCTGCACAATAGCATCTCCTCCTTTGTCTTGTTCCCTGATTGTGCCTAGCATTTGTCCCTTATGTTTTATAGTGCCAATAACATTGCCCATCAGACCAAAGTTGGAGCAAGTATGAAAGCCTTGCCCTACCCTCACTAGGCTCACCAGGGCTGAAGGTTCCCTCTCCTTCAGAGACAGGTGGGCATTGGCTGGACTCCTTAGTAGCAGCCTGAGAGAAAGCAAGCAGGCAGCTGCAACTTTGGGTGATAAGAGGGAAAAGGAAATCAGGCTGTCAGTGAAGTGAGCAAACCACTATAGTACTTGTGATAAGAAAATGAGAAAAGCAGGCAAACTGAATGAGACTGGTGCAAGCAAAGGTGGAGAGAGATCAGACCAAGAACCAACCCTAAACTTTATTGTACCTTCATTATGGTGTGCTTCCCTAATAAAAATCTCCTCCCAGAGTGGGGGACATAACACATTTGTAAGCACAATTTGGCACATGAACAAATTTACACCCCTTCAGTAATTAAACTCTACCCTCCCTGGAAAACTCTCCCAGTTTTGGAAAAAAAAACCCTTTGGGACCCCATAAAAGTGAAACATATCCTTTGTTAGGGGCTTTTCTGACTGTGGAGTGGCCAACTTTACTTCTTCTTTCCTGGGGTTATCTATGAGGAAGCAAACTTTGGTTTTTTTCTATAATAAACTTTAATTTTATTTTACTCTATAAGTAGTCTGTATTATGATTTCTATCTAATGTGGAAAATGACACCCACTAGCTGGTGACACACCTATTTTCCTGAAAGTTGACCTGGGCAACAACCACTGCTCCTCCCCTGGATGTCCTCCACCTGCTGACTCTCCTCACTCTTCCTTCCGCATATTCAAATCATAGTCCCTATGGGTGTGGAATGATAGGATAAGACCCAGGGTGAAAGCCAGTGAGGCAAATTCTGTCCTTTAAACCAGGATAGAACCAGAAACAATGCTAGCAAACCTATCACTTCCATTCCTCCTTTGTCCTTCTGGCAGGAGCCCAGAGAGAGCTTCAGGGACCATAAGGAGGCCTACAAAATGTGAGCTTATCTCCTGCTCCCCTTCTGGGAATAGTTTCCCTGTTAGTTCTCAGAACTCACAAGATTTGCAGAATGTGAGTAAGTCATTTAATCAGCCAGTCCTGCCTGGAACCTAGACTGTCTCTTGTTCTTAGTGCCTTGAGGAACAAAGACACTCTGCAATAAGCATGCTTTACCTTGGTATAAATGCAAGCTGGCAAGAACTATGTATTTAACCTATTTGCCTGAGAGGTACCAGTACTGAGAAAGTCATTTTATTTTTTTATCCTTTTGTACCTGCATCTCCCTTCATTTTCACTGGTTCCTATCCCCAAAGGAGCTCCTCAACACTGCATCCTGCTTCTTTCTCTACATTCTTTTCATCTAGAAAGCATACTGCTTTCTAGTCTTAACAGACCCTAATTGTTTTTATCTTTCGGTTACCCAAAACACAGTTCTATATAAAAAATATCTGTTAATTTTAGTACCCTAAACTTACAAAACTGCATGAATCAAAAAACTTAGGACTTGGAAAAAGTGTAGAAATAGCTGATGCTGGAGAAAATGTGTAGGAGTTGGTGGTGATAAAGGAAGGAACAAGCCAAAAATTGGGAGGAAATAGCCGTGAAGCATATGAGATGTTATTGAAACAAATGGTAAATGTTTAAAAACATTATCACAGTAAAAGACACATTGCCATTAACATCCCTGAAAATATCACTCTTACTTATCCAATTGTTTTGCCACTTTCTGAAGCAGTTCTGGAAATCCTCTCTCATGTCATTAGCTGCACTGTTGTGGCTGCCTCGATGTCCTGAATAGATTTAAAATGTTTGCCTTTGATAGTCACTTGGAATTTGGGGAAGAGACACAAGTCTCAGAGAGCCAGATCCAGTGAATAAGGTAAATGAAAATACACTGTAATATTTTTATGAGCCTTTCAGTGGGGTGATAGCAGCAGCATTCACCATATTTTTCTATTACACCTCCTAAAAAAACAAAATAGGACTTCTAGAACTGCTTCAGAAAATAGCAAGAATGATGGTGTTATGGTTTGTATCTAGGTGTCCCCCAAGAGCCTCATGTGCTCATAGGTGGGGCGTTTGAAAGATGATTTATCATGGTGCCACTGTAAGTAAAGGTGTGTTAGGAGATGAGGCCTGGTCAGAAGAGGCTAGTAATTGGGGGTGTTACCTGAAAGAGTATAGCTCCTTTTCTGCCTTATTCCTTCACTCTCTGCTTCCTGGCTGCCATAACATGAGCAGCTTTCTTCCCCCAGCTCCTTCCACCATGGCTTTCTGCCTTGGAGCCAGCCAAGTGTGGACTAAAATGTGAGCCAAAATAAACCTCTCCTCTAAGTTGCAGATATCAGTATTTTGTCCCAGTGACGAGAAAGAGACCAAGATGGTGTGTGTTCAAAGAGAGGGGAAGTATTTTGAGGGAGATTAATGACAATGTGTCTTTTACTGTAATCATTTTTTAAAATTTAAACATTCAGCTTAGTTTTTGATCACCCTTTTATATTGTCTTTTTTTTTAGCAAATGCTAAAGCCATTCTAGACATGTACTCATTATACCTCAAGGGAACCGTCAGTCTTGGTTCACCTTAGTTTCTTTGTAATGCACTCTCAATCCAAAACACTTTTCAGACACAAAATTCCCCAACCATCTAAATGTGTCTTTCTGGGGGAACAAAGACAAATATAATGTAATGGTAATCTTGTAAGGGAGGACAGACACTAATGATAAGAGCTGTGCACATAGTTGGTATTTCTAAGTTTCCTGAAGTCTGGTTATTCTAATACAATCAAAATCCACCTCAACTTTAATAGCTCTTGACCAGGTCTTTCAAATAATCTGAAAAGCAGAAAAAATTCAGCACTTGGACAATTCTTAGGCTTCTTATTCTTCTACTGCTTCATGTAGCACATGATCATGTGGCTGCCTGGGAGGTGTGGCTACTATTGCTGCCCAGCATCAAAGATCATACCATATGGCACTAGGTCAGGCAAAGGTAAAAGTTTTCTATTGTATTTCTATTGTTTTTGTACCATCACCACTGTAAAATTGAAAAAGTGTAAGTTGAACATTGTAAGTTGGGGACCATCTACATATATAAAACACCAGACCTCTGAGTCAGAGCAATGGACAGTTTATTTCTTACAGTAAACATGGCAACCAGAATATCGAGTTGAGGTGGTTTCTTACACCCCTCTTCCCAAAGGGATGTGATATGGATTGCATGCTGCCTAGCTACACAATGGGTATCAGTGGAGAGGGATCAGAAATTAAGAGACTTTGAAATTTTAATAGAACCACCCATTCTTTCCCGCAGAGGAAAATTACTCATTATCCTGCAGTGGAAGAAAGTAACT
This sequence comes from Heterocephalus glaber, assembly GCF_053883595.1. Classification (NCBI taxonomy): domain Eukaryota; kingdom Metazoa; phylum Chordata; class Mammalia; order Rodentia; family Bathyergidae; genus Heterocephalus; species Heterocephalus glaber. The sequence goes on along the minus strand of NW_028258143.1, from coordinate 29,828,768 downwards.
CTGGAATACGAAGGTTTGAGATGTAGGCTGCTATGTTGGCCATGCTCCATCTTCTGCTTCCTTTTCAATTGTCCTTCAAAAGCTAGCCTGTGCCCTCTGCTGAGAAAGCCTGGATATGCAGGAACACATGGGATGCAAGGACAGTTGTGTCCCCAAAATGGACAGAGTGAAGTCATGCAGCAAGAGCATCCCATGAGATTAGTGAGGTTAAAGAGGTAACAGAGACTTTGGTTGGGGCCATGAAGACCCCAAGCAGCAAGATGACATATATTCTGAGCGAAAAGGAAACTAAACAAGGGTTCTGGGCAGAAAAGCGTGTTTCTGTTTTAGTAGTTAGATGTTTGATCCATTTTGATTTAGATTGTTTGTTTTAAGTTAGATGTTTGATCCATTTTGATTTTAGTTTAGTATATGGTGAGACATATGGGTCTAGCTTCAGTCTTCTGAATTTGTTTCCTGGCACCATTTATTAAAGAGGCTGTCTTTCCTCTAATGTATGTTTTTGGCCACTTTGTCAAAGATGAGGTTGCTGTATGTGCCTGGGGTTGTTTCTGTATCCTCTATTCTGTTGCCCTATTCCCATGTCTGTTTTTGTGCCAGGATAGCATGTTTCTCTTTGCAGAATCACTTTTTCCAAAATGGGTAACTTAGAATTGCAAACAGTTCATTCAGCTTAGACTTACTCCCTCAAAAATCTATTGCCTATAGCCCCACAGGACTAGTTTTTGGCCTCTAGAACAGACCCTGAGAGACAGCTCTAAATTGGCATTTGTATTCCTTCCTGGAGCAGGGAGTGTTCCTCCTCTTGGTGTCATAGGACAGAATAATATGTCCCTCCAGGACACTTGCTTTCCTTATGCTGGTCTCCAGAGACAATGAATTGAACATTTCTGGCTTTGAAGTTTGTTTACATTCTAGATGACACCTTGACCCTCCCGAACTCCAGGCAGTCCTCGGCCTCCTTCCTCCCTCTCTCCACATGGCAGTCCCCAACCCCATATTTCCTCTGAAAGTATGGACTCAGAAATGTTGGCTTCCTGTTTCCTATGACTCTAAAGAACTCCAAGGTTTATCTGTTATCCGGGTTTCTGTTAGTTGAGCCCCTTCTTGTGTGGAGACTTCACACAACTTGATAAACAAGTCACTGCAAGCTAGTGTTGTGACCAAGGAAGGAAAGTTTCATCCTCCCTTTACCACCACCCAACAAGCCTAGAGCTGAATACGATCAGATGTTCATGGAGCACAACTCAAGGCTCTTCCAAAAACACTTGATTTGCTCTCTTTCACTGAATTCTCATAATAACTGTTGTGAGGTATGTGTATCTGTTTGGGCAAGTGCCTGGTAGAAGCCTCAGTGGTCTGTGTACATCATGGACATAAATTAGATTTCCAGTTGTCTAGGAAAGGCACTGTGTCAGGAGGGATGGCTGGGAGTTTGCCAGGATGAACCTGACATTGTCAGATAGACACTGACCTGTTGGGAAGGTTATCACATTAGGAGGAAAAAGCACAACAGGGTCAAGGTTTTTGGAGCACCATTCGTAAATCTACTGTTGTCTTTCTGCCAACCTAGAGGACTGTCTGGTTTGAAGCTGTCTTTCTGGATGGGGGACTATTTGTCTTTCTAACTGGTGGTCCATCTGGCTGTCCAACTGGAGAACTTCCTGGCTTATTGGTTGTTTATCTGAGGGTCTGGTTGTCTATTTTGTTTCTGGCTGGTGGTGTGTGCATGGCTGTCCCTCGAGGGGTGTAAAGGCTTTTAAGCTAGGAGCCACTATTATAGAAGACATTATTGAAGACTCTTGCAATGGATCTTGATCATTTGTGAGACAACACAATGCAAGCTGACAAGAACAGAAGAAAGAAACAAGACTTAGAGAGAAAGCTGGTCTTGGGCTGATCTAAGCTGCTCTGGGTAGCAAAGACAAAAGGGACCAAGAGCATCCAGTGTTTATTCATTACCAGTGTAGGAAGGAGAGGAGCAGGTTAGGGTTTGGGACACCTGATGATAGTATTGCAGGCAGGACTGAAAAAGGGAGGCACTAGCATATCTCTGTTGAAGAGAATAAATGGGTAATTCAGAAGAAAAGAATTTATTTGGAGTCAAGCTGATCTTGGCTGGAAATCTGCGCAGCAAGGCCCTGCTACTTCACGGACTAGGACTTAGTCTTCATAGCAGCCATTAGCAGAGAAGCTACACTTGCCCAACTCTGTTATCTGACATGCCCATTGGAGTCATTAAAAGCTTTGATTAGACCCCTAATATAAAACAGCCAAATTATGGAGGGGCAAGAAACTTGTGCCACTAATAGCCTATTAATACTGGGCAGAGATGTCTGCTACAACTATGCCTGGGGTCCATTTCCCAGTGAGTTCCATCTTAGTGGCTCAGCAGTCTGTTTGGCTAGTGATTGGTTTGCCTGTTATTCTGAGGTTTGGTCCATCTGTCTTGTCAGGCTAGAGATCTGTATAGCTGGCTCCAGATACGTCTGCCAAGTGGCAGTCTGTGTATGTCTGTCCAGCCAGGGTGTCTGTGTGGGCAGCTAGGGATCAGGTGGTCTTTCTGCATAGCTGGGGTCTATCTAGATATAGTCTGCTTTGTTGAAGGTCAATCTGTCTAAAGAGCTGGAGATATATATCTATTCATTTGGGAGGATTTCCAGGGGTCATTTGACCAGCTGGAGTCTATCTATCTGGCTGGGGTTTGTTTAGTTGGGGTGGGTGGTTTATCTGTCCATGTAGGTTGAGTTATCTGTCTCTGGCTGAGGGCAGTAAGTCTCCTGTCTGTGTAGGGGCCCACAGATCAAATGGGAAACCCATCTATCTGAGGGGCTTGAAATTTATCTACCTGCTAGTAGTGTGTCTGTCTGCCTAAAGGATCTATCCAACTGAAATGTCTGCCAAGTTGGGAGATGGTCTGGAAAGTGAAGGTTATGTCTAACTTGGGATGCTTCTCTGAGTGTCTGACTGCCTTTGTGGCCAGTTGACTGGTTGGTGGTTCACCCAGCTCTCTGTTCAGAAGCTACACTACTGTGCCTGCCAAAATGGAGGTATTACATTGGAGGGGATTGTCTGCTTGTCTGGGGATCTGTCTGTCTGTCTGGGAGTCTGGCAGGCTAGCTGGTATGTTTATGTGGCCAGGGTTGTTTGTCTGGCGATGACCCCCTGGATGGGGGTCCATCTGGTAAGTTAGAAGGTTGGTTGGCTGGAAGATCCGTCAGTCTGTCAGTCTGTCCATGTGGGATCTGTTTATGACTGTCTAGAATCTTGTCAAGCTAAGAGTCTATCTGCATGTCTAGCTGTCAGAGGGGTCTGTGTTTTGGGGCCATGTTTGTTTGGTGGTCTGAGTGGGACAGGTCTGTCAGGCTGTTTGTGTTGGTCTGTCTCTCTAGCTGGGGTCCCTATGTCTAGCTATGGACTTTATCCCACTGAAGATCTGGCTGTTTAAGGGTCTGGCTCTGTGTGTCCATGCTGGTGATCCATCTGTTCTTTTGCCTATCTGGGGTTTTTTTTTAATCCCACCTGTGTAGAGGCAGTCTGGTTGGCTGTGAGTAGGCCTGGTGTAGATCTGTCTGGATGGCTTGAGGTCTACCCACCTTTCTGAGTCCATCTATCTCTGTGTGGATCATGAAGGGTCTGAGTAAGGGAGCTCAGAGCTCAGATACTGAAGAACTGTCCATTTTTGGTGAGGGGTGTAGTCTGCCCATTATAAATGTGGGGGATGGGCAATGCCCATTCCTATACCAGTCATATCTTCCATTTTTTTCCTCCAACCCTCAGTCCTTTTTTTGGGTAAATAATCACATACTGAGCATCTATATAGTCACCTTTTCAACTCAACAGTTACCATATTCTTTGGTCAAGGCTAGCGAGTAGCCCATGTAAGGACAAACTATTTCCTAGTTATTACTAATGTATAATTATGCCTCTTTCAATTTTTGATTTGTAACACAGTGATCACTGATCATTCTTATACAGATATTGCTGTGTACATATACAAATAAATTCAGAGTATAACTCCTTGGAGTTGGTAACTACTAAGTCAAATACATATGCATTCTACAAGTTGATGTACATTGCTACATAGCTTACCAAGGTGATTACAATCAGAGGGCAGAAGAATCTTTGTTTCACATCACATTTGTCAGCACTGGATGTCACCAAACATTTTAAATAGTTTACAGTCTGAGAGACAAAAATTCTATCTTAGTCTGCTTGGGCCACAATAACAATCTACCATACACTGTGTAGTTTAAATATCAGAAATTTATTTTCTCATAATTCTGGTGCCTGAAAGGCCAAGATCATGGTGGCAGCATGTCAGGTTCTAGTGAGATCCTCTGATTGGCTTCTATTCAGTGCTTCCTGGAGGGATGTTCCCATGGTAGGAAAAGGAAGAGGCTGGAGGGAGAAGCATGCTTTCTGATGTCTGGTAGCTTTTCATAGAAGGGCATTAATCCCATCATGGGCCCTACCCTTATGAGCTCATTTAACTCTAATTGCCTCCCAAAGTCCCTACGTCCAAATACCATCACACTGGGGGTTAGAAATTCAACATATACATTTTGCAGCCCCCCACCCCCACCGCGCCCCATCTTGAGTGCAGTAATTACTGAGGCAAAGTCCTCACATTTCCCACCCTGAGAAACTTGTTTTGATCCAGGTCCAGCATTCTCATTTTGAACACATCAAATGGCAGAGCTATGACTGGTAGCAAAGCACCCTTTTGGAGCAAGAGGCAGGCACAGGCGCAGCACTCATACCCGGGTCCACTCTGCAGGGGGGTCTCGGGGTCCCTTCGGCCTTCCAATGCGCAGGTTGAAGCCTGGAAGAGGAAAGTTGCCATGGGGTCCCATGGTGAAGCTGAGGCTCAAAGAGGCAGGCACTTTGCAAGCCCTTCCGGTTTACTACAGCGACATCCATAGGTCTCTGACAGCCTATGCCTCAGCTCCTGCCCTAACTCCCAAACTCCTGGGGCTCACTGAAAACTGCAGAGCATCCCCATGCCCCAGGCTCTGACTTACCTAGCCCACCAGTCTGAGCTCCATCTGTCACATCCTCATAAGCATCAGGTCCAGCAGGGCTTTGGTCAGCAAGACCTGTGGACGGGCAACACACAGAGAGGGTCAACTCAGGCAGTCCTGGAGTCTCTCACTCCACCTCCCCTAAGGAAGCAAGCCTAGAGGAGGTGGTGCCCAGAGGGAGACTGCGCCATGGCCATGGGCAAGTGGAGACAACCACCTTTGGGGCACAGGGTAACTGGTTGAGCTAGCACCGCCAGAGGCGGAACTGGGGCCTAGATTTCTTACTGGTATCTTCTTCAGAGTGAAAAGACCTGCAAGAGCTTGGGGGCGTGGCCAGGGAGGCAGGCCAGCCTCCGGGGCGCGGTCAGGCCGAGGTAGGGGGCGCAGTCCCGGTGGGCGCAGGTACCCTCCGGGGCCCAGCAGGTTGGGGTAGCGAGGAAGATCAGGAATGCCCAGCTCCACGCCATCCACGAGCCTCTACTCACCGAGGGCAGGCGGCGCCCCCTGCGCATCCTCCGCATGCGCCCTGGGTAGCTGGGCGCGCGCTGTTACCTGGCTGTAGAGTGGCTTCTCCACTGTGCTGCGCTCCCAAGACCCTGGTGCTGCCCCTGCGGGGTCCCTACTCTTCTGTACCACAGCATACGTGTCTGCCATGGCGAGGGTCTGGGTCGCCGGCATGGAGATGCTCCTGCAGGCCGGGAACAGAGGAAGTGAAACCGCAACTCCGAGAAAGGGAAGGGTGGGGTGAGGGCTCTGCCCTAACCGCGGGTTTCCGTCTGGCCCCAGTGGCTGCCGGAAAGGAGGGAAGGGGCGGGCCGAGCTCGGAAAAGAAGAAGGGGTCTCTGGTAGAAGGATCTGGCTTCAGTGTCCAACTAGCACTCCACAGTTAGGTGGAGACAAGGGCCAGCCTGGCAGTTATGTGGGGCAGGGTACTGGTATTGATCTTTTTTGTGTAAATGTGAATAAAAGAATGAAGAAGTAGCATTTTAGGATAGGAGGGGGTCACTCTGGCTTCAAGGATGACAGGTGAAGCTGCCGCAGAAGGTCAGCTGTGTTTGTAGCACCAGACATGAGCCCTGACAGTGAACAGCATCAAGGAATAGTTGCCAAATTCATTACTGACTGGAATGGGCTGACCTGAATGTAGGGCTAACCTTAGAGACAGAGGCAGTGGGATCCTTGGGATCAAACAGTCCCATGTGGGAAGGTTCCTACAGCTTGTTCAAAGAAAGGGCCAACAATATTTGGTGAACTGAAGGACAGGAAGGGGACTTGTCCGGGAGTTTGAAAAACTGAAAGTGAGAGAGGTTGTTGCCGGTACCTGAGGACCCTGCCTGGTGGGCAGGGGATTGCAAGAAGGGCTGGAGAAGTCCAGAGGGAGAGGGCATCATCGTAGAGTGGGGCACAATTCTGGAGGAATACAGAAGGGCAGGGTCATGAGGCTTAGGAAGAGACTTGGCTAGGCTCCTCTTGGGGGTCACGGTAGCCTCTCAAGATGAGTGTAAGAGAGGCAGCCAGAAAAGACAGCCCAGAGGCAAGAGAAGTGGCTGGCACAGGGAGTCAGTGCCTGTTCTCAGGAGTGCAGGGCCTTAGGCTGTCAATGGTGGGCAGGAAGAGAGTGCAAAGTGGCCCTCTATACCTCCTTGAGGTTCTGGTACTGGGGGCTGGTTTTCTGGAGTGCCGAGTAGAACATCTGAGCCACTGTGTGGTGCAGGAATCTGTACTGTTCCTGTTGGAGTAAGGGGGTCATCAAGAAGGGAAGACAAGGGGAGGAAGGATGGAAGCTTGTGTCCTTGGGAATGAGGAGACCAAGGCCCACACCTCTGTCTGCACAACTGAAGGCCGCTGCTTCCGCATCTCAAGGACCACGTCAAAAAGGCTGAAGTCAGGTGGGATCCTCTGGGGCAGAGAGACCAGTGTGTAAATAGGACCACATGGGCATGGGGGCGCACTGCACAACACAGGTGCCCTCATCGTACCTGGGTCAGGAGCAACTGCCTCACATAATCAATTGTGCACAGGACACCTGTTCGCCCGCAGCCAGCACTGACAAGTGAAAATCAGAACAAGCTCAATCAGGGCCTGCTCATAACCCTTTTCTTTTCTTTTCTTTTTGACTGATTGGCCAATTGACTGACTGAATGATTGAGACAGGGTCTTGCTCTGTAGTTCAGGCTGGCCTCAAACTCATGATGATGCTCCCGCCTCAGCCTCCTGAGTGCTGGGATCACAGGTGTGTGCCACCACACCTGGCCTTCACAAACCCTTTTAAATGGGGGTATTTGGAGCTCAGGTGAGGGACCTCTTGATTTGCAGAATTCCCAGATTATAATTTCAAAGCAGAATTTTTAAAATCACATATTTGTTGTGCTTACTCCCCAACAGGCAATAAATGCTGATAATGTCATCCCATGCAGCATGACCAAGTATGGCCTCAGGGTTCTCAAAATAGGTTACTCAGATGGCCAAGACTGGCTGCAAGATTTGCTTCCCACTCCCACTACTTCTACCTCACCAGAGCCTCATAAAGTGTATTCCCTAACCTGCAATGGACACAGAGGGGTCTGGAGCTAGATCCTTGGAGGCGTCGGGCTTCCTCTATCATGGTGAGTACGGTGTCAGGATTGCCAGGGACCCCACGGTCTGGCCAGGACATGTACTGCAGGTGGTGTGCAGAACGGGATTCCTGAGACAGAGGACCAAAGAGAAGAGGGTGAAAAAGCATTTACCAAGTACCTGATACATGCAAAGTTTAAACATCTTCCATTTCAGTCTGCCAGAAATTGCTGGGGTAGTAGTTGAGTAATAGAGTACTTGCCTTGGATGTTCAAAGCCTTGGGTTTTATGCCTAGCACCACAAAGGAAAACATCCACCAGATAATAACTGAGGAAGTGAGTACTATTGTGAATGCCCATTTTACAGAGCAGAAAAGAGCTCTGCCCCTGCAAGAATCCCTTACCTCCTCCTCCCTTTTCAGTACCTTCTGGAAGGTGACTTTGAGGGTCCTGAGGATGATGTCTGCATTCAGTGGTGTCTCCTTTGTCTGGGTTTGTGGGCAAGAGGGAAGAGGAAGAACAAGAAAGAGAACAAATATGCCAAAAGACATACTTATAGAAGCAAACCATTCATTATTAAAAATATAACTAAGCATAAGTCATTTAGCCCAAACATCCTCCAAAGCTTTCATAAAGGAAACATTTGACAAAGAAAAAGGTATTATACAAACCTATACCAGCCCTCTTACAGTCAAAAAAAGAGACATCTTTTGTTCTAAAACAAAGTTTCATTATGTTTATTAAGTGCTAACTGCATGTGTGAAGAGAAATTTCCCCAAGTTCTTCTGAAATGCTAACAGAAATAAGGGTTTCAAGAACCCAACCAGGCATATTAATATTATAGAGATAACTGTGAATGAAGCCAAAATAAAAATGCTGAGGGCTGGGGATGTAGCTCAGTGGTAGAGCACTTGCTTAGAAAGAAGAATTCCATCCCAAGCACCAGAAAACAAACAACAAAACCAAACAAAAATGCTAAGGCAATGCCTTGTTCTGAGTTCTGACTATTTATAGGCTAACATCAGTGCATTCTCTGAGTTTTTCACAGCATGAGGGAGCTGTAGGAAAGGATTAATGCCTTCTAGAGTTCAGTCCAAAGACTTTCCACCCTGTGTACCTTCCTTGAAACCTCCCATAACACCCAAGGCCTATAGAACCCTGTTTCCATCTCTGCCTCAGCTCACCAGAGTGATGCAAAAAGGCCCGATCTGTAGTGGTTCATGTTCCTGGGGCCAGTAACGTTCACATTTTTTCTGCAAAGGGTAAGAAAAGAAGGGCAAGGAGTGAGGAAGGGGAGAAAACTTCAGAGTTTATCCCTACAACACAACCAGGTGCTGCTGGTGAAAGTACAGGAAACAGTGGCTGTCCAGAGGCCTGCCACATTGTATCTCTCTAAACACATGCAGCCTCTAGAGTCAACCATGTCCTACTGGAACACAGTCCAGAACATCCACTTGGAGCAGCAAAAAAGCTGGACAAAATGCATGAGCCACTATTTTCCACCACTGGCTGTCAAGCATTACAGGAATCAAGTTAATGACTACCTCAAAGGGTCACCAGGCTGCAGGACAGAAGCCCAGTGATCCCATTAAATTGAAAAGCCAGAGATCATGACTCAGGGAAGCCAATGCAGCTAGATTTTGTAGGGTGGAATGTTGGGGGAAGAGTAAACAAGATTAGAAAAAAAAATCCTAAAGAAACCTTCATGGGATTTGCAGACAAAGTGGATTTCAAACCAAGACTGATTAAGAAAGACAAAGAAGGTCACTACATCCTGGTAAAGGGGACAATCAAAGAAGAAGAGATAACAATCATAAATATATATGCATTAAATAGCAGTGCAATCAACTATATAAAACAAATATTAAAGGACATGAAAAATCATATAAGCACTAATACAATTGTAATGGGGGACCTCAATACCCCCTGTCACAAATAGATCAACTAGACAAAAAATCAACAATGAAATATTAGAACTGAACCAAACTTATGAACAAATAAATGGACTTAGTAGATGTCTACAGAGTAGTCCACCCCACAACATCAGAATGCACATTCTTCTCAGCTGCACATGGGATGGTCTCCAAAATACATCACATACTAGCCCATAGAACATGCTTAAGTAAATGCAAAGGAAATGAAATTATCCCATGTATATTATCAGACCATAGTGCAATGAAATTGGAAATCAATGGCAAAAAACCCACAAGAACTTCATAAACACATGGAAATTAAATAACACCCCCCCAAACAACCAGTGGGTCACAGATGAAATTAAAGAAGAAAACAGTTTCTATAATTAAACAATAATGACAATACATATCAGAACTTATGGGATACAATGAAAGCAGTCCTATGAGAAAAACGTATAGCAGTGAACAGCCATATCAGGAAAACAGAGCAGGCTCAAATAAACAACCTAATGCTGAACCTCCAGCTTCTAAAAAGAGAAGACCAAGTCAAGCCCAAAGCTTGTATGAGGGAGGAAATTATAGAAGTCAGAGCGGAAATTATAGAAGTCAGAGCAGAAATTAATGCAATGGAATCTAAAAGAAAATACAAAGAATCAATGAATCGAAGAGCTGATTCTTTGAAAGATTAAATAAAATTGAAAACCCTTAGCCAATCTTATCAAAAAAGGGGAAAAAAGACTCAAATGCATGCACTTAGGAATCAAAAAACAAATCACAACAGACCCTGCAGAAATTCAGAAGATCAACACCTACTTCAAGAACCTATATTCTAATAAGATGGAAAATATAGGAGAAATGGACAGATTCCTAGATACATATGAATTACCAAAACTGAATCAAGAAGATATAAAAATTCTAAATAAACAAATATCAGCCAATGAAATTGAAGATGTAATTAAAAACATACCAGAAAGAAAAGCCAGGTCCTGATGGATTCACTGCTGAATTCTACAAGAAATTTAGAGAAGACCTAATGCTAATACTTCTCAAACTCTTTAATGAAACTGAAAGGGAAGTAATACTTCCAAATTCATTCCTGAAAGCAAGCATTACCTTGATATCAAAACCAGAAAAGGATCCAACAAAAAAGAGAACTACAGGCCAATCTCTCTAATGAACATAGATGCAAAAATCCTCAGTAACAAACTGGCAAACAGAAGGAAGAAGATCATCAAGAAGATCATATACCCTGACCAAGTGGGATTCATCCCAGGGATGCAGGGGTGGTTCAACATATGCAAATCAATAAATGTAATACACTCTAGTAACAGAGCCAATGAAAATCATATGATCCTCTCAATAGATGTAGAAAAAGGTCTGACAAGGTCCAACACCCATTCATAATAAAAACCTTACAGAAAATTGATAAAACTATCTTTATCTCAATCTGATAAAGTCCATCTATGAAAAAACCAACAACCTACATCATACTAAATGGACAAAAACTGAAAGCTTTAACTCTAAAATCACCAAAAAGACAAGGATCTCTACCATCACGACTCTAGTTATGGAAACATTAGCCAGAGCAATTACATAAGAGAAAACAATAAAAGGAATAGGGATAGGAAAGGAAGAAGTTAAATTATTATTATTTGCAGATGACATGATACTCTGCATAGACGATCCCCAAAACTACCAAAAGACTTTTAGATTTGATAGACAAATTCAGCACCATAGTTGGATACAAAGTTAACATTCAAAAATCAATAGCATTCCTGTACATAACAAAGTCATGGAGAGATAAATTAGTGAAACAACACCTTTCTCAATAGCAAACAAAAGAATGAAATATCTAGGAGTTAATCTAATGAAGGAAGTAAAAGACCTCCACATTGAAGACTATAGTACTCTGAGAAAGGAGATTGACGAGGATATCAGAAAATGGAAAGCTATCTTCTGCTCTTGGGTAGGAAGAACCACTATAGTGAAAATGGCCATACTTCCAAAATTGTTATACAGGTTCAGAGCATTCCCAATCAAAATTCCAACAGCATATCTCACAGAAGTAGAAAAAACAATCTTAAAATTCACTTGGAACCAGAAAGAGGTCTAGAATAGCAAAGGCAATTCTGGGCAACAAAGGCAAGGCAGAGGGCATCACAATCTCTGACCTGAAATTATGCTACAAAGCTACTGTGATAAAAACAGCATGGTAATGGCAAAAGAACAGACCTGAGGATCAGTGGAACAGATTAGAAGATGCAGAAACAACTCCAGACATACTCAGCCATCTTATCTTTGACAAAGGAGCCAAACACCTTCATTGGAAGAAAGCCTCTTTAATAAATGGTTCTGAAAAACTGGCTTTCCATGTGCTAAAGATTGAAATTAGACCCATATTTTAAATGGAGTAACTTAAAATAGAAATGGATTGAAGATTTAAATGGTAAAATAGAAACACTAAATCTGCTGGAAGACAGTAGACACTTGAGGATATCAGAGTAGGCAAAGACTTCATGAACAAAACCCAGACTACATGGGAAATACTATAAAGAATCAACAACTTGGACCTTGTTTTATTAAAAGGCTTTTGCACATCAAGAGGAACTACACAAGAGTGATGTGACAACCCGCAGTGTGGGATTTTTTTTTTTTGCCAGCTCTTCCTCAGACAAAGGACTATTATCTAGAATAGATAGAACTCAATGAAAGAACTCAAAAAAAATCAGACCCCTCAAATTTAAAGACCCAGTCCAAAAATGGGCATCTGAAATGAATAAACACTTCTCAGATGACAAAGTTGAAACAGCAAATAAATATATGAGAAAATGTTTAATACCTCTGGTCATTTGAGAGATGTAAATTAAAACAATGCTGAGATTCCATCTCCAGAAATAATGGCTGTTATCATGAAATCAACCAATAACAAATGCTGGAAGGGCTGTGGGGTAAAAGGAACCCTTTTCCACTATTGGTGGGAATGTAGACTGGTGCAACCACTATGGAAATCAGTGTGCAGATTCCTCAACAAAACTAGAGGTTCCATTCAATACAGCTATTCCCCTTCTTGATGTCTTCCCAAAAGAATTAAAAGCATCATACCACAGCAATATATGCACATCCATGTGTATAGTGGCACAGTTTGTAATAGCTAAATCTTGAAAACAGCCCATCAACCAACAAATGGATAAAGAAGTGTGGGTTACTTTACAAATGCAGTACTACTCTGCCAGTAAAGAAGGACGAGCTTCAGACATTTATAGCTAAATGGCTGCACCCTGAGACCATACTCTTAAGTGAAATAAATTGGACACACATGTTCAAATACCATATTGTTTAAATGGTGTTAAGAAACCGAAAGTGGAAATAACGACTAAAATGTATAACAGATATTGGGAAATGGGAAGAAAATGTTCAGATGGGAAGGGGAACAAGGGAGGAGTGAGGGAGAAAAGAAGGACTGGATTAAAAAAAAAGTGAAAATAGAACAGAAATGGAAACAAAGCTTTTGTACATAGGAGAGGGAAGCTCGAGGAGGGGGGAGTGGTAAAACAACAAAACAAAACAAGAAATCTTTATGGGGTCCAACCCCCATCTTTAATTGAATAATAATCTGAGTACATACATACATATAAGCCAGGAAAGAATAACTTCTCATGAAAGAATATAACTAAGAATCTCTGGGTAAACATTTCCTAGAATTCACAAGGGGACAGAAATAATTTATATTCCCTCTAGCTGGAGTGGGGAGGCCTCATTAATTCTAAGGCACATTTAATAGAGATCTCAGTAATCACACATTAGAAGCAGAATTAAATTAGTTCTAGAATAAGGACTTCAGTAGACCTGCCCTAAAAAAGCTTAAAAACAAACCCCAGAGGCTGGAGGCATACCTCAGTGGCATTACCACCAAGGGATAAACAAACACACACAAAAAAATTCCCAAGTGATCAAATATAAAAAAGAAACAAGTAAAACTTCTTTTTGGGGGTATCCTGCTGTGAATTAAACTCAGGGCTTCAAATGTGCCAGGCATTTACTCTATGACTGAGCTACATCCCCAGCCCTAGAACATTCTTTTAAGAAGACAGCAGAATCCAACACTTATCTGTGTGAAATTTAAAATATCAAGTATTCAATAAATATTTACTTCATATACAAAAAGTAGGAAAAAGTATAGCAATAGAAAGTATTCAAAATGAAAAAAAGAAGACTAGAAAAATAACAGAATCAATTTTGTGTGGAAATATACATATATGTATCTAGAAAAAGAGTACATAATGGAAACTGTATGTGTAGAAGTAGTAGTTGAAAAATTTCCCTAATTTAATGAAGCTATGAACCTGTAGAACCAAGAAAGTTAATGAAAGATGGGGAAAATAAACATAAAAAAAGTTACTTGGACACAGATCATGACCAAAATATTGAAAAACAACTGTAAAGAAAATACCTTAAAAGAAAAAAAAAAAGGAAGTGACAACTTATATGAATGGTAGTAGAATTTTTTCAGGAACCCCACAAGCCATAAAACCTTTTACTAAAAGTAAAAGGATGGTGGTGGGGAGGGGAGGAAAACAAAAAACCTTTTTAGACCAAAAAAAAAAAAAATGCCAAGCAACATCAGCACAAGCAAACTTGTACCATGAAAAAAAAAAAAAAGAAACATGATACAAATGGAAACATGGATCTGTACAAAATAATAAACAGGAAAAAGAAGGTGGCTACGTGGTCAGATTTAAAAGGTATTTCTTTTATTTTTACTACAGTTAAAAGATACACTACTGAATTTTACCGAACAATTAAGGAATAATAAATACCAGTCCTTCACATACTCTTGCAAAAAGAACTGTGGAGTGAACATTACCCAGTATACATACTGCATGAGGCCCAGTAATATCCTGATACCTAAACCAAGCCAGGATATTACAAGAAAAGGAAACTACTAATGAATGTCTCATGAAGGTAGACACAAAAAATTCTCAACAAAATACCAGCAAAGTACTATACATCATGACCAAATAGAAGTAATCCCAGATTTGCAAAATTGATTCAACATATATGAAACCATTGAATGTCACACATCGTATTAATAGACTACAAAACAATCATCTGTAGAGGTGAAGAAAGAAAACTTTACAAAAACTAACACCCTTTTATGATAACGACATGAAAGGAACTAGGAATAGGAATAATATTTCTAAACATGAAAACAGCATTTACAAAAATCCCCCAGAAAAATTATAAAAGAATGAAGCAAGCAGTATAAGACAAGTCGTACTTTCTGCTTCTCTTCAAATGGAAATTCTAGCTAGTTAGGAAAAGGGAACAAGGAGAAGTTGGTGGAGCTGGGGGAAGAAAGAGGAAGGAGAAGAGGGAGAGAGAAGAGAAGATGACAAAGAAGGAGGAGGAAGAGGGGGAAATGGTGATGATGGTAGAGGGAGAGAGGGAGGGTGGGTAGGCAGCAAGACTGAAAAAGTAAAGAAAACTTGATTTATAGATGATATGATTTTATATATAGAAAACTAAATAATGCAACACACCATTAAAGCTGAATGGCTGCAGATACAACATCAGTGTGGAAAAAATCAACTCTCTGTATCTCTACATAATGTAACTATTTAGTTTGTAATAAACTAATAAAACTTACACTAATGTTAAAAGTATAAAGTACAGGGCCGGGGATTTAGCTCAGTGGTTTCAAAGCCTGCTGCACAAGCGCAAGGACCCAAGTTCAATCCCCGACACCAAAAAAAAAAAGTAAAGTACATACAAATGAATTTAAGAAAAGTGCAAAAATTTTTCAACTAAGCACTACAAAGCATTTATTAAAGAAATTAAGGATGGTCTGGGTAAATGGAAAAACATTTATGTGCATGCATCAGAAGACAATATTGTTGGGCTGGGGATTTAGCTCAGTGGTTCTGGTGCCTGGCTCACAAGTGCAGGGTTCCAAGATCAATCCTTGGTACCAAAACAAAAGAAGACAATATTGTTAAGAAAGTTGGCAGTATCTTCCAAACTGACCTACAAATTCAATCATTAATGGAATAAAATTGACATTTCAGAAGTAAAATTTTGTACTTATAGTCAATTAATTTTCCATAAAGGTACCAAGGCCATTCAATGGAGAAAGCATAATCTTTAACAAATGGTGTGGCATGGTGGACAGCAGAGAAATAGCCACTCTGAGGTTTGGTGTCCAGATGCTGGAATACAGCAATGTGAAGAAGAGAATGAGGGAACTGGGTCCCCAGGACCCAGCAAGGATCTGAAGCAAGAATTGAAGCCCACCAGGAAAGTGGAGAGACCTCAATGCAGAAGAAGGAAGTGGTAAGTGGTGCTTTCACCTTAAGCACTGACTATGTGGGAGGGGCAGCTTGGACCTACAGATGCATGGTCCCTTCTGGTGACCTCAGAGGACTTCATGGAGAAACACACATGTGGAACAGAGCAGTGGATGCAGTGGACTGCAGTGGCTGGTGAGTTATTCAGGTTCAGATGTCCCCCAGGAGGGAGATTGGCTGGTTCCCATCTTCGAGAGGGGAAACCTGAGATTGGAACTCACAGCAGCAGCAAGCTGGCTCCATCTAGCAGCTCGAAGTGTCAGAGTGAGGCAGAACAAAGTTTAAGTTGGCAGAAGGTCAAGGAGATGAGTTCAAACTGGCAAGAGGCACACAGAGTGTTGGAGGCTGAACACCGTGGGTTCCAGCCTCACAGCCAGAAACCAGCCTGAACTTCAATGGGACTAAAGGGGAAGGCTTGCTGGGATTATCCACTATCTCGCTGTAAAGCTACTGCTGGCTTGCTGGGATTAATCAACATGAATCTGGGCTCTGTCTGCCTACTCTATCTACTAATGACAGTAGTGACCTTCTGAAATAGACATTATTTTTTCTTATTTTTATGTTTTTAATCTTTGTTCTGTTTTTCTTGGTTGTTCTTGTTTTTATATGACTGTGAACATTGTTTCTAGTTGTGTTGTTGTTCTATTCGGTTCTCATTTATTATTTCTTCCTTGTTTCTTTTCCTGTCTTCTTCAACAGTGTCTCAAAGTTTTTGTAATCTTTTCTTGTCCTCCAGGCTTGCTCTTTGAAACCTCATCTTTTTCTATTTCTCTATTTCCCCCTAACCCCTTTTAAATTTTCTCCCTGAGGGTAAAATCACCATATTGAGGGGATATTTACTATATACAATTTTATGGTTTGTTTTAGATTTTGCTATATACTTACAAATATACTACATACAGTTAAAGGCAAATTAATAGTTATCACAGTTTGTCATTTTCTAGCCTGTGCTTGATGCTATTGTTACTGCTGATTGTACTACTTTAACCATGAAGACATAATTGTTCTAATCTGTTGTTCTTTCTGGTATGCCAAGACTGAGATTGCCTGACAGTCATAAACAGTACTACAGGCCAGTGCCAAAGAACCAGGGGCTAGGCCAAATAGGCAGCAACTTCTGAATCCCAATAAATTGAAGAGGTAGGATCTTGCAACAGAATCAAAACCCGAAAGCCAGCTACACCTTAGAAGACATCTCTGAGAAGTAGTCATTTTCTAAGGGATCTAAATACTACCAATAAAGTTACCTGCCATAAGCAATTTACAAGCATCAACCCCAGAATTAAGCAACAACAACAAAAATAGAAAATGAGAAGACACTTAAATAAGATGTACCCCCCCCCGACTTTCAGCTCATCAAAGGAAAACCAAGGGGGCAATGAAATGGAATAGTATGAAAGCCACTCACCTGGTCTCTCTGAAATAGTAATAGTGGAAATAACAAAGCAGATGAATGAGGCTGTAGAAAAAAATCAACTCAGAATTAATTTCTCAGATAACTACAGAGATGGTTACTATAATGAATGACATGGTTAGTTACTCTAGAGCAAATACAGATAAAAAAAAATAGAAGCTTAGGAAAATGATGGAAACCATCATCACCCAGCATAGGAAAGAAATGGAATCCATGAAAAAGATTCAAACAGATATCCAGATGAAAAATTCCATTGAAAGTATATGCAGTGAAATGAGCCAATGTGAGGATGAAATATCAAGTATAGAAGACAGGATTACAGTCAGCAATCATGAAAAGAAAGATTTCTTAAAAATAGCAAGTGACCATGAGAAATCAATCCAGTAGCTGCTAGATGATGCAAAGAATAACATAAGATCAATAAGAGTCAATGAAAAAGCAAAAAATAGTGCAAATGACATCAAAAACCTGTTTCAGAAGTAATGGCAGAAAACTTCCCAAGTATGGAAAAAGAATTTCACATACAGATGAGTGAGGCATATCAAACTACAATTACCCATAATAAAAAAAATTCCACACCAAGGCATATAATAGACAAGATTCCAGAAATTCAACACAAGAATAGAATATTAAAAAGCTGTTAGAAAAAAGAAACAGACCACATATGAAGGAAAGCCCATCAGAACAATAGGAGAGTTCTCAGCACAAACCCTTAAGTCAAGGAGAGCTTGCAGTGAAGTATTTCAAGTCCTGAATGAAAATAACCTCCAATGCAGATTGACGGACCCTGCGAAATTTTTTTCAAAATTGATGGAGAAATAAGATATTTTCATGACAAAAAACTCCTGAAGAAATTCATGACCACCAAAACAGCATTCCAAAAGGTTCTGCAATATATTCTAGAAAGAGATAATAAGGATTACAACACCATGAACCCCAACAGAATGAATCTACCAGGGAAGAGAACTATAGGCCAATCTCCATTATGAACACAGAGGCAAAAATCCTCAACAAGATACTAGTAAACAGAATGCAACAAATCATCAAGAAGATTATACACCCTGACCAGGTAGGATTCATCGCTGGGATGTAGGGATGGCTCAACATATGCAAATCTATAAATGTAATATATCATATTGGACAATATATCATATTGGAGCTAAGGACAAAAACCACACAATCATCTCAATACATGCATAAAAAGCATCTGACAAAGCCCACCACCCATTTAAGATAAATAAAAAAAACTGTTGGGAGCAATGCTACATAATTCTAGGGAAAAATCATTTGAGTAGGCCTAGTTCTCCTGCCTACAGGCCAGCTACGACATTCCAGACATAATTGCATTTTGGCCTCGGGTCACAACTGAGACCTCAGTGATCCCCGGATGCTGTAATGCTCCAGGACAAGAACACACCTGTGGGAGATGCCAGGGAGGAACCAAATCTTCATCTGCATAGTTCCTCATTGTTCTTAGATTTCCACTGCCCCCCAATCTTTTGTTACACCTTGTTTATCCCAATGTAAAGTACTGAACTCTGCATTTTCACTTGTTACATCTGTTTCTCCATGTACTGAATAAAAAGTGCTGCAAGCTAGGGGGCTTTTGTCTTTGCTGCCCAGAGCAGCACTGATCAGACCCAAAGCTCAGCTTCTTAGTCTCATTTTTCTACCTTTCCTGTAATTTGCCATGTGCTGCCCTGGCTCGCAGGAAACTAGGACTTACTGCAGAGGTTCTGGTAATGTCCCCTTCCCCTGTTCCCTACAAAAAACACCTACAGAAAATTGATTACAATGTCTTTATCTCAATCTGGTAAAAGCCATCTATGAAAAACCAACAACCTACATCATACTAAGTGGACAAAAACTGAAATCTTTTACTCTAATATCAGCAATAAGACAAAGATGTCCACTATCACCACTCTTACTCAATAAAGTTATGGAAAAATTAGCCAGAGCACTTAAACAAGAGGTAGAGATAGAAAAGGAAAAAGTAAAATTATCATAATTTGTGGAAGACATGATATTCTACATAGAAGACCCCCAAAACTCCATTTCAAGACTTCTAGATTTAATAGCCAAATCCAGCAGCATAGTTAGATTCAAAGTCAACATTCAAACATCAATAGCCTTCCCGTACACAAATAACAAACTCAATGAGAGAGACATCAGGAAAAACTACACCTTTCATAATAGCATCCAAGGCCAGGGATTTAGCTCAGGGGTGCTGTGTCTGCCTGGCAAGTGAAAGGTCCTGAGTTCAATCCCTGGTATCAGAAAAAAAAAACACAATAGCATCCAAAAAAATTGAAATATTTAAGAATCAATCTAAAGAAGGAAGTAAAATTCCTCTACATTGAAAACTACAGTACTCCAAAAAAGGAGATCAAAGAGGGTATCAGAAAATGAAAAGATGTCCTCTGTTCTTGGGTAGAAAGAATGAATATAGTGAAAATGACCATACTTCCAAAATTGTCATACAGATTTAATGCAATCTCAATCAAAATACCAATAGCATACCTCACAGAATTAGAGAAAAACAATCTTAAAATTCATTTGGAACCAGAAAGAGACCCAGAATAGCAAAGGCAATTCTGGGCAACAAGGGTAGGGCAAGGGATATCACAATACCTAATTTGAAATTATGCTACAAAGCTACTGTGATAAAAACAGCATGGTACTGGCAAAAACCCCCACATACCCAAGGATCAATGGAATTGCTTAGAAAGTGAAAAACAACTCCAAACACACCCAGCTGCCTTACTGTTGATAAAGGAGCCAAACACTTTCACTGAAAGAAAGCCTCTTTAATAAATGGTGCTGGAAAAAGTGACTTTCCACATGTCAAAGACCCATATCTTTCACCATGCACTACACTAAAATCAAAATAGAGCGGAGGTCTAAATATTAAAACACAAACACTAAATCTGCTAGAAGAGAGAAAGGTAGACTTCTTGAAGACACTGGTGTAGATAAAGACTCTATGAATAAAATCCCAGTCACACATGAATTATCACACAGTATCAAAAACTGGGATCACTTCTTAGCAAAAAGCTTTTGCACAGCAAAAGAAACTACCAACAGAGTGAAGAGACAACATAGGGTGTGGGGAAAAAGTTTTGTCTGCTGTTATTCAGAGAGGGAATAATATCTAGAATATATAAGGAACTAAAAAAAACCCAGGCCCCCCAAATATAAAAACCCAATCCAAAAATGGGCATCAGAAATGAATAGGCATGTTTCAGATGAAGAAGTACAAATGGTAAATAAATATATGAAAAAATGTTCAACATCACTGGTTAAAAAATATTGACAGCTGGGTGTGGTGGCACACACCTGTAATCCTAGCATTCAGGAGGCTGAGACAGGAGAATCACTGCACGTACAAGGCCAGGCTGAGCTACATAGTTAGATCCTATCTCAAAAAACCAACCAAACAAACAAACAAAACACTGAGATTCCATCTCACTCCAGAAAGAATGGCTGTCATGGAGAAATCAAGCAATAGGCCTGCCACCATTCCACCGCTCCTAGGGCAGAGGAGGTAAGCCAACCCCAGCGCTCAGGAGGAGGCTCCCCACCACCACTCCACTGCTCCTAGGGCAGAGAAGGTGAGCCAATTTTAGCCCCCAGGAGGAGGTGAGCCACATGGGCTCCAGAAGCAGCCCCCACCCCGTTGAAATGAGAAGACACATAAACAAGCCCCCAAAACAGACTTCCAGATCACCTACAGCAACCCCAAAGGGAAATGAGATGGAACAATCTGATACTTAATCACCTAAACTCCCTGAACTGGCAACAAAAGAGGATCTGGAAAAAATGAAATCAGAAATAATTTCTCAGATAATGGCAAAGATTGTGCCCATAGTGCAAGACATGATTAATAAATCTAGAGAGGACACAGATAAAAAAAATAGAGGAGCTGAGGAACATGATGGAATCCCAACATAGGAAATAAATGGAATCCATAAAACAGATGCAAATAGATTTCCAGGAGATTAAAAATTCCATTGAAAGCCTATGCAGCAGAATGAACCAACGTGAGGATAGAATTTCAGATATAGAAGAAAAGATTGCAATTAGTGACCAGGAAAAGAAAAATTGCTTTAAAATTGTAAGGGACCATGAGAAATCAATCCAGCAGCTGCTAGATGATGCAAAGAAGCATAACATAAGACTGATTGGAATCAATGAAGAAACAGAAGACAGTGCAGATGACATAAAAAAACTGTTCACAGAAGTGATGCCAGAAAATTTCCCAAGGAGGGGAAAAGAACTTGACATACAGATAAGTGAGGCATATAGGTCTCCAAATAGCCTTGATCAAAAAAAATCTACACATAGGCATATAATAGTTAGGATTCCAGAAATCCAACAGAAGAATAAAATTCTACAAGCAGTGAGAGAAAAGAAACAAATCACATACAAAGAATCACAGCAAACTTCTCAATGCAAACCCTCAAGGCAAGAAGAGCTTTGGAGTGATGTATTTCAAGCCCTAAAGGAAAACAGCCTCCAACCCAGATTGATGTACCCCACAAAACTATCTTCCAAAATGGATGGAGAAATAAGATACTTTCATGATAAAGAGAACCTTAGGAACTTCATGAATACCAAACCAGCATTCCAAAAAATTTTAGACAAAATCGTAGAAAAAGACAATGCGGATTACAACCCCAGGAAGCTCAGCAGAATGAAGCCATTAGGTGTGATGAATTAAATGCAAAGGGGGAGAATCTAACAAAAAGAAAAGGTCATGACAAGGCTTTTAAAACTTTTAAGTTTATCTCCCTAATGAGTGTGTAATTCAATCTTGTTATTGTACTGATTAGTATTTTTCTGATTCTAGTGTTGCACACCTTTCCTTGTGCTGTACTGGCTATTTATCATCTTCTTGTGTCTATTTTTTAACTGGGTTGTCTATTAATGAGCTGTAAGAGTTATTTATATGTTCTGGTCATAGGTTATATGCATTGTAAATATGGTCTGTTTAAGGACTACTTTTCATTTTAACAGTGCCATTAAAAGTTCTAAATTTTGATGGAATCTCATTTATCAATCTTTATACATCATGTTTTTCATATCCTAGGAAGTTCTTGCCGACCTTAAATTCATGAACATTTTCCCTTATAATTTCTTCTTAATGTTTTATAGTTTTAGGCTGTCATATTTAGGTTCATAGATCCTTTCAAGTTATTTTTATGTAACGAAATAAAGGGTCGAGGTTAATTTTTTACATATACGGATACCAGGTATTCTAGTGCCATTTGCTGAAAACAGTATCTTTTCCTCGGCTCTTGAATTGAGTTTATATTCTATAAAATGTTAATGTTTAATAATCTTTCAAAACTCAGTGGACCATATATGTGTGGTTCTATTTCTAGATTCTGTGTTTTATTCCAATGATCTATATGTCTTTCCTTACACCAAGATTGCCTAGATTACTTTAGCTTTAGAGGAAGTCTTAAAGTTAGATACTAAACATCTTCCAAAACTGTTTTTTTTTCTTTTCTTTTTTTTTTCACTTTTCTAGGTCCTTTGTATTCCTACATAACTTTTAAATTTCAATATCCAATTCTTCATTTATAGCAAGTATACATAGACCTGAATTTTTACATACACCTTGTGTTTTCTAATCCTGCTAAATTCAAATACAAGTTCTAGGGGCTCCTAGGGATTTAATATTTTCTCTGTAGATGATCATTTCATGTACATATAAAGATTTGGCTTTTACCTTGGAATCCTATCCTAATTGTGTCATTTTATTGCCAGAATATTTTGGTTTAGGCCTATCTAAACCAAAATATCTGCCATTGTTCCCCACCTTATGGAGAAACCATTGTATCTTCTCCATTCATATAAGGCAGATTTGCTGGAAGTATGGTGTACATGTCTTTAATCTGTTGAGAAGATTCTGTTCTACTTCTAGTCTCCTGATAGCTTTTACCATGAACAGCTGTGGAATTTAGTCCAATACTTTTCTCCAACTAGTGACAGGATCATATGGCTTTTTCCCTTCCTCTGTTAAAATGATGACTTTTGGGGGTGGATCTTCCAATGCTGAACCAACACTGCCATCCCTATAATAAAACCACTTTCTACGTCCTGCCAGATCTGACTTCCAATAGTTTGTTTTGTTAAACAAATTTCTATCTATATTCACACTTTTTTCTTCTATTATCTTTATCCAGTTTTAGGATTAGCACAATGTTGAGTTCCTAAAATGAGGGGAGAAGTGTTCCTTTTTTTTCTGCTTTAAATGTTTGATATAATTTATCAGTTAAAATGTATATGAGCCTGTTGTTGTCATACAGGTAGGTTTTCAAGCTAGGAATATACTTTAATAGGTGCCATTCAAATTTGATATTTCCTCCAGAGTTAGTTCCATTAATTTGTCTTCCAAGGCACTTCTTAGAAGTTGTCAAATTTATTTCAAAACAGATTTTTGTAATATGCTTTCTACACCCTTTTAAATTCTCTAAAATATATAGTAATGTCTCCTAGATCTTGATATTATAATTTTAAAAATGTTTAATTGATATTGTGTAATAGGAAGTAAAGGTCTAAAGGAGCAAGGGAAGTGGGAGGGGTAGGGGAAAGGAAAGAAGGGAAAAGAAAAAATATGAGAAAAGGAAAAAAATGGAAACAAAGTCTTTGCAAATAGGGAAGGGTGGAGGGAGTGAAGGAAGGGCAGGGGAAGGGGAAAAAAATAAGAACCAAGATACTCATGTAAAGGTACAAGATCCCAATGATGAATATAACTGTATTTTATACCTAAAATGTACCGATAAACTTAATGAGGAAAAAAAAAGAAATCAAGCAATAACAAATGCTGTTGAGGCTGTGGTGAAAAAGGAACACTTCTCCACTGTTGGTGGGAGTATAGACTGGTGCAACCACTGTGGAAATCATCAAGAAGATTATACACCATGACCAAGTAAGATTCATCCCAGGGATACAGGGATGGCTCAACATACACACATCAATAGATGTAATATACCATATTAACAGAGCCAAGGGCAAGAACCACATGATTACCTCACTAGATGCAGAAAAAGCATTTGAGATCCGTCAAAAAACTAAAACTAGAGGTTCCACTTTACCCAGCTATTCCCCTTTTTGGTATCTTTCCCAAAGAATTGAAAGTATCATACCACAGCAATATATGCACACCCATGTTTATAGCAGCACAGTTTGTAATAGCTAAATCTTGGAAACTGTGGGGGGCCTTGCCCCCCCCCCCCGCTGGAATTCTTGAGTGCCTATTACGGACATGCCCGGGCTTGTTGCAGATCTACCCGGCAACAAGGAAGTAGCCCCAGTACACTCCTCTTGCTCCTCCCCTCTCGCCCTACGGTATATATGTTGTAGCAGCTTCCGCAATAAACGAGACTTGATCAGAAACCTGTCTTGTCTCCATCTCTCGTGTGCCCTGTCCCCTCTCATCCTCGCTCCCCCTCTAGGGTCTCCGTTGACTTACCCGCGGGCCGGGACAAGTGGCGCCCAACGTGCGGCCAGAGAATGGGGGATCCAGTGAAGGACGCTGCTCAGGGGCCCTAAGATTAAGATTGAGGAACAAAGAGCACACTCGACACAGGAGAGGCTTGCAATTGACATAGACCTGCCGTCTTTTTCGCACCTCGGTAAGTTGAGCAGCGATTATGGGACAGGGCATTAATCAGCACGAATTGTTTGTGCAAGGTCTCAAGGAGACATTACAGGCACGAGGGGTAAAGGTTACAGTCAAACAATTGCTGAAATTTTTTGATTATATTAAAGATCTCTATCCCTGGTTCCCTGCTGAGGGAACCATTGACGAAAAGAGATGGAAAAGGGTAGGGGAAGCTCTTCAGGATTACTATGCCGCTTGCGGACCCGGAAAGGTCCCGATTGCGGCGTTCTCGTATTGGAATTTTATCAATGATATTATTTCCCAAAAAAAGAGGGACCCACTGGTAGCTCAAGCTATCCAGGTTGGGGAGATAGCCCTCCGTACGGGTGAGGATCCAACGCCTCCAGGCGGCTCCGACGCAGTCTCCCGGGACGCCAATATGGCGCCGGGACCCAGGCCCGTTAAGGCCATGACTTCCTCGCCAGACGAGGAGGAGGACTTGATGTCCTTTGACAGTGACGATGATCCCGCCCCCGACGGACGTAACGCTCCCTCGGACCAATCCCAGATGGCCACGATCCCTGCCAAGCCCTATAAGGCAAAGCTTCGCCGGACCCCTGCCTCCTCTCCTTCCGCTCCTGCTTCTGAAGCAGCCCCACCCCTCCGGGAGGTTCCGCCCCTATATCCCTCCCTTCAAGCCTATCGCTGCCCGCCTCCACTCCCAGATCCGCCCCAACATGGCTCCGGGACTGACGAGTGGGGGGGGGCCACTGCGGGGCGGCTCTGGGTGCCCCCCTCCTTACATTCCTCCGGGCCCCAACACTCCTGCTCTGGCATATCCTGTTGTTGATCCCCAAAAGGAACTCCGGGACAAGATAAAATTTCTAAAAGTACAAATAAGATTAGAAAAGGAACATCAAGAACTTATTACCCAGCTTGAAGGCTTAAGAACAGGCAAAGCCTATAAAAATGTCCGTAGAGAAGACAAACTTAAGCCACGACCCCCCGTTAGAGGGGCGGCCCCTAGGGTGCCATCCGGGTCAGGAGTATCCCTGAAACTTAAAAATGCGGAAGCCTTTCCCGTAACTAAAACTACTGACGCACAGAGACAGGCGTGAAGACACCACAGTGGTTTCGATTTTAAGGTCATTAAAAAATTTAAAACGGCCGCAGCTCAATACGGGGCCACTGCACCTTACACCATGGCTATTTTAGAATCGGTGGCAGAAAATTGGCTCACCCCAATTGATTGGCAGACTCTGGCCCGCGCCACCCTTACAGGAGGTGATTATTTATTATGGAAATCTAAATATGTTAAAAATTGCCGAGAAACTGCTAGGCGCAATGCTCAGGCGGGGAATGGATGGGTGCTTGACATGCTCCTTGGGGAGGGGGCCTACGCCGCCAACGACCAACAAATACAATTTGATGCGGGGTTATATGCCCAGATTCAGACCGCCGCCACTAGGGCCTGGAAAAAGCTCCCCTCCAAAGGAGACGTGAGTGCCTCCCTCACTAACATTCGGCAGGGCCCAGACGAGCCGTTTGCGGACTTTGTCCACCGCCTTCTCACGGCGGCAGGCCAAATTTTTGGGAGCGCAGAAACCGGGACAGATTTTGTTAAACAGCTTGCTTTTAAAAATGCAAATGCTGCTTGCCAGGCCACCATCCGCCCTTATAAAAAAACTGATCTCTTAGGTTACATTCGCCTTTGCTCAGAAATTGGGACCGCCTACCAACAGGGACTTGCTATGGCTGTTGCCATACAGGGTTACAAGGTCAAACAGTTTTTGTCGCGCCGCCCAGGTAACAAATGTTTCCGGGTGCGAGACAACGGGTCATTTTGCCAAAGAATGTCAGGCCCCTAGGGCGTCGGCCCCTAGGGCCACACCTCCGGGGCCTTGCCCTCGATACAGATACAATAAACGGAGACATTGGGCAAATAAATACAAGTCCATGACTGACGCTCAAGGCTGGCCCCTCCCGCTTGTCCATAACCTGGACCAGGGAAATGGGAAAGGGGGCCAGCCCCGGGCCCCCGCACCCAAACAAATTTACGGGGCACTCAATTTTGCTCCAACAAACAACAATCCATTTCAGACCTCTTCAGAACAACAACGGGAAGTGCCAGACTGGACCTCAGTTCCACCGCCCACACAGTATTGACTCCAAAAATAGGGGTACAGGCCCCCCCGACAGGGGTCTTTGGACCCCTACCTAAAGAGACCTTTGGGCTTGTAATAGACAAGAGCAACAGCACTATGGATGGGCTGCTGATCTACCCGGGGGTGATTGATAGTGATTATTCCGGAGAGATTAGAGTTATGGTTTCTTCCCCCAAAGTCATTAACACCATTCAATCAGGCCGAAGATTTGCTCAATTGTTACTCCTTCCCCTTCTCTCTACCTCTAATAAGGCTCTTAACAACGCCCGAGGCAGCCAGGGATTCGGCTCATCCGATGTCTACTGGTCGGAGATGCTTTCAGCCCAGAAGCCTCTCATGACCTTGTGGTTAGATGGGAGACAGTTTTCTGGATTGGTAGACACTGGTGCTGATGTAACTATCATCAAGGGAAAAAACTGGCCTCAGGCGTGGCCATTAAAAGACACCCTCACCCATCTCAGGGGTATAGGGCAGAGTCAAAATCCTAAACAAAGTGCCAAAGATCTGACCTGGAGAGACCAAGATGGTAATCAGGGCACCATTCAACCTTATATCATCTCAGGGTTACCCATTAATCTATGGGGGAGAGACCTATTATCACAAATGGGGATGATTATTTCTAGCCCTAATGAAATTGTCACTATGCAGATGTTTAAAAATGGGTACATTCCAGGCAAAGGGCTAGGTAAACACTCTACAGGTATTGTGCAGCCCATTAAGCCAGTCCTTTGTAGCTTCAGCTATTCAGGCCGTACATAAATCTTGGGCCCAAATGTATGTTATACACTATATGGATGTCACACATTACCCTAAATTTGGAAATCTTAAATACATACATGTCAACATTAATACATATAGTGGATTCATATTTGCCACCCTGCAGTCTGGGAAAGCTACTAAACATGTCATCGCTCATCTCATTGCCTTCTCAGTACTTGGATGTCCACAACAAATTAAAACAGACAATGGTCCAGGCTATACCAGCTCTGGCTTCTCAAAATTTTGCAAACAATTTGAAATAACACACATAACGGGAATCCCATATAATCCTCAGGGACAAGGCATTATAGAAAGGGCTAATCTCACACTCAAAATTACTTTAGACAAAATAAAAAAGGGGGAATGGTACCCTACCAAGGGGTCTCCTAGAAACCTGATATCACATGCACTATTTATTCTTAACTTCTTAAATTTGGATGCCAAAGGTTTATCTGCAGCCAATCGTTTCTGGCAACCAGAGACGCAATGACAATTTGCCTCGGTGATGTGGAAAGACCCCCTGGACCACTCATGGCACAGGCCCGATCCTGTACTTATCTGGGGCCGAGGATCGGTGTGTATTTACTCCAAGGAAATGAAGTCAGCCAGGTGGCTCCTAGAACGCCTAGTAAAACAAGTTGATAGGCGTGCTGATGATGCCGATGACCTGACGTTGTCCAATCTTAACCAGTTAACAATGGCGCCTACAATTACAATCTAATAATCATCAAGAGTATAGTATAATTCAATTTGGCTAGTTGTGTTTGGGTGCACCCTAGTTTTATACGCTGTCTTATATGTTTGTCTATTGTCTGTTGTTTGTGTTCGTACAGTTGAGCTCAATATGTTCCTTCCTCTTCAAAGGATATTCACCTATTGTTAAATTGACTTATAGATAATATTATTAAACTAAAGACATGCTTTTCTTCCCAGGTTGTTAATTGATCAAAGTACCACTGAAATTTATTTTATGAAAGTGACGTGCATTGTCACCCACACGCAACAATCAAATTGCAATTAACAGTTATAAAATAAAAAGATATATATTCTTAATTGTTTGTCAAAACGATTATAGATGGGAACTCCCTTTGATGAATATAGAAGTGGCCACCCAGAAAATGATTATTCTGGTCTTAATTCATTAAAGGGACCCCCTAGTAAATTTTATATTATATAATCTTATGGGAGACATATCACAATGAATATTATCTAAATATGTTATAAATTGATTGTATTGGTTGTCCTTGATATTTAAGCACTGAATATGTTGTTACAAAACGTTCATATTGGTTAAGTTCTGAATATGTTATTGTAGCATGTCCACATTGGTTATCTTCAAAAGCTTAATCAGGGTAGCTTAACTCTCTTATTCACAGTCTAGCCTTAAATGAACATTGCTGTTTTTATGCCAACAAATCTGGGATCGTCAGGGGAAAAATTCGCGAACTTCAAGAAGATTTGAACAGAAGACGACAAGAACTCATACAAAATCCCCTTTGGACTGGCCTCAATGGTTTTCTCCCCTATCTCCTCCCTTTGTTGGGGCCTCTATTGGGTCTACTCTTGCTCATTTCTTTAGGGCCCATACTTTATAACAAAATCGTGGCCTTCCTAAAAGCCCAAATCGAGGCAATAAAAAAAACAGCGCCCATACAGGTCCATTATAATCGGTTAGCCATGGCTGATCAGGATGAGTACCTGGTGAGAGGGCTGGCAAGCCAATGACGGGCAACTGAGCAAGCGTGCCATGCTATGAAAAAGGCCCTCGTGCGCCGCCTAAGACAGGTGCCAGAGCTTTAATTCTCTGGTTAACCGAGGACGGGTAAGGTGCACGGTGCAGACACGTTTGTTGCTCTGACCCAAGACAGGCTCAGCCCCCGCAGGCTTGGCTCTCCTGACGCCTTTCTTCTAATTATAATTTTAAAGGGAGGGCCTGTGGGGGGCCTTGCCCCCCCCCCCCGCTGGAATTCTTGAGTGCCTATTACGGACATGCCCGGGCTTGTTGCAGATCTACCCGGCAACAAGGAAGTAGCCCCAGTACACTCCTCTTGCTCCTCCCCTCTCGCCCTACGGTATATATGTTGTAGCAGCTTCCGCAATAAACGAGACTTGATCAGAAACCTGTCTTGTCTCCATCTCTCGTGTCCCCTGTCCCCTCTCATCCTCGCTCCCCCTCTAGGGTCTCCGTTGACTTACCCGCGGGCTGGGACAGGAAACAGTCCAAGTACCCATCAAGTGAAGAGTGGGTAAAGAAGATGTAGTTTTTTTATACAATGGCATACCTCTCTAAGAATGATAAGCTAGAGACATTTCTAGCTAAATGGCTGCACCTTGAGACCATACTCTTCAGTGACATAAATCGAACATTTTCAAATATCGCATGGTTTCTCTGGTGTGAGAAACCAGAAGTGTAAATAAGGACCAAAATGTATAATAGATATTGGGAAATAGGAAGAACATGTTCATATGAGAAGGGGAACAAGGGAGGGAGGAGGGAAAGGAAGGAAGGGACAAGAAAAAGTAGATTAGGCAGAAAAAATGGAAACAAAGTTTTTATAAATAATGAGAGGAAGAGCGGTTGAAGGTAGGGGAAGGGCATGGGAAAAAAAGGAGCAAGCTATATCATGTACAGGTATAAACCCCTATGATGAATGTGATCATTATATATATCTAAAATGAATACATGTTTGTCCAGAGAAGATACACAATTGGACAAAAAGTACACAAGAATCAAAAACAAAATGAGTGGCTTTTCTAATGGAAAGTGTAAAACAGCAAGTGATGGCAAGTATGAGGAAGAACTGTAACCCCTTGTGCACTGCAGCTGGGGATGTAAAATGATACAACCACTGTAGGAAACATTAACATAGAATTGTTATACCTACCAATCCTACCCTAGGTGCATATCCAAAGAACTAAATAGAGATGCCAACAGATATTTAGCAACACACACAAGCAGCACTATTCACAACAGCTAAAATGTAGAAACAACTCAAATGTTCATCAACAAGATCAGTGGATTATCAAAATGTGACACATACATTCTATGTATGTATGTCATAATGGCATATTTTTCAGCTTTAAAAAGAACAATATTCTGATACATGCTGGCACATGGATGAACCTTGAAAACATTAACTGAAAGAAACCAGAGACAAAAGGATAAGTATTACATAATTCTACTTATAGGACATACCTAGAATAGCCAAATAAATAAAGGCAGAAAACAGAATTGAGGTGATCAGGATTTGGGAGTTATTTAATGTTAGTGTTGTTTAAACTCTGTGTACAGAGTTTGGGATGATGAATAAGTTCTAGAAATGGATTATGGTGATGGCTGCACAACAATGTGAATGTATTTCCTGACACTGAATTATACACTTAAATGGTTAAGAGACAAATTTTATAGGTGTTTTAGCATAATTTTTTAAAAAGACACAATGAAATATTACTTTACATTCTGTAGTATGGCTATAAGACAGGCAACAAATGTTGATGATGTGAAAAATTGAAATCATCACACATTCCTGAATGTCAAATAGCTTCTATGGGAAATGACTTGTCATTTCCTCAAAATATTATAGAGTTCCTATATGACCCAACAATTCTACTGTTCAGTACATACTCAAAAGAAATGAATATATATGTCTACACAAAGACTAATAAGCATGAATTTTCATAACAGCATTATCATAACAGTCCAAAGTGCAAATAACTCAAATTCTATAAGCTCCTTAATGGGTAAGTAAAATGTGATACATCCATTGAATGGGATATTAGTCAGCAATAAAAGGGAATGAAGTATTAATACTTGTTACAGTATAATGAACCTTAAAAATATGCAACATGAAAGAAGCCAGTCACAAAAGAACACATGTTGTATGACTCCATTGATATGAACTGTCCACAGTAGGCAAATCTGTAGAGATCAGACATGTATTGGGGGTTGCCTAGGTACAGAGTGAGCTGGAAAAGGGGGAGTGACTGGTAATGGGGTGATGAAAATGATCAAAATTTCTTGGAAGGATGGTTGCTAACTTGAGAATATACCAAAACTAACTGAATTATATGCTTTAAATATGTGGATTATATCTCATTAACGCTGTTCTTTAAAGACAGTTAAAGGCAAAAAATAATAGTGTATATGGAATGTATTTAGTATTTAGAATTATCTAGTATG
Organism: Heterocephalus glaber; assembly: GCF_053883595.1. Lineage (NCBI taxonomy): Eukaryota > Metazoa > Chordata > Mammalia > Rodentia > Bathyergidae > Heterocephalus > Heterocephalus glaber. The sequence goes on along the minus strand of NW_028258143.1, from coordinate 29,796,801 downwards.
TTACAAATTGGTAAGAATTATGAAGAAAACTGGGAAAGTAGGAGAACAATGGGTGTGGTGAGAGTCTGAGTGATATGAGGAAGTTCTCACAGAGGAAGTAAAGACAGGAGAAGCCAATAGAAGGAGCCATGGGGAGTAAGGTTCCAAGTAGAGGGAATGCTCAACACACAGGCCCTGAAGCAGGATGCTCCCTGGCACATCTGAAGACTAGAAGAGGCCAGCATGATTAGAGATGGTAGAGAGGTGGAAAAGGGGTAGAGGCGTGGGGAACTTGTAGGTGAGGCCTTATGCTCTGTGGTGCACTTTGCTTGGGAGCCCCAGCAGGGAGAGGGGGAATAAGCTCCATGAATGAAAGGAGGCAAAATTAGAGAGCAATAGTGGCTTCCCACAGAGTCACAGTGAGACCACTCTAGGAACTGAGCTCTTGGGTCCTAGGTCAGGGAGGAGCTAGCAAGATTCCCTCTCCTTCCTCCCTGCATAGGCCACAGCATTGGGGCGGGGGCAGGACACCTACCCGGTCATTCTCTGTCTCTCGGCATGCCATCAGGATCACCTAGATAAGAGGGGTTGAGGAGATGGTAACTTGGGTTAGAGGAAACAGGGCCATGGGCAGACTCAGAATCCTGCCCCTCTCTCTCCCCCAAATCTGACCTTGACCCCAAACTCCCAGACCAGGCGCCAGAAGTCCAGCAAGGTGTGAGGCAGGGGTCCTTGTGTGGCGATGTAGGCCTGGCTTCCATCTGCACCCTGAGAAAGGCCCATTTACTATGAAGACCCTACTACCCCCCTTACCACACCCACTCCTCCCCTTTCCTTGACCACCATACTGACCCGAATGAAACTGCCATTGATGTAGTCGCCATGTCCCTCCTCCTGGAGCAGGGAGAGGATTGATCGTGTGTGGTCATCTGCCAGAGAGTAAGGTGAGAGACTTGGAGTTTGGGGTGAAAAGGGCATGAAAGCTGGCAGAGGAAAACACACACACAGCGCTGGTGGCCAGCGGGGTGTGTGCAGACACCTGCAGTGCGGCTGGGAGTGTGCGGAGGGGCACCTACTCTGTCCGAAGCCCAAAACTTACATGGCACCACATCTTTGTAGCGGTTCTTCCTCACGTTTCTAGGTAGATTGCCTGCCTCTGTGGAGCACTTTTCATCTGTCTTCCAGGCCGCTGAGCGGGCCCTGATGTCCTGGAGAGAGATACGGTAGGGTGTGTGAGTAGAAAAGGAGGAGAGATGAGGAAAAGAACCCGGTCAGCCCTGGACACCTAGGCGCTCATAGAAACGCACATCCTGGTGGAGGTCAGTGCAGTCTCTGCGCCACAGCCACGTCAGCATCGCCAGGACCCTACAGAAGTGAATACTATTCCTGACCTTCTCGCGCAGGTGAGAAAGCTGATGGAACATGTGATTGGGAGATTTGCCAAAGGTCCCACCCAGGAAGCACCGAATGAGAATCGAACAGAGACCTCTCAGTACCTACCTCCCCCACTCGCAGTTCATGCTACATTGTAAACAATAATAATGTAATTAAATAGGGACTGTGGCTGTGGCTCAGTGGTAGTGTGTGCAATGTGTTAATATACAAATGGTCATATTACAATATATAGTATAGCGAGTTATGATGTGTAACACGTTACTGATGTAACAAGACACCACGGGTACTTCATCAGGTAGTCATAATCACAGTGATAATGAATAACACCTGCCAAGCCGCCATTGTATGAAAGTCGCCATTCCGAGTCCTGCACTAATGTTCATGGGGTCATTTGAGCCCCCCTGGACACCTACGTGTCCAGGCAATGCCTCCCTCCTCACAAAGAAACCGAGGCCCACGCATGAAGGTGGCAGGCTGGGGAGCAGGGGGTGTACTCCACCCAACCATCCTCATAGGGCCCTCAGCGCTGTTCAGCAGCTGAATCTTCAGATCCCACACGGCTACTGACTGTTCTGTACATCTTCATATTTATGTTATATATTTTACATTTATTATGCATTTTAATTTTTATACTATTTCACATGTGTACATTTAATTTTATATTTATCTGTGCTACTTTGTTTACTAATGACTTACTGAATAACCATGGCTTTTTAATTAACAATTATGCTATCGTATTGTTTTATGAAGTTTTTTTGTGTAAACTGTCATTTAAAATCACATTTATTTTTATGTTTATATCCCATATTTCTAAATTAGACACATATATTGTGTTTACATATTTTCATAGTGCTCTTCTATGTTTGGTAATACGTTATTAAATTTTAATTATTTCATTACCTATAGGATGCTGTGCCTTCGGAGCTACATTAGCATTCATTGGGCTTGGCTTAAACTACTACCCATTGCTTAAGAATCTCTGTAAGTGGTGACAATGACATCTACGAAGTGAGTGTCAAGACCTTTTTACCCCCACCATGTACGTACTCTCAAGTCACTTGGGTCATTAACTTAAAGGAGAAACAGGCCAGACGAAAGAGTAAACCGCTCTGAGTCACAGCCCGGAGTAGTCCAGCGCTGATCCAAAATCGACGTCTTACCCTAGGCATCACAGGTTCCCGGTTCCTCTCTTCCCTGCGCCCAGTCCCTTAATGGGATCGCAGGTATTCCCAGGTCGCCTGGGGCCAGAGGTACTCCGCCCTTCCCAGCTACGCCCGCGCCAGCCCGCGGGCAGGAGGATAGTCCCGGGGACTCCTGAACCCCTTCCAGCCGGAGAGGACTCGGCCCTCTGGGGCTCCACAGGCCGAGAAGACGAGACTGCGTGCAGGAGCGACAGAAGTCCCGGGGTGGGGAGGGAAAAGGGCCCTGGAGCGGGGGACACCCAGGACAACCAGCGAAAGAGGCAGAGCCTAAGGTGCGCCTGGGACTGGGACATGGTCCGGCCGGGTCAGGGTGCCAGCTTGACGAAGCGCGCTGCCACTCACGCTGAACTCGCGGGCGAGGGCTGCCCCCTCCCGGCCGCCGCGCGCCTCCAGCCGCTCCAGGAAGCTCCGCACTGCGTCCAGGCTGCAGCTCATGGCGCTGCGCCGGGAGCAGTCCAGGAAGTGGGCTCCGCTCCAGAGAGCTTATAGTGGAGGCTGAGGCGCTCTTCGAGGCCTGGCCTCCCGCGGGAGCGCCGAGGGTTGGCAGGCACGCCCTTGGGCCAATTTCATTGGAGTTCGCCTGGCCCTGCCCACAGGCTGAGGGCTGCGGGGGGAGGGGGGAGGGGGGGGGGGCGGGGCTGGGGCTGGGGCTCTGGCTGGGGCCTCAGGTCTAAATCCCGGGTCTTTGCTGTGAAGTGAGTCTTGAGCTGGCGCCCTGTTTGCTTGGCTTTGTTTTAGGTCTCTGAGGCCGGTTCGTTGAATCCTCACTGTCCCACAAACTCTTGCGCCCTCTTGGACCTGCCCCTAATCCTGCCGGTGTTCGCCCCAGCTGACCTCCAGGTGCCCGCTCTGGAGGGGTTTCCCCTGGCCCTACGCCAGGCAGGCTACATGGGGTATGAACCCAGGTGGTGCGCGGCAGTCAGAAGGTTCCTCCAGCTCCGGGACCCGTGGGCGGGGGTCTCACGCTGTCGCTGCAGCTGGATCGGAGGAAAGTCCGAGGAGGGGGGTGACTGAGAGGAAACCACCCTTTGTTTATAAAGATGGAGGGGAACCAGAAGCGTCTGGATCTGTGCATTTCCTAAGAGTCAATCTTTATTCGGGATCTGCTGGAGAAACTTGGTACGCCGGGATCCAGTCTTACGATCTCAGCCCTTAGTTTCTGGGAAACTGAGAACTGAGTCACTGAAAATGGGTTCCAGGGTTCGAGATGTTCTCCACACTTTTAAAGGGCTTTATCTGCCCCCACATCCAGCAGCGGCTGTCCCAGTTCTGGGGGACCTGGAGGGGAGGCTGCAGTGGATGGCTGCGAGAATCTGTCAAGGACAGGCCTGAGTGGATGGGTTAGTGCCTCACTGGCCTCAGGGAATTCTGAGGGGTGTCATTAAAGGTGCAGTCAGTGGACACCAGTTTGAGATTGTAGTGTCAGAGGGTAATTGTGGACTGGAGTTGTTCTTTAAGTCACTGGAGGATCAACAGGGTCATTGGTAACATGTCAGTTTAATTCATTAGAGGTCATAAGAGTGTTAGGGAAGGCCACCTTTGTTTAAAAAAGAAAGAAAAAAAGAAAAGGCTGGGTAGGAAGTGGTTTTGGCCTTGCTGTCTCTGGTCTCTGTCTCAGCTACTTCGTTCTGATGAGGCAGCACTGAAGTAGACAGACATTATGTAAAAAACAGTTGCTATATTCAAATAAAACTATTTATGGTTTTATTTGATCACCGAGCCTTGAATTTCATATAATTTTCCTGTCACAATTTTTAAAATTCAACTTATTTTTTGGCCTGCAGACTCTAGTTTCAGTTGCAGGTATCTAAATGGATGAGCAAGATCAAACAGGTAGGGGTGTTTCACTTATAGTGGGGTCAGTGGGGGGTCACTGTGGACTATTTAAGTGTTCCAATGGGGTCAGGTGTGATCATTAAGTTGAAGTCAGTGGATATTAATGACAATCACCAGGAAGTCAATGAAAAGACAGGAAAAGTAATTTGGGGGTGATTAGGATTTAGTGTTTAGTCAGAAGTTAAGGAAGTGCTTGTTGCACAGTGAATGCCAATGGAATTATCACTGGTGTTTTGTGGATCAGCATGGCTTGTTGGAAACTCAGGGAGGTGGCATTACAGAAGTATCCATGAACTTGTAGAAAACAGATTGAGGGAGTCCTGGAGGTTCTCTGAATCCTTGAGTTGCTAATGGCAGTCATCTGGGCCAGGGATGCCAGAAGAAATGCAGGTCAATGAGGGATCAGGAAAGGTCTCTGGACTATGATGTTAGTGGTTATCACTGGAGGTTAATGGTCAGTAGGCGCAATGGCAGCACTGAGGAGTCACTGGGCCATCTATGGTAGTAAGCAGGGATAGGATGGCTGATCCCTCAACTGGAATCTCTCTGCCTTGCTAGCTGGGGATCTTCTGTCCAGGCAGGGGCTGAGTTGAGAGTCTGCCTGACTGGAGTGGCTGGTCAGGAACTGTCTTCCCAGAAGGCAAGATCATGGTTAAGGTATCTTTCTCATAGGATAAGGTTTGTCTTACTGGTGGAGGATAAGTCTGTCCAGCTAAAGGCTGACTAGGTGGTGGATTAGATGTCTTTCCACAGAGGTAACAACCTCTCATTGTCAACTTGGGGAGGGGTTCTCTCATCTGCTTGGAATTTGGGGTCCAGCTTCCAGTCACCTGGGGGAGGGGGTCTATATTTCCCCCTGGCCACAGATCTATCTTGATATCTGTCTGTGGTGGGGGGAAGGTGTACCTTCCATCTGTGCAAAGATCTTCATTTGGCTGTCCAGCTGGAAGTTTATTGCTCTGGGATTCTTCTGTCCATCTGAAAGAATGTCTAGGGTTGGTTGAATGACTCAGGAGCTGCAAGATTGGCTAGATACTGCTTTGTGGCCTATGAAAATTAAGTGCCTGGAGCTTTATCTGTTAAGTCATGCTACCAGCTGGATTGGGTGTCTGTCTTTCTGACCATCCCACCCTTACTCCCTGACATCTCTCATTTAACTCACCCACCCTCCTGATGTCTGGCTCTCCTTCCATGTCTCCCCAAATAGCCCAATGCTTTTGGCCTGCTGGGTGTGAATGCTAAGACCCCAGGCTGAGTGTCTCAAGCTTATCCCAGAGACCACCCCCAGCAGTCCTGGCCCTCCCAGGGAGTTCCAGTTATGCTCTTGAAATGTGACTTGTTGCTGCTAGTGGTCCTTCAGCTGGCAGCAGTTCCCTGCTGTGAGAGCAGCTGCACTTCTGTGTGCTTTCTTCATGGGCCATTCAGCAGAGCTGAGGACTGGGTGTTGGTCAGTGCCTGGGGATGCCTGTGCAGTGCCGGGATGGGTTCAGCCTATGCTGATGTGATGTTTCAAAGAGGAAAGGAGAAACTACAGTGAAGGAACCCAGGAAGATATCCCACCCCCTCAACTCAGGAAGCATGTGAGATTTTTTTTCTGACTATTGACATTTCTACTGTATTTCTCTGGCTTCCTTGTTATGAGGGAAAAAGGCACAAGAAACATGAAAGTTGTTTTTCCACAAATCCCTCTGTTAAAAACCTACAGGCTGAGTGAGCTGTCCCATTGGCCCACTCACAAGTCTGGCATTTGGCAGATAGGCGAATGGTCCTCCTCTCCAATTGTAAGCAGGTACTTGGGTCCAGCAAGTACCTGGGAACTCAGTTCCTCTGTGAGTTTTTGCTAAGCTTCTCCTTATTTTAGGGGTTTCAGGTTTTAGTGTTCTGCAAGGATTCCCTCCCTGTGAAAGGGATCAGCAGCTCAGAACTATGGGAACACAGCCCAAGGTGAAAGTCATTCTGCCCCTCTGGCCCTCCTGCCAATCCCCTGTCCTCTTTGAGGAGGATGGGTTACTACCCTTAAGACCTGCCCTGCAATTCTGCTTTAGGAAAGGGGGAAACTCTTGGAATAAATATAGAGGAGTACGCCCTCTTTCCCACCTTAAAAAAAGACATCCTTAAATGTGTGGACCAACTTTTCCCCAGGCTAGCCACCTTTCCAGGAAGAGCCTGGGTATCTCCATGGATACAGTAGGCTCCAGACATTTTCTGTGGAGAACATGCACTCAAGATAGACCCTGGATGTCCCTGGCAGCTGGTTGGAAGCCTGTGTTTTTGGTCTGCAGTTGATATACCTGTGCACACTTTCCCTTTGTGTGGTGGTGCTTTATTTAGAACAGACCAACCAGTCATTATTTGCAGCTCAGGCTGGCTGAAGTCCTGCAGTTTAGGGCCCTCTGTAGTCAGTGAATGCAGAGCCACTGGTGTCATGAACAACCAAAGGAAGACCTAAATCTGTCTGCTGAATCTGGCCCCCTAATTGTGAGAGAAATCATGTAACTCCATATTTGGGTGTGTGTAAACCTGATTCGGAGGTACCTTCACTGCTGCTACTGACCACGGTGTTCTGCAATGCAGTGTTGCAAGGAAAAAGGAAGGTTCTTTCAGAAACACTAACTGGCATATGGTATTATCATCTAGAAAGTTCTGGATAACCCTGGGAAAAACCATAAGAACTTACAGGAATAATCCAGTAAGGCACACAATGGCATGTTTATGTCATTTCCCCATAGCCAAAGAGTAATAAATTTGAAACTGTAATACAAAAAAAAAGATTTCAGATTAATTTCTTGAGAAATAGACCTCAAGTTTGATACCCCTAGTAAATTAATAGAGCTAAACAATGATAGTGTCTGCTAACATAGCAAAATCAATGCCCTAATGTTATAAGCCTTTTAGTGAAAGAAGACAGTATGCCTGTCAAACATTCTTGACAAGAAATATCAAACCTCTGTCTGGATTGAGCCTTTAGATCTAAACATTAAGAGGAAACATAACTGCACATGAAAATGTTTTGAAATGACACCTCAGACTGAAAACTGAGGACAAACCAGTTTCCCAACTAAATAAATTGCAAAGAAAAAATTTTAAAAACACAATCTTGGAAGACACTTAGAACAGATGCTCATAAAAAGCCCAAATTTCATCAACTGATGAATGGAGGTGTTGGGGTGTATACACATAAGAGAATCTTATTTAGCAATAAAAAGTAATTAAGTACTAACATAAGCTACAATATAGATGAACTCTGAAAATATAACTGAAAAAAAGCCAGCCAGAAAAGAGGGCAAACTGTATGATTCCACTTACATGAAACAATCAGAATAGGCAAGTCTGTAGAGACCAAAAGTAGATTAGTGGTTATCAGGGGATAGGGGTACAGTTGGGAGGACTGGAGAATAACAGCTGATGGGTATGAAGTTTTTCTTAGCAGGGGACAAAAATGGTCTAAAATTAGTTTGTGGTGATGCACAACCCTGTGAAAATAATTTTAAAAACCACATTGACCTATCCCTGGCTCCTTCCACTCAGCAATAGAGGGCAAATCGCTCAGCAGCAGCTCCTCTTTTCTGCGCTGTGAAGAGGTTGCTACAGCCCACTATTCCAGCCTGTCTGAGCTCATACTGAATCTCTGTTTTGTTCTTTAACATATTTGATACACATATACTGCCAATTTTGAGCTACCATGTGCTAGGGGTGAAACTTAGTATCCAGATCAGATGGGTGGAAACATTCATACAAACCCACAACCCAAGCCACAGCACAAGGAGAAATTCACTTACTAAAAAGACCCCCATAAGACAGTGGAAGAGATATCCTGCCCAATTAATGTGTAAACTTCAACAGAAATACAACTATAATCAGAAAATAAGGCAATAAGATGCCTCCAAAAATTCCCAAGTCCCCAGAAGCAAATCCCACAGATAGTGATAAAATTCTTGAAAAGAATTTAAGAAACTGACAGTTAAAATGATCAATGAGCTCAAAGGCCCTCTATGAAAAATCAACAGCCGATATCACACTAAAAGATCAAAAACTGAAACCCTTCATGATAAAATCAGGAACAAGACAAGGACGTCCACTATCACCACTCCTGTTCAGTATAGTTCTGAAAACAATAGCCACAGTAATTAGACAAGAAAGAAATAAAAGGAATAAAGATAGGAAATAAAGGTAAATTGTCATTATTTGTGGATGACACATGCTACTCTATAGAAGACCCCCAAACTCCACCAAAAGTCTTCTAGACTTAATAAGCAAATTCAGTACAGTAGCTGGATACAAGGTCAACACACTAACATCAACAGCCTTCCTGTACAGCAACAACAGACTCACTGAGGAACTGGAGAAAAAACTCCTTTTACAAGGAGTTTTCATCCAAAAAAATGAAATACCTGGGAATCAATCTAACAAAAGAAACCAAAGACCTCTACTCTGAAAACTACAGTACACTGAAAAAAGAGATCGAAGAGGATATCAAAAAATGGAAAGTTATCCTTTGCTACTGGGTAGGAAGAACCAATATAGTGAAAATGGCCACACTTCCAAAATTGCTATATAGATCCAAAGCCTTCCCAATTGAAATGCCAACAGTATGCTTCACAGACTTTGAGAAAACAATCCAAAAAATCATTTGGGAATGAGAAGAGACCCAGAATAGCAAAAGCAATTCTAGGCAACAAAGACAAGGTAAGGGGTATCACAATCCCCAACTTGAAACTATACTACAAAGCTACTGTGCTAAAAACAGCATGGTACTGGCAAAGAAACAGACCTGAGGATCAGTGGAACAGATTACAAGATGCACAAACAACTCTAGACATACTCAGCCACCTCATCTTTGACAAAGGAGCCTAACACCCTCACTGGAGGCAAGATAGACTCTTTAATAAATGGTGCTGGACAACTGGCCATCAACTGGAGACTGCATAAAGAAGATTTTTTTTTATAAAATGGAGTACTACTCAGCCATAAAGAATGAAAACTAGAGACATTTACAGCTCAATGGCTGCACACTGAGGCCATGTTCTTAAGTGAAATAAATAGGACACACATGTAAATACCAAATAGTTTCTCTGGTGCATGAAACTGAAAGTGTAAATAAAGAGTCAAAATGTATAATAGATAAAGTGAAATAGGAAGAAAAGTTCTAAAGGGGAAGAGGAAGTGGGAGGAGTAGGGGAAAGGAAAGAAGGTAAAGGAAAAAAATGTAAGAAAAGGTAAAAATGGAAACAAAGTCTTTGTAAATAGGGAGGGTGGAGGGCTTGGAGGGCAGGGGATTGGGGAAAAACTAAGAACCAAGATGTATCATGTAAAGGTAGAAATTCCCAATGATGAATGTCATCATATTGTATACCTAAAATGTAATAATAAACTTAATGAAAAAATAAATTAAAATTTAAAAAAAGAATTTAAATGCCTTCATATGCCTTATAACCTTCACTTGCTACATTTGAAATAAATCATTTATATATAAAAAACGGTGCTGGAAAAATTGAGTTTCAACTTGCCAAAGATTAAAATTAGACCTAAATATCTCACTATGCAGTAAACTAAAATCGAAATGCATCAAAGATCTAAACATTAAAACAGAAACACTAAACTGGCTGGAAGAGAGGTTAGGTAGAACTCTTGAAGACAATGGTGTGGGTAAAGATTTCATGAACAAAACCTCAGTCACACGTGAAATAGCTATTAAAAAGCTTCTTCACAGCAAGAGAAACCACCAACAGAATAAAGAGACAACCCAAAACGTGGGAAAAAATTTTCACCAGCTGTTCTTCCAGACAAAGGTCTACTATCTAGAATATATATAGAACTTAAAAATATCAGACCTCCCAAATTTAAAGACCCAATACAAAAATGGGCATATGAAATGAACAGACATTTCTCAGTCAACGAAGTAGAAATAGCAAATAAACATATGAAAAAGAGTTAAGCATCACTGATTATTTGAGGGATGCAAATGAAAACAATCCTGAGATTCCACCTCCCTCCAGAAGGAATGGCTGCTATCAAGATATCAACCAATAACAAACGCTGGTGGGGCTGTGGGGAAAAGGGAACCCTTCTCCACTGTAGTGGGAGTATAGAATGTTGCAACCACTGTGGAAATCAGTATGCAGATACCTCAAAAAACTAGAATTAGAGGTCCCATTTGACCCAGCTATTCCCCTGCTGAATATCTCCCCCAAAGATTTACAAGAATCATACTACAGTGATATATGTGCACCCATGTTTATACTGGCACAGTTTGTAATAACTAAAACTTGGAAACAGCCCAATTGCCCATCAACTGGAGAATGGATAAAGAAGATGTGATATTTTTTAAAAATAAAATTGAGTACTACTCAGCCATAAAGAATGAGAAACTAGAGACATTTATAGGAAAATGGATGCACATTGAGGCGCTACTCTTAAGTGAAATAAATAGGACACACACATGTAAATAGCAAATAGTTTCTCTGGTGTGAGAAACTGAAAGTGTAAATAAGGATCAAAATGTGTAACAGATAATGTGAAATAGGAAGAAAAGGTCCAAAGGGGAAGGGGAAGTGGGAGGGGTAGGAGAAAGGGAAGAAGGAAAAAGAATAAATAGGAGAAAAGGAAAACATGGAAACAAAGACTTTGTAAATAGGAAGGGTACAGGTGTTGAAGGGAGGCCAGAGAAATAGGGAAAAAAAATAAGAACCAAGATGTATCATGTAAAGGTACAAATTCCCAATGATGAATGTTATCATATTGTATGGCTAAAATGTACCAATAAACAATGAATAAAAAAAAAAGATGTCAACCATCTGCAATGAATGGTTCTAATTTGGATCCTTGTTCAAATAAACATAGTACAACAGAGACTAAACTTTAACTGAGTATTTGATAATTTAATGAAATAACTATTGATAAATTTAACTGTGATAAGGTTATTAAGTGCTTCTTAGTGATAAATAAAAATATTTATGATGAGATGATGTGATACTTGGGATTTGCTTTAAAATACAGTGATAGAATAGACATAAGGACTGTGCAGGGATCCAAAGGCCAAGACCTCCCAACATTGAGACTGGCTTCTCTGTACCATCCTGTTTGCTCTTGCAAGTTTGAAATTTCCCACAACTAACTGATTGAGAACAATCAATGCAGAGGTGAGCAACTGTTTCTACAGCGAAAGTGAGCTGATGGTCACAGAAAACATGCAGAAATACACAAAGGTGGCCAATAAGTACTTGAAATGATGCACAACCTCTGTCATAATTAAACACACAGGGTGAGTACAGTACAATGAGATATTCTGAAAGAAAGAAAAACCATTACTCATGTCATTTTTTATCACAACTTTTATTTTAGTCAATAGTGACGACCTCTAGAGAGTAAGGGTGAATTGCTAGAAGTGGAGGGAGGAGAAAGCTGGTTAATTTTTCATTGTGCACATTTCTGTATTTTTCTAACATGAGGATGTGTTAATTTTAACTTTATAATTAGGACTAGGAAAAAACATCCAAGTGTCCCTCACCTCCCACTGTGAAGAAAATGATGCAGAGAACGCAGAAAGTAGCTCACTGGGATCACTAGGTAAATGAAATGTTTATACAAAGTAACAATAAGGGGAAGGGGGATGCAAACATTCAGATCAAAACACTATCCAAGACATAAGGAATTCAAACAACTCAACAGCCAAGAAACAAATATCCAATTTAAGAAATGGGTAAAGGTCCTGAATAGACATTTCTCCAAAGACAATATGTAAATTACCAATACTTATATGAAAAAAATGCTCAACATCACTAATCAGGGAAATGCAAATCAAAACCACAATGAGACAACACCTCACATAGGACAGTTATTAAAAAGAACAAAAGAGGGCCAGGAATTTAGCTCAGTGGTTTCGCTGCCTGCTACACAAGCACAAGGACCCGAGTTTGATCCCCGGTACCAAAAAAAAAAAGAAGACTCCATTTTGGGAGGGGGTTGTGTAAGACTGAGACACAGAACAACTACAGAACAACTCTACTTTAGTGTTTCAGTGTTATCCTCCCAGTGACTGGGTGACAGGCAGCCATGGTAGTCAGCTGCAGAGAAGGTACAAGCTAGATCAGGAAGGACATGATGCTGCTCTCCATTATGAGAAGCCAGACCCTGCAAGTGTGACTTTCAAAGGTGGCTGGATCTGAAAGTGCTGGCATTAGGTCCATCAGTCTGTGAATCCTTCACCCACTCCTTACATCCAGTGAGACCAATGGCCTGATTGCTCTTCCCATCTATCAATGTGAGCAAGGACATACCTTGGCTTACATAGCTGACACATAGTCTGGGGTGTAAGAAAGAGGGGCCACCTCACAAACCCATAGGTCATGAAGCTAGGCAGAGAAAATCATGACTTGCCGGAGTCCAAGACTGCAGATCTTGGAAGAAACCACTCATTCAAAAATAGAGGAATTTCTTTTAACTCAGATTTTATTTCTCCTTCATTGGTTTTTTGGGGCCTGGGGGTTTTGCTTTTTCTTCTCCTTTTAACTTTTTCCTTTTGTTTTCCTTTATTTTACTGTTCTTTTCTGTTACTTTCATCTAACACCATTAATTTCCTTTGACTCAAAAGGATTCTCTCACTTTTCTCTCATCTTCCAATGATTTTTAAAATTCTGCTTTTTTCATTCTTTGGTTCTCCACCCCTTCCGTCTTTACTATTATAACAATAGGGTTTATGACTCTTTGGATAGCTAGCTAACTATATTTTTACTATTGGATACTGTTTTATTATTAATGGAGGAATTGTTGTTGCATTTAGTAGATATTTACTGTATGTCAATGTTTGGTTTGTCTTAGTGTTTACAGTATACCCCATCCAAGTTGTGGTTCAGAATTCATGGACTCAGATTTTTCCTTATAACCTAACTAATAATTGTTCATGGAAACTCCCACAATTTCGTGGAAACTGCAAATATTCTCCACCGTTGCTTTTTTTGGTGGGAGGTTTACAAGTAGCCAATCTGAGAGCGTTACTCAGTTCTCCTTGCTGCCGACTGGCTGCTGCCATTACCCATTTCAGGCATATGCACCAGCATTCTCGCATAACAAGTTGCTGTACCACATGTAACTATCTTGAGTGTCCTCGGTTTTGTTCTTCTTAAAGCTCTAAGATCCCTAACATGCTGCCAAAACACCCTGTACTTCCTAAGCCTTCATTAATACAGTATTTTATTGAATTAAATTACAAAACTGTGGGAGACATAACATATTTAGGGTTTAAACTATAAAAATAGGCATTTATAGGCATTTTTCTGGCCATACATGAAATTGTTTTTCCACAATTTCCAAGTGCTCTAGGAATGTAGCCTCTACAAATTTCGAGGGTCCTCTGTATACTATAATTATAGATCTCTTTTCTGTAGTTAAAGGTTCATTATTGGTTCTTAGAATGTATTAATAGCCAGTTTGTCTTTGATGCTATTATTGTTGCTGACTTCACTGCTAATGCCAAGTGACTCAGTTGTTGTTATTAACTGTTTATCTCTGTACGTCAATATCTGGATTGCCTTTGGGTCATTAACAATATTGAAGAGAATGACAGATGTGTTACCAATGAACTATGAGCGGGCTACATGGACAAGAAGTGCTCATTTAAGGAGAACTCTATTTCTGGACATGTGAGAATGGGGACAGTGGCTCTACAGGAAATGAAGTCACAAGAAATTCAGGCCAGAATAAGGTATTTAGAGAGTTATGACAATGTTCCAGAAGAAGATGACATGACTGTATTTAAGTAAATATAATTTTTTGAACATGAATAAATGTAGATTGTTATACATGAAAAAGTAAGACACCCCCTGAAAATAAGCCCTACTGCATCTTGTGGAGCAAAACTTAATATAAGACTTGAGGTCTTATTTCTGGGGAACTACAGTAAGAAAAACCCATGTCATGATTCACTGCTGAATTCTACAAGAACTTAAAGGAAGATCTAATGCCAGTACATCTCAAACTCTTTAATCAAAGTGAAAGGGAAGGAGTACTGATCTCCAAACTTATTCCTGGAAGCGACCATTATCCTGATTCTAAAACCTGACAAAGACCGAGCCAAAAAAGAAAAGTACAGGTTAATCCCTTTCATGAACATAGACACAAAAATCCTCAATAGGATACTGGCAAGCAGAATAGAACAAATCATCAAAAAGATCACATATCATACATCATACAAAGTAGGCTTCATTACAGGGATGCAGGATGGTTCAACATATGTAAATCAATAAATGCAACACATGAGATAAACAGAAGGAAAAAATCACATGATCATCTCAATTGGCACAGAAAAAGCCTTTGACAAAATCCAACATCCATTCATGATATAATAAATATGAATAGGTATAGAATACATATAATGATATGAAGAATAGGTGGAGAATGTCAGTATCTCAATCTAATAAAAGACACTTATGACAAACCTGTCAACAACATATTGAATGGGAGGAAAGCCAGGTATAGTGACACACATCTGTAATTACATCTCTTGGGACTGAGACAGGAGGATCACCACGAATTTGAGGCCAGTTTGAACTAGGATAGTTAAGTTCAAGACCAGTCTGAACTACACAGTAAAACCTTGTCTCAAAGGGATCGGGGGTGGAGGGTGGAGGGAGAGAAAGCTTTCCCTCTAAAATCAGAAACAGATGTCCTGGTGGCACAGGCCTGTAATCTTAGCACTTGGGAGCCTGAGGCAAGAGGACTGCCACAAGTTCAAGGCTAGCCTGGGCTACATAGTGAGCTCAAGGCCAGCCTGTACTACAAAGTGAGACCCTATCTCAAAAAATCAAAAAAAAAAAAAAAATCAGGAAAAGGACAAGAATATCTACTATTACAACTTCTGTTTAATAAAGTACAGTACTCAAAACATTAGCCAGAGCAATCAGGCAAGAGAAAGAAACAGAAGGGATATGTATAGGAAGAAAGAAGTCAAATCACCATTATTTGCAGATGACATCTTCAACAGAGAAGACCCAAAAAATTCCACAAAATTAGAACAACCAATTCAGCACTGTAGCAGAATACAATATCAAAACCCAAAATCAACAGCATTCCTGTACAATAATAATGAACTCACTGAGAAAGAGCTTAGGAAAACAATACCATTCACAATAGCATCAAGAAAAATTAAGCATGTAGGAATTCACCAAACCAAGGAAGGGAAAGACCTCCACAGTAAAATCTTTGAAGGAGATTAAGAGGACATCAAAAAATGGAAAGATAGTCCCTGTTCCTGGATACGCAGAACCAGTAGAGTCAAAAATGACCATACTGAAAACTAGCATACAGATTTGGTGAAATCTCAAAATACCAACACCTGCCCCAAAATATAAAGAGCAAAATAAAAGACAAATAAAAACAGGAAAGATAGATCTTTTGCAAATTTGACGGGGACAAAGAGATGGAGGTGGCAAGAGGGGAGAAAGGGGATGAAAAAAGAATTGAGATGTGTTATGTACATGTACTAACTCCCCGTGAGGAATGTCATCATTATGGCAAACATGCACTAATAAAAAATAAAAATCTAAAAAATAAAACAATTCACAGCAGCAGAGATAGTGGTTACCAACATCTGGGAAGCAAGGGCAACAGTGAGTTGTTGCCGAAACAATACAACATAAGTCCCAGAGAGCTCTTGTACAGGACGTTGCTTATAATTAATAGTACTATATTGTATATCTGGAAATATGTCGAGTGTAGATGTGATTAAGCATTCTTATCACAGTATAACTGTAGCTGTTGACAAACATCAAGTTTCCTTTTTGCTGCTACAAACTAGTCTTCACTGGACTCTTGTTCCAGTGAGTCCCTCAGGCCCATTCCTAACAGTCAGTCCAATAAGTCAGAGTAGATGTGTACCAATACTTTTGGGGAAATTATGAAATTGCCCTCTTAAATTCTGTACTGACTGTGAGCTCAATTCCCATACCTTTACCATCTATGTTCTAACTTTTTCACCTTACTAATCTAATAGGTAAAAAGAGACTGAGGCTATAAACTTCGTAATTATTAAGTCTTAAACCTGGGCATCTCCGTGGATCACAAATTCCAGTTCTAGGACTGTTCCCTAGGAGAGAACCCAGAATGGAGGGCAAGGTGTTCACTCAGCCAGTCTAGCGGGATGTGGACTTCTGCTTAACATACTCACACTATGCTTCAATTTTTACTTTTTTGGGGGGATAAATAATGAATACATGCTTATTTTTAAATCTTCAAATACTTAATAACTCCTTCTCACCCTTTGCCCTGAGTGGCTTTCAACTATCACTAAAAGGCTGGCATGTCTCATGAACTTTTTAGTTGAATATTTTTAATAATTTGAAGCAAAAATGTGAAAGCTGATTTAATAACAAGGAAAAGTGCATGTAATTATTATTCTTTTAATTTACAACACAGATGTAGAGACAACAACACTCTTATGTTTCACCTAAATCTGACAATATTTTACTTCAACTACTTTTTAGTTCCTCTGCTGCAGCATTTTCAAGTATAACTTTCATTTTCCCCTCAAATACTTCAGTACTGGCGTCTGAAAATTAAAGACATTTTCCACAATAACCTCCCAATAGAGCCATAATCTCCAGGTTGCAGTCATTTTGCAGGTGGGAAGGGGACCAAGGGATGGAGGGAGAGGACAGAGAGGGGAGAAGGGGAAATAAAAGGGACTAAGATGTAATATGCATATATACCAACTCACCACAATGTATTTATGTATTGCAAATATGGACTCATAAAAAATTTAAAATAAAGCTGTAATCTCACAAGATTAACAGCTCTTAGAAACTTTAGAACTTTATATAATTTGAAATAATTGGAGACTTTATATCAAAGTTGCAAAAATAGGGTACAGATCTCCCACATGCTCCTCACTTGCATTCTCCCTCTCATAATATTCCTAATATGGACAATAATCTTGACCCTTGAGAATTAACTAAAATGCCTGTGCACAAGGTTGTTCTCCTCCGGGCACATTCTTACTTCTATCTCCTTCCTTGTCCTTCACATTTCCAAGTTATTCAAGTACTACCTGTTTTCTTAATGGGAAGAAAAAAATGAGATACACAAAACATCATTTCAGTGCTACATCAGCCAAAGACTCAATTTCTTGCCAGCACCTGAGGTGTGGACCCCATGGACTCCCTCCATAGAGCACATGCAGCAATCTCTGCACAGCCCTCTTCCCCCACGCACTTCTCTCCATTTTAACTACCATTACTTCCTGGTCTCATTTTACAAACTCCTAGCACAAAGATCAAGATTAAAGTCTTTCTAAGCTTTATCTAACCAACTGCATCCCAGAAAACATTTCTGGCCCTAGGATGGTGACTCAAGGATAATCACATTTTATTGTTTGGTGCTGGGATGGAACTCAGGCCCTTGTGCACTAGGTAAGTGAACTACCACTGAACTACATTCCCAGAAACAGAACCACATTTTAAATGCTAAAAATTCCTACCTAACTGTTTCTCACAAAGCCTTTACCCTTAGGTTCTCCTACCAGTGGACTTGAAGGGCCACATCTGAGTTTCATCAACAAATAGATATACGCCATCACAACCCAAGAGGCTCGAAACATCCAATTAACGGTGATGCCAGTTGTCTTTTATAAAGTCTTCTAGTGCTGCTGAACATGAGCACGTTCAATTAGGAAGAATGATTCTAAAAGGCTCTTAAACACAGTGAATGCCACAATAAATGGTGTCTGTTCCCATCTTAATTACTCTGTCCTTGGCTAAGAGCTAGCCCATGGATGTCACAGTCACTTTAAATGAGTTTTTGGTGCTCAAGTTATTAAAATGAATTACCAGCCAGTGTGGTGGCATGCACTGGGAATACCAGCTTTTCAGGATGCTAAGACAGGAGTATCATTTGAGCCCACAAGTTTGAGAGCAGCTTTGACAACAAAGTAAGACCCTGTCTCTTAAAAACCAAATCAAACCAAAAGCACATAAACACTAAGCCCCAGTTCTACACTGGGCAACTGGAATGGGTGGGGAGATAGCAGGGGTACCCTTGGCCATGCCTGGAATGGCTGTGTGAGGTGTGGACTGGAGAAATGCAGGAAGCTTGCAACCACAAGTGTTATGGGCATATGCAGTGGGTCAAATGGTGGCCACCCCTGAAAAATATCCATATATTGGAATTTCTGGGACCTGTGAATGTGACTTCCAAAGAAAAGGTCTTTGTGGATATAATTAAGTCCTGAATCTTGAAATAAGAGATGACTTGAGATCATCTATTGGCCCTAAACCCAAGAGTTCTTAGACACACAGAAGAGATTTGGTAGAAGAACAAGAAGCAAGCATGGTAGCATACACCTATAATCCTAGCATTTGGCACAGGCAGAATGGTTTCAAGTTTGAAGCCAGTCTGGATTACGTAGTGAGATCTTGTCTTAAAAATTAAAAAGGGCTGGGCATGGTGGCTGGTAAATTTATATTTAGATGTTCCCCATGGACCTCATACACTCACAGGCAGGGCTTTTGGAAGGTGATTAGATTATGGAGGTTTATAACTGACTTGCTATTAAGGGGTGGATCTGGTTGGAAGAGACAGGTCACTGGAGGTATGACTTGGAAAGGTTTATCTCCCTTCCCAATTTCTCCCTTTACTCTCTCTCTCTGCTTCCTGGCTTCTATGATGTGAGCCTTCCACCGTGCCCCTGTGCCATGTGTATTGCCTTAGAGCCAATGGACTATGAACTGAAACCTCTACAAACTGTGAGGCAAAATACATCGCTCCTTTCATTTGTGGATGTGGGGTATTTTGGCTCAGTGACAAAGAAAGTGATTAAAACAGTGGTACATACCTGTAATCCTCTGGGAGGCTAAGGCAGGAAGATCATAAATTCAAGCCACAAGCTTGGGGGGATCCAGTCTCAAAATAAAACAGAAAACAAGGGCTGGGGATGTAGCTTAGTACAAAGGCCCTGTGTTCAATCCTCAGTATGGGTGGGTGGGGTGGGGTGGCGTGGGGGTAGATAATAAACTACCTATAATCCTAACACTTAGAGTGAAACAGAAGAATAATGAGTTCAAAGCCAACCTAGGCTACTGGAGATGAAGCCTGATACTGAAGTGAAATAGCTCCCTGCCAAAGAACACCAAAGATTGCTGGCAACCACTGGAGTTTGGCAAGAAGCAAGCAATGGATCCTCGCCCCTATTCCCCTTAACCATCACCACAACCAATCCTTGGGAGGGAGGTGACATCTTGATCTTGGAAAATAGCCTCCAGAACTGTAAGAGAAGAAATTTGTTTAAGCTACCTAATCTGTAGTAATTCATTATGGTAGCCATGGGAAGTGAACACAGGATATTATGCTATTGTACTCATGTTTTAAAATTTCCATAATTTGCAAAAGACCAACGACACATTCTTCATGGATGAAGAAAGGCTGTGGCAAGGTTGCAGAGACCTTACACAAGGATTCATGCCAGTGTGGCTCAAGGTCAGATCAAAGTCCCATCCCAGCTCTCCCACTAAATGAGTCCCTGGCCCTCCTTCTCAAGTCCCCTCTCAAAATAAGGGATTCAGGACCTTTCCACGGATCATCCAGATGGCACCTGTCACCTTATACTATCTATCATTCAGCTTTCAATACACCAATGCAGAGGCCTCCGGTTCTTCTTCCTGCCTGTCTGAACATGTTTCTTCACAGAACTCTTCTTGTGTGGACTTCGTCACCACTTCTTGTTCTATAAACTCAAGTGCATTCTATAGTGTCTTGACAGCCACTCTGCATAAAACCAGGGCCCAAAGGTACATAGAGAAAATGTGGGCAAAGAGAGGGCTTAAGTGGGAAGAGGTTGAAGGGGAACTCACCTTCTTGTGGGGCAGTGCCCCTTTTGTGTGACTTCAGATCAACTCTCCATGGGAGAGCTAGAGGTAGGGCAAGAGAAGTGGCCTTTGGGGCTACCATGTCTAGTTAGTGGAAGGAAGGCTTAGTCACTTGCCTAGGACAAGGGAAGGATCTCACTGAACACTGAATAGCCTGGCCTGGCCCCTCCAAGTCAGACTCATTCACAGGGAGTCAGCATGCTCCCAGTAACAGAGCCTCCCATTATCATCTGCAGCCACCCCAATGAGTACTCACAAGGCCTGACTCCTGAGGCTACATCTGCACCAAATCTTCCAGAGGAGACTATAGTAACCCTACGGTAATTTAAGGCCTGATATACCTCAAAGCTATCAGGTCTCCCACCTGAGAAGACTCTAAGGGCTTTGTCTTTCAGGCTTGGCCTAACAGCAGCCCCATCCTGACCACTCAGAGGCATGCAGGCAGTGTGACACAGAGGGTTTATTTCGACCATATTAGCTCGCCATTATTCCACGCCTGGGCTCAGCAAGCCTGTCTGTGGTAAGTCCCCTCTTCATTTTCCAAGTCCATACCCTGACTGACCAGCAGGCTTACTCAGCACTCAAGAACACTCTCTTGCGTGAAGTGTTTGTATAGGGGTGCCAGCGCCATTCCACGTCTGCTGTAGCCTCTTGCTCCAGTGTGCCCAAGCGAATCATGTACACTGCAGAGAGAGAGGGAGGGACATTATCGCCTGCCCAGAAACCTCTACTCCATTGGCTTCCCCATGGGTGGGGGAAAAAGCCCAAAACTTACACTTTAGCTCAAAGCGAGGCCCGACCTCTGTCAGTTCTATGTTCCGGTGGTCGGTCTTCTTGTAGACATGGTGCCTGAGAAGCCAGGGTAGGAGTGTGGGTTGGCTGCAGGTATAGATCAGCCATAGCAGCACAAAGGACACAGAAATCATGATAGCAACTCAGGCCCAACCCATGAACCCACCGGAATGAGATGTAGTCGTCCTGATTTGCAAAGGTAATAACCCGGTGGCTGTCATCTTTGGGCACAGGGAACAGGTATCTGAGGATGTCAGAGACCTGAAGCACAAGGAAAGAGTGGCAAATGCCTGGCCTGGCCCCTAGCCCTCTCCCCAAGAGCCCCAGACTTACCCGTTTGCCCAGATGAGAGGAGAAGCCATGGAAGATGAGGTGGGGCTTAGCCTCTGACATGGTTCCCAGGTCTGGGATGTCATGCCGCATGACAACATTACATATTGTGAAGTAAGCAGTGGGGCCAAATGGCAGGTGGCTGATAATGAGTCCCACTGTGGAGGCCAGGCAGACCATCAGAGACAATGTCTGATCTCAGGCCACTCCCAGACTTCTCTCCATCCCACCAACCTTACCAGGCGTGCCTCGATGTTCATGGACAACTAAGAGGTCAGTGACTCCATTGGCTTTGCAGGCTCTCACCAGTGCCCCCACCTCATGTCGGCCTCTGTTCATGCGCTGGGCACCAGGGAACACCAGCTTCAGTTCCTATACATGGACCACAGTGTCCCATTAGGCTTAGGGCCACTGATGCTAGGCATCTCCTCTCACTGCCTGCCAACTGGTACCTTTGCAAACATCTTCAGGCGGGAACTGGGATCTCGGGAGGTA
Source organism: Heterocephalus glaber (assembly GCF_053883595.1). NCBI lineage: Eukaryota > Metazoa > Chordata > Mammalia > Rodentia > Bathyergidae > Heterocephalus > Heterocephalus glaber. The sequence continues at coordinate 29,774,921 of NW_028258143.1, read as the reverse complement.
GTGATCATGACCTTGGGATCCTCAACCCCTGCCCATCGATATTCATCATCCACGTGGCTGGTCACACCTGTCAGGAGCCCAAAGTGCAAGAATGTCACCCTGTCTTGGATGTGAAATACTAACCTGGAAGCGGCAAATCTGTTTGAGAAAATGTTCAATGATGCGAACATGCCATACCCACACTGGTCAAGAGGGCAGCCATCAGCCCACTGGCTACAAGTACAACGAGATCTGAGGAATGGAATCTCAGTGTTGGGAAGATTTTGCTAAGACCTACTTCTTTCCTTCAAAACAAATACCTATAATGTTTATGATTCCTATTTGTTGAATAATGCAATGAATGAGATTTGGGCACTAAAGATGTGCTGTGTTAGGGATACTATCCTGCCCCGGTGGACACTCCAGTGGGGATGACAACTAATAAAGAAAGTGGAGCACTACTGTGTTGCACAAATGAACTGGAAGTACTGAAAGAAAGCCCCTGTGGTGCCATCTGTACAGGCATAAAAGCTCCTACAGGACAGACAGTTCAGGAGCAGCTTCCATGTACAATTTTCTCAGGTGGGAAAGTGCACTTTGTGTCTGGGAAGGGGATGGGTGCCACTGGGCAGAGGAGTCAGCTCAGCGTTGGGAGTTACACTGTATAGTACCTTCACCACCAGCGTCATCAAACTCCAGGGACCCCTGTAAGGCCAGAGCCTCCCGGCGTAATTCAGTGGGAATGATGTGGTTTTCTGCAGAGAAAAGACAGAGGGGCCAAATGAAAATCAAGTAGGAAGCCCTCGGTTTTTATCACACTTAAGCAGTAAAACGTTTTTTTCCAGCTGTGACCCCAGATAGGTTCCAAAAAGAAGTTTCACAGCCTCTTTGTTACCAGCCACTTACTCATATACTCAGGTTTGCCTGCTTGCTGCTGACCCAATCAAAGGAGGCCATATATTTGGGTAAAAAGGAAAAAGGACATATTTAAACTCAGCTCCCAGGAGGTGGAGGGGCCCGTATGTCTCAAATCACCATCTCACCATCCACAGGTGGGCAAGGTCTTTACATTAAGGAACAGAGGAGAAAGAGAGCACAGAGAGATACAGAAATGTACATCTGCACATTTATCACTTTCGGCTATCTTCAGCTCATTGTTCCCTTTTCTGTGGAAAGGAAACTGGGCTCCAGGTTTCCTCTGGTCAGCACCTGAATATTCTAGTTCATTCATCTGGGAGGAGCCCACTTTTTTCTAAAGAAAAACCAAACCAAACCAATACTAACTTTTAAAGTTCCATTTTGCAGTGCCGGCTACACCTCTGGGTTTTATAGAAGCTTCCTTTATCTTTCTGTGTTAGCCTCTAGAGGCACTGTGTCAACCTTAAAAGAGCATAGGGGGCCAGGATGTAGCGAGGTCAGCCGCACAGCACCTGGCTGGCAAGCAAGAGATTCTCAGTTCGATCTCCGGTAGCAAAAAGGGGGGTGGGGGATAGGGAAGGGCGATCAAGCTGTAAAACTCGGAACTTCGGCATGTGACAATTAGTACCAACACATGAAAGGAACACTGAAAAGTCAACAGGAAGCCCCAACAGGCAAGGAAAATGGCATGTAAATATTGAAAATATCCTCGGCCACAGTAACACAAAGACGTTTTCTTGCCCCGCTTGGGCTGGGCAACAGTACCTTCGAGCGCGCGCCGGACCTTCTCCTTCCTTTCCAAAGCGGTGCACTGCGCCTCCTCCCGGGCCTTGCGGTACAGGTATTCGCGGCGCAGGCGGGCCTCGCGGCGCAGCTAGACAACAAAGAAACAGCTAGCAGGATCAGTCCGGACGACTCTCGAGGACCACAGTCCCAGCCCTCCTCTAGACCCAGACTCAAATACCTCCTTACCATCCTGAGGGCCACTTCCACGTGAATCTAGAACTATAGGTGTCTCCAGCGTCTGGGAGTCCTCGCTTCCGCCCTCAACCTGGAGCTTCTTAGGCCCTAGGGCCGGCGAGAATGCCCGATGTTAAGATGGCAAACAGCGGAAGTTGTAACAGCGTAGTCGTTGGAGAAACCAATAAACTGTAGTATGTTATCACGTGGCTCGCTACCGCCTTTAGTAAAGATGTCTGCCCACAGCTTCACCACTGGCTACTTCGGTGGAGGATGGCCAATTTTAATCCGAAGAACCGCTGAAACAACCACAACTGCGGCTCGAAACAGCCATCAACTGCAGAAGTCGCACAGCGAATGACTGTTAGAATTGTTTAAAGCCGCTGCTCCCTTAGAAAGGTTCTCATCCAGCTTTGTTTTCTTTCATAGCCTGCCTTTAAAGTTTTAAAAATTCATAGCTTCTGGAAGCGATAGAAACCACCCTTCGCAACCACCTCGCAAACAGTCGGTTGACTGGTTCCTTGCGGGAAGAGTCGGGGTCACAGGTTGCTCCGCGTTGCTTGGGAAGGTTACTGGCTTCCGGGCCACGAATGGAAACGCCCTTTGGGGCGGGCCTCGCGAACATATTGGTTGTCCTGCCGGCGCGACTAGCGGTGATTGGACAACCTGAAAGGCGACGGCTCCTTAGCCTTAGCGTAACCGAGAAGAGACTGTGGCTGGCCATGGCTGGTCAGGACCTGCGGAAAGAGCTGGACTCACTGCTCCTGCAGCTGCTCAGGGACCTGGAGGAGCTGGAGGCGAAGAGGGTGGCGCTGAACACCCGGGTGGAGGAGGTGAGCGTCTGGGGAGGGAGGGAAGGAAGGAAGGTATACAAACGTAAACTGAATGTCCACACTCTTTCATCTCTTCAGGGCTGGCTGTTGCTCGCCAAGGCTCGCTATGTCATGGGTACCAAGTCGGTCGGGCCCCTGCAGTATCCCTCTTGCATGGAACCTCGGGTCTTCGTGCGAGCCAGGTGAGGAACCGGCAATACTGAAGTGGGTAGGTGGGGCCCAGGCTCAGATCATCGACGGTCTATCATCCCTTCTTGTTCTTCAGCGAGAACCAGGACACAATGCAGACATTCAGGCTGGTGAGAGCTGACGCCCAGACTCCAGAGGAGGTGGAGCCTCGAGAAGCAGGTGAGTTGCCTTAAAAGTCATGAAATAGTTGAAAAATGACTATTCAGGCTTTGGCAATAGAGAGAACTCCCCTGAACTGAAGATTGCCATAGGGAGGTTTTGCTTTAGACTTACAGGGAGGATTAGAGAAGTTATATGTGTGTGCCTTACATTTGGGATAGTTTTGCAATCAAAGGAAGTCTCAATCAGCTGATCAGAAGATAAAATATTCACCTTTGTGTCCGGTTATTTTGGAGGAAAAATCTTCTAATTCCAGTGAATCATTCCCGGGATAAAGAATAGGGGCTTGGAGGGTCTGTGTCAGATCTTTTGGCGTGTTCAGGTAAAATGAATAAGGTCAGTATGTGGCCTTGTCATGGGCAAATGACTCATCTGTGGGTTTTATAGGAGCCATGAGAGAGAATGGACAGGGTATTTGAATTATAAGGGTGGTGATGTTTCCATGAACACAGAAGTTTGGGAGGGTTTTCCTGGCTATTTTAGTTACTTGTTTTGAGGACACAAAACCTGACACAACTTAAGGAAGGAGAGATTTGGCTCACTTTCAGTGCACAATCAGCTAGCTCCAAGGGAGGGTGTTATGGCAGAGGGGAGGACAGCTGCACATGATGTGGTGGACAGGAAGCAGACAGGGTCAAGGAAGGTACCAGGAAGGGAGATACAATCTTCCAGGTCCATAGGAACCACCTCTTCCAATCAGAGCCTGCCCCCACCCCTTAACAGCAAGTCAGCTGTAACACACCCCCATAATTCAATCGCCTTCCAAAAACCCCACCTCTGAGCCCATGAGGCTCTTGGGGGACATCTAGATATAAACTATAAAAGCATCCTTCAGTGTTTTGCAGAATCAGAGATTAAACTAAGCTCAATGTTGTCACTAAGACAATAAAGGCCAGCCTCTAGCCTTTCTTTCCTCAGCGCTGCGCAGGCGGAAGGGCCCCAACAAGTCTCCAGAACCAGAGCTCTCTGCAGCCCCACAGGACCCCCTGAACTGGTTCGGAATCCTGGTTTCTCACAGTCTTCGACAGGCCCAAGCCAGCTTTCAGGATGGTAAGCAGATCTGGCTAGTTGGCCATGTGGCCCTGGATTAAATTCTGGCCCTCTGTCTACAGAGATCGCTTTAGTACTAACACCACGTTAAGGCTTTGCAGGTTTTCTCCATTGCAAATGTTTGTTGCATTCTGCCGTTTATTCCAAAAGCATTCATTGGCTGATTGCATCATTCTAGGCTCATGCTAGCTGCCAAGGATACAGCAAGGAACAAAAAGGACAAAGTTCCCTCGTGGAATGTTTATTCTGTAGAAGAGAGAAAGGGAATGCACAAGTAAATAGGCCTTTAATATGATGTAAGTCTGTGAAAATTGTTATTAAAAAAAGTAATATAGGATGGAATAGAACAGGAGTGGGCTCGGGAGTGTTGCATGAAGGGTTAGGGAAAGTCTCTGAGGAGATGAAGGGAAGCTCTCGGTGTTGTGGGGGAACTGTTCAAGTCAAAACGATTCTGAGGGGAGATGTGTCTTGTGTGTTGAAAGAGCAGAGAAGAAGCCAATGGGCCAGAGTGGAGTCGGTGCAAGAGGAGTGCCAGTATCTGTGGGCAGGGGGTCATGGCTTGGGTGAAATAACTCCTGATTGAGGACCTAAGAAGCTGCGGTATGGCTTTGAGCTGAGGATTAGGAAGTAGAACTCAGGTTAATAGGACTCCTTTGGGCATTTGGTGGAGACAGATTGGATGGCAAAGACCAAAGTTTCCAGGAGCAGATGCAGATAGAAGTGGGGCATTTTGAGAACCTACCAGTTTTGAATAGAAGCCCCAGCACTTATGGTCAGATGGATGCAGAGGTGGGAAGAAAAAGGAACCCAAGAGAGAAGGCTGGGGGGATGGAGCTATTCTCACTTAGATTGGGCAGGCTGTAGAGTAGAAGCCAAGGGGAACGTGAGAGGTCAGTGTGGTGCATTCTTGTGTGCTGTGTAGTGTCTGCCAATGCCCAGATGCGACATCTTGGTCGTAGTTGGGGTACCTGCCTCTGGAGTGTGTAAGATCTTGGGCTGGAGAGAGATTTGGGAATTCACTCTGTAAGTGCTGGTGTTTAAATCCTCAAGTTGTTGACACAGATTCAGGGTTAAAGCTGAGATGGGATGAGATCAGAGTGGGCCCAAGAATGTGGATGGAGCTATAGGAAAGGAGACTGAGGAACAGCACCTGGAGGGTGGGGTGTCCCAGATAACAAGAGGAGGAAATGTTACCTGGAAAGAGTGATAAGATGTACTGCCAAGTAGGAGGACTGGTTGATGTGAAGCTCTAGATGGCAAAGGTGTTGGCAAAAGCTACCTAGAGGTTGATCCAAAGTCTGTATCACTTTCAGAAGCAAAGAAAAAAGATGGAGGGAGAGTGGGTAAGAACAGCAAGGAAGTATGATGATGGAAGGAGGAGGGAAATGAGCCCACAAGGAGGTGTTAAGATCTGAATTTTCATTCTTGGTGGGTGATAAAGGGTGTTAAGGAAGCTTTCTGAAGAGGTGGCGCCTTAGCACAGACCTGAAGCAGGTCAGAGTTTGGGTTCAGTAAGCTGCAGAAGTAGCCAATGCATGGCCATACCTGGAATGTTTTAGGGATAGGGTGGAGGCCAGAGAGACCTGAAGCCTTTGCAGTCCAGGGGGATAGGCTGAGGTGTCCAGAACTTCCTGGGTCATGTTTCACACCACAATATCATGGTGACATTTTCTCTTTCTTCTCCAGCCCTTCAGCTAGCTGCAGATATAGCCAGCCTCCAGATCCACATTGACTGGTGTCAAAACCAGTCCCAGGGGCTACGGGAGAAGCTCAGGCAGCTGGATTCCGGTGCTGCTTGACTTGTGTCCACAGAGCCAGACATTGAGCACTGCTGTTCCTGAATGTGGCTGCCTTATCTCAGGCCTTCTTTCTTCACAGATAGCCCCTACTCCTACCACTTTCTGGAATTGCATCCTGTCCTTTCCCAGAGAGTAAAAATAAATACAATTGTCATTACTTCCTACTCATCTGCCTCAAACCCACTTCTGGCTCACAGGAAAGTTAATTTCTAACAAATTTAAGATGTAAGGAACTCAGCTCATGTTTCCCCCAAAATAAGAAAGCAGAATTGCTTTTCATTAAAAAAATTTTAAAATTTTCATGCAAGGGCAGTTTGTTTCTAGTATTTTTAAAAATTCTTTTTTTTTCTCTAGCTTTTTTCTCCCTCCAGTATTGCCTTTTCCAGTACAACGTAAATCAGACATCTTTTTATGCTGCTTTTTCTTTCCTAAGAAAAGTACTGTATCTTGAAGACAAACCATTCCCAAGAGTAATGATAAAAATAATATTAAAACAACTTTAAAGGTAAGCCACCTACATTACCTTGATGAACTAAAAACAAAAGCAGTTGACACTAAGACAGCTATTCCAAATATGTGTCTAAACAATTTTAAAAACTGCTTATTTATTTAGTAAGAATGCACCCTTAGTCCAAAGTAACTATGTTTTAAAATTTTTTTGACCCAACAATTTATAAAACCCCTTTTAATTCAACTTAATAAAAATGATACCTAGAAAATATTCCACATTATTAAGTCTATCTTTAAAAAATTTCAGATTCTGAAGTATTCCTAAGGCATGGTGTTCTGGAAGACAAATGTGCTTCTGCTGGCATTGTGTTACACATGAAGCAGTGTGGCAGGAACTGTCCTCTGATGCCGTGGGACTGAGAGAACTCAGATGTAGGCTCCCAGGGCGGTATGGAGCTCTGTAAGACACTGGACCAGCTGCTGAAACTTGAGCCTCTCCTCCGGATCTAAGGCCCAGCAACAGGCCATCACAGCAAATAATTCATCAGGACAGTTGATTAGCTGGGCTATTCGGTAATCATCTTTTAGGTATGTGGCCATCTCAAAGGGGTCAATGTCCACATAAGGCATCTGGCCCAGAGTCATAAGCTCCCACAGTGTTACTCCAAAGGCCCACACATCACTAGCACTAGAGAACTCATTATTAACCAGACTTTGAAGAGCCATCCATCGAACTGGCCTGTTTTCATTGTCCCCCAGACAGTGATAGTCCATAGGGAACAAGTCTCTGGAGAAGGCATTGTCTGTGATCTTAACTTGAAGTGTGTCATCAGTGACACAGTTTCTAGCAGCCAGGTCTTTGTGGATGACTTCCCTTCTTGCCAGGTAGCTCATTCCACAGGCAATCTGAATAGCCATATGTACCAGGTCTTGCTGAGAGATTGCCTGTGGGTTATTGGCCTCTACTAATTTGCATTGCTGTAAAAACAATTTAAGATTCCCCCAATTCATGTAAGGCAGCATCACCATGGGCTTTTCTCCTGTACACATATGAGTAATAGGAAGAAGATTTCTGTGTTGAAGACCTCGCAGCTTATAGCTTTCTGTCAGCATCCTGGTTACCTGGATCTCAGAGGCATGATCTTTAACTGTTTTTATAAATGTATGTTTTTCTTTATTTGGATCTTTTTCATCCACTAAAATTCCACGGAAAATACGCCCAAAGGTACTTTCTTGGAGAACATCTTTTAGTGTTATCCTCTCCCTGGATATTGCTATATCCTTCACTTTGGCTTTGGCTTCCAAAAGAGTGACACTTCTCAGGTTGTTCTTCTCTATCCGCAAGGTTGGATAACCTGAGGAGCTGGTGATGGGAGTTGCATTGTTGGGTGTGTTGGCCCTCAGGTACTGAGTTGTCTGGGTGGATGGCTGGGACAGCCCCTGGGAACTACTACTGGCACTGATGCTGTCATCCAGTTCAATTCTTTCCATACTATGAAGGTGCAAAACAGCTAGTATTATTGCTACAAGAAATATTACTGCACAACAAACCCCTACACTGATATAAAATACAGACGTAGAAGTGGTTGGAGCTGCATGTACAGGATCCTAAATAGTTCTGCTAGTGTTTTTGTCCAATGCTGAAGTTTTTACTTAAGTTTTTTGTAGCACATTTTCCTTCGCTTAAAATTTAGGACTAAAATTTTTTGAAGAATTTACTGTCAAGTTGAGCTGCATTAGTATCATAACTTCAGCATCTACTTTGCCAGTACAAGAAAGCGCAACCTGAAACACTGATAAAGTGCGTGGAACTTCCCCCCTGAACAGAAATGTTGACCTGGAGCATGTCCATGGCCACAAAATTGTCTACTTGGAATCCAAGTTTACCTTCAACCTTGGACTTTGCATGCATACCAAGTGAAGTGCAGGACATTTGTCTCACTGGGTACTAACAGGTTAAATGACAGCGTAGTGACTAATGTCGTTTCTCACAAAATGAAGTTCTGCATCAAGACCAATGAGCCGACGCACCTCGTCCTCGCTCAGCTAGAGGCTCACGCTGGGCCCCGCGCCCGCGGGCTGCAGGGCCAGGGGTGGCGGCGGCACCGGGCATGGGCAGCAAAGGTAGCAGAGCTAGCAGCTGGGGAGGGACCCCCAGACCACGGGCTCTGGAGAGGCGGCCCCGGCCCAGCCGCCCAAACCGCGCCGCCCCGCGCATGGCTGCCGCTGCCGCCGCGGAGGGGAGCCCGCCGCCCGCCGTGCGGCCACCCACCCCTGGCTCCGAGCCCCTCGCAGCCCCGAGCCGGGGGCGGTCACCCAGCTCATCGCACCGGCCCGTGACAGCCAGCCGCAGCTTCAGCGCGCCGCCGCCGCCTGCTCGGCGGCTGCGTCCACGGCTGGGGGCTGTCCGCGGAGGCGCGCCCGTGCGACCTCTGCCCCACTTAATGCCTCTTCTTAAGATGTTTCCTACTACATGTTTCTAACTTTGTAAGGTATGAAGTTTGAAGAGGCCAACTGAATAATGTTGAAAGCCACTTCTAGGCCTGAGTTCCCATAGGACCTACCCTCCAGGGAACAGGTAAAGGGCTGTTTATGTAATTCAACAATTGAACAGCCTCAGGTCAGTCAGCTGTGGTATTGTTTCCAGATGATGAAACACTGTGAACAGTGGCAAGAAAGGACAAGAAGGAATGCTTCAGGGTCACCAGATCATCAGAACTAACATGGATGGAGGAAAAGACCATGCACAACTGATATATCAGGACAGTAAGATTCTAGTCAGTAAAAACACAGCTAATGGGTGTAGTTGTACACACCTGTAGCCCCAGTTACTTTCAAAGCTAAGTTAGGAGAATCACTGGAGAGCTCCAGTGAGGAATCAGCCTGGGTAACAGTGAGATACCATGTCAAAACAACAGAAAGAACAATACAAAAAAATAACCCAGGTACATGGGCAGCCCTTAAGTTCTAAACAAGGAAATAAAAGATCTGACAGATTTTCAAGGAAGAAGAGACCTTGCAGGTTTATAAACTTTCCTTATATTTTCTGGACTTTATCTTTCTCTCTTCATTTGTTGAAAAGTTATACTTCCTGCTCTGGGAACTCTGTCCTTGCTTGGCTTTTCTACAGGGTTGTTACCTTTGTAAGCAGTTTCTGGCAACTCTTTCTGTTTGGTGGGTGGTCTGTAATCCTTTTTGTTCATAATAAGATGTAATTCGTTTTTCTGTTTGTCTTTTACCTTTGTTTTTAGTGTTTAAAAATTTTCTACATTGCAAAATAAAACATTACATCAAACTGCACTGAGTAATTGAACAGTTAATTAGTAATGTGAAAACTTGTATTTTTTAATCAATTTTTAAAGGTGCTATATGTTTAGATTTGGGGTTGTAATTAATGTGATAAAAGGGGATTACCATTTCCCTCATGAACATCTGTGCATTCATTTGGGGTATCCAGTGAGTCCTTCACCTACCTTTTCTATAATGTATCTTGTATGGTGTTGATCAGTATACCCTACTCCTGATCTGAAACGCCATATTCTGCATCCTTACAGTGTAAACTCTTGATCTGGAGCTTCTGTTGTTCTTCATTGGTCTTACTGTCCATTATTACACTGGTTCCACACATTTTAATTCTTGGCCTTTGTATTTCAATGGAGGTAGGGGAGATGTGTCCTTGTGTTGTGGGAGTGTCTTTTTTTGACCACGTTGAGCTTGAGTTGCCAGTAAGAAGCCTAATGAAAGAATTCAAATGGGATCTGCTGTGACTAAAGCAGAAAAGGATCTCCTGTCTATCCCCTGCCTCTCAAAGGTTGAGATTCTTAAAATCCTGCTATCAACAAAGTGAAATCTTCAGGCCGAGGAGGGAAAAAAAAGGAACACAGTTGTTGCTTTGACTGAAATTCACATGTTATGCCAGTACCAGCTGTATTGTTTATGTCATGTCTACGTATCAGATGATGGTCAGGCAGGAGTTCTAATTTCCTTAGAATTAAGATGTGTCATGTGAATGTTTCAATATCTCATGATGAATGTAATCATTACACACTGCAAATATAGTACCAAAAATTGAAAAGAAAAAAAAAAGCTTTCACTTACTGTGTAGTTGGGTTTAAAGCTGCACATGTGGGTGCAGGGGGTGAGACTATGCCTCTCTGCTGAGGGGTTTGGCAAAATGCCATTAACCCACCATCTTGACTCCAGCTCTCTGGTAAATTTCCTGAAGGAGGCTATCCCCTAACCCTGCCTGGGACAAGCCAGTAGTCATCCAGTACCCCTTGAAATGAAAGTCTAGGGTGCCAGGGGTCTTGCAGTTGCAGCCAGACAACTGCTACAAGAGTCAGGTAAGGTTATTACTGTGTAATCCCTGTGGGAGGAGTGGGCAGCTGGATGACTGAAATGTCCCTTAGTGACACAGGAAAGAAATGTAAGTGGTTCCCCTATGGTCTAGCATTTAAGATTCCTGTTTTTCACCCAGGTGGGCCATATTGAACTGGAAATCAGACTAGGTTCAACTACTGTTCCTGGATTGGTTGGTTTCGTTTTTCTTCCAACATGGAAGCATTTGCCAGAATTTTAGCTGCCCAGTACTAGAATGCCTGAGGCCAAATTGGAAATTTCCTCTCTGTTAGAATCTAGAGATATGGAAGCTAAGCAAACTCTGGGCCTTGTGTTTTCATTAAAGGGACAATTTTTGGTATAATCTAGTTTTATCTATCAATAACTGTATATTGATATCCACATTATGAATGTGACTAGTGCTATAAATATTGAAATATAATATTCAAGACTCATTGTGATCAGTATCCTTTGTGGAGGGCTAGGCTGACCCTAATCTCACCCTGGAGTATAGAGCAAATACAGGATAAGGGGCTGGGGATGAGAGGAGACAGTGGGGAGGGAAAAGATGACGGGTTCAGAACTGAACAGGTGCTGCCTTCCTTGGCAGGAACTGCTGAGAGGGCACAAGAGTAAGATGAAGTCTGAAAAGAGGTTGAAAGAGGAGGCGAGAAGCTGAGAGGCGATCACTAACAATTCAGCTTTCTCTGACCTTGCTGCTGTTTGTCTGCTTTGTTTGGCCTAGAGGTCAAGGGTCTTAGTTTCTCACTCCCAATCTGGGCTTGATACCCTCCCTCATGTATAGAACCAACTTCAAACTTTTAAATGACCCCTCTGTGTCAACACACACACTTCCCACTATAAAGAGAACCTAGTGAGCACTGTGGCATGTGCTTGTGCTCCCAGCACTTGAGAGGTTGAGGCAGGAGGGTGGCAAGTTCAAGGCCAGTCCAGGCAACTTAGGCACTTAGACTGAAAATAAGAAATTTTTAAAAAGAATGGTGGTGATGCAGATGTAGCTCAGTGCACAGGCCCTGACTTCAACAATTTCCAGTACTGACAAAAAAAAAAAAAAAGAAACAAACAAACAAACCTATTTAGCTTGCTAATTTGTTCTCTTAATCTAAGAAGATTTACACAGGGCTGAGGTCCTGTTTTCAGGACTGTACCACTACACTCATTGGTTCAACCATCCATATTTTCCTATTTTGGAAAATTGCTTCTACAATAACTTTATACCAATTAAAATAAAATACAATGGTTGCTAGTCCAGCATGTAAAGATTGTAGAAGTCACTTTCATCACACTTGTGGTGGTAATTATGTCCTTATGTTCTTGATGAGAGAATTAAGTCACAGAAAATCACTGTGAAAGAAAAAGCAGGATTTATTGCAAAATAAACAGCATAATGTGAAAATTCTTCCTTATGATAAAGGGCGACAAGAGCCAAGGTAGCTGCTGCACCAAATACAAGTTTAAATTTTATTTATATAATTTCTGTTAGGATATTCCACCTTTTGGGGCCCAATCAAGTCCTTTTCTGAGTCCTTTCAAATGTCAATAAGGAAAGGAAAAGACTGACATCAGTATTTGTGAAAAATCAAATGAAACCTTCCTAGGATCTCTTCAGAATCAGGCACGTTGGTTACCTTGGAGATTATATTGTTCCTAAATATGTTCCACAGTTAAAGTCTTACCCCAATCTGGGTAGATCTTAAATTTTATTTTTATTCTCTTTTATTGAAATGAGGGGGCTGTAGGCCATGGCAACTAGGAATGTGGAATGTCTAACTTTTTAAAAAAATAAATGGCTAACTGTGTGGTGCAGCTGTGCACATTTCTGACCTTAAGATTTCATTGTGCTCCTAATACAAAGTCAGTCATAGCACCCCATGATTCAATCACCATGGAAATGAGCATGCGAGGCCTTTGGAGGACAGTCTTGTTATAAATTATAATAGACTTGCTAATATCTAACTACATGTGTAACTGCCATTACTCTATTCCTCACAACAAGAAAAAACATGAGGCTGAATTCAATGGCATATGCCTGTAATCCCAGTGATTTTGGAGGCTGAGACAAGAGAATAACAAGTTTGAAGCTAGCCTGGGCAACTTATTGAGTCTCAATCTCAAAATAAAATTAAAATTAAAAAGGTTGGTGATTTAGCTTAGTGATAGAACACTTGCCTAGCATGGGTTCAATGGCCAGTACGACAAACAAACAAGCAATTTATCTTAGACTCAACAAAAAATTGAAGTTATAGATCAAACTGCTGTAAAAACTGGAAAGAAAAGTGAATACAGAGTCACAGCTTACCAGGCACAGAATCAGCTGCTGGAGCCAGTAACTGGTAGAGAAATTTGCAGAATATTTACTGATTGGTGGAGACTAATGGGTGTACTGGCATAAGAGATTAAAATTTCTGGGAGACCCAGTCCTAAGGAACTCCACACTCTCATAGGTTTTATGTTCAGGAACCCTACCTGGTTCTCAGGTGATAACCAGAGAAAACTTCCCTGAAGTTTGTGGCAATGGGAGGAGAACCATGGGTACCATGGATCCTTGCTTTAAGGATAATGTGAGATGGCTGTAGTCCTGTTGGTGAGAAATCTCTGAAACAGATTAATTAGAAATGGCAAAAATTGACATCCAAACCCTGGAAGGAGATGTGGCTTCAAAAGGGAAGAATCCCAGATAGGATGCGAGCATCTGTGAGGGCCAGGTAAGAGAGGACTGGAGGGCAAGTGCCTTTTCTTTGAGGTGTTGTGCCCCATCTTTGACTAAGCTGGTCTATAGGAAGGTCTAAACCCTTTTGATTTTGGAATACCACTGAGGCAAAGGAGTCTAACTGGTCTTAAATGGTGATTATCTTCTCTCAGATTTCCTTGAGGCTTTTTGAGAGCTGTTTATGTAGATGGGAGACTTGATATAAGGAGACACCACGTTCAGTGGTGCCTGTCCCAGCACTGGCCAGGATTCCCAGGGTGGACAGGAAGGGAATTAGTTGTAGTTCTCTCTTGGCCCTTACAGATGTGGGCCTCATACATAAGTTAGGGGCCATGCTTTATATGTGTACTCTCCGTGAGGCTACAAAATTCTTACTTCTCTACTGGAAAGACAAACCTACTAAATTCAGCCTACCTGTTCTTATCAAGATGTAGGAAGATCACTTTCCGTATTGTGCTGTACACAAGAGGTGTCTACAAGGGGTGCACTTGGAGCCCCTTTATATGACTGCAGAAACAGGAGAGCAAGCCAGCACCCTAAGAAAACTGAAGTGAACACAAAGACTAGTTCCAGTATTGATAAGGAAAGAAATGGCCTTACCAGATACCATCTTGATAACCCTGGGTTCTGTGGGGTCACTTTCTGTGAGAGCAATAGATTCCAGGCACCTCAACCCTTCATTGTTAAAGTCACAAGGTGAGACAGATAATGATTAGCCAGGGTTTTGGTGAGAGGCTATTCCCAAACTGGAAGAACATTCTTTCTGGGAACAGTTCACCTTCCATTATCCCCACTAACCACAGGTAGGGCATGGCTTAGTTGGAGAGTGAGGGTTAGGGCAGTTTTTTGCCAAATGCCCATCAATGCCACTTCTGTAACAAGTGCCAGGAGGGGTAATAGAGGCCCCTTTCGTAGGTTTGTGAATAGCAGAAGCAAACATTTAGAATTTTAATTTAGTATGTTTTCTCTTTTGGGCCCATTGCTCATCCTCCCAGTTAATAAAAACACAGAAGGCAGCCTTACGAGGTCTTTTTTTAAAAAAAAACTTTTGAAGCATTTAAAAAATATATCAGGAGCAGACTGGGAAATGAACTGGAGGTGGAGGAAGATCTGCCTTTCTCAGGAGTCAGGGTTCATATCAGTATAATTTAATTTCTATTCCTAGCAGGATTTTTCAGAGAAGGATCCCAGGTGTTGTTTGACCTGAGCTAGTTTGTTCATGGAAAAAAGGAACATGGGCATCTACTAATCCCTAAACCCCCATCACTTGTCAGATGACGTGTGTGTGTAACGGGATCAGGTAACTTGGAGGGAGGGGTGGGGGGAGGGAATAGAGTGTTGACCTGGGATGAACTGCTTTTGCAGCTCCCTAAGCTGTCTCTGTAGCAGAAAGTAGTGCCAGTAAAGAGGGGAGGGGCTTGAAGGTCGGTATGGTAAGTGCTCCTTTTTTGGGTTAGGGTCAGAGTCTAAGAGGCTAGATGTAGACTTTTCCTCTAGTAGGAGGACCTGATGGGTGGTACAGGTTTGACAGAGAAAGAGATGTGAGTGGGGAACAAAAAAGGCTTGGACATAGGGACCCTCTTGCCACTTGTCACTTCTCTGTGGATAGTTATCCTGATATAGGGTGTATGATCTATGGACCTCCAAATAATATAAAGGAAATATTATAACTCCCAACCTTCTAGATGTTCAAAATGCTGAGTTTGTGTTCTCTAAAATCTAAGAATAAATTCTAGGAACAATGGAGGTTAAGAGTAGGAAGAAGTTATTGAGAGAAAGAGCTTCTAACTAAGAGAGACCAAAGGGGGGCCTGGAAAGTGGGTTCCCAGCCGAACCTGCTTCTCAAAGGTATTTTATTGAGCAAAGCCACAAAGTGAGGCAGGTTCAAGGTGGGACAAAACTATAATCAACTAATAAGATTAAAAGTATAGTTGATTAGATAATCTTGATCAATGAGAAATAAAAAGGTGAGTATGACGTGAGATGAAACTATGGTCAACCAATAGGACTACAACTAGTATATTACTGAGGTAATATAGATTAAATGTGGATCAAATAGGGAAGCAAGCATACATGGATGAATAGGGATTTTCTGGAAAGGAATGGTCTAGGGAGGTTTTTTAAAAATATTTTTATTTTTATTTTTTTTCTTAAATTCTTTTATTGGTACATTGTAGGTATACAACACAATTACATTTCTCATTGGGAATTGTACCTTTACATGATGCATCTTGGTTCTTATTTTTTCCCCATTTCTAGCCCTCCCTTCACCCCCTCCACCCTTCCCTATTTACAAAGACTTTATTTCCATTTTTTCCATTTCTCATCATTTTTCCTTTTCCTTCTTTCCTTTCCCCTGCCTCTCCCACTACCCCTACCCCTTTGGACCTTTTCTTCCTATTTTGCATTATCAATTATTCATTCTAATCATTGGTACATTTTAGGTATACAATATAATGACATTCATCATTGGAAATTTGCACCTTTACATAATCTCTCTTGGTTCCCATCTTTCACCCTTGCCCAGCCCTCCCTTCAACCCCTCCATTTCTCCCTATTTACAAAAATTTTGTTCCTATTTTTCCATTTTCTCATATTAATTCCATTCCCTTCTTTCCTTTCCCTTAGCCCTCCCACTTCCTTCCCCTTTGTCCCTTTTCTTCCTATTTCACATTACCTATTACACATCTTAGTCCCCATTTACACTTTCAGTTTCTCACACCAGAGAAACAATTTGGTATGATCCCCACCCAAAATGATTAATGCCTATTTAGAATATCAGTCACTGCTGTTCATCCCTAAGGGAAGTATGTGGGTATAGTAGTTCCTCTTTTTCTTGAATCTTTGTCTTCAGTGAATGTGCCTTTGGCCACAATTTTCTTCTGTGCTTAGGGCCCAGCCCTACCTAACTGCCTCATATTTTCTAACTAATTTTGCTGTCTACAATAACCCCAATCATGGAGAATTTGAAAGTCAAATGTACTGAATTCAGACAATTGGCTTTTATTATCTAATTTATGAGGCCAAATGGTGAATGAATAGAAAATACAGAATTTGGGTTGAATATCTCCCTTTAGGCCGAGAGGCAAAAGTTTTTGAGAGGACAGTCCAAAGGAGAATTGGGTGGAATTTTGGAAATTTGGGAGCCCATGGCATCTGATAAGAGAATGGCTTGTATCAGGCATTCCCTGGACAAGACTGGAGACCCAGATGGATTCTCTAGTGGACATGGCCTGGCCATATCAGAGAAGGTGGCTTCCTGAGAGATTGGGCAGGAATCCCCACTTTAATTTCTAGGAAGTCCCCCTTGGTGTCCCAGGATAAAAGGCCTGCACCCCAAGTATAGATAGAGAGGAGGCTTAATAGAGCAGTTTAAATTGAGGAAGGCTAGGGGTGAGCAAAGTGGAATTTTACTGAAGGAGAAGTTTTTAGCAGAGAAGCAGTGCTGTAATTGTCCTGAGGTTAGGGGCATTTTGAGTACATAGTGAGAAGTTTAAGGCTAACAAAATAACAAGATACAGCTAGTATGAAAATAACAGGATACAGCCAGTAATGTTCTGTGGTTACATATATTGTGGTTATATTTAAGTACAAAACATCACCTCTTGGGAGGGGCTGTGGGGCTGCATGTTTCTGTGTAGGCTGAAACAAGGTAAGAGTCTGGGGTCTTTAAGGCTTAAAGATTTAATTTTTTGTGTTATTTCCCCCTTTTATCTCCTATAAAGGTGTAGCCTCATAGGGCCTCACTAGTTGCCAGGGGATGGTAGCCTGGGTAAGCTTTTACCAGTAGTTGGTGTACTGTTTGGTAAGAGCTTGAACCCTATTTTGAAGGAAGCCAGTTAATAGTCTAAACAAGCAGGGACCAAAGAGCAATATGAGTAATAGGCAGCTAAGGAGCCCAAGTAAGGGAAGGAGCCACACAGTCTAATTAAACCCAAAGAGGGACCAGGGGCCTCCTTGTGAGTTGTCTCTGAGGAGTTGGGCTCTTTTTCTTAATTTTAAACTTTTTTTTCATTAAATTTATTGATACATTTTAGGTATACAATGCAGTTACATTCATCATTGGGATCTTGTATCTTTACGTGATGTATCTTGGTTATTTTTTCCCCACTCCCCTGCCCTCCCTTCACCCCCCCCCGTCATTCTTCCTGATTTACAAAGAATTTGTTTCCATTTTTTCCTTTTCTCATATTTTTTCTTTTCTCTTCTTTCCTTTCCCCTACCCCTCCCACTTCCCCTACTCCTTTGGACCTTTTCTTCCTATTTCACAATATCATTAATTTTTAACTTTTGACATAAATATTTCAGATTGATTAATAAAATAACAGCATTCCACATTTAAAAACACACCAGTTTCTCTTTTTTCTGCAGTGAGGAGGTCTAAGGCTCACCTATTTTGGAGAGTTACCCCAGATAATGAATTAATTTGTTGTTGTAACATGGCCAGAGAATCTGCAATGTGGTACATGTCTGATGACAGTTCTTGGGATAACTTGTAGTGTAATCCTACTGAGGACCCAATTCCTTCTATCCTTATTCTCATCCTGGCAGCAATGCCAGCTCTTATCAAAATGGATGATAAGACAGCACTCTTTTTTCTGGGGTTGGGGGCTAAAGCTTGAGTTAACTTGGAGTCACCATAGATTGAGATTTCTGGGGTGAAGAACACATTTATGCAAATGTTTGGCCAGTTGGCTTTGAGGCATCAGTAGAATGCATCTCTGCACAGAAAGAAGACTCCAGGTGGGCTTCATTTGGCTTTGTTAGCAGTGAGGGTTAAATTTTTAGAGCACAGTGCAAGAGGTAGATTTCCTGGCAAGGTCTGATCAGTAAGAACTTTTGGACTGAAAACACAGGACAGGTTTGTGTATATGGAACTTAAACAGGTCCCCTTGGTAATGGGTCTAAGGAGTATTTATGTATTGTTATCAGGGTTTTTACATGGAGGAATCCAACCTGCTGGAATAGGGATTCCCTTATAGGTCTGTTTATGGAGGGAAAGGCACATCCAAGGAGACATTGTGGACAGTTTTGATAGCCTGGCTTTAAAGGCCAAAGGAGGTATTAAACAACCATTCAAGATAAAGTAGGAGGCCCTGTGGTTTGGTCAGCTGGCAAAAAACAGTTAAATCTATGTGATGGTATTATTGTTTAGCCTAACTATGTTTAATTATTTTAACTACTTGTTTTTGGATCTTTTAAACTTTTTTATTATTATTACAAGACCCAGGTCTGGGTCTTGTATTGAGTAGCTGTTTATAACCACCTACCAGCAGTTTGTCCTGTTTTTTAGTGAAATTGTTCTCCTTGGGCAATAATATGGCCGAAGATGTAACACCTTCCTTGGTATGTGCAGGGTAGAATTGAGTGAAAACAGCCATCTGACATGGTTCCATAAGGAAAGAACCTGGGGATGAATTTAGATTCCAATTCACCTATGTGATATCCTTTGTTATCATTGTTTCTCAGCAGGGAGTGTCTTGAGTAGAACCCTTATTAATCAAGAAGGAGAATAGGGTGAATGAGGTCAGGATATTGACAATAATCATAATATCTTGTGTTGTAAGTCACTGGCAGAGATGTTGGATAAAAGTTAGGTGTATAGGGTAAGCTACAAGAGGCCCTAGATAGAAGTTAGGCACCTGAAATAAATTGTAAAGCAGTTGGTTATGAGGGTTCTCTGGACAGGAGTCCAATCGCTAGGTTCAGTTATGGCAAGACCGGTGGCAAAGATTAGGGTTAGAAGACCTAGGAGTCCCAGAAACCAGTGATGGCAATGCATGGAACAGTCTTTTCATCCTGTAAATGATATCCTCAATCTTTTTTGTGTGTGTATCCTTTTATTGGTACATTTTAGATGTACAATATGATGACATTCATCATTGGAAATATGCACCTTTACATAATCTCTCTTGGTTCTTATTTTTTCCCCCTTCCCCTGCCCTCCCTTCAATCCCTCCATCCCTCCCTATTTACAAAGACATTGTTTCCTTTTTTTCATTTTCTCATATTAATTCCATTCCCTTCTTTGCTTTCCTGTACCCCTCCCACTTCCCCTTCCCCTTTGCCCCTTTTCTTCCTATTTCACATTATCTATTATAACTTTTAGTCATTATATACATTTTCAGTTTCTCACACCAGAGAAACTATTTGGTATTTAGACACGTGTCCTATTTATTTCACATAAGGTATGTCCTCAATGTGCATCCATTTAGCAATAAATGTCTCTAATTTCTCATTTTTTATGGCTGAGTAGTACTCCATTTTATTTTAAAAAACCACATTTTCTTTATCTAGTCTCCAGTTGATGGGCATTTGGGCTGTTTCCGAGTTTTTTCTTTTTTTTTTTTTTTTTTTGGTACCAGGGATCGAACTTGGGTCCTTGCACTTGCAAGGCAAACAACGGAACCACTGAGCTAAATCCCTGGCCCTGTTTCCAAGTTTTAGCTATTACAAACTGTGCTGCTATAAACATGGGTGCACATATATCACTGTGGTATGATTCTTTTAATTCTTTGGGGAAGATCCCCAGCAGGGGAATAGAGGGGTCAAATGGGACTTCCAGTCCGAGTTCTCCATACTGATTTCCACAGCGGTTGCACCAGTCTACACTCCTACCAGCAATGGAGCAGCATTCCTCTTTCCCCACAGCCCTACCAACATTTGTTATTGGTTGATTTCATGATAGCAGCCATTCTTTCTGGAGTGAGGTGGAATCTCAGCATTGTTTTCATTTGCATCTCTTGAATGACCAATGATGTTGAACATTTTTTCATATGTTTATTTGCCATTTCTACTTTTTTGTGTGAGAGATGTCTGTTCATATCAGATGCCCATTTTTGGATTGGGTCTTTCAATTTGGGAGGTCTGATTTTTTAAAATTCTTTATAGATTCGAGATAGCAGACCTTTGTCTGAGGGACCACTGGTGAAAATTATTTCTCACATTGTGGGTTGTCTCTTCACACTGCTGGTGGTTTCTCTTGCTGTGGAGAAGCTTTTTAGTAAGAAGAGATCCTACTTGTTGATTGTTTGTGCTAGTACACGGGCAACTGAGGTTTTGTTCATAAAGACTTTTCCTACACCAATGCCTTCAAGGGTTCTACCTAACCTCTGTTTCAGCCGGTCCAGCATTTCTGTTTTATTTAGATCTTTAATCCATTTCGATTTTAGTTGAGTGCATGGTGAGAGATATAGCTCTAGTTTTAGTCTTTGGCAAGTTGAAATCCAATTTCCCCAGCACCATTTGTTAAAAAAGCTATCTTTCCTCCAGTGAGGGTGTTTTAGCTCCTTTGTCAAAGATGAGGTGGGTGAGTGTGTCTGGAGCTGTTTCTGCATCCTCTAATGTGTCCCACTGGTCCTCAGGTCTGTTTCTTTGCCAGTACCATGTTGGTTTTATCACAGTAGCTTTGTAGTATAGTTTCAAGTTGGGGGTTGTAATACCCCCTTGTCATGTCTCTGTTACCTAGAATTGCTTTTGCTATTCTGGGTCTCTTCCTGTTCCAAATAAATTTTTGGATTGTTTTCTCAAGGTCCATGAAGGATGCTGCTGGGATTTCAATTGGGATTGCATTGAATCTATATAGCAATTTTGGAAGTATGGCCATTTTCACTATGTTGATCCTTCCTACCCAGGAGCAAGGGATGTCTTTCTATTTTTTGATAACCTCTCCAATCTCCTTTTTCAAAGTGCTATAGTTTTCAGAGAAAAGGTCTTTGATTTCTTTCGTTAGGTTGATTCCTAGGTATGTCAGGTTTTTTGATGCTATTGTGAAAGGAATTGTTTGCCCTATTTCTGTCTCAGTGAGTCTGTTGTGTAGAGGAATGCTATTGATTTTTGTGTGTTGACCTTGTATCCAGCTACTTTACTGAATTTGATTATTAATTCTAGAAGACTTTTGGTGGAGTTCTTGGGGTCTTCCATATAGAGTATCGTGTCATCTGCAAATAATGACAATTTAACTTCTTCAGTTCCTATCTTTATTCCTTTTCTTTCTTTCTCTTGTCTAATTACTGTGGCTAATGTTTCCAAAACTATATTGAACAGGAGCGGTGATAGTGGACATCCTTGTCTTGTTCCTGATTTTAGTGTGAAGGATTTCACAAGGATTTTTGACCATTTAGTATGATATTGGCTGTTGGTTTTTCATAGATGGCTTTTATCAGATTGAGGTAGAGACCGTCTATTTCAATTTTTTGTAGGGTTTTATCATAAATGCATGTTGGATTTTGTCACATGTTTTTTCTGCATCTATTGAGATGATCATATGGTTTTTGTCCCTGGATTTATTGATATAGTGTATTACATTGATTGATTTGCATATGTTGAACCATCCCTGCATCCCTGGGATGAATCTCACTTGGTCAGGGTGCATGATCTTCTTGATGATCTGCATTCTATTTGCCAGTATCTTACTAAGGATTTTTGCATCTATGTTCATTAGTGACATTGGCCTATAGCCTATAGTTCCCTTTTTCAGTTGGGTCTTTCTGTGCTTTGGGGATCAAGGTGAAGCTTGCTTCCAGTAATGAATTCAGGAGTATTGCTTCCCTTTCAATTTCGTTCAAGAGTTTAATCAGTAGTGGCAGTAGTTCCTCTCTAAATGTCTTGTAGAATTCAGCAGTGAAACCATCAGGACCTGGGATTTTCTTGGTTGGTAAGTTTTTGATTACATTTTCAGTTTCATTGATTGATACTGGGTTGTTTAGAATGTTTAGGTCTTCTTCATTCAACTTTGATAATTCATATGAATCTAGGAATCTGTCCATTTCTTCTGTGTTTTCCATCTTATTGTCATATAAGTTCTCAAAGTAGGTATTGATCCTCTGGATTTCTGCTGGTTCTGTTGTAATTTCACCCTTTTCATTCCTAATTGCATGGATTTGGGCCTTTTCTTTCCTTTTTCTGATAAGGTTGGCTAACGGTTTGTCAATTTTGTTGATTCTTTTGAAGAACTAACTCTTGGCTTCATTGATTTTTTGTATTGTTTTCTTAGTCTCCATTGCATTGTTTTCTGCCCTTATTTTTATAATTTCCTCCCTTGTATGAGCTTTGGGTTTGTCCTGCTCTTCTTTTTCTAGAAGCTTGAGGTTCAGCATCAGGTTGTTTAATTGGGCTCGCTCTGTTTTCCTAATAGGAGTATTCACTGCTATGAATTTCCCTCGTAAGGGTGCTTTCATTGCGTCCCATAGATTCTCATATGTTGTATTGTCATTATCACTTAACTGAAGGAATTGTCTGATTTCTTCTTTAATTTCTTCTGTGATCCATAGGTTATTCAGAAGTGTGTTGTTCAATTTCCATGCATGTATGAAGTTTTTGCAGTTTCTTTTCCTATTGATCTCCAATTTCATCACACTATGGTCTGATAATATACAGGGGATAACTTCAATTCCTTTGCACTTACTTAAACATGTTCTATGTGTGAGTATGTGGTCTATTTTGGAGAATGACCCATGTGCAGCTGAGAAGAATGTGTATTCTGATTTTGTGGGGTGGAAGACTCTGTAAACATCTGTGAAGTTCATTTTTTCAAGAGTTCTATTGAGTTCTAGTATTTCATTACTTATTTTTTGTCTAGTTAATCAATCTATTTGTGACAGTGGGGTGTTGAGGTCCCCCACTACAATTGTATTAGTGCACATATGACTTTTCATGTCTGTCAGTATTTGTTTTATATAGTTGGGCGCACTAGTGTTTGGTGCATAGATATTTATGATTGTCATCTCTTCCCCTTGGATTGTTCCCTTTACAAGGAATAGTGTCCTTCTTTGTGTCTTTTAGTCAGTGTTGGTTTGAAATCCACTTGGTCTGCAAAGAGGATAGCTACTCCTGTTTTTTTCAGGTTCCTGTTGCATGGAGTATTGTTTTCCACCCTTTAACTGTCAGTCCATGAGTTTCTCTTTGAATTAAGTGTGTTTCTTGTATGCAGCATATTGTTGGATCTTGCTTCTTGACCCATTGTGCCAGTCAATTTCTTTTGATTGGTGAGTTGAGACCATTAACATTGATGCTTATAACTGATGCTTATTGAATTATCATTGTCATGATGTTTTCTTTTTGTTTGGTTCTCCCCCTTTGCTTTTAATTTTTTGTTGTGCCTGGTGGATTCATTCTACTGTGCTTCCTGGGGTTGTACTCTTCATTGTCTTTTCCTATGATTTTGTCTAAAATTTTTTGGAATGCTGGTTTGGTATTCATGAGGTTCCTAAGGTGTTCTTTGTCATGAAAGTATCTTATTTCTCCATCCATTTTGAAAGAAAATTTTGCAGGGTACATCAGTCTGGGTTGGTTGTTGTTTTTCTTTAGGGCTTGAAATACATCACTCCAAGCTCTTCTTGCCTTGAGGGTTTGCATTGAGAAGTCTGCTGTGATTCTGATGGGCTTTCCTTTGTATGTGATTTGTTTCTTTTCTCTAACTGCTTGTAGACTTTTGTTCTGTTGAGTTTCTGGAATCTTAACAATTATATGGCTATGTGTAGATTTTTTTTGATCAAGGCTAGTTGGAGTCCTATATGCCTCGCTTATCTGTATGTCAAATTCTTTTCCCCTGCTTGGGAAGTTTTCTGCCATCACTTCTGTGAACAGTTTTTTTTATGCCATCTGCACTCTCTCCTGTTTCTTCATTGACTCCAATCAGTCTTATGTTATTCTTCTTTGCATCATCTAGCAGCTGCTGGATTGATTTCTCATGTTCCCTTACAATTTTAAAGAAATTTTTCTTTTCCTGGTCTCTAATTGCAATCTTATTTTCTATATCTGAAATTCTGTCTTCACATTGGCTCATTCTGCTGCATAGACTTTCAATGGAGTTTTTAATCTCCTGGAAATCTGTTTGCATCTGTTTTATGGATTCCATTTTTTTCCTATGTTGGGATTCTATCATTTTCCTTAGCTCCTCTATCTTTTTATCGGTATCCTCTCTAGATTTATTAATCATGTCTGCACTATGGGTGGAATCTCTATTATGTGAGAAATTATTTCTGATTTCATTTTTTCCAGATCCTCTTTCACTGCTAGTTCAGGGAGTCCATGTGGTAGAGTATCAGAGTGTTCCATCTCGTTTCCCTTGGGTTTGCTCTAGGTTATCTGAAAGTCTGGTTCTTTTTTTTTTTTTTTTAATAAACAAATTGACCAGAAATTCTTCAGCATGGTCTGGTGGTCCGGTGTCCTCTGCATCTTTGTAGTGTGGAATCGGGTGGGTGTACGGGGGGGGGGGGCAAGTGGATTGTTGCTGGGGCGTGGGCTGATTTGGTGTGTTCCTCATGACTCAGGACCTCAGTAGGGCGTGCACAGACCTGCCTGACTGTAACAGGCTGATTCGGTGTGTTCCGTGGAACTCTGAAAGTCTGGTTCTGAGGCTTGATTATGTGTCTTCCCATTTGTATGGGGTGGGGGCCTGCTGCTGGCACCCACGTGGCTCACTGCCTCTATTCTAGGAGCTGTGGCACACCTACCCAGAAGCCTCTTCCATGTTGGAAGCTGCAGCATGCCTACCTGGAAGCCTCCTCTGGGCTGGGAGCTGTAGCATGCTGACCCAGAAGCCCCCTCTGTGCTGGGAGCTGTGGCACGCTGACCTGGAAGCCTCTTCCATGCTGGAAGCCATGCCATGCCTACCCAGAAGCTTCCTCTGGGCTGGGAGCCATGGCACGCTGACCTGGAAGCCTCCTCTGTGCTGGGAGCTGTGGCACACCTATCCAGAAGCCTTCTCCATCTTGGAAGCTGTGGCACATCTACCTGGAAGCTTCCCCTGGGCTGGGAGATGTGGCACACTGACCCAGAAGCCTCTGTGCTGGGAGCTGTGGCATGCCTACCTGGAAGCCTTCTTCATGCTGGAAGCCACAGCACACCTACCTGGAAGACTCCTCTGTCCTGAGAGCTGTGGCATGCCTACCCAGAAGCCTCCTCCATCCTGGAATCCATGGCATGCCTACCCAGAAGCTTCCTCTGAGCTGGGAGCCATGGCAGGCTGACCCAGAAGCCTCCTCTGTGCTGGGAGCTGTGGCACACCTACCCGGAAACCTCCTTCTCACTGCAAGCTGTGGCATGCCTACCCAGAAGCCTCCTCTGGGCTGGGAGGTGTGGAACACTGACCTGGAAGCCTCCTCTGTCCTGGGAGGTGTGGCACACCTACCTGGAAGCCTTCTCCATGCTGGAAGCCACAACATACCTACCTAGAAGCTTCCTCTGGGCTGGGAGCCATGGCATGCTGACCCAGAAGCCTCCTCTGTCCTGGGAGCTGTGGCACACCTACCTGGAAGCCTCCTCCATCCTGGAAGCTGTGGCACATCTACTCAGAAGCTTCCTCTGGGCAGGGAGCTGTAGCAGGCTACCTGGAAACCTCCTCTGTGCTGGGAGCTGTGGCACACTTTGATATCCTCAGTCTTCAGCTATGTGTAGACTGGTCAGCTTCTGAGGTGACCAGAGTAGGGTGGTCAACTGAGAGTTGATCAGCAATTTTGAAGCCTGGGATGTCTGAGAGGCCTTTCATGGTGGAGTCACGTTTTGAGGGGGTTCTGTGACTCAGGATATGCTACCTACACTGGAGGGCTGGGCAGATAGGCCTTTTTGACATGGGTATGGTGGATGTAGGGAGCTATACCTATAACTGTGACAGCAGTGGGTGTGGCAAGCACAACATCACAACTGATCCTAGTCAGATCAGTTTAAGGTGTGTGGGGGGGTCTTTTTAAAATCTTTAACTCATACTGAATCTCCTGGCTGAAAGAGATGTGCTCGGTTTTCCATGGGGATGGGGGTTCTCCACAGCATAATTTTTTTTGTGTGTGTGTTTTTTAAAGAAGGTAAATCCATATTTATTTACTAGCGCTGTTAAAACATTACACAAAACAGAGCATAGTTTTATTGATTGGTGAGAAGATTTTTTTTAAAAACCACAGTTATAAATCTATATAATTATCTCTTAGGTGGCTCATGTCTCCTTGGAAATGTTTATCTGTAGGGGGATGTCTCCCATACATTATCTCATAAGGTGAGTAACCTGAGGACCCAGAAGTGCACCTGAGTCTTAGTAGAGCTAATGACAACATGTCTGACCAGCTTAAATCTGTTTCCTGGCAATACTTGGTCAAGACAGTTTTGAGGGTTTGACTCATGGGTTCTAATTTTCCAGAACTCTGTGGCCTATAGGTTGTGTGGAGATTTCATTTAATTTGTAGCATGTCAGAAAGACTTTGAACAGCTTCAGCCACAAAGGCATGCCCATTGTTATTCCTGACTGACAAAGGAGGTCCATATCTGGAATGACTTCCCAGAAAAGAAGTTGAAGGACTTCATGGGCTTTTTCTGTCTTGGTTGGTTTGGCTTCCATCCATCTAGAATAAGTGAAGACAGTGACCAATAGGTGTTTGTGTCTGAAATGGGCCTTCATCTCAGTAAAGTATATTTGTAAGTCTTCCAACAGGGATGTCACTGTGTGTTGCGTTCCTGGGGGTGGAAATGGTCTCTGGAGAGGATTATTGTAGGTGCAGGTTTTGCATCTTTGGTAGACTGTGGCACAGATAAAGGGGAGTCTTGCAATATAGTAGTATCTTTTAAAGAGATTTTATAATTTCATTTTTCCTAAGTGAGTCTTCTCATGGGTTTCTAAGACAAATGGATAAGCACTGTGAGAGGGGATAAAGATCCTGGTATCTGCCAATGTGTAGAGGCTCATTTTCATTCTAAGGGCCACTTGTTCATGGGCCCACATGTTTTCTTCTGGTGAATAACAATTGGGATTGTTGTTTGCATCAGGGTGTGTAGCCAGTGGTCCAAGACAGTCCCAGGATATAATTTTATAGTCTTAATGAAGGCTTTTCTTAAAAAGTTGACTGTCTGTAGGTCTGGTTTCTGGGTAGCCAACATGACTGTCCTTAAAAACCTGTAAGGGTGTGAGGACACTGGGTGTAGCCTGTTTGGCAGCTTATTTAGCCATCCAGTTGGCCAGTTGGTTTTCTTTTGTGATGAAGTCTTGTCCTTTTTGTCCTCAGGAGGGCATAATAGTCTCTTTTTGGGTGTTTTCAGATCCCTTCTAAGTGCTGAAGTACTTCTTTTTTATTTTTAAGCTCTTAGTCCTCACTGTTACTATATTGCTCTTTGGACATGAACAGTGGCAAAGGGATACTTTGAGTCAGTATAAATATTGACAGTCTTTCCTAGGGCCCATCAAAGGGCTCAGATGAGGGCCCAGAGCACTGCTCTCTGTGCTGACCATCGTTTAGGAAGGGGGCGTACCTCCATAATTTGATCTTCAGTATTGACTGCATATCTAGCCAGTCGTTTTCCATCTTGCATGAAACTGCTGCCATCAGTGAACAGGGTGACATCCAGTCGAGGCTATGGCTCCTTGATGAGATCAGGTTGCCTTGAGAGCAGTTTATTAGTGACCTCTTCACAGTCATGGTCTGGTTGGCCCTCTTCAGTAGGCAGAAAGGTGGCTGCATTTAAGGACTGTACAGTTTCCAGGGTAACTCTGTGAGGAGAAAAAAAAAGATAACTCTAGGATTCTCACAGAGTTGACTTTGATATTGGGCCATTCCTTCATTTGAGAGCCATTTGTGTCCTTGATTGTTCACCAGAGTCCTAACTGAGTGTGGAACTTTTACTTGAAGGCTTTATTCCAAGGTCAGTTTGTCTGCCTCTTTAATGAGAATAACAGCTCCTGCCAGGGTACTGAGGGAAGGGGGCCAGACTGCCATTGCACTGTTCAATTGTTTGGGCAGGTAGGCAGGCTACTGCCCTCTTCCAGGGTGCTACAGTTTGTTAGGACTCCCAGGGTTACATGTTTCTTTTTATGAACAAAGAGATTGAATTCTCGGCATACGTCTGGTAACCCTAAAGCAGGGATGCTGATAAGTAGTAATTTGATCTGTCTGAAAGCAGATTCTGGTGAGGGCAGTGTAGAGGGGCCTGGCTTTTTCAGCAAACCCCAGTAACCAAATCTTGTAGAATCCAGCTGCTCCCAAGAATTTATGTAGCTTCCTTCGGTTGGCTGGCCTGGGAAGGGAATAGATGACCTAATTAAAAAAAAAGACTGCACCAAAAACTACTAAAACTCCAAAAACTACTAAACATAGTAAATACATGGAAGGTGCAGAATGCAAAACCATCAGACAGAAATCATTAAATAAATATTTTACTTTTTTGTGCACTTGAGCTCACAAAATGTGGCATGTCACTGATTCCTTTGATCTCCTCAAGGCATATTTTATATTATCCTAATGCAAAATCCTTAGTTTTTTAAAATGCTAAACTTTTTTTTCTTAAATTCTTTTATTGGTACATTTTAGCTATACAACACAATTACATTTCTCATTGGGAACTTGTACCTTTACATGATGCATCTTGGTTCTTATTTTTTCCCCATTCCTAGCCCTCCCTTCACCCCCTCCACCCTTCCCTATTGACAAAGACTTTATTTCCATTTTATCCATTTCTCATCATTTTTCCTTTTCCTTCTTTCCTTTCCCCTGCCCCTCCCACTACCCCTACCCCTTTGGAACTTTTCTTCTTATTTTGCATTATCGATTATAAATTCATATCATTGGTACATTTTAGGTATACAATGTAATGACATTCATCATTGGAAGTTTGCACTTTTACATAATCTCTTTTGGTTCCCATCTTTCACCCTTGCCCAGCCCTCCCTTTAACCCCTCCATTCCTCCCTATTTACAAAGATTTTGTTCCTATTTTTCCATTTTCTCATATTAATTCCATTCCCTATTTCCTTTCCCCTACCCCTCCCACCTCCTTCCCCTTTGCCCCTTTTATTCCTATTTCACATTACCTATCATATATTTTAGTCCCCATTTACACTTTCAGTTCCTCACACCAGAGAAACTATTGGGTATTTATACATGTGTGTCCTATTTTCTTTCATGTAAGAGTATCACCTCAATGTGCATTCATTTAGCTATAAATGTCTCTAATTTCTCATTTTTTATGGCTGAGTAGTACTCCATTTTATTAAAAAAAAAACACATTTTCCTTATCCAGTCTCCAGTGGATGGGCATTTGGGCTGTTTCCAAGTTTTAGCTATCACAAACTGTGCTGCTATAAACATGGGTGCACATATATCACTGTGGTATGATTCTTTTAATTCTTTGGGGAAGATCCCCAGCGGTGGAATAGTGGGGTCAAATGGGACTTCCAGTCCTAGTTCTTTGAGGTATCTTTATACTGATTTCCATAGTGGTTGCACCAGTCTCCACACCCACCAGCAGTGGAGCAGGGTTCCTCTTTCCCCACAGCAACACCAGCATTTGATATTCGTTGATTTCATGATAGCAGCCAATCTTTCTGGAGTGAGGTGGAATCTCAGCATTGTTTTCATTTGCATCTCTCAAATGACCAGTGATGTTGAACATTTTTTCATGTATTTATTTGTTATTTCTACTTCCTTGTCTGAGAAATGTCTGTTCATTTCAGATCCCCATTTTGGGATTGGGTCTTTAAATTTGGGAGGTCTGATCTTTTTAAGTTCTTTATAGATTCAAGACAGTAGACCTTTGTCTGAGGAAAAGCAGGTGAAGATTGTTTTCCCACATTGTGGGTTGTCTCTTCACACTGCTGGTGGTTTCTCTTCCTGTACAGAAGCTTTTTAATAAGAAGAGATCCCACTTATCAATTGTTTGTACTGGTTCGTGGACAACTGAGGTTTTGTTCCTAAAATCTTTCCTACACCGATGTCTTCAAGAGTTCTACCTAACCTCTGTTCCAACTGGTTCAGAGTTTCTATTTTAATATTTAGATCTTTAATCCATCTCGATTTTAGTTTAGTTCATGGTGAGAGATACAGGTCTAGTTTTAATCTTTGGCAAGTTGAAACCCAATTTTTCCAGCACCATTTATTAAAGAGGCTATCTTTCCTCCAGTGAGGGTGTTGGGCTCCTTTATCAAACATAAGATGGCTGGGTGTGTCTGGCATTGTTTCTGCATCTTCTAATCTGTTCCACTGGTCCTCAGGTCTGTTTTTTTGCTAGTACCATGCTGTTCTTATCACAGTAGCTTTGTAGTATAGTTGCAGGGTGGGGATTGTGATACCCCCTGCCATGTCTCTGTTACCTAGAATTGCTTTTGCTATTGTGGGTCTCTTCTTGTTCCAAATGAATTTTTGGATTGTTTTCTCAACGTCCGTGAAGTATGCTGCTGGGATCTCAATTGGAATTGCATTGAATCTATATAGCAGTTTTGGAAGTATGGCCATTTTCACTATATTAATCCTTCCTACCCAGGAGCAGGGGATGTCTGACCATTTTCTGATAGCATCTTCAATTTCTTTTTTCAGAGTGCTATAGTTTTCAGAGAAGAGGTCTTTGATTTCTTTCATTAGGTTGATTCCTAGGTATTTCAGCTTATTGGATGCTATTGTGAAAGGAATTATTTGCCCTATTTCTCTCTCAGTAAGTCTGTCATTTATGTAGAGGAAAGCTATTGATTTTTGTGTGTTGACCTTGTAACCAGCTACTTGACTAAATTTGGTTATTACGACTAGAAGACTTTTGGTGGAGTTCTTGGGGTCTTCTATATAGAGTATCATGTCATCTCCAAATAATGACAACCCAACTTCTTCATTTCCTATCTTTATCCCTTTTATTTCTTTCTCTTGTCTAATTGCCATGGCTAATGTTTCCAGAACTATATTGAAGAAGAGTGGTGATAGTGGACATCCTTGTCTTGTTCCTGATTTTAGTGTGAAGGATTTCAGGTTTTGACCATTTAGTATGATATTGGCTGTTGGATTTTCATAGATGCCTTTATCAGTTTGATGTAGAGACCATCTATTCCAATTTTTTGTAGAGTTTTTATCATAAATGCATGTTGAATTTTGTCAAATGCTTTTTCTGTGTCTATGGAGATAATCATATGTTTTTTCTCCTTGGCTCTATTGATATAGTGTATTACATTGATTGATTTGCATATATTGAACCATCCCTGCATCCCTGGGATGAATCCCACTTGATCAGGGTGTATGATCTTCTTGATGATCTTCTGAATTCTATTTGCCAGTATCTTACTAAGGATTTTTGCATCTGTGTTCATTAGTGAGATTGGCCTATAGTTCTCCTTTTCGGTTGGGTCTTTCTCTGCTTTGGGGATCAAGGTGATGCTTGCTTCTAGGAATGAATTTGGGAGTATTGCTTCCCTTTCAATATCATTGAAGAGTTTAAACAGTAGCGGCAGTAGTTCCTCTCTAAATGTCTTGTAGAATTCAGCAGTGACACCATCAGGGCCCAGGCTTTTCTTAGTTGATAAGTTTTTAATTATGTTTTTAATTTCATTGGTTGATATTGGGTTGTTTAGAATTTTTAGGTCTTTTTCATTCAGTTTTGGTAATTCATATGTATCTAGGAATCTGTCCATTTCTTCTGTATTTTCCATCTTATTGGAGTATAGGTTCTGGAAGTAGGTATTGATGATCCTCTGGATTTCTGCTGGGTCTGTTGTAATTTCACCCTTTTCAGTCCTAATTGCATGGATTTGGGCCTTTTCTTTCCTTTTTCTGATAAGGTTGGCTAAGGGTTTGTCAATTTTGTTGATTCTTTTGAAGAACCAACTCTTGGCTTCATTGATTTTTTTGTATCATTTTCTTAGTCTCCATTGCATTGATTTCTCCTCTGATCTTTATAATTTCCACAGTTGTATGAGCTCTGGGGTTGTCCTGCTTTTCTTTTTCTAGAAGCTTGAGGTACAGCATCAGGTTGTTTAATTGGGCTCGTTCTGTTTTCCTAATATGCGTATTCACTGCTATGAATTGCCCTCATAAGACTGCTTTCATTGTGTCCCATAGATTCCGATATGTTGTATTGTCCTTGTCATTTAATTGAAGGAACTGTCTGATTTCTTCTTTAATTTCCTCTATGACCCATTGGTTATTCAGAAACGTGTTGTTTAATTTCCACGTGTTTATGAAATTTTTAGTTTCTTTTGCTATGGATCTCCAATTTCATCACACTATGGTCTGATAATATACAGGGGATAACTTCAATTCCTTTGCACTTACTTAAACATGTTCTATGTGTGAGTATGTGGTCTATTTTGGAGAATGACCCATGTGCAGCTGAGAAGAATGTGTATTCTGATTTTGTGGGGTTGAAGACTCTGTAAATATCTGTGAAGTTCATTTTTTCAAGACTTCGATTGAGTTCTAGTATTTCATTACTTATTTTTTGTCTAGTTAATCAATCTATTTGTGACAGTGGGGTGTTGAGGTCCCCCACTACAATTGTATTAGTGCACATATGACTTTTCATGTCTGTCAGTATTTGTTTTATATAGTTGGGCGCACTAGTGTTTGGTGCATAGATATTTATGATTGTCATCTCTTCCTCTTGGATGGTTCCCTTTACAAGGAAGTAGTGTCCTTCTTCATCTCTCTTAATCAGTGTTGGTTTGAAATCTACTTGATCTGCCAAGAGGATAGCTACTCCTGCTTTTTTTCAGGTTCCTGTCACATGTAGTATTGTGTTCCACCCTTTAACTTTCAGTCTATGAGTTTCCTTTTGAATTAAGTGTGTTTCTCATATGTAGCATATTGTTGGATTTTGCTTCTTGACCCATTCTGTTTCTTTTGATTGGTGAATTGAGACCATTAACGATGATGGTTATAACTGAAACATATTGACTTATCATTGCCATGACTTTTTCATTTTCTTGGGTTCTTCCCCTTTTCTTTCAATTTCTTGTCATGCCAGATGGGTTCATTCTGCTTTGCTTCCTGTGGTCGTGATCCTCAATGTCTGTTCCTAGGATATTGTGTAAAATTCTTTGGAGTGCTAGTTTAGTATTCATGAAGTTCCTAAGGTGCTCTTTGTCATGAAAGTATCTTATTTCTCCATCCATTTTGAAAGATAATTTTGCAGGGTACATCAATCTGGGTTGGAGGCTGTTTTCTTTTAGGGCTTGGAATATGGCACTCCAAGCTCTTCTTGCTTTGATGGTTTGTGTTGAGAAGTCTGCTGTGACTCTGATGGGCTTTCCTTTGTATGTGATTTGTTTCTTTTCTCTAACTGCTTGTAGAACTTTGTTCTTCTGTTGTGTTTCTGGAATCTTAACAATTATATGGCTATGTGTAGAATTTTTTTGATCAAGGCTATTTGGAGTCCTATATGCCTCACTTATCTGTATGTCAAGTTCTTTTCCCCTGCTTGGGAAGTTTTCTGCCATTATTTCTATGAAGAGATTTTTTATGTCATCCGCACTCTCTCCTGTTTCTGCATTGAGTCCAATCAGTCTTATGTTATTCTTCTTTGTATCATCTAGCAGCTGCTGCATTGATTTCTCATGTTCCCTTAGAATTTTGTAATAATTTTTCTTTTCCTGGTCACTAATTGCAATCTTATCTTCTATATCTGAAATTCTGTCCTCACATTGGCTCATTCTGCTGTGTAGACTTTCAATGGAGTTTTTCATCTCCTGGAAATCTATTTGCATCTGTTTTATGGATTCCATTTGTTTCCTATATTAGGATTCCATCATGTTCCTGAGCTCCTCTCCAGATTTATTAATCATGTCTTGCACTAGGAGCACACTCTCTCCTGTTGTCTGAGAAATTATTTCTGATTTCATTTTTTCCAGATCCTCTTTTGTTGCCAGTTCAGTGGGTCCAGGTGGTTGAGTATCAGAGTGTTCCATCTCATTTCCCTTTGGGGTTGCTGTAGGTGATCTGGAATTCTGGTTTTGAGACTTATTTTCATGTTTTCTCATTTCCACTTGGGGGTGGGGTGGGGGTTTGCTGTTGGCACCCATGCGGCTCACCTCCTCTGAGCTGGGAGAGGTGGGCCAGGGACCAGGTGTGGTGGTAAGGATGGTGGCCAGTAAGCCCCTTCCTCTGCACCAGGAGAAGTGGAATGGTGGCTCAGAAGCCCCTACCTCTTGTCAGGAATTCTTTAAATGCTGAGAACTTGATTAGCTCCAGTACAATGGTCTGGTGGTCCAGTGTCCTCTGCATCTTTGTAGTGTTGAACCAGGTGGCTGTACAAAGAAGAGACCAAAGGAAAGGAGGGGGGGGTGCCATGGATTGCTGTCAGGGTATAGGCTGTTTCAGTGTTTTCAGCATGACTGGTTACCTCCAGACGGTGTCTGCAGACCTGCCTGTCTGCAGGGGGCTGATTCAGTGTTTTCATCATGACTGGTGACCCTGGGACCGTGTCCCCAGACCTCTATGTCTGAAGCGGGCTGATTCAGTGCTTTCAGCATGACTGATGACCTGAGGACCATGTCCACAGACCTGCCTGTCTGCAGTGGGCTGATTCGGTGTTTTCAGTATGACTGGGGACCTCGGTGCCTCATCCACAGATGTGCCTGTTTTCAGCAGGCTGATTCAGAGTTTTCACCATGAGTGGTGACCTCGGTGCCTCATCCGCAGACCTGCCTGTCTGCCTCAGACTGATTCAGGGTTTTCAGCATGACTGGAGACCTCAGGACCGTGTCCGCAGACCTGCCTGTCTGCAGCGGGGTGATTTCGTCTTTTCAGTATGACTGGTGACCTCGGGACCGCATCCACAGGACTGCCTGACTGCAGCAGGCTTATTCGGTGTTTTCAGTAGGACTGGCAACCTCAGGACCTCGTCCGCAGTGCTGCCAGTCTGCAGTGGCGTTATTCACTGTTTTTAGCATGATTGGCAACCTCAGTGCCACATCCGCTGTTCGGCCAGTCTGCAGTGGGCAGATTCATTGTTTTCAACATGACTGGTGACCTCGGGTCCACGTCCCAGACCTCTCTGTCTGCAACGCACTGATTCAGGGTTTAAAGCGCGACTGGTGACTTCGGGTCCGGGTCTGCAGACCTGCCTGTCTGCAGCAGGCTGATTTGGTGTTTTCAGCGAGACTGGTGACCTCGAGTCTGCATCCACAGACCTGCCTGACTGCAGCAGGCTGATTCCGTGTTTTCAGCATGACTGGTGACCTCAGGACCATGTCCACAGACCTGCCTGTCTGCAGCTGGCAGATTCGATGTTTTCAGCATGATTGGTGACCTCGGTGCTGCGTCCATTGCCTTTCCAGTCGGCAGTGGGTGGATTCAGTGTTTTGAACGTGACTGGTGACCTCAGTGCCTCATCCGCCATCCTGCCAGTCTTCAGGGACAGATACGGTGTTTTCAACATGACTGGTGACATCGGGTCCTTGTCCGCAGACCTCCCTGTCTGCAACGCACTGATTCGGTGTTTAAAGTGTGACTGGTGACTTCGGGTATGGGTCCGCAGACCTGGCTGTCTGCAGCAGGCTGATTCGGTGTTTTCAGCATGACTGGTGACCTCAGGACTGAGTTTGCAGACCTGCCTGTCTGCAGCGGGCTGATTCGGTGTTTTCAGCATGACTGGCAACCTTGGTTCCGCGTTTGCAAACCTGCCTGACTGCAGTGGGCTGATTTGGCGTTTTCAGCATGACTGGTGACCACGGGTCTGCATCTGCAGACCTGCCTGACTGCAGCAGGCTGATTCCGTGTTTTCACCATGACTGGTGACCTCAGGACTGAGTCCGCAGACCTGCCTGTCTGCAGCGGGCTGATTCGGTGTTTTCAGCATGACTGGCCACCTTGGTTCCACGTTTGCAAACCTGCCTGACTGCAGTGGGGTGATTCGGTGTTTTCAGCGAGACAGGCCACCTCAGGACCGTGTCTGCAGGCCTGCATGTCTGCAGCAGCCTGACTCAGTGTTTTCAGCATGACTCGTGACCTCGGGGCCATGTCCACATACCTCCGTATCTGCAAAGCACTGATTCGTTGTTTTCAGCAGGACTGCCGACCTCGGAGCCATGTCCGCGTACCTACCTCTCTGCAGCGGGCTGATTCAGTGTTTTCAACAGGACTGGCAACGTCGGGGCCTCATCCGCAGTCCTGACTGTCTGCAGTGGGCTGATTTGGTGTTTTCAGTGAGACTGGTGACCTCGAATCTGTGTCCACAGACCTGCCTGACTGCAGCAGGCTGATTCCATGTTTTCAGCATGACTGGTGACCTCAGGACCATGTCGACAGACCTCCCTGTCTGCAGTGGGCGGATTCTGTGTTTTCAACATGACTGGTGACATCAGGTCCTTGTCCTCAGACCTCCCTGTCTGCTATGCACTGATTTGTTGTTTACAGCATGACTGGCAACCTCGAGCCTGCTTCCGCAGACCTAGGAACAACCTAGGATACAAAAAACATGATGTATAAAAGAAAAAAAATTGATAAATGAGATTCCATCAAAATTTTGAACTTTAAATGACATCATTAAAATGAAAAGTAGTCCTTAAACAGACCATATTTACAATGCATATAACCTATGACCAGAATATATAAAGAATTCTTAGAGCTCATTAATAGACAACCAAATTAAAATGTAGACATAAGAAGATGATAAATAGCCAGTACAGCACAAGGAAAGGTGTGCAACTCTAGAATCAGAAAAATGCTAATCAGTACAATAACAAGATTGAATTATACACTCATTAGGGAGATGAAGTTAAAAGTTTTAAAAGCCTTGTCATGACTTTTTCTTTTTGTTGGATTCTCCTCCTTTGTGTTTGATTTGTCACGCCCAATGGATTCACTCTGCTGGGTTTCCTGGGATTGTGATCCTCATTGTCTTTTCCTAGGGTATTGTCTAAAATTTTTTGGAGTACCAGTTTGGTATTCATGAAGTTCCTGAGGTGCTCTTTATCATGAAAGTATCTTATTTCTCCATCCATTATGAAAGATAGTTTTGCAGGGTACATCAATCTGGGTTGGAGGCTGTTTTCCTTTAGGGCCTGAAATACATCACTCCAAGCTCTTCTTGCCTTGAGGGTTTGCATTGAGAAGTCTGCTGTGATTCTGATGGGCT
Source organism: Heterocephalus glaber (assembly GCF_053883595.1). Lineage (NCBI taxonomy): Eukaryota > Metazoa > Chordata > Mammalia > Rodentia > Bathyergidae > Heterocephalus > Heterocephalus glaber. The sequence goes on along the minus strand of NW_028258143.1, from coordinate 29,737,707 downwards.
TTCCTTTATATGTGATTTGTTTCTTTTCTCTCACTGCTTGTAGAATTTTATTCTTCTGTTGGATTTCTGGAATCCTAACTATTATATGCCTATGTGTAGATTTGTTTTGATTAAGACCAGCTGGAGTCCTATATGCCTCACTTATCTGTATGTCAAGTTCTTTTCCCCTCCTTGAGACGTTTTCTGCCATCACTTCTGTGAACAGATTTTTTATGTCATCTTCACTCTCTCCTCTTTCTTCATTGACTCCAATCAGTCTTATGTTATTCTTCTTTGCATCATCTAGCAGCTGCTGGATTGATTTCTCATGTTCCCTTACAATTTTAAAGCAATTTTTCTTTTCCTGGTCACTAATTGCAATCTTATTTTCTATATGTGAAATTCTATCCTCACATTGGTTCATACTGCTGTGCAGACTTTTGATGGAGTTTTTAATCTCTTGGAAACCTGTTTGTATCTGTTTTATGGATTCCATTTGTTTCCTATGTTGGGATTCCATCATGTTCCTCAGATCCTCTATTTTTTTTAATCTATGTCCTCTGTAGATTTATTAATCATGTCTTGCACCATGAGCAAAATCTTTGCTGTTATCTGAGTAATGATTTCTGATTTCATTTTTCCCAGATCCTCTTTTGTTGCCAGTTCAGAGAGTCCAGGTGGTTGAGTATCAGATTGTTCCATCTTGTTTCCCTTTGGGGTTGCTGTAGGTGATCTGGAAGTCTGTTTTTGAGGCTTATTTATGTGTTTTCTCATTTCCATGGGGGGGGGTGCTTCTGGCACCTGTGAGGCTCACCTTCTCTGCCCTGGGAGCCTGGGATGGCCACAGGGGAGCTTCCTTCAGGGTGCTGGGACTGGCTGAGCTTCTCTGTCCTGGGAGCCTGGGATGGAGGCAGGAAGCTTCCTTCCAGGTGCTAGGACCGGCTGAGCTTCTCTGCCCTAGGAGCCTGGGAAGAAGGCAGGGAGGACATTGTTATATTTGATCTACACATTTATCCATAAGTAAGAGGACTTTTATTTTCATTTAGTTCCCACCCTAGTTTGGAATCAGTTTATATTAACCTCAAAGAAAAAGTCAGTATGATTTGTTTACTTTTCAAATTTGAACAATTCATTTAAATTTTCCTGTAAAATTCTCTGGGAGTACTCCCTGTTTAGAATACTTTTTTGAAATTTTCCTCTATGATTTTTAAACTTAAGATGTCTAGCAATTATTAGTTGATTTTACTACTATTTTTTCTTTTCTATGAAAACATGTTTTTCACATTAATTTTAATTTGTTTGTTTAAAACTATGTATAGTGGATTTGTATAATTTTATCTATCCTTTCATTTGTAGAATATGTGTTCTCCTTATTAATAATGAATTTTTGAATGTTTCTTCCTTCTTTAAAATTGACCAACATAGTTAAAGTTGTATTCAACATCCTTTAAATAAAAGAATCAGCTTTTCTGATCAAATAGTGTATACTGTCATAATATATTTTATGTAATATATAAAATAGTATATTCTATTTTATTAATGGCTGCTTTTTTATTAATGAATTCTTCCTTTATATTTATCATGTTCTCTAGCTTCTTAAATTATTGTGAAAGTATTGATATTTTCCAGTCTTTTTGTTTATTAATCAAATACTACAGGCTATACATTTGTTTTGGGGCATCATTTTAACTTAATCTAACAGGTTATAAAATCTAATGATCTCATCATTTTTCACTTGTGCATAGTGCTAATTGCAATGATTTCCTTCTTAGTGTAGGAACTATTTACCATAGTATTTAAAAATTTTTCATGAGAATAAAAAAGTTTTAACTATTATTTTTAAATTTTCTTACACATGGGGACAGCTTATCTTCCTCAGAAGACAATACACTTACTAATTAACTCATCATCCTTGGAGAAAGAGCTAATAAGTAGCATGTGGTCGCCCTGTAATGCAGTGAGAAACTCTGCATGCTTTTTGTCTTCTAGCTCAAATTTAATCTTAGCTTCTTTTTTCTTCATTTTCTATTTGCTCCTCCTGTATATGCTAGTTATGAAAAATAGAGTTAGCAGGATTTAGTAGGCTGTCAGTGGGAGTTCCAGGTTCTGAAGACTTTTTTCTGAACACAATGTCTTTTTAGTACCTGGAGCTAACTGGAAGAAATCTGTCTCTAAGGAGCACTCAGCCCTCAGTAGAGTTGGTGTGTGTGGGGGTCAGTAATAATATGCTTTTGCCTAGACTCCTTAAGGCACTCAAGAAATGTCTTTGGTTTTTCATTTGGGTCCTAATCAATGGTAACCAGTTTACTATGGTTAACTAGTTTGATTTTCTTGGCTTTTGGCACTTCTAGAATGCCAATTATAAAATATCTGCATTTTTATATATCCTTATGGTCATTATAATCCCCCTTTGGACATCTATGGCTACATCTTTATCTAAAATATGTAATCATTCAGCATAACATATGGCTCCTGTGGTTATACAAGATCTTTCTAAATCTGTAACAGTCTGTCCCAAAATATTATTGACATCCTTCCAAGATACTTCATAACATGAGCATGTTAGAAAGCTTGTATATGTTTTTTAAGGTCATCTGAAAAACTACCCAAATCCTGTTTAATATTCTGCATAGAGAAATGTTGTTCAGCTCTAATTGGTGCAAACCTATTTAGTAGCTCTTGAAGAGGGTACAGGTATGTCAGTGGGGCTGGAGCATCTGCTGGGACCTTGAGTAAGGAGAAATAGGTACCTTTTTGTCTGAGTTCTGACCATGAGTGCTATTCCTGTTGTTAGGAGTTGACTCAAGAGATAAAAAGTCACCCAAACAAGGGACATCCTCTGATTAAGAAGTGCTATCACATTTAGGTCTAGTTTTCATTGGGAGCATAATTAAGAATTTTTCTTCCAATAAGGTAAAGAAAGCTTGTACATAAAATACTTTTTTACCACTTTCCTGCCTTTTTACAAAAGATAACTAACTGGAGTGTAATATAAGTCTCTTTTCTTCATTATCTGGGTATCAAACATATCCCAGTTGGGTAGGATGCATCTGAGAGTAGAATAACAGGAAGCCAACTGAGAATTACCCATCTGCTAGGAAAAAGAAGAACAGCAGCTCAAAAAGTATCCATTTTCTAAGAAAAAAAGAAATGGACTGCTGGGAAGAGGAGCTGGCATCCCTTTTAGCGCCACTGCAGTGTAGGAATCAGCTGAGACCTGTCTTGCCCGAGTCCTGCACTGGAGGTTGCTCAATCACCATCACTGGCTTTTGTGCTCACTGGGGACTAACAGACTCATGATACCTCTCGCCAAATGACATATTAGCTTATATTCTGTGAAACACCCACAGGGAATGCATCCGAGAGGCAAACTAATGAAAACCTACTAAGAATTACCATCTGTGAGGAAGAAAGTAAACTTGTAGGTAAGCAAAAAGCCATCACTTTTTCTCTGCCTATATCCTAGGAATCAAGTGCAGTGTGTCTTGCCAGAGTCCTGGAGCTAAGAGGTTAGCATGCTGATTAGTCTCTACTACTCCTCTTTTCGTAACTAATGGACACTTCAGAATCCCCCTCATGAAGGTATGCACTAGTATCCACCCTGTCTCTGTCTTGTGAGGACAGGGGTCTGCCACTCATGTCCCAGTGTACTGACTGATGTAAACCATCTATGAAATAAATACCCAAACATGATAACAATCTTTGAATCCACTAGCACATAAACCAGACTTAATCAATACTCTCTACGGAACCCAAAACAATCTCAAAGCAGGATTATCACAGCAAAGTAAGCAAAGCTATTAACAATATGCCATATTTTTAAGAAAAGCTTCATTATTCTACAAAGTGGTCACAGAAAAAACAAAAGTGCAAAGGCTGAGGAACAGACTCATGAAGATAACACCACAAAAGTGCAACGGAAAGAAAACAGGCAGCAATCTTCATGAACACAACAGTCAAGACCATCATACTGACTATAAATTACCTTACCCAAGACATAAATTCTTGTATACATGGGAAAAATTCCACTCCCATGAACTGTTGCACTCCCAGAAACTCTTGCATAAACACAAGAAAAATGACGTCTTGTAGTCCTAACCTGAGAGGGATGGAAAGAGAGCATGGGAGTCTAATCTTAAAACTCACTGAAGTAGCAATCCCAGTCATGACACCGAACAGATATTACAGGGAAGCCAAGTCCTGATCTAGGGGGGAACCAGCCCCTCACTTCTTCGTCTTTGTTTCTTTGAGGCCTTAATGAAAGAATTCAGTCAAGACACAGGCAGTGCAGAAATATAGCTACAATTTATTGTAAAGTAGATACAGTGAAAATTACACCTGCAAATGAGAAGGTAGAAAGTGATACAAATGCATCAATCACAAATGCAAGTTTGGATACCTTCTTATGTACACACAAGTTACTTCTGAGGTTTAGGAAATTATGATACTTACCAACATTTTTAATTAGAAATTATTTTGGAATTGCAAAATGCCTTTCTGTTTCTCTTTGATGGTCAATGTTTCATCAGGGGCTTTAATCATGTAATGGATTAACAAAGGACAATTTGAGAAACATAAGTTCTTTTTTGAAACCAGGTCCAGGCCAAGGCAAGGAGGTCTTTAAAGATCATGTTTTTTACTGAAATCATTGGGCTGTAGGCTATGGCAAACAGGGACGCAGTGTGCCTTTTTCTGGAGTCAGATAGCCAGGTGGCCAGGTGTCAGAAGGAATGTGCACAACTAACAACCTTAAGACGTCATCATGATTTGTGGAATCACTCTAGGTTTGAGCCCTAATAAATGATTATAAATGTATTGTACAAAGAAGTCTTTAACTACTGGCAATGCATGGTATTTTGAAATCCCTTCCCTTTGTTCCTCTGGCTGTTAATGTCTAACTCACTGCCTAAGAACAAGAGTCTGGGAGAAAACAACCTGCCTTGTCATGTTTAGTGAGAAAATATGGATTAGACAGCCAGAAATATTTTGACTATTAAAAAACAATCTGGGAGTCGTGTGGAACACCCCAATCCAGCCCAGTTCAGACAGGCAGGTCTGCAGATGCCATAGCAAGGTCGCAAGTCGCGTGGAACATTGATCCAGCCCATGCTCCAGCAGCAATCCACTGGAGACACACACACACACACACACACACACACACACACACTCTCCTCTGTATTGCCACCTGGTTCCCCACTACAAAGACGCAGAGGACACCAGACCACCAGACTACTGTACTGGGTAAGTTAGAGTCATCATCACCTCCCATCAGGACCAAGGCTATCTTCAGGGGAAGGGCAGCTGGAACCTAGAATACAACCCTGCAGAGTTCAACCCTACAGGAGGACAGGGAGCTCAACTTGGGACTTGCAGCCAGAAATCTCCCTGAATCTCACAGGTCTGCGACTGGCTTGCTGAGACTAATTGACTTATATCTCCACACTGCTACCCACGTTGTCTATTGTGACAACAGAGACATACCCTCAAAGAGGCCATTCAACTTCATTATTATTTTTTATTCCCAAAATTAGTATTATTATTTTTTTCTCTTTTCTTTTCTTTTTCTCCTCTTACCTTTAATTTTTCCTACTCTTTGCAAATATTTGTTTTTCTCTCCTTTTTTCTTTTTTTCTTTTTTTCTCTTTTCTTCTTTCTTTTCTCTTTCCTCTCTCTCTCTCTCTCTCTCTCTCTCTCTCTCTCTCTCTCTCTCTCTCTCTCTCTCTCTCACTCTCTTGCTCTCCCACATTATTCATCTTCCCTTTTTGTCCCTGTTCTGGCCCTCATACGGAGTTCTTTATTTTCCTATTATTCTCTTTTTCCTTCTCACCTGTGTCCTCTGGCCTCACTGCTAACCTTCCCCAATCCTTCTTCCCATCTATCCCTCCCTCCCCAACCCCTTCTAACTCCCCATCCCAAAGGGTAAAGTTGTTATATTGAAGAGTTTATTCACTATATGTTAGGTTGGTCCTCGATCTTGATTTAATTCACACAGCTAAAGACGATACATTAATAACTACCACAAAATGTCATTTTTGAAGATGTACTTGATGCAATGGTGTTGCTGATTGTATCACTTGGGCTAAGGTGTTGTTATTGATATAGTCAGTGAACCTTCCTAGCATAAGGAAAATGAGATAGCCTTAGCGTCATTAGAGACTCAAAACTTAAAGACCAGCTGTGTCTGGAAGACAACTCTGAGAAGCAATCATTCCACAAGGGTTCTAATTACAAGCAACAAAGATACCTACAATAAGCAATTTCAAACTATCAACCCAGGAGTTAAACCAAGGACAGTACAAAAACAAAAATGAGAAGACATTTAAGCAAGGCACGAACTCAGACTTCCACCTCGCCAAGGGTAAATCCTGGGGGAAATGAGATGGAAAAGTCCCATAACCAACCGCATGGGTACCCTGAACTGATAGCACAGGAAGTAACAAAACAGATGAATGAGGCTCTAGAAAAACTCAAAGCAGAAATAATCTCCCAGATATCTACAGAGATGGTGAGCAGAGTGAAAGACATGATTAGAGGATCTAGAACAGAAACAGATAAAAAAAAAATAGATGAGCTAAGAAACATGCAGGAAGCCATGAATGCCCATCATAAGAAAGAAATGGAAACCATGATCACCCAACATAAGAAAGAAATGGAATCCATGAGACAGATTCAAACAGATATTCAGGAGGTCAAAAACTCCACTGAAAGTATCCACAGCAGATTAAGGGAATCTGAAGATAGAATATCAGCTATAGAAGACAGAATTGCAGTTAGAGACCATGAAAATAGAGATTTCTTAAAAATAGTAAGGGGAAATGAGAAATCAATCCAACAACTGGTAGATGATGCAAAGAAGAATAACATAAGACTGATAGGAGTCCATGAAAAAACAGGAGAAAGCACAATTGAAATTTTAAAAACTATTCACAGAAGTAATAGTTGAAAACTTCCCAGACAGAGGTAGAGAATTGGACATACAGATAAGTGAGGCATATAGAACTCCAACTAGCCATGGTAAAAAAAAAAAATCTACATCTAGACATATAATAGTCAAGATCCCAGAAACCCAACAGAAAAACAAAATCCTACAAGCACTTAGAGAAAAGAAACAAATTGCCTACAAAGGAAAGCTCATCAGAATCACAGCAGACTTCTCAACACAAGCCCTTAGTCAAGGAGAGCCTGGAGTGAAGAATTTTGAGCCCTAAAAGAAAATAACTTCCAACCTAGACTGTTGTATCTGGCAAAATTATCTTTCAAAATCGATGGGGAAAATAGATACTTTCATGACAAAGAACACCTGAGAAATTTCGTGAACACCAAACCAGCACTACAAAAAATTTTAAGCAATGTCCTAGAAAAAGACAATGAAGGTCACAACTCCATGAGGCCCAACAGAGAGAAGGTACCACACAAGGTAAGACACTAAAGTGAAAGTGGGAAAATAAGAAATAAAGGGCCCAACAAGAGTAAAACATCATGACAAGGATGAGTCAATATCTCTCAATTCATCCTAATACATCTTTGGTCTCTCATCAGGACTCTCATAACTATCAATGTTAATGGCCTCAACTCACCAATCAAAAGAAATAGACGAAGAGAATGGATTAAGAAGCAAAACCCAGCAATATGCTGTATACAAGAAACACGCCTAACTCAAAAGGAAATCCATAGACTGAAAGTAAAAGGATGGAGAACAGTTCTCCATGCCACAGGAACCCAGATAAAAGCAGGCTTAGCAATCTTATTGGCAGACAAAGTTGATTTCAAACCAAAATTAATTAAGAGAGACAAAGATGGTCACTACATCCTTGTGAAGGGAACAATCCAAGAGGAAGAGATGACAATCCTAAATATATATGCACCAAATATGAATGCCCCCAACTATACAAAACAAATATTACTGGACATGAAAAATCAAATAAGCACTAATACAAGTATAGTAGGGGACCTCAACACCCCTCTATCACAAATAGACAGATCAACCGGGAAAAAAATTAACAATGAAATTCCAGAACTAAACCAAGCTATTGAACAAATGGACTTAATAGATGTTTACAGAGTGTTCCAACCCACAAAATCAGAATACACATACTTTTCAGCTGCACACAGGTCATTCTCCAAAGTAGATCACATGCTAGCTTATAGGATGTATCTAAGTAAATGTAAAAGAATTGAAGTTATCCCCTGTATATTATCAGACCATAGTGCAATATAATTGGAGATCAATAACATAAGAAACTGCAAAACTCCCACAAACACATGGAAATTGAACAACACCCTCCTGAACAACCAATGGGTGACAGAGGAAATTAAAGAAGAAATTAGACAGTTTCTACAAGTAAATGATAATGCCAGTACAACATACAGGAATCTATGGGACACAATGAAAGCAGTTCTATGTGGGAAATTCGTAGCAGTGAATGCCCATATTAGGACAACAGAGATAACTCAGGTAAATAACCTAATGCAGATCCTCAAGCTTCTAGAAAAAGCAGAGCATATCAAACCCAAAGCTCGTACAAGAAAGGAAATTATAAAGATCAGAGCAGAAATCAATGCAATGGAGACTAAGACAATTATACAAAAAAATCAATGAATCAAAGAGTTGGTTTTTTGAAAGAATAAATAAAATCAATAAACCTTTAGCCAAGCTTATCAAAAAAAAGGAAAGAAAAGGCTCAAATCCATGCAATTAAGAATGAAAAAGGTGAAGCCACAACAGATCCAGCAGAAATCCAGAGGATCATCAATACTTACTTTGAGAACCTGTACTCTAATACAATGGAAAACACAGAAGAAATGGACAGATTCCTAGAAACATACAAATTGCCAAAATTAAATGAAGAAGATATAGAAATTCTAAACACCCCAATAATAATGAGTGAAAATGAAAACGTAATAAAAAAAACTTACCAACAAAGAAAAGCCCAGGTCCTGATGGCTTCACTGCTGAATTCTACAAGACATTTAAAGAAAAACTATAGCCATTACTCTTTAAACTCATCAAGGAAATTGAAAGGGAAGCAATACTTCAAAATTCATTCTTGGAAGCAAGTGTTACTTTGATCCCAAAACCAGGGAAAGACCCAACTCAAAAACAGAACTACAGGCCAATCTCCCTAATGAACATAGATGCAAAAATCCTCAAGAAGATACTGGCAAACAGAATACAGAGTGCCATCAAGAAGATCATACACCCTGACCAAGTCGGATTTATCCCAGGGATGCAAGGATGGTTCAACATCCATAAATCAATAAATGTAATACACTATATTAACAGAGTCAAGGATAAAAACCACATGATCATCTCAATAGATGCAGAAAAAGCATTTGAGCCCACTCCAGACAGGCAGGTCTGCGCATGCCCTACCAAGGTCCTGAGTTCCAGGGAACATGCCGAATAGGCCCACTGCGACAAGCAGGTCTGTGCATGCCCTACTGAGGTCCCGAGTCACATGGAAGATGCCGAATCACCCCGCTGCAGACAGGCAGCCACCTGGTTCCACACTACAAAGACGCAGAGGACACCAGACCACCAGACCATGGTACTGAGTCCTGCTGCTCCTGGCCCAGAGGTAGGGGCTTCTGGACCACCATCCCTCCCACCACTCCCAGCCCAGAGGTAGAGGCTTCTGAGCTGCCATCCCACTGCTTCTGGTCCAGAGGAAGGGGCTACCCGGCCACCATCCCTCCCGCTGCTCCCAGCCCAGAGGAAAGAGCTTTTGGGCCACCATCCCTATCGTTGCTCCCGGCCATTGTCCTACCTCTCCCAGCTCAGAGGAGGTAATCCCTGAAGGTGCTAAGAGTCCCCTGCCCCAGTCGAAATGAGAAAACACATAAATAAGTCTCAAAACCAGACTTCCAGATGACCTACAGCAACCCCAAAGAGAAATGAGATGGAACACTCTGATACTCAACCACCTGGACCCACTGAACTGGCAACAAAAGAGGATCTGGAAAAAATGAAATCAGAAATAATTTCTCAGGTAACAGGAGAAATTGTGCCCCTAGTGCAAGACATGATTAATAAATCTAGAGAGAAGCTCAGGAACATGATGGAATCTCAACACAAGAAACAAATGGAATTCATAAAACAGATGCAAATAGATTTCCAGGAGATGAAAATCTCCACTGAAAGTCTACACAGCAGAATGAGCCAATGTGAGGACAGAATTTCAGATATAGAAGATAAGATTGCAATTAGTGACCAGGAAAAGAAAAATTGCTTCAAAATTATAAGGGAACATGAGAAATCAATCCAGCAGCTGGTAGATGATGCAAAGAAGAATAATATAAGAAGAATAAAATAAGACTGATTGGGCTCAATGTAGAAATAGGAGAGAGTGCAGATGACATAAAAAAATCTCTTCACAGAAATAATGGCAGAAAACTTCCCAAGCAGGGGGAAAGAGCTTGACATACAGATAAGTGAGGCATATAGGACTCCAAATAGCCTTGATCAAAAAAAATCTACCCATAGGCATATAATTGTTAAGATTCCAGAAACACAACAGAAGAACAAAGTTCTACAAGCAGTTAGAGAAAAGAAACAAATCACATACAAAGGAAAGTCCATCAGAATCACAGCAGACTTCTCAACACAAACCATCAAGGCAAGAAGAGCTTGGAGTGACATATTCCAAGCCCTAAAAGAAAACAGCCTCCAACCCAGATTGATGTACCTTGCAAAACTATCTTTCAAAATGGATGGAGAAATAAGATACTTTCATGACAAAGAGCACCTTAGGAGCTTCGTGAATACCAAACCAGCACTCCAAAGAATTTTACACAATAGCCTAGGAACAGACATTGAGGATCACAACCCCAGGAAGCAAAGCAGAATGAACCCATCTGGCACAACAAGAAATTAAATATAAAGGGGGAGAACCCAACAAAAAGAAAAAGTCATGGCAATGACAAGTCAATACATTTCAGTTATAACCATCAATGTTAACGGTCTCTAATTCACCAATCAAAAGAAATAGACTGGCAGAATGGGTCAAGAAGCAAAATCCAACAATATGCTGCATATAAGAAACACACTTCATTCAAAAGGAAACTCATAGACTGAAAGTCAAAGGGTGGAAAACAATACTCCATGTGACAGGAACCAAAAAAAAACCAGGAGTAGCTATCCTCTTGGCAGATCAAGCAGATTTCAAACCAACACTGATTAAGAGAGATGAAGAAGGACACTACATCCTTGTAAAGGGAACAATCCAAGAGGAAGAGATGACAATCATAAATATCTATGCACCAAACACTAGTGCGCCCAACTATATAAAACAAATACTAATGGACATGAAAAGTCATATATGCACTAATACAATTGTAGTGGAGGACCTCAACACCCCACTGTCACAAATAGATAGATCAACCAGACTAAAAATAAGTAATGAAATACTAGAACTCAATTGAACTCTTGAACAAATGAACTTAACAGATGTTTACAGAGTCTTCAACCCTACAAAATCAGAATACACATTCTTCTCAGCTGCACATGGGTCATTCTCCAAAATAGACCACATACTCACACATAGAACATATTTAAGTAAGTGCAAAGGAATTGAAGTTATCCCCTGTATATTATCAGACCATAGTGTGATGAAATTGGAGATCCATAGCAAAAGAAACTCAAAAAATTTCATAAACACGTGGAAATTGAACAACACACTTCTGAATAACCAATGGGTCACAGAGAAAATTAAAGAAGAAATCAGACAGTTCCTTCAATTAAATGACAATGACGATACAACATATAGGAATCTATGGGACACAATGAAAGCAGTCTTATGGGGGAAATTCATAGCAGTGAATACACATATTGGGCAAACAGAATGAGCCCAATTAAACAACCTGATGCTGAGCCTCAGGCTTCTAGAAGAGCAGAACAACCGCAAAGCTCATACAAGGGAGGAAATTATAAAGATCAGAGCAGAAATCAATGCAATGGAGACTAAGAGAATGATACAAAAAATCAATGAAGCCAGAAGTTGGTTCTTTGAAATAATCAAGAAAACTGACAAGCCCTTAGCCAACCTTGTCAGAAAAAGGAAAGAAAAGGCCCAAATCCATGCAATTAGGAATGAAAAGGGTGAAATTACAACAGACCCAGCAGAAATCCAGAGGATCATCAATACCTACTTCCAGAACCTATACCCCAATAAGATGGACAACACAGAAGAAATGGACAGATTCCTAGATACATATGAATTACCAAAGTGGAACGAAGAAGACCTAAAAATTCTGAACAACCCAATATCAACCAAAGAAATTGAAAATGTCATTAAAAACTTATCAACTAAGAAAAGCCGAGGCCCTGATGGCTTCACTGCTGAATTCTACAAGACATTTAGAGAGGAACTGCTGCCACTACTGTTTAAACTCTTCAATGAAATTGAAAGGGAAGCAATACTCCCAAATTCATTCCTGGAAGCAAGCATCACCTTGATCCTCAAAGCAGAGAAAGACCCAACCGAAAAGGAGAACTATAGGCCGATCTCACTGATGAACATAGATGCAAAAGTCCTTAATAAGATACTGGCAAACAGAATGCAGAAGATCATCAAGAAGATCATATACCCTGATCAAGTGGAATTCATCCCAGGGATGCAGGGATGGTTCAATATAGAAAAATTGATGTAATACACTATATCAATAGAGGCAAGGACAAAAACCATATGATTATCTCCATAGACACAGGAAAAGCATTTGACAAAATCCAACATGCATTTATGATAAAAACCCTACAAAAAATTGGAATAGATGGTCTCTACCTCAAACTGATAGAAGCCATCTATGAAAAACCAACAGCCAATATCATACTAAATGGTCAAAACCTGAAATCCTTCACACTAAAATCAGGAACAAGACAAGGATGTCCACTATCACCACTCTTCTTCAATATAGTTCTGGAAACATTAGCCATGGCAATTAGACAAGAGAAAGAAATAAAAGGAATAAAGATAGAAAATGAAGAAGTCGGGTTGTCATTATTTGCAGATGACATGATACTCTATATAGAAGACCCCAAGAACTCCACCAAAAGTCTTCTAGTCTTCTTAATAACCAAATTCAGTCAAGTAGCTGGTTACAAGATCAACACACAAAAATCAATAGCTTTCCTCTACACCAATGACAGACTCACTGAGAGAGAAATAGGGTGAATAATTCCTTTCACAGTAGCATCCAAAAAACTGAAATACCTAGAAATCAGCCTAGCGAAGGGAATCAAAGACCTCTTCTCTGAAAACTATAGCACTCTGAAGGGAGAGATTGAAGATGATATCAGAAAATGGACAGACATCCCCTGCTCCTGGGTAGGAAGGATTAATATAGTGAAAATGGCCATACTTCCAAAACTGCTATATAGATTTAATGCAATTCCAATTGAGATCCCAGCAGCATACTTCATGGACCTTGAGAAAACAATTCAAAAATTCATTTGGAGCAAGAAGAGACCCAGAATAGCAAAAGCAATTCTAGGTAACAGAGACATGGCAGGGGGTATCACAATCCCCAACCTGCAACTATACTACAAAGCTGCTGTGATAAAAACAACATGGTGCTAGCAAGGAGGCAGACCTGAGGATCAGTGGAACAGATTAGAAGATGCAGAAACAACACCAGACACATTCAGCCATCTCATCTTCTATAGAGGAACTAGGCACCCTCACTGGAGGAAGGATAACCTCCTTAATAAATGGTGCTGGAAGGATTGGGTTTCAACTTGCCAAAGATTAAAACTAGATCTATATCTCTCACCATGCACTAAACTAAAGTCAAAATGGATTAAAGATCTAAATATTAAAACAGAAACTCTGAACCAGTTGGAACAGAGGTTAGGTAGAACTCTTGAAGACTTTGGTGTAGGAAAAGATTTTATGAACAAAACCTCAGGTGCCCGTGAACTAGCACAAACAATCAACAAATGGAATCTCTTCTTATTAAAAAGCTTCTCCACAGCAAGAGAAACCACCAGCAGTGTGAAGAGACAACCCACAATGTGGGAAAAAAATCTTCACCTGCTTTTCCTCAGACAAAGGTCTACTATCTCGAATCTATAAAGAACTTAAAAAGATCAGACCTCCCAAATTTAAAGACCCAATCCAAAAATGGGCATCTGAAATGAAAAGATATTTCTCAGGCAAAGAAGTAGAAATAGCAAATAAATACATGAAAAAATGTTCAACATCACTGGTCATTTGAGAGACGCAAATGAAAGCAACGCTGAGATTCCACCTCACTCCAGAAAGAATGGCTGCTATCATGAAATCAATCAATAACAAATGCTGGTGGGGCTGTGGGGAAAGAGGAACCCTGCTCCACTGCTGGTGGGAGTGTGGACTGGTGCAACCACTGTGGGGATCAGTGTGAGGATGCCTCGAAGAACTAGGACTGGAAGTCCCATTTGACCCCGCTATTCCACTGCTGGGGATCTTCTCCAAGGAATTGAAGGGGTCATACCACAGTGATGTGTGTGCGCCCATGTTCATGGCAGTGCAATTTGTGATGGCTAAAACTTGGAAACAGCCCAAATGCCCATCCACTGGAGACTGAATCAAGAAAATGTGGTTTTTTCAATAAAATGGAGTACTACTCAGCCATAAAAAATGGGAAATTGGAGACATTTATAGCTAGGTGGATGCACATTGAGGTGATACTCTTAAGTGAAATAAATAGGACACACATGTATAAATACCAAATAGTGTTTCTGGTATGAGAAACTGCAAGTGTAAATAAGGCCCAAAATGTATAATAGGTAATGGGAAATAGGAAGAAAAGGGGCAAAGGGGATGGAAGTGGGAGGGGTAGAGGAAAGGATAGAAGGGAATGGGATTAATATGAGAAAATGGAAAAATAGGAACAAAATCTTTGTAAATAGGGAGAACTGGAGGAGTTGAAGGGAGGGCTGGGCAAGGGTGAAAAATAAGAACCAAGAGAGACTATGTAAAGGTGCAAATTTCCAATGATGAATGTCATTGTATTGTATACCTAAAATGTACCAATGATTAGAATGAATAATCGATAATGCAAAATAGGAGGAAAAGGTCCAAAGGGGTAGGGGTAGTGGGAGGGGCAGGGGAAAGGAAAGAAGGGAAAGGAAAAATGCTGAGAAATGGAAAAAATGGAAATAAAGTCTATGTAAATAGGGAAGGGTGGAGGGGGTGGAGGGAGGGCTAGGAATGGGGAAAAATAAGAACCAAGATGCATTATGTAAAGGTACAATTCCCAATGAGACATGTAATTGTGTTGTATACCTACAATGTACCAATAAAAGAATTTAATAAAGTGCAAAAAAAAAAAGAACCAAGATGCATTGTGTAAAGGTACAATTCCCAATGAGAAATGTAATTGTGTTGTATACCTAAAATGTACCAATAAGAAAATTTAACCAAAAAAAAGAATATAATAAGACAGTACCCCTATCCACCCACAAGAATTGCTAAAAATAAAGAAACACACAATAATATAGACAATATCAAGGGTGGAGGATAAGATAGGACAATATTGTCTCTTGTTTGCTACTGGTGGTAAAGAAATTTTGGAAAACTTTTTGTTCTTGTTTAATAAATCGGAGTACAAGAATAGCTTTTGACCTAGGAATTCCACTACTAGGTGCAAATGCACCTAAAGTGACTCATTACTGTTCACAGAGTAATGTGATGGGTCCCAGTTGGAAGCAACCTAAATATCTTCCAACACCAGCAGATTCACGTGTGGAACACTTTACAGTAAGTAAAATCAGTGAATCTCAACTGCAGAACACACCACCAAGTGAACATCACAATCATGTGCAACCAAAGAGACTAGACACAAAATACAATATAAAATGAAAGCAGGACGCTTCAGAAACAGGTGAAATCCATCTGTATTTTAAGAAGGTCAGAATAGGAAGCAAGGGTTCCCAGGACCACAGAGTGGCTGCTATGGTGATGACACCCTTATTCTCTTACGTATATGTCGGTTATGCTGGGATATTACTTTTGTAAAAGCTCATCAATATACACACTTGTGAAGACATTTTTGTGAATGGATCAATTATTAAATCAAAAGTTTACTTAGAAAATAGTGTTCATTATTCATCAGTTTTCTGGAATATTATTTTACAAGTTCTCAGGACACAGTTTATCTTGAACTTACTAAAATCTGTTATTGGTTATCAACATTGCCATTAATCCTGCTTTATACACTTTTATATTGTAACAATTGGCATGTATTAGTGTCATAACTTTTAAAAAATCCAATAAAGTAAAAGTGAATTTTAAATATAGATTAATTTCTTTAAAATATCATAAATATAACTTCAAAACATATTTTTCAATGTTATTTTATTAGCTTAGCTAATATACACTTGGTAACTCTTATAATTCAAAAAGTCTAAATCTTACTAGTTTCACTTTTTTTTTTTTTTCAGTACCAGGGATCAAACTCAGGACCTTGCGCTTGTGAGGCAGGTGGTGGAACCACTGAGCTAAATCCCCAGCCCTACTTTCACTTTTAAGATAGAACAAATAATATATTTCTTATTAGGGTAATATGGGTTTAAGCAATAATATGAGTAATGGTTCAATATATTCTACTAATGTTGAGATAGACATAAATAATTTATATTTTTATGGTCTCTTTAACTTTCCAAGTGTAATGGCAAAATTTTAACAATAAGTTATATGTCTGGGTTCCTTGGTTATTATGTAACTTTTATTTAGTGTGACATACACAGAAGAAAGGTTGAAAGCTGAAGAACTGATCTACAATAATTATTTGTTGATCTACTTTTCTTTCACCATGATAATCAATGCTACTAATTTACTACTTTTGGGCGGGGGGGTACCGGAGATCGAACTCAGGTCCTTGCGCTTGTGCAGCAGGCGTCGAAACCACTGAGCTAAATCCCAGGCCCCACAACTTACTACTTTTGGTGAAAAAAACTCCCATGAAGCAGAATGTTTTCCATAGACTTTATCTACATTCTACAATTTGATATTTCAGTTTCAACTAGTTTGAGAACAATACTCTCAAATTTTTCCTTCCTTTGTCTACATCTTGTTTCAGAGCCCAGGTAAATTATGAAGTGGGTGAACTTTTTTCTTTTTCATCTTGCAGTTCCTCTGATCTATTTTTTTGAGATAGTTAATTTTCATGTCCTGATTTCTTTCATAATGGAAATGGATTGTGATTATTGTACCTTTCTTGGTAGGATTTACGTTCCTCATTTAGTTTTATCATATTGCAATTTCAGCCATTTGGCCACTGCTAAGGCGTGAAATTGCATTTTGACTGCATTACTGGAACTTCTCATTTATAGCACTGATACAGATATCTGCTTAGTGATTGGGACTTCAATCTTGTTTTTCACTTGTGTATTGTAAAATTTTAGTTAGCACATGAGAAATAATAATGCCCAAATAGATTCTTTTTGGTTCATTTTAGCTTAGAGAATTTTGCTAGTAATAAGGGTAAGTTAACAATTCTCAAGCAATAAGTTTTTCCTGAAACTTATATTTTGAGGAATTGGGAGAAAATGGATTGTTTCATACAATCATATTGTCCTATACAATAGTTTTGTTTTTGTTAAAAGATAAATTTGATGCTTGCATTAATTTGTATTTCCAGAATAGTTTGACTGAAGATTTTTGCCTAAAGATTTTTCTATTTGGCCTAAGTTTACTATCAATTAAAGTGAATAATTTAGCCTGAAAAGTGTGTGCCTACTTTGTTTTTGCTTTTATTTCTACTGGATGACCGCTTCTTGATTGGTTTACTAAATGAAACCATGGCTTTGGCTTGGTTCAATTCAAGGAAAGCCTTTATTCTGTAACTTGTACTTTATGAACTTTTTACTTCTTTCAGCGTCAGCCTCCAGGAAGCAATTTGAAACTTTATGCTTTACCCAGGCAGGACCTGAAGTTAGAAGAAGAGACTAGAATTCCCACTCACAGCTCTCCCTGGGCAGCTGCCTCTCATGAGAGGCCTGAAGTAATGCAAACATGTTTTCCATTTACTTTCTCATTTAACCAGGAGGAGGTGTAGTTCACAGGACAGAACTTCTTAAGGACTGTAATTTTTGTCAGAAGTCGGAAGGGAAAAAGAAGAGTCAAGGTAAAGAAGCAATTAAGTTTTCCTGAATAACTATAGAAGTTACAGAAACCATGAGAAGGTACCAAGCCTTGCATCAGTTTTTAACAAAGTGCTGCAATAAACTTTCAGAGGAGCCCCATTCTAGGGCACAATTATGAAGTTCCTAAAGTTTGTTGTCAGCAGTGCACATCACCTTGTCATTGTCCCAGCCCCTAATGGAGACTTCCTGTTTCTTTCTTCTGCCTTTTCCGGGCCTCATGGACTCCCTGTCCCCCGGGCCTCCACTTGACTACACGGGGCTTCAAATCCGAGCCTGCTGGTGGCGCATCCTGCCCCTTTCAGTCCATTCTCGGGGACTCAGCTGAGGTGTCCCTCATACCTACGTCCCTCCACTAGGTACAGCACCCCCAAGGGCCAAGCCCAGGAACTGTAGGAGTGGCAGACACACCACAGGTCGGCAGGGGGCAGAAGTCTCCCCAGCGAAGACTTTCATGTCTACTCACATTTCTGTGGTTAAAGTCGGCCCTCTCACTCATTCTTTTTCTCCTCTCTTCAGGAACTGTGAACTGGATATGTTCGGGGTCTTAGAAACTGATTTTCTGGAAACCTAAATACCGATTCTAAAGATAATTTTGTATGAATAAATTACACAACGTTAGATAAATACAATGAATAATGTTTCATCATTTGCTGTCTTTCCTGTGAAATATAATTGTTACTAAGACTTCTAATTGTATTGCCTTCCATGAGCCACTGTATTTCTAGGGCTGGCAAATGACTTCTTAAACTGATGGGTTATAATTTTTTCTATAGAAAAAAAACAAGTGTTTAAGTAAAAATCACAACACATAGATTTTTATACTTTTCAACATTTAACTCATGAAAGCACATTATCTAAATGTAAAGAGGTCTTATTGTCTTAATATCTGGCGATCATGTGGAGAATGATGGTCAAAGACAGGAATAAATTTTAAAAATAGGAGGACACAAAGTATAAGTAATTTATGCTAGTCTTTTTTCCATAAACTGAGTAAAAAATAATAGTGGAAACCCAAATTATAAAACCTAAATTATTTACTGAGTCTTGTCAATAACCAGATGGGTAGATGACAGGTGTACATAATCTAATATGTGACTAGATATTTTGTTTTAGGTAAGTATTCCTATTCTTCTTTTACAGATTAAGAAATTAAAACTTTTTTTTTTTTTTTTGGCTACCGAGTTAGAGTTGCTCAGATTCAATCAAATCATCTTATATTTTCTTCTTGTCTGTTTGTAGTGAACTATGGAAGACCAGTGGGAAGAATGAGGCCTAATTGGCCTCCTCGGCGAGCACTGAGAAGACAGAGGGCAAGCAAGCTGCTGACACGCTGCAGAGAGAGGTATAAGCACCCGAGGTTGAGTTGTTCACCCGGAGAAGTGCCGTGAGGGCGGGAGACAGGTGGATCCTGTGGAACCCTAATTGCTTGTGCCGTGTCTGAGGAAATAAAGCCGAGGTGCGCCAGTCACTCGGGGCTCTATGTCGAAGGGAGACATGAGGCCCCTGGCCCCTCAGATTTTAACCTGTTTCTGTGTCTCTTTTTTTATTTTTATTTTTCATCCTCGTCACCCCTTGGTCAGGCTCGAGCTCATAGGGTGGTTCCTACAGCGAACCACTGCGTAGCTAGTCACAGAGCGAGGCCACCTAGCTACGCGTTTACCTCGCTCTTCAGAGGAACCTTAGGAAGGGACCGGGGCACAGCACCCCATAACATGCAACGCGCACCTGCTTCAAACATTCTTGAATTATTCCAAGGGCATTTCTCTGTGCACCGCGTTTCTTGTTGAAGCAATGATGTAAACCAGGGCGTTATGGGTCTTTAGGTTATTTTACGTCCTGTAGGAAGAAAAGCAACTTCAACTAAAACCTAGTGAGAAGACAGGAATTTCCTTTCAAACTGAACATTACTTGCAGGTGCTTTCGAGGAACTTTTGGTCCAAAAATCCCGCAGGTAGCCACTAGATGGCACTAAGAGGCTTTGTTAAGATCTTCTGTGGCCTTAGCTTGGAAGTATGCTGAAGAAACTTTCAAAATGATTTGAACCTGGGACTTCTGAGGTCCCCAAAGGCTTTGTAAAACTATCTTTCTTTATTAAATTATTATTAACATGTATTAGTTATAAATATTAATGGATTCAGCAATATTTCCATACATGCTGCAGCATGCACTGATCAAATCCAGTCACACACACAACTTTCCCAATCTCTAATAATCATTATTCTCCTTTCAGGTCAACTTTTTTTGATTTTCACATATGAAAAAGAACAAGCAGTACTTGTCTTTCTGTGTCTACTCATTTCACTTAATACCACGACCTCCAGTTTCATCCAGTCTGCTACAAATAACAGGATTTCATTGTTCTCCATCGCTGAATAATTCTACTGTCTATATATATATAGAGACAGTATTTCTTAATCTGTTTATGTACTAATGGGCACCTAGGGCTGATTCAATAGCTGTGCCATTGTAAAGCGTGCTGCAGTAAACATGAGCATGCAGGCATCTCCTCAATGTGCTGATTTCCTTTCCTAAGTGGGACAACTGGAGCACAGATGAACCTTTAGTTCTTTGTGGAACTCCATACTGTTCTCCATAAGAACTGTACTAATTTACACTCCCACCAACAATGAGTAAAGGTAAATCTAACCCACAGAACCTGTGGGAGCATAGTAAATGTATTCTGAAGTTCATCCCACTACCATGCAGAGTAGCTTGGATTTCCTTTCTAGAGTGGAAAGTAAAGCTTTCGACAAATAGACAACAGAGCACCACTTTCCTTAGCTCCTACAAAGTTTGATTTGTTGAAGTATATTGATCACAGCTTATGCTATTGGAGGCATAATTTTGTTTGGTGCTCTAAAACATACAGTTAATCTCCAGGATCGTTGGCTTTTCTTACAAGTCACACTAAACTATGAAATAAGAAACTTGTGAACATTAAAATCACTGCATTTAACTGGTGTTTAATTAAAGTTGAAATCCCTATGCACACACTATGCTGTTTTAGATTGATCATGTGAATGTGCTTCTGCAGTTCGAAAGATTTAATCTGGGAGCCGCATAAATACAGAATGAAGAGCAGATGTGAACATCCCTTTCCCAATGGTGTGGATGAAGAAAGAGTCCTCTATTCAGATGGAAGAGTCAGTCGCAGAATGCACTCTGATAGGATGGAGGCACACATTACTTTTATTCATAAAACCTACTTCCACTCATACTTTCACCTGCAAGTTTTCCTAATTTACTTAAGGTGCCCTTGCATTCTTCGCTGGTAGGACTGTGTAGAAGAATACATGAGCAATCCAATAAACCTTTGTCACCATCTCCAGACCACATACTCATCGCAATGCAGGGTCCCTCATGTTTTCTGCTAGAGAGGGCACCCAGAGGCCCAGGGACCTGTGCCCCTTCCTCTCCACATAATCTTACTCTTTACTGGGAATAGTTTTAGTCTGCACTGACTGCAAAAGGACTAAATGAGGTATGATCACAAAATATAGTGAGTATTTAAAATTTTTTAAATGTATTACATTAAAAGACGCAGTGCCACTTATCCCTCCCCAAATACGCCATGTCACTTTGCACATATTTATGCCACCACTCTTCCACTTTCTGAAGAAGTTCTGGAAGTTTTCTTTAAGTGTTTTTAGTTATACTATTGTCACTACCTCAATTCCCTGAACCAGTTCAAAACGTTTATCTTTCATGATTGTTCTAACTTTGTAGAAGAGCTAGAAATCACACCGTGCCAGATTCCTGGTGAATAAGATGAATGAGGACACATTATATGTTTTTATGTGCTTGTCTCCATTGTATGACACTAGAGAGCAGCACTCACCATATTTTTTATCATAAAGACATGAAAAAAGGACTTCCAGAGCTGCTTCAGAATGCAGCAAGAATAATAGGAGAAGTCTGTTCAAAGCGAGGGGAGATATTTTGAGGGAGATAAATGGCAGTGTGTCTTTCTACAATAGTATGTTCTCAAAAATGGAAATATTCACTAGATACTCCCTTTGATTTCAGACATTTCTCAGATATTTCCATCACACACTGTATATTTTTGGGGGATAATTATCAAATTTTAAAGAAAAAGTTAGAATACACTGAGCAAACCTGTTGCGACCCTTTAACAGTTTGAAGAGTTGTTGGACATTTTAAGCATCTGATATGTTACAGTGACCCATTAACTTTGTAGCAGTCTCTTCTATCTCCTTTATCATATCATTTAAAAAGTTTCAGCGATAACTTTTTTTTTTGTACCAGGGATTGAACTTGGGTCCTTGCGCTTGCGCAGCAGGTGGTAAAACCACTGAGCTAAATCCCTGGCCCAGAAAAGATTTTGATGTACAAAAAATTATGAATTTCTACAAAAAGTTCTCATATGTTGCAATCCAATTTCTCATTCATTGACATCTTTTGGCACATTTGTCATAAGTAACAAACTAATATCAGTTCATTATTATTAATGAAAGTCTTTACCTCCATTCAAATGGCCTTGCCTAATTCCCTTTTCTGTTGCAGGATTTGGTCCAGGAATGTTGGCTATGACAATTTCTCAGACTTTTTGTTTTTGACGTTTTTGGCAATTTTCACAAAAATATTGTTTGGGTTGGATAATTTATAAAATGTTTCTCAGTTGGGATGCGAGTAATGTTTTTCTCATAATTTAAGTAGGCTTATGGGTCTGGGAAGGAAGACCACAGAATTAAAGTTCTCATTATGCAGTATCAAGGGTACATGCCATAAATATGACGTTATGCTTGACGGTAACCTTGAAAATGCAGCTGAAATGTGTTGTCAGGTTTCTTCACGGTAAAGTTATTCTTTTTAAAATCTCCCATTTTCCCCAAGAGATGGAGGGAAGGAGAAATTAATATGTTATGTACATGTACCAAATCACCACAATGAATGTAATCATTATGTAATGTAAGGATGAACTAATAAAAATAACTAAAAAAATAATTTAAACTAAAAAAATAAAATCTCATTTTTTTAATGTTCTTTGGAAGCAAACCAGTGTATGTGATCTACACTCAGGGAGTTATGCTCTAGATTTTTAAAGTTTAAGTACCTATCCAAATTATTTGAAATTATTCTGCACTGGAGGTTTATCTCTTCTTTCACATTGAGCCATTTATTCACCTCAGTATAGACTTCTGGATATTTATCTCATGGCTCTCAGTTATAATTCAATGATGCACTATAAATTATTTTGCTCAAGTTATCCTAGCTTAGGACATTAGAAGCTCTTTCAGTTAGCTCTGTTGTCCCTTTGACACATCACTGAAATTGAACACTTTCTTGGCTTCTGAAATAAGATGTTCCAGGATCATCTTATATATCCCTTCTCCAGTCCTAGAGTTACCCATGTCTCCAAGCAGCCATGTTACCTCTTGTTGGAGAATGTTCTTAGAAACAAAGATCTGGGTGCTAATTATTTTATGTCATTGTTAATTAACAACTTGAACATTTCACTAACTATAATTTATCCCCAGATTGTTTCCATTGTCTTCAATCATAAAGTTCTTTTTCTTCTATTACTAAGCCCATTGCTAGGAGCTGAGACAGGACAAGTAGGCATCTTTCCTCACATTACCAGGTCTCCCTAACAATAAAGTCACAGAAGGTACCTACCCAGAAAGGGTACTTTTATCAAAACTTCAATCAGTATCTGGTGGGGGGAAGCAAATGTAGACTTAGGAAAAAGCCTAGTATTAGCATAATAGGAACCTAAATCCTGTACATTCTCATTTCACCAGCCACAAGTCACATGGCCACATTTCAAGTGTCAAAATAACTAGAAATAGGGTCTTTATTTGGATGGCCAAGTGTCAGATGAGGGGTATGGATTTTGAAATATAAACATCTACTGCTGGAGGATTGTGGTGAGTGTGTTGGATTGCACATTGTGGTAGGTCTCCCATTTGGAAGGAATCTTGTACTGTGGTGGCCTAAAACCAATTCTACTCACAACTTTTATTAGCTCATTCTCTAATCTTTTCATTTTAATTCAACTAAGCAGCCATGTCCTGCAAGTAACATTTTGGTTATATCCCAAACTCTATTATAGTTCTCAATTCAGAAAATACAAAGATTGGACTGACACAATCAAGATGATAGGATAGTAAGCAGTTTCCAGAAATTTAGTTATTGCATTCCATAGTATTTATCACTGTCTTACATATATTTTACCAATTAAGTTTTGATTATTATTTTTCTATCCTAAGGTAGAAACTCAATGAAGGCAAGAATTACAGTTGCTATTGATTTCTGTTACACCTTCAGTGCCTAGGACAAAGTATTATAACTAATGAGTCTGTAACATTTATTATGTGCTTTGTAACTAGGATGATTTGAAGCTTATATTTCAAGTTGGGATGCTTTTTAGAGCAAAGACTAGCCTATTAATAATCATCCAAGGATAATGGAAATAATCCTAACTGTCTCAGGAAAACTAGGATGCATGGTTATTCTTTGTATGATTATTCTTCTAAATGTTTTACATACATTTTCTCATTTAATCTTCTTTACACCCTGGGGGAGGTTGCTGTTGTTAGCTTGTTTTACAGGTGAAGAAATGTCAGTGACTCTATTTAGACCATACTGATAAGATCTACTGAAGAAACAGTAAATAACTAAGAAGGACTTGACTTGAATCCTGGAAGTCAGGTCACAATAACCGTGATAACTGTGATATACTGATGTGAAAAATATTTAACTTATGGCCTGGAGAATGAATTGGCCACACTCTCACTGATATTCTCTGTAGTTTCCAGTTCTCACAATCAGGATATTCTGAAAAGAGATTATTCTAGTCTTTTTCCTTCATAAAGAATAGCGCAGTTCAATAACTCAGTGATAGTTCTTTTAAAATGAAAGAAAAATTTGGGAGCAATTTGGTTATTGTGAGATGATGTTCTCATATACTTATGTATAAGCTTCGTTCAATGCAAGAAATCTATTCTGAGTATGAACAAGCATAAAACTAGATATAAATGATTTAGAAAATATTTTATATTTACTACATCAGATTTGAAATTATTTTAGAATGATAGTTTCATATCAATGGCTGGAATTCTCAATGAAACCTGAAATCTGTTATATGTGATATAATATATTTTTTAATTATCCAAAATTTGGGGTAAAGAATCATATTTCAATATATGCATAAGGTGTACAACAGCAATTTCAGAGTAGTTAACATTTGCTTATTCCTCTAACATTTAAAAAATGTTTTAGTAAAAAAATGTTTTATTTAACATGTAATATTTGTAGATAGTTACATAGACAATGTGATATTTCAATCCATGTATGAAACATGTAATGATCCAATTGGAAAACATAGCATTTCCATCTCATTATAATTTCTTTGTGTTTAGGGCAAGCTGTTCTTTACTAGTTATTCATAAAATATTTCATAGCTTCTGTGAACTATAGTCAACCCACTGTGACGTAGAACACTAGAACTTATTATTTCCACAAAAGTCTGTTTTGCACCCATTTTATGTAACACACTTCCTAGGATACGTACGAGGGTATCTCAAGCACTGAACTGACGTGGGCAGACATGGAAACGAGAAGGAGCAAGGAACATGTAACTGCATTTTTATAATTTTGGCACCTAACACAGCCATTATCTCAGTATTTTGACTGATTTTCACTGGAAATTATAAAATTCCGGTTTTCAGCCTATTTGTAGGTTTCTCAATGATGAAGATATTAATATCTATAATCACAATATTGGTTTTTCACTGCCCAATATCCAAAATTATACTTATCTAGAACCTTCAGGAAATGTATGTTTGCCTCAGGAAAAAGGACAGAACACAGGTGTTGAACACACCGGAAGAACACAAATTTAAACTTTATAACACTTTTGCTGGAATTTTTGTGCCCATTAAAATCTGAAAGAACATAGAAATTAATAGCTAACAGTACCTCTAGTTCTTTCTTCTCGCCCACAGATCTTATCAGGGGAAGTGCAAAGGGAAACAAAAGCTGTAGTTGTAAATAAGAGAAACAATACGGTAAATTTTGGAAAGTCTATCAACTTTGGAGTCAGATCCAGCAGAATGCTATGGGACTCACCTTGTTTCCACTTTTAGGTTTTCATAACTCATAAAACCTGTGATAAATGTCTAATATGACCTCATGAGAGAGAACAGGGTAATGTCACCAGATGTATGTATTCACATCAAACATCCCTTGATAAAAAAAAATTGAGTAAGTTCTTTGTTTAATGGTGTCATACCAAGGATAATTTCTTAGTTTTAAAAAATATTATCTGGTTATCTAAGTAAAATTATCATGGAGAGCAGCTAGGTAAAGGATATATAGGAACTCTGTTATTTTCACAACTCTTTTATCAAAAGTCTAAAGTTACCTTTTGAAAAAGCCTATTTTGAAGACTTTTAGGAGTAAACCTTCAGGGAAATGAGCAGCTTGGTCTTTATTTTTACTGCTCTTAGGTTTGTTACATCAGTGAGCCTGCAAGGCTGTCTTGTTTGTGGTAACTTGTCAGAGTTACTTTTACTTCTTTTTAACTTTCCTAACTTGCTCGGCCCTTGGGCCAGCCACTGATTTGAAGTTCCAGAGGCCCTGGGACAACTCACAGGAGAGTTCAACTCCCCAGTGCAGAACTCCTCGAAACTCTCAGCCTTAATGAGGGCCATGAGGGCTTCAACTCATCCCTAGAGGCTCATGTGACTCCAGGCATATTTTTCACTTACTGCTTCTGTGCTAATTGGAAGCAGGTGCAGAACCAGCGTCCATTAACTTCTCAAGGACTCCAATTTCCAGCTGAGAATGACAAGGGGGAAAGTTGAGAACAAGGTCAATCATTAAAACTTTTCATCATTACAATAAAAACAATAACCAGATTAGGAGATGCCCAAGGACTCGATGTGGTATCAAGACAGCTGTTGCTCAGCACAATCACGAAGTTGCCAAAGTTTGCTCTGGATGCACCTGCTCTCTGCCACTCCCCCGCCTCACTCATGGGTGATGCTCCATGCAAGGCCTTCAACCACACCAGGCCCAGTTTCGGGGAGGCACCCTCTACTACTTCTGACCAATCCCTACAGTTAGAATCTTCAGAGGTATCTGTTTCTTGTAACTATAAGACTTCTGTCCTCCCTGCAAGCTTAACTCTCCCCCATGACCACTTACAAGATACTACTTCGTTAGAAATTTACAAAGATTTCTTGTTGTTATGTTTGGTTATTGTATTTTAGTCCTTATGGTATTGAAATCCTTATGGTCATCAAAGATAAGATGAAATTCACTCTGACAAGTAGGTTGAGGCAGAGATTTTTGATTCTACAGCTATCTAAAGATAATCTTTCCTGTAATAGAAAAATCGGTTTGTCCTAAATTTATTATAATTGCCTGTAATTGCCTATAAATTGGCCTAATGACCCACCTGCTCACAGGACATTCTAAAATGTTTTATTTGGTGAATATGGCATTAAATATATTCTGCATAGTTTATAATGACACAGTAATCCAAGGACTTACTTGTAGTTGTTCATATTGCTCAATCATCCCTAATTTATATTTTTTCACTGCTTAAAAATTCTAAGACAAATGTTTTCAGATAAATTGATTAGTAGTCAAGACACACGTAGCTCTGTTGGATTTTCTGGCCTTTTCAGATTCTATCAAAACAGTATAACACGCTCAAGAGATTAGAATTTTAGATAACTGATTAAAGTCTGTCATTTGGAAAATAAAAAACCACAGAGAATGATTGACTTCTCTATTTACACCCTTAACTGTGGTCTAGACATAGCTAGAAACCATAATTTTAGGTGGCAAAAATATCTTTTCTGCTGCTACTTGTAATTTTCCTTATTGTTGGTAAGCCAACAGTTGAATGAAATCAACTAATCAGAGCCTCCATATCAAGGTTACGTTCAGAGGTCTCTGTCCAAATCTGAGATGAGAAAGTCCATTGCTGAGCAAGCAGAGAGAAAAAGAAAAATTCAGAAATGGAGTTTCATATAAGAACAACAGAGATAAGAGAACTGACAGAATAATCTGCCATTGGTGGATAAAATTGGTTGTCATTTGCTCCCAAAATTTAAGGGTTGTAACATAACCAGAATAAATGTGAAAGTTACATGGCCTGATGATCAGAAGGGATAGTCTAGAGCACATCTCCATAAATCTGGAGTAAGCCCCTTTCAGAAACATTTTTATTTACAGCATTATCTCCTGCAATAAGTTTTGATCACTTGAGTCAATGGAGTCTAGGGGCCCTTTAGGTGGGTGGCTAGCCATATAAGAAAATGATATAACCAAAAGATCTATAGATAGCCAATAAACACATGAAAAGCTGTTCACATCTATTAATCATTAAATGGAAATAAAAAACACAAGGATACAGCACTTTACACCCATTAAGATAGCTGTAATTAAAAACAAATGCACAAATAAGAAATAACAAGTGTTGTTCAGAAGGTGGAGATATTGGAACCCTCATCTATTTTGGGTGGGAGTACAGAATGATGCAGCCACTGTGGAAAACAGCTTGGCCTTCCCATAATTTAAGCATAAGATTATTCTGTAATACAGTATTTATGTTCCTTGTTGACAGTCTGAAGAAATGAAAACCCATTTCCACACAAAACCTTGTACACTAATGTTTATGGCAGCATTATTCATAATAACCAAAGGTAAAAACAACCCAAATGTCCATCAAGAGATGGACAGCCGGATGCAGTTGTGGATGCCTGTAATCCTAGCACTCTGGAAGCCTGAAGCAGGAGGATTGCAAGTTTGAGCCAACATGGGTAACAGAGACTCTGAGACTCTCAAATTAAAAAAATAAAAGACAGGGATGTAACTCAGTGTGAAGGTTCTGGGATTCACCCCCAGTACTGGGAAAAATAAGAGGGAATGCAGAATGGATAGACAAATTGTGGTATATAGAGTTGTTCCTCAGAATCTGTGAAAGTTTGGACCTAGCCCCTCCCCTTCCTTGAAGATACCACATTCCATGGATGCTCAAGTCCCTTACATAAAATGCTGTAATATTTGAACATAACCTACAGAGATCCTCCTGTATATGGTACATAATGTCTATATTACTTGTAAAACTTAACACACTTACATTTTATGTAAATAGTTGTTATATTTAATTGTGTAAGGAATAATGACAAGGAAAAAAAGCCTAGATATTTAGTATAGAAAAACAACTTTTTACTAGATACTTTTAATGCACTGTTTGTTAAACCCATGGATGTGGATATGGAGGGCTGACTGTACATACAGTATAGTACAATTCAACCATAAGAAGAAAACATGGTATTATTTGGATAAACTTTGAAAACTTTATGCTAATTGAAAGAAGCTAGGTATAAAAGTTCTTATATTTTAGGGCACCTATTATATAAAATATCCAGAAGAGATAGTTTCATAGAGACAGCAGATTAGTAGGTGCTAAGAACTAGGGGAAGGGAAATGGGAGTGATTAAAGGGAAAGATCTTATATTCCAGCTGATACAACATTTTTTTGAAACTAGAAACAAGAAATTGTATGGCACCATGGATGCACTGAATGCCAATGAATAGTGCACTTTAAAATGATTGTATATAATGTGAATACCACCTCCAAAAATAAGCAGACACAGAGAACAAAGGATGTGTATCTCACAAGGAACAAAAGCTTTTTCTTTTTCTTTTTATTTCACTTTCAATAAACTCCAGAGGAGGCATCTCTTGAGTTCTGAAGTTATAAAAAAAAGCCTCCCTGTAATTATACTTCATTTCATTTAAAAATTAGGTAACGAAAATATTAGTAGTGGAGTTCCACCTTAATATAAAAAAATTAAATAGGAAGCAGAATAAAGTTCCCAGTATAAGACACTTTAAAATCCAAGCAGCTACAAGAAAATTTGTTATGAAAAGTTTATGGTAATGGGATAGAAAAATATTTTCAAATGGCTGTATGTATGAGATATACTTTGATATGGGAAGATTTTGTATGGTATGTTTTATCTTGCTAAAAATATAAAGAGAAAGATAATGACAAAACCAGAAAGTCCATCTGTGTCAAAGAAAAGCGGACAGAGTAGTTAATCAAAAAATATATATGTATGATGGTTGGTTTTGTGGAGCCCAGAGTGTTCCTTCTAAAGGATCCTTCTTGATCTAAAGGACTAGGGGACTATGGGCTTGACTCTCAAAGGAAAAATATAACTATCTATTGGTTTTGATTAAATAAACATTTTGTTATTACATAGATGAGATACAATTGTATGGGTTAATAAGTATATATGTGGTCATTAACACTATTTAAAACTTTTTAATTAATTGGCTTTCTTTTGATGTTAGAATGCTTGACAAGAGGACAA
Source organism: Heterocephalus glaber (assembly GCF_053883595.1). Lineage (NCBI taxonomy): Eukaryota > Metazoa > Chordata > Mammalia > Rodentia > Bathyergidae > Heterocephalus > Heterocephalus glaber. The sequence goes on along the minus strand of NW_028258143.1, from coordinate 29,707,245 downwards.
TAGATAAAAAACAATTGTGTGTATATTTCAGGTGGTGACTGGGGACAAAGAATAGCCAGGTCTTCCAGACCAATTTCCTTACATGGACTTGTGGCTGAACATAGTCCAGACCTGACCTGCATGGTGAGAGGCCTGCCTGGAAACATATTAGAAAGTAATTGTGGCCCAAGCTGTGCCTAAAACAAAAGACATAAGGGAATCAGCTCTGCTTGAGGCCACAGGGATAAAGGAAAGACAACGTAACACAAGGCTTACATGAAAGAGTACTTTGCCCAGCTACACAAGGAATCAGAGTGAGCTCAAATGGCAGAAAGGGTTAATGGAGGACACACTGAGACAGCAGTGGCAAATGGAGAAAGAGATCCTCTCACTGAAGGTGAGCTTTGACAAAGCTACTGCAGGTAGCGGGTGGAAGAGGTAGAGTATCGAAAGCAATTGACAGAGGTGCATACCCAGGCCAAGGTGGAAGTGGAGTGGAGGCACAGGAACTACAATGGCACATGCTGGAGGAGAAAAGATGGTGAGAAGAGTCAGCAATGGATGTGCAACAATAGAAACACAGTATCTAGGAAGAACTGAAACATCTGTGGCAGAGTTCAGAGGTGGAGATCCAGGCCAAGACACAGCAATTGGAGGCAACTGAACACAGGAGGCTACACACCAAGGAGCAGATCTATGTCCTATGCCTACAGGTGAAGACAACAGAGCACCCATGTGGTGGGGCTGAGGGTGAACTCCAGGCTCTGTGTGCATGGGCAGCAGAAGCACAAATGCTGCAGGCACAAGAAGAGGCTAAACACTTGTGGAGGCAAATACAGGAGGAGAGCCAGCACAAGCATCAAGCAGAGACAGAACTGGTCTCACACATGAAGGCTGAAGCTAATTCAACCCGAGAGGAGCAGAGAGCTCTGCAGGCACTGGAGGAGCTGTGACTGCAGGCCAAGGAGGCAGAGACAGAGTGGACATGCCAAGTGCAGGTAGCCCTGAAGATAGCTCAGCATAGCACAGAAGCAGGGCTACAGAGCAAACACCCCTCCTTTGCAGAGAAGACTACACACCTGGCTCACACCCTGCAGGAAGAGCATGTGGCAATGGCTCAGCTGTGGGAGGAAACAAAGCCATGGGCACAGAAGCAGGCAGAAGCTGCACGTGCTTATGAGGAGGCTGAACAGAAGCTAGAGCTCTGCCAGGTAAAGGTCAATGAGGCAATGAGGCTGTGGCTGCAGGCAGAGGAAGTGACACAGCAGAAGAGATTAATGGAGTCCAAGAAAAAAAAATGGAGACTATATTTAGATAAATCACCAAAGCTGGAAACAGATGAGCTATGTGGACTAACACATAAGGTTCCTGGGATGTGGGCCAAAGATAACCCCCCTGGGTTGGCTGTAAAGCAGACACTAGTGATAGTAACAAAGACATTTAAAATGTCTCTTAAAACACAAAATCTTGGTTAAATGCCAGTCATCTAAGAACACCCTGATCTTGCCAGTACATAAGCCAGGAACTAATAAATATAGACCAGTACATGGCTTGCCTGCTGTGAATTAGGCCACTAAAAGCATCCACCCAGTGGTACCAAATCATATACATTGATGAACTCATTCAGCAAATGCTGTTGCTGATGCTGTTGCTCCATGTACTGAAAACAAGTACTAATAAAAAATTGTTTCCCAACTTTAAACTTCTTATATTCAAATTTTAAGGAAACTTGATCCTAGCAGTTTTTAGCCTCTAATTTATGAGTGAGTTTGGTAACCCTGTGTAACCATTTTTTAAATAAAAACCCTAACAAAGCCAGATGCCTGTAAGGGCAAAAATAAAGATAAGAAGTTAATGTGAGCTCAAACATAATTTTTAAATGAAGAAGCTCCAAGTACTTTAGCCAATTGCTTAAACATAGATTATTAGGAAGAGAGACAAACATGTATGACACAAAACAGTCGCATTAAATCAAAGTGAAAATTGGCCATGCTAAATTAGAATAATCTTTTTCCTAGTTTTAGCTTTGTAACTATAGACTTATCAGTTAGAATTCTTCCTGCTACTTTTTAAATATAAATTACAGCAGTATTTCCTCTAAACTCCAAACTAGTTTAGGTACACTTTTCTTCCTGTTAACATCACAAGATTATAACCACTAAGAGTCAGAAAGGGAATAAAAAGAAGAGCTATAGAATGCTAAATGGGATTTTTGCTCATTTTTCATCTTTATAAAACTATGTTTGAGACCTTATCTCTTTACTCTTTAACTTAAATTCAGAGAAAAAGATAGTCTTTTAAAATTTTTCCATTTTATATTACCCTTGATGTAAAATATCACTCAAAGATGATATTTTTAGGATGTCATAGATACCCATAATCTAATAAGAAACCATATCTTCAGGATCTCCACTATGAACTTCTGAAAAGAGATAAAGAAAGAAATAAAAAAGGGAGAAAAGACAGGATCTTTTTTTCCTTCTGGGATCACTGTATGTGGCCAATCGGCCCCATCTGGAGTCAGTCTGCCCTGGGCCACCTGCTACACTTTCCTGCCAAGTAGCCTAGGGGTCCATGCTGGGCAGGCAGAACTCTTCCCTGAATCAGACAGCACTGGCCAGTCCTGTTGCTGTTATAATTGTCAAGTCCCTGGGTGGGTCTAGGGTTGTTTTCCCAGGGTTGTCACTCTCTTCAACACCAAAAGAAGAAGCAGAGTGAGAAGGCAGTGCAGAGTCAAGGTAGAGTTTATTGACTGAAGAAAGATACAAAGCCACTCCCAGCAGTGGAAGCCTTAGAGCTAGGTAACTGTTGAGTAACGGCAGTAGTCATTTTTATGGGATGGAAGTGGTAGTCTCTCCTCTAGGGGTGGCCCCACCTGACTGGTTGGTTTTTTGCTAGGGGTTTGGGTCTCACTGGCTAATGGAGGAACTTGCAACTATTCAGATGGACAATATTACAAAAACAAGATAGCAGACTGCCTGTTGCTTACATTCTCGGAACACTGCAGAGGTTGTTTTCCTCCTAAGTGCTAGAGGGCCTGTATCCCAGTTTTTCCTACCTAGAGTGTCTCTTCTGTCCCTATAAACCATAGTACAAGTATCCTTACCTCTGGCATACAACTTCTTCCATGGAATGAGCTCTCAAAAGCATCTTTTACAGTAGATCATATAGGCAGGAAAATATTTGGAAACAACAGCTGGGTTTACTCAAAAAGCTACCACAAATATCATTATATCTAGGCAAGGCCATTTAGGCACATTTTCACCACCCCTTTTGCTTCTTCTCTTTCCTGTTTTCAATCACTCGTTGTGAATACAAATCAGTATATAACAGCCAAAGAGCCTGTTACTAACTGAGTTGCAGAACTGATAATTTAGGTTTGCCTTTTTGACTTCATGTTTCTGTTCTCCACCATAATTTGCTCATCTTTCTCACTCTTTTTTTTAAGTATGCATATTTATTTATTTATTTATTTAGGTATTTTCTCATTGTGTAGTACAGGCTGGCCTCGAACTCATGATGATCCTCCTGCCTCAGCCGCCCATGTGCTGGGATTACAGGCATGCACCAAGTTCTCAGGGGTTTTTAAATGAAACATAACTTTGATGGACTCTCTGAAAGCCAACTCAGATATTTTACAATGTTCTAGTTTCATTTCAACCCTCTTCCTACCATTTAATACATAAAGCGTTCTATCAAAAAGTTTAAGTGATAAAATTGGTGAGAGTATTCTTAAAACTGAGAGAATCAATATACAAGAAGTTTTTTGTCCAAGATAATCATTTATGTTAACCAACAAAATTGCAGTATAGTGAATTAACTTATGGAAGTACAAAAGGAAGACAGACTGGCAAGCTTATATTTATTGTATATAGTATGAGATGCCTAATGAGAATTTTGGCAGTAGAAACCGTCTGTCACTGGAGTTCTGAATTTGTTCCAACTTGATACTGTCATATAATTGATGAAGTTCAAAAATGAACGGCTCAAGGTGTTTCTACTCTAATTTCTGCTATGATAACACTCCAGCTATTTCAGCTGATAGAACAGCATCTAGGAGGAACAACACGCCTTGCCAAAAATAACACGATGTATAGTCTCTGAAATGTAAGTATAATTATTGCTGTTGACAATGAACCTACAAAAGCTTTCTTCAACAGCTAGGAACCTGGTTAGGTAAGACATTCCAATTTTTTCTTAACTTCAAAAAAATTTTTAAATTTATTTTATTGATACATTTTAGGTATAAAATATAATGACATGCATCACTGAAAATTTGCACCTTTACATAATCTCTCTTGGTTCTTATTTTTCGCCCTTCCCCTGCCCTCCCTTCAACCCCTCCATCTCTCCCTATTTACAAAGATTTTCTTTACATTTTTTCATTTTCTCATGTTAATTCCATTCCCTTCTTTCCTTTCCCCTACCCCTCCCACTTCCCCTTCACCTTTGGCCCTTTTCTTCCTATAGCACATTATCTACTATACCTTTTAGTCCTTATTTACACTTTCGGTTTCTCAAACTAGAGAAACTATTCATTATTTACACATGTGTGTCCTATTTATTTCAATTAAGTGTATCACCTCAATGTGCATCCATTTAGCTATAAATGTCTCTAATTTCTCATTTTTTATGGCTGAATACTACTCCATTGTATAAAAAAACCACATTTTCTTTATCCAGTCTCCAGTTGATGGGCAATTGGGCTGTTTCCAAGTTTTAGCTATTACAAATTATGCTGCTATGAACATGGGTCCACATATATCACTGTGGTATGATTCTTTTAATTCTTTGGGGAAGATACCCAGCAGGGGAATAGCTGGGTCAAATGGGACTTCCAGTCCTAGTTCTTTGAGGTATCTCCATACTGATTTCCACAATGGTTGCACCAGTCTACATGCCCACCAGCAGTGGAGCAGTGTTCCTCTTTCCCCACAGCCCTGCAAGCATTTGTTATTGGTTGATTTCATGATAGCAGCCATTCTTTCTGGGGTGAGGTGGAATCTCAGCATTGTTTTCATTTGCATCTCTTGAATGACCAGTGATATTGAACATTTTTTCATGTGTTCATTTGCTATTTCTACTTCTTTGAGTGAGAAATGTCTGTTCATTTCAGATCCCCATTTTGGGATTGGGTCTTTAAATTTGGGAGGTCTGATTTTTTTTAAGTTCTTTATATATTGGAGATAGTAGACATTTGTTTGAGGAACAGCAAGTGAAAATTTTTTCCCACATTGTGAGTTGTCTCTTCACACTGCTGGTGGTTTCTCTTGCTGTGCAGAAGCTTTTTAATAAGAAGAGATCCCACTTGGTGATTGTTTGTGCTAGTTCATGAACAACTGAGGTTTTGTTCATAAAATCTTTTCCTACACCAAAGTCTTCAAGAGTTCTACCTAACCTTTCTTCCAGCTGATTCGTCATCTCTATTTTAATATTTAGATATTTAATCCATTTGGATTTTAGTTTATTCATGGTGAGAGATATAGGTCTAGATTTAATCTGTGATAAGTTGAAACCCAACTTTTCCAGCACCATTTATTAAAGAGGCTATCTTTCCTCCAGTGAGGATGTTTGGCTCCTTTGTGGAAGATCAGGTGGCTGAGTGTGTCTGGAGTTGTTTCTCCATTTTCTAATCTGTTCCACTGGTCCTCAGGTCTGTTTCTTTGCCAGTACCCTTCTGTTTTTATCACAGTAGCTTTTTAGTATGGCTTGAAGTTGGGGGTTATGATACCCCCTGCCGTGTCTCCATTGCCTAGAATTGTTTTTGCTATTCTGGGTCTTTTCTTGTTCCAAATGAATTTTTGATTGTTTCCTCAAGGTCCGTGAAGTATGCTGCTGGGATCTCAATTGGAATTGCATTGAATCTATATAGCAGTTTTGGAAGTATGGCCATTTTCACTATATTAATCCTTCCTACTCAGGAGCAAGGGATGGCTTTACATTTTCTGATATCATCTTCAATCTCTCTTTGCAGAGTGCTATAGTTTTCAGAGAAGAGGTCTTTGATTTCTTTCGTTAGGTTGATACCTAGGTATTTCAGTTTTTTTGGATGCTATTGTGAAAGGAATTGTATGCCCTATTTCTGTCTCAGTGAGTCTGTTGTTCGTGTAGAGCAAAGCAATTGATTTTTGTATGTTGACCTTGTATCTAGCTACTCTACTGAATTTGGTTATTAAGTCTAGAAGACTTCTGGTGGCATTCTTCAGGTCTCCTATATAGAGTATCATGTCATCTGCAAATAATGACAGTTGGACTTCTTTGTTTCCTATCTTTATTCCTTTTATTTCTTTCACTCATCTAATTGCCATGGCTAATGTTTCCAAAACTATACTGAACAGGAGTGGTGATAGTGGACATCCTTGTCTTGTTCCTGATTTTAGTGTGAAGGATTTCAGTTTTTGACTATTTAGTATGATATTGGCTGTTGGTTTTTCATAGATGGCTTTTATCAGATTGAGGGAGAGACCATCTATTCCAATTTTTTGTAGAGTTTTTATCATAAATGCATGTTGGATTTTGTCAAATGCTTTTTCTGCATCAATTGAGATGATCATATGGTTTTTGTCCTTGGCTCTATTGATATAGTGTATTTCATTGATTGATTTGCATATGTTGAACCATCCCTGCATCCCTGGGATGAATCCCATTTGGTCAGGGTATATGATCTTCTTGATAATCTTCTGCATTCTATTTGCCAGAAACTTATTAAGAATTTTTGCATCTATGTTCATTAGTGAGATTGGCCTATTGTTCTCTTTTTCAGTTGGGTCTTCTCTGCTTTGGGGATCAAGGTGATGCTTGGTTCCAGGAATGAATTCAGGAGTATTGCTTCCCTTTCAATTTCATTGAAGAATTTAAACAGTAGTGGCAGTACCTCCTCTCTAAATGTCTTGTAGAATTCAGCAGTGAAGCCATTGGGACTCGGACTTTTCTTATTTTGTATGTTTTTAATTACATTTTCAATTCCATGGATTGATATTGGGTTGTTTAGAATTTTTATGTATTCTTAGTTCAACTTTGGTAATTCATATGTATCTAGGAATCTGTCCATTTCTTCTGTGTTTTCCATCTTATTGGTGTATAGGTTCTCGAAGTAGGTATTGATGATTCTCTGGATTTCTGCTGGGTCCATTGTAATTTCTTCCTTTTCATTCCTAACTGCATGGATTTGGGCCATTTGTTTCCTTTTTTCATAACTTTGGCTAAGGGTTTGTCAATTTTGTTTATTCTTTTGAAGAACCAACTCTTGGCTTCATTGATTTTTTGTATCATTCTCTTAGTCTCCATTGCATTGATTTCTGCTCTGATCTTGATAATTTCATCCCTTGTATGAGCTTTGGGTTTGTCCTGCTCTTCTTTTTCTAGAAGCTTGAGGTTCAGCATCAGGGTGTTTAATTTGGCTCACTCTATTTTCCTAATGTGAATATTCACTGCTATGAATTTCCCTTGTAAGACTGCTTTCATTGTGTCCCATAGACTCCGATATGTTGTACTGTCATTGTCATTGAATTGAAGGAACTGTCTGATTTCTTCTTTAATTTTCTCATTGGTTATTCTCATTGATTATTCAGGAGTATATTGTTTAATTTCCATGTGTTTATGAAATTCTTGCAGTTTTTTTGGTATTGATCTCCAATTTCATTGCATGATGGTGTGATAATATACAAGGGATAACTTTATTTCTTTTGCACTCACTTAAACATGTTCTATGAGTGAGTATGTGGTCTATTTTGTAGAACATGTATGCAGCTGAAAAGAATGTGCATTGTGATTTTGTGGGTTGGAACATTCTGTAAACATATGTTAAGTTCATTTGTTCAAGAGTTTGATTGAATACTAGTATTTTGTTACTTATTTTTTGTCCAGTTGAGCCATCTACTTGTGACAGTGGGGTATTGAGGTCCCCCACTACAATTGTATTAGTGCATATATGACTTTTCATGTTCATTAGTATTTGTTTTATATAGCTGGATGCACTAGTGTTTGGTGCATAGATATTTATGATTGTCATCTCTTCCTCTTGGATTGTTCCCTTTACAAGAATGTAGTGTCCTTCTTTGTCTCTCTTAATCAGTGTTGGTCTGAAATCCACTTGATCTGCAAAGAGGATAGCTATCCATGCTTTTTTTCAGGTTCCTGTCACATGGAGTATTGCTTTCCACCCTTTAACTTTCAGTCTATGTGTTTCTTTTTGAATTAAGTGTGTTTCTTGTATGCAACATATTTTTGGATCTTGCTTCTTGACCCATTCTGCCAGTCTATTTCTTTTGATTTGTGAATTGAGACCATTAACATTAATGGTTATAACTGATATGTATTGGCTTATCAATATCATGACTTTTTCTTTTTGTTAGATTCCCCCCTTTTGCATTTAATTTCTTGTCATGCCTGACAGATTTACTCTGCTGGGCTTCCGGGAGTTGTGATCCTCATTATCTTTTTCTAGGACATTGTCTAAAATTTTTTGGAGTGCTGGTTTGGTATTCACAAAGTTCCTAAAGTACTCTTTGTCATGAAAGTATCTTATTTCTCCATCAATTTTGAAAGATTGTTTTGCAGGGTACATCAATCTGGGTTGGAGCCTGTTTTCCTTTAGGGCTTGGAATATGTCACTCCAAGCTCTTCTTGCCTTGAGGGTTTGCATTGAGAAGTCTGCTATGATTCTGATGGGCTTCCCTTTGTATGTGATTTGCTTCTTTTCTCTAACTGCTTGTAGAATTTTGTTCTTCTGTTAGGTTTCTGGAATCTTAACAATTATATGCCTATGTGTAGATTTTTTTTTTATCAAGGCTAGTTGGAATCATATATGCCTCACTTATCTGTATGTCAAGTTCTTTTTCCCTGCTTGGGAAGTTTTCTGCCATTACTTCTGTGAACAGTTTTTTATTTTGTCTGCACTCTCTCCTGTTTCTTCATTGACTCCAATCAGTCTTACGTTATTCTTCTTTGCATTGTCTAGCTGCTGCTGGATTGATTTTTCATAATCCCTTACAATTTTAAAGCAATTTTTCTTTTCCTGGTCACTAATTGCAATCTTATTTTCTATATCCAAAATTCTGTCCTCACATTGGCTCATTCTGCTGTGTAGACTTCAATGCAGTTTTTAATCTCTTGGAAATCTGTTTGCATCTGTTTTAATGGTTCTATTTTTTTTCCTATTCTGGGCTTCCATCATGTTCCTTAGCTCCTCTCTGGATTTATTAATCATGTCTTGTCCTATGACCACAATCTCTGCTGTTATCTGAGAATTTATTTCTGATTTAATTTTTTCCAGATCCTCATTTGTTGCCAGTTCAGGAAGTCTAGGTGTTTGAGTATCAGAGTGTTCCATCTCATTTCCATTTGGGGTTGCTGTATGTGATCTGGAAGTCTGGTTTTGAGGCTTGTTTATGTGCCTTCTCATTTAGACGGAGGGAGGGGAGGTGCTGCTGGTGCCCACGTGGCTCACCTCCCCTGTGTTCGCAGCTGTGGTACAGCGGCCCTCTGGTAGGGGTGGTAAGGCAGCCTGGAAGCATCCTCCTCTGCACGGGAGCAGTGGTATGGTGGCCTGGAAATCTCCTCCTCTGTGCTGGGAGTGGTGCTATGGTGGCCCGGAAGCCTCCTCCTCTGTGTTGGGAGCAGTGGTAAGGTGGCCCGGAAGCCTCTTCCTCTGCACTATCTTTCTCATTCTTTGGGGGAAAAATAGCTGTTGGTCACCTCATAGCTTGCCTGAGTAGCTATCTACCCCAGTTTGCACTAATTTTTGCTTAAAATTTCCTCCACACTTTCCCCCTTAATAACTGTTTCTGTCTCAGGGTATTATCTTAGTCAAGGTCAATGTTTTGTCTCATCACATGACTGGCCAACATCTTGTCTTTACTCATGACTGGCTGCTTGTTTTGGATCAACCACGTGGCTTCCACCATGTTTGTTTCCCTTCCTTGTCTCTTCTAATAAAATCCAGGTAATAGAGAAACATCCTTGATGCCCTAAACAGAATAAAAGAACAGGTAGAAAAGCTTAAGTGATTATGTGTCAAAGGAAAGCTGTCCTCCTTGTTCCTAAGATTTTTTTAAGGTTTTTTCTTTAGAAAAAGAAGTTTCTATCTGTACTGTCTTAAAGAAAGTACCAGAGTTTTACTATGGGATAAATGTAAAATATAAGTTTCTCAAGTGGCTCTACCCTGCTTAAGTAGAGCCATCAAGTGGCTCAATGTGGCTAAGGGAGTCCTGGTGATGAGGGGCTCCACTCTGATCTCATAAGAGTTTCAAAGGGCTAAGTAAACCATCAAGTGGCTCAACAACCTTCTCCTGAAGGAGTTGATGGGCCCCAGTATGAAGACAAAAAGCTTTCAGTAGGGCTTTCTTCTATTCCTTGATGAAAGATGCCAGCAACATCTTAAGTCTGGACAGAAATGTCTATCTAGTAAATAACTGAGTCTCACATGCTTTATGGGGTCATTAGGTTTCCTCCTTCTGCATGTGATGCCATTTTAAGGACCTGAGACTTAGGTCTAAGTCGAGCTATCAAGTGTTTCAACACCCCCATGCTTCTATGAAAGATGCCAGCATCATCTTAGTTTTGGACAGAAACTCTAATTCAATACTTGAGTCTCACAAAAGATGCTTGTGTGATCACTGGGTCTCCTCTTGCATGGGACATGATCTAAAGGACCTGAGGCCTAGTTGCCTCTCTCTGTAGGCCCAGAGACAAACTATGGGAAGCCTCATGAAGCATGCCACACAGATTCCACTTAATTTGCCAAAAGGCCATATCCTTGATGAGTACAGAAGGTTTAACCATGATCGTTTGGGTTTAATATGAACCAGGAAACTGCAAAAGATGGGCACAGTTTAAACCAAGAGACTATTCTGCCACAAAGAAAGATATACTTGAATCATTTGTAGGAAAATGGATGCACTTTGAGACAATATAAGTGAAATAAGTTAGACACAGAAACTTATATGTCATGTGGTTTCTCTTATATGAGAAACCCAGATTATAAACAAAAAGCAAATTGAAATATATATAATAGGAAGTAGGCATGTAGATCTTTCTCAAATGGCAAGGGGACCAAGAGATGGAGGAAAGAGGAGGGGAAAGGGGATGAAAAATGGAATTCACATGTGTTATGCAAATGTACCAACTCCACAAAGAAGTGTAAACACTATGTACTGCAAAAATATACTAACAACCACAACAACAACAACAACAACAACAAAAGAATGAGACATCTGAAAAAGCACAACTAAATATTTACACAGAAAAGTCAAAACCATACAAATGTAGATCTCACTAAATAGAATCAGGTTGTCTACTATTTGTCATAAAACTTTTTAAGGAACCATTACATTTTTACTATTTGATGCAGAAAGTACTATTCAATTATCTTTCTATCTCAGATAAGAAACTTAAAACTTATAGTCATTATAGCACTAATTTTAATTTATATTTTAGTCTTATGATTGGGTTCCAAAGGGAGTAGAACAAATTGAAAATGGTAAATAATTTAGTGTAAAACAATTGATTCTAATTCATTAAATTATAATACAATTACCAACATGGTTTAATTTATATTGACATTATCTTAGTACATGTAACATCCTTAATAAGATTATAAACATATCAATCTCAGCTAATATCTTTACATTATATTTTGAAGATATAGCATTATCATCCCTCATTTTAGTGAACATGTACTTTATATTATCTGCCACAATACTGTCTCCTAGCCTTTGCTAGTTCTTGGTGACATAAAGAGAACAATTTCCCCAGACCACTTCACAAATAACAAGAGACCAGGGCCGGGGATTTAGCTCAGTGGTTCTGCCGCCTGCCTCTCAAGCACAAGGACCCGAGTTCGATCCCCAGTACCAAAAATAAAATAAAATAAAATAAAAATAACAAGAGACCAGTAAACAAGCAATGAAGAAGCTTCAAAGAGAAAACTTATTGTAAAGTAGGATACAGCTCATAGACAAGCCAGGACACAGCCAGAATGTGGGTAACAAGGAATTCTTTTGTTTCAGTGTCTTTCATTTTACCATACTTCCTGTTTTAGGATGTCCCGTACAATACTCTTGCATATTTATGATTTATTCTTGCCCTGCTTTTAGTTTTGAGATTGTTATGTGTTTTACCATCATTCACCAGTAATTAATGGTATGCATGAGAAGCAGTGCATATGGATGAAGTGTTAAGCATATGATGAGGATAGTCAACCCATTTAAAGCATTGTAAAGCAATCAGTGCTCATGCTTCACTGGGAGGAATGTCTATAGTTCTATTATGTGATTAGTTTGTGGTTGCCTCTCCACTGAAGGTCCTTTTAGATTGGTTGAGGATCTCTCACACCCTGTCACATTTCCCCTTATGAAAAAAATCTGGCACAGTTCAACCATCCTCCACCATTTGCATAAAGAACTGCCTGTCCCACTGCTCATGTCTGAATACCTACTTATATGTTCCCCTCAAGGACTAGTAGCTCTTGATTCTTCAGGATATTGAGTGTTGAATTTATTCTAGCTACTTCGTGCTGAGAGGGGCTGTCCTGGGGCAGGAACTAAACTCCTTGCTCTCTGTTGGTGGGCAGGTGGTCCAAGAGACCATTTTCCTATTGTTTCTGAATTTTTACCTGAATGTGGGGTAGGTAGGTACCAAAAGCCTATTGTATAGACAGATATCACAGGAAGAATACTCTCACTTGAAGCATGTAAATTCTGTCTTCTAGATATAATTTTGGCCAGTTGATCCACCAGTACCATTGAGTAGAGCTTGTCTTGACTTCCTGCAGGAGTTTAGTCTTACATGTGTACCAAATGGTAAGGTAGAATTGGTGCCAAAGGATTGTAAAGATATTTTTTGGTTATCTGTTTTTCCATCCAAATGGGACAAAACTTTATTATATGAAATCTTATTACAGCTACCAAGGTCGAGAGTCGTGCGCAACATGCCAAATCACCCGCGGCAGACAAGCAGGTCTGTGGACACCCTACAGAGGTCACGAGTCAGGTGGAACATGCTGAATCAGCCCCCGCCCCAGCAACAATCCACTGGACACCACTCCCCTCTCCTCTGTACAGCCACCTGGTTCGACACTACAAAGAGGCAGAAGACACCAGACCACCAGACCAAGGTACTGAGTCCTGCCGCTCCCAGCCCAGAAATAGGGGCATCTGAGCCACCATCCCACTGCTCCTGGTCCAGAGGAAGGGGCTTCCTGGCCACCATCCCTCCTGCTGCTCCCAGCCCAGAGGAAAGGGCTCTTGGGCCAATATCCCTACCACTGCTCCTGGCCCGTGTCCCACCTCTCCCAGCTCAGAGGAGGTGAGCTGTGCAGGTGCCAACAGCCTCCCCACCCAGTCAAAATGAGAAAACATGTAAATAAGTCTCAAAACCAGACTTCCAGATCACCTACAGCAACCCCAAAGGGAAATGAGATGGAACACTCTGATACTCAACCACCTGGACCCACTGAACTGGCAACAAAAGGGGATCTGGAAAAAATGAAATCAGAAATAATTTCTCAGGTAACAGGAGAAATTGTGCTCCTAGTGCAAGACATGATTAATAAATCTAGAGAGGAGCTCAGGAACATGATGGAATCCCAACATAGGAAACAAATGGAATCCATAAAACAGATGCAAATAGATTTCCAGGGCATGAAAAACTCCACTGAAAGTCTACACAGCAGAATGAGCCAATGTGAGGACAGAATTTCAGATATAGAAAATAAGATTGCAATTAGTGACCAGGAAAAGAAAAATTGCTTCAAAATTATAAGGGAACATGAGAAATCAATCCAGGAGCTGGTAGGTGATGCAAAGAAGAATAACATAAGACTGATTAGAGTCAATGAAGAAACAGAAGAGAGTGCAGATGACATAAAAATCTCTTCACAGAAATAATGGCAGAAAACTTCCCAAACAGGGGAAAAGAGCTTGACATACAGATAAGTGAGATATATAGGACTCTAAAGAGCCTTGATGAAAAAAAATCTACACATAGGCATATAATTATTAAGATTCCAGAAACTCAACAGAAGAACAAAGTTCTACAAGCAGTCAGAGAAAAGAAACAAATCACATACAAAGGAAAGCCCATCAGAGTCACAGCAGACTTCTCAACACAAACCATCAAGGCAAGAAGAGCTTGGAGTGACATATTCCAAGCCCTAAGAGAAAACAGCCTCCAACCCAGATTGATGTACTCTGCAAAACTATCTTTCAAAATGGATGGAGAAATAAGATACTTTCATGACAAAGAGAACCTTAGGAACTTCGTGAATACCAAACTAGCACTCCAAAAAATTTTACACAATATCCTAGGAACAGACATTGAGGATCACAACCCCAGGAAGCAAAGCAGAATGAACCCATCTGGCATGACAAGAAATTAAATGTAAAGGGGGAGAACCCAACAAAAAGAAAAGGTTGTGGCAATGACAAGTCAATATGTTTCAGTTATAACCATCAATGTAAATGGTTCCAATTCAGCAATAAAAAGAAACAGACTGGCAGAATGGGTCAAGAAGCAAAATCCAAAAATATGCTGCATACAAGAAACTTAATTCAAAAGGAAACTCACAGACTGAAAGTTAAAGGGTGGAAAACAATACTCCATGTGACAGGAACCCCCAAAAAAAGCAGGAATAACTATCCTCTTTGCAGATCAAGTAAATTTCAAACCAACACTGATTAATAGAGATGAAGAAGGACACTACATCCTTGTAAAGGGAACAATCCAAGAGGAAGAGATGACAATCATAAATATCTATGCACCAAACACTAGTGCACCCAACTATATAAAACAAAGACTAACGGACATGAAAAGTCATATATGCACTAATACAATTGTAGTGGGAGACCTCAACACCCCGCTGTCACAAATAGATAGATCAACTAAACAAAAAATAAGTAATGAAATACTAGAACTCAGTCAAACTCTTGAACAAATAAACTTCACAGATGTTTACAAAGTCTTCCACCCCACAAAATCAGAATACACATTCTTCTCAGCTGCACATGGGTCATTCTCCAAAATAGACCACATACTCACACATAGAACATGTTTAAGTAAGTGCAAAGGAATTGAAGTTATCCCCCGTATATTATCAGACCATAGTGTGATGAAATTGGAGATCCATAGCAAAAGAAACTAAAAATTTCATAAACATGTGGAAATTGAACAACACGTTTCTGAATAACCAATGGGTCATAGAGGAAATTAAAGAAGAAATCAGACAGTTCCTTCAATTAAATGACAAGGACAATACAACATATCGGAATCTATGGGACACAATGAAATCAGTCTTATGAGGGCAATTCATAGCAGTGAATACGCATATTAGGAAAACAGAACGAGCCCAATTAAACAACCTGATGCTGTACCTCAAGCTTCTAGAAAAAGAAAAGCAGGACAACCCCAGAGCTCATACAACTGTGGAAATTATAAAGATCAGAGGAGAAATCAATGCAATGGAGACTAAGAAAATGATACAAAAAATCAATGAAGCCAAGAGTTGGTTCTTCAAAAGAATCAACAAAATTGACAAACCCTTAGCCAACCTTATCAGAAAAAGGAAAGAAAAGGCCCAAATCCATGCAATTAGGACTGAAAAGGGTGAAATTACAACAGATCCAGCAGAAATCCAGAGGATCATCAATACCTACTTCCAGAACCTATACACCAATAAGATGGACAACACAGAAGAAATGGACAGATTCCTAGATACATATGAATTACCAAAGTGGAACGAAGAAGACCTAAAAATTCTGAACAACCCAATATCAACCAATGAAATTAAAAACGTAAATAAAAACTTATCAACTTGGGCCAGAGATTTAGCTCAGTGGTTTTGCTGCCTGCTGCACAAGCGCAAGGACCCAAGTTTGATCCCCAGTACCAAAAAACAAAAAGCAAAAAGGCCAGGGATTTAGCTCAGTAGTTCCAGTGCCCGCCTTCCAAGCCCAAAGTCCTGAGTTCGATGCCCGGTACTAAGAAAAAACAAACAAACAAACAAACAAACAAAAACTTATCAACTAAGAAAAGCCCAGGCCCTGATGGCTTCACTGATGAATTCTACAAGACATTTAGAGAGGAACTGCTGCCACTACTGTTTAAACTCTTCCATGAAATTGAAAGGGAAGCAATACTCCTGAATTCATTCCTGGAACCAAGCATCACCTTGATCCCCAAAGCAGAGAAAGACCCAACTGAAAAGAAGTATAGGCAAATCTCACTAATGAACATAGATGCAAAAATCCTTAATAAGATACTGGCAAACAGAATGCAGAAGATCATCAAGAAGATCATACACCCTGATCAAGTGGGATTCATCCCAGAGATGCAGGGATGGTTCAATATATGCAAATCAATCAATGAAATACACTATATCAATAGAGCCAAGGACAAAAACCATATGATTATCTCCATAGACACAGAAAAAGCATTTGACAAAATCGAACATGCATTTATGATAAAAACCCTACAAAAAATTGGAATAGATGGTCTCTCCCTCAATCTGATAAAAGCCATCTATGAAAAACCAACAGCCAATATCATACTAAATAGTCAAAAACTGAAATCCTTCCCACTAAAATCAGGAACAAGACAAGGATGTCCACTATCACCACTCTTATTCAATATAGTTCTGGAAACATTAGCCATGGCAATTAGACAAGAGAAAGAAATAAAAGGAATAAAGATAGGAAATGAAGAAGCCCAACTGTCATTATTTGCAGATGACATGATACTCTATATAGAAGACCCCAAGAACTCCACCAAAAGTCTTCTAGTCTTCTTAATAACCAAATTCAGTCAAGTAGCTGGTTACAAGGTCAACACACAAAAATCAATAGCTTCCCTCTACATGAATGACAGACTCACTGAGAGAGAAATAGGGTGAATAATTCCTTTCACAATAGCATTCAAAAAACTGAAATACCTAGGAATCAACCTAACAAAAGAAACAAAGACCTCTTCTCTGAAAACTATGGCACTCTGCAAAGAGAGATTGAAGATGATATCAGAAAATGGACAGACATCCTCTGCTCCTGGGTAGGAAGGATTAATATAGTGAAAATGGCCATACTTCCAAAACTGCTATATAGATTCAATGCAATTCCAATTGAGATCCCAGCAGCATACTCATGGACCTTGAGAAAACAATCCAAACATTCATTTGGAACAAGAAGAAACCCAGAATAGCAAAAGCAATTCTAGGTAACAGAGACATGGCAGGGGGTATCACAATCCCCAACCTGCAGCTATACTACAAAGCTGCTGTGATAAAAACAACATGGTGCTGGCAAGGAGGCAGACCTGAGGACCAGTGGAACAGATTAGAAGATGTAGAAACAACGCTAGACACACTCAGCCATCTCATCTTCAATAAAGGAGCCAAATACCCTCACTGGAGGAAGGATAGCCTCTTTAATAAATGTTGTTGGAAAAATTGGGCTTCAACTTGCCAAAGATTAAAACTAGACCTATATCTCTCACCATGCACTAAACTAAAATGGAAATGAATTAAAAATCTAAATATTAAAACAGAAACTCTGAACCAATTGGAACAGAGGTTAGGTAGAACTCTTGAAGACATCGGTGTAGGAAAAGATTTTATGAACAAAACCTCAGGTGCCCGTGAACTAGCACAAACAATCAACAAGTGGGATCTCTTCTTATTAAAAAGCTTCTGCACAGCAAGAGAAATCACCAGCAGTGTGAAGAGACAACCCACAATGTGGGAAAAAATCTTCACCTGCTTTTCCTCAGACAAAGGTCTACCATCTCAAATCTATAAAGAACTTAAAAAGATCAGACCTCCCAAATTTAAAGACCCAATCCAAAACTGGGCATCTGAAATGAAAAGATATTTCTCAGACAAAGAAGTAGAAATAGCAAATAAATACAGGAAAAAATGTTCAACATCACTGGTCATTTGAGAGATGCAAATGAAAACAATGCTGAGATCCCACCTCACTCCATAAAGAATGGCTGCTATCATGAAATCAACCAATAACAAATGCTGGTGGGGCTGTGGGGAAAGAGGAACCCTTCTCCACTGCTGGTGGGAGTGTAGACTGGTGCAACCACTGTGGAAATCAGTATGGAGATACCTCAAAGAACTAGGACTGGAAGTCCCATTTGACCCAGCTATTCCACTACTGGGGATCTTCCCCAAAGAATTAAAAGAATCATACCACAGTGATATATGTGCACCCATGTTCATAGCAGCACAGTTTGTGATAGCTAAATCTTGGAAACAGCCCAAATGCCCATCAACTGGAGACTGAATCAAGAAAATGTGGCTTTTTTATAAAATGGAGTACTACTGAGCCATAAAAAATGAGAAATTAGAGACATTTATAGCTAAGTGGATGCACATTGAGGCAATACTCTTAAGTGAAATAAATATGACACACATGTAAATACCAAATAGTTTCTCTGGTGTGAGAAACTGAAAGTGTAAATAAGGGCTAAATGTATAATAGGTAATGTGAAATAGGAAGAAAAGGGGCAAAGGGGAAGGAAGTGGGAGGGCTAGGGGAAAAGATAGAAGGGAATGGGATTAATATGAGAAAATGGAAAACTAGGAACAAAATCTTTGTAAATAGGGAGGACTGGAGGAGTTGAAAGGAGGGCTGGGCAAGGGTGAAAAGTAAGAACCAAGAGAGATTATGTAAAGGTGCAAATTTCCAATGATGAATGTCATTATATTGTATACCTAAAATGTACCAATGATTAGAATGAATAATCGATATTGCAAAATAGGAAGAAAAGATCCAAAGGGGTAGGGGTAGTGGGAGGGGCAGGGGAAAGGAAAGAAGGGAAAGGAAAAATGATGAGAAATGGAAATAAAGTCTTTGTAAATAGGGAAGGGTGGAGGGGGTGAAGGGAGAGCTCGGAATGGGGAAAAAAATAAGAACCAAGATGCATTATGTAAAAGTACAATTCTCATTGAGAAATGTAATTGTGTTGTATACCTAAAATGTACCAATAAAAGAATTTAACAAAAAATAAAAATAAATAAATAAAATCTTATCACACCAAAAATATATCTTCATACTTATAACTTCTTTTATATTTCCATTTCTATCCTGCTATCTTAAAAAATCATAACAACCCTAATAACCACCTGTATCTTAAAATCCCCCTTGTACAGTTTTTTCTTTGGTCTCAGATTGAATTTATTGATATTTGCATTTTTATTAGTACTGGCTAGTCAACACTCCTCCAAATGGCCTTTAGTGGCATTCTATCTTAGCTCAAGCAGTGAGTAGTAGAACAAGTTAACCCTGTAATTGCAGTTTAAGAACTATCTCATTGTACAAGAAGTGTTTTAAGTGTATCAATTAACAAAAACACCAACTCAAGTTGGAATCTAAAAGTAAATTTGTCAATCAGCCAAGAGTTGTCTCAGAGATGAAAGTTATAAGCTTGTGTCCCGTCCCGCGGGTAAGTCAACAGAGACCCTAGAGGGGGAGTGAGAATGACAAAGGACAGAGGACACGAGAGATGGAGACAAGACAGGTTTCTGATCAAGTCTCGTTTATTGCGGAAGCTGCTACAGCATATATACCGTAGGGCTAGAGGGAGGGAGCAAGGGGAGGGTACTGGGGCTACTTCCTTGTTGCCGGGTAGACTTGCCACAGGCTTAGACATGCCCGTAAAAGGCACTCAAGAGTTCTAGCGGGGGGGGGGGGGGCAAGGCCCCCCACAAGCTTGGTCTAAAAGCACCAGTTTATCTGACATTCAAGCAGCAAGGAGATCAATTTAGTAGATGGAAAGAAGAGTGAATGACAGAAAAAATGTGATCAGAATGGAGACAAAGAATTATAGACAAAACTCCCAAAACTCAGAAGTAACAGAGGCAAAATATTTATGGTGCAGGAAAAGACTATGTGACAAACATGAAACATAAACCTAGCAAATGCAAAGGAGTTTCATTACCTCAGAAGGTTCTGAATAGTGTGTAAAAATGAGAGAGGAAAGGATCCTTGGAGAGGAGAGGGCAGAGTGATCATCTTGACTTAACAGACCTCAATGTTGAGGGTGGTGCTTCCTAGATCATGGATCCTGGATTTCCAAGCTTTCTGAGCTTCCTAAAGCTCCTGGGTTTTGGCACCAAAATGTCACATGACCTTTCCTAGTTCTTGATGACCTTAGGAAAAGAATTCACCCTGACCATCTCATGAATGGTGAAAGACCATTGCAAGTGAGGAAATGGTTTCAAAGTGAAAGAGTTTATTGCAAATTAGGATGCAGCTCACAGACAAGCCAGGAGGCCACCAGAACATGGATGATGAAAAGTTTCTTTGTTTTGATTTCTTTTATATTACCATACTTTCTGTTTTAATATGCACCTTGCCCTATCCCTGCATATTTATGCTTTACCCTTGCCTTGCTTTTGACTTTTAATTGTTTATGTGTTTTCCCATCATTCATCAGTAATTAATGGCATGTATGAGATTCAGAGCATAAAGATGAGACCCTAAGCATATAATAAAGAGTATAGGTTAACCCAAGGGTACTTGGGGAAGTTGTGCACATGCCCTGATAGGTGGAAAGTCTGAGGTTATTTGTGGTTGGTTTGTGGCCACTTCTCCACTCAGGGTTCTTTTTGATTGCTTGAGGCCTTCTCACAATCTGACCTACTTCCTGGTATCAAATAAAGCCGGCACAGTTCAAGCATCCTCAACCAGCTGCAGAAAGAACTGCCTGTCACACTGCTCATGTCTGACTGCTTCCCTATAATATTTGTTTTTCTAGTGTGTTCTGCTTGTGGGCTTGCTATAGATCTAAATTACTAAATTACTAGTATCTAATATTTACAGCATTGAGTAAAAAACTTAAATCTCCATCAATGCTAAAAATTAATATACTTACAATTATAGTAGTTTTCTTCAGATATTTGGTGTTTCTTGGCCGTATGCCAATTCTTCAAGTTAAATATCTTTCTGATTATAGAATTTTTAATTGTGAGCTTGATTTTAGGATAGCAATATGATTATCCTGCCAAATGCTCTTCTATTCCCTCCTACTCTGAGTATAAAGCACTCTTGCAATTACCACTATGTGTTTTAGTAGCAGTATGTATAGCCTTATACATTTCAGTGCTGATTATCAATGTATATGTTATATTTCTTCACAAACTGGACACAGATTTTGATTCATTGGAGTCCACCTAACAAATTGAAGCATGACTTTATAGTTCCTTTAAATATTTTCCTTACCAGTTTGAAAGTCTTGATGAAGAAGGGAAGATTCTATAATATATATTCAGTTCAATAGTTTCAAATTAAAATCTATGATGCCTTTCTGCTACATTGGAATAATACAGTGCTTTTCTGATGAAAAGAAGATAATTCCTTTACTTTGGTAAAGTTTTTTGGATAAATTAATAAGGAGAAATGAGAACACATACTATGTATGGCTTCTTTTATCTTGAGAGATGGAGAAAAGCTGTAGGGAATTATTAATTCTACATAGGATCTAATAGTCCTATTTATTCAATAGGCTCCCTCCAGTGGTCAACAGAGCAGAGAGTTAAAGGCAAATTTAATATTTCTATATTTGATGTAGTCACAGGAGAAGGCAGGAATGCATTCATACCTGATATGAAACAAGTAGTTACTCTGCTTTTTCCTTTCAGCAATGATAGGGCAAAAAGTAACTTTTTCATGGATTATTTAGCATTATATTCTTTTTCATTTGTGTACTTTTTAGGGCTCACTTTCCCATTTAAAATGGCCCCCAAGCACAGTTCTGAAGTATTATCCAGTGTTCATAAGGGCAAGAATCTTATGATGACCTTTAAAGAAAAATATGTGTTGGTAAGTTTTCTAAAGCCGTGACATAACATATACTTGACAAAAAAAGGCTCAGTGTTGATGAATCAAGAATAATTGTTGTGTACTTTTATTTTTCTGTATTTCAGCTTTAATGAGGTATAAAGGACAAATGAAATCTGTATATGTGAAGACACACACTTTATGTTTTGATACACACGTGTAGTGAAAGGATTTTAGCAATCAAGCTTCTTCCAGTCATCTACTCATACAGTGAGCTTTTTGTGATGATAATAATTAGGATCTACTGTTTTAGCAAATTTCAAGTATAGAACACATTATTATTGATAATTTCTGTGGAGTACACTGTTTCCAGAAATTGTTAATTATGTAATTTCAAGTGTTTACCATTTAACCCACATCTCTCCATCTCACTCAACTGCCCCTGGTAACCACTCTTCTTCTCTATGTTTTTATGAGTTAAACTTTCTGAGTCTCCACAGAAAGAGGCTTATGCAGTGTTTGCCTGTGTCTGGCATATTGCATTCAATATATAATGCTGTGCTGGCTTTGACAGCACATATACTAAAATTCAATATATAGTACCTTCCAGATTCATCTGTATTGTCCTCAATGACAAGCTCTCCTCCTTTTCCCTTCTTTTTAAGAAGCTGGATAGCATTCCTGTGTGTGTGTGTGTGTGTGTGTGTGTGTGTATGTGCACGTGTGTGTGTAATTTTTTCATTATCTATTCATCCATTTTTTTACATCTTCAATTTATTTCATTGATGACTTGTATTTTTCATTTGTAGATCATTCATTTTTGGTTAAATTTATTTCCAGGTATTCTAAAATTTTTTGTGGCTACTGTTAATGTGATTGCTTTCATGATTTCATCCCCAAGTAGTTCATTATTGGTGTATAAATTAATACTGAGCTTTTATATTAATTGTATATATTACAGCTTCATAGAACATGCTTATCAGTTCTCACAGTGTGTTGATGGGAATCACAAAATCTGAAAACAGGAATAATTTGACTTCCTCTTTTCTGGTTTGGATGATTTTCACTTCTTTTTCTTTCCTAATTACTCTAAGACTTCTAGTACCATGATAATAAGAATTGTGAAGGGTTTTCTTGTTTTATTCCACTCTTAGATGAAATGTTTTCCCCATTCAGTATGATATTGCTGGTGGATTTTTCATATATAGTCCTAATTATGTGAAGGTATGTTTCCTTTCCACCCAATTTGTTGAGTTTTTAATCAGGAAAGGATATTAAATTTTATTAAATGGTTTTTTCCCTGAAACTACTGAGATGAACATATGGATTTTGTCTTTTGTTTTGTGGTTGTGGTTTTTTAGTAAATATTTGCCGTACATAATAATCACATCCATCATAGGGAATTTGTACCTGTACATAATATATCTTAATTCTTTTTTCCCCTTCCCTACCTTCCATCCTTCTCATCCCCATTTACAAAAGCTTTGTTTCCATCTTTCCTTCTATTTTCTTTTTTAAAAAATCCTTTTACCCTTCCTTCCCTTCCCACTCCCCCATAGCTTGTTCCACTTCCCAATTTAATGTGTTCTTCCTACTTCCCAATATCCAATCTCTATCTTGCTTCTTACTTACCCTTTGGGGTTGTGGTGTTTTATATTTATTAATTTTGGGGCCAGGGATTTAGCTCAGTGGTTCTGGCGCCTGCCTCCCAAGCGCAAGGTCTCGAGTTCAATCCCCGGTACCAAAATAAAAAGCTATATATTTATTAATTTTCACAAGTTAAATCATCCTTGTTTCCTTTGATTACATCTCACTTGATCATGGTGCATAATCTTTGAATGTGAAGTTGGATTTAATTTGGTAGTATGCCATTGGATATTTTTGCTTCTATATTCGTCAGAGATTTCACAAGGTGGCTTTCAGTGGAAAAGACATTCTCCTGAATACATGTCTAATATGTCAATTTTGGAGGCTATATTGGCTTTGACTCCAGTTGGGTACTGCAGTTTATTCTCCATCTATCTACAACTGATGGGTATAAGCAGAGTGCATATGGCAAGAGGGACATCGAGCCCATTAGACTCTATGGTTGATATTATATGAAATGCAAATTAAATATATGATTAAGATAATATAATGACTATACATGAAGTAAAAGTATGGTCATATGGAATGTAAACAATTACAAACTAAGCCCAATGATATACTTTTGTCTACCAAATACTATGTTAAAACAGTAACACAAGAATTTAGGAAAAATATAAAAAAATACGATGGTAAAAAATAAAATTAAAGATATTCAGTAAGACTAAGTAATTGTTTTAAGTAGAGTCACAAAAACATGAATATAATAAATAATTCTAGAACAAGAATAGAAAATTTAAAGAAAAATTAATGATTGTACCATCAAAATAATTGTAATTCTAAAATCTATATTTTAGGAACAAAAACTGAACTAAGGTAGGAAGAAAGGAAGTAAAGTAGTCTCACCTTTCTGTTTTGTTACTTCTGCTGCTACTATTTCAGAAAATTGAGGTGGGTGGCTCCTGATTTCCTCCACTTCATTATCCCATGGACTTCCCCTGGGTGGGCTGGAGTCTGGGGTTGCATTTTGCTTCTCTGTGTTACTTTCTATATTTTAAATTTGTTTTGTATATTGATCCTTATAAATTGCTTTGGTAGGTAGCTTTATCCCTAGGAAATTGCTATTCCTCTGAGATACCTTCTAGGTGTAACTGTCTCTTGGCCTTTGAGTCTGTCCCAAGATCTTACATTCCAAATTTATTAGGCATAAGAACTTCTATTTATTTAACCCAATGGAGCTCTAGAATAGCGAAAGAATCCTGGGCAACAAAAGCAAGGCAGGATATGTCACAATTCCTGACTTGAAATTATACTACAAATCTACTTTGATAAAAACAGTATGGTGCTGGAAAAAAAACTAGACCCAAGGATCAGTGAAACAGATTAGAAAATGCAGACAAGTCCAAACACACTCACCCACCTTATCTTTGACAAAGGGGCCAAACACTTTCACTGAAAAAGATAGTCTCTAATAAATGGTGCTAGAAAAACTGGCTTTCCACATGCTGAAAACTAAAACTAGACCAATATCTCTCACTATGCACTAAACTAAAATCAAAATGGATCAAAGATCTAAACATTAAAACAGAAACAATAAATCTGCTGGAAGATAGAATAGAACTCTCAAAGACATAGGTGTAGGCAAAGATTTTATGAACAAAACTTCAATTGCATAAGAAATATTACAAGACTTTTGTCTGAGGTACAGCTGCTAAAATTTCTTCCCACATTGTAGGTTGTCTCTTAGCTCTGTTGGTAGTTTCTCTTGCAGTGCCGAAGCTTTTTAATACGATGAGATCCCAGGTGTTCATTCTTTGTGCTAGCTCCCATGCTACTGAAGATTTGTTCATAAAGTCATCAAGAGTTCTACCTAACATATCTTCCAGCAAGTTTAGTGTTTCTGTTTTAATGTTTAGATCTTTAATCCACTTTGATCTTAGTTTAGTGTGTGGTGATAGGTATGGGTCTAGTTTTAATCTTTGGCAGGTTGAAATCCAGTTTTTCCAACACCATTTATTAAATAGGCTATCTTTCCTCCAATGAAAGTGGTTGGCTTCTTTGTCAAAGATGAGGTGGCTGAATATGTCTGGAGTTGTTTCTGCATCTTCTAATCTATTCCACTGATCTTTGGATCTGTTTCTTTGCCAGTACCATGCTATTTTTATCACAGTAGCTTTGTAGTATAGTTTCAAGTTGAGGATTGTGATACCCCCAGCCATGTCTCTGTTGCCTGGAATTGCTTTTGCTATTCTAGGTTTCTTCTGCTTCCAAATGAATTTTTGGATTGTTTTCTTGAGTGGAATTAAACTCCATTTTCTTATATCATCTTCGATCTCCTTTTTCAGAGTGCTGTAGTTTTCAGTATAGAGGTCTTTTGCTTCCTTTGTTAGGTTGATTCCTAGATATTTCATTTTTTTAGATGCTATTGTAAAAGGAATTATTTCCCAAATTCCTCTCAATGGGTATGCTATTTGCATATAAGAAGGCTATTGTTTTTTAAGTGTTGACCTAGTATCCAGCTACTCTACTGAATCTGTCCATTAGGTCTAGAAGACTTTTGACTGAGTTTTTTGGATCTTCTATGTAAAGTATCATATCATCAGCAAATAATGACAGTTTCACTTCTTCCTTTCCTATCTTTATTCCTTTTATTTCTTTCTCTTTTCTAATTGCTATGGCTAATGTTTCCAGAACAATATTGAACAGGAGTGGTGATAGTGGGCATCCTTGTCTTGCTAAATGGATGCATATTGAGGCCTTACTCTTAAGTGAGATAAATAGCACACACATGTGTGAATACCAAATAGTTTCTCTAGTGTGAGAAATTGAAAGTGTAAATAAGGATGAAAATGATTAAAATGAATAATTGATCATTTGAAATAGGAAAAGGTCCAAGGGTCTTGGGATTGTGGGAGGGAAAGGGGAAAGGAAAGAAGGGAAAGGAAAAATTATGAGAAAGAAAAAAAAATGGAATCAAAGTCTGTGTAAATAGGGAAGGGTGGAGGGGGTGAAGGGTGCACAGGTAATGGGAGAAAAAATAAGAAATAAGATACATCATGTTCTGGTACAAACACCCAATGATAAATGTAAATGTATTTTATACCTAAAATGTACCAATAAATATATATATAAATAAAAGAAATACTACAAGAATCAACAACTGGGATATCATATTATTAAAATGCTTTTCAACAGCAAAAGAAATCACCAACAGAGTGAAGAGACAGAGTGGGAAAAATTTTTTTCAGCTGTTCCTTAGGAAAAGAACTAATATCTAGAACATATAAAGAACTCAAAAAATCAGAACTCCCAAATTTAAAGACCCAATACAAAAATGGGCATCTGAAATGAATAGAAACTTCTCAGGTGAAGATGTATAAATGGCAAATAAATATATAAAAATATGTTCAACATCACTGGTCATTCAAGAGATGCAAATTTAAACAATGCTGAGATTCCATTTCAACCCACAAAGAATGGCTCTTATCAAGAAATCAACCAATAGCAAATGCTGGTGGGGCTGTGGGAAAAGAAGAACACTTCTCTACTGTTGGTGGGAGTGTAGACTCAAGCAACCACTGTAGAAATCAGTATAGAGATTCTACATAATCTAAAACTATGGGTTCCATTTGATCCACCTATTCCTCTTCTTGGTATATTTGTTTGTGGGGTTTTTTTGGTACTGGGGATCGAACTCAGGTCCTTGCGCTTGTGCAGCAGGCAGTGAAACCACTGAGCTAAATCCCCAGCCCCCCTCTTCTTGGTATATTATTGATAGGATTAAAAGCATCATACCACAGTGATATATAAGCACTCACATTTATAGCAGCAAAGTTGTAATAGCTAAATCTTGGAAACAGCTCAAATGCCCATAAACTGATGAATGGATAAAGAAGATGTGTTTTTTTTAATATGAAGGACTACTACTCTGCCCTATGAAAGGATACAGTTGAGCCATGTGTAAGTAAATGGATGCACCTAGAGACCATAATCTTAAGTGAAATAAATCTTACACACATGTTCAAATATCACATGGTTTCTCTGGTGTGAGCAATGGAAAGTGTAAGTAAAGCTTTTATAAATAAGAAGGAGAAGAGGGGTTGAAGGGAGGGGAAGGAATTGGGGAGAAAAAGAATTATGATATATTATGTACAGATACAAATTTCCTATGATGAATGTGATCATTATGTGTATCTAAAATGTACCAATAAAATTAATTAATTTTTTAAAAGGCAGTAAAATAGACAAATTCCATAAATTTTCATGACATATTTTTCATTTCTGATGTTGCAAAAGTAAGTTTTTAACACTTTTCCTGGGAAATTAACATTCTCTTATAGTTTAAATATAGATCTTGTTTTAAACATAATGTGGATACATGTATAAAGCAAAACTAGATGAATATGAATGGCATGTAAGAATAATATTCTATTCAATTTCTTCCAGCTCATTCCATGGACAGCATTCAGACCTACATCTTAATGCTTGTGCAATTTGTCTCAGAGAGTCCAGTAAGAAATTACTTTGTACAGGAACAAGCCTGAGGCCATCTCAAAAATCAGCAAGGTCCCAACCATTCCTGGCTGAAGAGTGTAAGTCATTCATTTGAGAAGCATGTCCTTGGGAACCCTGCACAATTAGTGCTACCTGAAAAAGTATAACTCTTAGTTCAACCATCCAGACACCCAAAGACCACTCCAGCCATGGTCCATGGAGGCTCAGATACTTCTCAAGTTGTCAGCCAATCTTGGCATCATCTATATGGTGGTGCTTTTCAGATATGCAAAATACAAGAGTTGTAGAAGTCATTGAGGCTTCCACCAAATTTCAAAAGGCCTCTGAGACCAGGCAAAAATGTATGTTAGGGTTACAGTTCCTCCAGGAGCCCTTACAAGGGCAACATGAGAAGCTCTGCCAGCAAATACAAGGGTGCAGTGGAGAATTCAAGAAATTGGAGATGCCTGAAAGATAGATCATCTATTAAGCAAAATCACAGGCAATGAGTGGAGCCGGCCCAAGAGAGAAGTCATGTGAACTACAACTGGCAAGGCTGTAGGGATGGGGTTTCCTAAATCTTAGGAGATCACATTTCATCATAACCTGCCACCGATACTGGGCTTGAAGCTACAGGATTGTGTTTGCCATGTTGGCTTTTGTTTTATTTTTGTTTGATTTCTTTCTATCCCTGTACTCCTCCCTTTTGGAATAGGAATGTATACTCTGTTCGTTGTATGCTGAAAATATTTAATTTTCATTTTGATTTCTATAGGGGCTTATAGCTAAGAGTTTGCCTTGAGTCTCAAAGGAGATGTTGGACTTGGACATTCAAGGAATGCTGTAATTGTTAAAATTTTGGCAACTCTTAGAGATGGACAAAATGCACTGTGCATTATAAGATGTACAGTTTTGGGGACAGGGGAAATGTTAAAGTTTAGATCTAAAATGTCCCCCAAATGTTGTGTTCAGAAGTGGGCTTTTAGAAGGTGATTGGACTTTGGGGTGCTATACTCAGCAGTGGGGTGCTGTACTCATTGATGAGTTCATAGCTGACTGTGCTGTTTGGAGGCAGGGTCTGGTTGGAAGAGGTGAGTTAAGAGGTATGACTTGGAAGGTTGTATTCTTGCCCCTGGGTCCTTTCTTCACCCTCTGCTTTCTGGTCTCTGTAGCATGAGCAGCTTCCTCCTACCATGCTCTTTCACCATACACTTTATGCCTTAGAGCTTGCTGACTATGGATTGAACCGTCTGAAACTCTCAGCCAAAATAAACCTCTCCTTTAAGTTGCAAGTGTCAGGTATTTTATCCCTTTGAGGAAAAATGATTAATGCAACACTTTATGAAATATTAGTAGCATTATTTATTTGAACAAGTGAAAATATAAGTTGTAATAGGACAGTGTATCACATGGAAACATAAGATAGTAACAAGAGGAGTCTGGGAGAAGAACAAAGAAATCCTAGAGAAAGGAAAGTTATGAAGCAGCAGTGTTGTTAAATAAGGATGTATAAATTTTCACCTAAAAGAATCAAATAAGAGGCATATAGCTAAATGCAAACATACACACACACATACACACACGCATGTTCACTCATTAACTTACACAGAAGACTTTAGAGCATTTAAGACATCAGAAGCTATAATGTCAGTGGAGACTTGACTAAGAGAAAAGACCAAGCAGGTACTTACAGTACCACTAAATTGTGGTGTACAAATGCCATTGACAGAAACTTCCAGATTCAAATGAAAACAGACCATTGAAGGAGTAATTGACAGGAAATAATTTAGAATCATTTTGAGCCTCCCTTTTCATATCTGAATGTTATTTATATATATATTTTGGGAGGGGGTAACTGGGGATCGAACTCAGGATCTTGCTCTTTCAAGGCAGGCAGCGGAACCACTGAGCTAAATCCCTGGCTGGCTCAATATGTGTATTTTTTAGATTGTTTATGTGAAAGAACTTGTAACCCTAAAGGTTTGAATCTGCCCTTCTCTCACACACACCTATATCTACTATCCCTTTTTTGGTTGCCCACAGCTAAAGTAAAGACCAGCAACAATCAAGTAAAGTCAAGCAAATGTTTCACAGCATGCTCTTAGGAGCAAAACTTAACTGAGAAAAGAAATAATTTGTTAACCCAAAACCAAAGCCTTCTGAATTATAGGAACCATCTTGAACACTAAAATCCTCATTTTCCTTGCTTTAAACCAGAGTTTCACGCTCTTAGTTCCTTGCCATGTTTAGAAAGAGGTCAGAGCCTTTGTACTTCTTCCATTTCCTCATTCCTTCAAAACTGACTTCCATCCTCTTTGTGCTTATTTCTCTTTCCTTGTTCATCCTGTCAACTGCAGTCAGGGAAACAGGATTGGAGAAGAAAGCAGTGCATGGCAAGAGGTGAAAAATTCAACCACAGAGTCTCCTAACTATAACTCAGCATTTCCTCACATGCTTGTTTTGCAGATTCCAAAAGGACTGGCTTCAGAGTCCTGCTGACACTTTTTTTCTCCCCTGCTGTCTTCCCTGTTCTGTTTCCCATATTTTTCTTAGTCACTTATGATTATTTCTGAGAAAATACTGGGCATTGTGTATGAGTATATACTTTGTAACACATTACGGGTCAAAAATATTTTACCATTCTTGTGCATGACAGATTGTTTTAGTAGAAATCTCTATATTCTTTGTCACCTGTTGCACAAAATAAGTATGAGAGAATGATAACTTTATTCTTTTAAATTAAAAACTACTTATTTTTTATTTTACAGCTCTCTTCTCTCAAAAATCTCCCATTTTTACTTAAATTTTTTGCAAATACATTGTTTTTCATTATTTATTTCCTAAAATGCAATGACACATTTTAATCTACATATTTATCGTTCTTCACTTAGAAAACTGCTGTTGTAATAAATAAGTTTCTTATCCCATTTATTGTGCCTTATACCTAAGGAAGAATTCTACATTTTTAGGTTGTATTTTAATCTGTATTATAAATAATTATAAGATAGGGTAATGCTACTTATGTCAAGCATGACTTTACCTGTGTTACACTAGAACACATAATTAGATAACATCAGACACAAAATCTTAAGTAATAAAATTGTCCTCATAATGATAACTAACATCATTTTCATTGAAAGACAAGTCTAAAGAGGGTCTTGGTAGGATTTCATGTAAGCTCTTTGGTTTGGTATCCATATTTTGCATAATTTCCTCCAAATTCTCAGTCCATTTCAACTTTCATCACCAGAACAAATAAGAGAAACTATATTTGATGAAATCAGAAGAAGTAAATAGTACCACCCTTATACCAACCATGGTTTTTACGTAGATTATTTCATTCTAGTGGGCTCTTGATGATGTGAGGGGAGTAGTTCTACTTACAAGCACTTGGTGGATCTGCGCAGTTCTAAAGTCTTTTCAAATTTTGTATATTTAAAGTTTACACATGATGCATTGATATACATAATGAGATTATTCTTACAGGCAAGCAAATTAGCACAGTCATCATCTCATATCTTATCTTTTTGTGGATAACTGAAATCTATTCTTAGCATACAACCAGTATACCATAAAATACTATTAACTAGAGCACAATGCCACACACCTCTAGCTTTAATTATTCTGCAAGACTGAAACCCTGGACCCTTTAACCTCTGTTGCCCTTTTTCCCCCACCATTAACCTGGCCCTAGGTACTACCTCTCTATTTTCAATTATTAACTTTGAATTTTTTTCGAGATTCTTACATATAGGTGAATGCTAAAATAAAATGTAGGAAGTTTGGGACAGTACAGCTTTTTTTAGTCATTGGCTCACGAGTCACTGTGGTTTGTTATATTAGGAGAAAAAATATATTAGCAAATGAGCAACATGATATTTCATTTCTACTGTCAATAAAAATTAATGAAAGAATTATTAGAATATTTCATAATTTAAAATGGAATGATCTGAGAACCTCCAAGTGGCCATACATGGCAGTAGATTTTGGAGCAAATGGACTGTCAGGGTGTTCATCTGCCATATAATCAACACCAATAAAAAGTGTGCTATTACCATCATTATATTGCAATTTTTATTATTAGGTAAGGTAAGTATCATTCTAGATATCAAAAATTTGAAATTATACTCATTAATGATTGGAAAATTTAGCTACTTACAGGACATTTTCTAGAAGGGCACAGGGTCCAAATTATTTCAACTAATGTTGGCTTATTCAGTTAAACACCTTTGAAAGGTGGTCCTATGAGCTGTCACTGATAGCAGTAATTTCAAAATTGAATTGTAATGATGTACCAGCGGTGAAGGAAGGGTAGTGCTACAAGCTCTTTTCATCCCCCCATCAAGATGCTCAGAGCACATGGGACAGTGTGTTTATGACTCAAATTCATTCATCAAGTCTATTTTTGATTTGTTCTAATTTCTGGTAACTATATTCTCATTTTAATGTATACCAATCCTGCATTAATTTAGACCTTTATCATTTTTTATTGCATAATTTTGTAGAACATAGGGCAACAATTGCTGACTTAAAAGTTACTTCAACATTCTATGAATTGTAGAAGTTCATCTTCAGGGATTCATTTATTTGGAAAAACATGTCATTTAATTACACTCAAATAATACAACTTCAACTATATTAGCCAAACTTAGTAAAAACTCTTCAAAATAAAGCCAAATAATTATGTTTATTGATGTTGGGGTATTATTTGCTAAATAGTAATGGATATTTATTATTTGTATTCTTAGGGTTTCTGGGACTTGGTAAAATGAAAGGGGAAAGAGGAAAGAGAAGGAGAAGGAGAAGAGGAGGGGAGAGAGATCTAATGTAAAGTAAGGTCCAGAAACATTCGAAATGGTTGGAAGCTAAAAAGAAGCTACCCTCTTAGGGCTCTGTGACCTGACAGGGTTGATGGACACAAGGACAAGCACTATCTGACATTCCTCTTTAAATTTTGTTTTGCAGTACTTTCCTAGTGATCAAAAAAGTCTTCATTAATCTTCATGAAGGATTTTAGCAGCAATGGTATGAGTCATACACAAGAGAAGAGAGCTGATCCTAGAAAAGGTAGGAGAGGTAGTTTTCAAAATAATCAAATTATGTAGGCATCAGTTAGAAAGTTTTAGAGGTTCTGGGTACAGGCTTGACTTCTCCGTGAGACCACAGGGTAAGGACTCCAGTTAGAAATATTTGACTATTAAAATTAATGTTGATCTTAGACATCTAGAGGTCTTCTAACCCTTTGGGACACAAGCTCTGCTTTCCTTATTGTTATTTATTCTCCTGAATTATCTATGTTTCAAATATAATTTTGTTTTCCTGTCTAGGCTATATTATTAAATCTCCATTATTTTCCACACAAAACCTAGATTCATTACATGTATTTTCTTACTTAGCATTAAAACATAAATACTTCCATATCCTTAACTTAAAATTTATTCAGATGATGCCCAGATTCTCAAAAGTGTCATATTTTTATCTGCCTCAAAGCTTTTTCCCTAGTTTTATCTATGACTGAACTATTTTCTCCCTCATCTGCATCACTGCTGTAGATGAAGTGTGGGATTTAGCCCAGCAGGATTTTCTGGATTCCATTCATATCAAACTGGAGCTGCTTATCCAAGCTCTCAAAGTATCCACACATAGTCACCAAAACCTGTGTCACCCTCTGTTGGAGTTGTTGATTTTTTTTGTTTATGAGTTCATGTTTGTACACAAATTCATTTTACTTATCCTAGAGAGTAAATATTTTCAGTAAATATTTGGAAAGTACACAATTGAATGAATACATTAGATTAGTCAGGGAGCTACATGTCTTTTTTTAAAATGTTTCTCTACCAACAATTTTTTTTACAGTACTGGGTATTGAGCCCAGGACCTTTGCACTGAGATACATCCCCAGCCCTTTTTATATCTTTGAGACAGAATCTAGCAGAGTCACCAAATTGTCCAGGTGTGGCTTGAACTTGTCATTTCCCTGCCTCTGCTTCTGAGAGTCCTGCTTTAATATAAAAACAAAATATATAACATAGATCAGTTATAAATAAAATATAATTTATTATTTTACTATGTCAGACTTTCTAATGTATACATTGATACAGATGTACATCTATTTGCAGTTATTTGTAGAATGTGACTATCACAAGGTTCTATCACCTGCTTTTCTTATAAAATAACAGATATTCTTTGTGTGTGTGTGTGTGTGTGTGCGCGTGCTGGAGATCAAAGTCATGGTTTCACACATACCAGGCAGGAGCTCTACCCCTGAGCTCCTTCACCCACCTGGAATTTCCATTTCTAATGGCTACATAATAGTCCATTAAATAATTTTTCCTAAATTTTATTAAAATTTTTCTTTTTATTTGGTATATATTGGTTTCAAAATTTTCACTCTTATAAATTACTGTGCATTTTTATCTTTGCATACTTTTCCACTTGTATCTCTGGAACTTATGTTTATGAGTTTAAATTAAGGATTTAATAGTAATCAAATTAGCAAAAGCCTATGTTGTGCATATTTTGTACTTTGTGCATATTTTGTATTTTGGGTATAAAAGGCTGAGGTCTTCAGCAAGTAACTGGATGTTCTTGATTTTGCAAATATCAGCTGCTTTGAAAAAGGGAAGAACGTGATATTCCCTCAAAAAATCCATTTATAAAAACACTGATCTCTATGCTGCCCAAATCTAAAGCAGTTTTATACCAATGAGAGTAGAGTTCACAGATTACTTTTGCAATTCAACATGAAGAATAGTTTAGCTATTTCATAACTTGCACTTTTTATCCTAGGAATAAAAGGAAAGACTGATTACCATATGTACTGGAACTTTAACTAAGGACTTAAATTTTGTTTGAAATTTAGGTTTTCTTTTTTTTTCTGATTTATTTACCATAAACAGACATTTATGGTTTGCTGGGATTCTGTTCTCCACCATACAAATTCATGATGAAAGTTGTTTTGCTTTGCCTTAAGCATTTTTGGTATTTTTTGGCAGTTTTATCTCTGAAACAGAATATATTTTGATTATCTGTAGCAGCACTGGAGTCTTGCTTTTTTTTTTTTTTTGGCAGTACCAGGGATCAAACTCAGGACCTTGTGCTTGCAAGGCAGGCATGTTGCCACTGAGCTAAATCCCTGGCCCAGGAGTCTTGCTTTTTGAAACAAAATCTCAAGTCTTCCAGAGGCTCATGGGAGTGGATCTTGTTCTTCAGACAGTTCAGGTGAGACTGGTTTTATTCTAGAAAGATGAGTCCAATTATCTATCCTTGTCACCTTTACTGCAATGAATGTGGCAAGGATCAATGAGGAGGAGCCTTTCCATTTTGAGTTTAACTGGTCTGTGGGTGTCCCCTCTTTCCAAGGTTTTATGAGCACTTGGTCTCCAGGACACACCATAGGAAGTCCCCCTAGGCCAGGAGATGGTAGGACTCTGTCCCCATACATTTGGCCTCCACATAGTGGAATGTGGGTAAAGTCTAACTGCCAGTCCTCCCTTGGGTATATCCACATCCTCTATACAGGTTCTCATAAAAGAGGGCTTCCCCAAGTTACTGTAGACACAAAATGGGTAAGTTTTGGAAACTGTTGAGTGGTTGGTACTAGTCCTAGTCCTATGAAAACTGGAATAACCATTTCCAATACAGCATCTCTTCCTATATGGAAGGAATCATGAAGTGTTTTGATAGCCTTCCATTAGGTCTCCTGAGGGACCAGTTTGTTTTCTAAATACCACCAAAATCCCTTTCTAATTCCCCCATGTCCTAAGATCCATTTATCTTCCTTGGGAATTTATACTGGTTTTAATGGTTCCTCAGGAACTAGAAAGAAGGCTAGAGTTAAGGGGCTATAAGGCTGCCTTTTATGCTATCCTCTCAGCCTTTTGATTTCCCAAGGAAACTTCAGATGTGCCTCTTTGGTGCGTTGATACAGAAAAGTTTTAGATAACTTAACAGATTGAACATTAAGGTAGTTGTGGAAACAAAATAAGTAATGTGTTCTTTTAAGATTTGCTTTTCCCATAACTCCTTGTTTAAGGTGATGATTATCTGACTCTAACTGGGAAATTCATTAACCTAACAAAGTTACCATGCCAGGGTGAATTTACAATGTATATGGCCTATCTTGTGTCTGTGACTTGTAAATAGGAACTGGAATTGTATTTACAAATCAAAGTCCACTAGGGATGAGATAATGGCTAAAAAGGCTACAAAAAGGAAAATGCTGAACAAAGGGGGCAGATACTGACCAGACTGGTTTCTGGTGTTCCCGCCCACTCACAAGAAGAAATTTTATTATTTTATCCAAATTCTGTGTCTCTGTGTATTTCTTTCCGAGATTTCTGTAACAGAATGACTTTATAATGTATGACTGGCGCTTGCTTGAGAAGATGGACTGCCTATAGGAGTTGTAGAATTTCCCGCCTGTGCTTTATAGATGACTGACAAACCTACTTCCATCAGTGAACCACACCTTCTTAGGGTTTTGGAGGGGCAGGTCACTGGTATTCTGCCTTCTTGCACAGGTCTGGGAGATCACTTGTTCACAAGAGTGGCTAACTTCTGGGCATATAGGCATCAAAAAACCAGAGTTAACAGTAGTGCAAGTTTTTATAAGAACCCCAGGGGTGTCTAAGAGCATGCGCTGGTCCTTGGTAAGCTCTTCCCCTGTTAACCACAAGTAACATTTTATTTCCAGAATAGCTCTGACCTGATGGAGAGTCAGTATTTCTAGTCTCTGTCCCAAAGTTAACTTTGCAACTTCTTTTGTTAGTAGTGCTGCAAAGAATCTCTGACTGGGGTCTCCTTATCCCCAACAATGACTATAGATCCACAGGAGGGTTTTCTAGAGAAGTCAGTCAAAACAGAAAGAATTACATTGGCTCACCCATGACATCTAGGATTGCCCAGGATTCCTTGAAGAAGATGGTGATATTTGTGTAGAGGGGCATTGCAGGTTCCTCTGAGCCTCTTCAGTTGTCAGAGCAGGAAATGAGGATTCTGGCTAGCCTAGCCCCTCTCTGGGACTGGAGACAGTCAGACCTCCAGTGCCATACTTCAAGCACATCAGCTGCCTCACATTCAGAACAGGGGCCAGGCAGTGGCTTGATGCAATCTTGTTTGCAGCCTTCTTTCACTTGAAACAAGAACCTCAGTTGTCCTTGAGTTTTCCCTTAGATTATTTGGGTGAATTTAAAGCATTACCAATTGTGACAGCTATAGTTCTAGCCTTTCCCTTTTGTCCCTTGTCTGGGTCCTGATTGTTAAACACAGAAAAGGCCATGTCCAGCAACTGGGCCATAGGTGTCTGTGGGCCCATCTGAAGTTTTTGTAGTCTATACTGAATATCTGGAGCTGTAAACTAGAATATCATACCATTCAAAGAAATTGAGAATCTGGATGTAGAAGGATGGAAAAAAATGTGTCTTTCAAATCTAAGATTGAGAACCAATTAGTGTCCCATGGAATTTGGGAGAGAATTATATATGGATCTCCCACTAAAGGATAGATTTGGAATGGAAGCCTGGTTAATGAGGCAGAGGTCTTATACCATCCAGTATTTTCTTGATTAGTTTATTTATGAAAGACTGAACACACCTCTTTATCTACCTGGTAAGAGCAGCTAGTATATTTGACGTCATTCTTAGTCCATGACTAAGAGTATAGTCCCAGTTTGGTTCTGTTGAAGGAGAATAGCCTCTCCAGGGTGGTTTTCTTCTCTTTTTAAAGCACGTTGGTCATTTGCATAGTTCCTAGCCTCTTGTACATCTGTAACTAAAAAGGGGCCTAATTTGTTGGCCTGGGGACTATAAAGAGGAGGTAGAAGAGACCTCCCAGTATCATGAAACAGATGAGACCCACATTCCCCTGAGATACAAATGAGGGCTCCAGGACAGGCCCATCCTCTTAGTTTTTGAGTCTTTCCTGTGATAAAGAATCA
Organism: Heterocephalus glaber; assembly: GCF_053883595.1. Classification (NCBI taxonomy): domain Eukaryota; kingdom Metazoa; phylum Chordata; class Mammalia; order Rodentia; family Bathyergidae; genus Heterocephalus; species Heterocephalus glaber. Next base: position 29,669,478 of record NW_028258143.1, on the reverse strand, counting down.
CAAAAGGGCTAGGAATTTAGCTCAGTGGTTCTGGTGCCTGCCTTGCAAGCACAAGATCCCGGGTACAAAAAAAAAAATCACAAAAGCCTGTACATAAGGGATTTCATTCCACTTTTTATATTCTAAGCAGAAACACTGCAACTGGAGAATAGTCTCACAATTTACAGTACCATCTTGTACCCATCTTTTGCCACCTTGTAGTTTGCACCAAACCCAAATTGCAATGCAATAGTAGATAAGCTGTTTCTGTTTTACATTGTCAGATTAAACTTTTCCCACTCATCATGAATATGGCCTAATGGAAAAGTCATTGAGATCTGAGGGGTGGCAAGGTCCAAGAGGTTTCCCTTTGGCTCAACTTGGATCCTATAGAAAGAAGGAGACAACTAGGTCTTGACTCCTTAAAATGGCATCTCATGCAGAAGTGTCCCTTGTGAGACCTTAACACAGACGAGACTGATGTCTCTGTCCAAACTTTAGGGTGATGCCAGCATCATTCACAGACGCAGAGAAGAAAGCCCCCTGGGAACCCATTAACTCCTTAGGGAGAAGGGGGCTAAGCCATTTGCTAGTCTAACCTCCTCCTTTGACTCCCATGAGATAAGGGTGTATCTTTTCCCCAAGCAAAGTTCCCTGAGTGATTTGATCCCCTTGATGGTTCAATTTGTATTTTGAGCCCCTTGATGGCTCTACTTAAGCAAAATGGAGCCAATTGGGAAAATTGTTACATTTATTCCCATAGTAAAAAAGGCTTAAGAACAGGGGTGGCTATGCTTTCATATATTCATAGTTTCTTATTTAAATTTTAAATGCTATTTGTTCTGCTCAGGTCATCAGGCATAAGTTTCTAAATTACCTTCACTTAAACAAGGAAGAAACCCAGGAAGCTATAGCCCCAGACAGGATTTAAAACAGGGAGGAAGTGAGCCAGCTAAAGCTGGCTTGAACAGGCCCTCCCAGCAGTTGTTCCACCCCAGCAAAAACTCTGGTCATTTCCCTTCAAAACAAACAAATTTGTCTCTTCTGTGTAGGGAAGAGCCACTGGGCCAGTTGAAATAACTCAAAAAGAAAATAAGTTTTTCCTTCTTGTTCTCCACAGCTCATGGTAACCTGTGAGAACTAATACATACAGGGTTCTGAGAGGCAGTGCCATATTCTAAGATCCTGCCACGCCTCTCTTCCCAGCCAGTCTAAGCCACAACTATCTCCTGTCTCAGAGGGAATATGAACAAAGACCCCATCTAGCAGTCTGCAGTCCTTCTTACTTCTTACTCTTATTGGCTGTTTGTAGGGTAAACTACAAAGTATACAAAAATAGCCTAAAATATTAAAAGAAAGTATTATTAAAATAAATACCATTATGACATATAAAAAAAGGACAGCTTGAGCCAGGCACGGTGGCATGCACCTGTCATCCCAGGCTGAGGCAGGAGGATCACTGGGAATTTGAGGCCAGTCTGAACTACATGGTGAAATTCTGTCTCAAAAGACAGAAGAAAATAAAAAAAGGAAAGCTAATTAATAACCCCTAGGGACAATTTTGACTACTGTATTGATAGTCATAAACCTAGGCCAGGTATTTAGCTCAGTGGTGCCCATCTACCTGGTAAGTGCAAGGTCCTAAATTGGGTCCCTAGTACCTGGGGAAAAAAAGAAGAAAAAAATCATTCTTTAAAATAAAATTGCTTTAAAAAAAACCCACCTGGGCCTGGGATTTACCTCAGTGGTTCTGCTGCCTGCCTCAGAAGCACAAGGATCCAATTTTGATCCCCCATACCAAAAAGAACAAAAAACAAAACCTAAAACTGTGAAAAGGTTATTATAATTTAGTATGACTGATGACCAAAGTGTCAGGTAAAAGGCCGAAGACCAAGACCAGACCAGGCCACAACAAGCCTTTATTAGGGGCATAGATCTGCTGAGCTGTCTCTGAACAAAGGAGAGACAAAAGCAATATGGCTGGGGCAGGGAGAGTCTTTTATAGAGACTGGGGTGGGGTTTGTAGGGGCTGAGGTGGGGTTGTAACTAGGGAATGGAGGAGCCCATGATGTCACTAGGTGGTAGGAGGTGAGCAAGTATTAAGTTACTTTCTAGGCGGGAACAGGGGCATGCTGGGAAGAAGGGTTTATTCTTTGGTGGAAACAATCATCTTGGCATGATGTCACACAGGGGAGGGGGCAAGGCACGATTGGAAGAGGTCAGCTACTATACATAATAGCTGCTGAGGTAGTGGGAGACCTATCATTCCAGGCTTTTGTTTTATGATAGTTGGACGAAGGTCTCTTCTTCTGGAGCTGCTTCCTGCTGACAAGGGGCAAAGATCGGGGCTAGAACTGGATCTAATGAGGCCCGTGGCAAGTGGGGACCTCTTCCTTTTGCCATACTGGCTGGTACTGTAAGACCGAGGGCCTTACCAAACCCTCCGAGGAGCTGACTGCAGCAAAGAACACCCGGGAGGGAACACATCGGACAAGTTGGAAAAGTAAAACAGACCTTTATTAGTCTAGCCAGACGGCACCCTCCAAGCAAACAAGCTTAGAGAGGGCCCAGAGCTCAGGGGGTTGGAAGGTTTTACAGGGGCTGCAGGGGTGCTTAATAAGCAGAACTACAGAAGCAGAATTTTTGCAGTTAGGGGACGGTTGGGGGGTGGTTGCAGATGTTCTTTACTTAGCAAACAGGATGCTCCTTACACAGAAACAATGGTACATTCCATGATGTCTTAACAGATAAATAAGTACATTCCGGGAACTCTGTGTCCTGTAGTGAACCTGAAACTCACAGGGACAAGATGGAGGGCCTGTAACAAGATGGCGTTACTTCTTTTAAGTCTCATCTGGGTCTTACAGTACCCTGCCATGATGAACTCTGTTACTCTCTGGCTGGTGAATGCCCTCAATTGTTCTTGCAAGAAATTTTGAAAATGTCGAACCAGGCACGGTCCAAAACAGAGAATTAAACAGATAATACTGAGGGTGTCCCAAGAGTAGTAATAGCCAGGGGAGCCATGAGTTCCAGGAACCAAACGTACCCCACCATTGATTAGTACCTTGGGGGGCATATATATCTGGCCCATTGAGTTTTAATTTTTTTCATTTGACATGTAATTTTTTTTATTCATTATTTACATAGGTTTTACAGAGACAGCTGGATGTTTAGGGGCTCATTTGTTATAGAAGAGACTGTTATGGAAGAGATCATAGCTCCTGATCTAAGGACCCATGTGTCATGTCCTTGCTCTTAGAGAATGAGTGGAAAAGTGATAAACACAATTTATATAATCTTTATAATCCTTTTTTGGGGGGAATATAAAAGGTGTATGTAACTGAGCAAATGTCTTTTGGAGGCTAACATAGCGATGAGTGTAGTGTTACTATGAACTTGAATTGTCCTTTAAATTCAAGGCCATGAAAACACACATTTTAGGTTGATAGTTCCAGCAAAGCCATGGAATAGTTTTGTAAAGGACAGTTTTATTCCTGTATCTCTCAGTTTTTGGAAGCCTCCTAAATATATTTAAAAATAAAGAGAACTGATAACCTCAACAAGGACACTGGCCAACTTAAGGCAATCAAGTGTAACATAAAAAGCTTGATCTTTTTAGACATGGGTAGTTATCCAGGAAATATGAGCACAATGAGAGAAGAGGCATCATAAACCGAGAACAAGGATGTGCATTATTTTAAAAGGAATAAATCTTGTAGCTGCTTGGTATAGAACTTATCCTGACTGTGGCTGACAAGCAGGTGATTTTTTCCCAATACTCTTACTTTATGGTTTTTTGTGGGGGTTTTTTGTTGTTTTTGATCACTACACGATAGTTAATTAGTTATCACAGAATCAAAAAAACACTTATCTAAAAGGAGAGATCTGGAGACCAGTGATTTCTAGGATTGGACACCTGTAAAGAACTTATTTTGATTTTACTGAAAAGAATCTGTACACACTTGTAGCTAATTAATGGTTTTCCCTTCTATATAGTACCCAAAGTTTTGTCTTTTTGAAATGGCTGTGTCATGAGTGAACAAAAAGATTTTAATGGGTGGGCTATGTTTTAATTTTTCTGAAGTCTAGCTTTATTATTATGTCATTGTTTTATACCTCTTTTGGTTATTTTTTCTGCTGGGTGTTTAAGACCAAGTTAAAGCAAGACCTGTGTCAATCAATATGAACCTCTTGTTATCTATTAATGTCAGTTAAGTCTCCCCAGGCCATTACTTTAAAACCATGTATAGAGCCTCTCTGCTCCTCTGTCAGTGTCAGCCCTCTGGATGGGTCATGGCCTTGCTTGACCAAGTTGTTTTCAGTAAAAGCGTGGGAGATTTTTTCTTGGTGACCCTCCTTTGGCACACAGTACATTGTCCTCTGGTGTCCAGCAATCTCCCTGTTTAGGAGGTTGAGTGACTTACCAAAGATGTAGGACCCTGTAGAGAAGGTTTCCTCATGTCCTGGATCTTTGTTGACCTTGAGGGGCCCGGGCCAAAATATTGGCTGTCCTCATAGCCCAGTTACCTTTTCAGTTTTGGTCTCCAAACTTTAGTTGTTGAACATCCAAAAGAGAAGGTCAATAGTATTAGCATTGTAACAAGAGTAATGAGTTTAACTATTATGATTTTACCTGAATAACAAGCATTTTGGAATTTAAATATAGAGAACTGTTATTGTCATCAGTCATGGTTGTTTTAGTAGTTGAATTCCTGTAGAATATTAACAGAAAAAGAGCCACAAATAATATTTTAACATGACAATTATGATGACTTTACCTTTGTAACACATTTAAATGTCCATCTTGAAATAAAATAGCCGTTGTTAAACGTACTCATTTTTTAAAAACACCAAAAGTTATCTAAATTACTATCTTTTAAAAAATAAATAAATTCTTTTGATAGGATTCCATCTAAAGAAAATATCTCAGCCCATATATGTATCTGTTGTCATAAATAGCTAGAGTGTATGAAAAGGCAAATACCTGAATCAAAAAGAGGTTATTATCATAAAAAAAATTAGAAAACCTGTACAGTCAGAAAGTACAAATAAATTTAGTACACTAGAAAAAATAAAACCTTGTTATTATTGTTTTTTACAGGATATTTAGTCCTTTGAAAATGACCAGTGTAAGCATACCATAATAACATATTTAGAATTTATCCCTTTGATGACAACTGATGTAAACATAGTATAATAATATATTTAAGTAATATTTATTCCTGTAAGTCTTTTATAAGGCTATGAAAACTATCGGGTCAGTCTGTTGTAAGATGAAAACTGTTGAGGTCCCCCTAGTGAACAAAGACTGGAAAATATTTCCATGCAGCCACTCCTTTGTTCACCAAGGGGAGCATGCCTTGAACTTAATAACCTTTATCTATAAACAAAACAGCTGTACGATTGGATGAAAAAAACAAAGATATAAGACAATTTTTAAAACTAGAGTGCACTCAAATATATTTAGCCCAATGGAATTATAATCTCTTTATAATTTTAGGTTTATAATTATAAATAAGACTATTTAAAACTTTTTGTAAGTCAATTAACAGAGATCTCTTGTAGAATTAAAATCAGAAGCAATGAAACCTCTATTCCTGTAAACCTTTTATAACAAACTTGAAACCAACAAGTAAACATATATATTTCCTTTATAAATCACTTCTGCACACCGTCTTGACGTACCTAGGCCTTTTGGTCTTGTCCTGCTAACAGGACAAACATATAAAATCCTTTTATATCAAAAATATATCTTTTACTTATAGCTTTTTAAATATTTTGTCTCCGACTCACTATAAACATTTTATACTTTTGTCAGTCATTATCTCATCCCTAGTGGTCTTTGTTAAGTAAATAAAGTTCCAATTCCTGTTTAATGGTTAGACACAGGTGGTTTCTGTCACTGATTACAGCCCTAAACACATGACAGTTAAGGCACCTATATCACAAGTTTGTTCAAGGATTCCCACTTTGTTCTTTAGAGCTAGGATGTTATCTATAGTGGAGCTACAAATCAAAGCAGCTATATAACCTTCACTTTAAACAGCAGAAGCAATGGGCTAAGGCAAGTTTTTAAAGGGATACACTACCTAGTTTGCTTCCACAACTACTTTAATAGCTAATCTGTTAAACTTTAAAACTTTTTCCTATCAACAGAGTTATAAAGTGGGGGAGGTATGAGCGGTGAGTGATCAGCTCAGGCTAGGAGTACTTGAGAGGGAGAACAGGTTTGACGGAGGGAGGGTTGAGAGTGTATAGAAAAGGCTTGTATGTAGGGGATTTCTGACCATTTGCCATTGCATTGACAGAAGTTGTGTAAATCACACAGTATGTTAAAATTGAAGGTGCCATTTTTGGGCCATGGAAACCCATTATCTAATTTATACTGAGGCCAAACCTGATTACAATAGAAAATAAGTCTTTTTGGCTTAAAGTCTGGTCCCAACAATCCGAGGGGTTTGAGTTGTGCCAGAAGGCAGCCCGGAGGCATTGAGGGGTGGGGTTTGGATTGATGGGCTCCCTGGTTAGAGCGGGTGAGGAGGAGGCAGCCCCCTGGGAGAAGGACAAAGGGGAGAAGCGTCTTTGTCTCCTTTGAAAATCTCCGAGTGAGTCTCCCAGAGGGAAAGAATGAGAGGAGGCAGGTCGGATGGGACGTCTCCCAGGGGCATGGTCCTGGGCCCAGCGGCCTTGGGGGCTTCTCTGACAAAGCACTTGGATTTCTGAGAAGTCCCCAGAGGCAGCGAGAATGAGACAGAGAACCCGACGAGAGGGAGGCTGAACTCCCTACTCACCCAGACATTGGTGACTGGTGTGGATGTGTAGCGCCAGCAATGGCAAAGGTAGAAAGCCCCAGAGCGTCCTGGCAATGGCAGATAGGGTCTGATGGAGATGGCCAAAAGGTCAATCAACCCTGTCCTGTGGGGGATCATCCATTAATGGACCATCTTACCATCCGAGTCATGGCACCAGAAATGTCAGGCAAAAGGGCCGAAGACCAAGACCAGACCATGCCACAACAAGCCTTTATTAGGGGAAGAGATCTGCTGGGCTGTCTCTGAACAAAGGAGAGACAAAAGCAACATGGCTGGGGCAGGGAGAGTCTTTTATAGAGACTGGGGTGGGGTTAGTAGGGGCTGAGGTGGGGTTGAGTGAGGTAGTGACTAGGGAATGGAGGAGCCGGTGATGTCACTAGGTGGTAGGAGGTGAGCGAGTATTAGGTTACTTTCTAGGCGGGAACAGGGGCATACTGGGAAGAAGGGTTTATTCTTTGGTGGGAGCAACCATCTTGGCATGATGTCACACAGGGGAGGGGGCAAGGCATGATAGGAAGAGGGCAGCTACTATACATAATAGTTGCTGAGGTAGTGGGAGACCTATCACAAAGTACACTTTGATTCAATGTAATTGTTTTTGTGTTCTATATGTTTTCTTGTCCATTAAACTCCCTGCTAATGTGTTTTAGTAACTGGTGAAAGTCTCTGAAGTTTTTTGGTATCAGGAATTGAACTCAGGACCTTGCTCTTGCCAGGCAGGTGTGGTGTCACTGAGCTACATCCCTGGCCCCAATACTACACTGTTTTATACAAGGGACTTGAGCATCTGCAGAGTTTGGTATCTTCCAGGGTCCTGGAACCATTCCCTCTGGATACTGAGGGCTGACTACATTGTATTTTAATGAGCTGGTTTAGCCAATTTTATATTTACAATCTGTAGACTTCTACTAGTTCAGCAGATGATTACTCCCAAAATTCTCACTACAAAATGATACACTTTTAAAGATATTTCAGGAACCTTCTCAGGGGGTCAGAACTGCCCTAAGCTGTCCTAACTAAATACCTTTTCCAATAATTGCAAAGAAGGTGGTTCTAAAAAACAAATAGCACATAAATTCTTTTATTAAAATAGAAGAGGCAAGATTTCTGAAGATGGGCCTGACTACATTCTTTCAAGGTCCAACTCAAACTTTTTTGTTTTGTGTGGGGGCTGGAGATCAAACACAGGGCCTGAGCACACTATGCGTGTGCAGTACCACTGAACCATATCCTAGTCTCCTCCTCCCTCTTCCTCTCCTCCTCTTCCTCTTCCTCCTTTTTGCAATGAGAATTGAACCTACAGCCTTCACACTGATCTATGTCTTAGCCTTTAAAATTTTTTATTTTGAGAGAGGGTCTCTCTAAGTCATCAAGTTGCCAGGCTGAGTCTGAACTTTCAGTCCTCTCGACTCAGCCTCCCAGAGTGCAGGGATTGCAGGCATGCCCCACCACACACAGCCTTCCTCCTCTTCTTCTCAGAATAGGATTGTGCTCAGTTGCCCCCGCTTTCTCAAACTCCTGGGCTCACATGACCCTTTCACTTCAGCCTCCAGAGTAGTGGGGACTACAGGCACAAGTCCACACCTGTGCTGCTCCAACTAAATTCTTTTTTTTTTTTTGGTACCAGGGATCAAACTCAGAACCTTGCACTTTCTGATAGGTCTCCCACTACCTCAGCAGCTATTATGTATAGTAGCTGACCTCTTCCTATCATGCCTTGCCCCCACCCTTGTGTGACATCATGCCAAGATGGTTGCTCCCACCAAAGAATAAATCCTTCTTTCCAGCATGCCCCTGTTCCCGCCTAGAAAGTAACCTAATACTTGCTCACCTCCTACCACCTAGTGACATCACTGGCTCCTCCATTCCCTAGTCACTACCTCACTCAACCCCACTTCAGCCCCTACAAACCCCACCCCAGTCTCTATAAAAGACTCTCCCTGCCCCAGCCATATTGCTTTTGTCTCTCCTTTGTTCAGAGACAGCCCAGCAGATCTATTCCCTAATAAAGGCTTGTTGTGGCCTGCTTTGGTCTTGGTCTTCGGCCTTTTACCTGACACTTTTGAGGCAGGTGGCAGAACCACTGAGCTAAATCCCTGGCACCTCAATTCCTAACCCTACTTCAAATCTGTCTCATGAATCAACTAATACTGCCTCATCTGTTCTCTAAGCCCAAAATGGCACTTCCAAGCTGAGTACAAACATTTGAGTTGTGAACTTTCACAGATATGAACAGACCTTGGTTTATGAACATTCATAGATGCAAACAAATTTTGGAAGTAGCTCATGTATCTGCTGGACATGGTCACAGCTGTGCTGCTGTGTGCTTCCTGTACAGTGCAATAGTGTACAGTAGTACAGTGCTCAGTCAGAGCCCAGGATGTCCAGAAGCAAGAGGAAAAGCAGTGGTGATGTGGAGGGGACTACTAGGACACACAAAGCAATATACATCGTATATTTGTGTCAAAGGAGTATGAAATTCGCTTTGTCCAACTTACAAAGGAATCTGACTTATGAACTTTCTCCTGGAACAGAATTCATTTTTAAATTAGGGCCTTACTGTACTTCATTACCTATCACCTTACATCGCGTTCTATTAATTTCATGTATGTCAGTTGTCTTCACAATAGATTATTTTAACTGAAAGTATAAATAATGACTAAAATGTATAATGATATTGGGAAATGGGAAGAAAATATTCTAATGGGAAGGGGAACAATGGAGAAGGGAGGGAGAAAGGAAGGAAGGGACAAAAAAAAGTAAATAGGAAAAAGTGGAAACAAAGCTTTTGTACATAAGGAGGGGAGGGGGCTTGAGGGGAGGATGGGAAAAAATAGATTTTTAAAGATTGTGGCTTAAAAAAATAGCACATACCAACTTAGCTGGGCATAGTAATTGTTAGGGTTATACCTAGATATTTTCCAAAGCTTAATGTGCTTGGGAGGTGACTAGACCATGGGTGTAATACTGGATCAGTCCACTAATGGGTTTAGAGCTGGTGTGATGCTGGAAGGTGAAGCCTGGCAGGAAGAGATGAGTCCCTGGGGTGTGACCAGGAAGTGTATATCCTTCCTACTCCCTATATCCATGTTGCTCCTTCCTGCCTGCTGTGCCATGAGCCCTTTCTCCTCTGCGATGTCCCTCTGCTGTGCCACCCTGCCTTGGAACCAGATGACTATGGATTGAAATTTCTATAAACTGTGAGCTAAAATAAACCGTTCCTCCTTTAACTTGTGGTTGCCAAGAATTTTGTCCCAGCAACAAGAAAGTAACTATGGCAGTAGTGTATGTCTATAATCCCAAAATGATGAGAGACTGAGGTAGAAGCATCACAAATTTAAGCCCAGGAGCCAAGTATGGTAGCGCATGGCTGTAATTCCAGCACTCAGGAAGCTGAGGCAGGAGGATTGCTGCAAATTCGAGGCCTGCCTGGGCTACATAGTGAGTTCAATACTGACATGAACTACATAGTGAGACTCTGTCTCAAAAAAACAAAAAAGGGCCAGGGATTTAGCTCAGTGGTTCCGGCGCCTGCCTCGCAAGTGAAAGGTCCTGAGTTCCATCCCTGGTACCAAAAAAAAAAAAAGAAAGAAGAAGACCTAAAAAAAAAACAAAAGAAAAGGGCCAAGGATGTAGCTCAGTGGCGCCCCACCTGCCTCGCAAGTGCAAGGTCCTGAGTTTGATCCCTGGTACTGCAAAAAAAAAAAAAAAAAGTGCTTGTTAGTTTCCAGAAAATGCACAAAGTGTTGTCCCAGGGTTGTAGCACACTGGTAGAGCTTGTGCCTAGTATGCACCACGCTTTGGGTTCCATCCCTAGCACCAAAAGCAGAAAGAAAACCCATGTAGCGTAGAGCCATATTTAGCCTTCTCTGTAGCATTGTTTGCGTGCCTGGTGAGGTGAGAAGCCCAGAGGAGAATCACAATTAAAATCTAACAAACATCCTTAGGGCTGGGCATTGTGGCCTGTACCTGCTACTTAAGCCACTGTGGTAGATCACTTGAGGCCAGGAATCTAGGTCCAGTCTGGGCAATATAGTGAGTTCTGTCTTAAAAAACAAACAAAAACAAAACCTTCCTTGTGGAAAGTCAAAATTAAAAGCAAACCAGCAGGGGCCCAGGATTTATCTCAGTGGCACCATGCCTTCCTTGCAAGCACAAGGTCTTGAGTTCAATCCCTGGTGCCAAAGAAAGAAAAAAGAAAACCAGCAGCTTTTCAATACCAGTATTTGGTCTTTGTCTCCTGGGACAAAACTTTTTTTTGGCACCGAGGACCAAGCTTGGGACCTTGTGCTTATGAGGCAGGTGGCAGAACCACTGAGCTAAATGCCCTGGACCCTATGGTAAAAAGACAAAGAGATCAAAAGGGGTGAAAGCACAGGCTCAGTAAAATGTGAAGTTTTAACATATGTGGCATTGAGATACTTCACTAATGTTTGCCAAAGTGCTTGAATGTGCCTCAAGAAAAAAGGTACCAACGATGACAAGCATGAAAAGAAACAGTTTTTCACAAATATTTAGAATATATATTTCCTATGCTTTTTTTTTTTTTTGGTACCGGGGATTGAACTTGGGTCCTTGCGCTTGCGAGGCAGGTGATGGAACCACTGAGATAAATCCCTGGCCCTTTAGAATATATAATGATGTCCTTTTGAGACTATAAAAATAAACTGATAAAAGAAACTAATTAAAAAATCAAGTTGGGCCAGGGATTTAGCTCAGTGGTTCTGGCTCCTGCCTCACAAGTCCAAGGTCCTGAGTTCAATCCCTGATACCAAAAAAAAAAAAAAAATCAAGTTATAAAATTGACTTTACTTTGAATTTTTTGGCATTTTGCCTGAAATATGTCCATTTTGAAAGTTCCTTTTTTCTTATCTTTTTTTTCTTATCTTTGAGGTGCTTGACAATAACAAAGTCAGTAAACACCTTGTGGTTTACTATAAGAGTTATAACCTAGTTTTTGGAAAAAAGATGACAATTTAAAAGACAGCATAAAAAAACTTAAAGGTATCTATATAAACATTCATTGCAAAAGACTACCTTTTCAAAAAACCGTGTGGGGGCCAGGGATTTAGCTCAGCGGTTCCACCACCTGCCTCAAAAGCGCAAGGTCCTGAGTTCGATCCCTGGTACCAAAAAAAAAATCAAAAAACTGTGTGCACATAATTTATTAAAGAGCTTAAGAAATATTTTTCTATCTTAAAGAAAACTTCCACAGCCTCAAAACTCTTAAAACCCTTGGAATTTCATTAGTCCTAGAGCTAAGAGGAGTGTCTTTTGTAATTTATGACAAGCCCTTTCATCCACACCTGAGTTCATGCTCTCTTGGCTCTTGGGAGGCCCCAGAGAGCTCCAGGATGGGGCTGGTCTCCAGAGGAACCAACAATGAGATCAGAGATTGGAACTTTCAGCCCCACCTGGGGCTCCAGCCAATGATTTAACCAATCTTACCTGTGAAGTGGGACCTCCACCACACCCCTAAGTAACTGGGGTGAGGGTTTCCAGGCTGCTTGTAACAAATGACAGAGGAATGAGACCACCTGAGCAGGCAAATGGAAGGCAACGAGGCACAGACTTTATTCACCTGAGTGCAGGCCCACTGAGGGCGACAAAGCCATCACTGACAAAGAAAGAAAAGGCAGGGAGTTTTATAGGGGATTGGGAAGAATTCTGTCATGTATAGGAGTTGAAGTAAATATTTTCGGTCAGGGTCCATGCAGCAGTCAAGGCAATTGTATGGCTGTTTTCAGGTGACTTGGCTCCAGGAAGATGTGCTGTACTTTGTCCTCTTATCTCTTTTCTATAACATCCTGTTCTGCGTTCTATCCACCCAGAGATGGTACAGCCTATGTATGGGTGGAGACAGCACAGCCTGTATCTGATTTTTAGCGACCTGAAGAAGCAACCTGTTCTGCTGAGGGCTATGGTTTTGTGTCTGCTAAAAACTGTAGTTTGGAATTAAACAACATATTCATTCAACAGGTCATGGCCAGAACAAGCCTGAAAGTAGTAACGCACTGAGGTCTGGGAGGGTGGCTGTTAGGCAGGGCAAGGAAGTGCCAACCTCCTGCCATGTGTCTTGCCCTGCACTTGCATGTGTGTTCCATTTGGCCATTCTTGTGTTGTACCCTTTGTAGTAAACCAGTAATGGTAGACAAAAAACTTCCCCATGTTCTCCAACTCATTCTTTTTTTCTTTTGTACCAGGGATCGAACTCGGATCCTTGCGCTTGCGAGGCAGGCAGTGGAACCACTGAGCTAAATCCCCAGCCCTCTCCAAGACATTCTTATGAATTATTGAATTTGAGGAGGATGTTTGTGGAAACCTTGACCTTTAGGTGGTTGGTCTGAAGGACAAGTGACGTCCTGGGACTTGAAACTGGTGCCTGAAGTGGGGGGCAATCTTGTGGTACTGAGCCCTTAAACCTGTGAGGTCTAGCCTAACCCTAGGTACTTAGGCTTGGAATTGTATTGCATTGAATTTAGACATCGAGTTGGAGTCCAAGAAAATCCAAGTGGTGGTGCAAGAACCATAATGACAGGCAGGCCTTCCCTGGTTCCCAAAGAGACATCTGAAAAAGAGCCTGGTGGTGTTTGTGGGGCACGTTAGGTGCTCAATGCCAGTATAACAGATGTTTATTCAAAGTAAGTAGTGTTGAAATTTCAATATGGGGACAGCTACAGTATTCTAGTAAAAATTGTGGGACATTTACAAAAATTCTGATTTGAAATCATTGATCTGAGTCCTTCACTTCATAGTCTTCAGTCAGGTGTAGTGGCACATGGCTGTGATCCCAGTGTTACAGTTGAATGGACCAGTAATAGCCCACATTCTTCTGTACAACGAGGAAAGAATTGCCAAGCATACATGCAGTAGTAAGTAGCTACATTTATTGAAGATCATGGAAAAGTAGCAGCAGCAAAAGGAAAAGGGGAAAAGGGAAAAGAGGGGGCCAATAACTCAGGCTTTTGGAATTTAAAGGCCAATCAGACTCTATGGCTTGAAGTGCCTCCCACTAAATCTCCCTTGATGCCAGTGCTGTGCTGCCTAGGGCATGGCGATCTCTTAGGCTCTTGTTTCATTTTGTATCTCTCTTAGGATAATGGGTGCTGTTTAGGGTTAGATGGGAGGAAAGGAGTGACTTACTCAGCTCTTTTGTCAAGTTCTTTTTTTTTTTTGGTACCAGGGATTGAACTCGGGTCCTTGAGCTTGCACAGCAGGCACTGAAACCACTGAGCTAAATCCCCGGCCCACTCAGCTGTTTTGTTTCTAATTGAAATACCAGCACATAGGAGGCTGAGACAGGAGGATCACAAGTTCAAGGCCAGTCTGGACTCCACCATAGGCCAGTCTGGACTCCACCTTTTCAAACCGCCCCACCATAGTGTGAAATGACAGGAGGGGGCTTAGACATAGAAAATTAGAAAACACAGAAAACTTAACTTTTAAATTATATCCAATGCAATTATATACATAATAATTCTTTTAATAACATTTGTTGGGGTGAGCCTCAATCAGACTCTAGAGAGAAACCAGAGAAGCCTCCGATCAGTGGAGAAAACAGGCAAATTGGTTCAGGAAGCTGCTTTTTCAGCCAAAGGGGAGTTTTGTTTGGTAGTTCCTCAGGCCTAAGTGCCCCCACTTAGGGGAAATTTTTCAGAATTTAAGAAATTTAAGAAATTATTAAATTTAAGATTTTAAACTGGGCATTTAGCTCAGGGATTTAGGTACTGGGGATTTAGTTCAATCCCCAGTGCCAAAAAAAAAAAAGAAAGAAACGAAAAGAAATTTAACTCTTAGTAAATTTAAGGAAGCAATATTTTCTTTTATGAGACAGGGTCTCACTATGTAGTCCATGCTGGCCTTGAATTTACTATATAGCCCAGCGATTCTCCTACCTCTGGCTCCCAAGTGCTGAGATTAGAGGTGTGTGCTACCATGCCTGGCAGAATATATTTATTTATTTTGTTTGTTTGGTACTGGGGATTGAACTCAGGACCTTGCACTTTCGAGGCAGGTGGCAGAACCACTGAGCTAAATCCCCGACCCTATTTATTTGTCTTTAAGAATAGAAAAATTTATTGGGGAATAGGAATAGGGAATAGGAATGAGGAATAGGAATAGCTCCTGAGAGACAGGAGTGGTCCCAAATGGGTTGGTATGTAATAAACCAAATATATTATCTTTTTATAAGCCTTAAAATGTCGATATACTTGAATTTACATTTAGCAACTGATGACTTAGATGTTGTTATGACATTTATAAGCATTAATCCTTTTTTGTTTGTTTGTTTTTTGAAACAGGTTCTTGCTATGTAGTTCAGGCTGGCCTTGAATTCACTATGTAGCACAGGCTGGCCTTGAACTCTCATCAATCCTCCTGCCTCAGCCTCCCCAGTGCTAGGACTATAGGCATGTCCCACCACACCCAGGTTCTTTACTCTTGTCTTAGCAACCAATTTAAATCAGCTCATTGTTAAACCACGTGAACAAAAAGCATTGGACCAATATCAAGAATGTCCATTTATGTACAAGCTATGTTAAACTGAACTTTTAGAGGATAACATATATCAGAAAGTTAACACACAGAAACATAGATATTAACCTAAATCATACATAACCTTTATGTTAGCATACTTAAAGGTTCTTATTTGCAAGTTTTATGTAAGTCTTGAGCCTAGCAGTTTTTACCTTTCAATGTTTTAAGTGAGTTTGGCTACCCTTGAATATCTGTATAACCTTTTTTGTTTTGTTTTGTTTTTTGAGACAGGGTCTAGTTCAGGCTAGCCTTGAACTCACTGTGTATTTTAGGCTGGTCTCGAACTCACAGATCCTCCTACCTCAGCTTCCCAAGTGCTGGGATTACAGGTGTGCATCACCACACCTGGCTATAACCCTTTTTTTTTTTATTAAATTTATTGGTACATTTTAGGTATACAATACAGTTACATTCATCATTGGGATCTTGTACCTTTATAGGATGTATCTTGGTTCTTATTTTTTCCCCATTCCCCTTCCCTCCCTTTACCCCTCCACCCTTCCCTATTTACAAAGACTTTGTTTCCTTTTTTTCCTTTTCTCATATTTTTTTCTAAAACTCCTTTCATTTCCCCTACTCCTCCCACTTCCCCTACTCCTTTTGATCTTTTCTTCCTATTTCAATTATCAACTGTACATTTTGATCCTTATTTACACTTTTAGTTTTTCACACCAGAGAAACTATTCAGTATTTACACGTTTATCCTATTTATTTCACTTAAGAGTATGGCCTCAATGTGCATCCATTTAGCTATAAATGTCTCTAATTTCTCATTCTTTATAGCTAAATAGTACTCCATTTTACAAAAAAAAACCCAAACATATCTTGGGCCAGGAATTTAGCTCAGTTGTTCCACTGCCTGCCTCAAAAGCGAAAGGTCCCGAGTTCAATCCCAAGTACAAAAACCAAAAAAAACCCACATCTTCTTTATCCAGTCTCCAGCTGATGGGCAATTGGGCTGTTTCCAAGTTTTAGCTATTATGAACTGGGCCACTATAAACATGGTGCGCATATATCACTGTGGTGTGATTCTTTTAATTCTTTTGGGACGATACCCAGAAGGGGAATAGCTGGGTCAAATGGGACCTCTAATCCTAGTTTTTTGAGTTATCTCCATATTGATTTCCACAGTGGTTGCACCAGTCTGCACTCCCACCAACAGTAGAGGATTCTTTTCTCCCTACAATCCTGCCAGCATTTGTTATTGGTTGATTTCTTGATAGCAGCCATTCTTTCTGGGATGAGGTTGAATCTCAGTGTTGTTTTCATCTGCTTCTCTTGAATGACCAGTGATGTTGGACATTTTTTCATATGTTTATTTGCTGCTTTTACTTCTTTGTCTGAGAAATGTCTGTTGATTTCAGATGCCCATTTTTGGATGGGCTCTTTATATTTGAGGGGGTCTGATTTTTTGAGCTCTTTATATATATATATATATATATATATATATATATTGGGGGGGTGCTGGGGATCAAACTCGGGTCCTTGCACTTGCAAGGCAGGCAGTGGAACCACTGAGCTAAATCCCGGCCCTATATATTTTAGATAGTAGACCTTTGTCTGAGGAACAACTGGTAAAATTTTTTTCCCACATTGTAGGTTGTAAATTTTTCTCAAAGAAAACTTTATTCCACAGGATTGGATACAGCTCAGTGGTAGACCACTTATTTGGCATGTGCAAGGCCCTAGGTTTGATCCTCAGGACCATAAAAAAAGGAAAAAGGGAGAAAAATACATTCTTTGCTTTTAGGCAGACAAAAGGAGGGAAGAGAACTTTCCCTGTATCTGTTAATCTCATGCCTTTACCTCAAAATAGTCCTTATGCCAAAGTGGCATATTTTGGGGTGTCATATTCAGATCCTCTCAAGGGCCTGTACTAAACTCCACAAGGCCAAAGGCAGTTGATTGCAGCTTAGATGATTGGGGTGTTACTTATGCCTATTACCAGCCCTGTATCCTTCCTTAGTGTCACATTCTTCTTGGTAAAATTCAGGACCAGATCAGGTGACCTGGCACAGGGACAGCCTGTCATATAGTC
Source organism: Heterocephalus glaber (assembly GCF_053883595.1). Lineage (NCBI taxonomy): Eukaryota > Metazoa > Chordata > Mammalia > Rodentia > Bathyergidae > Heterocephalus > Heterocephalus glaber. Next base: position 29,652,111 of record NW_028258143.1, on the reverse strand, counting down.
AGAAACTATGCCAAGCCTCTGAAGCCCACCACTTCCATGGCACCTGCTCATCGAAATGGTGGGCCAACTAAGGACCACTCTCCTGAAGCTGCCAAGAAATTATATCCATGCCCAGTGAATTCTGTTTTGGATATGAAAAGCTTCCCAGGGTGGAGGCCTTACCCATCCTCCCCTCCCTGCCCTCTAGGGAAGGGAGGAAGCATTATGCTTTACTTGTGTGGGACCCACACTCACTGAGTCATTCTTTACAGGAAAAGAAATCATCAGATTCTGGCTCCACAGATGGAACTGGAAAGTCATTCTTTAATGAGACTGATACAAGAGGGTTGAAAAATGGGCAAACTCCTCCACAAAAGCCTTCTGACTTTTTAGGGATCTCCCATTTTTGTGAGAACAGAAGGTGGGGTTAGGTAATTCTCCTTTAAATTTGGAGAAGCCAGAAACTTCTTCATTCAGAGCAGAGGCATTTCTGTTGTCTGTTGCCATTTGAATTATTCCAGGATACTTTATAGTTTGTGCAATGAAAGACATAATTTGGATTTTATTGATTTGATGCTAAGGTTTGGACTCAGCCTTGTGCATACTAGGCAAATTCTCCACCTGAGCTACCTTCTCAGATCTCTTTTCTTTTGGAGACATAATAAAAGAATGGGGTAGGGCTGGAGATTTAGCTCAGTGGTTCTGCTGCCTGCATCAAAAGCGAAAGAGTCCGAGTTCAATCCCCGGTAGTAAAAAAAAAAAAAAACCAAATAAAATAATGGGGTAAGTTGCCAAGGCTGATCTCAAACTCAAGATCCTCCTATCTACACCTCCTGTGTAGCTGGGATTAAAGACACAAGTGCCATTTTGTTTTTTTCATGGACTCCTATCAGTCTTATGTTATTCTTCTTTGCATCGTCTAGCAGTTGTTGGATTGATTTCTCATGGTCCCTTACTATTTTTAAGAAATCTCTATTTTCATGGTCTCTAACCGTGATTCTGTCTTCTATATCTGATATTCTGTCTTCAGATTCCCTTAATCTGCTGTGGATACTTTCAGTGGAGTTTTTGATCTCCTGAGTATCTGTTTGAATCTGTTTCATGGATTCCATTTCTTTCTTATGTTGGGCGATCATAGCTTCCATTTCTTTCTTATGCTGGGTATTCATGGCTTCCAGCATGTTTCTGAGCTCATCTATTTTTTTTATCTGTTTCTGTTCTAGATCCTCTAATCATGTCTTTCACTCTGCTCACCATCTCTGTAGATATCTGGGAGATTATTTCTGCTTTGAATTTTTCTAGAGCCTCATTCACTTGTTTTGTTACTTCCTGTGCTATCAGTTCAGGGTATCCAGGTGGTTGGTTATGGGACTTTTCCATCTCATTTCCCCCAGGATTTACCCTTGGTGGGGTGGAAGTCTGAGTCTGTGCCTTGCTTAAATGTCTTCTTATTTTTGCTTTTGGTACTGTCCTTGGTTTAACTCCTGGGTTGATAGTTTGAAATTGCTTATTGTAGGTATCTTTGTTGCTTGTAATTAGAACCCTTATGGAATGATTGCTTCTCAGAGGTATCTTCCAGATATAGCTGGTCTTTAAGTTTTGAGTCTCTAATGACTCTAAGGCTATTTCATTTTCCTTATACTAGGAAGGTTCATTGACTAGATCAATAACAACACCTTAGCCCAAGTGATACAATCAGCAACACCATTGCATCAAGTACGTCTTCAAAAATAACATTTTGTGGTAGTTATTAATCTATCACCCTTAGCTGTGTGAATTAAATCAAGATCGAGGACCAACCCAACATATAGTGAATAAACTCTTCAATATAACAACTTTACCCTTTGGGATGGGGAGTTAGAAGGGGTTGGGGAGGGAGGGATAGATGGGAAGAAGGATCAGGGAAGGTTAGCAGTGTGGTAAGAGGACACAGGTGAGAAGGAACAAGAGAATACTAGGAAAATAAAGAAGAACTCTGAATGAGGACCAAAACAGGGACAAAAAGGGAAGATGAACAATGTGGGAGAGCAAGAGAGTGAGTGTTAGAGAGAGAGAAAGGAAAGAGAAAAGAAAGAAGAAATGAAAACAAAGGAGAGAAAAACAAATATTTGCAAAGAGTAGGAAAAAATTAAAGATAAGAGGAGCAAAAGAAAAGAAAAGAGAAAAAAACCAAAATAATAAAACTAATTTTGGGAATAAAAAATAACCATGAAAATGAAGGGCCTCTTTCAGGGTATGTCTCTGCTGTCACAACAGACAACGTGCATTGCAGCGTGCAGATATAACTCAATGAGTCTCAGCAAGCTAGTCGCAGACCCATGAGATTCAGGCAGATTTCTGGCTGCAAGTCCCAAGTTGAGCTCCCTGTCCTCCTGTAGGGTTGAACTCTGCAGAGTTGTATTGCAGGTTCCAGCTGCCCTTCCCCTGAAGATAGTTCCGGTCCTGATGGGAGGTGAAGATGACTCAAACTTACCCAGTATAGTGGTCTGGTAGTCCGGTGTCCTCTGCGTCTTTGTAGTGTGGAACCAGGTGACTGTACAGAGGAGCGGGGGTGGGGGTGGGGGGGTGGGGGTGGTTGTCCAGTGGATTGCTGCCGGGGCGCGGGCTGATTCGGTGCATTCCGTGCGACTCACGATGTTGCTATGGCGTCCGCAGACCTGCCTGTCTGCAGCGGGCTTGCCAGTTTGTTTTTTGAGATGAGGTCTAGCTAAATTTCTTAGGCTAGTCTCAAGGAATTCTCCCACCTCAGCTTCCCAGGAAGCTGCAAACACAGGTGCACACCACCCTGCACTAAAAAATGTTAATTTATTAACTCATGTAACATATAAGTCTGGGGGTAATTTTACCTGCAGGCATAAATGTTTTTATGCACAACCCTTTCTCTCTTTTTGGTACTGGGGATTGAACTCGGATCCTTGCACTTGTGAGGCAGGTGGCAGAACCACTGAGCTAAATCCCCAGCCCAGGCATAAATGGTTTTAGAGGCCCCAACAATATAATCAGCCTAGTTCCTCTCCAGCTCCCCCAGGCCATGTGCCACACAGTAGCAAGACACCCACCAGCAGTGCCAGGGCAAAAGCCAGCTATGACTTTGCTCAGCAACTTTCTTTTTCTTTCTTTTTTTTTTGTTTGTTTTTTGTTTTTTGAAGCAGGGTTCCCCTTTGTAGTTCAGGCTGCCCTGAACTCACCATATAGTCCAGGATGGCCTCGAACTCACAGTGATCCTCTTGCCTCAGCCTCCTGAGTGCTGGGATTACAGGCGTGCACCACCACACCCAGCACTCAGGAACTTTCTTTCACCTCCATTTGGGTCGAGCCTGAGCTGCTCACTGAGACTAAAGGATGACATGCTAGGCCAGGTCTCAGGACTGGCCTTTCTTCGGGGCTTGGTGTGGGTGTCACCTAAACCACAGGGAGGGAGACTGGTAGAGGTGTGTTCTTCCTGGACCTCCCCACATGGCACAAACCCCTGCTTGTGTCTGCTGGCAGGCTCACTGCTTTGGAAGGCCAGCGTATTCCATTGTTTGGGCTAATTCTAATTCTTTTATTTTGTTTTCTTCAGTGCTAGAGGTTAAACTCTTTAGTGCTGCACTCTTGTTTGAAAAGTACTCTACCTCTGAGCTACACTTCCACCCCTCAGGATAGCTTCTTGATTATCTACAAAATACCTGGGTAAAATTTTAATAAGAATTGCATTAAACGAGAAGGGCATTTAGGTCAGTGGCACTATGCCTGCCTTGCAAGTGTAAGATCATGAGTTCAATCCTGGTACCCCCCCCCCCCAAAAAGTTGCAAATCCTCACACATTTTGTTAAATTTACATCTTTTTTGAGCAATTGTAATGTATTTTTGGTTTCAGCTTCTATATGTTCATTGCTAGTATATAGAAGTACAATTATTTTTGTTGACCTCTTGTATTTTACAGTCTTGCTGAGCTCATTTATTAGTTCAAGGAGTAGGTTCTTTGGAGTATTCTACATAAACAACAATTTCATTTGTCATTTTCTAATTGGTATTTTCTTTCTTTTTTTCTACTAGCTAGAATTGTACTGGCTAGAATTTCCTGTTCCATATTTAATACATACTTCACTTTTAAAGTAGAATTTTAAAAATCCTTTCTCTCCCTTAAAAATAATGATTCTTAGCCAAGCCTGGTATTCACCACCATAATCCCAGCTACTTGGGAGGCTGAGGCAGGAGGTTCCCTGAGAGTTTGAGGCCAGCATGGACTATGTAGTGAGTTCAAGGCCAACCTGAACTATACAGTGAGACCCTGTCTCAAAAAGCAAACAACTTGGTTTCGCCACCTGCTGCACAGGCTCAAGGACCGGAGCTCGATTCCCGGTACCAAAAAACGGGCCGGGGATTTAGCTCAGTGGTTCTGACACCTGCCTCGAAAGCGCAAGGACCTGAGTTCAATCCCTGGTACCAAAATAAATAAATAAATAAATAAATAAATAAATAAATAAATAAATCGGGCAGCTGGCAGAAGCTGAGCTATTGTTTCATCACAGTGCTGAGTCAAAAGTACCTCCACGCCTAGAGACTAGAAAAATCACATTCATGCTCAGCCAGGGCTGAGAATAATGGGCCTGGGGCTTGGGGAAGCATCCCAGGGCTGTGCAGGCCTGTGTACTCCTCCCTGCCCTGAGAAGAGATGCCCCATGGCCATCTGGGCCCCTTCTGCATCCTCCTTCCTGCAGCTCTGCACAGAGAAGAATGATTGGCTGCTGCACTGGGCTGGCTGGGTAAATGTGTCCCAGAACCCAGGCACAGTGGCCTCACCCATGCTGGGCAATCACTCTACCCCTGAACTACACCCCCAGGCCCTGCTTTCTCTTTTGTGATTAGATGCTAATTGTTTATTCAGTCTCACACTTTCCCCATGTGTCTGAATATCTCTGTCTCCTAACAGAACAGTGAGAAAATAAGTGCTTTCACTCCCCTGTGTCTCCACCTCCGAGAAACTTAAACTTGGTACCCTTAGAAAGTCACATCAGGGCTGGGGATTTAGCTCAGTGGTTTTGCTGCCTGCTGCATAAGCAAGCACAAGGACCTGAGTTCGATCCCCGGTACCAAAAAAAAAAAAAAAAGAAAGTCACATCAACAGCTTAAGGCATTAAATCTTAGAATGTGGCCCACTGGCCAGGCCAGTGGTGCACACCTGTAGTCCCAGTACTTGGGAGGCTTGGAAGCCTGAAGCAGGAGAACTGCCATGAGTTCAAGGCCAGCCTGGGCTACAGAGTAAATTCAAGGTCAGCCTGGACTACATAATGAGATCTTGTCTCAAAAAACAGAAAAGAATTTGGCATACTAACCTCAGAGGGAGTTAAGAAGGAAAGCACAGCTGACTCTGGAACTTTCCTCTCCTGGTATGTCCCCAGTTGCTGCAGCCTTAGCAGCCAGAAGTCCAGCAGCTCAGCAAGCCCCAAGCTGCCAGGTAGTACAGGGATGGTGACAGCTTTTAGCATCATTGGGAGTAGGCTCAGAATTTTGTTTTTTCAATACCAGGGATTGGACTCAGGACCTTGCACTTGTGAGGCAGGCACCACGCCACTGAGCTAAATCCCCTGCCCAGTCCCAGAACTTCTAAATTCCCACCAAGTCTAGCAGGAGCTGCTCCTGGTGCATTTGCAGAAGAAGCAGAGACACTCTGACTTGGTTAATTCTTGAAGTGATGGTTATGCCCTGACACGCCTATTCTTGCTCAGGCCAACCCCTTGCCTCTCAGTTTGGTTCTGCAGTACAGAACCGAGAAATCTGCAGCTCCACTTGCCAGACATCCTTGCCCCAGACTTCCTTTTAGGTTCTGCCAATGGGAGGTGCTGGGGAAGACTGGACAGTGGCAGTAAAGTACAGCAACCCTTACCAATCCAGCCACAATGGCACCGAACCTGAGGGGCAGGCAGTTCCAGGTCCCCCTACTGAGGTCTCCACACAATAGCCTAAGACACCCCTCAGCCCCAGCCCCATGGTGGTTTTTTCCTTAAAGTTGCTCACTTTGAGGTTACCTCCACATCTACTTTATTCTTTTAGATTTCTGACACTTGCATAATCAGTTCCTATAATTGAACCCCTTTTATTTGAAGTGCCTAGGGTGATTTTCTTTCCTGGACCCTAACAGTGTTTGGTATCAGGATTAGGATTTATTTCCTACCTTTCTGAACACATGTGATCCCCCCCCTACCAGGTGGTAAGTATTGAGCCCAAGAAGGCCTTACACACGCCAAGCACACGCTTTACTGCTGAGCTACATCCCTACCCCAGAAACCATGTGATCTTTTTTTCTTTTGCTTTTGTGGTTCCTGGCACCATGTGTAATTTTCTTATGTATCTAAGGTACTTGCTAGTTCCAGCTCATTGGGTTTATCCAAGAGACCTGTGTAATGTTCTGCAGAGGGTCGGGTGGATTAACTTCTCTGCAGGCAAGATGACAGCATAGCCAGGAGCAGGTGCCAAAGCTCTGAGGCTCTACAGGGAAAGGTGCATTGTCATCTCTGAAATGCTGCCTTCTTTTTTATTTATTTATTTATTTTTTTGGTACCAGGGATCTAACTTGGGACCTTGCACCTACAAGGCAGGCAGCAGAACCACTGAGGTAAATCCCCGGCCTATGCTGCCTTCTTGACTGGCTCCTGATCAATGCCACAGCCATCCTTCCCCACAGCAATTTCAGGGTAAATGCCTACATTTAATACGTATGAGAGGTTCATATCTGTCCACCTTTCCATCTCATTCCCTTCACTGAACTTCCAAAACACCACAAGATTTTGTTTTTTGCAGTAATGAGGATCTAACTCAGGACCTTGCACTTTCGAGGCAGGCGTGGTACCACTGATGGCCCCAAGATGTTATTTTTAAAAACCTTAAATCTCTAATCTCAGGGAAATGAACAAGGTTGTTTTAAAGAAATACTGGCCAAATTGTGGCATAGTCATTTGATATGTATTACATAGAAATCATTCAATGTGGATTAATGACATAGTGTTCTATGTAGCAAAGAAAAATGAACTACAGCTGCACATAACTACAGGGATGAATTTGTTAGAATAATGTTGAACAAAATAAACCAGACACAAAATAGTACACATTGAGCTCATCTGAATGTCCATGACATTCAAGAACAAGCAAAATTATTCTATAATGACAGAGGTCAGAATACTGATTATCTTTTGAGGGGTTACTAGTAACTGGGAGAAGGCACAAGGGAGCTTTCTGAGCTCCTGGAAATATACTACATCAGATGTTGGTTACATGGATGGATACTAATGCAAGAATCCGTCAAGCTATACACAAGATTTGTGGAAAAAGCCAGGCATGGTGGCATGTAATTCCATCACTCAGGACATTGAGGCAGGAGAATTGAAAATTCAAGTCCTATCTGGACCCCATGGTGAGACCTAGTCTCAAAAGCAAAAACAAACTAAACCTACTCAGAAATCAGGACAGATAAAATCTACATCACCAATTAATACCCTCTGTGAAATTTTATTACTACTGGTTAGCAAATCCTTTATTCCATCAGCGCATTGTTCATACACGGGGCAAATCCAAAAGAACCCAAAAGAATGCACACAGCTGGTATACAAGCTAATTTCATGCTAATCCCAACACCCTAATACAAAGCTCAGAGTTACTGAGCATTTTTGACACACTAATCCTATAATAGCTTTAGATGTACAGATTTAAATCTACTAACAACTATATGACGTAGGTGTTGCTACAATTCCCATTTACAGATGATAAGCCTGAGTCACTGATGTACTAATTTGCTCTCAGGTTTTCAGTATCAGAGCTGCAATTTGAGCCCAGGTGGTCTGATTCCAGAATGAACTTTTTTTTTCCCTGTGGTACCAGGGATTGAACTCACGACCTTGAAGAATGAAGTCTCTTGATCATTACCTTATATTCTTAACCATTCAAGGTAAGAAATGACAGAAAGCTGTGAATCAGGAAGGCAGATGATTTGTTTTGGGGTATTTGGATAATGAATAGTACAGGATTTTTTTGGTACTGGGGATCGAACTCAGGACCCTGTACTTGCCAGGTAGGCGCTGTGCTGCTGAGCTATATCCCCCGGTCCATGATTGTACAGTTTTATCAGGATGGATTGGGGTGACTTTTCAGGACCATGTAGAAGGCTTGGCTACATGTACTAGCTTTTCTTCTTTTTGGTACCGGGAATTGAACTCGGGACATTTTGCTTGCGAGGCAGGCGCTGGAACCACTGAGCTAAATCCCCGGCCCCAACACCTAGCTTTTCTGCAGGCCTCCTTTCCTACTTACATTATCTGTTTGTTATGTGTGGGCCTCTTTCTTCATTTATTCATTCGGGCTCCAAATAATAATTGTATGCCCACTGTATAGAGGCTTCTATAGTATGTATAGAAAACAAGTAAATAAGGGCCGGGGATTTAGCTCAGTGGTTTCACCGACTGCTGCACAAGTGCAAGGACCCAAGTTCAATCCCTGGTACCAAAAAAAAAAAATGAGTAAATAAATCACAGACCATTGCTTGCTGACTTGAGTTGACCTCAAAGTAACTTTTTAAATAAAAAGTCTTGCCCCTTTGTCTTTCAGTATCAGTTAAACTGTGGCAGCATCTGGATTCTACTTCTCAGTAAGATGCCTTTCAACAGCCCAAAGCAAGGTTTAATTTTAATTTGGGAGTGCTTCAAGTTCAATTTAGTTCTATCATTTACCTCCTGGCAGCTTGATAACCAGGGAGCTATAACTCCCTTATCTGCAGGCTGTTTAATGACTATATAGTACCACCCTGGGAGAAATAGACTAAGGCCTCTTTCCAGATGCCATGTTTTAAAACTTTCAGCTGGAAAGACCTTCACTATGAAATTTATTTTGATTGCTTTAACTCAGGATTTGGCCTTTCTTATTCAGAAACAACAAAAAATGTCTTTTGGCTTTCTGCCTCCTGCACTTCTGGCTCTAAACCATACGATCATCTAATTTGTAGTTTTTCAGGCAGACAGAGGTTAAAAACTGGCAAATGTAGCCTCAAGATAGTGATAAGTGAATAAAGCCTGTGACTGGGATTATGCAGATGCTATAGGCAACACTTATTTTTGTTTAAGTCACCTCCCATTCCACAAAGCATAGGTGTTCCTTTTTTCTTCCCATTGTTATCCTTTGCCCATTTATCTTTGTTTTCTTTGTTTGTTTTTTGGTGCTGGGGATGGAACTCGGGACCTTGCGCTTGCAAGGTAGGGGTGGAACCACAGAGCTAAATCCCGGGCGTGCCCATTTATCTTTGAGAGGTCTGGATCTGACAGGCACCAGAAACCCTGGTAATTAGGCTAAAAGTCTGCAGCAGTAGATGATATTATGTTTGCATACCTTAGCCATTCTAGAGCAGAAGGGTTTTGCTGGAAAGCTTCACTGTTATATATGATTTGCATTTTTTTCTAGACACTTTTCTTTGGTCTTTGAGGACAAACATGTTAAGGATACCTTTGTACATCAACAAAAAAGCAAAGCAGAAAGCTGTGCGTGGTTGAGTCCTTCTACCTTAGGACACTGGTTTAAAACAAGGTTTGCCTTTGCTGTAGGGCCTAGACACATATGCTTGGGCTGTTCTGCCCTCACACAGCAGAAATAAGGCTTCTTGTGCATTTCCATCTGTAATTTAAAATAAAAATGCTGCGACTGGGAGTGTAACGAAGCAGGATACATGCTTAGCATGCATGAGAACATGGGTTCCATCCTGGCAAAAACAACAGAGAAACCAAAAAAATGTTGTTATAAGATCAAGTCTAGTTAAAAAAAAAAAAATAGCATTTGGAATTACAATTATTTAGTCTAATTTTTTAAAGGACATTTTTGCATGCTGTTCTTTGTGACAGCCCTGTTAGTGCGAAAGAATGTGCTTAGTCAGCCTACTGAATAATCCTGTACAATGTGTATCCGACTGAGGTCATCTCTAGCTGGAGCTTCAGGGCTGGTTTCGATGGACTCTTGACGCTAGTTGGCGCCGCTTGGGCCACAACCGAAAACTGGGTAAGCCTCCCTTCTCCGGAGCAACAGGAGGCTGCTAACCCAGGTGCAAGCAGCTGGCAGCTAGCCTGGCACACTCCCTCTGCGGGGCTTGGCCCTGGCCTGGGCAGGTTGATTTAAGGCTGCTCTGAGCCGCCTCTTCCAGGCTGTTTTCGAAGGTGGCGGCCGAGTCAGGCGAGGTGACGTGCGCTTGGCCGCTAGGGGAGAAAAGCCGCCGGCAAGTCAGCGCCGAATCGCTAACAGGTACGAACAGCGAGACTAGGGCACCCAAACTAGTGCCTGGGCGGCTCTCGGACAACGCGGCCCGCCCGGCTCGAACTACAGCGCCCGGCGTGCACCGCGCCGGCCGCCCAGACAGTCGTGCGCGCTGTTCCGCCGGCTCCGCACCCTGCGAGGGACGTCTGCGTCCTGTTAGTCTTCCCCGAGTGTTCTTTATCCCAAGTGCCTAGGACCGAACTGCACAGATGTGAAAGTAACCTACTCTACCCCGTACAGTCGGCACCAGCCAATAGAGCGCGCGGGGGCACGTGACAGCAGTGGGCGGTGCTCCGGCACCTCCCTCATCTCTATGGTTCTCCTCGGCTCGCTAGAGGGCGTCTGGTCCATTGGAGGACTCCCTAACATTCTTCCTTCATTACCTCACTGCCTCAGGTGGCTGCTGGGATACCGGAGGAGTCGGGTCCCGGCTGGACTCAGTCCTCCAGCCGCCCGCGGAATACCTCTAGTTCTTCCTGGCCACAGCCGTCGCTTCCTCCTCCGCCCGCCGGTCCCCTTCGCCCCGCCCGGTCTGCGCCGTGCGTCTGGCCCGCCGGCGGGCCTGCTTTTCTCGGGAGCCCCCACCCAGGCGCATGGCTCCATGAAGCAGGAGGAGGAGGCAGAGCTCGAGAGGTCCTGTCCGCCCCGGCCGAATCTGGGCCAGGAGAAAAGGTGGGAAACTCGGGGTGTGCCGCGCCCTCCTCCCTCGCCGCCGGGCCAGGCTTCCCCTAGGCCGCCGCGTCTCCGCCTGTCCCCAGGCCTACTCATCCAGGGAAGGCGAGGGCCGGGGAGTGGACCCCGGGGTGCTGGGCGAGGGTCCCCGGGCGGCATGGGGGAGGGGCGGCGGGCGTTGGTGGGGCCTGGGCCCTGTCCCCGCTTGGGCGGGGGTCCCGCCGCTGCTGGGTCTCAGCTTTCCCTACAGGAGACGGTCTCGCGTCCATGTAAAGTTTGGTGGTCTCCGGCGCCGCCTGGCGGCCCCCGACCCACCCCGTCCGCCCGCTGCCCCCTCAACCGCCCCCGCCCGGATTCCACCCCCGCCGCTCTCCCGGCCGCTTTACCCGTCGCTCCGCCTCCCCAGACTGCCCTGGCGCCCCCACTCTGCTGCCCCCACGCCTTGCTCTTTAACATTCACCTTTATCCTCTGCCGGCTTTGCCCCTCTCCTTTCCTCACTTGTTTCATGCTTTTCTTAACTCCTCGCACGCGCGCTTTCCCCTCTTTTCTCTTTCTTCGGGCCCCACCATGATTCCCCCCTCCCATGTCCCAGCCGTGGCGCCCATTTACCCTCCACTTTACACTCTCCGGATTTTCTGCCTCTCCTTCCTGGGCTGTGGGCTTTGCCCTTCATACGTTGCCCTCTTCCATTCCCTGTCCTGATCTGAACTCTGTCACGCTCGCTCACCCTTATCCCTTTGGGCCTATCCCCTTTCACTGCCCTCTCTTAGGATACAGTGGGTGGGGTCTGGAGTCTCCTGTTTACATCTCTGGAATAGCTGTTTCTTCATTACTGGGGAGTGTGGAGAGCTAGGGAAGAGATTAGGAGGAGATTTATGCAAGACTAAGGGTGAAGACAGATGACTTATCAACACTTAACGTTTCCATCTCCTAACACAGCAAGCAGTGTGGCCTGTCCTCAGGTCCCCCACACTGGCATATTGCCCAGTAATTCTTAAGAACTATCTTTGTAGAAGATTTGGAGTATGTTTGTATCCTGAAACCAGTGGAAAGCCTGAAAATGGTATATCCTAGTGTGAAAGCCAATTTTGACCCAAATTGATAGTGGGCAGGTGTTAATGCATGTCTCGTATTTAAGATCAATAGAACCTTTGATCCTCAGGGTCCTCCCTGATAATGATGCTCAGGATGAGGTGACTCAGGCATGGGACTGCTGCTGTTACCTCATGCTTTATGTTTGAAATGTTTCAAAGTGAGGAAAGCCTGTTCTCTAGCTCTTTTCTTTTTCTAGAAATCGCACTGTTGTAAGTTTTCAAAAACCCACATCTGACCTGTGCTCTACCTGGATTTTTTTTGTTCACTGAACTTACATTTCCATCTTAGGTACAGAAAGAAGGAATGGAATTGGAAGGAAGAAAATTCATTCCAGAGACAAAGTAGTTCCCGTCCTCTGTTGTAGCTGTTCCTCTGGCAATATAAACTTTCCTGCTTTCAGTGAGTATTACCTTGGACATATTTAGAATGGAATTTTATTGCTGTTTTTGGTTTTAGGCCTATGTTTGGCTTTTACGTTGTAGGTGTACTTTCTTGATTTATATTGTTCTACTCCCATGAGGAGGTACGAATATTGATGAAGCTCTTCTACTTGATCTTTTGAAAACTAGTAAACTGACAAGTTTATTTATCATAGATGTGTTAGTGACTTAGATGGTAGTGTAGTATTACACTTCCTGTATACTTTGAGTGCATAAGGTCCACCCTTCCCAATTACTCAACCAAAACGATTGTCTTAATTCATAGATTAATTAACTCAGATTAATGCAGTCAGTGATCATTCATGTGAACCAATGTCTTTGGCTATGGTGATAATATTTTCTTGAAAATTCCATCACAGATTGAAAAATGATTATAATTAAATCTTTAAAACAGTTTTTTGGCGAAGAATTATTACTGTTCCATCCCTTTGGCTTTATTAATGCCAGTCTTCTGGGGCTGAGGGTGTAGCTCAGTGGCCAAGTACTTGGCCTAGCATGTGTGAGGCCCTGGGCTTTATCCTCTGCACTTTGTAAAAAAACCAAAAACCAAAAAACTAATGACGGTATGCTAACATTTGTAAGAGCTTTTCCAGAGTGCTTCACATCTTGTCAGCCTCCCAAGCCTTTTGTGAGGAAGGTAGAGGGCAAGTGTTTTCACTTTAGAAATGAGAAAAGTAAAGCCCAGAAAGATCTAGCACTTTTTTGTAGACCACATAGACAGGGAAGAAGAGGCTAAAAATAAAATTTTAACTCCTATATTCCAACTATTTCTTTAGGATAAGTTGACATGAATATTTAGGTGTGAATGTATTTCTGTGTGCTTTTAAAAATACATAAATTTAGCCAGGGATTTAGCTCAGTGGTTTCGCTGCCTGCTGCGCAAGCTCAAGGACCCGAGTTCAATCCCTGGTACCAAAAAAAAAACCATAGGGCTGGGGATTTAGCTCAGTGGTTCCAGTGCCTGCCTCCCAAGCGCAAGGTCTGGAGTTCAATCCCTGGTACCAAAAAACAAATTTAAAAAACAAATAAATGAAAATACATAAATTTTAGGGCCGGGGATTTAGCTGAGTGGTTTCGCCACCTGCTGCATAAGTGCAAGGACCCAAGTTCCATCCCCAGTACCCAAAACAAAACACATAAATTTTTAAATAATTGTATAGGTAAATTGGTGTTCTGCAGGGAAAATATTCATGTATCAAGTGTTGTGTGTATGTATGCCAGAGTTTCAAGAATAATAGAAATGATTATTTGGAATGGTTACCAGAATATTTGTGGGTTGTCTATTTCCTGGAATAGTTCCATAAGTAGGCCAGAATTATAGTTCAGGTGCCATTTCAGTACCCGTAATATAATTATTAAATTGAATTTCATCTCAACTCTCTGTGTCACAGAGGAAACAACAGCCTGTTCCTGTCTGTGGAAGGCTTGATTTGAGCATCTGGACACTTACCTGATAACAAAAAGAAATGTGGCAGCCTCTTTGCCACCTCCCAAATCATCATGAGGTCATGTTTTCTAGTAAGCTCTTTTGAGGCTTGTCTTCAAAAGGTGAAACTAAATATTTTCCCCCTGCTCCTACACTTTTCTAGATATTTTAATCTGTTTATTGTTTGAAATGTAATTAATTTGACAAAGCTATTCTGTTAGTATTCATTGAACGTCAAGACGTCCACAATAACAGCATATTTAACAAGTACAGTTTCTTGTTATTGTGTATTTGTAAGCTTCAATGAGAACCCTGTAGAATAGAATTCTTTAACAAGTCTCACAGAGCTCAGTCTTCTTTATGCTTTCTGGCATCTGAGAATAAAAAGGAGCAGTGGGTGACTTACTAGAGACCATTGCTTTCAAAGGTAAAAAACACCAAGGTCATTGGAGTAATAATCCAGTGTTAATTATATACTTTGTTTGTTTGTTTGTTTGGTACTGGGGATTGAACTTGGGACCTTATGCTTGTGAAGCAGGCGGCGGAACCACTGAGCTAAATCCCCGGCCCAATTACGTACTTAGACTACAAAGCAAATGTTAATAGAGTTGTATTAAGAGAGCATTTATTTAAAAAAAAAAAAGAGAGAGAGAGAGCATTTATTCCTGTAGAAATTGTAAGAACTCAGAGCTGTGTTAATTTTATAACCAACTGTTCTTTTATTAGTATGGATAGTGGTAGTATTAGATCTAGCAAACAATAAATAGTAGTTATGTGCCAGAGGATTCCTATATTCTCATGTCTTACTTGAATGGTCACAGATAACCCTCTGTGGTGGCATATTCATTGCCTGAGTTTGCACTCCACGTATCCACATCCGAGTTGGCATTTGAGCCAGCAGGGCAGTTAGACTGTGACCCCAAAGCCTAGGCTCTGTCCTCAGAACATGAGAGCTGCTCTGGGAAGGTATCAGCTTGTTGGCTTCAGTGGATTTCAGTAGCCCTAGAAAGGACCCACAGCAAGGGAGGACAGCTCTTAGCCCTGCCCGCCACATCAGTCAGGTCATCCTCATGTTCTTGCTTAGGGGTGGCCTTGATAACCTTGTATTAATCCTTAAAATAAAAAATGGCTACCCATGCACACATACTCTAATGAGTTGCTCTGGAAATACCCCGTCATTCAAGAAGGAAAAAAGGAATTATTCTCCAGGTGCAGTTTAGAATGTATGATCGTCCAAGGAAAGCCCTGCGGCACCTAACATTAAATGGCACCTGAGGTCAGGTCCAGGACTGGTCAGTTATAGTTGTGTTTTAGCAGAGATGACAACTACTAGTGTAAATTGGATCAAAGCCAAGTGTGATGGCACACATCTGTAATCCTAGCATTCAGGAGGCTGAGGCAGGAGATAACCAAGAGTTTGAGGCTGTCCTGGGCTACATAGTGAGTTTACTCAACTACATAGCAAGACCCTGTCCCAAAAAACCCTAAGGAAAAAAAAGTGTATATAGGTGATAGTTGACCTAGTTTTTAGAATGAATTATCTATGTTTTTTATCTATTTTGTTGTGAATAGTTGTTAAACCTATTCTTTGATTTGAGCTGAATAGAGTTGACATTGTTGATAAAGAGTACATAGAAGTACTTTTTTTTTTTTTGAGACAGGGTTTCACTGTGTAGTGCAGGCTGGCCTTGAACTAACTATGCAGCTTAGGCTGCCCTTGAACTCACTATGTAACTCAGGCTGGCCTTGAACTCATGGTGATCCCCCTGCCTCAGCCTCCTGAGTGCTGGGATCACAGCTTTGCACCACCACTCCCAACAAAAGTACCTATTGAATCTGAGTATATAATAGTCCTCCTGAGAATCTGAGATACAGTTCATTTGTGAGGGCTGCTTGTAACTCAGGTTGGTTGTAAGTCAAGTCTTTTTCCCATAAGAAATAATGGAAATACCCATAATGCATTCTGAACCTCCCAAAGCCACCCCTTAACTAAGCTTTTTATAATGAAAATATATGTCTATGGTATAATGTTCATAATTTATCAGAAACACCAATAATTTTCGTAGTGTATTCACCAAACAGTGATAAAATGTGCCTAGTTTACCAGAAACAACAGTTTCGTACTGTACTCACCATTCATGTTGACATCTTTGGCTTGCAGGAAGGGACAATGAAGTGGAAAGTGGTTTATTGTTTGGAAGGAGAGTCCCCTTCCATACGAACATCAGGAATCTGGCTCTCTGGTGTCCTCTCTCTCCTTGGAAGAGTCTGTAGCCCACTAGGACCTGCTTCTGGATCACTAGGTCTCAACCTTTCCAGAAATCAGAACTGGCCTAAGGTTGTCTATTTCTGTCTTTTCTTTAACACTTCTGTAGTATGACATGACATTGTCATTAAGCAAGTGAATGCAATGATTGGCTTTTTCTCTCTCTGGGTGGGTCTTCTCTACAAGTGTTTGTAGCTCTGTCCATTTTTTCAGGATTTCCTTTATTTCAAAAGAAGAGCTTTGCTGCACTGATTGTTGATACTCCCCCTCCTCTTCAGAAAGCTCCTCAGCTGCCATTCTCTGTTGCTCAGCTAGAAGTTGCTGAAGTTCCTCTGTAGACAGTTCCTCTCAGTGTTCCTCCACCAGTTCCTCAACGTCACCACTATCTACCTGCTAGTCCATGAACGCTTCTATAGTGACAGTGTCATCAACCGCAGGGTCAATTGAAGGCTCAGGCTCCTCTACACAGCCTTCAAAGTCTCTCTCTTGTATAATTTTAGGCCACACCTTCTTCCAGGAAGATCTCATTGTCCTGAGAAGACATTGGCCCAGAATTTCTCAACCTGGCATATCTGTGTTTTATCTTTTTGGTACCTGGGATTGAACTCAGGACCTTGTGCTTGTGAAGCAGGGGGCGGCACCACTGAGCTAAATACTCAGCCTGTGTTTTATCTTTGACAACACCACCTAACAGTGTTCCATGTACAGCCCACACAACAGTAACAACAAAATTGTTGATTGTCATCGACAATTTTACCTATAGATCTCCTAGGAATTTTATTTAAGTTTACCTTTTGAACAAGAACCTGCAGTTCTTGTTTTGGTTTTGCTGTGAGCTGACTGTAGAATATAGTGGGCCCTTGAGTTATGGCCAGCCTCACATATGAACAATTTGGATCATGATTGGAATTTTAGTTTTAATTTATGTCCAAAGTCTTGAGTTACGGCCTGCATGGTTGTAAACCAAGACTTGATATGGTCATGCCTATAATCCCAGCACTCTGGGAGGCTGAGAAGTTCAACCCAGCCTGGGCAACTTAGTAACTCAGTGAGACCCTATCTCAAAATTGAAAAAAAAGAGGGGGTGGTCTGGGGATATAGCTCAGTGCAACGGCCTTGGGTTCAGTCCCCTATTCCATACACACAAAAAAGACACAAATGCTGCCTGGCCTGTCAGGCTCAGGTTGATTCCCTAATCTGGAATTTCTCACTGGCATTGTAAGCTGCCCTGCAGAGCACTACTCAGTTTCCTCACAGAGCCAGCGGAGGAATCCCCAAGTGGTCATTGTAAGCCCTAACACAGCTCAGAACTCCTCCTGAATGTTAGGGACTTAAGAGTGTATCCTATAAAAACAGAAATGGCGAGGACTCAGCAATATACTGAGGAAGGGGCAGTGACTGAACACTGAGGGCAGACTTTGACTTACAAGGTTGTCTTGAAGCTGAGCCTGGTGGCGCACACCTATGATCCCAGTGCTCAGGAGATTGAGGCAGGAGGATTGTTGTGAGTTTGAGGCTAGCCTGGGCTACATAGTTCAGGGCAAACCCGAACTACATAGCAAGACCTTGTCTCAAAAAAAAACAAGGTTGTCTTGAGAGGGCCCGATGTGGTGGTACACACCTATAAATCCAGCACTCTTGAGGCTGAGGCAGGCAACATAGTACTACATATCGAGAGGCTGTCTTGGAAAAAGTCTTGAGAGGTCCAACAGTGTTTCCTTTTATTTATCCCAGCTTTCTGTTGAAGTATGGGTACTTTTTCTATCTGGTAGAAGCCCAGTCTAGTGCATTCTCATCGATTGTTTCAAAGTGGCTGCATAGTAGGGAAAGGAGATCATTGCTTCTGGCTCTTGAAGTAGTTCCGGAGCTTAGTTTTGCAAGTCACTCAGCCAGCAAGGCCTAGAAAGGCTATAGTGATGCATACTTTAATTCAGCAAGGGGTTTTACACCTGAGTCCACTTACTACAGAGCAACCAGCTTCATGGTAACCTGTATGTGGTCAGAGTGCCATCATTGGTAGTTTTTATGAGGTTTGGGAAGGGATGAGAACAATTTCACATGCAGTTTTAGAAGAGGTAGGGTATGAGCTGGATGTGATGACCCACACCTGTATTTCAGTACTCTGGGAGGCTGAGGCAAGAGGATTGCAAGTTCAAGTTCCGCCTGGGCAACTTAGCAAGACCCTGTCTCAAAATAAAAAAAAGTCTGGGGCTGAAGCTCAGTATGAAGGCCTTGGGTTCAATCCCCAGTAGCAAAAAAACGAAGAAGAGGAGGAGGGGTATGTCATTCAGTAGAGTTTGTTTTTAGCTGGTCAGATAGATGGTTAGATGTTTAGTTTGTTCTGTTAAAATGCTATTACTCTGGGGCCGGGGATTTAGCTCAGTGGTTCTACCACCTGCCTTGAAAGCGCAAGGTCCTGAGTTCAATCCCTGGTACCAAAAAAAAAAAATGCTATTACTCTGAAGGGTACTATGCTGCAGTCACAGGGGCCTCAGGTTAAGCTGCTGGAGCACCACATCTCTTGACCAGAGTGTCTCTGCAACTACTTTGTTGTGATGAGATCCCTGACCCCAGTAGGGTCAGAAGAGTCTCAAATCTAAAGAGAAAGTTTTGATAAAAATTAATAAATAATAATTGATGTTATTTATCACCCTGGTTCACTATATTCTTTACTGTAGTTGTTAATATTGGCTTTATGCTGTCAGATGAGTAAATTTTCAGCCCTCTCAAAAGCTGACTTCAAAATATTTGAGTAGGAGGGAGGAGAGAGAATTGAGTATAATGAAATAGATTGATTAAACTTTGTTAAATCTGGTAATTTAATTCATTACATCATTTTTTCCACCATTTTATCTTTGAAGTTTTTAAATTTATGGAATAAAATTCCTAAAAATGTGCTTTTTTTTCTCTTTTTCTGTGATACAAGGAATCAAACCCAGGGCGCCTCATGTGCTAGGCAACCGCTCCACCACTGAATTACACCCTTAGCCTAAGAAATCCCCTCTAGTTTTTGCTTTTTGTTTTGTTTTTTGGGTGTGTTTGCTTGTGACAGGGTCTTATTATGTACCCCAAACTGTCCTCGAACTCCTGATCCTCTGAGTCCTGGGATTACAGGAGTGCAGCAGTACATTTAGCCCTAAAATGGTTTTTTGTTGTTGTTGTTGTTGTTTTTTGGTACCAGGGATCGAACTCAGGTCCTTGTGCTTGCGCAGCAGGCGTCGAAACCACTGAACTAAATTCCCGGGCCCCTAAAATGTTTTTGATGCAGAAAGTAGTATCTTACTCAGCCTTTGGTCACTAATTGAGATATTGGTTGAATGTTTGCTTAGTAGCCTCCCAGAAAAATCCCTGGGGCTACAGAGCCACAAGATTGTGATTGGTTCTGTCCATGTTGAGTCATAGTTTGGAAGGGTGCGGGAGGGAAGAATTGGTAAATGTAAACAACTAGGTATCATTTTGACCATGCCCTGCTGCAGGTCAGTGATTGAATGAGGCGTTTAGGCAGTCTTCTACCCTGGAGTTCATCATGCTCTGCGCCCATGTGCTTTGAAAGTCTCCTCTTTTGCTCTGCTGTAGGTCTTTCACCAGTCAGGTAGCTGGTGTTGTCTGCTGAGGAACACCTTAGTTGTTGCTGCTATCTTATGACATTTGGCTTTCCTTAGGTATTGCTTGATATAATGAAAATAATGAAAGACCTTTTTTAACCTTAATATTTTATCCAATTCTTTGAATTCTGGGACTGTAGAGGCAGAGCCTCTGGACCCTATTAGCCTTGCTGAAATTCCAGCTTTCTGAACTAGTCCTGCACCTTCATCTAATGTGTATCTTAAACCCGCACATGGCCGTAGTTAAGTTCGAGGTAGACCAGTGACATCCGTTGTGGACTCCACCGACGGGAATGGGGGATGAGTGCTTATCATTTTCTGGGTGATGGCTGAGGTGTTGGCTTTGGGCTTTAGATTTTGATATATTTTTTTCCTGTTTGCTTTTGTTGGCAAGCTTCTATACAGTGATGGGTGTATTAGTACATCCTAAAATGTTTTTGGGGGGGTTTTCTTTGGTTTTTGTTTGTTTTTTTGGTACCAGGAATCAAACTCGGGACCTTGTGCTTTCGAGGCAGGCGGCGGCACCACTGAGCTAAATCCCTGGCCCTTGTTTTTGTTTTTTGAGACAGTCTCACTATGCAGCCCAGTTGGCCTCAAACTCATAGCGGTCTTCCTGCCTCAGCCTCCTAAGTGCTGGGAACTGGGATTACTGGCTGAGCTGCCAGGCCCTGTTTTATGTTGTTGTTGTTGTTGTTGTTGCTGTTGTTGTTGTTGTTATGCCCTGAAGAAAAGGACTGAATCCAGTGGCAAATACTGTATTATTGGCAGGTCTCATTTTCCATGTGGCTTGATGAGACAGATTTTGGTTCAAATCTTAGCTCTGCCACTTAAGTGACCTTGTGTCTTTGGGCAGATTTCTTACTTATTAGTCCTGAAGTTCCTTCTCTATAAAATCATGGCAATGTTGTCTTCCTGGAGGTTTGGAGGACTCAGTGGATCCTTACTGAATCCTGTGGCGTGCAAACACTCACTGGTCCAAGCCCAGTACACAGCCGCATCCTGGATGTCTGTGTGTTGCCCTCCTAGTGGGAGGGGTGGACAGGAGCCCCATGATGGGAGCAGCTAAGTGTAAGGACCCTTACTGTGTACCAAGCACCATTTCACGGCCTATGCATATTTCATTCTCCCAGCAACCCCAGAAACAAGTACTGTCATTAGTCCTCTTGTGACCAAACAGTCTGAGAGAACTGAGGAAGCAGGATTTGAACTCAGGCATTGGCTTTGGAGGCAACTTTTTTTCCTACTGGGAATCAAACTCAGGACGTGGTGCTTGCCAAGTAGTCTCATTGCCACTGAGCTAAATCCCCAGCCCTTGGGGCAACATTTTTAACCAAACCCTCTGCTCCCTCTCTCAGCTGTCTAAATAAGACACTCAGAAATAGTCTACAGTGACATGCATGCCCAGAAACATCTAGTCATTGGTTATGTTATATCAAGTGCACAAGTCTCTCAAAAAGAAGCCCTTTCTAAGCCAGACATTGAACTATACAAACTATCATTCTTTGGCTAAACTTTTCTCTCACTCAAAAGGGCCCAAGATGTGTATTTGTCAAGGATCTACATATGTGAACCACATAAATAATACCTATAACCAGGTATGATGGTGCATGTCTGTAATCCCAGCACTGAGGAGGCTGAGGCAGGAGGATCACTGTGGGTTAGAGACCAGCCTGGGCTACGTAGTTCAAAACTAGCCATAGTAAGACCCTGTCTCAAAAAATAATAATATTGGGCCGGGATTTAGCTCAGTGGTGCCACTGCTTGCAAGGTAGGCAAGTACACATACTTATAGAATTTTTATCTCATTAAAATTAAAGGGACAGGCTGGGGATTTAGCTCAGTAGTGCCATACCTGCCTGACAAGCATAAAGTCCTGAGTTCAATTCCCAGTACTGAAAAAAAATTAAATTACATTAAAGGGACATAAGCCAGGTGTGGTGACACACGCCTGTAGTCTCAGCACTCGGGAGGCTGAGGCAGGAGGATTGCTGGAAGTTCATGACCAGCCTAGGCTATACAGTGAGTTCAAGGCCAGCCTGAGCTGCATAGGGAGACTCTAAAAGAAAAAAAAATTAAAGGGACAAATTATATAGAATATAGTGATATTACAAATGGATATGTAACTGTCTGATTTGGTTTAAAAGGCTGTACAGGGGCCGGGGATTTAGCTCAGTGCTTCTGCCGCCTGCCTCCCAAGGGCAAGGTCCTGAGTTTGATCCCCCATACCCCCCCCCCAAAAAAAAATTAGAGGGCCGAGGGTGGGGCTCAGTGGTAGAGTGGTTACCTAGCAGGAATGAGGCCCTGAGTCCCATCCCTGGCACTGAAAAAAGAGATAGTTGTGGTTGGGGAGTCCCAGCAAATTGGGACATTTAGGCAAGAGGATCACTTGAGCCAAGTTTGTGGTCAGCCTGAGCAAATACAAAACTGTCTCCAAAAAAAGTTTAGTGCTACACATCCAAATAAGAAGAAAATTTAGATAAGATAATGCATTTTGTATGTGTATGTATACACATATATACCAAGACAATCACATATGTTATATCTTGAAGAAAGTAAGCATAATTTTCTCTCGAGTCAGTAAAATTTTACAATTTTTTAATTTTATATTTGTTTTTTGTTTTGTTTTGGGTACCGGGGATCAAACTCGGGTCCTTGTGCTTGCGCAGCAGGTGGTGAAACCACTGAGCTAAATCCCCGGCCCCTTTATTTTTGTTTTTTGAAAAAGGGTCTCACTATGTAGTTTAGGCTGGCCTTGAGTTCAGTATGTAGCATAGGCTGGCCATGAACTCACAGCAATCCTCCTGCCTCAGCCTCCTGAGTGCTGGGATTACAGGTGTCCATCACACCTGGGATTTTTGGTATTAACGTTGAAATAACTAGGGCCTATTTTCCTGATTTGTTGAGAAAGAACTTTGAACTTTTGCGGGGGGTGGATATGATGATGGGGATTAAACACAGGACCTTTGCTCTGGGCTATATCCCTAGCTCTTTAAGATATTTTTTGTTGGTGGTGTTTTTTTTGTTGTTTTCTTGAGACAAGGTCTCACCAAGTCTCAAAGTTGCCCAGGCTGGCTTGAACTTGTGATCCTTCTGAATTGGCCTCTTTAGAGCACTGAGATTACGGGCATGGTGGTGCATTCCTATATTCCAGTACAGTGGGAGGCTGAAGCAGGAAGACTGCAAGTTTAAACTTACCTAGGGGCACTTTTGCAATTTAGCAAGACATTGTCTCAAAAAATTAAAAAAGGGCTAGCAATATAGCTCACTGTGAAGGCTCTGGGTTCAATCCCCAGTAAGGCCAAAAAAAAACAAACCCAAAACCCACAGACACACACACATACCCCTTCCTCTCCTTTACACCATTGAATGGGCAGCTGTGGCCCCCTTTCTTGTGTGACAACCACATTTTGTAAAGCTGGCTGGCTTTGTATCTCTCTCCCTGACTATGACAGGGCAGAAATGGCTACCTCACTAAAGGGCTGTGAAGCTTGGGCTATTTGTGTGAGTCAGGGTTGCCTGGGTTGCAGTTTTTTGAATAGGGTCTTGAAAAGATACAGAGGCATAGAAATCTGAGTTCAGAGGGGAACTAAAGAGTGAGGGAGGGACTAGAAGGGGGAGCTGTGAAGTTGCACTGGTGGGAGCCAGTAGAGGGGGTGGTGCCCTTTGCAGAATGACAGCTAATTGCTTTTCATCCTCACTCCTGTCTAGGGCTGAAATCACACAGATTTAAGTTACAGGTGAGGAAAATGCTGAGAAGATGTGGTTAACAAGGAAAAGCTTGAAAATACCTTTAAAGTTCTTTAAAAATAGGATGATTCAATGTGAAGCCTGTACAAAAGGTAGAGAAAGCAACCTGAGTCTTGACGGACCAGGGGCACTCACTCTTCCAGGCCAGCTCCTTCTGCCCTGAGTGTTGCCTGCCTCCCCCATGGTGACCATGAACTTTCCAGAAAACATAGTTCCAGGCCAGGTGCTCAGACAAGAGGATGGAAAGTCCAAGACCAGCCTAGTGACTTATTGACTGAGCAAGACCCTGTTCTCGGAGTGAAAAATACTAATGGGGCTGGGAATCTAGCTCAGTCCAAAGGTCTGGATTCGATCCCCAGTGCCAAGATTTAAAAATTCCTCTTTAGGAAAAGTTCAGGAGTCTGGTCTAGAACGTGAGAGCTCTTATACCCCTATTCTGGCACCTTGTTGGATCACATTACCCAGAGGTTTGGGTGGAAAAGAGAATTTGATGATTATTACCTGGTCTGTGCAGCTCTTTTTCTGATTTTTGTTCTTTTTTTCTTTTGCTTTTTTCTCTTTTCTTCCTTTTCCCAGTAATCGGTATTGAACCCAGGGCCTTCAGAACTGAGCTGTATCCCTAGCCTTATTTTTATTTGTTATTTGAGGGTCTCCCTAAGTTGCTCAGGCTAGGCTCAAACTTTCCATCCTCCCGCCTCAGCCTGCCAGAGTGCTGGGACTACAGCCGTGTGTCACCTGTTCTCTTATTCTCTCCTTGTAGCCATTCAAGGCAGTGCTTAACTGTTTTCTTTTGGGTTAGGGTTCTGCAGCATTCCAGACCAAGAGCACCGAATCAGGATGGGAAAAAGACGTTGTGTTCCTCCACTCGAGCCCAAGTTGGCAGCAGGCTGTTGTGGGGTCAAGAAGCCCAAATTATCTGGAAGTGGAACGCACAGTCACGGGAACCAGGCCACTACTGTCCCCGGCTCTAGTTCAGGACCTCTTCAAAACCACCAGCATGTGGACAGCAGCAGTGGACGGGAGAATGTGTCGGACCTAACTCTGGGACCTGGAAACTCTCCTATCACACGAATGAATCCCGCATCGGGAGCGCTGAGCCCTCTCCCCCGGCCCAATGGAACTGCCAATACCACTAAGAATTTGGTGGTGACTGCAGAGATGTGCTGCTACTGCTTTGATGTACTCTACTGTCACCTGTATGGCTTCCCACAGCCTCGACTTCCTAGATTCACCAATGACCCCTAGTGAGTAAATGGAGCATGGGGACTGTGCGGAGGGCATGGTGCAGCATTTGAGGTCATTCTTTTCACAAGAGCACACTGCTGATTAAGCTTTAACATCATTTGAGCAGAGAGTAATGGAGTAGAGTGATGAAACAAATCCAGATGCTATTTAAATCATTCAGCAGATTCAGTAGTGAGGTGTGCTAGGTATGTTTGGAGGACGTGTAGGTTTGTTAAAGTAATGATCTGGAAATCAGGAATTTCAGTCTTGGTTCATATGGTGGTAATAGGTCATTTAACTTTTCATGTTTAGAAGTCACACCATTGGGAACCTCAGTAATATTGAAGTCCAAGTGACTTGTGGGTGTCTTAGGCCCTGGCTAGAGACGAGGAACTCTCATTCATTGGGAGCTGGTTTTTTGTTTTGGTTTTGGTTTTTTTTGTGGGAATAGTGATGGTAGAGGAAGCTAATGCTTTCAGGGGGGTTTTTTCCCCCGGTACCAGAAATTGAGCTCAGGGCCTTGGGCTTGCCAGGCAGGCGTGGTACCACTGAGCTAAATCCCTGGCCCAGCTAATGCCTTTTTGTTTTGGTACCGGGGATCAAATTCGGGACCTTGCGCTTTCACGGCAGGCACCCGAACCACTGAGTTAAATCCCCGGCCCCCAGCTAATGCTTTTAATAAGGGTCACCTTTTTGTTCATCAGCATTCCCTGGTAATCCCATAGAGTAGAGCTGCTGATGTCCCATCAAGAAAAGTCAGAATTGGCTGTTAAGACCCTATTGTTTGTCCTAAGACCTGTAAAAGGTGTCAATGAAGTACAAGTAAAAGTAATATATGCCAGTGTTTTCTTTTTCCTCAGAATTGGAAGCAGCTCTCAGCTGGCTTTGAAGAGCACCAAGAGCACTGCTGCTTTTGATTTTTGTTTTAGGTGGAGTGCTTTTGGAGCATTCACTGATCTAAGGTCATTCCTTTCTCAACTGTTGATACCCTGGCTAAGTCTGTGTGGAGGCCTGGACAAGGATTGGGGGAGTATAAAGAAAAGGTCCTTGCCCTCAGGCAACATGGCATCGAATTGGCAAGTCACACAAACCAATTAATAGTAGTAGAGGGAAGGCTAGGGATTTATCAAAGTGGTGCTGCTCCCTGCCTCACAAGCGCAAGGTCCTGTGTTTGATCCCCAGTACCAAAAAAAAAATAGTAGTAGAGGGGAATTTATCTTGGTTGTGAGTGTCTGAGGAAAGGAAAATGGAGAAAAATGTGCTGACTTTTTAGGGAAGTGTTGCCTTGTGGTACCTTGATCAGAAAACTGGCAATTGAGCAGATGAGGATTCCAAGCCAGGTCAGAATCCAGGCATTCTATGGCAGGAAAGGGTTTGGTTTAAAGGAACAGGTTGTTGCCTTTGTGTGAGTGTCTAGGATTTAGGCCAGTGATGATGAACCTATGGCACTTGTGCTGCAGTGCAGAATCATTGAAAACCCTAAAAGGTTTGCCAACGCTGGTTTAGGCTTTTGTGTTCAGGACTTTGTATTTTCATCCTGTGGGTAGGAGAGGTCTTGCGAGGTTTTGGGGAACTGTAGCTTTGGCTTATATTGTATAGGTACTTGTTTTGTTTTTTGTAATAGTGGCAGTTGAACCCAGGGCCTTCACATTGAGCTATATCCCCAGCCCTTTTATTGTTTTTTATTTTGAGACAGAGTCTCACTGAGTTGCCTAAAGTTGGTCTCCAAGTTGGAATCCCCCTGCATCAGCCTTCCAGATGCATCAGCACACTCAGCTAGGTTACAGGTGCTTTATTGGAAGGAAATATGGGTAGGTGAGAGATTTGCTAGCAGCCTTTGGAACAGTGATGAAAGAAGTAGATAACTTTGAGCATTTAAGTTGCCTAAGAGCAGTGATTCACTCAAGAAGCTAAGAAGTGGCCAGATGTAGTAGCTCATGCTTGTAATCCCAGCACTTGGGAGGCTGAGGCAGGAGGATTGCCCTGAGTTTGAGGCTAGCCTGGATTACATAGTGAGACCTGCTATGTAAAAAGCCAAAGGAAAGAGAAGAGAAGCTAAGAGGTAAGGTTGTTAGAGGTGTGGAGGGATCTCAGAAAGAGGAGACAGCCCTGTAACTTTCTAAAAATTCTGTCACTGTCAGTCTGATGTAGCTTAATAAAGCATAACTTTAGCCTAGGAATAGAAGTGGCAACTTCTGCTAATAAAAAGCTTTCTTGAGGGCTGGGGATTTAGCTCAGTGGCGCCACACCTGCTTTGCAGGTGCAAAGTCCTGAGTTCAATCCCCCAGTACCAAAAGAAAAAGTTTTTATGCGATGGCATTATTTTTCTTTTCTGAAAAATTTGTAAGCAGGACATATTTGTAGTTGCCAGGAGCAGTTGTAATTATGGGAACAATGTGAGCTTGTAGGAATGCTTCCAGATAGGTGTGGAAATATTCAGGCAAGGTGTGTTGCCATGAAAGCTGGAGCTAGTCAGTGTGACTATAAAAATAAAGAAGAGGGGGGCCGGGGATTTAGCTCAGTGGTTCCAGCACCTGCCTTGCAAACGCAAGGTCCCAAGTTCGATCCCAGGTACCAAAAAAAAAAAAAAGAAACTTAGAAGAAAAAGTTGACCCCTGGCCAAGGAAAGGAAGAATAGCCCATGAAGGTGGTACCCATATGCGTGGGAGTTCACTGTGGAGCCTAGGAAGGGCTGTACCAAGGCCCATTGTGGAGGATCCTCTATTGTTTCTAGCCATAGCTGAGCAGCTTCTAGAGTTCTTCAGGTAGTTGGCAGTTCACACCATCTTTTGGGGCAATAACAGATGAAGAGGAACATTATCCATTATTAATGTGGAGCTGGAGAATGTTTTGTGTTTTGCTTTTTTTAGTCCTCTCTTTGTGACGTGGAAGACAGGGCGGGACAAGCGGCTTCGTGGCTGCATTGGGACCTTCTCAGCCATGAATCTTCATTCAGGACTCAGGGAATACACGTTAACCAGGTAATGAACCCAGATGTTAAGAACTGCATGTACATAAACTCACTAGACATGGAATACCTGCCTGACCTCATTGCTAAGCAGTACATTCAGAGCATTCCCTTTGTGGTAATCAGGAAATGTGAGCACTTTAATCTGGTGAGTCACTTATCAGTGCTTATCTAGACATTTAATGGAATCACTGTTGGTGTCATGTGGTGTTGGTGATTGACAGATGCTTTTTGCGTATCTCAGGATTCAGAGCTATACAGGCTCTCTCTGTGGCATGGGATGTTGGCTCCTGACCCCGGAGCAGCCTCATTTATGTTTTCTGTCCCCCTCCAGTGCACTTAAGGACAGCCGATTTCCCCCCTTGACCCGAGAGGAGCTGCCTAAACTTTTCTGCTCTGTTTCCCTCCTTACTAACTTTGAGGATGCCAGTGATTACCTGGACTGGGAGGTGAGAGCAGCTGCATTTGGACTCTGCGTCTCATTGCGTTTGGGTTCGGGTTAGTACATGGCAATGTGTCTCCTCACTGAGAGAGGGCCTGAGGTGTGGGAACTGGGTGCCATTGTAACAGAAGGTACTGGCCTATTAGCAGTAGGAGGAAATGCAGAAGCTTTGTTTTCCCATTTCTTCCCGGTCCCCTGTATATCTAATAAGAAATAATGAAATGACATAAAATATTCCAGATCCCTCTTGGCAAGCCCTGAAGGACAAGTTTTTATTAGGAATCAGATGTCAAGAATCATGAACTCAAAAATCTTGTGATATTTGTATGCTTATTTATGAAATAGGTTAAAGGTAAAATATTCAAAATTATTGGGTAAACTATTTAAAAATTTATTTATTTATATATTTATTTGGTACCGGGGATCGAACTCAGGACCTTGCGCTTGCTGGTGCCACTGAGCTAAATCCCCTACCCTAAAATTTTATTTCTACAGCCTTAATATTCTTGAGGTAACTACACATATACTCAACCTTTTCCCTTTATCCCTGAAAGTCATGGAAAGCAGGAAGTTCTGCTCTTTTCAGACATAGGTCAAGCTGGTCAGGGGACAGGGATGATTTCTATGTGGGTGACTGCAGTTCCATTCGAATAAGTAAATGCCATTTGTTTGGTTGTGTCTTTCTATAGGTAGGGGTCCATGGGATTCGAATTGAATTTATCAATGAAAAAGGCGTCAAACGCACAGCCACGTATTTACCTGAGGTTGCTAAGGAACAAGGTGAGTTGGACAAATGGACGTTTAGTGAAAGTACCATTCATAGCCATGCCATTTAAAGGGCACAGGAGTGAAGTGTGTCATCTTTCAGCTGAGCTTCTACTACAAATGCTTTCTTTTTCCTTAAGACTTTTTTTTTTAGTTAGGGTCTCATTATGTAGTGAACTCACAGCCATCCTCATGCCTACTGAGTGCTGGGATTGGAAGCATGCCACCACCACACACCCAGCATTAATACTAAAATCTTTTTTTTTTTTTTTTGGTACCAGGGATCGAACTCTGGTCCTTGCACTTGCGCAGCAGGTGGCGAAACCACTGAGCTAAATCCCCAGCCCATTAATACTAAATTCTTACACCACCAGGAGAAACTCCCAAGAAGACCTAGAAGCTGGGAAAAAAGAAAGAGAAAATACTTTCTTTACTTTCCCACTAGTAATAGTTTTATTTCTTGCCCACGTAAGCTACAGTGATAGTCATAGCAAAATTCCAACAATCATTATAGAGTTCATTATAAAGAGAAGTTGCTTTTATCAGTAGGTGTTGAACTTATGATCATGAATCATTAAATGTGTTACACTTGGCAAAGGTCAAAACATACTTCCCCATTTTTTTTTTTTTTTGGTACCAGGGATAGAACGCAGGACCTTGTGCTTATGAGGCAGGCGCCAGAACCACTGAGCTAAATGCCCGGCCCCTTCCCCCTGTTTTTAAAGAACTCAGTACTTAATGAATTCTTATAATGGTCACATTAGAGATAGGAAGTGGGTCAGGCAGCTTTTCTCTAAAAGAATATCCAGAAGAATATCTTTAAATGTTTCTTGTGTTTTCTGTGATATGTACCCCAGTTTTCTTTCTTTTTGGAGTTAGTCTGTTTTTTTTTTTTTGTACCAGGGATCGAACTCAGGTCCTTGCACTTTCGAGGCAAGCGACAGAACCACTGAGCTAAATCCCCACCCAGTCTGTTTTTGAAAATAGTATGTGAAATAGTATTGATTGAATGTGAACCTGGAATCAAGAAAAATATCCCATTAAGTCTATTAATGAATGAATTATATGGAAAGTGATTGCCTTGTTAGTTTTCATTGTGGTTGTGTTTCAACTGTTTTAAAAGCATTGAGGATGTGGCATAAAAAAGCCTTGTTACACATTGTGGCACATGCCAGTAGTCCCAACATTCTAGGAGGCTGAGGCAGTAGGACCACAGGTTCAAGACTCCTCCCTGGGCAACTTAGCAAGACCTTGTCTCAAAAAATAAAAAGGTCTAGAAATGTAGCTCAGTGCAAAGGCCTTGGGTTCAGTTTCTAGCATAGCAAAAAAAGTAGGGGTGGAAGTGGCATTGAACAGTAGGTATATGAACATTTCTATCCTTCCTAAGGGAAGAGTTTCCTTCTTGCTGTCAGTTCTGTGTCAGAAAACAACTCAGAAATCGTCAAACAAAAAAGGCCACTCAAAAGTTACAGAACTTGAATCTCCCTCTTTCCTAGCTGGGCACAGTTGTGTGTGCTTGTAATCCTGGCTACTTGGAGGATGAGGCAGGCAGGATAAATAAATAAACAGACAAGCAAACAGTCAGTCCCTCTCTCTTTCCATAGACCAGCCCCTGGGTAACAGCACAAGCAATAAGCCAGTCTAACTGGGGACCGTGTTCACCCCTTGCTAATTACATTGGGTAATTCCTGACAGGAAAGACACAGGAGCAGGGAGCCTGGGGACACTGTGCTACATGCTGATCTATCATGTCATTTCTCTGAGTTTCCACTGGGCCGTCAGTGAGGCAGATGGGGCTCCAGGTGCATGAGTTGGTGCCCAGGCCCTCCTTTGCCTCCGAAGACTCGGCCATTTTTTGAATCCCATCTGTGCTGACCTAGTGTGGCTTCTCTTCTTCTCAGACTGGGATCAGATCCAGACAATAGACTCCTTACTCAGGAAAGGTGGCTTTAAGGCTCCAATTACCAGTGAATTCAGAAAAACGATCAAACTCACCAGGTAAGCCGCTATTTTGTTTTCCTTGTTATTTTCATTTAGTGGGGGTTGGATAGAGAATACTTTTGATGGGAATGGGAAGGAAAAAGTTTTCTCAGCTAATGTCCCTAAACCAAAGAAAGATAGGTAAGGTTTAAGTTCTGAGGAAGCAGCATGAACAAAGCCAGATTCCCCCAGCATCCTGTGCATTTCCACAGCTAGGTTGATAGTGGGGTTGGAGCAGGGTTTGGGTCTGCTGAGAGTCAAGTCTGTCTTGCCAGCCCCGTGTGGTTGGGAGGCTGGGGGCTGAAGTCAGGAGAGAAGGCTCCCAGTATCAAAGTCCAGGGCAGTGAGGCACTACCTTCCTGACTACACGTTCGGTCAGGTACAGGAGAGTTAGACGTGCTTCTTACAGAAAGTTAAAAGTATATGTCTCTCCTCTTTGGATACTGTGTTTCTATGGGGAGACTGCCTACTGCCATAGAATGCACACAGGCTTGGGGTCTGAATCCCAGCTCAATCACTGATTAGCTGTGTTACCTGATCTAGTTATTTCACCTCGCTGAGCCTGTTTCCTGTCTGTAATCTGTGAGTGATAATTCCTTAGGGTTGTTGTAGGTTGTGATAAGGTAATGTGGAGAATTTATAGCCCAGGGCCAGGCAACATTGTAGGTGATCAGTAGATGTTAGTTCTCTTCCTATCCCTTCTGAAGTTGGAAGCACTGAGAGGTTTAGCTTCTGTGGACCTCTGTCGGGCCCCTCATCTGTAAAATGCTGAATAATCTAAAAATAGCCTTACAGGTCTGTTTGGAAGACAACCCAGTGTTTTTGAAATGCTTTGGATTCCAAAAATTAAGGGGCTGGGGGTGTAGCTCAGTGGTAGAGCGCATGCTTAGCATGCACAAGGCCCTGGGTTCAATCCCCAGCACCAAAAAAAAAAAAACACTCTTCAAATACAAAGCATTATTATTATTACTATTATTATTACAATTTATTTGAACAGCCATTTCCCTGTCAAAATTCAGGAATAATCACCTTGCAGTGGAGGAGTGATTACAGTGGGAAAGAGATGGCTCTGGGTAAGGATTGTCACACCCAGCTCCTGTGGTCTGTAGTAGGCTCCATAGGTTTGTAACACCCCATGCTTCGCATCCTGACTCATGGCTCTTTCCAGAGCAAAGCCAAAGTGCTATGAATTCTGTTCTGATGACCCTGTGATATGGCATATTCATCTGGGGATTGAGACCTGTCCTATATAACCCAAGGATCCTTTAACCTGCTTCATCAGAATTTGACCCAGAATTAGGTATCTGTGCCCCTTTTAGTTATGATAACTTGTTCGTTGCTCTTCTGCAAATTGAAGTTGCATTTCTGTCAAATTTACCTCATTTTAACCTGAAAGTGGATGTGCAGTTTACACTGGGTTTTGGTGTAGCCATCTTCCAATCTGCCACCCATGTAATTTGACCTTGAAAGTTTCATCCAGACCCCTGTAGCAGATTGCTTATGAGCAGCCTGATGATAAGCATATGTAGCGTTTAAAGGTGGGATGTGCTGAGTACATTCTCAGGGGTGAACTGTGATTGTGCTTTTTCATCTTGTTCATTTGTAATAACAACATTGTTTTCTTGTGCCGTCTTTCATTTTCTGTAAGTAAGATTGCTCTTGGTCTTCCATTTTATTCTTTCAAAATGTGAAATAAGCTTTTGGTTTTCTCTGCTGAGTGACTTCACAATATGAAGTGTTTGGGTTCCTAATACTCTTGCCTGTTTCCTTATACAGGTACAGAAGTGAGAAGGTGACAATCAGTTATTCAGAGTATATTGCTTCTCGACAGCACTGTTTCCAGAATGGCACTCTTCATGCCCCGCCCCTCTACAATCATTACTCCTGACACACGGCTGCATGACCAGTCCCACCCCCCTGTGGCCACCAATGGCTATGACATCATTGGAGCAGATGCCTCCTCTTCCTGGTCCAGTTACTTCTATTACTGCACCATTTTATGATGCTAGCTTCCGTTGCCAAGGCTGCCTCCCACTGACTGAGGGAGTGTGGGGTTACACTGAATGAAGCAGAACTTGAGGGGCCCAAGCCTTATCTCAGCCTTTCCTCAGTATGGGGTTCCATTGGATGGGGCTTCTCCATGACTAGTGAGAATCGCTGTGTGGGTGCTGAAGACCCTGGTCTGGTGATTTGCCACGTGTGGTTGGCCACACACTGGAATTAGAGTTGATGATCCATGGAGGTTTACCCCACACACACTGAGCCTCCCAGATGAAATAGGTGTTCCCCTGGCAGTCTGGGCAACGGAGACCAACAAGAAACATTTTTAGGTTGTTTTAAATTCCTTTTTTTAAACTTCCAGTTTATTGCATACCAAGAGTTGATAACAACCTCCATGCTTCATAAGTGGACGCCATGTTAGGGTTGAGCGTGGGCACCATGAGTCCTCTGAGGCTCTTGGACAGAGACCCACACCAAGACCGGAAGCCCTTCAGATGGCGTTGCAGATCTCATTGCTCAATAAGCTGCGAAGGTTAAAATTCTCACCCCACTCTCAGTTGGATCGTCTGGCACTCTTCCTGCAAGAAAGTCTCCTGGTGTTACATGGAGCTCTGTGGTGTGGCCTGCGGAGGAATGGAGTGGAGATGCCCATGGGAGGTCCTGGTGTCATCGATATTTGAGGTGTGAAAGGAGAGAGCTCTTCCTCACCCCCCGGCTACCTCACTCCTACTGGTAGCAGTGCCTATATAGCTGGATCTGGGTTCTCAGAAGCACAGGTGTGCAAATGGGTGGCTGGGTTGGGCTCATTGTCATAGAGAATCCAGGGTCTCTGAGCTGGTTTTCTTTTCAGGCAAACTTCCTGAGGGACCTTTAAGCACGCAAGTTCATTTTTCTAGTTTGCCTAAAGTAGGAAGACTGTTGATGTTTCTGTCCTTTTATAAGACTCTAGAGCAAAGCTGTGTAATTCAACAAGGTGAATCTTTATCTTGCCTACCATGCTGGGAGTTTTAACCCCACCATGGCATATTTCCAAATTGTTCATTTTTCTCTGGGTCACTTAAACTTTAATGTGACATTTCCCTTCTCCTTGTTTGCTGATTTCCAAATAGCTGTCATTTAGTTTTTCTGTCTTGCCTCTTCACTCATTTGGTGGCAAAGTTCATAGAACTAGGGGATTTGGCAGAGGCTTTGAAAGCACTGTCTCAAAAGCACTGCTAGAGTGACTCACAGGAAGAGGTGGCCAGCTGAAGAGAGGATGATCCTGAGAACAATACACTGGTTTTCAACAACATGCTTAGAGAACTCTTGAAGTGGATCAGGTGTCAACCCAGTGAACACGTATTTTCATTTAATTTATTTTTTAGTTTATATGTTGATGATGTGGCTTTCCAAAATGGGCATATATTCAAGTTTAAAGATCCTTTGAGCTTTCTTCTGCCAGGAAGTGAGGAGGCAAAGTGGGACACAATCTAAGAAGGCGTTGCCCTACAGTTTCTGGAAAGGAATCAGTCAGGGAGAGCAGGTTTGTGCTGCTGGCAAGGACCTGGGGTATATGGGAAGACTTGGGTGACATCAGGGTGCCCAAGCTGTGCCCCCTTCATTTCTGTGCTGGGTTGCCATGGCCTGCCATGGTCCCCTTGCAGTGTAGATGAAGGTGAAGGGGTCGTCTCATTATGACCTGCTGCTGAGGATAATGTCCTGTTACAGATGTGACAACAGATAACTCTTAGGTGCCATGGATTGATGTCAGGGTGGTCAGTTCTGGACTAAGCCACCCGCCTCCAATTTGTACAACAGTATTGATACATAGGGCTACACTCATTACTGTTCAAGTGTTCTATGTTAAAAGTTGTGTTTGATTTCTAAAGATTTAAAAAAGCAAAAAAATTGGTGCTAAACTTTCACCCCTGAGCACGCTCAGTGAGACTGGTCATGCAAGCATTTACAATGCCATGCTCCTCAAGCCTATTTTTCTTGTAGAAATGTTGCCCTATTTGTCTTCCCTGATGTATAGTATGTATTTTATTTTATTTTATTTTATTGAGGGTGGGGTAGGATACCTGCCATTTAAGAAAATAAAAAATTTAAACCCCCAAAATGGGGGGGAAAAAATCAGTGCACAAGAATAGGGCTGGTGAAGCCCAGCATCACACTGAAGTAGGCTCAGTGGTTTTGGAGTGAAGAAGCCTTACTCCCTGCACATTCCCTCATGCTCCCAGCAAGTCCAGCAGTGGAGATGTGTGAGCTCCTCTTGTCTTGTCAAGGGGGTTCAGAAGTCAGCCAAGGGAAACTACATGTGCCCTGTCAGAGTCCATCCTGAGCAGGGCGTAGTCAGGAAGCAGTCTGGAAGTGTGTGGTCACAGGGGCCTCATGGAAACGTGGGACTGGTGGCTCTCAGGAAAAATGCTGAGTCTTGGGTCAGCCACACGGCAGCTTTGCATAGGGAGGTGACTGACAGCTCCGAGCAGGAGCAGATCTGCCTTCCACTTGCTTGACCAAAGCAGTAATAAGGGTGGCCGGTACATGCAAACGAGTGGGAAGTGGAGAGAAGGGGTGCTTCCTGCCCACTGTTTCTTCTGTCCTTGGGCCACTGAATAGTAGGTAACCACTGTTGTAAGGAACCAGCCCAACTTCCTGGCTCGGTTCGGAGTTTGTTTCATCCCTAGCTGTGAGTGCCTTTTGGTCTGGAAAGTTGACTTGTCTCATAATACCCACAGCTAGGACATTTTTCCTGTAATTATGAATTGTCCTTGTTTTACTTTAAAAGAGAGTGTCTTTGATCACTAGAGTTTGTCAGTGTTGGATTATTTCCACTGTGAGGTTCTTAAACTTTTTTGCTTCATAATATTGAAACAGTTCATGTTAGATACCCTTTCCACATGAAAGGTTTGTAGTTAAAACATTATATATATTTTACTGTTTATAATAAAAACCATCTATACATGGGGGCTGGGGATTTAGCTCAGTGGTTCCGCCGCCTGCTGCACAAGCACAAGGACCCGAGTTCAATCCCTGGTACAAAAAAAAAAAAAAAAACCATCTATACAAAAGAAGTCCTGGGTGTTAATTTTAATATTTTGCACAAGATCTGTTTTCCATATGTTAACATCTACAATTTCACTAACTGTTGATGTTGTTTTCTATCGAGATTTCTGGAGCCTAGGGATCTACTTGTTTTTGATTATTTTTGTTCTTATTTCCCTGAAGCAAGAGACTGTATGGCCTTCAGTGCAAAGATTTCAGACCAATTCTTTGTATTACACTTGGTTGCCTCTTGGCTATATAACTTCTTGAGTGCAAATCATTGAACTCTTTAATGAAGTATTGTAGAGAATAAATCATAATGGGTAAAAATTGTCTGCTTTTTATTCCTTTTTTTTTTGTAACCATGTGACTTGAAGTATCTGGAATAGCAGTTATAGTCATCTAATTTTTGGAGATAGCCAACAGATAGTAAGTAGTCAGCCTGTGTATTTTGTATGGTGCTCATGATACTTTATGTTAAACTGGTAACAGATAACTACTTAGCCAAAAGGCTGAGAAGCAATCATGATCCTTTATAAGTGGGCTTTTTGTCTTGTTTTTGTATTTGGTGGCAATACCATTGGTTTTTTTTAAGAGTCAAATTTCCTGAGCTGTCATTCATGAACACCTTCCAGAAAGAAGGCTCATTGTTTTCATTAGATTTACGAATTAAACTGGCCTTGTCAGAAAAGCTAGGGGCCAGGGATTTAGCTCAGTGGTTCTGCTGCCTGCCTCGTAAGCGAAAGGTCCCAAGTTCAATCCCTGGTACCAAGAAAAAAGAAAAGCTGAAAACTCTTGAAGGAAAAAAAAAAAGATAATCTTTGGTGATACAGATTCAAGAGAAACTTGGGACGTACTACCATGCTCCGAAGTTTACTGTTTTGGGATGACCTAAAAAGAATACACTAGAGTTGAAGAAAATGGCAAAACTCAAACATACAGGTACAGGTACATCTGTCAGGGTTACATAATTTTGGAAATAGATGACAAGCAGTTGGCTAAACTTTTTTTTTTTTAGCTGGTGAAACATTTATCTAATGTTACTGTGTGTGAAGAATTCAGTCGTGGCCAGGTGTGGTGGCACATGCAGGAGGCTGAGGTAAGGAGGATCACTAGGAGTTTGAGGCCTCCCTGGGCTACAAAGTGAGTTTAAGGCCAGTCTGAATTACAGTGAGACTTTGACTCAAAACAAAAATAATTCAGGTGTGTATGTGTGTTGCTGGGGTCTAAAAGGCCTTATGTATGCTTGCGAAGCACTATACCACTGAGCTACATCCTCATTCTGAAGTTATATTCCTTTCTATTGTAGTGTAGTACCTATGATTTCCTAACATTGACATGGGGGAGGGGTTAGTGATGATAAAATACAACAAATCTGCCATTTTAGCTCTCCTTTTTGATTATTTGTCTTAGAATGAAGCCTAAAGGCTGGTCTTAAATTCACTATGTAGCCCATGCTGTCCTTGAATTTGAGGTGATCCTCCTGCCTCAGCCTGCTGAATGCTGGGATTACAGGTGTGCGTCACCATGCCCTTTAATGTCTTTGAAATGTGAAATAAGCCAGCTGGGGCAGAGGTCACTAGAGCTGATTCTCACAGGAGTGGAGGTAGGGAGGTGCTCTTAAGGACTATCCATTATACATAGAGGTTTTGTATGCCATGGCAAACTGGAAAATGTGACTCATTTAAAAACCACTGGGGGTCTGCTCAGTGGTAGAGTACTTGCTTAGCAGGTAGAAGGCCCTGGTTCATTCCCCAGTACCATGGAGAAACAAAAAGCTTAAAATTAACTGTTGGAGACACGGAGCAGGAAGCAGGTCTCAAGTGCACCCCAGTCTCCAGCCACAGTATGACCATTTTTTATCCTTCCTGGCTTCCAACAAAGAACCCAGGGGACCGACAACTGGGATCTTCACAGGCTGCAATCTGATGGGCTTGTTAGAAGTCACAGCTAGATGTCCTCCAGAGGCTTGTGCACTCACAGGTGAGGCTTTGGGGGTGATTGGGTCACCAGGGGAACAGGGGCATGATACTCATCTATGGATTAGTCAACTCGTGGGTTTAGAGCTGGGTGTGATGTTGGGAGGTGGAGCCTGGTCAGAGGAGGCAGTCACTGGGGGTGTGGCCTGGAAGGGTCTCACTCCCTCTCTCCTTGATCTCTGTTTCTTGTTTGCCCATGTCCCTCTGCCACGCTCCCCTACCTTGGAGCCAGCAGACATGTACCACCACCTCTACAAACTGTGAGCCAAAATAAACCTTTCCTCCTTGAATTGTGGATGTCAATTGTGTCCCAACAAGAAGTAAAGTACCTAGGAGGCTGAGGCAGGCAAGGCCAGCCTGGGCTACATACTGAGTTAAAGTCTAGCTACACTACATAGCAAGACCCTGTCTCAAAACAAAACAAAAAAAAATGGGCCAGGGATTTAGCTCAGTGGTTCCACTGCCTGCCTCACAAGCGCAAGGATCCAAGTTCGGTCCCCGGTACCAAAAATGACAAGGCCTATGCTCAAATCTTGGTCTTGGCACTTAGGACAACACTGACCATAATACCCTGTTTTGTGTCATCCCCAAGTGGAGATGCTGGAAGTGCAGTGCAGTGGCTAGATGGCTGCAGTTGTCCAAGACTTCATCCAGCACTCTGGAGATAGATGCAGTACAGCGGGACACGTGGCAGGCCTTGTGAGGTGAAAGTGGGCCATGCCCATGAGTGGGGAGGGCTTCTCAGGCAGACATGGGAGGGACACTCAGGAAGTCCCACTGCCACAGGCCAGCCAGGCTTCAGGATGTTGCTCAGGGTAGGGACCTGCCTACTAGATGTGAGGCCCTGAGTTCTATCTCTAGTACCGCAAAACAAAACTCCAGAATTTTCAGGACAGTGGAGTTTGGAGGTCTTCAGATCTAGATTTCAAAGGGCTCTTTGTGAAATCACATAAAACTCCCACAGACACAGACTCCACCCCTTTGTACCCTACAAACTGTTAATAACGAAAGGGAAAGGGCTGCATGTAAGTGATACAGTCTGTTTATTTCTTTGGCTTTCTTTGTAAGATTTACCAGATTTCCAGCAACCAGTGTCAAATATTTTCAGAAATTTGTGAGAGAATACCTTAAACCAGTGGTGGTGAACCTATGGCATGCATGCTACAGTGAGCTGTTTCTATCTTTGAAAGCTCTAAAAGGTTTGCCATCACTGCCTTAAACTGAAAAGATCTGTGTATTACCTAAGTACTATGTGGATAACTGGGAAATATATATCATTCTGTTTTACAGACAGAAACCATCTTTGTCTAGGTAGGAACTAAGTGGCTCAGCCTACAAGGATTCTTAGAGAAGCCAGGTATGGTGGCACCCACCTGTGATCCCAGCACACGAGGCTAAGGCAGGAGGATCGCTGTGAGTTTGAGGCCAGCCTGAACTACATAGACCTTGCCTCAACAAAACAAAACAAAACCCCAAAGTCCATGTAACAGGCTTGATTGCCAGCTGATAGGCTTCGAGAAGATAAGTGTATCATGAGGATTCTAATTTCAGTGGATTAATCCACTGATGGATCCATAACTTCATGGCATTATTGGTCAGTAATGGAAACCTAGAAGGTGGGACCTAGTTGAAGGGAATGGGTCATGGAGGTGAGAACATGGGACTATATCTTGTTCCCTAGCCCCTTCTTCTTTGGCTGGCTCTCTCCTCTCTCCTCTCTCATCTCTCTGCTTCCTGGTTGCCATTAGGTGAGCATTTTTCTTTTTCTTTTTCTTTTGTTTTGTTTTTTGAGACAGAGTCTCGCTGTATAGTTTAGGTTGGTCTTGAACTTACAACAATCCTCCTGCCTCCACCTCCCAAGTGCTAGAACTACAGGTGTGCACTACCACACCCAGCTATTTTTGAGACGCTGGAGGTCAAAACCAGGGCATCATGCATGTTAGGCAAGCAGTGTACCACTGAGCTGCACCACAGCCAGTCCACAGCATTTTCATTCAGAAAGTTGTTATAAATGCTATGTCCAGGGCCCTGGGGTTAAAAATGATAAATAAGGTATAGTCCATCCCCACAAGGAGCTCACCAACAGCGGCTGATACAAGAACTGGCAAATGATATGAGGGATCTCCAAGAAAGTGCTATAGAAAGATAAAGAAGTTGCTATGGTTTGGATATGGTCTAAGTATTTCCCAAAGGTTCAAATGGGTGCTTTAAGAGTTGAGGCCTCAAAAAAAAAAGTCGAGGTCTAGTGGGATGTCATATTAGTCTGC
Organism: Heterocephalus glaber; assembly: GCF_053883595.1. Classification (NCBI taxonomy): domain Eukaryota; kingdom Metazoa; phylum Chordata; class Mammalia; order Rodentia; family Bathyergidae; genus Heterocephalus; species Heterocephalus glaber. The sequence continues at coordinate 29,611,964 of NW_028258143.1, read as the reverse complement.
TTTCTGTCACAGGGACAAAATATCTGACGATAACAATTTACAAGAGGAGAGGTCTATTTTGGCTCATAGTTTCAGAGGTTTTAGTCCGTGGTTGGCCAGCTCCATTGCTGTTATGCCAATGGTGAGACAGAAACATCATGACGGATGGGCCTGGCAGAAGAAAACAAGATGCTGTCTCCAAAAAAAGAGGGGAAAAAAATACTGTGCACAAACCAATCTGTGAAACATCACTCTATGCTGTTACTTTTCTTTCTTCTCTCTGTACCTTTGACTCTTCTGCTGTGTGTGTGCAGAAGAAACAAAGTGTTGGGTAGCAAGCTAGTCCTTGGGCCAGCACAGTGCAAGGTCCAGTAGGTAGTACCTGCTATGGAAAGGCCTGTGGGAGCAATACACAAAGACCAAGACCTACACTGAGTTCCAGGCCCACTTTTATTTATTTATCTAGGTTTTTTGAGACAGGGTCTCACTATGTACTTCAGGCTGGCCTTAAACCACCCAGCTCCAGGACGCTTCTGTTCCCCAGCTGCAGTGTAACCACGGACTAGTCCCCAGGACATCCCGCAGGAAATCACTTGAAACAGGAACAGGCTCTGCCAATACAATATAATCTATAATTTAATCCAATAAATTCCTCTAGAAATGCAGACACTGAACAACTAGTTTGTAAACATGATTGTATTTATATGTTGGTGATGTAACTCAGCAGTAGAGTAACTGGTTAGCGTACACGAGGCCCTGGGTTCTATCTTCAGCACCGTCAAAAAAGAAAAAGAAAAAGGCCGATCGTGGTGGAGCAGGCTTATAATCCCAGCATGCAAGAGGCTGAGGCAGGATTGGAAGTTTCAGGCCAGCCTGGGCTACACAGTGAGTTCAAGACTAGCCTGAACTACATAGTGAGACCCTGTCTCAAAAAAAAGAAAAAGAAAAAGAAAAAGATTGTACTTACAAATCAAATAAATACCTGTTCTTGTCTAATACATCAATTTTAAAAATTAAATTAGTAGAGTTTACATTGTTACTAAGTACTGTTGGCTAAGGAGCCAAGCAGTGGCCTTTTTCTTTTCTCTTACTTGTAAAATATTTTTTCTCTGAAGTTGAAAACAGTATCATTTTTCATTTGCTTAATTTTCTACTTGCCTCCAAATGTTCCACACTTGTAGTAAGAGCCTCTCAATATTATTTACTCTTGCCACCTACCCAGCTTTCCATCAAAGCCATTTCTCAGGTCACTCAGCGCATTCCTCATATTACCTAATCCCGCCCTCCTCCTAGAAGGGCCTAGTGATCCATGCCAGGTTGTGTGGCATTTCAAGTGTTTTCTCCGGGGTCAGCCAGCACACGAACCCTCAGCACTTCTGAATCATTCCTTCTGGGCGCGGTGGTGGGGTCCAGTCTCGCCTCCTCCAGCGCCGGCTCCAAAGCAGCCCCGCCCCGGTCCCCGCCCCTGGACCCCGCCCCACACTGCCGCTTCCCTCCAGTACGCAGCTTTCCGCTTCCGCTTCCGGCGGGCTCTGTGGCGCGAGCGGCGCGGCGATGGCGGCGGGCGGTAGTGATCCGCGGGCTGGTGATGTAGAAGAGGACGCCTCGCAGCTCATCTTTCCCAAAGGTCGGGCCCGGGGCTGCGCGATTTTCCCCGCCAGTGCTTGGTCGCCTCAGGCCTGGAGTCTCCCTTGCCTCGTTCAGGGGCTGGCAGCGGCAGGCAGGCGAGGCTGGTCTCTGGTTCACCGAGCCAAGAAGGCCAGCCGGGCACAGGCGGGCTTTGGCTTAGAGCCTTGGAGTGAGTTTAAGGCCAGAGTGAACTATGTAGTGAGACCCAGTCTCAAAAAAATTAAAAAGATACGCCTGCCTGGCAGGTGCAAGGTCCTGAGTTCAATTCCTGGTACTGGGGAAAAAAAGAAATGTATGGATGGAGCCAGGCAAGGTGGCACAAGCCTGTGATTCCAAGTACTTGGGCTGCTAAGGTAGGAGAATCAAAAGTTCCTGGCCAGCTTGAGCAGTGTAGCAAGACCCTGTCTCAAAATAAAATTTTAAAATGGACTGGATAACCAGGTGTAATTCCAGCACTCCTGGAGGCTGGGCAGGTGGATCAAATTCTAGCCCAGCCTGGGTAATTTAACAACTTCAAAAGACCGTCACAAAATAGAAAATAAAGGGCTGGGTTGTAACTCAGTCCAAAGACTTAAGATTAAATCCTCAGTACTGCAAAAAAAACGAGTGGAAAAAAAATGAAAAACAAAAAAAAAAGGAGTGGGAATGGACTGGGGATGAATGTAGTTAAGTCGTTTGCCTAGTGTAGATGTTTATGTTTTCATATATATGCAGAAACATGTTACATATTTTATTTTATTTTTTTGTTTTGGTTTGGTTTTTTTGGTACTGGGGATCGAACTCGGGTCCTTGCGCTTGCACAGCAGGTGGCAAACCACTGAGCTAAATCCCCAGCCCCATGTGACATATTTTATGTATATGGCTGTATAGAAATAACAATAAGTATTGAAAAAAAGGAAAGCTTTTGCTGTGGTATGAAAAGTAAACAAGTGTGTGATATTTCCTTGTGGGACTGAAAGAATAGATGAAATGACTATTCTGAGTGCCTTTTTTTTTTAATCTTTAATAGTTGACTTTACAAAAATTACTACATGAAAATGTGTAATCTAAAAGTAGACATTAAATACATCTTCATTAATTTCTAAAACATAAATTCAACATGAAGGAACTTTTCTAAATAAATATACAAGTAGATGTAGCATATATATTCCAAAATAACATGATCACATGACATTTTAAAGTAAAACAACTCAGGGAATCCTCCAGTTTAGCATTTACACATTTTATTCTATGAGCCAGTGTAATTTTGAAAGTTGGTAATATATTTGTTTTGTGTAGAATGAAAGGATATGGGTTTAAATACCTTGTTTTTAATACCTTTTAATATAGCACTATTAAAATCTGAACCCAGATTCAATTAGGGAAATATAAATTTCCTGTACTAGTTTATTTTGGGGAATGATTTTGGCTAACGTGCTTTCTTCCATTTTGTGAACGTCCTCTTCTGTATTGTTTCTCAGCCCATGACTCAGGATTTAAGAGATTTCATTATTGACTACATTTTATTTATTTATTTATTTAGGTACTGGGGATCGAACTTGGGACCTTGCGCTTGCGGAACAGGCAGTGGAACCACTGACCTAAATCCCTGGCCCACCCTACTACATTTTAAATAGCAGTGTCAGTGTCTACACAGTTTTGACTTGGTAGAGAGCAGTGGAGAGAAAAGAGGAGAGCTGAGAACAACCACCCATTGAATTAACAATGACCACAGTGAGCATAAGCTAGTGTGGAACTTTACCAGGTTATTATTATTTTACACATCAGTTTGTTTTGTTTTGTTTTGTCTTTTGGTACTGGGGATCAAACTTGGGACCTTGTGCTTTCGAGCCAGGCGGCAGAACCACTGAGCTAAATACTCAGCCCTACACGTCGGTTTTATCAAACTGGAATAATGGGAAGAGTACCACTGGGAATTATGAATTATGACAGTAGGTATGTGAGCAGTCAAAGTTGTTGAAAATTGGCTTATTCAATTTAGAAATAGAGTTTGGACCAGATTTTTTAAATCATTAAAATCCCATTCAGGTGTGTAGTTAGATTACACTAAGGAATATGTAACTTTGGATGCCTAACTACTGTCACGTACCGCTTTGATGACAGTAATATGAATTTTTTTTGGGGGGGTACTGGGATCGAACTTAGGACCTTTCGCTTTTGAGGCAGGCAACAGAATCACTGAGCTAAATCCCAGGGCCCAGTAATAATTAGTTTTGATAAAGTTTAAACCAAAAATGGACTAACATTTTCAAAGTGTGATGCAAATACAAACCTCTGGAATATTGTTATTTTCTTTAAGAAAACCTTAACTTCTTTCTGATCTAAAGTGCTATATTCTTTTCATTTATGTAACATTACCATTTTCTTGGTTATAACTTCAATTTCATGTAAAAGTTTCTTTTTTTTTTTTTTTTTTTGAGACAGTGTCTTACTGTGTATTCCAGGCTGGCCTTCAACTGAGTATTTAATTCAGGCTGGCCTTGGACTTGTGACGATCCTCCTGCCTCAGCCTTCCAATGCTGGCATTACAGGTGTATGCCACCATGCTGGCTAGTGATGTGATAGTTTTCATGAGCACATTTGCCCAGATCTAAAAACTGTCCTCGGGCCAGGGATTTAGCTCAGTGGTTCTGCCGCCTGCCTCAAAAGCACAAGGACCCGAGTTCGATCCCCAGTACCAAAAATAAAAAATAAAAATAAACACTGTCCTCAATCTGTGCACAACCTATTGGGGACCCCTCCTATGTCTCAGGAGCTATTCCTATTCCCCATTAAAATTTCCTACTCTTAAAAAAAAAAAATTAACAGCAACATATTGAAGAAATTAAGAAGTAAGTCATTTTTTCCAAAAAAAGATCATCTAAAAAAATAAGCAAAAAACCAAAAAGGATCATCTGATAGTCACTCCTTCGTCTACCTAAAGGTATCCCCTAGAGAGCAACATGTGCAGCCAGAAACACTGTCCCCGACCAGGTGCATACCTGTAATCCCAGCAAGCTGAGGGGGAGGACTGCAGATTTGAGGCTAGGCTGGCGATTGATTTAGCAAGATCCTAACTCAGAATAAATACAAAAGATGGTATATAGTTCAGGCTTGCCTATCATGTATGAGGTCCTGGGTTCAGTCCTCAGTGCTGCAGGGGGAAAATCTGAAAATGCCACACTTACCATAAATTCTTACCAGTGGTCATAGTGAAAGGTCCTCATTACAGAAAACTCTCAGGTGAGGTACTGGCCAAAGAATTCTTTTTTCTTTAAGAACAGGGACTGATGGGCCGGGGATTTAGCTCAGTGGTTCCACCACCTTCCACACAAGCACAAGGTCCTGAGTTCAATCCCTGGTAACAACAAAAAAAAAAAGAACAGGGACTGGGCCAGGGATTTAGCTCAGTGGTTCAGCCCCCTGCCTCACAAGTGGAGGGACCTGAGTTCGATCCCTGGTACCAAAAAAACCAAAAAGAACAGGGACTAATATATTCTGCCCATTTTAAAAAAATATCGGCCCAAGGGAAAGTAACATAGATGGCCTGGATCTGTTCCCCAAATAAGTGTGTGTGTGTGTGTGTGTGTGTTTGTGAGAGAGAAGAGAGGGAGAGAGAGACTTCAACTAGAAAGTGCTGGGCAGCTGTCTTTTTGGGACAGGGACAGTTGTTTTAGGTGCCCTCCTCCACCATTAAACTGCTGGCACTATTCTTTCTTCCCCTGTTTGTTACTGCCAAATCCTGGAGATGCCTCCCAGAGGCTCTGGATTGGTCTTGGGCAACTCTTACTTCAGACCTTCATCATGGTCAGGAGTTCTCACCTTTTCTTGGATGAAGGGAGTGAGGTTGATGTGTTAAGTGTAATTGGATAGTGCCCTTCATGAGTAATAGGGATGGTGACTAGTTTGGTGCCCTGAAAATTCCTTCTCATTACATTTAATAGTCAGGGTCTGGGAATGCAGATCAGTGGCAGAGCACTTACCTAGCATGCATGGTCTGGCACCATAAAACAAACACTTACCACTAAATTTGGTTTAGTGCGGAAAGGGAGGCATTTCTAACTTCTAACTTGGAGCAGTTTTGCGGAGCCAGAGAAACATGGATAACTAACTGTACACACTTGGTGGTAGGTTTTTTGTTTGTTTTGTTTTTGGTACCTGGAATGGAACTCATGACCTTGACCTTGTGCGTTCAAGGCAGGCAGTGGCACCACTAAGCTAAATCCCCTGCCCTTTTTGGTTTTTTGTGGGTTTTTTTGGTTTTGGTTTTGTTTTTGAGGTACTAGGGATTGAACCAAGGGCCTTCCCATGAGCTACATCCCCAGGCTTTTTTTTTTTTTTTTTAATTTTGAGACAAGATCTCACTAAGTTGCCAAGTTGCCCAGGCTGGGCTTTAACTTGTCATCTTCCTCCCTCAGCCTCTCAGAGTTCTGGAAATACAGTCATGCACTACTATGATGATTCTTATTAGTAGTTTAGCCTCTTAATTCCCATTTTTTTCCTTTTTTTTTTTTTGGTACTGGAGATCAAACTCTGATCCTTGGGCTTTCGAGGCAAGTGGTGGAACCACTTAGCTAAATCCCTAGCACTCCCCCTTTGTTTTTCTTTTGAAATGGTCTCAGTAGGTAGTTCAGGCTGGTCTGGCAGTGATCCTCCAGCCTCACACTCCTGAGTGCTGGGATTACAGGTGTGTGTCACCACACCTGGCCTTAATTCCCAGTTTTAGGTTTGGTTTTTTTTCCCCTCGGTACCAGGATCTAACTCAGGATCTTGCGCTTGCCAGACAGGCACTGCGCCACTGAGCTACATCTCCTACCCTAATTTCCAGTTTTTAAGGCTCTATTTCATGGTTCAGCTTCAGAAACAAATTGACTAGCTAATTAGCTGCTGTCTCTTTCTGAGGGAAGGAGATTATGTCACTTGTTACTCATAGAGTTTTGAGGTCATGAAGTCCTGGTATTTGCTGCTTTCTCCTCCATGAGTCGCTCTGAGGCAGCAGTTTCTTTCTTTTTTTTTTTTTAAAGGCAGCAGTTTCTTCACCTATCTTTACACCACCCTAAAAAGGTGGAGATGAAAGGTAAAACTTTGGCATGCAATTGGCACTGAAGGTGGTGTGGTGCCTGCTATAGGATACTGGACTGGAAAAGATGATGTTCTGAGGTTCTTTTTTCTTGTTATTGGTTTGTTTTATTTTCTGAGACGGGGTCTTGCTTTGTAGTTCAGGCTGGCCCTGAACTGACTATGTAGCACAGGCTGGCCTTGAACTCATGGCCATCCTCCTGCCTCTGCCTCCCAAGTGCTGCCTCTGCCTCCCAAGTGCTGGAATTACAGGTGTGTGCCACCACACCTGGCTTGTTTTGTTTGGTTTTGATTTTGGGTTTTTTTGAGACAGGTTCTCACTGTATAGTTTAGGCTGGCCTTGAAGTCATTATGTAGCACAGGCTGACCTCGAACTCACAGTGATCCTCCTGCCTCAGTCTCCTGATGAGGTGGTTCTTGTCCAATCTCGGTTGCACTCAGATGAAAAATAGCTTTTTTTTTTTTGGTACCAGGGATTGAACTCGGGTCCTTGCACTTACAAGGCAGGTGGCGGAACCACTGAGCTAAATCCCCAGCCCCTGAAAAATAGCTTTGGATTGCCTATTCAATTGGATTAAAAATCTTTCAAATTTTGCTGCCTGCTTTGCAAGCACAAGGTCCCAAGTTTGATCTCTGGTACCCCCCCCCCCAAAAAAAACCTTTCAAATAAAAATATACCCTCCTGGGCTGGGTATGTAGCTCAGTGGCACCACACCAGCCTGACAACCGCAAGGTCCTGAGTTTGATCTCTGGTACTGTGGTGTGGGGGGGAGAAAAAAGAAAAATATTTCCTCCTGACCTCCCACACAGACTGCCTGTGTTGTAACAGGACAGTGAGTTTTATTGTCAACTGGCTCAAAAAGTCAGGGCAGTACTCAGATGCAGGTGTTAGTGATTTCCCAATTGTAGGCACCCCCATAGCACATGTAAATGCCAAATTGCAAGTAATTTTGGATTTTCTTCATTATGGCTACTTTTTCAGTGTGGGATTATAAACATGAATCCATGTTTGCAAATGATTCCTATTATGAAGGAGATCGAATGAAAAGGGAAGGCAGATTAAAAGCCAACTATAATTAATACTTTGAGATAAGTATGTATTAGGAACATATAGGAGACTATAGAAACAGAAGGAAGACAATTACTTTCCCAAAGGAATATTACCGTTTTAAACATTTCTGAAAATATGGAGGAAAGTTGCTGTATATTATAGACAGGAACTACAGGTTTCTTTCTCTGACCAACTTTTCTTTGGAGGGGGTAGTACTGGAGAACTTGCAATCTTCCTGCCTCAGCCTTCCAGAGCGCTAGGATTACAGACATGCACCACCATGCCCAGCTAACGATTCTTAAAATTAATATAATGCTAGCATTATGGAAGTATAAATGAAGTGGGAGAAAAGGTGGGATACCCACAGAGAGCACTCAAAACGAAGTAGGAGCAAACCGGCTTTAATTGCTGTTGGCTCAGCAAGGGATTCCTATCGCCCAGAAAGCATCAAATGTTCACTTTCATTTTTGTACCTCTGTGTTTCTAGGAGGCTTCCTTTTGTTGGAAGGGAAACAGCAGGTGAGAGTTACACAACCAGACCAGTGGTTAGGGGGAGTGGCAAGTTCTGACAGGACTTTCTAAGACCATTATGCTCTGGTGAATTTACAGCATAGCTGTAGTCATGACTACTGAGTGCCATTTCACAATGGGAGGGTTGGACCGGGAATTTAGCTCAGTGGTTCCCGAGCCTGCCTTGAAAGCACAAGGTCCTGGGTTCAATCCCCTGTACCAAAAAAAAAAAGAAACACAATGGGGGGGTTGGTTTCCCCTCTCATGAGGAATATGAGTTCAGCCAGGAATAATAGTGCACACCTGTAATCCCAGCATTCTGGAAAACTGGGGCAGGAAGATCACAAGTTTAGCCCCAGCCTGGACAAGTGAGTAAGGCTCTGTCTTAACAAATAAAAGAAGGCCCAGGCATGTAGCTTTGTGAGAAAGCCCTGGATTCAGCCTTCCTTCCAAAAAAAAAATGATCATGGGTTTCTACAGGCTAGAGGGAAGTCATTGTTGATGTGCTCTGATTTGAAATCAGAAACTAGCCTAATTAGGATAATCATGTGTCATTTAACAGCATGCCCATGTAAAGTTCATTGGTGTCAGAAATGAGGTAAATGTTAGCACTTCGAAAGCTCTGCAGTTTCGGGGGGCAGGGGGGACACGGTGTGAATGGAATGAAGACAGGGAAGTGTTCAGACGTAAACGTTAAACAGCAGGCTTGTGAAGACCTGTTTTCAGCTGACATTTTGCTTCTGACTACAGAGTTTGAAACAGCTGAAACACTTCTAAATTCAGAAGTTCATATGCTCCTGGAGCATCGGAAGCAACAGAATGAGAGTGCAGAGGATGAGCAGGAGCTCTCAGGGGTCTTCATGAAAACTTTGAACTATACAGCTCGATTCAGTCGTTTCAAAAACAGAGAGACCATTGCAAGTGTCCGTAGGTGAGTGCTCAAGGAGAGTTTGTATTAGTCCAGACTGCTGGGTATCTGTAAGCAGACCCTGTACCTTTCCCTCTTTTCTAGGCGTCATCTCTTCATTTAGTGTAAATAGTGTCTTTGTCAAAAATTTAAAAATTGGCCTTGGGTATAACACGCTCAGTGATACAGTACTTGCCTAGCATGTGAGAGATCCTGGGTTTGATCCCCCAAACCCCTCAAAAATTATTTAAAATGGTTTATAAGGCTGTGTGTAGTGGCACATGCTTATAATACCAACTACTTGGGAGGCTGAGGCAAGATCACAAGTTTGAGGCCAGGCTAGACAACTTAGCAAGATACAATATGAAATTAGAAAAGGGCTTGGGATGTAGCTCAGTGGTAGCTCTTGCCTAAAGTATGCAAGGCCCTGGGTTCAATCCCAAGAAGTAGATGGGTGAGCAGTACACACCTGTAATCCCAGCACTCAGGAGGCTCATGCAAGAAGATCACTGCATTTGAGACCAGCCTGAACTACATAGTGAGACTGTCTCAAAAACAACCCATAGGGACAAAAACCAAGGTGTATTATGTGCATGTATCATCTCCCCACTTACTGCAATACATACATACGTACATACATGCATACAGTCAAATAAAATAATAAGCATGCAAATGGCCACTTTATTTTTTGTCTTGTTTTGTGTTTGGGTTCTAGGATTGAATCTCAAGCCTCCAGTATGCTCAGTACATAAATAATATATCACTGAACTCTTGTGAGCTCTTCTCTGCTCTTTTTTTCTCTTTCTGTGGTACTGAGCTGGGGGTTAAACCCAGGACCTCTCCTGTGCTAGGCAAGCACTCTACTTTGTATACCTGTCAACCCTTTTTTGTCTTGCTGGGTATCAAAGACAGGGTAAGTACTGAGCTGGATTCCCAGCCTTCGGAGAGCTATTTATAATAGCCAAAGATAACACAATCTAAACCAGTGGTGGTGGACCTATGGCACATATGCCGCAGCTGGCTGTTATCATTGAAAGCTCTAAAAGTTTTGCCATCACTGATCTAAACATTTACCAGTAATTAATTATGATGATTCCATTTGGTGAATTATTATATTATAATAATTAAAAATAGGCCAGGTCAGGTGGTACCCACGTTTAATCCCAGCTATTTGGGAGGCTGAGGTAGGAGGATCACAAGTTTGAACTCAGCCTGGGCAACTGAGAACTTGTCTCAAAATAAAAGAAAAGGGGTTGGGAATACAGTTTAGTGGTAGTATGCCCACTTAGCATGTATAAAACCCTAGGTTCAATATCTAGTATGAGAGCCAGGTGCGGTGGCATTAACTAATCCCAACACTCCAGAGGCTGAGGTAGGAAGATTGCCTTGAGTTTGAGGCCATCCTAAGCTACATAGTTCAGTGCCAGATTGAAGTGCATTGTGAGACCCTGTTCAAAAAACAAAAATAAAATATCCAGTACCGCCATAAACAAACAAATAAATAAATAAATAATGGAACTAGGGCTGTGGGTCATTGATAGAATTTGTATTTTTCATGTGGTTTTGATCCCTACCACTGCAAAATAAAACGAAGGGCTGAGGATTTAGCTCTGTTTCCGCCACCTGCCTTGCAAGTGCAAAGACGTAAGTTCGATCCCTGGTACCAAAAAATAAAAAATTAAAAAATAAAAAGAAAATGTTTGGAATGATATAGTGAGATGGTAACTTCAATTTTGTTTAGGTAATGATATGAGTAACTTTTATTTTTCTGTATTTTCTAAATTTTGTACAGTGGCTAATACAATGCTTGTGCTAAATACAATGTTTTCTCTTTGTCCTTTTTACTTTTTTTTTTTTTTGGTACCAGTGATCAAACTCGGGTCCTGCCACTTGCAAGGCAGACAGCAGAACCACTGAGCTAAATCCCCGGCCCACTCCTTTTTTACTTTTTAAAATTTATAAATTTAATGGCCAGGGATTTAGCGCAGTGGTGCCACCACCTGCCTCGAAAGTGCAAGGTCTCGAGTTTGATCCCCAGTACCAAAAACAAAACAAAACAAAAAAATCTAAATTTAAAACAACAAAAAAATGAATTTTTATTTTGTTTTATTTTTTTCACTACTAGGGATTGGATCTTGGTTCTTCACACTGAGATACATCCCCAGCCCTTTTATTTTTTATTTTGAGACAGGATCTTGGTAAGTGGCTAAGTTGCCCAAGCTGGGGTCGAACTTGCAATGTTCCTGCCTCAGCCTCCCAGAGAGTTGAGTCTAACAGGCGTGTACCACTGTGCATGGCTCAATGTTTTTGGTTTTTGTTTTGTTTTTAGTACTGGAGATCGAACTCGGGACCTTGCGCTTTCAAGGCAGGTGCTGGAATCACTGAGCTAAATCCCCGGCCTTGTTTATGTTTTTGAGACAAGGTCTTAGTATATTACCCAGACTGATCCTGATCTGCAGAGCTTAGTGAGTTGTCCCACCTCAGCCTTCCAGGTAGTTTAAGTCTATAGGTATGTTTTGAAAACAGGTGGGTTTTTTTGGTACCAGGGGACCTTGCACTTGTGAGGCAGGTGGTGGCAGGTTTTTTTGTTTCTTTTTGAGACAGGATTTCACTGTGTAGTCCAGCCTGGCCTACAACTCCAGAGCTCCTGCTCCAGCCACATGTTGGGATTTCAGGCATGTGCTGCTACTAGATATTCTTAATAGGTCATCTCTGAAGCTAAGTTTATCATAGATGGGCTCTGTTACAAGAAGTAGATGCAGGGCCGGGGATTTAGCTCAGTGGTTCCGCCGCCTGCCTTGCAAGCGGAAGGACCCGAGTTCAATCCCCGGTACCAAAAAAAAAAAAAGAAAGAAGTAGATGCGTGAAAATCAAAGATAGTATTTGTTTCATTTTAGTTTTTGTTTTTTTATGGTACTGGGAATTGAACCCAGGGCCTCAAGCATGCTAGGCAAGTATTCAACTACTAAACTAAATCTCCAGCTTTGGTTTTTAATTTGAGGCAGGGTCTTGCTGAGTTGCCCTGACTGGCCTCAGTCTCTCAAGTACAGTAGCTGGCATTGCAGGTGTATGTACCATGCCTGGCTCTTGTTTTGCTTTGTTCTGGTTTTTTTTTTTTGGTACCAGGGATCAAACTCAGGACCTTGCACTTGGGAGGCAGGCAGCGGAGCCACTGAGCTAAATCCCTGGTCCTTGTTCTGTTTTTTTGAGACCGGGTCATACATATGGACTAGACTGCCCTTGAACTTGCTGTGTAGCCCAGGCTAGTCTCAGACTCACGATCCTTCTGCCTTCTGCCTCAGCCTCCTGTGTGCTGAGATTACAGGCATGTGCCACCACACCAGCTTTTCTTTAAGACTGAACCTTAGGGCCTGGTACATGTTACGCAGATACTCTTTCCAAAATAATATTTGTATTTACAGTGTTCTTTTATACAATTTGAACATTTCTAGTACATTTAAAATGACACAGTTTACATTAGATTTTTACAGGGTAAGGTAAGCTGTAGTCATTTAGTTTTAGATCTTTTTTTTTTTTTCGTAGTAGTAGTAGTTTTAGATCATTTTAAAAGGTAGTTACCTCCATGTCAAAACATCTAATAGATTTGGAACATTTAACACCATGGGTTTGACACAAACATAATAACAAAGGATACAAGGAAGAATGGTTAGAGTAGAGAGCAACACAGTCAATTCGTGAGCAAAGGGTTGTGTGGTCCCTGAGGTGGGTAGTGGTTTTCCCGAGTTTTAACAGCAATTGCTGCTCCATACTGGGGTGGTCTTTGGTTCCCTTGGTCTGCCTGCTTTCTCTGAGCTCCCTGTTTAGGGTAGGAAGTGATTTGACCAAGAGATTCTCCAGCTTTGCATGATAAACTATAAGAGATTACAGATAGTTTTCTTTCTCTCTTCCCTGCTAGCTGCGTTTGATCTCTTTTCAATTGACTTTTGTTGTTAATTTGTTTTTATTTTCTTCTATGACCAGTTTATTGCTCCAGAAAAAGCTGCATAAGTTTGAGTTGGCCTGTTTGGCCAACCTTTGCCCAGAGACTGCTGAGGAGTCCAAGGCTCTTATCCCAAGGTTAGTACCAGTTGTGAAAAGTTCTGTGTGTATTGGATAAATTCCTACAAATAAAATTACTGTGTCTAAAAGGTGTATGCGAGCCAGACGTGGTGACACATACCCTTAATCCCTGCACATGGGAAGCTAAGACAGGAGGATCGCTGCAACTTTGAGGCCAGCCTGGGCTACATAGCGAGACCCTGTCTCATAAATAAATACATACATACAAGGTGTATGCGTTTCAAATTTGGGTAGATGTGATTAACATTGCATGAGTGCCTATCAGTGTATGAAAACGATCTACTCTACCACACTGGTAGCAAGAGTGTGGAACAGCTGAGACTCCTGTACATTGATGGTAGTAGGACAAATTAGTATAGTCACTTTGGAGAGCAGTTTGTGTGTAGTAGAATTCAGGGTTACCTGTATTCCCATGTTCATTGCTGCATTGCTAGTGATAGCAGAAGTCAGGCAGCAGGAGAGTGGATACAATTTTACTATATAGTAATAAAAAAGTTAATGAACCAAGACATCATGGAATAATAGTAACACATGCCAAAAGGAATTTTAAGAGAAAAAATTGCAGAAGTGCACGTATACTGTGGTGACACTTCTTACAAAGTTTAAAAGTAGGGCTAAGTAGGGATCAGAGATTTAGCTCAGTGGTTCCGCTCCCTGCTTCACAAGCTCAAGGTCCCAAGTTCAATCCCTGGTACCAAAAAAAAAAAAAAAAAAAGTAGGGCTAAGTATAGCTCAGGAGTAGAGTGGGTGTGGCCCTGGTTCAGTCCCAAGCATCAAAAATAATAAAATGTTACTGATGGTGTAGCTCACTGGTAGAGCCCTTGCTTAGCATGTGTGAGGCTCTAGAGTGTATCTCCAGCACCAAAAAAATAATAATGAAATAAGTAGCTGGCTGTGGTGGCACATTCCTGTAGTCCCACACTCTGGCTGAGGCAGGATTGCAAGTTTGAGCCCTGCTGGGACAATTTGATGAGAACCTGTCTCAAAATAAAAAATAAAATGGGCCAAGGATGTAGCTCAGTTCAAAGGCCCTGGGTTGAATTGCCAGTACTGCAAAAATAAATAAAGTATAAAGACAAATATTAAGAACATAAGCTGTGGGCCGGGGATTTAGCTCGAAAGCGCAAGGTCCCCAGTTCGATCCCTGGTACCAAAAAAAAAAAAGAACATAAGCTGTATAAACCTACAGATACATACAACATAGTTGTATTAAGTAGAAGAGTATCTGTGGAGCCAAGTGTGATGGCACATGCCTGTAACCCCAGTCACTTGAGTGGCCGAGAAAGACAAGTTTGGGGTCAGTCTGGGGAATTCAGCAAGACTGTCTCAAAATAAAAAGGAGAGCTGGTGCTGGAGATGTGCTGGAGTGCTGTCTTTTATGTGTTTAAAATATTTTGTAATGTTTTTATGAGAGAACAAAGGAATAGTACATTTAAAAGGTAAAGGTAGTGGAAATATGGATAAGTGATGCTCAGAGAGGAACACACTTCAAAGAGTACAGAGAACCTGGCTGTGATAGCACATGTTTGTAATCTCTGCACTTAGAGTGAAGCAGCAGGATTACCATGAGTTTGAGGCAAACCTAGGCTACATAGTGAGTTCAAGGCCATCCTGAATTACATAGCAAGACTCAAAAAACAAAAACAAATGGGGTGTAGTGGCACATGCCTGTAATCTTAGCACTCAGGAAGCTAAGGCAAGAGGATTGCCACAAGTTCGAGGCAGCCTGAGCTAAAAATAAACTAAAAACAAAAAGCCAAAAAATGTATGAAAAGACTACTTACTAATCACTGCCTCAATCATGTTTTCTTCTTACAGCCTGGAGGGACGGTTTGAAGACGAGGAGCTGCAGCAGATTCTTGATGACATCCAGACGAAGCGTAGTTTTCAGTATTAATCTGCAAACATCACTCAGCTGCTTGGAGGGGACCACCTTCCCCAGGGCTGGATTTGCCTTGCTCAGGAGAAAGCTGGGCTTCCTTTGGAGGGGACAGTGCATCTTGTGTTGGTGCAGTGTGCTGTTGAGATGTGACAGAGCCCATGTCACTGAATCTTGAGTGGCCTGGCAGTGACTGCCTGTTGCTGCCTAAGTATGCTGCTGAGGTTGGAGGGGTGATATGTAGGCCATGCTGTCGACTACCTCATATTGTGATTTTTGGACTTCACATTTTTTTTATTCCTAATCTTTCATGTTTTAATATTAACGTGTTTGGGGCCGGGGATTTAGCTCAGTGTTGCTGCACCTGCCTCTCAAGTGCAAGGTCCTGAGTTCCATCACTGGTACCTTAAAAAAAAAAATTAATGTGTTTGTAATTTGTGTGTGTGTGTTTATAATTTTTGAAACTAAAGGACAACATGGGAAACTTCTATGAGGAAAAATAGTCTTATCTAGATACAAAAGAAAAGATTAAACCAGACCAACATTGTTGTGTGGAATTCTTTTTTTTTTGCTGCTACTGGGGATCGAACTCAGGACCTTACACTTGTGAGGCAGGCTAAAATCCTGGGCCCTTTTGTGGAATTCTTAAAGAAAAGACAAGAGTACTGATTGTGAAAATGCTTGGCATCATTGTGCCTAACTAAGCCAGGATAGAGTGCGAGGAAGGATGCCAGCGAGATGCCTATGCCCTATCGTGGGGCCATTAGCCTTGAAGGAAACAGTGTCTTTTTTTTCTTGGGCTGTCTTGCAGAGTGTGGATTTAGAGCGATCTTTAAAGTACTCATTTTGTCATCTCAAATTAAGATTTGAATACTGGGTGAATTGGAGGTGGCTGTAAGATAGATTAAGCCACCTCTTTGAGGGACAAGCGAGAAGGGGAATAGTTGGGATTTTCAGTGGTTGAGAGAGGTTGGAATCCCTATCAAACTATTATATATAGGTGGATTTGTTGGATCTTGGAAGAGATAAATTTTGTGAGTCAATTAAGTAGATAGGGTCTAAACATAAGAGAAAAATTATTTTTTTTTTTGGTACCAGGGATCGAACTCAGGACTTTGTGCTTGCAAGGCAGGCGGTGGAACCACTGAGCTAAAACCCTGGCCTAAAAATTCTTGATAATGAGCCAAAGAAGGGTGGTAGCTAGGAGAGCCAACTATTTGGCCCTTGTTCTCATAATCAGGATTCCTGAGGATGTGGATAGTTTGTTCTAAAACACCTGGTTGGTTGCTATAGTAACAGCATTGTTCTTCCAAAGCCATGCAGAGACCTCTATGCTACAGTCAGCATATCCAGATAGAGCTCTGTAGGGCTGGGGATTTAGCTCTGGTGCCACACCTGCCTCACAAGCACAAGGTCCTGAGTTTGAACCCCCGTACTGCAAGAAAAAAGATACCAGCGCTCTGCAAGGGCCAACAGGGCTAGGAAATCTGTTTCATCTGCTAAGGCCTTTAAGGTGGTAGAGAGCTGGGTAAGGCTTTCAGAGACTGTGGGAGGTGTGTGAGACTATTCTAACCCCATAGTTCTTGTTCCTGTCCCTGTGGTGATCTGTAAGCCTACCAAGAGGAGAATTAGAGTAATCACCTTTTTTGGTCAGACAGGGGCAGAAAAAGGAATCAGGAGGCTGGTTGTCAGGAGCAATTTGTTTATTGGGACTAAATAAACTATAGTGTAAACACCTGTCCAGTTGGAAGGAGGAAGGCTGAGAGTGCTTGATTTCTGAAGACACACCTAGGGTGGAAAGAGAAGTTGCCAGACCAAGATTGAAAAAGATGTAAATGGCCTGGGGATTTAGCTCAGTGGTTCTGCTGCCTGCCTTGCAAGTGGAAGGTCCCAGGTTCAATCCCCAGTACCAAAAAAAAAAAAATTGTTTATCAGTTGTGAAAGTGTTGGTGGCTCCCCTGAAGAAATAACTGAATTGTAAATGCCATTCCTATAAATGGTTGAAAAGAGGAAGATTATGGTTAAGATGTGCTATATAGGTCTTGTTTTCTTGAAATAAGTATTGTCTCTGACTAGGAAAAACGATGTGTCCTGTGGCTGACAAGAAAGTGATGTATTAGCAATGAGAGGTTGGGGTAGAGCTAGCAGCACTTTTGTAGGGGCTAAGATCAGGGGCTTGGGAAGGAGATGGTCTTCCATGACTGAAGCCACAATTCTTATGTGTGGGTAGGTCTGTTGAAGTATGAAACACAGATTCAGATTGGTGTAGAGAAACTTGTGCTGGGGCCGGGAATTTAATTTAGCTCAGTGGTTCTGCCCCCTGCCCTGAAGTGAAAGGAACTGGGTTCAATCCCTGGTACCAAAACAAAAAGGTTACAGAAAAATGAGATTACCCATAGGGTGGAAGTATTGGGATGATCTGTGGTCTGTATGCAGGTTGTAACTTGAGTGACAAGACATCTGGAAATACTGGTCCAGAAATGTAGTTGTCAGAAATGGTTTTAGTTTGCCTATGGAGATTTGCATAAGAGAATTGGAAGGAAAACTAAGGGCTGGAAGGTGAAGTTTTCATTGGAAATGAGGGGGTAGCTGAGTGTGATGGTGCACGCCTGTAATCTCAGCACTCAGGAGGCAGGCAGGAGGATTGCCTGAGATTTAAAGGCTAGCCTGGGCTATGTAGTGAGTTCAAGGCCAGTCTGAACTACATAGCAAGACCTTGCCTAAAAAAAAAAAAATAGAAAAGAAAAACAAAAGGAAATGAGGATATAAAGATGCATGCCTTTAGGAGAGTTCAGTCAGAAAGAACTGCAGGATATGCCTGGGTGATCCAGGTGGGAGAAAGAGGTAGGTCCAGCAACCTCATGCTAGGGATTGATTAGTGAACTTTAAGAAGAGTGTGGAGCTCTTTCAAGTAGAAAGAGGTAAGGAACAGTCTTAGGTCTGATAGCAGGCTGGATACTAAGCATAGGTAATAACATTAAGGGAAAGGGTCTATAAGCAGGGAAAGAATACAATAAGGGTCTCATTAGGCTTTCTGGCTAATCTTGACCAGAGTTAAAGCTTTATTGGAAGGAACAATTAGAAAGACCAGAGGGAGAGGTGATGGAGAACACAAGGAAGCCAGACACACTTCAAGACAAGATAGCCGCCCCTCCCTACCTCCAGTGAAATGCATAGAAGATAAAAGGGGGAGGGGGCTACCTAACCTGAAAGAAAACTCATATAGTAAGTCCCCAACTTAGGGACATTTGTTTTGTTCTTTTTTTTTTTACTTAGAACATTTGTGAACTTTCACAGGTGCGAATGGACCTCACCTTATGAACATTCATAGATGTGAACAAATCACAGAAGTACCTTACATATTTGCTGGACATTGTCAAGTTGTGCTGCTGTGTGCTTACTGTAGAGTGCAATAGTGTACAGTAGTACAGTATTCAGAGTCCAGGATGTCCAGAAGCAAGAGGAAAAGCAGTGGTGATGTGGAGGGGACTGCTAGGAAGCTCAAAGCAATATACATTGTATATTTGTGTCAAAGGAGTATAAGATTCACTTTGTTGGACTTAAAAATGAATCTGACTTGAATATTCTCCCAGAACAGAACTTGTTCATAAGTTGGGGACTGACTCTATTATTGTATATATTGTGGGTCCTGGTGGTTCATGCTTGTGATCCCAGCACTTGGAGGGCTGAGGCAGGAGGATGGCCTTAATCCAAGGCCAGCCTGAACTATGTAGTGAGACCCTGTCTCAAAAAACAAAAAAAAATTTTTTTTTTCGTATTTTCTAGGGTCACTATATTGCTGCATTAGACACGTGCATCCTTTTTTTTTTTTTTTTGGTACTGGGGATCAAACTCAGGACCTTGGGTTTGTGAGGCAGGTGGCAGAACCACTGAGCTAAATCCCCAGCCCACATGCATCCTTTTATTCACTAACTTTAAGTTGACTTTCTGTAAGACTCCTCCTAGCCAACTAGAAATACCAGAGATAGAGCCCTGACAAGGACAGTTGGGCAGGAAGAAGTCAAAGCCCACCAAAAAGAATGTGCACTTAGGCAGTGGTGCCTAGGTTAGGGTCTTATGGCCCAGGCTCTGTCTAAAACAGCTCAGAGATCCAATCAAGTTGTGACAAGTTCCAGGTCCCCACCTAGAAGGAAGGGTCCTTAAACCCAATAAAAGAAACTGGGAACAAAGGGCCTGTGGGAATCCATCTTTCTGGAGCCCCTTGCCACCCTTTGGGACAGCTTTCTGTGTTCTAATTTTTCCTTCCTTTCTTAACCCCATCCTTTAATTCATTATTGGTGCTGAGTTTACAGTTCCAGTTAGCTGCTCATCCCAGCTTATCCCCAGATGTGACATTGCAAAGCAAATCAAGGCAAGTGGCAGATTTTTATAAGCCATATAAGGATCTTGATGGAGCAAGGAAATTATGTGTAGCACCAGAAAATGAGTCAAATTAGGCAGAAAATAACCAAATCAGAATGTAGACCCAAAATCCTAAACCTAGAGTAAGTGTCCACTTATGTTGGGATAACTCATGGGTCATAGCTTGAGGAAAGTCTTAACTTTCTTCCCAAGTATAGCCTGGTTAGTCTCCCTGTGGTAAATCCTAGACAAAGCTTTTGAATATATCAGAAATGAGAGACTCTCAACTGCAATCAGTTAAAAGAGTTAAAAATGTATTAGCATTTAGAAATATCATTTGTATGCGTTAAAGGATGACTAATTTGTGGTTGGATCCTTGTGTCCCTTTGAAGAGGTATTTGAGGTCCTTGACAGGCTCATAAGAACATTGTCTTTGATTGTCATCTTGGGTGGATCAGGTAGAGCTGGCTTGATCCTAGAGAGGTGAATCCAGCTGTCCATACCTGCTAGTTATACAGTGGTTGGGGAGGCTAAAATGAAAAGGAAAGGGCCCTTCTACTTTGGTCTTAACTGGTCTGCTGGAGTCCCTTCTTTCCAGGTTTTAAGAAGCACTTGATCCCCAGGGTAGATCCTAAGTGATCCCCTGGGGCCAGGAGCTGGCGGGACCATATTTCCATATTGTTAGATAGCTTGTTGAACTTGGCCCGGATTGATAAAATACTGTGAAGTTTAGTGGCTTCAGGATCTATCACCGTGTCAGAAAATACAAAAGGCCTCTCATATGGCATTTCATATAGACTTTTTTTTTTTTTGGTACCAGGGATCGAACTCAGGTCCTTACGCTTGCGAGGCAGGCGGAGGAACCACTGAGCTAAATCCCTGGCCCCATATAGACTCTTTTTTAGCCCAGTCTTTAGAATGTTTTCAAATCTCATGAAGTCTATAGGCCATGGCTCAGAAAACTCTTGGCAAAGTTTTGCCAGTGTCTGTTTTAGGGTCTGGTTGGCCCTTTTGACCTTTCCAGGAGAGAGGTCTCCATGCAGAGTAGAGTTGGCATTTATTCCTAAAACCTTTGCTACCCCTTTAGTTATGTGAGAGGTAAAAGAATGTCCATTGTCATTTGAAAGGACAGGGAGGTCCAGAGTGAGGAATGATTTCCTTGAACACCTTGGAAAAGCTATTTCCTCTGGCTAGGTGTGGTGGCACACACCTGTTTCAAGGGTAGAGGATTGGCCTCATTGACCTGCTGTGAACTCACAACTGTATAGCCTGCCTTTTGATGCCCCTCTTGGACAGAGCTCCTTCCATTAGTGAACCATTTGATGGGCTTCTCCAAGACCCAGAGGAGAAATGGTTCGTTGATGGAAGGAGCTCTGTCCAAGAGGGACATCAAAAGGCTTGCTATACAGTTGTACAGTTTTCCTAGTGTTGGCAAAAAGACGGGGGTCCCCTAAAGTCCTGTGGGAACACTGTTCAAATATATTGTTTTTCTTTTGTGATGGGGTTTTCCCATTCAAAGGCAAACAGGAATTGGGAGTCTGAGTGTAAAGGAATAGAAAAGAAAGCATTCTTTAGATTGGAGACTGAGAACCAATTTGTGTCTTCTGGAATTTTGGATAGTGTTGAATATGGATCAGCCACTGCTGGTAGAGGGTGGATTGGAATTACTGTCCCATTAATGAAATGGAAGTCATACCATCCAGTATTCTTCTGGGGGTGTTTACTTCTGGGAGAATGAGAGTGTCGGAAGGGGATGGATAAGGTTATAGAAGGTTTTGTTTGAAACATTTGATGTTTGAGGCTGAGATTTATGGGCCTTTTCTTTGCTTGGAAAATTGAGACTTTTTGGTTTTATAGCTACTGTTATTACTGATTTTGCTCTTCGGGAAGTGCCATCATACTATGCAGCAGGATCTACCTGCTGACTAATTGAGTCAGGGAGGTTTGATACAGCCTTGAGAGGCAAAATTTGTTGTAACTGTTTTCAGAATTGTCAAACAGCCCCAATTGTAATAGGAAATCTCTTTCCAATACGGGAGTAGAGCAAGATCCCTGGGTGTGGAGGCTGCAGTCCCATTGTGAATCTGGGCCTGCTTTTTCCTCCCTGAAAGTCAAATGACGTATCTGCATCTCAGGCCTTCACTTGTCAAATAGGGACAAAACCCCATGTGGCTGGTGACCAAGTGCTATTTGATGTTGGGAAGGCTTTTTTGCAAAGGGAAAGTGCCATCTATACACACCCTTTTGCAAAAGGGAAAGCTATTCAAATGTGAAAAGAAACTAGAATCTAAGCTAAGGACACCCTTTGGTGTTTGATATAATGTCAATTAAACATATTTCTCCATAAAATTGTTCATGTTTCAGAGTCCACAGTGATGAATTCATCACCTCATTTAATGATTCTTAGTGCCAGGTGTGGTGGTGCACACCTGTACTCCCAGCACTCAGGAGGCTGAGGCAGGAGGAGCTCTGTGAGTTTGAGGCCAGCCTGGGCTACATATTGAGAACCTGTCTCAAAAGAGGGCCCCCAAATTTTTTTGGAAAAGCTCAACCTTAGCCAGATGCGGTGGTGCACACCTTTAATCCTAGTACTCTAGGAAGCTGAGGCAGAAGCTGTGCAAGTTCAAGCCCAGCTGAGACAATTTAGCAATCTTTTTGTTTGGTTTTGGTTTTGGTTTTTTGAGACAGGGTCTTGGTTTCTAGTTCAGGCTGGCCCTGAACTCACTATATGGCCCAGGCAGGCCTCAAACTTGCAGTGATCCACCTGCCTCTGCTTCCCAAGTGCTGGGATTACAGGCATCCGCCACCATGCCCAGAGACAATTTAGCAATTTAAGGAGTAATTTCTGTCTTGAAGTAAAAAATAAGAAAAGGGTTGGGGTTGTAGCTTCCTTGGGTTCAATCTGTAGTACTATATTTTAGTATATGTGCTGCCGAAGTGAGCACTAATCTGTAGTACTATAAAAAGGAAAAGGAAGGAAGGAAAGTGGAGAAAGAAAAGGAATAAGGAAGAAGGGGAAAGATGGAAGGAAAAGAAAAGGAAGAAAGGAAAGAGAAAAGTCCGACCCTACACAGATTCCCCTGATTTCTTGGTGAGCAGAATCTAGGTTCTGGCTGGACAGGAGCTAAAACCTTCAGCTATCTTTTTACTCTATTCCCCTTCCCAGGCACATGCTTCCTAAGGCAAAATCATCTATGTAGGCAGAACAGACTATTTCAAGGTAGGCATACCACTTAATTTCACATGGTATGAGTCATGAGTCACAGTTTGAAAGAAGAATGAGAAGAATACATTAAAACATTTTAAACCAAGTGAGGTGGTACACGCCTGTAATCTCAGTACTCGGGAGGCTGAGGCAGGATTGCTGCAAGTTTCAACCCAGCCTGGGCTACATAGTGAGTTCAAGGCCAGTCTGAACTACATAGCGAGACCCTGATCCCCCAAAATAAAAAAATAATATATCATCACAAAAAAGAGAGTAGGGCATAGTGGGGCAGTAGGAATTCATGGTTAAATATTTTGGTACTGGGGATCAAACTCAGGACCTTGCATTTGCAAGGCAGGCAGTAGCACCACTGAGCTAAATCCCCACCCTCATGGTTAAATATTTGAATGGCAGGAGCAAAGAAGCTTGGACCAGAGCTTCCTTCTACCCTAATTATGGCTGTAGATCTAGAGGAGGCTTTACCAGAGAAGTAAGTTAAAACAGAGTAAGTTGCCCATGTATTAATAAAGAATCAAGAAGCTTAGTCATAATGCCCAGGATCACCCAGGGCTTCTTGCAAGTGATAGAGATATCCATGGACTGGCACTGTGGCTTTCCCAAGGACCTTTCAGTTCTCTTCATCAGAACAGGTGGTGAGTGTTTTGGCTGGCTCAGCCCCTTTCTGTGAGACAGGCAATTGTCTAGTACCATGAATTGCTTGGTACAGAATATGGCCTGGGCAGTGACTGATGGGAATTTTGTCTCTTTGGGGAACTAGCCACCGAGTTTCTGAGGCACTTGGAGAGCGTGGCGCTCGTGCATTGCCCTGAGGATTACAAGAAGAAGGTCGTGTTCCCCTAGGTTGGCCTCCCTCCATAAATAGCTGTAATGGGTCAAAATCCCCCCCGCCCCGGACCAATGAGCCACAGCATTCCAAGGTAGTTGGAGACCCCATAATTCCCAGTTGGTAGGGTCTACAGCCCCTTCTAGTTTGAAGAAAGTACAGAAGACAAGAGACTCTCACTCCTTCAGCAGGCCATAAAGAATTATGGGGATTTGTGTCTTAGAAGAAATAAGATAGGAGATAGGGCTTGACTTAGACTGGCTGTGAGGAAAGGCATTGTGAGATCTCACACCACCTCTCAGGACCCATATGTAGAAGTTCTCAAGGATTTCCTCAAGGTTTGGATGCCATAAAAGGACACAGATGCCAAGAAGGGCTCACTATCATGGTTTTCCTCATGATAGTCCACCCTGTGTCCTCCAGAGTGTATTTTTATCTTGCTTTTGCTTCTTTCACTTTGCCCAAGCTCTCTCTGCAGAGCCAGTTTTTCCCTCACTCTTCACTTTTACTTCTTCAAATAAACTGTCACCATTAAAAAAAAAAAATCCCCCTGGAAGACAGGTGGCTACCTGAAGAGTGGGTCATTTATGATATCAAGCTCAGGAGTCTTTTTAAAGGCAGTATCACCTGGGCCTTTGCAAAGGCTTTGTTTTTCATAGAGAGCCATAAAAGCCTGAACGTAAGGGATCTCAGACCATTTTCCTTGCCTCTTGCAGGAAAGATCTAACTGAAACATGGTATTACAATTTAGACTGCCATTATTTTGCCATTTGTTTTCCTTTTACAGTGCTAGGGATTGAACACAATACCTTGCACACGCTAGGTAAGTGCCCTACCGCTGAGTCACATCCAGCCCTCCTTTTCCTTGAGAACTCAGCTTAAGGTCACCTCCCCACCTTTGTGAGAATCCTGCCATCCATCCTGGCTCACCTGCCTCCCTCTCATGGTTCCTGCCAACCTGTCCTACACTTACTTTTGAATTGTCTCTTCTTCTGGGAGGAATTCTTTGAGGTCCGGTTTATTGTTCGACAGAGTTAGAAGAAAGGCAGGATAGTAACCTCTTGTTGCATAAATAAATGGCTTATTGACTGAGTTCTGGGTTCATTCCTTCCATCTATCTTTGCTCCTCTGTTCCCACACTCACCATACTCTTAGGGAGCAGACATAGTCACATATGCTAGGCTAGAATAAAATTCTTGCTCCACAAATCTTTGTTGCTTCCAAATTTATGATTATCCTTGATGTCCTGGAATCAAGAGTGAAAATTAAATCACTATTATTATTCTTTTACTGGTAATTGAACCCAGGGCCTTTGTCTTAGTTACTTTTCTCATTGCTGAGACAAAAATACTTGACATCCGCAGTTAAAGGGGGAAAGGTTTATTTAGCTCAGTTTGTAGAGGTTTCAGTCCATAATTGGCTGGCTCCAAGGCAGGGTGGCATAGCAGACTGGCACTGCAGAGGAGAATCAGCACACTGCATGCAGAAGACAGCAAAAGCAACAAGGGACCTTAAGTGTGTTTCTGGGGCCGGAAATTTAGCTTACTGGTGCTGCCGCCTGCCTCGAAAGCGCAAAGTCCCGAGTTCAATCCCCAGTACAAAAAAAAAAAAAAAAATAGTGTGTTTCTGTACCTTTTATCCAGACTTCTTAGGATGGGTAACATTCACACCCTTAATCCTAGTGCCTTTGAGCCTAGCATTGCAGCATGAATTAATTCCAGCATCACACACTCTAGTTCCAGCCACCTTTGAAAAAGCCCCACCTATGACTATATGAGGCTTTGGGGGAGCATCTAGACACAAGCCATAACAGCCTTTATATTGAGTTATATCCTCAGCCCATTTTAAAATATTTTATATTCAGGGAGGATCTTTCTAAGTCACTATGTTGCCCAGGCTGGGCTTGAACTTGAGGTCCTTCTGCATCAGCCACCTAAGTAGCTGGGATTACAGGTGTGTGCTCCCATGCTTGGCTGAAAATTAATTTCTTGACACCTGGGGACATGGGCCATTCTAATATATAGTAATAATACCTGGTGTGTTAGTTACTTTTCTCTCATTGCTGAGACAAAATACCTGACAAAGTTAGAGGGAAAGGGGTTTATTTAGCTTACAGTTTGTAGAGATTTTCAGCTTATAATCGTCTGGCTTCAAGGCAGAGATGGCAAACGGGCATCACAGAGGAGAAGCAACACACACACAAGGTAGCAAAGGTAACGCGAAACCTTAACAGTGTTTTTCTGCTCATTTTATTCAGACCACCAGGATTAGGGCAGTGTCAAACTGATCACTCAGTGTAGTGGTTTAGTAATTACATGTCCTTAATCCTAGCATTACACATTCGAGATTTAGATACTTTCGAAAAAGACTGCATGAGGATTTGGGGAGACATCTAGACACAAGCCACAACACCTAGTGACATCTAAATTGACTCCAAACAACTGGAATAGAAGCCATGTGTGCTATGTTAAAAAATCAAGACGACATAGTATATTGTAACTAGTCACAAATAGAAATACATTTAAAAAATATTTTAACATAAAAGGTCAGTAATGTATTACTGCTCCTTTTAAAAAACATGCCCTTTACCCTATGGCTGCAAAACCAAAACCTGTATAATAGCTGAAGAAGCTGGGCATGGTGTTGCACACCTGAAATCCCAGCAGTAGGGCTGAGTGCAGGAGGCAGGAGGAGTGAGTTGGAGGACACCCTGGGCTACATAGTGAGTTCAAGGCCAGGCTGAGCTGGCCTTTTTTTGAGTCCTTGTCTCAAAAAACAGAACAAGGGCTGGGGATTTAGCTCAGTGGTTCCCTCACCTGCCTTGAAACTGTAAGGTCCTAAGTTCAAACCCTGGTACGTACCAAAACAAAACAAAACCCCACAAAAAAGAAAAAGAAAAAAAAACTTGAAGAAAACAGATGTTCTTTATCCATCATTTAAATACATTTCCTTAGGTATTTCTAGGTATTGGTAGACAGGGCCAGGGATTTACCTCAGTGGTTTTGCCGCCTGCTGCACAAGCATGAGGACCCGAGTTCAATCCCAGGTACCAAAAAAAATTTAGTAGACATAGTCTGTAGTGTCTGCATAATATTTCTATTGAATTGATGTGTCATTATTTAACTTTTCTGCTGCTGGAATTTGTTTCTATATTTTTTTCTATCAGTATATCAACGAAAGGTCTATACATAAGTTTTTCACATTTATTTTAGCAAAACATTTATTGATACATTTTAGATATGCATAATGATAGCATTCATCATAGGGCATTTGTACCACTGGTACATGATATATCTTCCTTCTTTTTTTTCCCATTCCCCCACTTCCTTCAACCCCTCTTCTCCTCCTTATATACAAAAGCTTTGTTTCAATTTTTTCCTTTGATGTTTTGTCCCATCTTTCCTTTCCCCTTTCCCCTCCTTTGTTCCCCTCCTTTTTTTTTGGGTACTGGTGATCCTTGTTCCCCTTTTGATTTGAACATTTTCTTCCCATTTCCCAATGTCTATTGTACATTTTAGTCCTTATTTCCACTTTGGGTTTCTTACACCAGAGATGTTCCATTTATTTCACTTAAGAGTATGGTCTCAAGGTCCATCCATTTAGCTATAAATGTCTGAAGCTCATCCTTCTTTATGGTAGAGTAGTACTCCATGTATAAAAAAACACGTCTTCTTTATCTACTTGTCAGTTGATGAGCATTTGGGCTGTTTCTCGATTTAGCTATTACAAACTGTGCCACTATAAACACTGGTATGCATATATTGCTGTGGTATGATGCTTTTAATTATTTTTTTTTCATTAAGTTTATTGGTATCCAAGGTCCTGAGTTTGATCCCTGGTACCAAAAAAAAAAAAGTTTATTGGTACATTTTAGGTATATGATACAGTTACATTCATCATTGGGAACTTGTACCTTTACATAATCTCTCTTGGTTCTTATTTTTTCCCCATTCCCTTGCACTCCTTTGAACCCCTCCACCCCTCCCTGTTTACAAAGACTTTATTGTCATTTTTTCCTTTCCCTTCTTTTCTTTCCCCTGCCCCTCCCACTTCCCCTGCCCCTTTAGACCTTTTCTTCCTATTTCACATTATCAATTATACATTTTGATCCTTATTTACACTTTTATTTTCTCACACCAGGGAAGCTATTCAGTATTTACACATGTGTGTCCTATTTATTTCACTT
This sequence comes from Heterocephalus glaber, assembly GCF_053883595.1. Taxonomy (NCBI): domain Eukaryota; kingdom Metazoa; phylum Chordata; class Mammalia; order Rodentia; family Bathyergidae; genus Heterocephalus; species Heterocephalus glaber. The sequence goes on along the minus strand of NW_028258143.1, from coordinate 29,584,274 downwards.
AAGAGTAAGGCCTCAATGTGCATCCATTGATGCTTTTAATTCTTCCAAGAAGATACCCAGAAGGGGAATAGCTGGGTTGACCTGAACCTCTAGTTTTAGTTTTTGTGGGGGTTTTTGGTACCGGAGATCGAATTCGGGTCCTTGTGCTCGCGCAGCAGGCGGCGAAACTACTGAGCTAAATCCCCGGCTAGTTTTAGTTTTTTGAGAAATCTCCACACTGATTTCCACAGTGGTTGCACCAGTCCACACTTCCAGCTACAGTGGAGAAGGGTTCTTTTTTCCTCAGAGCCCCTCCAGCATTTGTTATTGGTTGATTTCTTGTTAGCAGCCATTCTTTCTGGGGCAAGATGGAATCTCAGTGTTGTTTTAATTTGCAACTGTCAAGTGACATTTTTTCATATATTTATTTGCTGTTTCTACTTCTTCATCTGAGAAGTGTCTATTCATGTCAGATGCCAATATTTGGATTGGGTCTTTTTCACATTTCTGAGACTATCTTTAGGGTAGATTTTTAGAGGAGTCTAATGGAATCAAAAGTAGTAAATATTTTGAGAATTCTTTTTTTTTTTTTTTTCTGGTACTGGGGATCGAACTCGGGACCTTGCAGTTGTGAGGCAGGCCCCGGAACTACTGAGCTAAATCCCCGGCCCCAAGAATTCTTAATTCATAGCTTCAAACTACTTTCCAAATGTTGGGAGAGACGAGGACTTGCTTGACAACTTCCTTTTTTAGTTTGTTTGTTTGTTTTTTGGTACCAGGGATCGAACTTGGGTCCTTGCGCTTGCGAGGCAGGCGGCGGAAACACTGAGCTAAATCCCCGGCCTGACAACTTTCTTTTTTGAGTCAAGGTTTTGCTATGTAGCACAAACTGAACTGATGGCAATCCTTCTGCCTCAGCCATCCAAGTTCTGGTTTTACAGGTGTGTGCCACCACTCCTGGGTTGACCATTGTATTCTTAGCTATATAAATGGAATCACGGAGGGTTTTGTTTTTGTTTTTGTTTTTGGCCTGAGTTAACAATATCTCATATTCATCCAGGTTATTGATCTGTAGTTATTTCCTATTGTGCATAAATTCAACGCAGAAGTGTACCACAATTTAATTACCCATTGATCTTATGAACACTTGGGTTTCCAGTGTTCGGTTATTATGAATAGAGTATATAAACATTCTTGGACATGCCGTTGGTAGGTCTGTGCCCTCATTCGTTTTTTGTTTTTGAGGCAAGTTCTTGCTATGTAGTTCAGGCTGGCCTCGAATTTGAGGCAATCCTCCAGCCTCAGCCTCCGAAGTGCTGGGATCACAGGCTTGCACCACCACGCCCGGCCACTCTGCTTCACCGTCTGAGCATACACTTACGTTTAGCATAAACCGTGAAATAGTTTTTCAAAGTGGTTGTACACTGAGGCTGTTATCCTAATTTGGTCTCCTGACTTAAGAGGATAATCCAAAGGCACAACTGGCATCGGGCAATGTGAGAATCTTAACTGTACGTATGCGTCATTATTCAGTTGAACACACAGATTTAACACGTTGGCACCATTTGACTCGGTGGATTTGGCCAAACGGTTTACTGTAACTATTATCTCCGGGAACAAACAGCGTATCCAAATTTTGTAAAACTGGGTGCTTATGTGCGTACCCGGGTAGCTCACAAGATAAAAATCAAGACTGCAAGGACCCAAGCCTCAGTTTTCCTCTGGAAGCAACTCAATAGCTGCCCGGAGGAACAAAGGGAGCGCGCCACAAAGCCGCATGCGACTCCCGCCAAGCCCGGCCCCTCACCTACGCACATGCGCAAATCGAGACCCCGCGGCTCAGTCGCGCCTGACGTAGGGCCGCACGCTGGTGCGGGATGACGCAAAGGCGTGCGTTCGGTGGCTCCTAGGGGAAGATGGCGGCTACACCTTTGGAGGAGAGGGATTGAAAGGGGAGGAGGGAGGAGGCCAGACAGGGAGACACTTCGACTGTGAAGACGAACGCTTCGCTCGCCATTAGGAGCTCTGCTCAACGCCAAACGGTGAGTGCGGCGCAGGTGCGGGACCACTCGCTTGCGGCCGACGGCGGCACTCCGCCATTTTCAGGCTTGGCCGTTGCGCGCTTTCGGGGACTTGAGGGGAGCCTGGGGACAGGTCTCAGGAACCGCAGGACAGATCCTGGAGGATGGTTGAGGCAGGTTCGAGCTTTAGAGGAGAGAGCTGGAGGCTTGAGCCCCACTCGTGAAGGAGGGCATGGTGCAACTAAGGCCCTGCCTGGGATTGGCGGCAGCGAGAAGACGTAGGTGAGGCAGGCCACGGGTTAGCTGTGAAGTTTGCAGGAGGAAGCGTGTTGAAACTGATTTGGGGCGGGAGTGGAAGGTTGGTCAAGAGGTGGACGGAGTATGGCTTTGAGTGAGTTGTCGAAGGAGTCACGAGACGTTAATGTGAAACCTGTAAAACAGTTGAAGCTTTCTAACCTTGGTCTTTTCATGGCTTGAAAGGGGTGTTTGTTACAGGGAGAGAGGCCACGGCTTGACAGGCAAAACCCTGCTCCTTTGGAATAATTAATGCTTCCTACAAATACCTGTCTCAGAAGCCTCTATTTTCAATTATAAGTTGTCTTGGAGAATAGATATGTAGCATCTAAGAAAGAACTACTGCTTTGTTTTGAGCCTCTCACCATTTGTTTCCCAGGCTGGCCTCTAACTCGAGTAAAGTAGCAGGAATTACTGGCGCGCGCCACCGGGCCCGGCTGACATTGCCGTCTTAAAGAAAAGTTGATGCCTCATTCTAAAAGTTGGCTTACATCATAATATATTAGGTAGGAAAATAGTTACCTGTGTGGAGCTGGTGCCTTAATATCTTTCTTGTTGAAAAATACTAAGTGACTAATTTTGCTATTAGGTTTTATCTTGACCTAAACTTTTAATCATTTTTCTAACCACTTACAATGGTTATTCATATCTGTACTAAGTAATAAAAAAGTCATATACTTTTGTTTAGTTTTTTGGTACTGGGGCTCTAACTCGGGTCCTTGCGCCTGTGAAACCACTGTGCTAAATCCCTGGCCCAAGGCCATATACTTTTCACACTACTTTGAGGGGAAATGTTACGCGATTATTTTGATTATTGCCACGTTGGAAGGCAGGTTCGGTGCTACTGAACTAAATCCTCAGCTTCAAGCTGGTCTCACTATGTACCTCAAGCTGGCCTTAAACTTGCAGCAGTCCTCCTGCCCCAGCCTCCCAAGCGCAGAGATGACGGGCCTGCGCCGTCACTCCTGGCTCAAACTTTTATATATTGGAATAAGAAAGTAAGGTTACATACACCCAATGGCTGGCACAGGGTCCCTTTGGTAGATTTTTTTTTTTTTTTGTACCAAGGATGGAACTCAGGACCTTTTACTTTCAAGGCAGACATGGTGCCGCTGAGCTAAATCCCCAGCCCTAGGGGGTTTTTTTGTTTGTTTAAAGACCCTCTCTGTAGTCAAGGATGGCCTTGAACTCACTTTGCAGGCTGAGCAATCAGCCTACACACCTCATCACAGGTGTGTGCCATCATGCCAGGTTTAAAGCTCTTTAGCAAAGATGTTGGGGGGGGGTTGACTTATGAATGCATTTGTGTGACCTCTCCCAACAAAAACTTTGAAATTTTACAAGTATTTTTAGGGAAAGTAGTATTAGTTAGAGCCCCCTGATTAATCTTCATTGTGAAAGTATGTTTAATTAAATATCATCAACTGGTAAATTGTTAATAGATTCCAAATTGTCTTAGCTTTCTACAAAATATTCAAAGAATTTCATTTGTTTTGAAACTCCATAAGAGATGTTAATTTCATTTTGTAATAGTGAAAGTTTCTTTGTTGCTGTAATGTTGTGTGACAATTTGCCTGACATTAGTTGTTTTTTTTTTTTTTTGTAGTTTGGTTTTTGGGCTTTTCGAGGACAGCATTTCACTATGTAGTCCAGGCTAGCATTGAATTTGAAATCGTACTGCCACAGCCTCTCTCAAGTGCTGGGATTGCATCGTGTGCTACCATGCCTGGCTAGGACCACAGTTTTAGTATTTACCAGTACAAAACTTTATCTTGTTTTTTATATGGTATGTAGAGCCTCATGCATGTTGAGCAAGTGCTCTTACTGAGCTACATTCTCAGCCTCTTTTTTTTTTTTTTTTCTGGTAATGGGACCTTGCTGAATTGCTAGGCTAGTCTCATTTATAATCCTGCCTCAGCCTCCTGGGTTGCTGGGATTACAGGTGTGCACCATTGTATCTGGCTGTGGTTCAGGTTTAAAACTTTTTTTTTTTGGTACCAGGCATCAAACTCGGGACCTTGCGCTTTCGAGGCAGGTGGTGGAACCACTGAGCTAAATCCCCAGCCCAAAACTTTTTTTATTTGAGCACTTTTTCTTTGGTAATCTTCCTCTCCCCATTGCAGACCATTTACAGTAGTCCTATTCACAGAAGCTTTTTGGTGCTTTAGACGATATGACCCACATTACTCTTTTTCTGGTTCTTAAACATTTTAGTAATTTTCTGGTAGAGCAATTGACTTCATAAAGTTTGTGTTGTACTTTATTTTCATAATTTGAATGCTTGTAAATCCCCAGAGCAGAGCTGGGTGATAATGGAAAGAGCATTGCATGTTTTAGCAGCAGACCTAACTAAGTTTGAATGTCAGGCTCAAAACTAAACTAGCTCAGCAGGGTCAAACCTGCCTGGCAAGCTCAAGGGTCTGAGTTCAGTTCCCGATATTGGAAACAACAAACAACTGAACTATCACTTTCTTTTCTTTTTTTTTAGCTGGGAATTGTACCTAGGACCTCAGCATGTTAAGTGCATGCTTCACCATTGAGCAACACTCCCACCCCTAAAATAGGATTTTTTTGTATTGGGTCAGTTAAATTCTCTTGAGCTTCAGTTTTCTTTCTTGGTAGTGTTTTTTTAGGGTTGTGGGGGGGTACCAGGGCTCAAACTCAGGACCTTGTGCTTGCCAGGCAGGTGTGGTGCCAATGAGCTAAATCCCTGGCTCTTGGTAGTGGATTTTTTTTTTTTTTTTTTTTTTTTGGTACCAGGGATCAAACTCAGGACCTTGAGCTTTTGAGTCAGGCAGTGGCACTACTGAGCTAAATCCCCAGCTATTGGTAGTGTTTTTTGAGACAGGTCCCAGTATGTACTTTAGGCTGGCCTTGAACTTACTGTGTAGCTCAGGCTGGCCTGGAACTCAGATGATCCTCCTGCCTCAGCCTCCCAAGTGCTGGGATTACATTCATGCACCATCATACCCAGCCCAGCTTCAGCTTTCTTTTTTTTTTTTTTTTTGGTACCGGGGATCGAACTCAGGTCCTTGCGCTTGCGCAGCAGGCGGCGAAACCACTGAGCTAAATCCTCGGCCCCAGCTTCGTCTTTCTTATCTATATAAATAATGTTCTGTATAGTGCTTGACTCAATGCATACTAGATATTCAGTAAATTTCACTTTTTGTATATCTGTATCTGAAATTTAATTGGTGAAATCATTTTTAGTTTTTTTTTCTGGTACTGGGAATCAGACTCAGGACCTTGGAGCTTGCCAGGAAGTCGAAGTACCATTGAGCTAAATTCCCAGCCCTGATTTTCAATTTTTAAACATTAACTCAGATTATCTTTGTTGCAACCATTGTCAGTCTCATTCCTTGGGTAAATTAATTACTCCTTTATGTGTTATGAAAGCATTTTGAGTATATTTCTAATTAATATATTTTGTTTTGTATCCTCTCTAAGTTGTGAGCTTTGCTCTTTTTTTTCCTGCCCTGGTACCAGGAATCAAACTCAGGACCTTATGCTTGCCAGGCAGGTGTGGTACCACTGAGCTACATCCCCAGCCCTATGTTGTGAGATTTTTTTGGGGGGGGTACCAGATATTGAACTTGGGACCTTGTGCTTGCTAGGCAGGCAGCGGAACCACTGAGCTAAATCTCTGGCCCAGTGTGAGCTTGTTTTTTGGTATCAGGGATCGAACTTGTGTCCTTACACTTGGGAGACAGGCGGCATAACCACTGAGCTACCCCAGCCCCACTGTGAGCTTTTTGAAGACATAAATTTTTAAATTTGTATTCCCAAAATCTAGATGTTATAAAACCTAGGCATTATAAAAATTGAAGAATGGGGCCGGGGATGTAGCTCAGTGGCACTGCGCCTGCCCGGCAAGCGCAAGGACCTGAGTTCGATCCCTGGGTCGTCCCCGTCCCCCCCTCCCCCCCCCCCCCCCCGCAAAAGAAGAACAAACGAATTTTCTACAAAAATTCCTTCTTCACTCTACTGGGATACATATTTTATACTGACCTGGTTTATTTTATTTATGCTCTGAGCTCTCCTTTGGGTCTCTGTGTAGTTCAGGCTGGCCTTGAAATCACTGTGTAGCCCAGACTGGGCTCGAACTCCCAGTGATTCTCCTGCATCAGCCTTCTGAGTACTGGTATTTACAGGTGTATACCACCACACTTCGTGTAGAATTTTCTGATTGTGTGTTTAGAATGTCATTTAACTTGGTACTCTTTTATTTCTTTTATTTCTTATAAATGAAATTAGACCTAAAGACGCTTAATTAAATATTTTTGGCAAAAAAACTTAATAGGTGATGATATGTGAATTATATTGCATTACCTCAGGAAGGACAGAATGTCTAGTTCTCTTCTAGAGATGCTCCCTTAATAGGGTAGTGGAGACTGCCAGATGTTAGTTTGCCCCCATATTAACAGTGCTGAGTTTTCTTGATTAACATGGTATTGCCCACATTTCTTTATTGAAGGGTATGTTTTTCCTTGTCCAGTTATACTTGATCTGTGGAATGATAACTTAGGCATTGAGTATCCTCTTTCAGGTATTTCACCTATGATTGATTGTTGGCTGAGACAGATATTTCATTCAGAGGTTTCCTAATCTGTTTACTCTTTATACTGCTTGTTTGCTGTTTTTTATAAAAAAGAGCTTTAGGGGCTGGGCTGTATCTTAGTGGTATAGTGCTTGCCTAGCATGTGTGAAGGCATAGGTTTTATCCCCAGCCCTGCAAAACCAAAACAAACAAAACAATGAAATTAAGAAAAACCAAAGGCTCTTAATGGCTGTGCTGAGTGTTCAACCAAGGGCTCTTTACAGTCTGTAATCAGGACTAGTGTTTTGGGGCCCTCCTACCTTTTTTCGGGGGGTAGGGGGGAGACAGAGTCTTATTATATTTTCAAGTTGGCTTTAAATTCACTATGTTGCCCAGATCAGCCTTGAGCTTAGAGCAGTCCTCCTGCCTCAGCCTCCCCAGTGCCAGGATTACTGGGTGTGCCACCTTGCCCACCTTTCCTTTCTTGATTTTTAAAGTTTTCCTCTTCAAGGTGCCCTGCTTTAATAGAAATTTATATTTATAGACTAAAATTTAGATATTAGGTGATGTGTGCATTGCTCCTGGAGTATGTTTGTGCCTAGGTCCTTGTTAGTGGCCAGAGCTAGAAAACATGTTTTGTTTTGTTTTAATAAAACAAAAATGTAAAAATATCAATGATATTTTACATTGATATTTTATTTTATTTTTATTTATTTATTTATTTATTTATTTTGGTACCGGGGATCAAACTCGGGTCCTTGCTCTTGTGCACCAGGCAGCTAAACCACTGAGCTAAATCCCCAGCCCCTACATTGATATTTTAAATTGCAAAATCAAATTTTTTTTTTTAGCACTTTTTTTTTTTTTGGTACCGGGGATCGATCTCAGGTCCTTGTGCTTTCGGGGCAGGCGTTGGAACCACTGAGCTAAATCCTCGGCCCCAATCAAATTTATTTTTGGGATTTTTTTTGAGGGAATTTCTTGCACAGTGGATTCAGATTTATAGTGACCGTGCTAACTAACTATGGTTTATTATTTTTTTTCCACCTTTGGTTTCCTTAGAATACAGCACTAAAAGCTGGGGATGTAGCTAAGTGGTAGAGCACTTACCTAGAAAAGACAGTGTGGAGATGAACAGAGAACTGTGTTAAAAAGCTGTTTGCTGGGCCAGGGTTTTAGCTCAGTGGTTCCGCCGCCTGCCTCACAAGCGCAAGGTCCTGAGTTCCATCCCCAGTACCAAAAAAAAAAGGTATTTGCAATAACAATTTTCTGTTTATTTGATAACTTTGATTATTTTGATTACCAAGTAATTTTGTGTTCATGATTAGGGTATCCTTTTTTCTTGACTGTGTGAAGCCCTCAATGCAATCTTCACTGCTGCAAACGAGTTAAATATTTACATGGTTTAAAATTTAATAGTACAGTACTGTGTATGGAAAGAATATTTAAGTCTTGTTTTTATTTGTAAGTACTCTATCCTTATTATCACCTTTATTTCCCCCATTAGAAAAATGTTAGTGTACTGTATATACCTGTGATCTTTGGTCTTTCTTTTCTTTTTTGGTGTACTGGTGGTTGAACCCATGGGAACTCTACCACTGAGCTCCATCTGGTGCCCCCTTCTTACCAGGCTAGGCAAGTGTTGTACTGCCTGCAGGGCCCCCCCCCCATTTTTGTTTGCTTTTTGAGACAAGGTCTCACTATGTAGTTCAGGTTGGCCCTGAATTCACTATAGAGCGCAGGCTGGCCCTGAACAGCAGTCCTCCTGCCTCAGCCTCCTGAGTGCTGGGATTACAGGCATGCACCACCACACCCAGCCAGCCCTTGTTGTATGGAGATCGGGGGGTGCCCATAAGTTGCCCCTGCTGCCCTGGAACTTGTGATCCTCTTGCCTCAAGCTTCCCAAGCTGAGATTATAGGCTCCTCCACCCAGCTAATTTTAATAACATTTGTAAAAAAGACATAGCAAAATTTACCATCCAAACTTTAAAAATTAAAAAAAAATCAATACATGTTTATAGTACATAATGATTACATTCTTTGTGGGGAATTAGAACATGTACACAACACATATTTTTTCATTCCCTACCCCTCTCATCCTTTCATCTCTTGGTCCCCTTCCCTTTTGCAAAAGATCTATCTCCCCATTTCCTAATACCTGTCTTTTGCTCTTTAATTTATTTATATGTAGGGTTTCTCATATAAGAGAAGCCATGCGATATCTAAAGCTTGTGTGTCTGGTTTATGTCACTTAACATTATGGTCTCAAGGTGTATTTTTTTTTTTTTGGTACCGGGGATCGAACTTGGGGCCTTGAGCTTTCGAGGCAGGCACCGGAACTACTGAGCTAAATCCCTGGCCCTCGTTTATCCTTTTTTATACCAGAGTAGTACTCCATTGTGTTCTTTACCCATTCATCTGTTGATGGATATAGAGGCTGCATCCAGGATTTAGCTATTGTGTTACAAACATGGATATGCATGTATCATTTTAATATGATGTGTTTAACTTTTTTGGGAAGATAATGTAGAAGGAGAAAGCTAGGTCCATTGGAATTTCTATTTTTAGTTTTCTGAGGAATCTCCATACTGATTTTCATAATGGTTGTACTAGTTTTAGGCTTGTTTTCTCTAGATCTGTGAGGAATGCTGTTGGTAGATTGATTGGGATTGCATTAAATTTGTTTATCAGTTTTGGAAGTATGGCCATTTTGACATTATTGATTCTGCCAATCTAGGAACAGGAGATTGCCTGCCTGCCTGCCTGCCTGCCTTCCTGCCCGCCTGCCTGCCCACCTGCCTGCCCGCCTGCCCGCCCGCCTGCCCGCCTGCCCGCCTGCCCGCCTGCCCGCCTCCCTGCCTCCCTGCCTGCCTCCCTGCCTCCCTCCCTGCCTCCCTCCCTGCCTCCCTCCCTGCCTCCCTCCCTGCCTCCTTGCCTCCCTCCCTCTCTCTCTCTCTCTCTCTCTCCCTCCCTCCCTCCCTCCCTCTTCCTCCCTCCCTCCCTTTCTTTATTCCTTTTTCTTTCTTTCTTGTTTTTTTTGCACAGGGCCTTGCTATGTAGTTCACGGTGGCACTACATAGCCTATGCTGGCCTCGAACTGGTGATGATCCTTCTGCCTCAGCCTCCCAAGTTCTAGGATTACAGGTGTGCGCCATCATGCTCGACCTTTCATTTTTCTTGAGTTATATATAATTTTCATTACGGAGTTTTTTCAACTCCTTTGTTAGGTTAATGCCTAAATATGAAAAAAAAATTTTGAGAAAGGTCTTGCTTTATAGTTCAGGCTGGCCTTGAACTCACTATGGCCTCAAACTCAGTGATCCTGCCTCAGCCTCTCGAGGGCTAGGATCACAGGCCTAGGCCACCATGCCCGGCCCTTTGATTTTTCTTCATGCTATTGTGAATGGTATTGTTTGCCTTATTTCTTTCTCAGTTCTTTTTTTTTTTTTTTTTTGGTACCAGGGATTGAACTCAGGTCCTTGTGCTTGCGCAGGAGGCGGTGAAACCACTGAGTTAAATCCCCGGCCCTCTCAGTTCTTTATTAGTGTGCAGGAACACTATTGATTTTTTTATGTTGATTTTTTTTCTTTTAAATACCTACTAGTATATGTTTGCAGGACATGTGCTGCATGATTACTTTTATTGTGGGGAGTTGGTAAATGTATATAACACTTCTCCCTGCCCTTCCTCCTCCATTTTTTGTTCCCCTTCTCATTTAAAAAGATCTCCCTACTTCCTATTATCTTTTATTTTACATTTTAAGTTTCTCATATAAGACAAACCATGTGACATTTAAGCTTGTGTGTCTGATTTCACTTAATACTGTGCGTTCAAGGTGAATCCACGTAGGCATGAATGACTCAAGTTTATCCTTTATGGCAGAGTACTACTTTGTTGTGTGTATAAATACATTTTCTTTATCCATTCATCTGTTGATGTGCATATAGACCATTTCCAAGACTTAGCTATTATATATATATATATTTTTTTGATACTGGGGATTGAACTCGGGACCTTGTGCTTGTGAGGCACAAGGTGGAACCACTGAGCTAAATCCCCATCCCTTAGCTATTATAAATTGTGCTACTACGAACATGGATATGCATGTATCACTGTAATATGTTTTTAACTCTTTTGGAAAGAATAGCTAGTGTTTTTTGAGGAATCTCCATATTGATTTCCATGGTGGTTGTACTAGTTTACATTTCCTCCAACAGTGTAGAAGGGTTACTTTTCTCCATAGCCTCTCCAGAATTTGTTATTATTTGATTTCTGGATGATAGCCATTCTTTCTGGAGTAAGTTGGAAGCTTAGTGTTGTTTTAATTTTTATTTGTCTAATGGCTAGGGATGTTGAATAGTTTTTCATGTATTTTTTGACCATTTGTACGTCTATGAAGTGTCTGTTCATTTTAGTTGTCCAGTTTTGATTGGGTTGTGTATTTTTTATCCTGCTACCTTATTGAATTTGATTAATTCAAAGAGGCTTTTGGTGGAATTTTTTGGGTCTTTTTTTGAGACAAGGTCTTGGTGTGTAGTCAGGCTGCCCTTGAATTCACTCTAGCCCAGGCTGGTCTTGAACTCCCAGCAATCCTCCTGCCCCGCCCCCCCATGTGTGCCCCAGTGCTAGGATTACAGGTGTGCACCACTGTGCCTAGCTGTCAAGGGCTTTTTCTGACATCTATTGAGATGAACATGATTTTTGTCTTGCTTCCTTTTATGTGATGTATTACATTGATTTGTTTATGTTGAACAATTCTTGTATCCTTGGGATGAAACCTACTTAGTCATGCTGTATTTTCTTTTTCTTTTTCTTTTTTTTTTTTGGTACCAGGGATCTGTATTTTCTTTTTAATAATTCGTTGAGTCTGTTTGCCAGTATCTTGTTGAAGATCTTTGCGTCTGTGTTCATTAAAGAGACTGACCTGTAGTTTTCTTTTTCAGTTGAGTCCTTGTCTGGTTTTGGAGTCAAGGTACTGGCAGCTTCCCAGAATGAGTTTGGCAGTACTTATTCCCTTTCAGTTTCATTAAAGAGTTTGAGGAGTATTGGCATTAGATTTTCCCTGAAGTACTTGTAGAATTAAGTGGTGAACTCATCAGGTCCTGGGCTTTTCTTGGTGCTAGTTTTCTTTTTTTTAATCGCTGCCTCAATTTCATTACCTGTTACTGGATTATTTAGGGGCTTTGTATCTTTTTGGTTCAGTCTTTGTAATTGATATGTGTATAGGGATCTATCAATTTCTTCTGAGTCTTCAAATTTATTGGAGCACAGGTTTTTAAAGTAGTTACTAATCTAGATTTCAGTTGGTAGCCATTGTGATTTCATCTTGTTCATTTCTAATTGCATTGACATGGGTCTTTTCTTTCCTTTTTTGATAAGATTAGCTAAAGGTTTGTCTATTTTGTTTATTCTTTTGAAGAACCAGCTCTTTGATTCATTGTTTTGTTTGTTTGTTTTTGTTTTTTGAGACAAGGCTGGCCTTGAACTCACTGTGTAGCTCAGGCTGGCCTGGAACTCATGGCAATCCTCCTGCCCAGGCTTCTGAGTGCTGTGATTACAGGAGTGTGCCATGATGCCTGGCAACTCTGATGTTTCTTTGTTGTTTTTTTGTCTAGTTGATCTATTTATGACGGTGGGGTATTGAGGTCCCCACTGTAATTATGTTGATGTTTAGCTGATCTTTTATGTCTAGTGGTGTTTGTTTTATGAAGTTGGGCACACCAGTTTTTGGTGCATATGTTAATAATCGTTACCTCTTCCTGTTGGATTGTTCCCTTAATTAATATGTTGTATTGACTTTCTTTACCTCTTTTGATCAGTTTTGGTGTGAAGTACACTTTGTCTGAAATTAGGATAGCTAATACTGCTTTTTTTTCTTGCTCCCATTACATGGAATATTATTTTCTATCTTTTTTTTCTTTCTTTTTTTTTTTGGTGCCGGGGATCGAACTCCGGGTCCTTATGCTTTTGAGGCAAGCAGGGGAACCACTGAGCTAAATCCCCGGCTATATATTTTTTTTTTCCTTTTTCGGTACTGGGGATCACACAGCACACACTACATCCCTGGCCCTATCCTTGTATGCAGCATGCCGTTAAGTTTTTGTTTCTTGATCCATTCTGCCCACCTGTGTCTTTTAATTTTTATTTTATTTTTATTTTTATTTTATTTTTGGTACTGGGGATTGAACTCGGGACCTTGTGCTTAAGAGGTAGGTGACGGAACCACTGAGCTAAATTCCCCAGCTTCCATCTGTGTCTTTTTCTGAGCAGCCTTTTGGAAAAAAGTGTGACAATTACAGCTTCCAGTCATATGTTACTTTCCTAACTTGTAATGATTAAAAATCCCCACATCGGGCCCAGGATGTAGCTCAGCAGTGCTGTGTCTGCCTTGCAAGGGCAAGGTCCTAAGTTTGATCCCTGGTACTGAGAAAAAAAAAAAAATCCCCTCATCAGGAGAGAATTAAATATCACTAGATCAGCCAGGGATGTAGCTCAGTGGCACTCACCTGCCTCGAAAACGCAAGGTCCTAAGTTTGATCTCCAGTACCAAAAAACATATCACTAGATCGAAAGTCTAGCAAATTCGAGTTCTTTCTCCCACTTTTGCATGTCCACTTGCAACCATCACAGTTCTGCAGTTTCCAGGCCCTCAGAAATCAACACTAGGAAAGTTCTCTAAAAGACTCGATTGACAGTGTTTCAGAGTCTCTGAATGGTCACAAATCCACTTCCTCCAGAGTGAGCATCTCATCCAGCCACCTGAGGAAAGGAAGGGCTGTTGCCAGGGAGAAGGGCGGACTGCTTGGAGACCCGTGGAATTTCTCAGTGAAGTCTTTGATGTGACTTGTCCTATGAGAAATGTTAAGTTTCTGGACGATCCTTTTCCCATTTTCTAGCTGTATCTGTATATTAGTGATGGGCTCCAAGTTATTCAGTGAAACAGGGGACAAATTATTTTTATTTTCAACTTCAACAGTCTTTTTTTTTTCTTGTAGTACTTCCCAGTCTGTGCCCCTGCCCTGAGAAGGGTTGGAATGCAGGCTTCATGGACATACATACTTCATTTTTCTTATCTTCAACTTTAACATCCACTTCCTCCTTATCAAAAAGTCCCTGTAATTCTGCTTTTAATTTTTTTTTTTTTTTTGGTATCAGGGATTGAACTCTGGGCCTTGCGCTTTTGAGGTAGGTGCTGGAACCACTGAGCTAAATCCCTGGCCCCAAGTCCCTGTAATTCTGAAGGCAATTACCCCTTCTTGATGGCGTACAGAAACTGCTGACTTGCACCATCAGAATAACTTCTAAAATCATCGTTGACTGTGAATCCATTTTTCCATAATTTTATACTTATATCTACCTGTTTCTTCTGTTCAGTGGAGGATAAGCATTTGGCTCAAAAAAGCTGTCAACAGAATACAGTTCCTTTGTCGATTATCACTAAGCGGGTGATTGTCAGGTCCTGTTTCACAAGCCCATTCTTCTTTTATACTTTCAAGATATATCTACTTCTTTTCGTTCTTTTGGTGTTACCTGGGTTGCGGCCTCGAGGCCTGGCCCTCTAGTCCCTCGGGGCTGTCGCCACCTCTTGGCAGAAAGCCACGCTTGGCGGGAATCGCTCCGAATGGCGGGCACGCCATCCCCAGACCAGCTCAGGCTACTTGGTTGTGGTCTTGGTCGTGTGCCGGGGTCATGCGCGCCTCCGGAGGGCACGGGTGTGGGGGGCGGGGTCAGGCCAGGCCTCCATATGTGTCTTTTTGATTGGGGTTTTGAGTCTAGTCACATTGAGAGTTACTACTGAAAGATACTGAGATACTTCTGTCATCACATTATTTTCCTGTTGCTGATTCCTGTCCCCCTTTCTGCTTAACTGCTCACCTTGCTTGACATACTCTTTTTTTTTTTTTTGGTATCAGGGATCGAACTTGGGACTTTGCGCTTGTTAGGCAGGAGTTGGAACCACTGAGCTAAATCCTCGGCCCAATATTCTTTTTTTTTGAGACAGGGTCTCACGATGTAGTTCAGACTGGCCTTGAAGCTTGACATATTCTTTACAGTGGACTTTTTGAGATAGTTTTCTTCATTGTTTCTTTCCTTCTTTTTTTTTTTTTTTTTTTTTTTTTGGTACCAGGGATCAAACTCGGGTCTTTGTGCTTGTGAGGCAAGCAGTAGAACCATTAAGCCAAATCCCTGGCCCCCTTCATTGTTACTTTATGGAATATCCTTGAGAATATTTGGAGTGCTGGTTTGGTGGTCATGAATTTTCTTAAGGTGCTCTTTGTCGTGGAAGGACTTCCAGTCTTTATTTTATTTTATTTTATTTTATTTTATTTTATTTTATTTTTTGCACTTGCAAAGGAGGCACAGCACCACTGAGCTAAATCCCCGGCAGGACTTTCAGTCTTGAAAGGTAGTTTTGCAGGATATATCAGGCTAGGTCAGGAGTTTTTTCTTTTCTTTTTTGTACCGGGGTTTGAACTCAGGACCTTGCGCTTTTGAGGCAGGTACTGGAACCACTGAGCTAAATCACCCAGCCCTCAGGAGTTTTCTTTTGGGGCTTGAAACACTTAATTCCAAGCTTTCCTGGTCTTTAAGGTATATATTGAGAAGTGTGCTGTAATTTTGGGGGGGGAGGGGTACAAGGATTGAATTTAGGACCTTGCGCTTGAGAGGCAGGCGCCGGAACCACTGAGGTAAATCCCCTGCCCTCATTCATGTTTTTTATCAGTTTATTTAGCTCATCTAGCTTATTAGTGTCTTGTGTAAGCTCATTAATCATTTCATTTATTAAGTCCATTATTTGTTTGGTTTTATCTTTTTTTTTTTTTGGTACTGGGGATTGAACTCTGGACCTTCCGCTTGTGAGGCAGGCGTTGGAACCACTGAGCTAAATCCCCGGCCCTGGTTATATCATTTTTGAGCTCACCAAGCACCTTACTGATTTTTTTGTGGTCTATTCTTTTATCATTTTGTGTAATTCAGCGGTTTGGCTTTTGATTTTCTACCCTTTGATCCCCCATGGATCACCTTTTTGGGAGTTGGGGGTTTTTGAAGGTGTTTTATTACCTAGTTTTTTTGCGTTCCTATTTGTGGGTGTGGGTATGTGGGCGCGCTCATTACTGAGGATCATGAGTTGATTATAATGGAAAAACTGATGCTAATATGGAGATTGCTTTAGCTTCTGCTTTCTATTGCTGCACTCCCCCCCCCAATTAACTTTATTGATACATTTTAGGTATACAATACAGTTACATTTATCATTGGGATCTTGTACCTTTACATGAGTATCTTGGTTCTTATTTTTATTCCCCATCCCTTGCCCTCCCTTCACCCCCTCCACCCTTTCCTATTTGCAAAGACCTTGTTTCGATTTTTTTCCGCTGCTCGTATGTTTTCCTTTCCCCTTTTCTCCCTTCCTCTGCCCTTCCCAATTCCCCTGCTCTTTTAGACCTTTTCTTCCTGTTACACAATATCAGTTATACATTTTTTAAATTACAGTATTAAGATCTACGAGACACTACCACAGATTTTACAGAATTTAAAAGGATATAGAAAGCATATTACAGAAATCTTTTTTGAAATAAATTTGACAACTTCTAAGAAGTAACTTAGAAGACAAATTAAGGAAACTAACTCTGGAGGAAATATAAAATTTGAATAGCACCTATTAAAGAAAGTATATTCCTAGATTGAAAACCTACCTATATGACAACAGCAGGCTCATAAACATTTTAACTGATAAATTATATCAATTAAAGCAGAAAAAAGAAGGAACACTTCTCCCCTCATTTTAGGAACCGAACATTGTGCTAATCCAAAAATTGAGTAAAGATAATAGAAGAAAAAAGTATGAACATAGAAATTTGTTTAACAAAACAAACTCTTAGAAGTCAGATCTGGCAGTATGTAGAAAGTGGTTTTGTTATAGGGATGGCAGTGTTGGTTCAGCATTGGAAGATCCACCCCCAAAAGTCATCATTTTAACAGAGGAAAGGAAAAAGCCATATGATCCTGTGAGTAGTTGGAGAAAAAGTATTGGACTAAATTCTACAGCTGTTCATGGTAAAAGCTATCAGACTAGAAGTAGAACAGAAACTTCTCAACAAATTTAAAGACATGTACTCCGTACTTCCAGCAAGAACGCCTTGTATGAATGGAGAAGATACAATGCTTTCTCCTTAAGGTGGGGAACAAGGGCAGATATGCTTACTCTTTATCTGTCCATTAAACTTTGAAACCTAGTCCCCACCAAACTAGTCTGGCAATAAAATGACACAACTAGGATAGGATTGGCAAGGTAGAAGCAAAATCTTTATATGTAGATGAAATGATCATCTACAGAGAAAATACTAAGAAATCTCTAGGAGCCCCTAGAACTTGTACTTGAATTTAGCAGGATTAGAAAACACAAGGTATATATAAAAATTCAGGTCTGTGTATACTTGCTATAAATGAAGAACTGGATATTGAAATTTAAAAATTATGTAGGAGTACAAAGGACCCAGAAAAGCCAAAAACAAAAACAGTGTTGGAAGACGTTTAGCACACAACTTTAAGACTTCTTCTAAAGCTACAATAATCAAGGCAGTGTTGGTGTAAGGAAAGACATAGATCATTTGAATAAAATAGAGAATCTAGAAATAGAGCCACACATATAGGGTCCACTGAGTTTTGAAAGGTTATTTAACATCAGCATTTTATAGAATATAAACTCGATTCAAGAGCCAAGGAAGAGATAGTATCTTCAGCAAACAGCACTAGGACACCTGGTATCCATATATAAAAAATTAACCTCAAACCTTTTTTTGCCATACATGAAAATAACTTGAAGGGATCTATGAACCTAAATAAGAAAGCTGAAAAGTATAAAACTTTAAGAAGAAATTATAAGGGAAAATACTTACGAATTCAGGGTAGGCAAGAACTACCTAGGATACAAAAAACATGATGTATAAAAGAAAAAAATTGATAAATGAGATTCCATCAAAATTTAGAACTTTAAATGACATCATTAAAATGAAAAGTAGTCCTTAAACAGACCATATTTACAATGCATATAAACTATGAACAGAATATATAAAGAATTCTTAGAGCTCATTAATAAACCTAATTAAAATGTAGACATAAGAAGATGATAAATAGCCAGTATAGCACAAGGAATGGTGTGCAACTCTAGAATCAGAAAAATACTAATCAGCACAATAGTAAGATTGAATTATGCACTCATTAGGGAGATAAAGTCAAAAGTTTAAAAAGCCTTGTCATGACTTTTTGTTGGATTCTCCCCCTTTGCGTTTAATTTGTCACACCTAATGGATTCACTCTGCTGGGTTTCCTGGGGTTGTGGTCCTCATTGTCTTTTCCTAGGGTATTGTCTAAAATTTTGTGGAGTGCCAGTTTGGTATTCATGAAGTTCCTGAAGTGCTCTTTGTCATGAAAGTATCTTATTTCTCCATCCATTTTGAAAGATAGTTTTTCAGGGTACATCAATCTGGGTTGGAGGCTGTTTTCCTTTAGGGCTTGAAATACGTCACTTCAAGCTCTTCTTGCCTTGAGGGTTTGCATTGAGAAGTCTGCTGTGATTCTCATGGGCTTTCCTTTGTATGTGATTTGTTTCTCTTACTGCTTGTAGAATTTTATTCTTCTGTTGGATTTCTGGAATCCTAACTATTATATGCCTATGTGTAGATTTGTTTTGATTAAGGCTAGCTGGAGTCCTATATGCCTCATTTATGTGTATGTCAAGTTCTTTCCCCCTCCTTGGGAAGTTTTCTGCCATCACTTCTGTGAAGAGTTTTTTTATGTCATCTGCACTCTCTCCTCTTTCTTCATTGACTCCAGTCAGTCTTATGTTATTCTTCTTTGCATCATCTAGCAGCTGCTGGATTGATTTCTCATGTTCCCTCACAATTTTGAAGCCATTTTTCTTTTCCTGGTCACTAATTGCAATCTTATCTTCTATATGTGAAATTCTATCCTCACATTGGTTCATTCTGCTGCGCAGAGTTTCGATGGAGTTTTTAATCTCTTGGAAATCTGTTTGTATCTGTTTTATGGATTCCATTTGTTTCCTATGTTGGGATTCCATCATATTCCTCAGATCCTCAATTTTTTTATCTGTGTCCTCTCTAGATTTATTAATCATGTCTTGCACCATGAGCAAAATCTTTGCTGTTATGAGTAATTATTTCTGATTTCATTTTTCCCAGATCCTCTTTTGTTGCCAGTTCAGAGAGTCCACGTGGTTCAGTATCAAAGAGTTCCATCTCGTTTCCCTTTGGGGTTGCTGTAGGTGATCCAGAAGTCTGTTTTTGAGGCTTGTTTATGTGTCTTCTCGTTTCCACAGTGTGGGGGGGTGCTTCTGGCACCCACGCGGTCACCTCTGCCCTAGGAGCTTGGGATGGCAGTGGGGGAGCTTCCTTCCGGGTCCTGGGACCGGCTGAGCTTCACTGCCCTAGGAGCCTGGGGTGGCGGTGGTGGAGCTCCCTAGGGGTGCGCTCTTGAGTGTGGCCTTTGCGTCTGTCTCACGAATCGACCACTGTGTTAAATTCAGGAAGTGAGGGTGCATTGTAATTGGCCCAGTAACTTGTTCTCCAGAAATGAACCGCAGTGTTTTTGATGACACAAAAACAAACCAGTTATTGACATGTAGTAAAAACCAGTTAATAGTAACAACTTTGCCACCTTGGTAATAGCGATGAAGTCAGCAACAATAATAGATTCAAAACCAAACTAGATACTGACATACAAACCACTACAAGCTACCACTGTACCACTCTTAATAATAGAAAAGAGATCCTTAATTACATTATAGACACAAAGACAAACCAAATATTGGCATTCAGTAAATATCTGGTAAATGCTGCAACTGTATTACCTACCATTAACAATAGGATTCAACAATAATAGCATCAAGTTGAGTATCTAAAGGTCAATAAAGATTACTAATAATACTAGTAAAGATGGAGGAAAGGGTGGGGAAGGGGAAAGTGGAAGAACTAAAACTTGAAAAATAAAGGAAAGATGAGAGGAGAGCTAGGATCCTAAAAGAAAATTAATGTAATTAGATAAAAGCAATAGAAAAGAACAAACAAAAGAAGAATGAAAAAACAGCAAAATAAAAGATGCCCTCCAACCTCAAAAAACAAAGGAAAAATAGAAATGACTCTCAAAAAATTCCTCTGAGATTTTGAATAAGTGGTTTCTGTCCAGGTCTACTGTATTGGAATCTACCAGATACAGGGGAGGGATAATGAATCACTACTGAGAACTATTTTGTGGTTTTGTGTATGAATGCTGAATCCTGCTCTGCCTTTCTTGCTGGACGTCTTTAGTTAATAGAGTCCATCCTTTGGCCCCTACCAGTTTCTGTGTCCCTCCATGTGCCCCAAGTCACTGCTTTGCTTACCTGTGGCCCGTGGGTTTATGAGGTGTTCCCTTGCCACTGCTCCGGAGGCCCCTTTGTCTGTACATCCCAAGCTTTGGCAACCATGCATCCAGGCATATCCCTGATCACACTGGCAGATAAGTAGGGAAAGCAAACAGGCCACTTACCTCTGTATTGGGTGTAAGCAGTGGATTAGGGAATGAGAGGTCAAGCAGTACTCTAGACTTAATGCCAACACTTTTTCTCTCTGAAAGCCACACAAGTCCAGCCTGGCTTCTCAGCTCAGTGGACAGGACCCCCATATCTGTCCTGGCTGATCTCAGAACTTCTTAGGGGACTTATTTCTAGCCCATGCCCTCTCTGGGACTGTCACTTGTGGTTATTTCCCACCTTGTCACACTAGTAGAGTGACCCCCAAAACCCTGAAGTGTAGTTGTTCTGTGGTTCAGTTTTAAACAATGAACCCTTTCCCAGAATGGCTCCTGATTAGAACTTCTCTAATATGGCAAGTGCTGGCCCTAGATTTATTTCTTCCATGCATAAAAGAGTCACTGTTAGAGTAAAACCCTGCACTGTTTTTGCAGTGTATAATAACTGTGAAATTTTTCTTGGGGCTAGTACTGCTGGCCTGGTGTTTCTCCCTGGAGCTGCCAGCCCTTTCCCAGGTTACCTTGTGCTTGGTGGAGACAGGTTCCTTCTCCTTGAGAGCTGGGTCTGCAGTCTGGACTGCTTTGTTCTTTACTCTGTCATGCTTCATTTCTCCAGCTTCTTTGTAGTTTCTAGTTTTCCCCTCAGTTTTCCTTTCTCCTGATTCTCAGAGATCTGCTTTTTTTCTTCACCAAGCGACCAAGTTGTTGTTTTCCTGGTGCCCCCCCCCCCCCAATGTAGAGCCTTGTGCTTGCAAGGTAGGCACTGTGCCACTGAGCTAAATCCCCAGCTTTCCCAGTGTTTTGATTCCAGGTCATGGAGAGGCTGTGGTGTGGTGATTGTTGTTGTTGTTTTTTCCCCTGGTACCAGGGATCGAACTCAGGATCTTGCGCTTGCTAGGCAGGTGCTGGCGCCACTGAGCTAAATCCCCAGCCTTAGAGAGGATGTATTTTGCGGCCAGTCTTTACTCTGCCATTCATTTTTGTTGTTTTGTGCTGGGACTACGGCTTTTGACATGCTCGGCAAGTGCTGTAATGCTGAGCTGTGCATCTCCAACCCATTTATTTGTTTGTTGTTGCATTGTGTCAGGGTCTTGCTAGCTTGCCAGGCTGGCTTCCAACTTTTAGTCTTCCTGTAGGACTTCCTGAATACTTTGAAATTTTTCCTTTCTTTTGTAATTCTTAGTATATTTCCCAGGCTGGACTTGAACTTCTTGGGCTCAAGTAAAGCTCCCCAATACTTGGGACCATAGGTGTGTGCCACTGCACCTGACTGATGTACCTGTATGCATGACTTCTGTTTTTTTGCTCTAATAATCTAAGAAATCATTCCCTATCAGTGAGCTCCAGTCCCTTTAAAAAAATTAGAGCAGCTTTAGCTTTGAGAAACTCCATTGTGCCATAGTGTGTTCTCTCAGCTCTTGTTATGAGGAAACTTGAAGGTGAAAGGAAGAGCTACTAATTATGCCAAGATTAAATAAACTGGAGGTCTTGGAACTGGGGTGTATGTAGTTCAGTGATAGAGTGAATACTTACTGTGCATGAGGCCTTAGGTCCAGTGCCTGCCACCAAGAAGAAAAAAGAAACTCGAGTTCTCATTTATACAGTCACTCAACTATTATTAGACATTTTCCCTCTGTTCTGTGCAACAACTGAAATTTACCCTTAGGGGTTAGGGTGAGGCCCTGGGGTCTACCCACCCCATCATGTGCTTTGGCATGGGTGCGAGAGTGTGCACACACATGGTGAAACATCTATAACAGCTTCTGATCATTGTTCTCTTGCTGAGGTTTATTTCCTCAGTTTAAGAATACAGTTGCAAGACTGAAAAAGTCCTTCAGTAAAGCTAATAGTTTCTCTCAGTATTGTAGATGTTTAAAGTCTCTGATTTGCTTGTCAGCTTCTAACTATTGTTTAGGGTGAATCTTGCTTTGGTAACTACAGCTATTTTTGTTATTTTTAGTAATAAATCCCTCCAGTCATTTTTAGTTTTTCTTTTGTAATCCATTAATAATAATGTATCATTATAGGTCTTATTCACTTTCAAAAGTCAGATATTGAAGGTTATATAGTAAAGTTTATTGAGGCAATACTCTATAGTAACAATTTTTCAAAAAGTATGACATTTCTGTCTAAAAGCTTTAACAAAAATTCAGTTTCATACATAGCAGTAGAGTCAAACTCATTTTGCATCTGCCTAAGTACAGTTTACAGAAATAAGCCTTATGATGCCTGAAGTCCTATAGTTCTGCTTTTTTGAGACACAGTCTCACTGTGTAGCCCAGGTTTGCCTTGAACCTGCCATTGTCCTGTTTTATTCTCCTGAGTGCTGAGGTTACAGGTATATTCCATCATGCCTGGCTCTCACTTTCTTAATTATGCAGTTTAAGTGAGATTATTTCTAATTTTGATAATGTGAATATTATCTAATTTTTCTTTTGGTGATTGTACTTTTGGTATCATATCTAAGGTAGCTTTGCCCAACCCAAGGTGTGAATGTATTTCCTATATTTAATGTAATTAGTGGTTGGTTATGCAGTTGATTTTCTCAATCAAGAATGTGGGTTGTAGGGCTGGGGATTTAGCTCAGTGGTTCCACCACCTGCCTTGCAAGCACAAGGTCCCAAGTTCTATCCCTGGTACCAAAAAAAAAAAAAAGAATGTGGATTGTTGTTTATGGGCATAAATATGAATGTGTGTGTATTTTTTGTTTTGTTTTGGGGATCAAATCCCAGGATCTTGTGTATGCTTAGTATGAATGTCAATTTGACCTTTTGGTTACAAGGATTTGTTGAGTTTGATTTTGTTTGTTTGTTTTGGTACCGGGGATCGAACTGGAGTCCTCGTGCTTGCGAGGGCAGGCAGTGAAACCACTGAGCTAAATCCCCAGCCCTGTTTGTTTGTTTTTGAGACAAGGTCTTGCTGTGTAGTTTAGGGTGGTCTTGATCTCACTATTTAGCCCAGGCTGGCCTTGAGCTCACAGTGATCCTCTTGCCCAAGCCTCCTGTGTGCTGGGACTATAGGCATGTGTTACAACATCCAGCTCAGGGCCTGGGATTTAGCTCAGTGGTTCTGCCGCCTGCCTTGCAAGCACAAGGACTCCAGTTCGATCCCCAGTACCAAAAAAAATACAAAATCCAGCTCAGTGAGTTTGACTTCAGGGTTGCAAAGTATAAGCTTTAGTTTTGGCTCTAATGTCAGTTTTCAATAATTACACTGAACCTTAACTACTCTGTAAAGAAGTTCAAGTAAAATGACAGACTTACTTACTTTCTCTTAGCATGTTAAGCATTTTGATGTAGTAAAATGACTAATTTTTTTCCCCCAGTACTGGGGATCAAACTCAGAACCTTGTGCTTGCCAGGCAGGAACGGTACCACTGAGCTACATCCCCGGCTTGATGTAGTAAAATGTTGTGCAGCCTGTTAGATTGTTATGTGATGTGTATTCTTTATTTTTTGGTACGGGGGATCGAACTTGGGACCTTGCGCTTACACGGCAGGCTCTAGAACCACTGAGCTAAATCCCCGGCTCTGTGACGTGTATTCTGAGGGGCAGTTAGAGTCCCATTTGGTGTAGATCCACATTTCAGATTTCAGTAAAAAATTCCTTTTAAATATTACTACTTTATTGACATTTGTATGTAATTCAAATCCATGCAAAGAATAGAAACATGGTGAGTTCTGCAACTAAACCAACTATCTGGTCTGTTTAAAAGGAATTTTACCAATGGAGGACTACAGATTGTTTGAGCCTCAGCAAATCCATTTTACCACAAAGCATAGAAGCTCAGTGTTAGAGACTGGAAGTCCACGAGAGAAGGGCTGTATCTAGTAAAGGCCTTGTGTTCATAACGTAGTGGAAAAGTGGAAAGACATGCAGACAGGTACAGAAGAGGCAGATTTTAATGAAAAATGAATAAAGATTTTTAAAAAGAAAATGTTACCCATCTTCTATCACCATTATCATAAATAATCTATCTGCAAATCCAGGAAGAAGATAGGCAATGTTTTTGCTAATGTCTTTTAGCGAATTTTTGTAGGAGTCTTTATAAACTGAAAGTCTGTGGTTGTTAAATAATGAAGCCCCCAGCCCCTTGAGAATCACCATTGTACTTTTTGTCTCTAGGAATCTGACTATTCTGGGAACCTCAGGAGAAATCATACTATATTTGTCCTTTTGTGGCTGGCCTCTTCACTGAGCTTAATGTCTTCACAGTTCATTATCCATGTTGTATAGCATGTTTCAAAAATTTCCTTTTTAAGGTTGTGTAATACTCCATTGTGAAGCTAGATGTATTAGTGTTGCACACCTATAATCCCAGCACTCTGGGAGTCTGTGCAGGATTCCAAGTTCGAGCCCAGCCTGCTAAGTTAGCAATTTAGCAAGATCCTGTTTCAAAATAAAAATCAAAAAAGGGCTGAAGATTTACCTCATTCAGATGGCTTTGTGTTCATTTCTTAGTACTACAGGAAAAAAAAGCAAGCTAACAGAAAACCCTTCATTGTATGTTGTGTACACTA
Organism: Heterocephalus glaber; assembly: GCF_053883595.1. NCBI lineage: Eukaryota > Metazoa > Chordata > Mammalia > Rodentia > Bathyergidae > Heterocephalus > Heterocephalus glaber. Next base: position 29,559,390 of record NW_028258143.1, on the reverse strand, counting down.
CATTTTCTTTGTCCATTCATATGTTTGGTGGATATTAGAATTGTTTTCATCTTTTAGTTACTTTAAAAAATGCTCTATGAACATGACTGTACAAAAAACTTGTTTCCCTGCTTTCAGTTTTTTGTGTATAGACTCAGAGTCTTTCAGCATTTTACGCATACTTTATAGCCCCTTTCCCAAAGACATAGTGGTGGGGGAGCTTGAAAGATAAATTGAGTCAGTAATTAATAACTTTCCAAAACAGAAAAGCAGCGCTAGATCCAGAAAGGCTTACTGGTGAATTTTACTAAACTTTTTTTTTGGTACCAGGGATCCAACTCGGGTCCTTGTGCTTGCGAGGCAGGCGGCAGAACCACTGAGCTAAATCCCAGCCCTCTACTAAACTTTTTTTGAGAGGAGGGTCTGGTCTCAAACTCAAAAGTGGCTCCCACCTCAAGCGTCCTGAATACCTGGAACTACCTGGCTTTCTGCCATTGAAAGAAGTAATACCACTTCTTTACAATTTCTTCCAGAAAGTAGAAGCAGAGAGAATACTTCTGAAATCATTTTATGAAGCTAGCATTGCCCTAATGCCAAAATAGGACAGACATTACAAGAAAGGAAAACTACAGACCAGTATTTCTCCTGAATATAGATGCAGGAATCCTCCGCAAAATATTAGCAAATCAACTCTTAACAATGTGTTAGAAGAATTATACATAATGACTAAGTGCGATTTATTCCAGCTATACAATATATAGTTCAGTATTCAAAAATCAATTAATGGGACTGAAAGGGTTCTAGCTCAGTGATAGAGTACCTGCTTAGTGTGTTCAAGGTCATAGGTTTGAGTTACTACAGTACTCCCTACCCCCATGCATGAGGTGAGAAGAGTTAATGTAATCTATCACATCAGTAATCTAAAGGAAAATCATTTGATCATATCAGTACATGAAGAAAAAAACACTTGACAAAATCTGATATGTGTACATGATAAAATTGATCAGCAAACTAGATATAAAGGATAATTTCCTTAAATTGGTATAGAACATTCACAAAAAACCTGAGGAGCATTATAGTACATAGAGAGGAACTAGAAGCTCTCTTCCGTATCTATGTTCAGGAACAAAGCAGAGGATGTCCTTTCTTACCACCCTTTTTCACTATTGTCCTGGAAATCCTAGCTAGTGCAATAAGAAAGAAAAGGATAGATATATAGAATGGGAAAGAACTAAATGAGAAGAAAAAACAAGCTCTCTTTGCAAATGACATGATCTTTGTAGAAGATCTGATAACAAAAACAACCCTGAAACTTAAGTGATTATAGCAAGGTTTCAGGATATAAGCAACTCAGTTGCCTTCTTATATACCAGCAATAAACAGTTGGAAGTTTTGGAATTAAAAACACAACATCATCTACATTTGTATTTATATCCACATAGGATATATTTTATTTATTTATTTATTTTTTATTTTTTGCGGTATCGGGGATTGAACTTAGGAATTTGTGCTTGCAAGGCAGGCACGTGCCACTGAGCTAAATCCCTGGCCCCACATAGGATATAAATCTTAACAAAAATATATACAAGATGTGTATGGGGAAGACTGTAAAATTCTTGATGAAAGAAATCAAAGAAGATCTAAGCTGAGTGTGGTGGCACACGTCTGTGATCCTGGCATTTGAGAGGCTGAAGCTAGAGGATTTCTGAGAGTTGGAGGCCAGCTTGGGATACACAGTGAGTTCAAGGCTAGCCTGAACTATAGGAAGATTCATTGTTGTCAAAAGTGATAGGTTTTTCTTTTTTTCTTATTTTTTTGAGACAAGATCTCACTATGTAATTCACGCTGGCTTTGAACTCTCAATGGACCCCAGGCTGGCCTCAAACTCTCTGTGATCCCCCTCCAGCCTCCCGAGTGCTAGGATCACAGACATGTGCCACCACACCTCCATCCTCAGCCTTCGGAGTGCTGGGATTTGATCAAATCTTTAGGGTTGAGGTCCAGGACTCAGTATTTTAACTAACTCTTTAGGGATTCTTACATATATTAGTTTGAGTTGCACTGTAGACAACCCTAGACCCCCACCCCTTGTTTTATCCATTCTAAGCCTGGGAGTCGGCTACAATTAACTGACCAATTCCATTTTTCTTACTAAGAACTTTTCATTTCATGCAAGTTAGACCATAGGACAGGTTTTTACAGAGTGAATTTCTTCTAAGGAATGAAGATGTTAATAGAATTTCTCAGGTATGTGTGGTATGATATTTGGGGGGGGAGGGTACTGTGGATTGCAATCAGGATCTTTGTATTGAGCTACATCCCTATCTTTTTTTTTTTTTTAATTTTAAGTTGTGAGACAGGGTCTTGCTGAGTTGTTTAAGCTGGGTTTGAGTTTGCAATCATTTTGCCTCAGCCTCACAGAATGATAGGATTATAGGTGTGGGCTATGACACCTGGCTTGGGTGTGTGTGGTTTTGTTTTGTTTTATTTTATTTTATTGTTTTTGATTTTGGGGATTGAACCCAAGGCTTGTACATGCTAATAAATAAGCACATGTTCTGCAATAGAGCTATACCCTCAGATACCCCCCTTTTGTTAATAAAAGATTTTTTCCATCTCTTATTTTGTAACTACACATCCTCATTTTGCAGGTATATCTGGATTCAGACCATTGTTCATTCTTTTTTTTGTTCATGTTATTTATTTAAGATTAGCCAACCAGAATCTGGATATTGGACTATCTTTAATAAGTTATATCCAAAGTCAGGCGAGGTGGTACATGCCTGTAATCCCAGCATTTGGAAGAATGAGGCAGGAGGATCGCCTCGAGTTCGAAGTTAGCCTGATCTGCATAGTGAGTTCAAGGCCAGCCTGAATTACATAGCAAGACTTTGTCTCAGAAAATCCATAAAAGGGCCTGGGATTTAGCTCAGTGGTTTCGCCACCTGCTGCGCAAGCACAAGGACCCGAGTTCAATCCCCAGTACCAAAAAAACCAAAACAAAACAAAAATCCTGTTGGTTTTCACCTCTTGGAAGGTGCCAACACCACTGAGCGAAATCCTCAGCCCTCTTAGCATTTTTATAAAGTTGCCTACAAAAGTATCTCATTTGCAAATCAATCCTCTTATGTTCCTCAGTCTTAAGATTAATTGAAACCATCATTTGCTTTCTCTGTCCCAAGTGTCTTAGTATGTGTTACATCTCTTTTTGTTTTGATTTTTGTTTCAGTTTTGAGATGGGGGTCTCACTAAGTAACCCACCTAAGTAATACCCTGGCTCAAAATTAATAGTAATTATAACGGACTGGGGATGTAGGGATGTATCTCTATAAAAAGATAGAAAAAGGGGGAAATACTGGGGAAAAAGTATCAAAACCAGACTCAAAATATTAGACTTGGACCTTATGTATTTAAAAAATAGTATGTTCTCTAGAATGGTATTGGGCTAGATTTTCCATCTCTAAGGACCTATCATGTGGTATACGTGGTGTTTTTCTGTCTCACAGAGCTTCCAACTAAAACCACCCTATGTAGAATCCAAGGAAAACTTAATCCATTGTAGAATTAGCAGTTGAATTTATGTTTTTGTCATTTATAATTAATTCTGTCTTGCCTTGAGATCCCTATTGCTTTAGAAAATTATACATACATTCTCTACTGAAATGAAAAAAATAATTTTTTAAAGCTGCATTCTGGCTTCTGTGAACCAAGTTGAGTGAGAGTGAAATTACACAGTAATTAAAGTAAGTTTTTTTCTCCTTATGCTGAGGATTGAGGTACATCCCCTGGCTGTTTAAAATTTTTTTCCTTTCATAGTTTTGCTGAGTTGTTTAAGCTAACCTCAAATTTGTGGTCCTTCCCTTTCAGCTTCCTGAGAGATAGGATTACAGGTATGTGCTGCCGTTCCCTGCTAAATTGAGATTTTTGTGAACTAAATCTTTAAAAATCTGTGAAACAAATTTTATTTATTTTGAGTGGTAGTAGATACACATAGTAGAAAATTCAAAAGGTATAGGAGTATGCCCTTGGAGGCTGAGGCAGGAGGACTGCAAGTTTGAGCCTAGGCTGGGCAACTTAGTGAGGCCCTGTCTCAAAAAGTAAAGGGCTGGGGGCCGGGGATTTAGCTCAGTGGTTCCACTGCCTGCCTCGCAAGCACAAGGACCCAAGTTCGATCCCCGGTACCAAAACAAAACAAAACAGGGCCAAGGATTTAGCTCAGTGGTTCCAGTGCCTGTCTTGCAAGCGCAAGGTCCCGAGTTTGATCCCCAGTACCCAAAAAACAAAAAAACAAAACAGTAAAGGGCTGGAGATGTAGCTCAGTGCAAAGGGTCTAGGTTCAATCCCCAGTATTGGGGGTGGTGTGGGCACCACTGGCTAAATTCCTTTTCATCCTTCCTCTGAAGTCATCTGATTTCTTTCACTGGAAACATTCCTGCCCATGTTTCTGATATATCCATTTTTTTTGAGGGGTGAGGTGAAAAAATTAGCAATTTAATTTATGGCAGTTTGGAAAATATTTCTGTGTTATTTGCACTTTATAAGGCAGTGATGAGTTCTCAAAATGAGCTCATTTCTTAACATTACTAGTACATTATTAGTACATTATTAGGTCCTTTTATTTCATGAATGCATGCATCTGTGATATAAAACCAATAGTGGATAAGACTGCTGGCATGATTCAAGGCTGTGCTACCGAGCTGTAGTAGGAGCCATTGTACTTTTACTCCTGCTTCACATTAGTATGCAGTTAGAAGAAACTCTTTCACTTAAGGATGTCATTGATTAAATAACTTGTGGTTAAAGACATGTAATTTTATTAAAGTCAGCTCCTGAGTATGTGTGTCCCTAAAATTTATGTATTGTAAATACACAGGCCAGTAATATAGTCATTTATTATTAATATCAAGTGCAGTGTACATAATTGTAGTTTTATAAAACTGGCAACATAGTAGGTTTGCTTACCCTAGCATTACCACAAATAGAAGTAATACTTTGTGCTCATATTACAGTATTTTGACTTTACTAGGTGATACGAATTTTTCAGCACTGTTTAGCCTTGTGATCACCTTCACTTTTTATGGTCCATTGTTGATTGAAATGTGATGATGAACAATCTCATGAATGAAAGTTAGGAATATCACTACAGGTTTTACAGACATTAAAGTGATAATAAGGGAATATTACGAGCAATGATATGCCCTAAAAAGTGATGATTTGGGGGAAATTGATTCTGTTGAGGCACAAACTACCAAAACTAACTCAGGAAGAAACAAGAGGGTGCAAAGCAAGATGGTAGCTGAGTAAAATCCTCCGATCATTGTCCCCTACAGGCACAGCAAGTTTAATTTGCTATTGACTGTTCACACTGCGGTACCCTCACAAGAGCTATGGAAATCAGGAAAATTGAATAAAAGAACTTTTAGTTAAGCTTTCAGGAAAACTTCCAAAACTACAGTTCTGAATAAGGCCAAGGGAGCTGCTACTTCTACCATGATTTACAGATCCAGGAAACTGCTGTTATGGCCATTAGCTCCAGTACAAGCCACTTGGGCCAAGACTAGCTGGCTACCAAATCAGATGGAAATCCTTGTTCTGCAGTCCTCTCGGCTGTTTGTTCAGTCTTTGGTGGACTAGCTCCCCTCCCCTTCCCCCTTTCTTTTTCCTCTTCTCTCTTGCCCTTTACCCCATCTCTTCTTCCCTTTTCTCCTTCCTCCTCTCCTCACCCCACCTGGCTGTACATTTTTTTCTTAAAAGACAAAAGAGGTACTTGGTGGGACATGCCTGTACTGCAGTTCCAGCACTCTGGGAGACTGAGGCAGGAGGATTCAAATTCCGGTTTCACTGGGTCACCCCCTCCCCCATAATACACTGTTGATAAAGAGCAATAAAGTTGGAAAATGTTCCCAAAGTCTGATATCAAGACTTTCTGTAAAGTTACTGTAATCAAGATACTGAGGTAGACCCACACATAAAATAGTTGATTTTTGACTGAGGTATAAAGGCAATTCAATAGAAAAAGATGAACTGCCAAAAAAGATAATGGGGGTAGAACAACTGGACACCATTAAAAAAATTCACACGCACAAAATTCATACCTTATATCAGTTCCTTTGTGCTGTTACAAGAGAATGGTATTAACTGGGTAATTTTCATGTATGGCACAATTCTGCCAACATTAGATTGCATAAATGAAGGTGGAGTCATAAGATTATAAAGGAACTGAAAAATTCTTATTGACTAGTGACATCATAGCTGTTGTCACATTGTACGACATACTACCTTTTTGTCACAATGCTGATATAAGCAAACCTGCACTGCCAGTTGTACAAAAGTATAGCATGTACAATGATATTAGTCCATGATACTTGATAATAAATGACTGTTACTGGTGTATGTATTTACTGTACTGTACTTTTTTTTTGGGTCCTGGGGATCGAACACAGGACCTTGCACTTGCAAGGCAGGTGGCTGCACCACTGAGCTAAATCCCTGGCCTATACTATACTTTTTATCAGTGGTTAGTATATCACTTATAAAAAAATGCTGTGTTAGAGTGCTGGGCGTGGTGGTGCAAGCCTGTAATCTGAGCACTGGAGGAGGCTGAGGGAGGAGGATTGGGCGTTTTGAGGCCAGCCTGGACTAAATTGTTCAAGAACAATCTGGACTATATAGCAGTGTAGGCTTCATTTTGTCTTGTGCATTTTTGCCAGCATTGATTAATTTTTTAAATTTTGAGACAAGGTTTTGCTAAGTTGCCCAGGCTGGGCTTGAACTTGTGATCTTGCTTCACTCTTTAGAAGATAACCAGAAAGAATGGAAAGAAGTGATAGATCGAGAGAAAATATTTGCAAATCACATATCTGAGAAAACAACCCGATTTTAAAAAGTGCTGAAGATTTGAGTAGACAGTTTGCCAGAGAAGACATCTAGAGGGCAAATAAACACCAACAAAGATGCCTAAACTCTTTAGTCTTTAGGGAAATACAAGGTAAAATGATGATGAGATAGCCACTGTTCATCCATTAGAATGACTAAGAAATGAAACAGGTAAAACTCTTCTCTTTTTACTTGATAGGTTTTTATAAAGGAAAAATATTTTTAGTATTGTGACCCAGTGTACACACACACAATGGAAGCAGAAGTTTCACAATTTACATTTCTTTTCAAATGTACAATGCAATCTTTTTTTATCATTAAAAGAGTGCTGCTTATCAGCCCTATTGATTTCAATTTGGAAATTCTTTACTATGAAACATAGGATTGAGAAACAGATTATTTTGGATTATGTTTGGTTGGGGAAAAGCTTATACTGGCCAGGATAATCAGCGAGAGCTTATTTTGTCTTAAGGATTCTTCAGACTTAATTTGTGCTGCAAGTTTCTTCCCATACAGTATTTCTATTTCATGTAATGCCTGGTGAGAAGTTTACTAGTGTAGTGGTAGTACATTCCCACATCTCTCGCCTCTGTTTTTTTGTTTTTTGTTTCTTTGAGACAGGGTCTCACTATGTATTTCAGGCTGCCTTGAACTCAACTATGTAGCTCAAGCTGGCCTTGAACTCTTGGTGATCCTCCTGCCTCAGCCTCCTGAATACTAGGATTACAGGTGGTTGCAGGGATGCGCCACCATGCCTGGCTTCTGTCGCTGTTTTTCTTCTAGCACTAAGGATTGAATCCAAGACCTTCACACTCAGCTACATCCTCAGCCCTTTTCTTTGGCGACAAGGTCATACTAAGTTGCCATGCTGAGCTTGAACTTGGAATCTTCTTGCCTCTTTGAGCTCTTGTTTACTGAGAATAGAAAGAGTGGGGTGTGTATCAGTGCCTAACAAATAGTCAGGGCTTACTGGTTGGAGTGCAAAGGTGTTTCTTGTGCTCCTCTGTGGCATAGGGTGCTTTATACTGTTCTAACAAGTCCAATGTGTGTGTCTAGTAACTAATAACTGTCTTCTTTGCCTTCTTGATTTTTGGTGCTGCTTGCTCTTACACTGATAAATCTTTCCCTACTATTTCCTTTCTTTTTTTTTTTTTTTTGGTACCGGGGATCAAACTCGGAACCTTGCGCTTGCAAGGCAGGTGCTGGAACCACTGAGCTAAATCCCCAGCCCTCCATACTATTTCCAATGTGAATTACATCTCGTGAATCCCTTTCTGTTGATTCTAATATTAATTATTGCTCTGATTGTTGAGGTTTTGCTACTCCTTGTATATAGTTTTTATTATTTTATTTTTGAGATAGCCTCTTGCTATGTAGTTCAGGCTGGCCTTGAACTCACTGTGTAGGCCAGGCTGGCCTCAAACTTGCGGTGAGCTTCCTGCCTCAGCTTCCCAAGTGCTGGGATTACAGGTGTGCACCACCACATCCAGTTAGTTTTTATTACTTTAATTAGAGGTTTAAGTTTTATAAGTGTATTATTGTTTCGTATAGTTCTAAAATGTGGACTTTGTCATGACTTTAAGAAAAGCATTTATATTTTTCCTACCGAGTATTATCTTCAACTATAAATTCAGTAGGGTACATGATTAAGATTATAAAAGCAAGTACAGTACTTTGTGAGCAGTTGGTTCAAGAAATGCAGTTATGCTGGTATATACTTGTATACAATAACAAGGAGAAATAAGTATAGGTATTCCAGTTTGTTTAAGACTATTGGCTAAAGGAAAAATGTGGGATTTTTTGTTTTGGAGACAAGGACTTGCTAAATAGTCCAAGCTGGCCTTGAACTTGGAGTGATTCACCTGCCTCAGCCTTCTGAGTGCTAAGATTACAGGTGTGTGCCACCATGCCTGGCAAAAAAAATGTGTTCTTGCAAAATAGTATTTTTGAGCAAAGAGAATCTTTGAGATTGTCTGGTTTAACCTCATTTAACAGATGTAGAGAAGTTGACTGGCTTGCCTAATCTGGTGAGTGATTGAAAGCTTCAAGGCTAAGAATATGCTGGAGATTTTTGTGTACTTAGAAGTCTTTATATTTCCTAAAAATAAGAATTAGGGAACAGGTACCACAGCAGAGTATGGAAATTACTGTTCTATGAAATTTAGTGATTCAAAATGATGTGCTGTGTTGGACAGTTATAATGTGAATGAAGTTAGACTTAAAAGATTGTGCTGCTTGGGCCGGGGATTTAGCTCAGTGGTGCCATTGCCTGCCTCGCAAGTGCAAGGTCCTGAGTTCAGTCCCCGGTACAAAATGAAAATTGTGCTGCTTGCTTGAATCATTGAAGGTTTGTGTGTAGGAGAAAGTGTTACAGGTGAATTTTGACTTCGGTAATTTGGTTCTCTTAGCATATTGAATAACCACAGGCAGACCTAATTTTTCTTTTTCCTGTCTTCTATCTTCCTGATCCCTTTATTTCCTCACTCTCCATCCCAGTTATGAGGTGAGTATATTTTGGAGACACACCTAACTTCTATTTTAAATTGTGCGGGTTTTTTTTACCGTCCTTTAAGTGAATACTACAGCGAGCCCAAAAAATAGTCATTATTTTTGTGGAGTATAAAGCTCTTCTTTCTCTGCATCTTGTTATAAATCTAGTTTCTTGGAGTTTTGTCCCAAGTGGAGTCTGAAGGATAGTTTATTGACTTTTTGAAGGATGTTTCTATGCCGATTACTGATTTTTTTCCACCTTGTGTCAAATTATCTTCCATCAGAGAAAGCTGTTATATTGTTATCATCAAAATCTGGCAACCCTGCTGAAGGAGTCAGGAAACCCAGGCATTTTGCCCTGACTCTGCCACTCTGTTAGTTGTCTAGTACTGCCATAGTATGCCCAGCTTACCTTAATTTTTTTTCTAATAAGACTGGCTTCTCCTGTAATCCTAGCACTCAGGAGGCTGAGGCAGAAGGATTGCCCCAAGTTTGAGGCCAGCCTAGGCTACATTGTGAGTTTAAGGCCAGCCTGAACTACAAAGCAAGACCCTGTCTCAAATAATGAAAAAAATAGTTTGGCGTCTATTGTATGGCACTTGGCAGCAGCATTCACTGAAGTTTTGATTATACTATGTAAAGGTACTCAAAAAGAGGACTTGTAGAAGTGCTTCAGAAAGTGGCAAGAATTTATGGCTATGTATCTTTTACTGTGATATTTTTAAGAAATATAAACACTATTTTTTGATCCCCCTTATATGAATTTTAGGGGAATACAATTCAGTCATCAGTCCATAGCAGCCACCAAAAGGCCAAATAACTTAATGATTTGTATGATAGGAAGCTAGACTAAGTCATATATGAAGCCTGGTTACTGTGGTGAGGTGGTTTGCTTTTATTTAATCTAGGGCTAGATCTTGATTTGAAATATGTGCAATTGTTTCCTCTTGCTGAACCTTTATTTCTGTCACACAAATAGTACTTAGCTATTCAAGGAACAATTAAAGGCCTTTTTCTCTGAACAAGTTTTATTCAAAAATTGTTGTCTTTGACCTCAGTCATTTTCCTTATGTTTGTACAGTAGACCTTTGAGGGCTTGGTTAGTGTCTTATAGCCAGCATCCTGCTTCAGTAATCATTTTTCTATTACTATTTCACTTACCATTCATTTAAAAATTTTTTCCAGTGGATTAAACTCCTTATTTTTAATTGGGGTAAAATTCACATAAAAGCCATTGTTTTAACCATTTTAAAGTATACAATTCAGTGGTATTTAGTATATTCTCCAGTTGTACAATCACTATTTCTACTTAGTTCCAGAACATTTTGTCATCCTTGAAGGAAATCCCATTGTCATTAAGAGCCCAGGACCTCCTGGCCCCAAAAAGGGATACTGTTTTTTTTTATTTTGGAGTTTAATTTTTTTCTTTTTAATATGCTGCATAGTTGAGCAGAATTGGATTGCTCTTTTATGGCATAAAATTAATTCACAGTCAGACTCTCCAATACCACTAGATGGATTATGGGATACTGTTTTTATCCAAAGGAAATCATAATTTCTTTTGGGCTGTCTATTTATTTTTGGTACTGGGAATCGAACTCAGGACCTTGTGTTTGCCAGGCAGGCACAGCACTGCTAAGCTATAGCACCAGCCCCAGGCCTTTTATTTAGTGCTTAAGAGTAAGGTAAAGCAAGGATAAGAATACAGAAAAATAATGGAGACTATAATCTTTCCTATTTCTTTCTTTTTTTTTTTTTTTTTTTTTTCTGATACTGAGGATGGAACTCAGGACCTTGCACTTGCGAGGCAGGTGGCCGAACCACTGAGCTAAATCCCTGGCCCAATCTTTCCTATTTCTGAAGCAAGAATAATTGTGAAGTGTTTTTAGTTTCTATACTTCATGTGTTTTTAGTGGTCTAATTTTGAAAGTATGCTGAAGTTTTTACAGTCATGCATATTTAGCATGTTAAGTTTGAATGTAGAGCACTGAAGTTGAAAAGCTGTAAGATCAGCATTCTTACAGATGCTAGCCTAATGTTGCCTTTTACAAATATGTAAATACACATACAGTAATGAGAAATAAGTTTCAATGACACTTTGCTCCTAAAATTAGATATAACTGCTTTTTACATTAATTACAGATATGAAGTATGATAGTTTATTCCTCTTTCTACATGATTACTAGGAAATTTAAAAACAGAAAAGTCAGTTTTGAAACTTTAAAAATAATTTTAGTGCCTGTTGTATGAGATAGGGTCTTATGATAAGCTTAAAAATAGTCTTGGCCCGGGGATTTAGCTCAGTGGTGCTGCCGCCTGCCTCACAAGTGCAAGGTCCTGAGTTCCATCCCCAGTACCAGAAAAAAAAAATCTTGACTACAAACATCCAAATAAAAACTTCATTTAAAAAACGTGAACAGTTCCCCATGTATGCCTACCTTTTCTTCCCCACTCATGCACACACGTAAACACGTGCCCATACTCTTATATACTGTGCTTTTTTCTTCCATCAGGCTGAATTTTTATTTATTTTTTTTTTTGGGTACCGTGGATTGAACTCAGGAACCTGGGCTTGAAAGGCAGGTGCTGGAACCATGGAGCTAAATCCCTGGCCTCCAGGCTGAATTTTATTTTATTTTATTTTTTTTTTTATTTTTTTGGTACTGGGGATCGAACTCAGGTCCTTGCACCTGCACAGCAGGTGGTGAAACCACTGAACTAAATCCCGAGCCCTCCAGGCTGAATTTTACATCAAATGAATATTAATACTTTCTCTGTGGAATAGACCTTTTCAGATGTGACTGGTTGTTGTCATTAATTTCATACTTCATAGGAAGTAAGTTGATTAAAAACTAGAAATAATACAGGTTAGAAAAGGGAAGAAAGTATAAAAAGTGTTCATTTAAAAATGTTTTTAGCCAAGCGTGCAGGTGTGCACATGCAGTCCCAGCACTTAGGAGGTTTGAGGCAGGAGGATGGTGAGATTGAGGCCCCTCTGAGCTACATAAAGAAACTTCGTTGAAAAAGACAAAAATCAAAAAATGCTCACAGATTGGGATGTTGCTTATTGGTAGACTGCTTGTCTAGCATGCATAATACACTGGGTTTGGTCCCCAGGACCACAAAAAAATGAGTAAAATATAAAGTAAAATGTTTTCAGGTAATGTTCTGACTTTTATAGTGAAAATACTTTTTCCCTCCCTAGTGTCCTAGAAGGAAAAGATCACCATGGCCACAGAAATCGGTTCACCTCCTCGATTTTTCCATATGCCAAGGTTCCAACACCAAGCGCCTCGACAGTTGTTTTATAAGCGACCTGATTTTGCACAGCAGCAAGCAATGCAGCAGCTTACCTTTGATGGAAAACGGATGAGAAAAGCTGTAAACCGGAAGACTATAGATTACAATCCGTCTGTAATTAAGTATTTGGAGGTAAGTACAATTAATGTACTTAAATTGGACAAAATTTTAAAGGTAGGATAATAAGTATTCTTACATTGCTCAAATTAGTAGGATGAAGTTGACTTCAGATTTAAGGACACCTCAGATCATCTTGGCATATATATATAATATATAATAATATATAATATGTTATATATACACTATACATAATATATAATATGTGTATATACACTATATATACATAATATGTACATATGTACACAATATATATTATATATAACATTGTTTTTAAAAGTTTTAAGCAGTTTAAAAATATATATATATATTTATTTATTTTTTTTTTTAAACTCTGTCTTGTCCTTGGCTTTCTTTATTCCTCTTGAATTTCTGAATCACCTTCTGAAAATTTAGTGTATGTGCTGCCAAAGTGAACACCTTCTGAAAATTTAATTAAAGTTAGACTCCAGTTTAGAAACAGGCTTTTTTCTGTTGAGAGGGGAGAGGAAAGAAAGAATTAAGATATATTATGTACAGGTACAAGTTCCCAATGATGAATGTGATCATTATATATGGCAAATATGGACTAATTAAAATAAAGAAATAGGCTTTGTTCTAAAAGTTCATAACAAGTCAGAAGAAAGTACTATACTTTAACCTATATGCCAACCTTAAAGCACTTGTTAATAAAATCAGTGTGTATGAAATAGATTACTAACAGCAATATTTCTGTGAGAACAGAGATAAAAAAACAACAAAAATTTTTTGAGACAAAATGTCTCCCTGTGTACTTCAGGTTGCCCTTGAACTCATAGATATCGCAGTCTGGCCTCCAGCTCCTGGCAATCCTCCTGCCTCAGCCTCCCACAGGCATGCCCCAGCACGCTCTGCTAAGTACAGGGTTTTAGAATTGTAATTGTGAATGTCAGAAACATTGGCCCTGGAAACATAGATTTTTTCCATATCTGAGTTCCTGATAGTTTGCTGCAAAGAGCTTTATTTAATTAAGATTGGGCACCATTGGGCATAGTGGCACACACCTGTAATCCCAGCACTCTGGGAAGCTGAGGCAGTAGAATTGCCAGTTTGAGCCCACCCTAGGCAACTTAATACCTTAATGAGACCTGGTCTTAAAAAATAAAAAAGAGGGGCCGGGGATTTAGCTTGGTGGTTCCTGCATCTGCCTGGCAAGCACAAGGTCCCGAGTTTGATCCTCGGTACCAAAAAAGGGGGGCTGGGGAATATAGCTCAGTGCAAAGGCCAGTGCTTCAGTTCCCAGTACCACTGCGTGCACATACACAGTTGAGCACCTGTTACTGTCTATAGGTGGAAGCGACTCTGAGATGATAAGTAAGACAAGGTCTTTGTAATGCTCCCTTAGCTCTGTGTTTTTCCCTTTTGAGTTCTTTCTTTACTTGTCATAACCTAATGTTACTGTCTCATTGGGATTTGGTCTTCTCTTGTCTCTATGAAAATTTGTCTGCTTTTCATTACCTTAGATCTGTGGTTAACCCTTACTTGGAGATACACCTAAATAGTATGTCGGACATTCATTGGAGAATGAGAGGTAAAACAGATTTAGACTTTTCCAGGAATTTTATTTGGGGAAACTAGGAGATAGAATTTGAGAGGAATAAAGAAAGCCAAAGGCAAGACCTAATGATTATTTTGTGGTGAGGAGTTTGGGATAGAGTGTCTGTCTATCCCCTACTCTGTTATTTGTGTTAATATAGTTGTGAAAAAGTGTTGGAGTCTGCAGCATCTTGGATGTATGGGAATGGTGTGTGTGAGGAGGAAAATTGTAAGCAATGTCAGTAGCAAAGAGGGGACAGCTTCTTAAGATAACTACTATTACATGTGTTTTAGAAATTAACATTTTTGAATCCTGTTTTCTTCGCATTTCTGTACCTTATATTTTGTTAATACTTTCACATTGCGTATAATTAGATTATATACTAATTGTTCCATTTTGTATTTCTGGTTTTTATGGTACCGGCGATCGAACTTGGGACCTTGCACTTGCGAGGCACGCGGTGGCACCACTGAGCTAAATCTCCGGCTAATTGTTCTATTTTCTTATTTTAACAGAATAGGATATGGCAAAGAGACCAGAGAGATATGCGGGCAATTCAGCCTGATGCAGGTTATTATAATGATGTAAGTATGAAACATGTACTGCCTTAATAAAATCCTCTTTACTTTGACCTTTAAGCCTAAAAATATGTGAATTCATGTTCAGAATGGTCTTTTTATTTTTACATCTTTGTAGTTAAAATGAACATTATTGAAAGGGTAGTATGACACATCTGTGTGAACAATGGGTTATATTTTGTCTCAGTTTAAATATTCCTTTTAATCTAATGATGAATTTTTGCATAAAGCAGTGTTCAACAAAAGATTGAACAACCTTTAAGTCTTGTGATAGGAGAATTAATTTTAAGTTAGGCTTATTGTGAACAAGTTTATGTTGACTTTGAGGAGTAAGGAAATCTGATACTTAATGTGATTCTTCGTTTTGTTGTTGAGTAATAATGGATATTTAACTTTCTTGTATCTTGATTTTCTTGTAATCTGTTATAATAGTTTTCTTTTTTGTGGGGGAAATGTCATGTCTAGTTCTGCATTTGCCTTTAGATGTTGAGATAATCACCTTGCGATGGCCCTGGTTTCTTCTCTGAATGTAATCAGGAGCTCTAAAAACAAAATTTTCTTTTGTTATAGTTGGTCCCACCTATAGGAATGTTGAATAATCCTATGAATGCAGTAACCACAAAATTTGTTCGGACATCAACAAATAAAGTAAAGTGTCCAGTATTTGTGGTGAGGGTAAGTATTCTTTTGGATATTTTTTACGAAAATCGATCTTCAGTTAGTTAGCAAATTAGAAATTAGACAAAGAAAAATTAGAAATTACTTGAAATGTGTATCTTGAGTAATAATTGGTTTGTTGCTGGTAATTTTATTTTGAAATAGGTATTTATTCCCTTTGTCTGCATTTAGTAAGATACTACTTATAAATTGTTTTCTTTATGTTACAATTTCCATAGAATTTTCTCTGAATTTATATATAGAGACGTATTGTAACAGGTCTCAGAATTGCTCAGTAGTTCAATAGCAAATGCTTTTGTTACTGACAAGAAAGCAACATTCGAAGGTGAATGAAAAGTTCTTAGGTGTTACTAGGAAGGAAGAAACCTGAATAAAGATGAAGAACTATGGTGTACTAGTCAGCTTCATGAAGGCACTTAATATGTTTTCACTGAAATTTTAAAAATATGCCTTTATAATTAATAATGCATTCGCATGATTCAAACTTTTTAAAATTTGGAGATGTTCGCAGTGAAAAATTTTCTCATCTCTTCTAGACATTCGATTGCTATTTATGTAGTTGATAGTCTGTAATCATTTTGTTTTGATTATTCCATTTCTTAAAAATATAATTGTTGGTTATTAATATTTAGAGGTATAGGCTGATGAATAGAGCTGAGCAAATAGCAATTGAACAAAAATATCAAACAGAAGAATGACAGGGCAAACATTAATGGCAAATGAGCAAAATATGCAGTCTTTGGATATTTGAGAGTTACGATAGAAAACTGGGAGAGGAAGAGTTCCATAGAAATTGTTACAGGTGGTCTTAGGGATCAAACTATAATGTCTTATGAAAAATTTGCCCATGTTAGAGATGCAGTCCAAATTAAGTTGGAATACTGAGTTCTGTATGAACAGTTTGGTTCCCTGTAGTATTAGTTAGGTTGAGATCTATAGCAGATTAGAGAATCTAGGAAGGTAGGAGGTTTTTATTCATAATAGTCAAAACTGTGAACTACTAAGCAGTAAAAAGAAATTGTTCAGTCAGGGATTTAGCTCAGTGGCACTGTGCCTGCCTGGCAAGTGTAAGGCCCTGAGTTTGATTCCTAGTACTGGGGGGTGGAGGGGAAGCAATTGTCATAAACTTGTATAATTTACCAAATAGACTTCATTTTATGTATTTCATCTTGCTCTTTCTGTAAGCACACTTGTATTTTTCAATTCTTTGTCAGTTTTTATTTTGGAAAATAGGATTGTATTTTGTATATTTGTATCCTCTAGTAAGTATGTAATTCATCATAGGAACTGAAAATTTAAACAGTGCACTATGTTTTGAGTTGACTATCATAACCACAGATTAGATTCAGCCTGCAAATTATGACATTAAAATATCTGTGTAGTGTAAGTCAATGGATAAAGTAGATTTTTTTGGTTTTGGTACTGGGGATCAAACTTGGGACTTTGCGCTTTCGAGGCAGGCGCCAGAACCACTGAACTAAATCCTGGGCCTATGGATAAAGTTGTTTTAACAGTAGATCAGCATAAGAATTATCACTGCTTGGGACTATGAATGGTGGAGAGCTTACAATTTTTAAATACATTTAGTTGCAGGAAAAGTTTGATAGCCTTAACTTGGCATTGTTATCTTTTTTGTTTATTTGTTTGTTTTGTTTTAATTACGCACTGGTAACACTGTTTGCATTGAATGGATAGTAGTTATAAGATACCAAATTCAGTCTTTCTGAATTTTCTGGTGACTACCTTATTTATGTTAGTCACCATGTAGCCTAGTATTATGAGATCTTTGTATATTTTCTTTGAAATGCTTTTTAGAGTACATTGGTATAGGCATTCATAATATATTTGTTATTTTTAATTTAGTTAATGAATTTAAGTGCTAGAACTTTTCCTACACTGTTAATACAAATTTTTTTTTAAAGCTTTTTAGTTTGAAATGGTTTGGGGTATATAGAGTATGCTACCTCATTCTTTTAAAATTTGTATTAGTACATGTTTGTAGTACATAATGATTACATTCATCTTAGGGAGTTGGTACACGTACATAACACATCTTATTTCTTGTTACTTCTTTCCCTCCCTTCCCTTCCTTTAAGTTCTTTTCTTTTTTTTTTTTTTGGTACCAGGGATCAAATTTGGGACCTTGCACTTGGAGGCAGGCGCCAGAACCGCTGAGCTAAATCCCCGGCCCTATAAGTTCTTTTCTAACAAAATAGTTGTTTAGAAAGCTGAGGTACCCTTGAGAGATTTACTATTGCCTACTTAATATTAGTTACTCATATATTACAAAGACTGTGTAAATGTTTTCAAATTGAGTGAAGTTGGAGGATTTGTGGTCATGTATAACCATTTTTTCCTCCTCCCACAGTGGACTCCAGAGGGAAGACGGTTAGTCACTGGAGCTTCTAGTGGAGAGTTCACCTTGTGGAATGGACTCACTTTCAATTTTGAAACAATATTACAGGTAACAGTAATCACTAGATGGTAGTTTATCCTGTCATGTTCTAAAAACAGATATGGGCAAATTTTTGCTGTTGTGAAACTGAAAAATTGTGTAATTTATTGCTGCACGTTAATATATGCTCCTCTAAGCCTTCAGTGATATGTTACTTAAAGCACTACCTTATAAATGTTTTTTGTTTTCACAGGCTCACGATAGCCCAGTGAGGGCCATGACTTGGTCACATAATGACATGTGGATGTTGACAGCAGACCACGGAGGATATGTGAAATACTGGCAGTCCAACATGAACAACGTCAAGATGTTCCAGGCACATAAGGAGGCGATTAGAGAGGCCAGGTTTATACACAATATACCATTTTCTGTAGTCCCTATTGTCATGGGTAAATTATTCTCTAAGTGTATTCTGGGTGCAGAGATGCATGGGCTCTGTCAGATTCTGGGAAGCTTTCTGCACCCTATAAACACAATATTTTTCTTTGTTTTCACACATTCACCATTTTGCTGGCACCTTTCTGAAGTAGTGTTGTCCTGGTATCAGCCTTTGCAATATGTTAGAGATGTATTGTCTGCCGCATTTTGCACTGGTTTTCTCTTTTCATTTATGGTTAATAATATGTATATCTTATTTCTTTTTATTATCTGCTGTGTAAGACAAGAATATTTTATTCCAAATAAAGAATTCAGTCTTTAATTATACAGCTGAATAAAATCTAAAGCCTACAGAAAACATCTTCAGAATTCACACAAAATACAAGGAAAAAAGGCTTAAGTGAAGACCTGGTTGGCTTGGTTATGCCACGACTTCAAAAAGAAAGTATAGCACTAAAAAACTCTCACAGATAACTCCCTGGATGTGGCAAACATTTATGGATTAATAAATGGGTTCTTCAAGGTTTGCAGCTGTAAGGAGATCTTTGTCAAGAAGACTCTAGGACTTTTTCTTCTGATTCACTGTTAACATCAGTTATGCAAATGTATAATAAGTGGAGTTTAAAATATTTTCAGTGAGTTGTACGTCTTTACATATCAACAAGATATGTATAGTAAAACTGGAAAGAAAAGTTTCGAAAACAAGCCTGAAGAATTGCTGCAGCCTCAGAATAAAGCTACGCAGCATTCTTTAAGGTTGTGCCACCTACCTATGAGAGGAGTTGACTCTGTAGAAACACTATCCACTGCAGTCACTTGTTTCTATTACCAGAATCAACCAAAATTGTTGGATATACATGCTTCTGCTTTGTAGACTTGACCATAGTGCCATGCCCAGACATTTTCAGTTGGTTCTTTCTTAATCATAAAATTTGAAAGTTCAGGGGAGTTGTTAATGGTTCATTGAGAAACTTGATGGTCTTTCATTGCTAGGAAGAAAACAGATTCAGATTCTTTGGCTTTAAACACAAGTCTGAAAGTCCCCATTTTAATGTTTTCCTCCAAAGGTGTAGGAGTTCATGGGATAACTTATCAGGAAGAAGGTGTGAAAATTTTCCACAAACCTTTTGAATAAATGAGAAACATTGTATATGGGGATGTTTAGCAGTGGACCTTCTATCAGCACACCCAGTTTTTGTGGGGTTTTTTTTTTTTTTTTTTTTTTTTTTTTTTGGTACCGGGGATTGAACTCGGGACCTTGCGCTTTCGAGGCAGGCGCCGGAACCACTGAGCTAAATCCCTGGCCCAACACACCCAGTTTTTAGTTTATCATTCCATGAAGTTTATGAGGCAGAAACGGATACCAAGTTTTAGAGCAGTATTCTTCTGTGATTTAAATGTCTGTGCAGGAATATTGCAGAACTGGAATTCATTTAACTTCCACACATAACACAGCTCTCTGTTTTACTGGTTAGATAGGAAATTACTAAGAAGACCAGACATAGCATTAGGACTAATACACTCATGAAGTTCTCTGAATATCGATGATTGAAAACAGAAACAACTACTCTGTTGAAGTCGTCTTTGATGAGATGGATATGTTAGCTGACAACATTCTCTTTAAGGGCTTCTTCACTGGATACTTCCCTCTCCTGTTTATAATGCAGCAGTGTTTTTATTTTTCCCTGTCTGAGAAGCACAGATAATCTGTTAAATGCTGACTTCTTTCCCCTGCTGTGTGTCTTCATGTAACAGTTTCTCACCCACGGATAATAAATTTGCTACATGCTCTGATGACGGCACTGTTAGAATCTGGGACTTTCTTCGTTGCCATGAGGAAAGGATTCTCCGAGGTATGTGTACTAACAGTACTGATTGGAATATTTAAATAGGGGAGCCATTTGTGGTGAAATCATCACAAAACACGATAATGGGTTACATCTCCATGCAGTTTTGCACCTGCACACCGTCTCAGTCAGACTCGTTCAAGACATCCAGATTCACTCTTTAGTTCACAATCATCTTGTAGATTTTTACTAATACTATCTTTGAATTCTTTCAGCTGTGAATTAAACACGAAAATTCCCCTTTCTCCCATTATATGCTTATCTTTATGCATCTTTTAGGATTATATTCCTTTTCCTGTTTTATACCCAAGATAACTTTTTCCAACATTAACACTAATTTTATTTAATAGGTCACATTCTTTTGGCAGTCCTTTTACAGTATAAATTAACTGATAAAATAGAGGTATCAATAGCTGCACTTTTGGGTGTTTCTATTTCTAAAAGCAGTTGGATTTTCAGTGTGCCATATTGAAAACCACATTGCCCATATATGTGGTTTGGGAGGGATTACTTGTTTACTTATATTGACTTTATAATTATAAATGAATCTTTATGAATTACTCCTGCCCTACAAAAGAAATCCAGTTTTCCACTTGGAGCAGATTATTGGATAGAGAGGGGCTGTCACCAATACCATTTATGTGAATTCTGTGGTGTTAAGAGTTAAGGCATTACAAGAATCACAACAAAAACATACTTCTAACTAAATTCTGTTATTTATTAGAAGGTAGTAGTCTCATGTTCTTTAGTTTAAACCTAACTGGTTTAATATAGTACTTTTTGATTTCAGCATTACACAGAATTAACATCTTTCTTTGACACCTAATGCATGGAGGGAAAACAGGTGCCACAGATGCCAGGTGTCAAGAAATCATTCAGTTATTTTCCTTTATGTTTAATTAGAGTTAGTTGTCTTGGTGGAATTCTAAGTTTCTTAAAACTATTCAGAGCTTCATATGCATAATATGTCAATTTCTAGACAAGAAAATGACCTACGATTATTTTAACCCATATACATTTGTTTAAACATCCCTTGCTTTGCACGTTTTGTTGGGGTTCATCTCCAGGGCTGTGTCACCAGCTAGCATAAGGATGCAGTACCTGTTACTTTAAGGGAACATATGCATTATGAAGGTCATATAACCGTACAACCTCAGAATCCAAATTAAACCATCTAGTCTGAGTTATTTCATGGATAAGTACCCTAATCCAGAAGGTGTTACATTCAGAGTAAAATAGGTTCAGAGCCAGAATCTGAATCTTACCATTTGACTCCTACCCTAAGGCTCCACTAAATGTATTTTCTCTCACTATTGGTAGAAGTTTAAGAGTTGAATTTTCTTTATTAGGGCTCTTTATTTTAGATTTTTACTATGGAAATATCAAACGTGCACAAAAGTATAATTAATCTTCTTATACTTTTAGGTTACATTCCAGCTTATTTCTTTTGCTTTCTTATGAAAAATGTTTTACTTGCTGTATAGTTGTAACTTAGTACTTAAATAAAGCAAATATGAATATATTAAGTTAGTTGTACTACCCAAGCAGTAGTTTTGATAACAAATTAGTTGTAGTAAAAGACTTAGTAGAGGGCCGGGGAATTTAGCTCAGTGGTTCTGCTGCCTGCTTTGCAAGTACAAGGATCCAAGTTCAATCTCCGGTACAAAAAAAAAAAAAAAAAAGTAGATTCCAATTTTCCATTTTCTGTCATTCCACACATAAATTTTATGAATTTAAAGATTTTCTGTTCTCTGCTTGTTGAGTTGGGGCTCAGGGCTATGGTGGATATATGGTTGTCTCAGGGATGGCATGACATTTTTCAAATAAAATTGGAAAGAGATCTGATATAATTGTGCTTTTTCAGAGAGAAAATTGGATCACACGTAAGGACATGATGTTCTAACCTGCAAAATGTCAGTTGTTTTATATTAACGGTGAAACTCGTATAACCCACATTCACAGAATATAGCAATCAGTGGTGGCGAACCTATTGGATGCTTGCTGCTTCGGACACACAGAGCCCTCTGTTGGCACATGAACCAAGTTGCCCCAGCAGCAGAGCAGCAGATAATGGTTGTTTTTTCTAAACTAAAACCTTAGTATTCAAGTTTAATTGCAGTGTTGGTACTTTGCAATAAATAAGTGGATATTGGGTTGCAATTTGGGCACTTGGTCTCTAAAGGGTTCGCCATCACTGGACTATAGCATCTGACAGGCAGGCACATTCCTTTGCTTTGTTCATGTTGTGCATCAGGCCCTTGCTTTTGGAGTTAAGTATCAAAAAATCCGAGAATACTCAACTAAGGGTGATCATGTCGTCCTCTTTATTGCACACTTTGCTACATCATCCTTAAAAACTAGTCTTCTCACATTTTCAGTGATAAGTACGCAGGATTCCCTTTTTGAGTTTTAGACATCTTTAATTTTTCATAATATTTTTTCCTTGTATCAGAAATGTGCTTCACTACAACTTGTCCTACTTTTTGGAATGTAAAAAAAAAAGTATTTTTGATATAGCAGCTGACTATTAGAAGATAGCAATCATGTCTTCAGCTTTAAGCATACAGCATTCCTATGCAGAATCAATGAGAGTGTACTTTTTTTGTTTGTTTGCTTTTTTGAGACAGAGTCTCACTGCATAGTCCAGACTGGTCTTGAATTCACTATGGAGCCCAGGCTGGCCTTGAACTCTCAGTGATCCCTTTGCCTTAGCCTCTTGAGTCCTGGGATTACAGGTGTCCACCACCAAGCCTGGCGATGATAATATACTTTTGAGCACAGAATTTACAGTTGCTTTTTAACGTTTCTGAGATTGTTATTCTTAACACTTATTGGAAAAGGAAGCAGTTATACAAGAGAAAAGTATTGTAAGATTTAAAATGGGCATAGATCTATTGTCAGGAGATTTGCTGTGCAAAAGGATTTGTTGGTTGACTCATAGATTGAAAAAGCAAGATATTTATGAAATTAAACCACAGCATGGAGGACACCATATGTGTGTCCAGTCACTACCAAAGCATGTGTAAGTCATCAGATTTTATATATATGTTTGTCCCTTTTTCCTCCTAGCATAAGTAAGACACTAGTTTTTTTTGGTGGTGGTGTTTTTCTTTTGTACTGGGGATCAACTCAGGATCTTGCATTTGCAAGGCAGGCGCTGCGCCACTGTGCTAAATCCACACCCCCTTTTTTTGGTGAGACAAGCTCTCACCATGTAATCCAGACTGCTCATGAACTCACTATGTAGTCCAGGCTGGCCTCAAACTCACAGCAGTCCTCCTGCTTCAGCCTCCCAAGTGCTGGGATTACAGGCATAGGCCATCACACATCTAAGACACTAGTTTATGAAATAGGCTTAAAATAACATTTTAAACACCAGGAGTATATGAGACTAAAGGAG
The DNA here is from genome assembly GCF_053883595.1 of Heterocephalus glaber. NCBI lineage: Eukaryota > Metazoa > Chordata > Mammalia > Rodentia > Bathyergidae > Heterocephalus > Heterocephalus glaber. The sequence goes on along the minus strand of NW_028258143.1, from coordinate 29,535,737 downwards.
CATCTAGTTTACTGAAATTTAACATATTGGACTCAAGTGAAATAACACCATTAAAATACATTTAATTACAAAGCATCTCTCTATTTTCTTGAGGAATTATAAGTTATGATCCTTCTACCCTCATGCTTCTGCTGCTGCTTTTTTTTTTTTTTTTTTTTTGGTAGCACAATTCGAGTTTATTCCATTTGTTCTTGCAAAACTTAAATTCAGTATTATCTAGCATTCGGATGTACATGAACTAGGATACTTACGAGAAACTCAGTTGTATCAAAAGTACCCTCTTAAAATTTTATAAGTAAACTCCCACTGGGTGACTGAAAGTATGGAATCAGTAAGAATGCTGAGATAAATTTTAATGAGAGGTATTCTTAAAAAGAATCTAGTTCAGACCAGGGATTTAGCTCAGTGGTTCTGGTGCCTGCCTTGTAAGCACAAGGTCCCGAGTTCAATCCCTGGTACCAAAAAAAAAAAAAGAATCTAGTTCATAAGCTCCAGTGTGCTTGAATTTGTTTTACTTTACTTTCTTGATTTCAACATTGTCCCCAACACATTCCTCTTCCTGTGTATCAGAAATGTTGTAAGTACTTCATTCCCAGTAACCCTTAGAAATAGTGATTGTTCTTTATTTTATAAATGAGTAAACCAAGGCACCAGGAAGTTAAGTAAACCTGCCAAAGATCATAGAGCATGTAAGAGGGAGGGCTAGGAATTGAACCTAGGATGTTTGACTCCAAAGTTTATCTTTAGATACCATGTAACTGGCCTACATGATGTACACACACACACACACACACACACAGTACTAAGGACTGAACTCAAGGCATTGTTCATGCTAGGCAAAGTTCTTTACCTCTATGTTGCATCCCCAGCCCTTTATGTTTAAAAGAATACTAGCCTACACTAAGTTAGAAAGAAATTAATACACAGGGAGGGACTTGGCTCTCAAGTCAGTGAAAAATACAGATATCAGAATTGTGGCTGGGGTCGCATCAGGAGGGGGCCAGGCCTTAAGATGAAGTCACAATGGCCTGATTTAGATACTTCCTAAGGGCTAAGCAGAACTGTAATGAGCACTACCTAGTGCATGAAGTCCAAGTATGCATCACATACCCGAGTGGGTGACCAGAACACCTGGGCCCATCCCTTCCCAAAATGATCCTGTTTCAGAAGTTATGGATAAGCCAAGGTTAATGATATGAGCTTGCTACATCACCCGCTTCCCTATTGGATCAGTATTAGCTAAGTGGCTATACTTGTAATCCTATAGATCAGTGGTAGTGAACTTATAGGGAACCCACAGTGAGCAGGGCCCTCTGTCAGCACATGAGCCAAGTCTCACCAGCAGCTGAACATCAGATATTCAGGTTTAATTGCAGTTGTTGGCACTTTGTGATAAATAAGTGGGTTTTGGGTTGCAGTTTGGGCACTTGGTCTCTAAAAGGTTCACCATCACTACTATAGGTTGATTGTAGTTTGACCCAGGTTGTACCCATGTTGTGGCTTTGCTGTATAAATTACCCAGACAAAGGGCCACTCAGGACTCCTCGATCTCAGGAACTATTCCTGTTCTCCAATAAATATTTCCTACTCCTAAAAAGAGTGCTATCCTGGATTTAGTGTCTTCCTGAGTTGTTTTGACAGACTTATGAAGTAAAGGTTTTTGGGAAAGGAGATGGAACTAATTTAAGTACCCCAGTTCATTTTAACATTCCACTTAAATATTCTCTATAAAGGATATAGATTTTGAACATATGAGATGCTTAACCACAAAAATATTAAACTGCAGTGAACTGTTCACACCACATATGAGAGTATAAGTTGTATGCCAGGTTATAATAAATAGGAGTTACATTGAGACTTATTCAAAGGTAAGGTCTGTTTTCAGTTTTTACATATAGCACAAAAGAGGAACCCCTGAGTGAGTACTCAGCATACAGCTCAAGAAAAAGAAAGGTAATAGTACTTTTGATAAGTTTTTGTGTGCTCCTTCTCATTACATTCAACTGTGGCATTTACTAAGTGACATGAACCCTCACTACAACAGTCTAGTGGTTCAGCAGTGTGTTTTTGAACTGTGTATAGACATGTTTTCAAAGTGAGTGTCCCAAGAAACTGTGATGTTTGTTGTTAGAAATAATTTTACTTACTAAAGTATTTCTTTCTGTAAGGCCTTCAAAAAAGGCCTTTCACAAAAGCTTGTCTTTTCCCCAAGACAACCCCCCCCCAAAAAAAAAAAAAACAGAGGAGTCCTTTAAAACATAATCCAGGGGCCGGGGATTTAGCTCAGTGGTTCCACTGCCTGCCTTGAAAGCACAAGGACCTTAGTTCAATCCCCGGTACAAAAAAAAACATAATCCATAGCAGAATAACTCCTACTGACATGTGTTAATATTAAAAGGCCTTCAGTCATATTTAATCGTCCAAATGACTACACGTCTGCTTTACAGATGGACACCTATTTTCTCTATCTGTAGTCCTTGGTTTTTTGTGTTTTTTTGGTACCGGGGATCGATCTCCGGTCCTTGTGCTTGTGCAGCAGGCGGCAAAACCACTGAGCTAAATCCCTGGCCCTGTAGTCCTTGTTTTGAGGAAGAGTTTATTTGAGATTGTTTTTTCAGCTGTCCTGAAAATACTAGATCATAAGCTCCTGGTAGGTTCTTTTATGTAAATAATCATCTGTGTGTCTGACAGGTGTGGAAAAAGTCAATATTTAACTTCTAAAGTACATTATTTGAGGAAATTAGTGTAGTAGGGTTCTGAAATACTTATTTTATATGGTACGTTCATATTTTTACAGGAATTGTTTTAAATTTTTACATTGGGCTTTTGTTTTTTCCATCTGTGCTTATTTAAAATATTGTACAAAGTATGCCAAAAATTTGTTGAAAATAAATATGTGATTATCTTGGGATGGGAGAGCTGTGTACTGCTGCTTTTAGTATCTAGTGTTTTAATTAAGAATTATGAGGCGTTTTCAGACATTATTTTGGTTGAAGAATCACATATCCTTTGATATTGAATCCAGAGCTTTGTGCATGCTAGGCAAGTCCTTGAACTTGTGATCCACTTGCTTCAGCCTCTGGAGTAGTTGAGATTACAAGTATGTGTCACAAAGAGCCTGTAGGCTTTTTCATTTTTAGTGGATAGATTCTTTAAAGTATATGATATATGGTATAAAAAGTAAATTTTTTTCATAAGGGTAGTGAAGTACCAAAACTAACACTGTTTTCTCGATAGTCATCTACCCCCACCCCCAACCCCCTGCCTTCTTTGTGAGTTACTGGAGATGGAACCCAGGGCCTTATGTATGCTAGGCAAGTAGTCTTACCATTGACTATACACCAGGTGGTACTCTGTGTTTAATACTGTATCAAAACCTACATCTCAGCACTAAAAAGCACTTACAGTACTTTTCATTTACAAAGACAGTAGAATAACAATTTCTGTTAAAAGGAAGGATTTCTTTGTCAAGGAAGAAATAGTAGGTCATGTATTTTTTTACAGATTGTTTCATAAAATAATCTTAATGTCTCCAAATTAATATTATATCTCTCAAAGCCAGTCTGCTGAAGCCTGTTTCTCCCTTGTAGCACTCTTGAATGTATTTTAATATTTAATATGCAGTAGTTCTCTTTGAGAGAACAGATTTCTTCCTGAGTATAGCTTTCTTGGGATGGGACAGCTGCATACTGTGTTGTAGTATCTAGTGTTTATTTATTTATTTATTTTTGGTACCAGCGATTAAACTTAGGCTCTTGTGCTTCCAAGGCAGGCAGAGGAACCACTGAGCTAAATCCCTGGCCCTCTAGTGTTTTAATTAAGGATTAAGGGGCATTTCTGGCCACTATTGGCTTTTTGAAACATAGCCTCACTGTGTAGTTCAGGATGGCCTTGAACTCACTATGTAGCTCAGGCTGGCCTCAAACTCATGGCAATGACCCTTCCTCAGAGTGCTAGGATTACATGTGTGCAAAACCATGTCAGGCATCATACTGAGTATAGCCTCCTAGGCACAGCCTTCTCCCTTTGCCTATAAAAGATTGTGGAGTCCTCTCAGTTTCCAGGTTTGATTTGTTTAAAGTGGAAATTATAAGTAATCTACCCAATTGAAACAGTTAGGAAATCTTGAAGGAAAACAATATGAATATAGACCCAAGGAATACAGAGGTGGGTTCTAGAAACTATTAGGGAGCTCAATAGAATTTTTCAATTTGTTAAATGTAGTTTGTGGTGCTCAGTCATCAAAGGGTAGAGTAGTTCTTCCTAATTCTGTCGGCCTAATGACTGTTTTTTCTAATTTGTAATCTTTACTTTTCTGAAGTGAACTTTAGTGATAATTACTATATCTACAAATTTTTAAACCAACACAAACACCCCTACACAGGTTGTAAAGAAAAATAGTCTTTCAAAAATACTCCCAAAGGGTCATAACTGCTTTCATTGAGAACCAGTAGTTTGGAGTAAGGCCTGCTAAAGCAGCTCTATTTTTATGAGGATTACTGGAGCGGTCCAAGATAACTGTAGCCAGACCACAAGCAATTTCTTGAATTAATGTATAGATCATGGGATTGAAATGTGGCTTTCTAGCTGAGTGGTTGAAAGGTCATTCCCAAAGTAAGTTTTCACTGGATCTTTGTTTCCTGTGAGGCCAGTATGCTGAGAGTGCTGTAAGATTCTTTAGTTGGCCCTGTTCTGCTTAACATTTTTTATTAACCTAAATGGCTTGCTTTGCAAATTAATAAGTGATTTAAAACTATAACCAGGGGCCAGGGATTTAGCTCAGTGGTTTCGCCACCTGCCTCCCAAGCGCAAGGACCCGTGTTTGATCCCAGGTACCAATAAATAAATAAATTAATTAATTAATTAATTTTGAGACAGGATCTTTGAGTTGCTCAGGTTTCTGCCTCAGCCTCCAAGAGTGCCATGATAAGAGTACAGTAATGTGATGACCAGTAAAAGAGTCTTGGGGAAAATGTTTTATACTTACTTCCTGTTATAGTAGACAAGATTTAGTATCTCTTCAGGCCTCTTGGTTACTCTTTGCCTTCACCTATCAAATGTGTCAGTTTTACAACAGACTGGCTGGAGTGTAATACCAGAGTCTTTGTAGTTTGTTGCAAGATGGGAGCCAGATTTGTACCTTGAATGTATTAGATGTGGGCCTGACCAAGTGATTCAAACAGAGAAGATGTTAAAGGAGACACGAATTATAGAGCATTTTAAATTTAGTAACTTCTGAATTAAAATCTTGCTTCTTTCTTGAGGTCATATAGCCCTATACCCATTTTTAGTTGTTTTTGTTTATATTTTTGTTTTTGTTTTTGGTATCAGGGATTGAAGTTGGGACCTTGCGCTTGCCAGGTAGGCATGGCGCCACTGAGCTACATCCCTGGTGCTAGTTGTCTTCTTATAGATCCTGAATTTTAAATACTTAAAAAGTTTGGTGTTTGTGCAATAATTTGCATAAATTTCTAGAAACTAAATGAAAATATCTGATTTGACCATTAGAAAAAAACTTATTAATAATAAGCATGGTAGGACACACCTGCAATCTCAGCTACTTGGGAAGCTGAGGTATGAGGGTTACAGGTTCAAGGCCAGCCTGGTAGGGCACTTGCCTACCATATGCAAGGCCCTGGGTTCAGTCTTCACTACCACAAATATAATAAGTATGTATACATGTGTAAATATGTACATATTTATTAATTACAGATGTGTCCTTCCATGCCATGTTATTAATGTTTTGTAAGTTTTTTCCTAATGGTCAAATTAGATAATTTCATTTAGTTTATGTGAAGTATTTCATTTACATGTTTTTCTGAATTTTGAGAACAATTTTTGTTTTATAGTTTTAATATATTAATGTGCTGTACACATGTAAATTACCAAGGATCTTCTGGGTGAAAATGAAGTATTTACTGAAAGAAAAATTCTTCAAAAACATTTATAAGACATCCATGAATTAACTGGTGTCTGAGAAATCAGTTATGTATGCAACACTTTATGCATAAGACTTATAGAGGGCAGTGAGGGTGACAGTTTTCTGTCTCTACCAGAACTCCCACACATTGCAGATTCATAAGAAATGTGCCTTAGAAGAATAAATTTGAGAGCCCAGACTACAACTCCAAACTCAAGATTTTCCAGAAAGGGAGCAATAGGACCTTGGGTAGCTGAGGACCCCCCCCTCCACCCACCCCGCCATGCATGCATCCCAGATGTAAAAAAATTTCTAAGGTTGTGGAAGGCAGGAAATAAGTGACAACCAGCCCCCAGTAGGTATTTAAAGGTGATCTTAAAGTTGCCAGATCTGATTTTTGTGAGATGAAGAGCGCCTTTTATTTTCAGCACTGGAGATCAAAACCAAGAGTGCTCTACCATTGAGCTATGCTTCTAGCTTTAACCTCCCAAGAAGCTGGAGTTACAGGCGTGTGCCATTATACCAAAGCTTTTTACAACTTTTATGTTAAACATAATGAGTATGAATGTATTTGCGTAAATTTATTTACATTTGGGGATTCAACTCAGGCCCTATTGAGTACTCAACTGAGCTCTTTATCTGTGGAGAAAGAGAGACAGTTTGAGATGGGTCTTGTTATGTTTCCCAGGCTTGTCTTAGACTCTTAGACTCAAGTGATCTTCCTGCCTTAGAATCTGAGTGCTAAGCCTACAAGTGCCTGCTACTGTTTGTAGGTCTAAAATGTGTATTCCTGACAAAGGTCTTGCTTAGTGTTTGCACTAAGTTGACATTTTCAGTTTGTGTACCTCTGATTGTGATAAAGAAATAACATTGAACTGCCGAGAGGGAGCTTTTGCACATTAAAATACATTTCAGGGCGTATGAATGTTGCTCAGTGGTAGAGTACTCAGCATATTTGAAGCCCCAGATTCAGTTCCCTTGCATAACAACAAGACTTCTAATGAAAAAAGTATAGATGAAAATCTTGCCGCCTTTGCACAGCTAACCTCTGTATGTGTGTGTGTGTGGCATTGGGGAGTGTTCTCAGGGAACCTTAGGCTATATTCTTAGACCTCCTCCCCTTTTTAATTTATTTTGAGGCAGACTGTTAACATATTTCGGAAGTTATGGTGACACTTTGATCCTGTGCCTTCCTACATTTCAGTGTGGTAGTGTGAAGTGATGCTTCCTATTTGATCTGAATCATTCAGCATGTTTTAGCATGATCTTGACATTAAAAGCAAAATGGACGAAATAGTATACCAAAGTCATCCATTGCTGACCTCCCTGTGATTATATGTATTAATAAGGCATGTTTTATAGTTACTTTGTAAACCTAGAGCATTTAGTCTAATTTCCTTTGATGATCTTATTCACAAATATCAGTACCCTTCAGCTGAAGACCACCAGGGACATACATACCTATAATTGAATAAGTTGCTTTTATTACTCATTGCAAGGAAGACCAGAGATCATAGGGAATGTGGAGCATCTCAGTAAGAGGGTGTTATAAAAATCTATAATAAAGGGCCAGGGATTTAGCTCAGTGGTTCCCCCACCTGCCTCTAAAGTGCAATGACCCGAGTTTGATCCCCGGTTCAAAAAAAAAAAATCTATAATAGGATTTTGGCTTTGAGTAATTTTGAGAATGGTCCAAGGAAATGGAGGCTTCTTCTGGAGTTGGTGCTGTCAGACTAGAGGCAGCTCTGTGATTATCAATAAATCTTACAGAGAAGGCAGACTAGAGCGAGGATAAAGCTGCAATTGGTAAACAAGTAGCTGTCACTTGATGAGTGGGATTACATTTACCTTGTTTAATGTTTATCATGTCTCAGAATGACTACATTTGATACATGTGTCTAGTGAAATTCAAGAGAACAGAATGATTAAGCTGTAAATTTCATATCAGTGAGACTTGACTGTGAGCAGATGTTAATTCTCAGAGGTAAGGAACTGCTTTTTTCCCCTCTCCTCAAAAAATTCAAATCCAGGGCCAGAGATTTAGCTCAGTGGTTCTGCCACCTGCTTCGCAAGCGCAAGGTCCTGAGTTCAATCCCTGGTACCAAAAAAAAAAATTCAAATCCCCCCCCCCAAAAAAAATCCACCTGGTAACTCACAATGTAGAGTGGTCAAGCTTTAGTAACAGTGACATATTAGGCATATATACTGTAGCATGCAGTGAGCTGTAGCAGTGCCAACAATACTGTTTTTACAAACCAGTGATTGGGAAGGATTCGGTTGCTTATTAAGCACTCTATGCCATGTTCCAGCTGGCATTGAGAAAAGTAATATAGTGGTTGAAATATGAACTTGTTATTTCTTAAGAAATAAGAATTTGCCTGCATTAATCTTTTAATCCTATAATTTACTAAGTTTGATGTCTAAGAATTAGTTTTTAGGGTATTCCTTTTTTTTTTTGGTATCAGGGATTGAACTCAGGCGCTTGTGCTTGCGAGGCAGGTGACAGCACCACTGAGCTAAATCCCTGGCCCTAGGGTATTGTTTCTTCAAGTTGGGTAGATTTAACTATCATTTTGTGTGATTTAAGTTAATATAAAGCAGTAAATATCAAAATGAGTTATTTTTTTGAAGCAAGACATTTATTGGTGCATTTTAGGTATACATAATGATAACATTCATCATAGGGAATTTGTACCTGTACATGATATATCTTGCTTCTTTTTTTTCTCATTCTCCCCTGTCCCTGCGGCTCCTCTTCCCCTCTTTATTTACAAAAGCTTTGTTAGCATTTTTTCCTTCCATTTTCTTTTTTTCTTGTCCCTTCTTTCCTTTCCCCCTCCCTCGTTCTCCTCATTTGAATATTTTCTTCCCATTTCCCAATATCTATTACACATTTTAGTCCTTATTTCCACTTTTGGTTTCTCACACCAGAGAAACAGGTATTTAAACATGTGTTTATTTCACTTAAGGGTTTTAAATGCTTTGATGACCATATACTAACCTCTGAGAACTAATTTCATGTCACATACCGTGCACTAACAAATTATAATAATTGTAAAATTATTGAAGAGTCAGGTCGACCATAGGCAAAGAAAGAACTTTGTAAAAAAATGGTGCTGGGAATCAAACCCAGGCCCTTGCTAATGGTAGGCAAGCCATTATGATTAAACTACTCGTGAGGTGGGCCAGGGATTTAGCTCAGTGGTGCCACTGCTCGCAAGCGCAAGGACCCGAGTTTGATCCCCAGTACCAAAAAAAACCACAAAAAAACCTACTCCTGAGGCCCAGAGAACCGAATTTTTACAATTTCCCCTCCAGTTTGTTACGTGCGTCAGAGATCACTGCGAGGCTCTTTGTGTTTATCCATATATTCAGAAGATTCCTGTGTTCTTTGTGCCAGCTGGAGTCAGGACACTGACTGTGGGGTTGGGGTCAGCCACTGCTTATTTTCATGAGCGGTACAAATGATAACTGGAGACATGTGGTTTCAGAGCAGCACTTTTAATGGTATCTTAATTTCTAACACACATTCGGCAATGAGCACTGCATAATTGTATTTTTGTATGGAGAAGACTATCTCTGAATAAGGTAATTTTTGTAGCTTTTGTGACTTTAAAAGTAGCAGCTGTTTCTAAAATCGAGTATTTATTGAGGTCATTTAAGTCTGATGGATCATATCTCTGAAATGTGGAGGTTTTCAAAACAAAATTTGTCTTCTAGTAAACGCCAAGGTAGTCTTCCATCGCCAAGGTAGTCTTCCACCATCGTACCTTGACCTTGAGTGATAAATTGAGGCTGTTCTCTTTACTGCTGAATTCTTTTATCAGTACATGAAAACTAAGTTTAACAATAGAAAAGTTAGGCTTGTAGTTAAGACTTTTTTGTTGTTTTTGTTTTGTTTTGAGATAGGGTTTTACTATGCATTTCAGGCTGGCCTTGAACTCACAATGTGGCCCAGGCTGGCACTGAACTCACAGCAATCCTCAGTCTTGGAAGTGCTAGGATTATATGGGTACACCACCACGTCCTGTTGTAGTTAAGATTTAACCATGAATACTCACTCATTAGAAGTCCTGAGCACATTTGGGTAGTGTTATGATTATGGAATACAACATATCTAGCTCTTTTAGACAGAAAGGCACATTATAGACATCTCTTCAAGTAGTACTAACATTTTTTTTTTTTTTGGAGCTGGGTCTCAATATGTTGCCCAGGCTAACCTCAAACTCCTGGGCTGAAGAGATCCTCCTACTTGACTCTCTGGATTAGCTGGGATTACATTTGGGCACCACTGTTCATAGCTTCATGGCTTCTTTTATGATAGTTTTTAATGTTTACATGGATTTTAAAATGGATTTAGATTACAAGAGCTTTTATACTTTTGTTCTTTGAGTTGCACAGTAGTAACCTTGAAATGTTGATTTGGACTAAGTAGGGATGAAAACTCTAGAACAGGATTTTTCTCCTAAAGTCTTTTCTATACACAAAAATGTGTTCATTTATTTTGTTTGTAGTGTTAGTGTATTAATAAAGCTTGTTTTATAGTTACTTTGTAAACCTAGAGCATTCAGTCTAATTTCCTTTCACCATCTTATTCACAAATGTCAGTACCCTTCAGCTGAAGACCACCAGGGACATACCTATAGTTGAGCAAGTTGGTTTTATTACTCATTGCAACAAAGACCAGAGATCATAGGGAACATGGAGAATCTCAGGATTGAACCCAGGACCTTGCATATGCAAGGCAAGAGCTCTACCACTGAGCTACACTTCCAAACTATTTTAAGATTTAAGTATTGTGCAGTTAGCACGTAATTAGCAGGGAAGTCAGTACATAATCATTTGTGTCTATATCTAAATTATGTATTAGATGCCAGAATTCATCTTTATATGTCTAGGCATATGAGTGAGAATGTACTTCAGTGGTCAAGGCCCTGAGCTCTTATTCCCCAGCACTGAGGAAAAATTTTTTTATATACACAGATTTCTGGTGACATCTTGGTTAAAGTGCCTGAATAATAAGATACTGTATTTTGAAACTAAATCTGTTTGAATCGAAACCTATTTTCATGATTCTTACTGGTCCTGTCACCTATTTAAATTTGTACATTGTGTATTTATATATGTTTTTCTCTCTTGCTGCTAAGGATTAAACCCAAGGGCTCACAGTATCTGCCACTGAGCTGCAACCACAACCTGATTTTTTTTGTTTGTTTGTTTGTTTAATCCATTTGCTAGAAGGATTGATGTAGAATAGTACTGGTTTACTATGTCTTTTCACAGTCAGTGATGAGTACAAGTCTATTCATAACAGCTGTTTTTTCCTGTAAGAAGGAAAGGATAAACTACTTGGTGTATTGCTTGCTGCCTTTAAAATTTAATAACAAAATGGGCCAGGGATTTAGCTCAGTGGTTCCGCTGCCTGCCCCGCAAGTATAAGGACCTGAGTTTGATCCCTGGTACAAAAAAAGAAAAAGAAAAAAGAAAATTTAATGACAAAAGGATCTAGTGTAATTACTGTTTATTATGTTTAAATGACAAAGAAGAAAAAATTTTAATGTAGAACCTGTGCTCTATAGCTGGTCCAAAATTCTAGGTACATAGTTTCTACTTGATGCAATCTTTTTTCTTCTTCAGTATTGCTTTAAACATTACTCAGCTAAAAGTCAGTAATTTGGCTATAAATCCTAGCTCTGCCACTGGGCTTGGATAGTCTCTCACCTTCTATTTCCTCATCTCTAAAGTGGGGTCAGTGATACCTACTGCCCAGGGGTTTTGTGAGAACCTCATTCTTACAGAGAAGGTAGCCCCCACAATACAGCGTGAGGATGGTGTGTGTTGTTTAAGTCATGTATGTCAGAGACAGATACTAACACACGAATAAAGCAAAGAACATAGAATATTTTAGTTAAAGAGGAACTTAGAATTGACTAGGAGACATGTCAAAGGGAAGCATTATTGAATCAAGAGTTGGTGTGGGATATGTTATACTCTTTTCAGTAGTGATTCTTAGGTTTAGAAGTGTCAACTGTATTGTAAGCCATATTTAAATAAATAACGTATTGAAATGGAACTATGACTTATTTTTTAAAAACTCTGTGTAAGTTCTCATACCTCCACTGTCATATCAGAACCACAGGAAATCTTTTTTTTTTTTTTTTTGGTACCGGGGATCGAACTTGGGTCCTTGCGCTTGCAAGGCAGGTGGCGAAACCACTGAGCTAAATCCTCGGCCCTGCAGGAAATCTTAAGGAAATTTTTACTCCCAACATTCCCATGCACCATTTCCAGAGTTCTCTTTGCTTTTATCTACTTGTGCACTTGCTTGATTTTTGTTTTTTGCCATACTAAGGATTGAACCCAGCACTTCATCCATGCTAGGCAGATGATCCACCACTGAGCTGTATTTCCAGGTTTTTTTGTTTTTGTTTTTGTTTTTAACTTTGAGAGAGGTATTGCTAAGTTGCTAAGGCTGGCCCCAATCAAACTTGTAGTCCTTCTGGCTCAGCCTCCCAAGTACTGGGATTGCAGGTGTGTGCTCCACACTTGGCTCTTTTTTTTTTTTTTTGTATGGGGGATCAGATCGAACTCGGGACCTAGTGCTTGCGAGGCAGGCAGCTAAATCCCCGGCCCTAGCTCTTGTTTGTTTATTTATTTATTTATTTATTTTTCTTATTTATTTTTTTGAATAGATAGTATAGCTGAATCTTCCTTGAGAACTACCAACTGCTTTTTTGAGTTCTAGTTAGGTAAACTCTGTTTGATGAGTTTATCTTATATTGAGATACTCTGGATTTATAGCAATGTATTGCTACGTTTTACTAGGTTTGAAATGTCTTGAAAAAACAAAGGCAAAAAAAAGCTATATTTTTTGTAGGTGAATTATTTTGACATTTTTAAATATACATCTTAATTTTAAATTGAATCAAAATCAGATGTTTTTGTTATGAATATTTCTATAACCAGAACTTTTGTTGCATTATGTCCTCAGTCTATTTTTCTTTGGTCTTTTCTCCTTTTATTGTCAATGTTTCTAAAAAAGTATAGTGACAGTAAAATTCTTTAAGCACAGTAAAGGGTGAAAAGCCTTCATTCTGCCACATTGTTTTGATTTTTATATCCACTGTGCTGACTGAAGATGAAATTCTAGAGCAGAAACTGGAAACTTCATGGCTCGCAGGTCTCAACATTACACTGGTCTCCTAGAGCAAAGAGCAGTGCTGCTGCACATACCCGGCTAACAGCATCTTCTCCCTGGGAAGCATCAATAGCATGATTACAGGATTTCTGTGTGTCTGATGGCAAAAGAAATGTGTAAACTCTGGTCATAATACACTGAGGTGTTCTTCAGAATAGAACAAACATGCCATGGAAAGCCCACTCTGAGTATGTATTTTACAGAAGTGTTTGCCATTACCTAGTTTAAAGGGATTTACTTTGGTCTTTCCATATCTTGTCCTGTGATGGGTAATCAGGAAGATGACAGAGGACGAATACAATCACTGACATGTATGGGGATCTCACTTGCAGCCTGGCTTCATTAGCGGTGCCATTCCTCACCAACCAGGGTGAAGACTAATGCATTGCTTTTGTCAGTCACACATGACAGCAGATATATTCTTTTTATCTCATGGAAGTAAGAACTGGAGAGAGTTATGAGCTGGATTCACATTGTACTCTGTGGAAGGCTGAGATGTGTGGTGCAACAGTGTTGTTGGATGGGAGGGGTGGAAAAATAAGGAAAGAAGTGGATGAGATTAATGTAAAATTAATTTTTTTTGTAATTTCTGCGTATTACAAAGGTAATAAACATTCATTAAAATGTTAAACAATTAGAAGTAAAAGTCATTGTCTTCCCCTCCCCTTTCCAAATCTCCAGAGGTAAGAACTATTCTTTTAATAATTTGATATGTATCTTTCCAGAGTTCTTATTCATATACAAAAACAATTTTAAAAAATTACTGTAGACGGGCCGGGGGCTTAACTCAGTGGTTTTACCGCCTGCTGCGCAAGTGCAAGGACCTGAGTTCGATCCCCGGTACCAAAAAAAAAAAAAAAAAAAAATTACTGTAGAAAGGGGTTATACTATACACATTTCTTTGCTATTTGCTTTTCTTACTACACACTATATATCTCAGTCATTATCCCCTAGTCTTTGCTTGATAATGTTCTATAGTATGTAGCTACCATGAATTATTTAACCATTCTTCATGGACGGGCATTAGGAATTGCAGATTTTTGCTAAGAGGAAGTTGTGCATCAAGCTTCCTTGTACCTTTATTTTTGTTTGCACTTATGTAATTTGCATTAGACTTGTGACAATAGACTCATGACAATAAACTCAGTGAGTCAAAGGGCTTTTGGAAAGAGTTGTTGTTAATGTCCTAGACATCATTAAGGGCAAAGTTTAAGAAAGTTACTTATTTTTATAAAATGATACCATATGTATTTGACACTATAGAGGTGATAGAACTTGAAATGTAAAAATTTGTTAAACTTATACCTAACTTTGGAGATTTTTGTGTGGGGGGCTACTGAGGATTGAACCCAGGCCCTTTGGACAGAACTACATCCCCAGCCCTCTTGTCCTACCACCCTTTACTTTTAAAATTTTGAGACTGTCTCGGTAAGTTGCTAAATTGCCTGGTCTAGGCTCAAATTTATGATCCTTTTGCGGTGGCCTCCTAGAGTGCTAGGATTACAAGTATGTGGCACCATGCCTTGCTCCCAGCAGTAACTTCTGATTTTATTTTTATTTATACTGTGGTTACCATCAGAATTATAAATAATATCTTACTGTATCTGCCTGGTATGGCACATTTTTTCTTCCTGTCATGAAAAATAAGGAATTTAATGGTCTTTTGCCACCAGCTATGCCCTTTCAGGTTTTTATTATGGTGAATTGTAGTTTACAGCTTTCAGTGTTCTTAAATCTTAAGTTTTGGGGCTCACCAATTAATTTTATGCAGAATTTTTCCACTCACCATAAGGTTTCAGAAGGAAATCTGCGTCTCATTGTTTTTCTACTTCTCTACCTTGTACCTCTCTACCTTCCTTTACTTATATAGTCATAGATTTTAAACCATTTTTATTGTTACTCAACTACAATTATCCTGTATTCTTTTCCTATTTAAAAATTCTAAGAAACAAAAACCAAAAACTACAATTTCTCATATGAATGATACTGTATCCCAGAATTAAGTAATGTAATCGGGCTTTAGAGGAAGAATGATAATCATATAACCAGATGAAAGAAAGTTGTCAACAAGACACTTTTCTTGTTTTGTTTTGTTTTTTTTCTTTTTTTGGTACCGGGGATCGAACTCGGGTCCTTGTGCTTGCAAAGCAATCAACGGAACCACTGAGCTAAATCCCCAGCCCCGACACTTTTCTTGTTTGTTTGTTTTTCTGGTACCAGGGATTGAACTCAGGACCTTGTGCTTTCGAGGCAGATGCAGCACCACTGAGCTAAGTCCCCCCAAGACACTTTTCTTAAGTCCATCGCTCAGTCAGCTATTGAAAATAATGCCACAGTTTACTTTGTTATAGTTTTTCTTTTTTTTGGTACCAGGGATTAAACTCAGGACCTTGCACTTGAGAGGCAGATACAACACCACTGAGCTAAATCCCTGGCCCATTACAGTTTTTCTTAAAATTTCAGATTAACTTCACTTTTTTCTTAGTGCCACTAAAACCTTTTATTCTGGCAAGGTTTTAGCTTTTTAACTGCAGTTTGAATGAATGGATTTTTTTTGTTTTTGAATGCATTCTTCAAGTTCTCCAACTTCCTGCTCTAATTTGGATTGTTTTCTGTTCTTATATCTACTGTCATATTAGAGTTTCTTGGTCTCCTCTCAGTCCACTCATTTTTTTCAATTTAGTTGAAAAACAGTTTCAAATTTTTTCCTCCAAAACTGCAGTTTCAAAATACATGTGTCTAGAAAGGTCTTCAATTTGCCATCACATTTATACTTGACTTAAGATTTATCTGGGGTGTGAATTCTTGGTTTGAAGTCCTTTTCCCTTGGAACTTTGAAGACCTTAATTATCTTTAATTGTTTCTCTGATAGAATCAGATTGCAGTGCTTATTCTCCCTAGTTTTCTTCTTTGAGTGTCCTTTAAATGACCTTTTTCTCTATGAAAAGAGTCTTTTAAAGTATGGATTTGCAAGTTATATTTTAAACTTAATCTTTCTTAGCACCCTTTAAGGTGCAGTCTTATTTCCCATTTCTCTACATATTTTATAGCATTCTCAGGACATGAATATTAGGTATCCCAGTGCTGTTTGCATTGTATTATTTTTTCTTTCATATTTTGTGTTTCTGTCCTTTTAAGTAGTGAGAGATTTCTGTTTTTATCTTACAGAATACTGTGTAACCTTCTTGCCCAATCTTTTTTTGTTTTGTTTTGTTTTGTTTTTGGTACCAGGGATTGAACTCGGGTCCTTGCGCTTGCTCAGCAGGCAGCGAAACCACTGAGCTAAATCCCTGGCCCCCCAATCTGTTTTTTAGTTCTTCTGATACCAACTTTATTCATCAGTTACGTATTTCATTTCTAGCAACCTTAAGTGATTGGTCTTTTTGTTTTTCATAGTGGCAAATTTTGTGTTTTGTTTAATATTTGAACACCTTAAATGTTCAGCATAGTGAAGTTCTTGCCTAGTATATGAGAGGCCCTGGGTTGGGTTCCCAGGACTGCAAAAATAAGCATAGTAATTGAAGTGTGTGTGTGTCTGTGTGTGTGTGTGTACACACGTGCGTGTGTGCGTTTTGGGTTTTTTGTTTGAGACAAGGTCTCAACTGTGTAGTTCAGGCTGACCTTGAACATGGGTTTCTCCTGCCTCCACCTCCTGTGTGATAGGATTACAGATGAGCACCGCCATGCCTGGCTTTAATACATGCATTTTTTTGGTAGCTGCTTCATTAGGTCCACGTACTTAAAAGGCTGCTCTTCTGGATGGTAAACTCCCTGGACTTGCATATATGTGTTTAGAGGTGGGTAGCGAAGGACAGTCTTGAGGTAAACAGGCAATTGCTGCAAGGTCGGCCTGAACTTCAGAATGAGGCCTTGTCTCAAAAACAAAAAACATTTCTTCGTATTAAAATTTTAATCGTATATTTAAATATAAGGCAATCCATGACACTGCTGGAGGATTTAGAGGTAAGTGATTAACTGAAAAACATTTTGTTAGTATTTTTCCTGGTTTTTTTCCCCCCTAGAAATGTGTTAATATTCTTTCAAAACTGAGGAAATGTAGAGTCATCAAACATTTGTACCCAAAATAAGGAAATGATTGGTATCATCTTCTCAGTTTTGGAGTTAGCATTTTGGGCCAAGGGAATCTATAGTCACATCAGAAGTATTATCTGCCTTTATTTTATTTTATTGTGCTGGGATGGAACCCAGTGGCCAAATCTCTACCACTGTGTTATAATCCCAGGCCCTTATATATCTGTGTTAGTCACTAAGAATAGTCAAACCAGTGAAGGTAACAGTGGTCTCCCATTTTAGAGCTCCCATCTCTGAGAGATCAATGGCATTGCATCCAGTCTTAACGCTTGAATTGGATGTTGGTGGGCAGAACTCAGGCTGTTTTTCAGTGGTCATTTAAAAACTGAAATTTAAGTCTTAGGGAAGTTTTACTTTGGGGAAGTGCTTTCAAGTTGAGCTATTTTCTGTCTTCCATACTTTATTCACATTGTTAAATAGCTCTTGTTGGATTACTAAGTCTGTATGGAACACTTGTCCCTATAGTGAGCCCTTTCAGGGCAGAGATTGGGTCAAAGTGAAAGGTTTCATTCACTGAGTGTTCAAAATGAATGCTAGAACCAAGGAGGTGGGTAGTGCATACGTGGGGTCTCAGCTACTCCGGAAGTTGAGGCAAAAGGATGGCTTTAGCCCGGGAGTTCAAGACCAGACTGGAAAACACAGTGAAACTGTCTCAAAAACAAATAACTCTTCAACAACAAAATGTGCTAGGCAAGATGATAATACTTTATTTAATTCCTGAAATAACCCCACAATTGAGTAGTAATGTCCATTTTATACATTAAAAAAAGTTATGTATATTTTTTGGGTACCGGGGATCGAACTCACAACCTTCCACTTGCGTGGCAGGTTCCGTGCCACTGAGCTAAATCCCTGGCTATACATGAAAATATTAAGGGTAAGTAAATTACATGAGGATACAACTAGTGACATCTGAGGATTAACATTTGGTTTATTCAGTTTTTTACTAATAATTGCTGTGTAGCATGTGAGCACTGAACACATTACCCATTTGAATTAAATTATATTTAACGTCCTTTTGTTGATTCCAGTGCAACTCATCTGACACTGTACTTGTGGTTCTATTGGGAAGAGCTAATTTCATCTCTTAGTTACTCTCTTCCTGTAAGAGAGAATTAACAGTAGGTTGTGACATTCTTATGACTCACTCTTGATACTACTCAGAGCAGAGAACAGATGAAACATTAGTCTGTTTTATTGAAGAACAGAATATTGGCTTTCAGTACAGTTTGTGTAGGTCTAATTTTTGCTGTCTAGGCTTTTTTTTGTTTTTTTTTGATACCGGGGATTGAACTCAGGACCTTGTACTTGCGAGGCAGGCAGCAGAACCACTGAGCTAAATCCCCAGCCCTTCTCTAGGCTTTTCATCACTCATTTGTTAATAAAGTACAAGATGTCAGTTTTAAGCATCTTGTGTTGTCTAGTTGTTAAATTTGAATTTAAAAGCATTATTTTGTTTCCATGTGTTTAGAGTGGTAAGATTTTTTTTTAAATCTATGAGCAACAAAAATAGTTTTTTATTCCTTTTTTTGAGTTCAGACTTTTTATGTAGTTCAGGCTTGCTTTGAATTAATGATCCTTCTGCCTCAGCCTACTGAGTTTATGAAAAATATTGTTAAAATGTTGTTACATGTCTTTATTTCATGCCTACATTTATAACAACACTGGCAAGATAGAGAATGCTAGATTCAAGGTCTTTTTTTTTTCCCCCTCACCTCAGCACTTTGAAGATTTTGTTCCCTTGTCTTATAGCTAATGTATTTATGAGACTTTTATGATATTTTATGAGTGCCCCACAGAATTTAACTGATGTTTTCTCATCATTAGACTCAGGATTATGGGTTTTTGGGATGTGGAGCACAGAGGTAAAGTTTCATTTTCAGCACATCATACCATGGTGTGTACTGTCAGCTTGACCTGATCTTGACCTCACTCACCTGAAATACTGTTTTTCTGGATTCTCCAGTGGAATGTTACTTTTCCTTCTCTGCCCATGCTGTACTCTTCGAAATGAACTTCCCACTTAAGCGTGGGGAGTTATGTACCACCTCCTTTAGGGTGGAGTAGCTACATAAGTTATTTGAAATTCTTTTTTTTTTTTGGTACCAGGGATTGAACTCCGGTCCTTCCACTTGCAAGGCAGGCAGCGGAACTACTGAGCTAGATCCCCGGCCCTTGAAATTCTTATTCATGGGAGGTTTCACTCTTCACCCCCACTTACTCATTTATATCAATATGGCCTAAATACTTTATTGGAATGTGTTTTTTATATAATGAAAATTAATCATCTCCCATTTGAGGTTTTCTTAGCTGTCTACTTTGTGCTTTGAAACATAAGATATTGTTAAGATCCAGTTGGAGTTTATGTTGTCCAGATTACTCATTTATAAAAAAAATTCTCTTTTTTGTTACTTTTTGTTTGTTTGCTTTTTGAGACAGGATCTGGCCGTGTAGTTCAGGCTGGTCTTGAACTCACTTTGTAATCCAGGCTGGCCTTGAACTCACAGTGTTTCTCCTGCCTCAGCCTCCCAAGTGCTGGGATTACAGGTGTGTGCCACCATTCCCGGCATAGAAGAAATTCTTAATAGCTACAAATCATACAACCTGCTAGGGGATCATGTGACAAACACTTGCCATCAGCAATATTTAGGAATTCATGTAACTTTGTTCTGATATAGCTGCTTTTTTGTCACTGCTGTTACCTTTCTTTCAAAATGTGAGCAGTATTAGGTAGACAAGATTATAGAGAACCACATTTACCAAAAATGTGTGACTATGCCCAAGAAGATTCTAACAGAACATGGATTCAAAGTTCAGTTGATTCTGTGGATGACTATGATTACCATGGGGTTAAATACTTCACTTTGGCTAGAATTATTTGTTGCTTTTATGTACGTAAACTTTTTTTTTGGTACCGGGGATCGAACTCAGATCTTTCCGCTTGCGAGGCAGACTCCGGAACCACTGAGCTAAATCCCCAGCCCTGTACGTAAAGTTTTAATAAAAAAAAAATGTATTACCTAGCTAACCGAAAGTGAACCAGTTTATCTTTTGAACTTGGTTTCAGAAAGTAGGCTTACCCCAGAAGTGTCCAGCAAGTCACTTGGAACATCTTTTTTCCTTGGTTCTACTGTTTCCTCCTTATTAGAGGTTTCTTTTCAATTCTTGGCCCAGTCTTTGTGCTGACACTAATAACTATTGTTAGAGTGATTTTCTGGTAGTCTTGTTATTGCCAGACTTGTATCAGTCTTATAAATATTTTTTTGTTTGGTTTTTACATTTTGCTATTTTTTAAAATATTGACTGTACACTTCTTTTCTTCACTCTGTGTTGCATTATGAATGTCTGCAGAAATTTTCCTAGAGAACATTTGATTGTTGAATGACAGACACACACAAACACAGGAAACCTAGTGCGCATTTACTTCCAGCGGACTTCATGTTGCTTTCTTAAAGTGTGTGGGGCACAAGTCTCTGCCAGCTTAGATAAATGGCTGAAGTGTGCCTGATGATTTGGTGCATCATGGTTTTGGAAGAATGCTACAGCAATGAAATTGAAGAATATTTGGTTACATTCCTTCCCTTTAAATGTCTTTGATGAATACTTTAGAATTGTCTAAGAAAATTATTAAAGTTTTAAAAAGCTCATATGGTAATTCCAGGTACTCTGGAGAGTCTGGCAGGAGGATTGTGAGATCAGTCTGGGCAATTTAGCAAGGCCCTGTATCAAAATCTGAAAAAGGAGGGGTGTGTGCTGGTTATCACAAAACATTCTACAAAATCGCTTCTTTCTGGGTATTATAACTGAAGACTATAGAGGACTGAGACTAAATACCTCCAGTCAGTGGTTTTGGAAAATGTTGGCAGGTTTTCCTGTTGTATCAATGACTTCCTGATTGTTTCTCTCCATTTCATAATCCTAGAGGTATTTCTAAATACGTTCTTTATCGTTAGGGTCTAACAGCACCCTTACATGTAAGTTTCAGCAATACTTAACACCTGCGTGTTTTGATTTGAATCTCGCATTATATATTTCATCATAAATTCATAAGACATTGCTTTGATGCCAGAAGTACTAGCTTAGTTACATGGCATTAATCATATGAGTTGTATGCTAATTTCCATTGAGGTCAGCCTTGCTCAGTTTTCCATGTGAATACATAGTTTGTACTTATACATAGGAACCATTTTACCTACTTAGGCAAGTAAATCTGTTGTTTAAGTAGGAGATTGGCAGTTTTATGGTGCCTCTACCTTTGCAATTGAGTTTATACTTTTACATTTGTATATTGGCTCCCCTTTTGACACCATACATTTCAAAAGATTTTACAACTTGAAAAACACTTATGTGCTACCACTCAGTAATAAATCCTTGCATTTGCTATATTTATTTCTGAATATTTTTGAGGAAATACACTTCCTTATATGGTTGAAGGCCTTTGTGTTCTTCTCTGCAGTCCCTTTTTCCTTTCTTAGAAATAACCGTTCCTGCTGGGGATTTAGCTCAGTGGTTCTGGTGCTTGCCTTGCAAGCGCAAGGTCCCAAGTTCGATCCCCGGTACCCAAAAAAAAAAAAAAAAAAAGAAATAACCGTTCCCCTGAATTTAGATTCCTCATTGTCAGACAACATACCTGTACTTCAGAATTTCCCACATCATTCTTCTGATAAATGTGGAAACACACTGAGAAAAGAAGACTCATCCTCAGATTCTCCCACACATTTATAATACTGCCAGCACTAAAGGCTTTCAGACATGGAAAAAAACTTGTCTGTTGGAAAAATTCAGCATTTCCCAACTTATCATCAAAACTTTTAACCTAGAATTTTATGTGCAGTTGCTTGTAATATACTTTGTGAAAATTCTGCCTAGAGGCGTATAATTCTTAAAGTGACAACATTTATTTTATAGTTTTTCACTAACTTACTAGAGTTGGATGACAAAGATGGTAATAGTAGTCACTTCCAGTTGGTGTTGATTATCAGATCATGATGAGAATCATTTTATGTAAAAAGAAGGAAAATGATAATAAATTGCACATTCATTGACCAGAGCACACATTACTTATGCTCCTTAATATTTTCAGTTCTTGAGTCCTCTGATCTGAAGTGTCTACCTATGGACCATGGCTTCACTTACCCTTTTTCTTAAACTGATCTGTTACATTTTATGTTTTTGTGATGGGAAGTAGCCTAAGCTTGCTATTAATGTTTAACACATTTTCTCGAGTGAGAGTTCTTCAACTTTTATATTGTACAAGATGGTACTTGAATTCTTTGTTTTTTCTTCCTGTATTAGAAAATCTTGGTGCTTTTTACAAATTATGTATAAAAGAAAAATTTCTTTGTTCATATAATGACCTGATCCGGGAAAAATAAAATGGGAAAATGAACACTCCTTCTGACCTTCAAATAAAACTTATTATGTATTGGTTTTCAGACTGTTCACCAAGCCATGGGTCATATGCACTGTTTCAAGGCAAGGCTGTTAACTTGTGTGGGATGACAGGTTCCCGAGGAACTGGTGAGGCTGTGGAGGAGGGGGTTGAAATCCCGGGAGAATGGACAGAGACACACCGTTCACACCCAGTTTCACAGAAGTCAAGGGATCTCTTACATTAAGAAAAGTGTCACAAAATGGACCTCTTTCCCTTACTGGCTTCTGTCCTTCACTACACTATATTGTGCTTCTGGGATGGAAAATAAAGAGCAGGAAGGTTCTACTGCAAACAAAGTCTAGTATGTCTGTTCACCATATTATCTAGAGCCTGAAGCGTTATAATACTGGTAGAATTTTTTTTTTTTTTTTGGAAAGAATAGTCTACTTTTCCAAAATCAATCCCCCTGCCTCTCGACATGAGTCATTCTTTTTTTCATTAGTTAGGAAGATTATATTGTTTGCATTCTGCACCTTGCTGTATCAGGCACAATAATGTAGCATATTTGGGAGGGGTGGGGTTTTTTTCCTTTTTTGTTTAGTACTCCTTGAAAGGTGCTATTCCAGGGCTATACATAATCCTACAGATGTTCCCCCAACATTCAACCAATGATTTATTTGGTGATCACATCTAACAGAGGTTGGGCACTCATAATAATAGGAACCTAATAAATGTTGGTATCATGCACACTTTGAATTAATGAATGAGTGGAAGAGTACATAAATGAATGTATGAAAGAATGATCAAGTGGAGTAAGTGAAGTCATTGTTTACTCCTGTTCAGTACACATATTACACAGTTAATGGTTACTTTCCGCAAGTTGAACATCATTTTGGGCCTGTTAGACAAACACAGTTAATCCACAAAGCAGTGGCACCTGCCTCCAAGAGATGCAAATGCTGTCATTTTTCATGAAACTAGAATGCCAAGGAATGTCAAGTTAGCTGACTTCCTAGCTAAGAAATGTTACAGAATTTATTGTCCTAAAGGCTTGACCTCTAAACATAATCTAGTTTGAAATTTAAAACTTTTGGTGGAGTTAGATAATGATTGCCATATTTCTTTATTCTTACAAGACCTTGGCCTTCAGAATCAGTCCAATTATCAGATAACTAAAAGAAGTAAATCTTGTATATTTTTAAAAATATTCCTAAATATTAGTTTCAGGAGATAGAAAGGATTGCAGAAGTTGTCACGTGGTCTGCTCAGTTATAGTTGAATGAGTGATAGCTGATGGAAAACAAAAAAGTGTGGATACAGTTATTTAGCGAAATAGTGGCCTGGATCAGAAGAAGAAAATGTGAAAGAAAAAAAAAAAGCAGAAGAAAATGTGGGCCACCTCTCACCATTGGTTAATGCTTTTAGGCCTCTGTGTTCTTTTTTGTTGGTACCGGGGATGAAATGCAGGACCTTGTGCTTGCAAGGCAGGCGTGGTGCCACTGAGCTAAATCCTCAGCTCCTCCCTGTTCTTATCTCCAAACATTACAGGGCTGGATGATCCTATCTCTGGTATCAAAGATAGCTTTTTTGTTGTTGCTATTCATTGTGTAACTGAGATAGTGAATCCAAATGATGATTATAGAAATTTAAAGTGAAACTTTCTGTAGGCTAATTATTGTCCAGTAGGACTTTTTGTGATGATGGAGATGTCCTGTATCCGTTCTGTTTAATATGCTAGCCATTGGTTATATGTGACTTGAGTATGTGAAATGACAATGACTGAGAACTAAAATTTTAACTTTAATTAAAACTTTTAAATAACTACATATGGCTAGTAGCTATCATTTTGGACCATGCAGGTTAGGTTCTCAAGTATTTGTTGTCAAAGGGAATTTTGCTCATATATTTATGATAGTCTTGCCTTTATATAATGATTTACAACTGGAATATCCAAATTTTAAAATTTTGTTGTTGCATCTCCAGTCTCACTGTTAATATGTTTCTTCAAGCATGTCCTCCATTTGCAGTTCCACTCAGGTATGTCAAGTATAGATAAAGTGCTAGGACCTTTCTCAGTGATCCTGGACTCTACTTCTACTTCCTATATGTCCTTTCGCAGTGATCCTAGACTCTACTTCCTATATCACCGACTTCTTTAATTCCTTGCCATCCTCCAGAGGATTGTATTCACCACAGCCCACCTGTAAACTCCTGTTAGTCCCCTGTAGTGCTACACCTTGACGTTATGGTAGGCTTTGTAGTCTCTGGAGCAGGTTTCATGTTGTCCAGAGGCTTTTTTAAAAAAATTAAAAAATATTTTAGGAGCTTGATTCTGAGAAGTTTAATTAAATACCACTTTAAAAAAAATACTTGGTCTTTTACTGGCAAGGAATTTTTAGTCCTAGAAATTATAGTCATTAAGATATTTTTAGTACTAAAACATTAGTAGTCTTTTTTTTTTTTTTGTACCAAGAATTGAACTCGGGTCCTTCTGCTTGTGAGGCAGACGGTGGAACCACTGAGCTAAATCCCCAACCCCAGTACTAAAACATCTTCATCACTGAGCTACAAAGAGCTGCCACCTGAATAAATTTTCCATCATGTCTGTATTAATTGAGCATTGTGTAAATACTATATTCTTGGAATTTCCATGTTTGAGGATCACAAAGAGCATCAGTTGATTCTATCCAGGAATCTTTACTCTCAGAAATGAACAAATTTAGTGTAAAGGCTTTTTATTAGGGGTGATAATTGAAATTGATAAAAGATGTGTTTAATATTCAATTTTCTATCACACAGTATTTTATAAGGTCATATTTTTATATTTGGCTTGCCTGACCCACAAATACCCTTGAAACTTGTTTCAGTTTTACTGAGTCCAAGGTCTGTTGCACAGCTTCCTGGAACCGCATACCCTAGATAGCTGTGCATTGTAAGTGAGGGCCATAATGTCAGTCACTGATTTTTATTTGTTTTTGGGGGGTTTTTTTGGTACCAGGGATTGAACTCGGGTCCTTAGCCTGTGAGGCAGGCGGTGGAACCACTGAGGTAAATCCCCAGCCCTAGTCACCGATTTTTAAACGGGGGAAGCCAAAGGCAGTTTCCATTATGAGTACTGTAATAAATGCCTTCTTATACTCATCTTCTCCCTAAAAGGTAGCTAATTTTATATACAAAGGACCAAATTACATCTTGCTTTTCTGAATATATATTTTTATGGTTTTAAAAAATTTTTTATTTTTTGGTACCAGGGATCGAACTTGGATCTTTGCGCTTGTGCAGCAGGCGGCGAAACCACTGAGCTAAATCCCCGGCCCCTGCATATATATTTTTAAAGGCAGGTTTATTGAGGTATTCTTAAGATAACATTCATCTGTTTTAGGTATAGAATCCTATGAAGTTTGACAAATATAAAATGTAACCAAAAGAAAACATTTCCAACCCCACAAAGAGGTCCTTTTTTTGGTACGAGGGATTGAACTCAGGACCTTGCGCTTGCGAGGCAGGCAGTGGCAAGGTCCTTATTTTTTTGCTTTAGTTTTAAAAGCTATATTGTATTCATTTATGTGGGCTTACTTTAATTTCTCTTAACTCTTGATTCATATTTAGGTTTTGCAATTGATTCAAACAGGTTATTTCTGGTCTTGGCAATTTAAACACAGTGCAGTAAATACTTACGAATGTAAATTCTGGTATGATTTTGCAGTTAAGAGTACATTAGTAACATGATTTATAGACTCAAAGGCTGTACCTTAATGATTTTGGTAGATATGGCCAAATGGCCTCCCCCAAAAGTTGTACTAATCTACTTTCCAACCAGTTACAGAGGAGATGTCTGTTTCTCTCTCTAACATTTAACAACACTGAACACAATTTTTGCTAACTTTGTAGGGAGCATATTACCTAGCAAAGTAACTAGAATTAAGAGTTCGCATGCGCACAAAAGAGGAACTGTGAATAGAAAAACTGTTTCCACTATTCCAACATAATTTTCATTTTCTGCTTGTCTGCATCTTCATTTTTATATAACTATGTAGATTTTTATAATCATCCTCACAACATATGTTTGGTTGTGAAGTACATGTTTTGTTTGTGTTTGTGGTTTTAGAACACATTTTATGGCCCTTTGTTCCTAGAATTTTCATTTTAATAGTTTTATAATTACCCAATTTTTGGCTTTGGGGGTCAGTACTAGGAGTTGAATAGAAGGCATTGTACCACTGAGTTACATTGCCATCCCTTTTTACTTTTTATTTTGAGACAGAGTTTTGTCAAGTTGCCCAGGTTGGGCTCAGACTTGTGATCCTTCTTCCTCAGCCTTCTGTGTGGCTGAGATTACAGGTGTGGACCATCATGCCTGGCTTGGGCTGTAGCACATTTTACCTCTTCATTCCACTTCTAAAATTTGTTTCTGATTTTTCACTGTTATGGACAAGTCATCAAATACCATCTTTTTAAAAGTTTTTTCTTTTTTTAAGAGATTGTTTCACTGTGTTGCCCAGGCTTATCTATAATTTCAGCAATCCTCATGCCTCAGCCTCCTGAGTAGTTGGGGCTACAGTTGTGTATGATCACACATGGCCATATATAAACAAAATCCTCTGAAGTTATTTTCTTAGGAGACTAAATGGTGGGCTGGGGATTTAGCTCAGTGGCACCGAGGCTGCCTTGCAAGTGCAAAGTCCTGAGTTCGATTCCTGGTACCAGGGGGTGGGGGGAGACTAAATGGTATCAACGTTGACATGAGAGGGTGGCCTTTTGTCATTTGATATGGGTTTTTTTTTGTTTTTTTTTTTGGTACCGGGGATCAAACTCGGGTCCTTGCGCTTGCGCAGCAGGTGGAGAAACCACTGAGCTAAATCCCCGGCCCTGAAATGGTTTTTGTCACAGCAATGGGCATTTCGTAAACTTTTTCACCTGGAAGAAGGAAGCCATTGCCTATCAGTTTGTTTCTATGCTAGTTTAATGTTTTCTGTTTTCAGTTAAGAAAATATAAAAATGAAAGATTTCACACCTACTTTCCAGAGGCATTTCACTGTTACTTAGTAAATTTAGATTTTTCTACACCCCTCCCCCCCACTAGTTTATGCGTTTGAGTTGAAAACATACAGATTGAGTATTCCTTATCTGAAATACTTGGGAACAGAAAAGTTTCTAATATCAGGTTTTTTCCAGATTTTGGGATGTTTGGGTATACATAATGAGATATCTTGAGACTAGGGCCATACTGAAATTACAGGAGTGCACCAGGCTTTTTTTTTTTTTTTTAGTATATGCTTGTGATACATAAATAAATTCATCATGGGGAATTGGTGCATATACATACTTACACAATATATTTTTTTGGGTTTTTTTGGTACCAGGGATCGAACTTGGGTCCTTGCGCTTACGCAGCAGGCGGCGAAACCACTGAGCTAAATCCCTGGCCCTACTTACACAATATTTTAAATTTTTTACATGGTATGGATTTTCTGCCTATGGCAATATGTTGGCTCTTAAAAATTTTAAAGTTATGGAAAATTTTAGATTTAGATTTTTGGGTTAGGGCTGCTCTGCTTCTACGTTGAAAAGTATCTTCTTAAGCATTCTCTCCATGCCTACCTGGTTTCCCATTGGAGGCAGATAGTATCTGATTCTTGTCTGTTCTTTCAGACAGTCTAAGCATTTTTAAATAAGTAATGTATATGTTTGCCCTTGTGTGTACGTGTGTGTGTTGGGGGAGAGGCTTTTAAGCTGCAAATGTTACCATGCTGAATCCTAGCCTTTTTGAGACAGGCTCTCACTGAGTCATTAAATTGCCTGGGCTGGCCTTGAATTTACAGTCCTTATGCCTCTCTGCCTCTTGAGTAGCTGGGTGCATAGGCATGCATTACCACAGCCAGCTCTTTTTTTTTTTTTCCCGGCACATACTTACTTAGATAACTTTTTTTTGTATTTAATTTTTACAAGCACATGGTTCAAAAATGAAATAATGCTGGGTGTGGTGCCACATACATGTAGTCCCAGCACTAGGGGGCTGAGACAGAAAGATTGCTGTGAGTTTGAGAATAGCCTATGCTACACAGCAACATAAAGGCCAGCCTGAAGTACATAGCAAGACCCTGTCTCAAAATTTTAAAGAAAGGAAAGACTAGAGAAGACATGACTATTTTTTTCTCCAGTTCCCTGTTATATCCTTCAGGATTCTTAATGCATATGAGAGCAAACAGAAAAGTACATATTCGTGTTCCTTTTTCTCTCTTATAACTCTGAAACTGACCTTTTGTGTCTCAGAAGGTAGTTTAGAATAGTCCTGCAGAACAGAGAAGCTCTGAGGTGGCATTCAGTTCCCCAAATTTATTTTTTAATATACTCAAGACATACTTAAGAAATATGTGTATACCCTTGAGTGCTCCTTGCATTAAGATTTCTGTGCTGTCACATGTCAACTGTGACTGAGAGCAAGTTCTTCAACCATTGGAGAACTTGTTTTAGAATCGTCATATGTAAAAATAAATAATATATTTTGCTTAAAATAATACCATTCTTAAATATGTTTGTAGTGTTATTAACTTTTTTATTTGTTAAATAAAATGGATCCTCCCCCAAATTTGAGCATCAGTACCAATCAGTTTGATTGCTTGGAATTTACCAAATTAATTTTAGAGGACTTGAGAAGACAAAGTTCAAGCAACTGAAATAATTTTGTTCCATTTCTTATACGTTGATAGCCATTATAATATGCACATTCTTCTTTAAGATGAATGTCTTTAAACTGGTATACTTTCTTTGGTCAGTAAATGTCTCAGAGTAGATGAAGACAGAGATGGTGCCTAAGAATATATTGTTTTGCATAGTACACTATAATTTGAAAATGCTTCTCATGCATTTGCCATAAACTCCAATTTGATCCATTAAAATTCATACATAGCTACAAATAATATTTGTTGGGGGTTTTTTTTGTTACCGGGGATTGAACTCAGGACCTTGCGCTTGCGAGGCAGGCAGCAGAACCACAATAATATTTGTTTTTAGGTGATGATAGCCCATAAATTTTTAAAATTCCCTGACCTTGTCTTTTTAGTGGCAGATCATTAATAACAGTTTCTTAAGGGAATCAAGGGCCTAGGAGGACTAACTGGTGTTTCTATTTCAATTTTTCTAGCTTCTTTTTTATTCAGATTTTAAATCTTTTATTTGCATATTAAACTGTATTCTGATAATTAAAATCACATGAGCAACAACAAAAAAGACACTCTTGAAGCTGGGCACAGTGGCCCAGGCCTGTGAACCCAGTATTTAGGCTGAGGCAGGAGGATGGCAAGTGTGTGCCTAGCTTGGCCAAGTTAGGGACTTTTTAGCAGGATGCTGCCTCAGAATAAAAAGGCCTTGAGTGTGAAGGGCCATCCCCTCACAGCATTCATTAAATTGCATTGTACAGCCAACAGTACCAGCTTGGATTTTACTCTCGGTCACACCATCTGCCAACCCCAACTTCTTCCTTTGCCAATATGCAACATGCAAGCTCTTCTTCCTCCTTGCCAGCCAGACAGACACCAGAGGCAGGGTTGGCCTTCTTTGTTTTTGATGCTTCGAGAAGTCAAGGAACAGCACAGAATTTTTCTCCCCATACCCAGCTAGCCCAGTCATTTAAACTTAATCCAAGGCCGGAGATTTAGCTCAGTGGTTCAGACACCTGCCTCACAAGCGCAAGGTCCCGAGTCTGATCCCTAGTACCAAAAAAAACTTGATCCAGCCTCTCTACATCTTACAGTTAAATAGCTTAAAAAGTAAAAAAGGCAAAGCTTGTGAAATGTACAGTATATATTCTTGGTATACGCCTCATGGTTCACCTGCATCTTCTGTTCAGTTGTTTCTAAGGCAAAGGGTTTTTCTTTCCTTTTCTGCACTCTTCATTTCCAGTTTACCTAATTTCTCAATCTCAGGCAAGCTGAGTTTGTCAGACATGTTTACTGAGGAAGGAGAGCGAGGTCCGAGAGTGAGTGGAATCCAATCTGAGCAGTGGCCAGTGCTGACTGCCTTCAGTTCTTTTTTATTAAAGGCAATGCAACAACAAAACCACCCTTCCCCTTTTGCACCCTCAGATACCAGTTGCAAAATAATTTCTTTGAAGAAAATATAAAAACACAGATAAAGAAGACTCTCCTTAATACTACCTGTAATTCCAGTACTCTAGGAGGCTGAGGCAGGAGGATCACAGGTTGGAGCCCAACTTGCCTAGGGGAAAAAAAAGGTCAGGGGATTTAGCTCAGTGCAAAGGCCCTGATTTCAATCTCTGATACATAACAAACACCCTAGAAAACAAAACAAAAAATCCTCACCTCCCAGCTTAATATTGTTTCTGTTAACAGCTTGATGTCTAGACTTCTTGCCCTTTTCCTCCATATAGGGATGCACATGCAGTCACTCATTGTCTTAATTTGTTTGGCTTTTATGGTGATATTGCACACTGAGGTTTTAAAAATAAACTTAGGGCCAGGGATTTAGCTCAGTGGTTCCGGCGCCTACCTCGCAAGCGCAAGGTCCTGAGTTCGATCCCCGGTACCAAACACCCCCCCCAAAAAACATAAAAATAAACTTAGTACTTGGGCATTTTAATCACGTTATTAAATCATTTATGGCATCATTATAATAGCAATATATTTCTTTGAGTACCTATACCTTATTATATATTTGTGTCCTATTCAAGGGTATTTAGAGCTGAACTGCCTCAGAGTAAATATCCTTGTAGACAAATCTTTTGGATATCCATTATTTCCTGATGATAAAACCCGGGCCTTGGGCTTACTGGGTTGTGGGGTATGCACTTCTCCGTTTCCATACTCTGCCAAACTGCCTCTGGATTGTGTGGCTGTCCCTTCCCACTTCCCAGGTGGGGCACTGTGGAGACGAGCCACGCCTTGTGAGGTGTGTGTTTCTCCCCTTCTGAATGGGTGCACATCACTTCCGGTACCTGGAGACTGCTCCTTCTTTTCCTTGGTCTTTGTTCTTCCACATCTCTTTCTTCCCACCTGCAACTTCCCCAGGGTGGCTTCAGTCTGAGTTAGAGAGGATGCTTTCTCAAATGCTCTCCTTCAGTTTTTGCTGCTGCTTAGGGCATTCGCTGCATAAAATATCCTGGAGAATCATTATGGCACTCAAGTTCTGAAGAATACCCATTTCTTTTAGTTTCATTCAGATTTTCATGTTTGTTATTTTTAGTAACTTAATTTATTGAGATTGTGTCTTAGCCTATATGTGAATCAGGCATGGGTCTTTTTTTCCTCCTGTACTTCAATAAACCTATGTAGAAAGATGTAATGCTTTTCCTACCTTCATGTCTAGAAAGTGGTGTTGTCTAAACTTGGATTTAGGACTTTTAAATTATATGGGCTGCCACAAAGTAGGAAAACTGAAGTGAATCATGAGATTGGATCTAATGATTAGGATAATCAGGAACAGCATGAAAAGCTTACAAAGTTTTATTTATGGGAGCTTCAGGAGTACAGCTTGCAAGAGGCTTGGCTGACCTACTGGCCAGCAAGCAGGAAGCTGTTCTTAATTCCAGGAGGGGACTTGTTTCTGTGCTTCCTGACATGGGCAGATAGCTTGCTGTGTCCAAAAAGTCTTAAAAAGTTTAAGTTGATTGAGCAGTAGGATGAAAACATTTTGTAGGTTTCTCTACTTTGGTTTAAACTACAGTTGAGTCCTGCTTTAATTGTATGTGACTGATTAGGTTTTTATCCTAACTTGTTTCCGACAGGGCATGGTGCTGATGTGAAATGTGTAGACTGGCATCCAACCAAAGGGTTAGTTGTTTCGGGAAGTAAAGATAGTCAACAGCCAATCAAGTTCTGGGATCCCAAGACTGGGCAGAGTCTTGCAACACTGTAAGTGATAGGAACCTCACCTTGGTCCCTGAACAAAGGGAGTAAAAGTGGCCCATGTTCTTTAACTTTTAGCTTTTCTCCTCTTCTACATATTTCTTAGAAAGTAGTTTAGGCAGCAGATGGATTTGGATCAATATAATTCTTCTGATTCAATATGATTTTTGTCTAAATTCCTAGTGAAATAAAGTTTGATATTTGGTTTGGCTGCCACAGGGGGCGGCAGGAGGAAGAGGTGGTGGTAGTATTGTCACCACTCTGTCTTACTGTCTCTCCTCATCAGAGCACACCTTTTGGCACAGTACAGAGTTCATGTCTGTGCCTCTCACCAGGTGTAGCCCAGCCCTCTCCATCCTACTTCATCTGTTTATCAAGAAGGCTTCCCTCTATTTGGAGGCAGTTCTCTGTTTTTGACTGATGTGCTTACTTAAAATGCAGCTGCATGATAGTTTTCCTTTGAATTATTTGTAAACATTGACAGTTACATGAATCTATAACTCTTTTGGCTGAACTGCTGTATTCTGCCCCTTCTGATTGGGAAGTGAACCCCTGCCATGTGAATTGGTTGAAGCAATCCTGCCCTGGGCAGCTCCACGGCCACAGCCACATATAGTGCCTTGAGCATATAGTGCCTTGGAGACTTCTACTGCACAGGCCTTGGGATGTCACATTGTCTTTAGTTCAGATTCTTTGTAGAAGGAACGCCATTGACATTTATTCATTCATTCATTCATTCATTTATTTATTTTGTGGTACTGGGTATTGAACCCAGGGAGTGTTGAGCTGCATTTCCAGGCACCAACCCTCCTTTAAAATTTTGTTTTGGGAAAGGATCTTGCTAAGTTCCTTGGGCTGGCCTTGAATTTGCTGTAATCTTCCTACTTCAGCCTCCCAAAATAGCTGGGACTATAGGCATGTACCACTGTGCCTGGTGATTTTTAAAAGTTTACTGAGCTTTATTGAATATTATTTCATGTCTTTCAAGTGCTTCCCCTGCTCTTCAAATGGAACTTTTCTGTCCAATTGAAGCTCTACTGCTACTTTAGCTGGATAGTGAGAGTGATGTGTAGGTAGTGGACGTTATTCCATAGACTTGTTTTCTTTAAGTGTCCTTTTAATTGTTGTCCCATAATGATGCCCGCTTTATTATTTCTGGGCCACGCTTCTTGTTATCCTGATCCATGTAGTTTCAACAAAAATGGCCATTATATTAATGGATGCTTGTTTTGAATTCTGACAGTTTATTTTCTTGCTGCTTTGTTTCTAGTCATGCTCATAAAAACACAGTCATGGAAGTAAAATTAAACCTCAATGGCAATTGGCTGCTCACAGCATCACGTGACCATCTCTGTAAGCTTTTTGACATCCGAAACCTGAAAGAAGAGCTTCAAGTGTTCCGAGGTCATAAGAAAGAAGCCACAGGTCAGAGGTTGTAATGTACTTGTTGTCCTGTTGACTACTCACTGTGTACAGCATTCTCAGAAGCAAATAATTTTCTTTGCCCATGCTATTGTTTCACAGCTGTGGCCTGGCATCCCGTTCATGAAGGACTGTTTGCCAGTGGAGGATCTGATGGTTCTTTGTTATTCTGGCATGTTGGGTATGTAACATTTATTATGTCAAAAAACGCCAGGGATGTGGCTCAGTATGTGCAAGGAAGTAGTATGTAGTATGTGCAAGGTCCTGAGTTTGATCCCCAGCATATTAGACAGAAGTAACACACACAAAATTATTTTTTCTGTGGCATAAAGAAGCATTTTTATTCTTCAGAAATTGACAGGGTGAAGCAGGGATGGCTCATCTCTATTCTGTTGTGTTTGAGGCCTCTGCTAGGAAAATTTCAACGGTCAAGGCCTGGGTAGAGTTGAAGGCTAGGCTTTTCTGCAGATGATGTACAAGAGCACCTTTGTGTGGCTTCTCCAGGTGGCATATGGTTCTTCTAGCATGCTGATGGGGTCCCTGTTGGGAACTTTTGGAGAAGGGTGTAGCAAGAGACTCAGGTAGGAAGTGCATGATCTTTTCTGACCTGGTCTCTCCAGGTCATGCAGTGTGCCTTTGCAACATTCTGTTGGTACAGGTAAGTCCAGGAAACAGTATATTTCATAAAGCATCTGAATGTATACAAATATACAAATTTTGTATTTTTTTCTAAGTTTTAGTATTTCCCTGTATCAGAATCTGCCTGCAAATTTCATTTCTGTAAATTCAGCTTGGAATAGAAAATGTAGCACCTCTGATTGTGGATGTGGAAGGCATCGAGGGAGAGTAAATAGTTTTGTCTTAAGACTAAAAGAAAAGTGGTTTGTTTTTTTGTTGTTGTTTTGTTTTTTTGTAACTTTTGAGAAAAATACTTCTTTATGCTGTTGCAGGGTTGAGAAGGAAGTGGGTGGGATGGAGATGGCCCATGAAGGAATGATCTGGAGTTTGGCTTGGCATCCTCTTGGACATATTCTCTGCTCAGGTTCAAATGACCATACCAGGTAAGTTTTATAGTGAAAAATTGCAAGGAATTATTATACTCATGGAATAGTGGGAAATATGATATGTATTTATTGATTGTTGTAATGAATTGTATTTCATCTTCTTTTTAGAAACATTGTTGTAGTGTTTTACAAATACTTAGGTTGCAATAAGGACACTGAGTATTTAACATGACTTTATTTGAATTTTGTTTTGCCTTCTGATTTTAAAAAACAAAATCTTTGCACAGTTTACATTTTGAGAAGAAAAGCATTATAAAAATTTGTTTATTAAGAGACTACTTAGTACTGTTAACTGCCCAGAAAAACATTGAAACTATGGTCTTTCCTCTCATTACTTTTATTTTGACAGCAAATTCTGGACTCGAAACCGACCAGGTGATAAAATGCGAGATCGATATAATCTAAACCTATTACCTGGAATGTCTGAAGATGGAGTAGAATATGGTGAGGCTTGTACATTTGCCCTTTTATGGAATGTTAAGTGTTACGTACTGGGAAGGTTATACAAAACTAAGTTAAATTTTGTAGTCTATTGATTTATAAATCACCAAAGATATGATTCATTTTTATAAAGTATTAATCTTATTGACCACTACTTTCATAAAATCTATTAACAATGAGTATATTATTATTTGTAGATGACCTTGAACCTAATAGCCTGGCAGTAATTCCAGGGATGGGGATACCAGAACAACTAAAACTAGCTATGGAACAAGAGCAGATGGGTAAGAGAATTCAGACATATCCAATTTCATTTTTATAAAATTTTTATAAACCTATTTCTTACTTTCATGTAAATTATGTTGAAATGCCAGTATAATTTAGGGTGGGAAATGTCAATGAAAGTGCATAATATTTAAAAATCTATTCTTAAAAAAAAAATCTTTTTAATTAAGTGACCAACTTCTTTCACTGAAGGGGCTAACTACTTCTCTTTATGGCTTTAGGGAAAGATGAATCAAATGAAATTGAAATGACAATACCAGGTTTAGACTGGGGAATGGAGGAGGTGATGCAAAAAGATCAGAAAAAAGTACCTCAGAAAAAAGTCCCTTATGCGAAACCTATTCCTGCCCAGTTCCAGCAGGTCAGTAACCAATCTGTGCACTGAAAGATCGTGCTTGATTGCATTGATGTTCTCTCAGATCACCTCATCTGTTGGAAATGCTTGTATACTGTGGACTTTTCTGGAACTTCTTCACATATTCATGTTTTTTGGCATAGTTCTCAACTGTTGTCTTGCGGTTATATTGAGTTTGCCATGAATCTTCTCTGTATATTCTTCTGTGCTCACCTACTTATTATTCTCTAAGTTTTGAGTGGAGAGAGAAGAAAGGCATGGAGCAGAGAATGTTGACTCTTCTCTGTTGTCTGTCTTCTGCTCTAATTATCCCCTCAACATAATGTGCCTTTTGTAGAGGCTGACAAGGCCTGCCTGCCTCTTCCCTCCCCTCCCTTCCCTCTCCACTGTCTTGTACTGAGCTACATCCCCATCTCTCTTTTTTTTGGGGGGGGGGGTACCAGGGGTCGAACTCAGGTCCTTGCACTGGCACAGAAGGCGGTGAAACCACCGAGCTAAATCCCCAGCCCATCCCCATCTCTTTTTAAAGAAATGTTTATTTTCAGACAGGATTGAAAATTTCCTGGGCTGCCTCAAACTAAGTCCTCCTGCCTTAGCCTCTCAAGTAGCTAGGATTAAAGGCATGCACTATGACAGTGGCAGCTTTTATTTTGAGATGGGGGTCTTACTGTTTTGCCCAAGCTAGTTTCAAATTCCTGGGTGCAGACATCTTCCTGACTCAGCTTCCTGAGTGCTGAAACTGCAGGTGTTGTGCTACTCATGCCCAGCAAAGTATTGCATTCTTCATAACATGCATTATCTTGCAGATTTTATCGTGTAGAAATTTCCACCCAGTAATGCACCTGCCTCACTGCATTCCCACATCATTAAGAATTGCCATTCAGGGGTGGGGGATTTAGCTCAGTGGTTCTGCCGCTTGTCTTGCAAGCACAAGGACCGGAGTTCAATCCCTGGTACCAAAAAAAAAAAAAAGAATTGCCATTCAGCAAGTTTGATTCAGCAGATGACATCATGGAATGGTTTTCTCATCCTGTTATCATCTTTGTACTTGTGGTATACTTTAATATTCTCTTCTTTTCTAAGGCCTGGATGCAAAACAAAGTTCCAATTCCTGCTCCAAATGAGGTACTGAATGACAGAAAAGAGGACATTAAATTGGAAGAGAAGAAAAAAACCCAAGCAGAAATTGAGCAAGAAATGGCCACGTTGCAGTACACAAACCCACAGCTCCTGGAGGTGTGTGGAGCTCTTGGAGGCGGTGGTGGGGTAGAGTGGAAGGTGATCTCAGGAAGTAGTGATAACATTTTTATTGTACTCTTTGGGAAGAGAGATAGGGCTCTTAGGTGGGTCTGTTGATCACTTGAACATCCCTGTGTTAAAAATTAGTTTCTGGGAGAAACCTACTTTTAGAGTTTTACAACCTGTTCAGTGGAGCAGTGTGTACACCTAATATACGTTTTTAGTAGAAAAGCCAAAGCCAACGTGGTTTGCTATTTATCCATAGGTAGAATAATTTTTCTGCTAGCTGATTTGAGTAGCTGGCTTCTTTCTGTTTTTCCCATTTATGACAGCTACCAAGAATGACAAAATACTGTAAATGATTGGGCTTTCCCTACACAATATATAAACAACCCTACCTTTCATTTTCCCTGTACCTAAAGAAAACTGTCTCAAGGGAGTCTGGCAGCACTGTGATGGTCAGGAGTACCCTTAGGATGTTTATGTGATGAGTGGACCATAGTTAATTTTGAGCCATTAAGAGGTTGGGCTGTTAGTATGTTCATTTTGAGGCTCCTCTGATGAAATATGTGATAGCAATATTGTAGTCTTTGAGGGCTTCAGCTTATTTATTCAGCATGCTTTTCTTCCTTCATTGCAGCAACTTAAAATTGAAAGACTTGCGCAGAAACAGGCTGAGCAGATTCAGCCTCCTTCCTCATCTGGCACCCCTCTCCTTGGACCTCAGCCCTTTCCAGGACAAGGTCCAATGTCTCAGCTTCCTCAAGGTTTTCAACAGCCCCATCCATCTCAGCAGATGCCAATGAATATGGCTCAGATGGGGCCCCCTGGTCCACAGGGACAGTTCAGACCTCCTGGGCCTCAGGGACAAATGGGACCACAAGGTCCTCCATTGCATCAGGGAGGTGGGCCACAAGGATTCATGGGACCACAAGGGCCACAGGGCCCACCTCAGGGGCTGCCACGGCCTCAGGACATGCATGGGCCCCAAGGAATGCAGAGGCATCCTGGACCTCATGGTCCTTTGGGACCTCAAGGACCACCTGGACCACAAGGCAGTTCTGGTCCTCAAGGTCATATGGGTCCTCAGGGTCCACCTGGCCCACAGGGTCACATAGGCCCCCAGGGCCCACCTGGTCCTCAGGGCCACTTGGGCCCACAGGGGCCTCCTGGAACTCAAGGTATGCAGGGACCACCTGGTCCCAGAGGAATGCAAGGACCCCCTCATCCTCATGGGATCCAAGGTGGGCCAGGCTCTCAAGGGATCCAAGGTCCTGTGTCTCAGGGACCTCTGATGGGATTGAATCCAAGAGGAATGCAGGGACCTCCAGGTCCCCGGGAGAATCAGGGTCCTGCTCCCCAAGGGATGATGATGGGCCACCCGACTCAAGAAATGAGAGGACCTCACCCTCCAAGTGGACTGCTGGGACATGGCCCTCAGGAAATGCGTGGTCCTCAGGAGATTCGAGGCATGCAGGGGCCTCCACCCCAAGGATCAATGCTGGGCCCTTCCCAGGAACTGCGAGGGCCTCCAGGCTCACAAGGTCAGCAGGGGCCGCCCCAGGGATCTTTGGGACCTCCACCCCAGGGAGGCATGCAAGGCCCCCCTGGACCTCAGGGACAGCAGAACCCGGCGAGAGGGCCACATCCATCTCAAGGGCCAATACCATTCCAGCAGCAGAAAACACCTCTGCTAGGTGATGGGCCCCGGGCCCCCTTCAATCAGGTATTATTTATTTCCAATTTGTAGACATTAACACGTTGGGCAAATATGCTGTGCACTGAAGCGGTGCTGCTGAGAACTGTGAAAGGCAGTCACAGCTGGGTATGACCATTTTTTGAGTGGTGGTGGTGATGTAAGATAGTATCTTGGCTGAAGATCTCAGTATTAATCTTCACTTAGAAGTCCTTCCAGAAAAGAATTGAATGCAGCTCATATTTACCCCAGGGCTCCAAGAGAGCTATGACCCTGAGGAGGGGGCATGATGTATTGTGGGTGCCTCAGGCTGTTGTGCCCCCATTTCTGGGCCCTTGACTTTGTGGCCCAGTGTCCTATGGCCCTGCCAGCAAGCAACCCACCTCTGACTTGTCTGTCAGCTTTACTTTTTTTTTGTTTGTTTTTGTTGTTTGTTTGTTTGTTTTTTTGGTACTGGAGATCGAACTCAGGACCTCCACTTGCAAGACAGGCGGTGGAACCACTGAGCTAAATCCCCAGCCCCTGTCAGCTTTACTTTTAAAGATGGCTTGACAGGATATTTAGCCTACAAGCTATAGACTGTGTACCTCACAATATTCATTTCATTGAATGCTTTTCAAGACTTCTGATTCCAAAATTGAGCATTCCAAAATGGTGACCCTTTTGCAGGAAGGAGTATTTTTTTTTTAAAGTACCAGGGATCAAACTCAGGACCTTGCACTTGTGAGGCAGGTGTGGCGCCACTGAGCTAAATCCCCAGCCCAGGAAGGATTATTACTGTTATTATTATTATTTTTTGGTACTGGGGATTAAACTCTGGACCTTGTGCTTGTGAGGCAGTCAGCGGTGCCACTGAGCTAAATCCCTGGCAGGAAGGAGTAGAGATTCTGTAGAGATTTCCTTGGACCTGCTTTGAGGACTCTAGCTTTATTACTCCTTCACTGAGTTTGAGAGATAGTGTGAGGAGAGTTTGAAATATTATAGGTTGAATTACAAAAAGACTTCATGAGTATGAAGGGATTTAACACTGTTTGGCTCTGTTACACACTGTGTTTCTGAAGTTCTTATTCTGGAAGAGTGCTCTTGGGCTATGAACAACTGGATTTTGTCCCTGAACTCAGTTGTGGGCCAAAAGTGAGTGAGAGAGCTAAGGGCAACTCCCTGTGTTGTCACTGAAAGACACTCAGTTATCTGCGAGAAGGGCTGTTACAGATTTGTACATAGTGAACAGTCTGTTCTGATTTTTTCAAATACCACGGAGGATCTGAGTCTGATAATAACAATCAGATTTACTAGACTAAAAGAACTAGGGAAATAAGTAAATTGTGTGGTATTCTTCAATAGGTCTTCCAGAATTTAAAAAATGTCCCAGCAAAGAAAAATTTGATGGCATTTGAGTTTCAGATTTGTTACTAGGCACTTTTCAGAATATAGCATAAAAGGAATAAAATCTAGAATTGCCATCCTAAATTGCCCTACAACATACCCTACAACGTTATATATTTTACTCATGTGTATGTGTAATATTTATTTGCTGTATTCTTTTCCTGTCCTGATGGTGGTGAATTAACAGTTTTTATTTAGGAGGATAAACAGTAATGAATTTAAGCCTCACATTATCACTGAAATTATGAACATGTCAGGTTCAAGAGGACAAGCCTCAGTTTCTGTGGCAGTTCAATAATATTGCTCATTGTCCATATGGTAAGAGATTTTACATAGGAAAAATGTAATGATTCTTAATTTTTAGTTGACCTGTAGAAGTTGATAGAATGAGTCTGAAGATTGGACACTGTGTAGGCATTTCTAGTCTCAGGAGTTGCCTTTGCTCATATTTCTTAGAGGCTGAAATCTGACTTTCTTCATTTTGACTAGGCCAATTATTTATTCACTAATTTATTTTATTTATTTATTTTTTGGGTACTGGAGATCGAACTCGGGACCTTGTGCTTTCGAGGCAGGCGACAGAACCACTGAGCTAAATCCCCGGCCCTCACTAATTTATTTTTAATTTAATTTTAAAATTTTTATTAGTACATATTTGCAGTACCTAATGATTACATTCATCGTGGGGAATTGGTACGTGTACATGACACATTTTAAATCTTTTCCAGGCCAGTTATTTAAACCAGCTGTTTGCATTGGTTTAATGTAGTGAAGTTTTCATTTAAAGTACCCATATAAAAGATATTGATAAAGGCTGTCCTGAGCTGAAAGGGGCAGGTGATAAGTGGTAAGGAAATTACTAGTACTGGGCTGCCGATATACACATAATACCTCCTTGTGTGGCTAGTTCGGGACCTGAAAAGCAGTTTTGTTGCTAGTTTTTTTGGGGGGGTACCAGGGATCAAACTCAGGACCTTATACTTGCGAGGCAGGTGCAGCACCACTGAGCTAAATCCCTGGCCCCTATTGCTGGTGTTTTTGGAACTGCTATTCTCATAGTTGGTCTAGACACTACAGTCAATGTATTTTTCATAAAAAGGAATGATGGGGGGGGGGGGAGGTTAGCTCTGGTTCCGGCGCCTGCCTCGAAAGCACAAGGTCCCAAGTTC
Organism: Heterocephalus glaber; assembly: GCF_053883595.1. Taxonomy (NCBI): domain Eukaryota; kingdom Metazoa; phylum Chordata; class Mammalia; order Rodentia; family Bathyergidae; genus Heterocephalus; species Heterocephalus glaber. The sequence continues at coordinate 29,494,233 of NW_028258143.1, read as the reverse complement.
GATCCCCGGTACCAAAAAAAAAAAAAAAAAAGGAATGATGTATTTATTTATGTACTTGGTTGTTGAGACCTGACCCAAAGTCACTGGATAGCACAGCAAGGCAGAATATATACCTAGCTAGGTAAAAACATGTATCAGGACTGGGGAAAGCTGGGGTTCTGAGCACTGAGATTATGAGGATCATAGCAGCAGGTTTGCATCAGACAGAAGCTGCAGCAACTGAGTTCAGCCTGGTGGGTGGGGTGACATAGCAAAGATGACAGTGACCAGAGGGAGGTGAAGGGGAAGCCAGATGCAACCACTTCCTTCCTTATCACATGCACCCAGGATAAGAATGCCAGTCCTAGTGTTTCTTTGAGAGGACTGTTTACTTCCTGTCATGGGAGGAGTCTGGCTCTGGCTGAGTGCCAGGCCTTTACTCTCCCAGAAGTTCCTGTTACTGCTCTGCTCTGAGCAATGGTGGAACTGTGTGCTATGACTTCTGACTTTCCATTGAAGTTCTTGCTTTGTGTAAAACCTGTTAGCAGGTTTAAAATTCAAGTGCTTCCTTTTACTCTGGCAAGAAAAGTATCTCCTTTCCTCCATTTTAGGGACAATTTTGTTATAATGTTACTGATATTAGTGCTGGCAGCTTTAGGACAACCTAATGTTTTTATCTTGTTACATTATAATATAGTTGTTATTCATGAATCATAAGCTGTGATTTCACATCCCCTGTCTGCATACATCTTTTTCAGGAAGGACAGAGTTCCGGCCCCCCACCCCTGATTCCGGGCCTAGGGCAGCAGGGAGCACAAGGCCGAATCCCTCCTCTAAATCCTGGACAAGGACCTGGCCCCAACAAAGGTAAATATCTCCTCTGCTGAATGAGAGTGCATATCCTGCCACTCTTGTGTACATTTTACAGTCTGTCTGGGGAATCCTGGGGAAATGAGGGTCCAGTCATCCCGGTAGTAGCTTTGTGCTGCACCGTTTTTGTAGACATGTTTAGCTAGGCTGTCCAGGGACACAAGCCCCTCCCCACTGATGGTGGCAGTGATGCCACCTGGACAGGTCCTGGCTGCCTTATCCCTCCCACTGGGAGCCCTGAGACTTTGGAATTTTAAAGCTCTCTTGGGAAAGGGGTGAGGCAAAGGAATTAGAGAGCATTTATTTCTGTCCCATTGTGTGGAAGTAGTAGCAAAGTATACATAAAAGAAGGGAGGTGGCCTGCAAGGATATGAAGAGAGCACCAAGAACCTTCTCTGAGCTTTGGGAACCCTAAGGAAGAAAGAGTCTTTGACCCACAAAGGACTGTTGTCAACAGACTGAGAGCTGCCTCTCTTCCTCTCCGTACCCTGTGTCTGTCTCCCCCTGTTACCCTCTCCTTCTTGCTCCTTTCTCTCTCTCCCTTTATCTTTCTTTCTCCCTCTTTCTCCTTTTCACTCTCTCTTCCTACCTTTCTTTCTCTTTATCCTCCCAGTGATCAAAGGGAGGAGGGAGAGCTGAGAAAATGGCCCTGCCATCCCCTACTGGATTAACTGCCACCACTGCCCCATCACCAGTGGCCGCATTCCTCCTAATTTGTACTGGTGGATTTTTTCCTTGGAAAAGCAGGGTACTTTCAAACAGGTAGAGGTCATGAGAGGAGTAATGTTCATGGATAAGTCCAAATGGAGCATGTGCAGATTTCTCAGGTCAGAGGTCAGCTGTGTCGGGTTTCATTTGGCTCAGACAGCATGAAGTCTAAGGTCTTAGCTGCAGAGACACACTGAGAATTGAGTGGTCTGCCTGCTAGGGGGACATGGAGCCAGCATATTGTTTGCCTAGTGGATGAGTAGAGAGCAATGTAGAAGGGGCTTTCTTCTGCACACAGAGGATAAGTGAGGTGGCAGAAGGGACAGAACAAATTAAGAGAAGAGAGATTCTTTGTAATGGTGTATTTTTATACTGAGATTTCTAAGCTTCTCTCCATATCAAATGGTGAGGAGGAGTTGAAATGGCCAAGAGAAATGAAAAGAAGGAGGGATGTTGGCAAGTTAAGAGTTATGGCTGGCCATGATACAAGGAGGGGTCGTCTGACTGCTAGGAACACGAGTAAAAGGTATGAACCAGGCAGATGGAAGGATTTCATTTAAAAAGCTTAGTTGCTTTAGAAGCAAGAGTGTTCTTTTGCCACCTCCTTTTTTAGTACGTTTGATTTAACTTGTATGTTGCCAGAGGATAGGTATGCATTTATAGTGGCTGCAGTAGCTGGCTTGGTAACTGGGAAAACGATCCCTTCAGAGTTTAGAGTTAGCTGGAGTTAACCAGCAGATTTTATTGGCTTCTTCCTACTTTTTTTCAGGCTTTATCCCCTTTTCTTTTGTGATTCTGGGGATGAAACCTGGGGCCTGTTAGGCAAGCTTTACCACTAAGTTGCTACCTCAGCCTGAGTACTTTGAGTATATTACATATATTCAAATATTTTAAAAAGCATTTGGTGGAGGGCTGGGGATTTAGCTCAGTGGTTTCACCACCTGCTGTGCAAGCTCAAGGATCCGAGTTCGATCTCCGGTACCCCCCCCCCAAAAAACCGTATTTAGTGGAATTCCAATGCAGTGTGCAAAGAAAGGTGATTATGTTGTAGATAAGGGACCCCATTCCTAGAAAGGAGCAGAAAAGGTGTAGAAACCCAGAAACTGAAGACCAGGTGGTTACTAAAAAGCCTCAGGTTCCTTGAGCCTTATAGAAGAGTGTGTTTTGACCCTTTATGGGATTTAAGAGATAAAGTTGAGCAAGCCAGGGGTTAATGGAGCAACAGCATGGGTAGACCTGGCACCTAATGTGGGCCCCACAGCCTTCTTGAGTACAAGAATGAGTTCCTGTGGCCCTAATGAAGTCACAAAAGAACTGCTGCAGGGAAAGGAAGCCCATTCTTACACCCAGGAGGCGGGTGCAGGTATTTTCTAGAATATATGAGGAAGCAGATACTGCTGACCTCTTTTGGCATTAGTAGTTTCTCTGGGGTGAAGTTACTTAGAAATTTATCAGGAATTAGGTTAGTTAGTAAGTAAGGAAGCTTAAACTCATACTCAGAGCCTATGGTCTTCCCATGATATGGATGCTCCAGGGACATCTGCTTTGTAAGTGTGCTGAGAACCCAGGAGGGAAAGCATTCTAAGGAAGAGTGTGTTTTGAAACACACAGATATAACAGGGACCTGCACTTCCAGGCCTCTTGGATGCTATGGTAATGGACAGCTTTGTTTCCTCTAGGTGACTCCCGCGGCCCTCCCAACCATCACCTGGGTCCAATGTCAGAGAGGCGACATGAGCAGACCGGTGGCCCTGAGCACGGGCCCGAGAGGGGTCCTTTCCGGGGTGGTCAAGACTGCAGGGGTCCCCCTGACAGGCGGGGCCCTCATCCAGACTTTCCTGATGACTTCAACAGACCAGACGACTTCCACCCTGACAAGCGCTTTGGCCACCGGTTACGTGAATTTGAAGGACGAGGAGGACCTTTGCCACAAGAAGAGAAGTGGAGGCGAGGAGGCCCTGGACCTCCATTTCCTCCTGATCACAGGGAATTCAGTGAGGGTGATGGCCGGGGTTCTGCCCGTGGCCCTCCAGGGGCATGGGAAGGCCGAAGACCTGGAGATGAACGATTTCCCCGGGACTCTGAGGACCCACGTTTCCGAGGGCGCAGAGAAGAAAGGTGGGATATGCACTGTGTGGCTCCATTGCGTGCTCTCCTTAAAGGCCTCTTTCCTCTTTTTTTTTTTTTTGGTCCCAGATATCGAACTCGGGTCCTTGCGCTTGCAAGGCAGGTGGCAGAACCACTGAGCTAAATCCCCGGCCCCCTCTTTCCTATTTTGCTGGGGTAGGGTGAGTCCTACATTGATTAGCGATCCCATCTTATCTAGGCTCTACATTTAGTATTTAAACAAAGTTACACTTTATGTGTTTTATTACTTTGTGCAGTTCAGAAATCTTTTTTTGTTGTTGTTGTTCTTTTAAAGAGGTGGTGATGATATCTTAGATCTGATTAGAAATTTTCAGGCCCACCTTGATTAAATGATGAAATATGAGCAAGATATCTACATTGGAAATAAAAGGGTTGTGAAATAGATAGAATTTGTATGTTATTACCCAAAGAAGTTAACAAAGTCAAATTGAACTGGAAATCTTGTTAAATTTAGATAAAGCTTGAATTTTTACTTTTCTTGGGCACATAAAAAGAATAGAAGAAATATGGAGGAAAAAACAGGAGTTGGTATAATGTTTTGTTTTGTTTTGAAATAGGATCTCACTATGCAGTTCAGGCTGGTCTTGAACTCACTATGTGGCCCAGGCTGGCCTCGAACTCACAGGTCATCCTGCCTCAGCCTTCCAAGTGCTGGGATTACAGGTGTGCGCCACCATACCTGTAATCTTGAGTGAGACTTAGTAATTAACGATGATGATAACTTACTCTGTGCCAGATGCTGTCACATAATTGGATTGGTACAAAAAAAATCTGTGAACTAGATGTTAACTGTCAGTGTCCTCTGGACAGAGATTAGACACTGAGCTGAATCTTGACTTTTCTAATCTTAGTATTAGTGTCAAGAGTAAGGCTTTAGGCCCTGAGTCCAGCACTACTGGTGGACTACCCCTCAGGCATTCATTCCCTTGTCTTCTCATCACATTTCTCATTACTGTTGCTAGTAGATGGTAGAGAAGAGTACAAGGTTGGCCGTCTCTACCCTTATGGCTGATACTATGGCCGGGGAGGGTGAAATAGCAAGAACTAAGAGAATTGGCTTTGGGGGGATATATCAGTCAGCTTTTTTATTGCTGGGATGAAATGTGTGACCTCTACAATTTAAGGGGGAGAGGTTTATTTTGGCTCATGGTTTCTGAGGTTTAGTCTGTGGCCACCTGGTTCCAAAGCAGAAGTGTCATGGTGGAAGGGCATGGTGGAGGAAAGCTGCTCAACTCATGGTGGCCAGGAAATAGAGCAGGTTGGAAAGAGCCTGTGATGTGAGGAAGGGGCCAGGGACAAGATCTAGTCCCCAAGGCCACATCTCTATGACCCATTTCCTTCAACTAGATGGCCCCACGTCCTAGTAGCCCATTCAGGTATGAACTTAATAGTGGATGTGGCCCACTGATGAGGTTAGTGCTGGCACAGACCAGTCATCCTCCAGGGGGTCTCTTAATTCAGTCTAGTTGATAAGCAAGATCTACTGGCATGGGAGATTAAAAAAAAACCTCAAGGGTTCCTTGTTTTCTTAAGGGCAGGTCATAATGATATTCAAGCATTGTCCTCGAAATGGCACAAGAACCTGTCATCTGTGTAACTTTCATGGATATCTTGAATCTCTACATCTTGTGCAAAATTTCACATTTTGCTGTGTTACAATTTGTATCAGTGACATACCACAGCCTAAACTGGGCACCGCTGTGCTGTTCTTCAATGGCACCATGCACACCCCTGGTTCCCAGTCTTCATGTGTACTCTTCCTTGGCTAGGAATATTCCCAGCTATTTATGGCTCACTCTGGTCAGAGCTTTCTTCTTGTTGCCGTGCACTGAGCCATGCTTGATATTAATAATATGTGTTTGACTGTTGGTATTTGAGGGGCACTGGTTTTAGGATCTCCACACTTACCAAGTCCCCTATAAAAATTGGTGTAGTATTTTCATATAACTTAGAACTTTCTACCACAGACTTCAATCATCTCTAGATAAGTTATAATACCTAATGACAAGAAAACAAATCTGCATGTTCAGTACTCGCACAATTAATAAAATAACATTTTCAGTGCATGATTGGTTGACTTTGTAGCCATGGATATGGAGGGCAGGCTTTATTTCTTTATTGCCTGTATCTCTGAGGGTCTTGTCAACTTCTTGTTGTCTCCTCAGCACCTAGAGCAGTAGTGAAAGTACTCTGTAGATACTTAGTAACTGTTCAGTAAAGGACCTGTTAAATGGGGAGGAATTGGAGAGAGCTCAGTCTCTTAGAAGGTATATTATTAGTCCGCTTGGGCTACTATAACAAAATACCACAGATGGAGGCTAGAAGTCCTAGATTGACACCAAGAGATACAGGTATCCCAGGAAGTGGACATTTATTGATCTTTTTTTTTTATAGCTTCAGAAGAGGAGCCCCCCCAAGGCATGAGGGCCGTGCTCCCCCCAGAGGAAGGGACGGCTTTCCTGGTCCTGAAGACTTTGGCCCAGAGGAGAGTTTTGATGCTTCTGATGAAGCAGCCCGAGGTCGAGATCTCAGAGGTCGAGGTCGGGGCACCCCAAGAGGTGAGCAGCGCTGAGGATACCAGGTCCGGGGGGACAGGTGGCTGTGAGCACAGTCGAGCAGTCTGTGAGTCAGTGTTGTTCGCTCTGCTGTGCAGGAGGAAGGAAGGGTTTACTTCCCACTCCTGATGAGTTCCCTCGCTTCGAAGGAGGGCGGAAGCCAGACTCCTGGGATGGAAACCGTGAGCCAGGTAAGGAAGGAGAAGCGCACTTGTTGTCAGGGGCAGGGTGACAGCAGAGTAGCATTCACCAAGTAGAGTCACAGGAGCCCGAAGGACCTGTCTTTTCCAACTTGTATTTCCACAGAAGCTGGGTTGTCTTTCTGTCTTTTTGCCATAGCATCTGACCTCAGTAGATGAAATACAGAATACAGAATCTTTTTCTCTTAAGCCAGATAGGAAAAGGTTTTCTTCTAAGTAAGATAATATCACTCTTTTCACTGAATTGTGTTGTTTTTGTTTTTTGGTACCGGGGATTGAATTCAGGTCCTTCTGCTTTTGAGGCAGGTGGCGGAACCACTGTGCTAAATCCTGGCCCCTGAATTGTCTTGTTTTTAGAAAATAATTAAAATTTTATTTGTCTGAATTGCTAATACCATAATATTAGTAGATGTAAATTTCATCAATGGAATCTCTTTGGGGTCTTCAGTAATTTTTCAGACTTTAAGGATGCCTGAGAACTACTTCTCTGGGCTAAACTTGCCTCCTCTTACTCTAGGAGGTATGTTCATTTCTAATCTTGGCCTTTCTTAGCCTCCACAGTATGATTTACATCTGTCTGGCCTGTTGAGCAGATGTTTTCTGCTTGAATGAATGGTGGTTCTCAAATTGCTCCATCTTCTCAGTGGTATCATTTCCATCTGCTTTTGGTTGCTTTGAACTTTGCTGTACTGACATTATCAGATTATTTACCTCATGGATCTGGGGCTCTTATTTCAGGGCCAGGTCATGAACATTTCCGCGATGCTCCTCGCCCTGATCATCCCCCTCATGATGGTCATTCCCCAGCCAGCAGAGAGCGCTCTTCTTCTCTCCAGGGCATGGACATGGCATCTCTACCACCTCGAAAGCGCCCCTGGCATGATGGGCCAGGCACTTCTGAGCACAGAGAGATGGAGGCCCCTGGGGGCCCTTCCGAGGATCGAGGAAGCAAAGGTACGAGCAGGCCAGTGGCCACAGGAGGTGCAAGAGCTCCAGGAAGCCTCGCCTGTGTCTGTTGCATGTGCCCATTAGGGAACCTGTGGCCTGTTCTCTGTCCTCCCCTCCAGGACGTAGGCTGTGCACACTCAGTATGCTTCTGAGTGTGGTGTGAATGTGCTTTGTTTGGATCCACACCCCAGGTGGATGGAGCTAGCATGAAGTGACTGCAAGCTCAGCCCTACAGTCTCCAGCTGCTTCAGGAATCTCAGGGTTTCTACTCCAGCTTTTTGCAGAGGAGACATAGCCCTCTGCCAGGCTTGCTCTCTGGAGATTTCTGATCTGATTGGTAGTTGTGCCCTCCACTAATGGCACTCAGAGCCCTTGAAGGTGTCCTCAATGGAGGATAAGCATTGTCCTCAGCCAGTGTTGCTTTTTTCATCCTGGGCTGAAGGAACATTGCTTTGCTGAAAGTCACAACCCTTTGGGGAACATAGTCTGCCAGGGGTGTTTCCTGGGGAAATAGTAGATTACCTGTACAACTTGAAGCTCTTGATCTTTATTTTATTAAAGGTGGCACTGACTTTCAGCTAGTAGGTGTAGCAGCCACTGAATGTGGTCTTCAAATCTGCCCTTATGTTGGCTGGGCAGCAGCATGTGCTATGGCCTAGGACTCCTACAAAGGCATCTCCTGTATGTCTCAACGTGCATTCTGCTCCTGCGTTTACTTCCCCCATGTTTGCAGTCCCTCCCTTGCCCACTGCTGCTTTTTGGTTCTTCTCAGAGCAAAACTCTCAGAAACTACTCATGAATCCCCAGATTAGACCAGGAATTATTGACAATCTGATACAAGTCTGTTATGAAATGTTTTATTTCAGGCCGAGGGGGCCCAGGACCATCCCAGAGAGTGCCAAAAGCTGGCCGTTCCAGCTCCTTGGATGGAGAACACCACGATGGATACCACAGAGATGAACCTTTTGGGGGCCCTCCAGGCAGTGGCACCACTTCTCGAGGGGGCCGGAGTGGCAGTAACTGGGGTAGAGGGAGTAACATGAACTCTGGTCCCCCAAGGCGAGGCACTTCAAGGGGTGGTGGACGCGGTCGGTAGAAGTGGGGCCGAGTACCTTTTAGCCTCTCTGGACAGTATTTAAGAACTTCTTGTGGACTTTCCAAGCAAACACAAGGAAGTGTGCACCACTGTAGCTCTAAAATCCTCTGGGGCAGCTGCATCCCAGGAGCCCCAAAGGATGTCTTCAAGATGAAGAGACTGCCGCCAGCTGCCCTGAGTAGCTGGCCTCGTTTTGTCCTGTCTATCCTCCTTGCCCAACTCCTGTGTTGTTTTGTGAAGATACAAGCTGGAATCTTTTTTTTAAAGTATCCTGAAACATGGAGCGCCTCCCTAAGTTCATGTCCAGTTGGAAATTTGTTTCTATATGTACAGTTTGTCAGAGAAAAAACATTAAGTTGTTTTTGTATGAATACAGAATGTGATTTATGCAAGAATTAACAGAAACTATCTAGTCCTGAAGTGCTTGCCTTAAGAAAACCCTTGGTTTCCAATGCATCCAATCTGCTGAGGGTGTGTGCAAGTGTTGGTGACTCTCATGAGAAGACTCAATGGGAACCACTAAATCATGTCCACTTAGGTTACTCAAAAACTGTTTCAACAAGATTCACATAGCCATTCAGTCACACTATTTGTTATACAGTGAAGAATATGTCAAAACTATTGGAATGGAGTTTGAAATAGTATCAGAGCTTCAGACGAACTCTGGCAGTCAACAAAATTATACTCTGGAGAGAAATTTTTTTGGTTGTCCAACTAGGGCCTCTCTTAGAGACAACTCTTTAGATATGAACTGTCTTGTTTTGATAAGGAGAGGAAATTGGTGTAAGCCTGAAATTAACTACACATACCCTTTTGATAACTAAGTCATTCCACACACCAGGTTGAAAAGGAGTGAACCAAAACATCTTTGTGAAACATCTCTCCCTCTTTCCTAAAATACCAGTGTTTAAAGAAGATAGTTCTAACTTAGTAAGCCAAAAAGTTTTTTCATGGCAAATTCCTTGTTTTAAATAAATGTAACGTTTGGTTCATTTTTGACTGACAAAGTTAAAAACTGTTTGAGACACCCCTTTCTATGTTGACCCTTATTTTGTTTTTATAAGAAAGCTTTTATTATTAAAAGGGCAGTGCTGAAGCCACTGAGCATTTCATTACAACACCAGCTTGAGTTTGGCACTAGAGCAGGTTTATTTGGCAAGTTTAGTGGTGCTAAAGTCTCGGTGATTGCTTAGAAAAGGGATATTGGCGTAGTTGTCTAGTGTACAGAAACCTCTTACATGGTATTACTAGGAAACATGATAAAGCTTTTATTTTTGTGGAGTGAGAAATATTCAGCCAACCACACTGGTCTTGTTAGAACCTAAAGATTCCAACTAAAGTTATATTTTACTTTGAAATTTAAAAGCCATCTATGAACACCCTATCATAAACCCTATTAGGATCAAAATTGCTTTTGACTTGTGGATATTCTTTCCTTGTCCTCCACTGGTATAATTAAAAAGAAATTACAATCAAATTCCAAGAAACTAAAAAAGGAGCTAGAGAAGAAACCCTTATAGAGATATTAAGTTACTTTCCTTCATGTGGAAAATGTATTAACATTTTTTTTTTTTGGTACCCAGGATCGAATTTGGGACCTTGCACTTGGCAAGACAGGCAGCAGCACCACTGAGCTAAATGCCAGCCCCAACATTTTAGACTTTTAAAAACACAGTACCTCAGAAAGCAGACAATCAGATCACATTTTAAGAATTCATTTACAGAAAATAAAAATATATTTATTAAATACTTAGAATATATATGGCATTTAAAAACATCACTGACAAAATACATGTGCTTTGAATATTATAAAAACTTTTTTTTACAACCTATAAAAACTAGATTTTCAAACAATGAATTGAGAAAATTCTGGAAAATGAACTTTTGAAATCTTGAGTTAAATAGAATAGCTTCAACACAGAAATTGTGTTAAACATTTAAAAATCTGTAGCCATTTAAATTCTAGAGAAATTTAGAACTACAACAGAAATTTGAGTAGGGGACCAGAATGAGCAGCAATGGATGACAGTAATCCCTCCCTGAACACTTGTGTTTATCCTTCTGAGGTAGGGGATCCACCGAGTGATGTGGGTGTTGACCACTTCAGGGTCACATCCTGGGGCAGGGCTTCGGGCACTGAACAAGTCTTAGGAATATTACGTGCACTTCGGGGCTGAGGAAGAAGCTGTACTCTCTTGCTTGCCTGTTAGGGCAACACTGGAATTCAGTTGGGGGAAACAATTACATTCCAACTGCAAAAGCCAGTGCCAAAGTGGTTCTCAACCTTGGCTGGACATGGAATCATCCGAGGAGCTTTAAAAACATTCGGAAGCCTGGTCCCACCCCTAGAGATTCTGATGAAATCTGAGGTGTGGCTCTTCAAGTAATTCTGTTCTCAAGTATGAGAACCACTGGCATAGAATCTTAATTCCTAAATACATTTTACTTTCTAGTACTAGTTACTGACGACACATGAAGTTTTTCTGTACTCATCAGAATACCGCACTTTTATCTTTTGGCAATAAATTAAGGTTGGAAAGAATAAAATGAAGGAAATACAGCAATTATATATAAAAAGTATACAAATAACTGCATTAAAAACAGGTATTAGGAATGCTGAGACACTGCAGAAATTCATCAATTTCCATCAAATACAGGAATTCTGGCAGAGTTATCTCTACCTTGGTTCTGCAGCTCCCTCTCCAAGCGTTTACATGTATCTTACTGAACCCTAGGCTTCCTCGGCAGCAAATTTCTCTTTCGGTCCACTATTTTCCTTGTCCAATACAGGACTAATTTTCCATGTAAGTCACCATATTTCTCTAACTGAAGAAAAAACCGAGGTAATCCGTCGTTTTAAAAATCCAGTAGCTAAACTAGTGTTTTGACTTTCTTCTAGATTCATTTACATTTAAGAGTAAGAGAAAATAATTACCAAATCTTAATAGCCAAACCACAAATGTAGTTTAGCTACATCTACCCCTGGATATTTTAAAAAATAACAAAAAGCCTGAGAAGAATCACGAAAGGAGCTAATTCAAAGTCGAGCCATTCCTTTTTACTCAGCTCAATCTAAAACCACAGTGCTTAAGCAATTTCAAGTACAGGTTTCAGAAATGCTGTCAACAATGCAACTACCAAATTTGATCACTGCTTCCCAGGTACAGCACGCAACGCTGAGATCAAGGAGCTGCCGAAACTGCTGGTGTCTCTATTCATAACAGCTACTCAAAGCTTTGACTCGCCCGCACAGTCCAGGGGTGTTGCCGGGGAGTGTCACCGCGGGCGCCGGTCCGAGGCTGGCGTCGCGTCCTTGCCCGAGGGCGCCGAGTCCTGAGGCTCACACAGGGAGAGCGCTGGCGAGGCCGGTGTCACGGCCCACGCGGCCGAGCGCGAGGCGCAGGGCGGTGGCGCCGCCCCAGGGCAGCAGGCCCGCTAGCACGGCGAGTAGCGCGCCCACCTGCGCGCAGGCGCCCAACACGGTAAGAGCCGTGCTGCGCACAGCCAGCGCCGCATACAGCGTGGCACCTAGGGAGGCCAGGTAGAGGAGCGCGGGCCGTGACGGCGTTTCCTCGCAGCGCAGCAGGCGTCCACACGCCGCGCCGCCCCTCAGCAGCGCACCGCCCGCCAGCGCCAGCGCCGAGCCCAACGACCAGAGCAGCCCAAACTTGCGAGCACGAAGCAGCAACACGGGCGCGTACAGCGCAGCTAGGCCGAAGCAGAACGCGGCTAGCAGCAGGCACCCGCCGCCTGCCGCCAGCTGCTGCCCGCGTGTCACGTTCGGTACACAGGCCGGGCCCGCCTCCGCCGGTTCTGGGGGGCTCTGCGCCCAGGTCCACCGCAGGCCTGCGCGGCCCTGCCACGCCCCTGCTGGGCCGCTCCTGCTCGCGGCCTCCTCTGCTGTCTCCGCGGCGAACATCGGCTCCGTGTCCACTGGCCTGCTCCCCTTCCCCTGCGCCAGGTAGTCCTGCAGTTGGCGGTGGAGGTCCGCCATCTTGGATAGGGCGGTGGCGGAAGGCTGCGCTTCCCATCACTTCCGGCTCTTTCGGCCGCGGGTGGAAGCACTTCTGCTCTTGGTTGATCGTTGGTCGGCCGAAGCGGAAAGACTGGGGCCTTTGACCTCCGCTGTTTGCACTGCCTCTCTGCACAATGGAAACTAGTCGTCTTGTCATACTGAACCTGTTTTTTGTTTGGGGTTTTAGCCAGTGGATAAATTCTGTGTCGCGTCAAAAGTTAGTTTCGGTGCTGGGGATTTAGCTCAGTGGTTCCGCCGCCTGCAAGTCCAAAGTCCCGAGTTCGAACCCCGGTACCAAAAAAAAAAACTTAGTTTGGGGTGTCTGTGGCCCTTAAAGGGCCCACGAAGTATGGAAATGTGTCGTGACTCAGTGTCCGTCGTGGCTCTGATTAGGTTTGCAAGATGGAAGAATCTGGGTAAAGGCCTATGGATCTTTTTTTGTTATTTTTTATAGCTGTGCACAAATCTACACTTAACATTAATTTTGAAAAAACATTCAGAGCTTAGGTAGTTTTCTTGGGAAGACTACAGAGAAAGGAAAGGTTAAACCGTCCCGGCCAACCTGCTTTGCTTATTCAGCCAGAGGCCTGGCAATAGCTTTGACTCCTTCACACCCCAAGTCCAAGACGTGGCCCTGTGTCTGTCATGTGTTTGCTTTGCCTCCCAGTGCCCCAACACGTGCGACTGTCATGGTATCAGTAGCACTCGCCAGCATTCCAGTCAATTCCAGTCTGTTCAGAGGCGACTCTTGTATACCCTGTTCTTTGTCGGCTTTCTGGAAGATTACTCAGGTCTCATCTTTCCAGGTCTGCTTTTCTATTTCTACTAAAAATACCTTTCAACTCAGGTGTACTTTTTCAATGTTTGACTTTTCACAACTTGTGATCTGCTTCTTGAGAATAGGGTCTTTTTCATTGCTCTTTGCCAAGGACCTGACTACAAGGATACAGCAACAAACGCAGGTGGAATGAATCGGCGCGGCTGTCAATTTCAGTGCAGTAAATATACATGAAAGGCTTTCTTTGTAGGTGCTTCCTGAAGCCCTTGAAAACCCCAACCTAATTTTCTAGGTGTTGTAAGTGAATTTAAGATGCGTGGTCCTTGTGTAAAGAAAGTAGTGGCGCACACCTTTAGTCCCAGCACTCGGGAGGCCGAGGAAGGAGGATCACCACATGTTTGAGGCCAGCCTGGACTACATAGTGAGACCCTTTCTCCAAAAAAAAAAAAAAAATCACAATACGGGTAAATTTTACAGCAGTTTTCTTTCGCTCCCAATATCCATTCCTTCCTTTCTCTCCCTGTACTGGAGGTGTAGGGCAATGCTGACTTCCATAGGCTGTATTTCTGTGTTATTTGACTTGTAACTAGATTTCAACACTGAGGCTGGTGGAAGAAGCCAGGGTATTTTCCCTGTCTGCACAGCTCCTCTTACTACTTTGGCTTCCCCTGGCAACCCTGGAATGGGCTGCGAACCCTTCCTTGTCCTTTAAGTAGATGTGGTGTTAATTGACTTCAGTTGTTTGGCTTTTTAGCCTTTCCATTACCTGTGTAACTAGTTTTGCCTATAAATGCCTATTTTCCTGACATCTTTTTTTTTTTTTTCAAAATACATCCTAATTTGTGTGTGTGTGTGTGTGTGTTTTGGTACCGGGAATCGAACTCGGGACCTTGCGCTTGCGAGGCAGGCGCTGGAACCACTGAGCTAAATCCCTGGCCCACATCCTAATTTTTTATCTCAGTCATGACCATCCTTAATAAGAGCTAAACCATTAGATCCCCGGCACCAAAAAAAAAAAAAAAAAAAAAAGAGCTAAACCATTAGGATTGATGTGGAAAGTGCTGCCAAACATAACTTGGAGTGAATAATTACTGTAGCACATCTGTCCACGAACTGTAAGCCAGCTTAAAGTTAACAATATAGTAGAAAGATGTTTTTGTGCTTTGTATGGGCTACCGCTGTGGCCCTGTCTGGGTCAGCTTGTCTCTGTTTAAAAACACTGGCTGGGCCCTCTCCTCTTGTGGGGCTCCCGGAAAGATTAGAAACCAACCTTGAAATTGTTTATGTAAGCCTCGGACCTTGAAGCTATAGAAAGACCCTAGCTGTTTTGCCACGCAGCTGTGTAACTGCTACTTGAACGTCTTACTCTAAAAAGGTATATAAAGGAGAAATTTTCTTAACTCGTGGTCAGTCTATAAGGACTCGTTTCCTGGGACTGGCCATTGCCTGGCAATAAACTTCTTTCTTATTTTACCCAATTCTCCTGGTCTCTGTAAGATCATTTCGACTCCCAGATTTGCCACAACAGGCAGGCTACTATAAAAAAACAAAACAAAAAGCTGTTTTTTGAAAAAAACAAAAGCTGACAAGGATGTGGAAAAATTAGACTCCTTGGGCGTTGTTGGTCGGACTATAAAGTGATATACCACTGTAGAAAATAGTATGACACTCAAAAAATTAAAAAATTCTCCCATTGATCAAGCAATGACATTTTGCAAGTATAGTCAATGAATTGAACGCAGAGAACTGGACATGGTGGTGCACCCCTGTAATTCCAGTACTCTGTGAGGCTGAGGCAGAAGGATCACAAGTTTGAACCTCCCTGAGCAACTTAGTGACTGAAATGACCCTGTCCCAAAATTTAAAAAAATAAAAAAATAGAAAAGGACTGGGAACATATTAGGAAGGCCCTGGGTTCAGTCCCTAGTACTGAAAAGAAAATTGGAAACAGGGTACCAAAGAGATTTTTGTACACTCATGTTCTTAGCCACATTGTTCACAATAGCCCAAGGGTAGAAGCAACTCAAGTGTCCATCAACAGGTGGTATATCAATAAAATGGGAGATTATCAGCCCTAAAAAAGAGGAAATCCCAAGCCAGGGCACAGTGGCGTATGCCTGTAATCCCAGCACTTGAAAGGCTGAGGCAGGAGAATCCCTGCAAGTTAGAGGAATCTTGGAACTAGACCTCCAACCCTATCGCCCCTCTTCACTAAACATAAAGGGCTGGGGGTTTATCTCAGTGGTAAAGTGCGCCTGGGTTTAATTCCCAGTACTGCCAATATTTTTTTCCCCTCTGTCTGAAATTGTACTGTGGTAGGGCATGGCTTTGCTCCATGCAGCAGGTCATGTGGCTACCAACAGCTTTGGAGTTTTAGATATCACTATGTCAGCAGTGGACAGGGCCTGACCTCAGCTCTTGGAGGTGCCAAATCCACAAATCCCGGATGCCTGCATCCCTCTCCACACTACAATTGGATCATAGCACAATATTGGGTGAGTCCCAACTCCTGTCTTCCCCAGGGAAAGGTCTAGAGCAGTGGTGGCAAACCTATGGCACATGTGCTGCAGCGGGTACACAGTCATCTCGGTACACGAGCCAAGTTGCCATGTTGTTTTTTCTAAACGAAAGCCTCAGTATTAAGGTTTAATTGCAGGGTTGGCACTTGGTGATAAATAAGTAGGTTTTGGGTTGTAGTTTGGGAGCTCATTTCTAAAAGGTTCTCCATCACTGGTCTAGAGCAAGCCTTTTATTAAGGAGTTTCAACCTGATTTAGGGAAGTGGTAGCAAACCCCTCAGATCTCTCCACCCCTGCCAGATTATGTTTTCTCAGAGCCAGTCAGTCCCAAGTGTTACCCATATTTCCTCTAAGATGTTTCCAAAGTGGCATCTCTTTCTTCCCTCTCTACCGTGGCCATCTGTTTTAGTCTGTTTTCTGCTGCTACAGCAGAGTACCACAGACTTCATAATTTTAAACAAGAGAAGCATAGCTTTGCGCAGTGGCAGTATCATAGCCAATGAGGTTTATCCGAGGCGCGAGTATTGCTAATTAAACAAGAGAAGCATATTTGGATCATAGTCCTGGAGAATGAGAAGTCCAGTATGCTGTAATTTTTATGGTTTAGATCTAAAATGTCCCCCCAAACTCATGTGTTCAGAGATGGTGCTTTTGGAAGGTGATTGGCTCATGAGAGTGCTATACTCAGTGTTATATCCACTAGTGAGTTCAGCATCTGAGTGTGCTATGAGGAGGCAGCACCTAGTTAGAGGCGGGTCACTCAGGGAATGACCTGGGAGGGTTTATCTTCCCTCCTGGCTCTTCCCTTCTTTGTGCTTCCTAGCTGCCAAGATATGAGCAGCTTCTCTCCCCAAGCTCTTTTGCCATGCCATTTTTCCCTTGGAGATGGCTGAGACCTCTGAAACTATGATCCAAAAATATACCTTTCCTTAAATTGTAGGTGTTGGATATTTTTTTCTTAGTGATGAGAAAGTGACTAAGACAATAGTTTGGATCTTGTTTCCCAGGGGCCCATGTATGAAAGGTTTGGTCTTTACTATGGCATTATTGGGAACTCTTTAGGTCATTGAGGTATGTCTTTGTGTTAGCTTTCTGATTTTTTAATATTTAAACGACCTTTATGTATCACACACTGTAAACTCATAATAAGTATTTATAATGCATCACTGTCACGTATGAGGAAATGAAACTGTAGTACATTGATCCCCTGTTATGGCTTTGTCAAACTTTCCCCTCAAAGCCTCATATGCTCATACGTGGAGCTTTTGGGAGGCTGCTGGATCATAGGTGTTTGATACTGGCATTAAAGTTGTGTGATAACTAAATTAGTCCACTGATTGGTTTAGCATAATTTTAGGTGTAGATAATGGGAAGGCCCACCCTGGGTGTGGGTGGCACCACTCAAAGGGCTTGTAGCCTGGATGAGGTAAAAGGGAAAGGGAGGCTGCTACTTTGGCTGTCTGCTCTTCCATGGACTGTTTCTCCTCCGCAATGCCCCTCTCCCATGCTCCTGCCTTGGAGCCTGCCAGCTATGGACTGAAACCTCTACAAGCTGAGCTGAAATAAATCTTTCCTCTTTTAATTTTGGGTGTCAGGTGTTTTGTCTCAGCAATGAGAAAGGTAACTAAGACACCACTGTACCAAGCAAAGCCTTCCCTGCCTAGGTTGGTTTAATGTTTCAGTGAGATTTCAGCCAAACAGTTGTTCAAGCAAATACTAAGGTATAATCCCCTACCTCAGGGTAGAGGAATAGTAGTATTGTTCCCCCAAGAAACTGAAGTCTTGCTCTGGAATATTTTTCCTCCACGCTTTGTTAAAGTTAGGGAAGGGAGGGAGCTATAAAGCCGTGTGTCTGCTTCTCACACTGCCCAAGCATTCCTGACAACCTCATTAGCTTAGGGTTAGCTTCCCTCTCTCTCTCATGACAACAGGCCTGAGATTCCAGAGAACAGAATGAACTCCTTTTGTTTCCAGAGAAGAGTCCTGATATACAGCAGAATGCTTCCTCCTTCCATTTTCTTGTTAACCCACAGGGCCTTGGCTGGCATAGCTGGGAGAGGTCTGTGTCTTCTTTCAGGAGTGAAAGAAGGCTGCCTGTGGTTCTGTCACAGGTCTTCTCTTCCTAGAACTCGATTCCAACTTTTGTATGTGAATGCCTCTCACCACCAGCTGGGCCATCATCTGGTGTCAGGACCAAGCCCCCCAACTGCCTTCCTAGCTTCCCAGGGGCACCCACTGGAAGCACTCCTGCTGAAGCCTGCTGGGCTTCAGTTCCAGGTTCCAGTCTTCCTCCTACACTTGGGTAGGCCATGCCTAGAATTGCATATTTTTTAAAAGGCACAATCAGGCCAGGCATGGTGATGCATGGCTGTAATCCCAGCACTCGGGAGGCTAAGGCGGGTTTGCCATCAGTTTGAGGCCAACCTGGGCTACATAGTGAATTCAAGGCCAGCCTGACATAGTGAGACTCTGTCTCAAAAAAAAAAAAAAAAAGTAAAAAATAGAAAGGGCATGATCAGCAGTTTGTGGGACTTTCTTAGGCTTATTTTGGAGTTTAATATTATTTATTTTTCTTTTTTTATTAGTACATTTTTTAAAAAAACAAAACAAGTTTATTACTCCCACTCAGTAGTTCCTTGGGGCTTTGATGTTAAGTCATACATAATTCGAGAAATACCAGGAATCTTCTTAATCTCAGTGATCATCTTTAACACCACCTCCATGGGGATATCATTACCAGGTGTTGCGAGTATACCAGTCATGAAGTCACTAGTAATAAATGTTTGAATAACCACAGATCTCTGGCATGAAGGCTGCTTCTGAAGTGGGTCCCGATCAAAATGTAATGGTGTCAAAATCACTGGCATTTGGCTTATTTTCCCAGCAAACCCAGACTCCCTGAGAATATTATGGGCCTCAAAATCAGCTTGGCATAAAGTACTAAGCACCCCTGTTGTCAAGATAGTAGGAGTAACATCGGTAGGAGGTTCTTTAATTGGTGGGCCAAAGATATAGACAATTCTGTTAATGTTGTGACACTTCCTCGGTATAAGCCTAGCAAGGAAAACAAGAGACTCCTAGTCAGGCTCATCTTTACTGGAGATCCCACAAACGTAACTGTAGGAACAACAGTCACCCTGCACACCTACAGTTTTGACTGGCAGCAAGAAAGCATTCAGTGAATGCAGACTCGTAATCTGCATCAGCTTCTCCTGATCCTCTTCTGTGGTGCAGGCTTTGACTCTTGGTAATAATGTATGAGGCTTCTTAATACTTGCAGAAAAATCAGCCACTATTTTAAAAATATTGGGTTCAGGAAAGTCCTTACAAATACAAGGTTCCTCAGCACACATTACTCTGCTAGCCAAGCCATGACCTGGAAACTAATTCTTCAGGAAGGCCAAGTTCTCTGCCTAAAATTCTCATTTCATCTTTATGAAAATCTTTCAGTGGTTCTATTACTTTTCCCTCTTCTCTCAATTTTTGGATAAGTTCTGTGTCATTGTGATGAGTTTTGATGAGTTCAGCTTTGCCATTTGCAATAAGGGATGCACTTTCAATTAGATCAAGCCGTAAAGTATCTTGGGCAAGGAAAACCTCATCTGGTTTCACATTCATTTCTCCAATTACTTCATTGGCAATCTCAACAAAAGTATCGCCAATGATTTTTATTTTCTCCTCAGGACTTGTAGTCATATTTAATGTTTTGCTAATTCTTTTTCGTGGGGTTCTGTCTTCATCTGATATTGGTAAAGTAGTTGCTCCATTATAGAAGGAATGAGCAACATTTATCACCTTGACCTAAATTCAAGCTTTTTGAGGGCCTCTTCAGCAGACTGGCTTTCCCGTTTTCTCATAAAGCCATTATCAGTGTGCACAGCAATGACTTTATCTTGATTCAAAGCATGATTTAGCAAAGCTGTACAAACTGTTCGGTCTACACCACCACTGAGTAAAACCGAAACTTTTGATGTGCCTCCTTGCTCTTTGATCTCTCGAATGCATTCAGGTTCTCTGTTCTGCACTGTAAAAGTCCCAGTGCACCCAGCTATATCATAAAGGAAATTCTTCAGTATTATTTTTCCATGTTCTGTAAGGCCAACTTCTGGGTGGAACTGTACTCCATACAACTTTTTAGTTTCATTTGCTATACCTGCTACAATGTTCCCAGAACGTGCCACAACCTTGAATCCGACAGCTACTTTGTCTACACTATCTCCATGTGTAAGCAAAACAATTTCTTCCTTCTGAAGGCTCCTGAATAATGAACACTGATGTTGAAGACTCCATCTTCTCTAACATTTTTTTTTTTGTGCACAATGCCTCCAAATACCTTATTCATCATCTGCCATGCCATAGCAAATCCCAAGGATAGGCTTGCCAGTAGTGAATATTGCTGGATCAAACCAGGGAGCATCTTTTGCATACACAGAATTAGGTCCTCGAGAGATGATAATAGCACGGAACCCTTGTTCTTTTATGACAAATGCTGGTGTTTCCAGGGGGAAGATTTCAGATTGCACGAATAGTTCCCGAATAGTTCCCTCACTCTTCGGTCTATAACTTTGCCGTACTGAGCACCAGCATCCAAAATGACAACAGCTTCTTCATAGTGTTGGCGGTCATCCTTAAGGTCTCCTCCATCATTCTGCTGCTTGCACAGAGCCATCGGGCCTGGGGCCGCGACCCGGCAAGAGTACGAGACTTGGCAGGAGGGTCCCAGAAGGGTCGGCGCTATGGGCCGAGGTCGAGAGGGAGGCCTGGTCGAGGAGCAACTGGGAGCGGAGAGGACTCGGCCACCCGCGGAGCACAGAACAGAGCAGCAGCCTCTGAGCGGAGCGCCAGCCCCCGCGACGCGGGACAGAAGACCAGCAGCGTGTACGCTGCCCCGGCCTCCTGCTTCTGTCTCGGCTGGCCACTGGGAGGAGCCAGAGCCTGTTCGGCTTCTCCCGGTGCCGCCTCCAAACCCGCTGCTCTCAGGCTAGGGGCCCCGCCAGGCCCCGCCCCCGCAGGCGAGGCCCGCCTCCCGGGGAAGACACCTATTAGTACATTTTTTTTTATTAGTTCATTTTTGCAGTACATAATGATTACATTCCTCATGGGGAGTTGGCAGAGGTACATAACACATTTTGTTTCTTCACCCCTCCCCCCATCTCTTGGCTGTTACCTTTCTGTTGCTAGGACAAAATATCTGATATAGACAGCACAAAGGAAGAGAGGTTTATTTTAGCTCACAGCTTCAGAGATTTCAGTCCACGGTCTACTGTCTCCAAGGCAGAAACATCATGGCAGAAGGGAATGGTGGAGAACTGCTCACCTCGTGGCAGTCAAGAAGCAGAGAGAGCAAGGAGGAACCAGAGGGAGAAGAAGGCGCTGAGACAGGATATACTCTTCAAAGGCATGCCGCAGCAACCTGTTCTCCAACTGGGCCCCACCTCCTAATAGCCCATTCAGCTGTGAACCCATCAGTATTTATCTGTTGGTGAGGTTAATGTCCTCATGATGTAGTCACCTTTTGAAAGCCCTGCCTCTGAACACATGAGACTTTTGGAGGATATTTTAGATCTAAACCATAACAAACCTTGCAGGGGGATTGTGGGACCTAGTCTCTCTCTCTTTTGATTATGGGCCACGACGTGAGCCATTTTCTTTATAATACTACTGGCCCAAAAGGAATGGAACCAAATGATGATGGCCTGGAACATCTAAAACTGCAAGCCAAAATAAGCCCTTTTTCTTTATAAATTGATTATGTCAGATTTTTTTTTTAATAGTGGAGGAAAGGTCACATCTGGCAAGATCCTTTGGGTTGCCCTAACATAGCAGAAAGCCAGATATCACACGGCAAGAAAGTTCTCAGGAGCACAAGATGGAGCTCACAGCCTCAAGGCCTTTTATAATTGACATTGATCCATTCATGAGGATGGAGCCCTCATTACCTGGAAACCACCCCCATGAGGCCCTACCTTCCTAACACTTGTACTGAGAATTAAGTATTGGGGGGTGACCAACCACCTGCTGAGGATACAGCGCAGGATGAAAGAATAACACAAAAGACAAAAGATTTGCATAAATGGGAGGTCAGGACTTGATCTTAGCTCTTCTTGGCTCCAGACTTGTCAGTATTTACTGTTCACACAACAAAGCAGGGGGTGTAAAGGCAGATGTAAGGAACATCCGGCTAAGGCACTAATGAACCAGGCCTATAATAGGGAGGAACAATACATTGTTGTGAAGGACAGATTGTAGTTAACAAGCCACCTGTGCTATCTTTAGCTAATGTTTGATCTGGGAGAATGGCTGCACAAGAGTCATAAATCCATAAGCTGCAGTGTCATCTTGCTATCAGAGATGTCACAGTATCATCAGTCATTGAGATCTCAACTGTGACCATTGGGAGTTCCGTTTCCATATGCCAGATGAAGGCTCATCTAGCAAGTGACTTGGGCCTTGGATTGACTCACAGTTTAATCAGCCAATTTATAAGCTAATTCAATAATACAGCCAGCTCAGCATGGTTTCAAGCTGGTCTCTTGCATTAAGGTTCTAACCTGCTTTCTTGGAGACATGCTCAAACCATATCAACTCCCTACTCAGCTGGGATTTTTATACCTGGCCCAGGCCTCAACTCGAATTACCCAGTTCTCTCTTCTGTCAGTGTGGTGAGTCTGCTGGCATCCACTGTATCTTTACAAAACCACAATCTAGTCAGGCCCTCATTGTCTAACATTCTTCAGTAGCTCCCAACATTCCAAATTCCCAGTTGGCATTCTCAGCACCCCCTCAGGCCTCAGCTACTCTGACCATTGCTCCCTTGGGCAGCAGCTGCTAGATGACTTTGATGATCCCCATTTGCCCCTCCCTCCCCCTGCAGAGGCCTCCTCCTCAGCACAGGTTCTCCTCCCTTTGGCTTAGCCCTTCCTGGCTCACCCAGTACTGTACTGTGGTCCCTCATGTCCTGACTAGTGATATCCCTAATGCAGCAAGGAGTTTCTTTTTTAAAAAAATCTAACTGCTTATGTGTGTAAAAATTATAGACAAATTTGACAGAGTAAAGAATGATTTGCAAATCAGACAGTCCCCAGAACTAGAGCAGGTTAGAAAGACTCTGGGACTGCCAGGTGGCTAGATAACATTTATAGACAATAAAGAAACAAAAAAACAGAAGTGCGATACAGACACAACTGGATCATTCAAGTTTGCCATTAGTCTTTAGGGATTAGAGATTGAACCCAGGACCTTGCACTACGGCACGGCACCACTGAGCTAAATCCCCAGCCCAGTTTGCTATTAGTCTTGATTGAACTTGGACAGCTGGCCACCTTTGATGGACCAAATCTGGCTGCTGTGATTGGCAGACTTGTTACAAAAGCAAATTCTTAAGTGAAGTTTTCAGTTTGTTTCGGTACTGAGGAGACAGCGTCTGGCTGTGCAGTTTAGGCTGGCCTCGAACACACAGTGATCCTCCTGCCTCCTGCTAGGATTACAGGTGTGCATCATCACACCCAGTGTTGTTGTTGTTGTTGTTTAACAGTAGCAGACTTTTATTAAAAGTAGGAAAAGAGGGCCTGGGATTTAGCTCAGTGGTTCCACCGCCTGCCTCAAAAGCACAAGGACCCAAGTTCGATCCCCGGTACCAAAAAATAAATAAATAAATAAAATAAAAGTAGGAAAAGAAATAGGCTCAGTTTCTCAGAGCAACTTTGGGCCCAGTAAGATAGGAAAATAAGCACACCCTATAGTATGAGGGTGGCTTACCAAGCAAGAGAGAGCACAGTGATCCTTGTTTATTTTTCAACATCTTAATGTCAGTTTGAAGTGAACAGCAAAATACTGTTTCTTAGGTACCTGTGATTCAGTTCCTACCTTAAGTGTTCAAATCTCTTGATAACTCTGCCTTTTCCCTTCCCTATATTGAATTCTACATATTAAATTAAATTATCATGGCTGCTATGGTGCATGCCTGTAGTCCAAGCTACTTGGGAGGCTGAGGCAGGAGGATCTTTTGAACCCATGAATTTAAGACTAGTCTGCGCAACATAGTGGGACTTCATTTCAAAATAAATAAGTAGGAGTTCTGGGAAGATGGTGGAGTGGTGAGCAGCAAAGAAAGAGTCTCTCCGAGATCTGGTGTCCAGACACTGGAATATAGCAGTGTGAGGAGGATAAGAAGGAGCGAAGTGGGTCCTTGGGACCCAGGAAGGACCTGGAGTGAAAATTGAAGTCCATGAGGAGAGCAAAGAGAGACTTCAATGAAAAGGAGGAAGGTAGCAGGAGGAATACTCTCCCAAAGCTCGGACATTCAGTGAGGGAATGGCAGGCTGAATTTGCAGGCACGGTAACTACTGGTGACCTCAGAGGCCTCTACAGAAAAAGGTACCAGTGGAATGGGGCAGTGAACATGGCAGACTATAGTGGCTGGTGACTTATACAGGTTCAGATGTCACCCAGGAGAGAGTGATTGGCTGGTAGCCATTTTGGCGAGGGCCCAGCTGAGCTTGGAACTCAGAACAGTCATGGGCTGACTCCATCTAGTGGCTCCCAGTGTCATGGTGAGGGTGCTGAATTCAAGTTGGCAGGAGGTTAGGGAGTGAAATTCAGGCCAGCAGGGAACTGAGTTCAAGCTGACAGGAGACACACAGATGGACTGTTGCAGGCTCAACAAATCCAGTTTGGGCCTCGTAGCCAGAAATCAGCCTGAACTTCAGTGGAACTAAAGGTGTAGGCTAACTGGGATTATCTATTACCTCACCAAAAAGCTACAGCTGGCTTGCTAGGATTATTCAACTCAAATCTGGACTCTGTCTACTCACTTTGTCTACCAGTGACAGCAGAGACATGCCTTAAAGTGGATTTTTTTCCCCCCCAGTACCGGGGATCAAACTCAGGACCTTGTCCTTGCAAGGCAGGTGCAGTGCCACTGAGCTAAATCCCTGGCCCTTGAAGTGGATTTTTTTCTTTTCTCCCCAGCCCCCTTTTCTGGTTTTTGTTCTTGTTTTGTTTTTTCTTGATTGTTCTTGTTTTTATATGACTTTGAACATGGTTTCTAGTTTTTTGTTGTTGTTCTGTTCCTGTTTTTATTTCTTTCTTCTCTCCTTCCCTCCTGTCTTCACCAGTTTCCCAAAGTTTGTATGATCTTTGTTCTCCAGCCTTGCTTCTAATCTCTGCCTCTTCTTATATTTCTCTACCCCTCCCCCAACCCCTTTGAAATCTTTTCCCTATGGGTAAAATTGCCATATTGAGGACTTATTTACTGCATACAGTTTTCTGGTTTGTTTTAGATTTTGTTATATAACCACAAATCTAGTTCATACATTAAAGGTGGCAAATTAATAGTTACCACAGTTTGTCATTTTCTAGGCGTGTTAGATGCTATTATTGTTGATTGTGCTACTTTAGCAAAGGTGACATAATTGTACTAATCAGTTGTTCTTCCTGGTATACCAAGACTGAGATTCCCTAAGGGTCTTAAAAAATACTATAGGTCAGTGTCAAAGAACCAGGGGCTGGGCCAAGTAGGCAGAAACTTCTCATCTCCAATAAATTGAAGAGGTAGGGTCTTGCAACAGACTCAAAACCCAAAAGCCAGCTACATCTGGAAGACACCTCTGAGAAGTAGTCATTTCCTAAGGGTTCTGAATACTGGCAATAAAGCTACTCACCATAAGCAATCTACAAGCATCAACTCAGGAATTAAAGTAAAAAAAATAGAAAATGAGAAGACACTTAAACAAGATGCAACCTCCCAATACTTTCAGCTCATCAAAAATAAATAAGTGAATAAATAATAAAAATTAAAATTCCTAAAATCTCCCCTGAAATGTTATATTTAAGAATGATGCCCCAGTTAAAATCGCTCCTGCTGCTCCTCTCCTAGATGGGTCTCACTATGTAGTCCAGGTTGGCCTTGAATTTACAGCAATCCTCCTGCCTCAGCCTCCCAATTGTTAGGATTATAGGCATGTCCCACCACTCGTGGCAAAATGTGAAACCTTTTGAGCACTGACATCATGCCACGGTGGAAAATTCCATACCTGACCTACTATGAAGAACTATAGTCATAGAACAAGTGCATTGTGTAAGCATGGTACCGGCAAAGAAACAGACCCGAGGACCAGTGGAATAGATTAGAAGATGCAGAAACAACTCCAGACACACTCAGCAACCTCATCTTTGACAAAGGAGCCAAACACCCTCACTGGAGGAAAGATAGCCTCTTCAATAAATGGTGTTGGAAAAACTGGATTTCAACCTGCCAAAGATTAAAACCAGACCCCTATCTTTTACCACGCACTAAACTAAAATCGAAGTGGATTAAAGATCTAAATATTAAAACAGAAACAATAAACTTGCTGGAAGTTAGGTTAGGTAGAACTCTCGAAGACGTTGGCATAAAAAAAGACTTTATGAACAAATCCTCTGTAGCACGGGAACTTGCACAAAGAATCAACAACTGGTATCTCATCTTATTAAAAAGCTTCTGCACTGCAAGAGAAACCACCAACAGAGCTAAGAGGGATTACAGGTGTATGCCACCACACCTGGCCAGAAATGAACTATTTGTAAAACGGTTTCATGCTACCTGACCACTCTAAAATTTAAAACTCTTATTGAGTATTCTTATTTTCATGATAGTATAAGTTGTCATAAATTCTCCTTTGTGTTAATGGAATCTAATGGAAAACATCAGTTATATAACAAGGTCTTGCCTGGAATGTCATAGTTGACAATAATGCTTTTTTTATCTTTTGGGTGTTGAGGATTGAACCCAGAGCCTAAAACCTGCTAGGTTAGTGCTCTACCACTGCACTACACCCTCAGCCTGAGAATGATGCCCATTTAATCAGATATGACCAGAAATTTTTTTTTTTTTAGTTTTTTGGTTTTTTGAGACAAGGTCTCACCATGTAATTGAGGCTGGCCCTCAACTCACTATGTAGCCCAGACTGGCCTTCAACTAGTGGCAATCCTATTGTCTCAGCCTCCTGAGTGCTGGGATTAGAGGCATGAACCACCATACCTGCCTCAGATAACTTTAAGGAGGTATGGTTGACTTTATGGAACCAATGCTTACCAAGCCCTTTTGGGGAAACTAGCCTGGTGTCTGGTTTACAGCATTCCTGCAATTCCAGGTGAGTAGGGAGGTGACTTCCTGACAGGCCCAGGAACCTGGGTAGATTGAGAGTCTAAAGAGGAATTTGTCCAGATCGAAGAGTACTCCAGGTGAGATGTAGTGGCGAGGTTTTAGCTTGGCTTCCAGCCTCAAGAGGTTTTTAAATGTCCAGTCTGACATTTCTTATGTAAATTTTCTGCAAAGCAAATTCAGACAGCCTGTGGTAAATGAAAATTCATGCTGTACCCATGAAAATAACCAGGCCAAATATAAACCAGACTAGTTTTATTTTGTGGACAAAAAAATTTTCTTTGAGATTATTTTGATAATAGAAGAGACTGAAGGGAAAACAATGTTTTAATGGAAAACTATACACAGTCCATAGACCCTTCTAGGATGGGGTTGTGGGATTGTACCAGGTGCTTGATGTCTTTGAGCTCTTTGCACCTCTTTGTAAATTGCATGTGACTGATGGATGGCAAACTGTAGAGATTTAGTTGGCTTTCCCCCCTCCCTGTGGAAGAAGGTCCCTCAGCTTCTGGTTATCCTTGCTAGAAAAAGCCTTGGCCTCCCAAGCATATAGCCAGTAGCTCTCATTAATCATTTGAGCCAGTAACAGAGGACAGGTACTCTGGTGTGATAGCAGGCAGGGGGATCCATGGGACCTAACCCATGCCCTGTTACCCGGTGGAGGTGAAGGTAGCTCTGTTCCCCTACCTTCCCAGTTAACGCTGTGTGCCATTGTACCCTTCTCAAATCTCCCTACTCTTCATATAAGGACCAGGTGCACAGTAATAGCAAAGCAGGTGCTTGTGCTGGACAGTGTAGATCGGTTCTCTGGGGCACTGGTCTCTACTGTGCCCGGCATCGCCATCCAGGGCTGGTTTCTGCAGCTGGTCTTTGTTGGTTGCTGGTCTCTGGAGCTCTTCAGTGCTAGCTGCTTTGAGTGTTCATTGCTCTTTCCCTTGAAATGACTGGGTTGTCCACACCACTCGGGACAAAAATCCTGGGTCGATTTATAGGACTTTGGGAGCCTACACTACCTAAGAAATAATTCATGAGCCTGTATACAGGATACCAAAGTGAATATTTTAGCAGGGCCCGTGCTGAGCACAGTGGGGTCAGTGCACAGGTGGGAGCCCTCTTAGACTAACCTGAGGAGGGTACGGGGCAGTGCTGCTCATAGCAGGTGCAGACCTGTCTCTGTGAAGGGCAGGGATGAAACCAGGGAACCTTCTAGAAGCCTGCCATGAGGGAGGGTATGTAAGTAAAGGACTCATTCCCTCCCTCCCTGATCTTAGCCACAACAGGGTGTCCTGGCCCTTATTCAAAAAGGTAACGGTGTGTCTGAAGTGGCAGGAGTGAGGGAAGGCTGCCGTGCTGACAGTTTGGCTACACTTATATTGGAGTGGAGAGTGGTCCCAGTCTACTGGGGGAGTAAAGGGAGATGAGGGGAGGGGTGTGATGACCACATTCCCCCTCCAGCTGGCATGGGAAAAATGAGAGAGCTGGTGCCTCTCATCTGTCTCAAGGCCTTAGGTTCAATCCCCAGTACAACAAAACAACCCAGGTATTAACATCTCAGTGCAAAATATGTGGCATTTGAGCCACAGTTCCCTCCCCTACCCGCTCAATTTTGTAGAAACTGTCATAGGAACTATACTTGATGCAGGCAAAGGAGCCCTCGTCTCCTTTCCCCAAACCCCACTCCAGGGCCAAAGCTCTGCATTGTAACCTCAGTCCACACCCCTCCTGCCCTGGCTTGCTCATGTACCTTCTATATCACGAGTGTGCGGCCAAGAAGACCAGGAGCTATTGTCAGTCCAGTGCCCACTTCCAGGGCAGAAGTGTTATTTGGGGATAAGTGAGCCGCTGTCCCCAACTTAAACCCCATGAAGTGGCACAGAGCTTCTGTAGGGAGAGTCAGGCCATAAGGGTAAAGAGCTCCTATCTCTGTCTGAGACCTTTTAATTTGGAAGAGAGGGTGGAAAATTCCATGCCTAAAGGCATTGTGGAAATGATTGATATTTTATCAAGAGAAATTAAAACTGTGAATAATATCGCAATGCTAATTGCAGTAAGTAAAATGACAGTGGGGTCAGAAATCTAATAGGACTGAAGAAAGAAACAGCCTAGAAAGGACCCTCTTGGGGTCACAGTCCGTCCTGGACATAGGAGTAGTCTATGTACAAGCATCACGCTTCCCCTGCTCAGGAGCAATCTTAGCAAGATGTGGAACAGACATGAAACATTCTCTAGTCTTCAAGAGGACCCAGCATTCAGGGCAGAGGGTCCACTGCACAAAGGGCATCTGCACAACCTCCAACCAAATGCTGTAAACAATAAACTGCTCTGACACCAGACAACTCTCATTTCTTTTTTTCCTTGTCCCTCCAACCCCCCCCCCCTTTTTTTTTGAGACAGGGTCTCACTATATAGTTCAGGCTGGCCTCAATCCTCCTGGCTCAGCTTCCCAAGTGCTGGAATTACAGGCATGTGACACCATGTTCAGCTCATAATGTCAGACAACTCCCAGAAAGCTAGGCTTTGAAATAAAATTGCATATATCCCTTGGAGTCTTTAAGACTCTCTGCTTGCCCACGGCAACTTTCTAAGGAGTAGTCGGAGGAATCCAAGCTATTTGTCTCTGGTTGAACATAAAGGGGAAAAAAAAGAAAAGAAGCTTCCTAAAAAAAAAATTGATGGTCCAGGGTCTTAAAGACAAGGTTTGATGAATAAATAGCTTAAACTGACCTTTGATAACCTCTGGGTAGTCTGGTTAAAAGATAAATGTGAGACAAAATCTAAGCATGGACAGCAGAAGCTATTTATCGCTGGGGAAGTAAACTTTTTTTTTTTTTTGAGACAGGATCTCACAGTGTAGTCCAGGCTGGCCTTGAATTCACTATGTAACTCGAGATGGCCTCAAACTCGAAGCGAACCTCCTGCCTCAGCCACTGGAGTGCTGGGATTTCAGGTGTGTGCCACCATGCCTGGCTGTGGAAGTAAACTTCACAAATTCAGTTCATCAACTCATTAACCAAAAAATAAACAAAGCAAGTGAAAAAAACAACAAACCCCAGGGGACAGAGGGAATCGATAGTCAAGGTTGCTACAGTATAGTATCTAAAATATCTAGTATTTGACCAAAAAAGTGAGACATGAAAAGAAACAGGAAAGTGTGGCCAATACACAGGAGAAAAGCCAATATACATGGCCTTTTTTTTTTCTTTTTTGAGACAGGGTCTCTCTATGTAGTTCAGGCTGGCCTTTATGTCACCCAGGCTGATCTGGAACTCGTAGAAATCCTCCTGCCTCAGCCTCCTGAGTGCTGGGAATATAGGCATGTGCCATCATGCCCAGCTACACATGACTTTTAAAGGGGCTCAGATGTTGGACTTGGCCAAAATACTTCAAAGCAACCATTATAAATGTTTTTAACGAACTAAGGGGACCCATGGTTAAAGGATTAAAGAAAGGCTTAATGACAAAATCTCATCATGTAGAAAATATCAATAAAGAAATAGAGGGAGCCGGGGATTTAGCTCAGTGGTGCCACTACCTGCCTCAAAAGTGCAAGGTCCTGAGTTTGATCCCCAGTACCAAAAAAATTAGAGGGACGGCTGGAACCTGCACCATGGGCAGATAGAAGCCATGCCCACAGATGGGCAGAGGCTGTGCCTGTAGACAGATGAACACCGTATCCATGGAAGGATGGAAGCTGCATGCCTTCACCCCCAGCCAAAGTCACACCCAGGGATTCTGTGCTTCCTCTGTGGTCACCTGCCAACTCTGAGCCTGCTCTGTGTTTTGTTTCCCCTTGGCACAGGGCAGCAGAGGTACTGACCAACTGGCTAACCTGATCATGGATGAGGCCAGTGCCCTGGGAGAGAAGGTAAGGCCCAGAAGGTTCGCAACCCCAAGAAGAAATAAGGGACTGGGCCAGCAACACTAACCCCAAGAAAAGCCCATGAGTAACAGTGACTCCTCACAGCAGGCTAGAGTTGAAGGAGAAATCCATGCAGCACCCGCCATATTGGAGAGGGTTTAATCAGGAGCCATTTTGGGAAGGGGTTCACAGAACAACTGTAGAACTTCTCTTCAGGGTCTCCAGGGTTTCCCACCACAGTGATCAGCTGGGAGACAGCACAAGAGACAGCCATGGAAAGGGTATAGACTAGACATAGAACCCCTTAGAAGTTCAACTCAGGCCAGGAAGGACATGGGGCCTCACCTTCCATGGTGAGAAGCCAGCCTGGTGAGTGTGGCTTTCAGAGTCAGCTGGATCTCAAAGTTTGCGCATTATGTCCAGCAGTCGGCTTGCATCCTTACCCAGCTGCATCCAGCACAGACCAGTGGTCTGATTGCTTTACTTATCTACCAGAGTGAGCAAGGACATGCCTCAGCTTGGGTTGTTGCTGAACTCTGCGCTGTACAGACAGAAGAGTCTCTGGAGCAGGGGTGGGCCCTCACAGACCCACAGTTTGGCAAAGCTGCGTGTAGAAAACCACGACTTGCTGGATTTCAAGACTGCAGATCCTGGAAAGAAATCACTCATTTGAAAATATGGAGGAATTTGGTTTTCTGACTCTTTCCTTTCTTTTTTCTGCATTGGCATTTTTTACATTGCATCCTCCCCTCCTAAATTAACAGAGGTGGTTGTATCTTGGGACAGAGGCAAAAGCCTATAGTTAGCCATACTGAGAGCGCAGCACTAGAAAACTGACACTAACTAGAGTCTCCATATTAGCAACAAAGAATTTGTACTATTATTGACCTGCAAACTTGGCATGCATGTGGACGCATGCACGTGCACACGTGCATGTACACACACACACCAACACACCAAGAACAACAGAAACACAAGAAGACATGGCAATAGAATGCCTCCCAAAACTCCCAACTCTTCCAAAGCTGATCCATGGAGTACTGAGGAGGAGCAAATCAAAAGCCATGCAGCTAAATTACTTAAAATGATGAAATGGAAATAAAGATCAATAAGGTGCTTGGTGAGCTTGCAGAAGATACAACTATACAGATAATAAACCTAATAAGGAAAATGATAAGTGAGTTTACAGAACACATAGTAACAAGCTAATGGAGTGGAACAAAATAATGCAAAACATTAATGACCAGTTTAGCAAAGAATTAGAGTCCACAGAAAGGTAAGAAGCAGAAATCCAGGGGATTAAAAATTCTATTGAATGTGTGGGCAGCAGAAGGGACCAATGTGAGAATAGTGTCAGAACTAGAAGGTAGGGGTGATGTTGGTGACCAGTTATTCAGAGATACCTTGAAAACAAGAGAAGGACCGGGGCTTTAGCTCAGTGGTTCTGCCACCTGCCTCGTAAGCACAAGGACCTGAATTCGATCCCCAGTACCCAAAACAAAACAAAACAAAACAAAAACAACAAGAGAATATGAAAAATTGATCCAATTGCTAGATGATGCAAAGGAGACTAAGGTTATTTGGAATTAGTGAAAAATCAGAAGACAACATAAATGACAGAAAAACCTGCTTACAGAAATAATAGCAGAAAACTTTCCATATATGGAAATAACTTTTTTGGTACCAGGGATTGAACTTGGCACCTTGTGCTTGCTAGGCAGGCAGTGGAACCACTGAGCTAAATCCCGGGCCCCTGTGGGGAAATAATTTGACTACAGGTAAGTAAAGCATATAGAATCCCAAATAGCCATAATCAGAAAAGAACTTCATGACCCATCAAAGTCAAAATCCCAGAAGTCCAACACAAGGACAGAATCTTAAAAGATGTTAGAGAAAAGCAATGAACCTCTTATAAAGGTAAACACATTAGAATTATAGCAGACTTCTCAACACAAACCTTAAAAGCCAGGAGAGCTTGGAAAATAAGAAAATAAAAGAAAAAACCTTTAAACCCAGACTGATATATCTTGCAAAACTAGCTCTCAAAATTGGTGGAGAAGGCCAGGGATTTAGCTCAGTGGTGCCATGGCTGCCTTGAAAGCTCAAGGTCCTGAGTTCAATCCCTGGTGCCACCCCCCCACAAAAAAAATTAGTGGATAAATAAGGTCTTTCCATGACAAAAGGCACTTTAAGAAATTCATGACCACAAAACCAGCACTCCAAAATATTCTCAAGGATACCCTAGAAGGAGACAATGAAGCCGACAATGCCAAAATGTATAATAGAATGAATGTATCAGGCAGGGCACACAGGTAAGCAGAAAGAAAAAAAAAGGGAGTCAAGCAACAGGAAAATAATGCAATGACAGCAATAGGTTAGTAATAACTCTCAGTGTAGGGCTAGGGATTTAGCTTAGTGGCACTGTGCCTGCCTCAAAAGCACAAGGTCGTGAGTTCAATCCCTGATATCCCCCCCAAAAAAACTTCTCAATGTAAACAGTCTCAGTTCCTCAATCAAAAGACCCAGATTGGCAGAATACATCAAGAAACATACTTTTTGTTTTTTGAGACAGGGTCTTGCTTTGTAGTTCAGGCTGGCCTTGAACTCTCTATGTAGCCCAGACTGGCCTTGAACCCATGGCAATCCACCGATACCACTTTATTCCTCAGACCAGTTCCCCAACAAGTCCTGTCTTAGCCAGTGTTCAGTCTTACTCCCCCAAATTAATAAAAGCCTTTACTCCAGATGGGGGTAAATATGTCTGTGGTGTTGCTAATGCATCTCCCAGATTGCAAAGATTTAAATGCTAAGATTGATTTTTACTCTTCAGGTTCTCAAATTAAAGCTCAGTGAAGAAAATAATGTTATTTGTTTCATTATAGCAATTATTCCTGATTAAAGCAGTATTTAATGCAATATCCAGTTATGTTCTTTGGAGACTGTTATATTACTGCATTACCTTGAGCATTGGGAAGGTGTGGTCTGTATTGCTTGTTCATTGCACAAATAAACACAGTAAAGTGGATGCTAAACCATCAAACACATAAATGTCCCTGCTGTGTCCCTGAATGTGTAATAAGCAAGTGTAATAAATAATTATAGTTTTGTTATAAATGTAACTTATGAGGGAAAAATTTGGTAGGAATATAATACTATATATTGCTCTTTTTTTTTTTTTTTTGGTACCGGGGATGGAACTTGGGTCCTTGTGCTCGTGAGACAGGCAGCGGAATCACTGTGCTAAATCCCCGGCCCCTATATTTCTAATTTTTAACCCTACTGGCAAAGTTTATGATTCATAGAGTCCTCATAAGCTAGGCATGGTGGTGCACAGAATCAACTCATAAAAATCAATAGTGTTTCTGTACACCAATGAAGAATTATCTTGGAAATTAGAAAAGCAATATTATTCACAGTAGCACCAAGAAAATTAAATACTTCAGAATTAACCTAATCAAGGAAGTGAAAGACCTCTATAATCAAAACTACAATACTCTGAAAAAGGAGATTGAAGAGGATATGAGAAAATGGAAAGATATCCCCTATTCCTTCATAGACACAACCAATATAGTTAAAATGGCCATACTTCCAAAACCAATATATAGTTTAATGCAATCTTAATCAAAATACTGACAGTATTCTTCACAGAACTAGAGAAAATAATTTTAAATTCATATGGAACCAGAATAGCAACAGGAATCCTGGGCAACAAGAGCAAACCAGGAGGCACCACAATCCCAGACTTCCAGTTATTACAAAGCTATAATGATAACAACAGCATAGTACTGGCACAAAACCAGACATGTGGATCTTTAGAACAGCAAAGAGAATGCAGAAACAATTCCAATCACATAGAGCTATCTGATTTTTGGCAAAGGAGCCAAAAACATGTCCTGGAGAAAAGATAGCCGCTTTAACAAATGGTGCTGGGAAAATTCGCTATCCACATGCAGAATCTAGACCCATATATCTCACCATTGACTAAGCTAAAAATCAAGATGGCTCAAATATCTGTTAAAACAGAAACATTTAATCTGCTGGAAGACAAAAGAGGTAAAACTCTTGAAGACTGAGGCATAGGCAAGGACTTTCTGAACAGAATCCCCAGTTGCATATAAACATCAAGAATCAACAAACGGATCTGCAGCTGATCTTTGGGGCCTTGACACAGAAGTAAGGGGAGGGTGGGCTTAATGGGGAGGGCTGGCCAGGCCAAGAAATTGTGTGTCGGTGCTCCTGTCGGGTGAAGAGACATGGGCCATGGGGGTAGTCTGGTGCAGAAGTGCTGTGATTAGATTCATTGCAGACTGAAAAGAAGCAACAGAGAGGTTGGCAGCTGTCCCAAATTATGGAAGGTGCATACCTGAGACCACTGCTCACCTACTTCAGACTCCAGCTCATCTACACCCTAGCTTCATCTGTTAGTTCGAGAAGCCCCAGCCTGTGGTCACAGGAGACCTCCATCCAGCAGAGCAGGAAGGCCATGTCCCAGGAATCTCTGAGTTTCAGGGATGTGTTTGTGGACTTCACCCTGGAGGAGTGGCACCAGCTGGACTCTGCTCTGAAGAACCTCTACAGGGATGTCATGCTTGAGAACTATAGCCACCTGGTGTCCGTGAGGTATCTAGTTGTCCAACCAGATGTGATCTTCAGCTTAGGACAAAGAGAAGAGGCTGGGAGGCAGACAGAGGAACCCAGACAAGGAGCTGTCCAGGTGAGCACACACCAGATGTATCCATTTTTGCCTCATGTATTTTGAAATGCTGTTATCAGAAGTCTGGCAAGTTGATGGGTAGATAGATAACTATAAGCAAAGCCAAGACAACCCCCTGTGACAAGATGCATTCAGAGACAAGGAAATACTGAAGGATGAAAGGGGCCACGAATACAGAACATGCAGAAAAATCATGTATCTGAGCACAGACTTTGTTTATACAAGACAAGGACTCCCTAAATATTATTCAGGGAGAAGGTGCTTGACATAATTTAAACTTTCTTAGTTAAAACAAAAGCTACATAAGAAAGATAATGGGTGTAAGTCATATTGGAAATTATGCCTCCATTCTAATCCTGATAAAGCTAAACCTGCAGAGAAATTCTTTGAAACCAATCAAGAAGGAAAAACTCTCCACCGTAAGAAATCCTTTAATAAAAGGTAGAGGATTCAAGCTGCAGAGAAACTCTATGAATGTGGAAAAATATTTATCCAGAAAGCATGCCTTGTTGTGCATCAAAGAACTCACACTGGACAGAAGACTAATGAAAGCTGTGAATTTGCACAAGCCTTCAGCCAAAAGTCAACCCTCGAACACACAGAATTGAAAAGCCCTAAGAATGCAGTGAATGTGGGAAAACCTTTATCCAGAAGGCACCACTCATTAAACAATAGAAGAGTCATACAGGGGAGAAACTTTATAAAAGTACTGAATGTGGAAAATCTTTCAAAATCAACTCGCACAGGAGAGAAGTCCTGTGAATGCAGAGACTGTGGCAAGGTCCTCAGGGGAAAGACATTTCCAGTTAAACATCAAACAAGTCATTTAGCAGATAAAATGTAAAACCCTTGAATAAACCTTTAAGTGAGATATTGTCCATTAGTTATATATTGCCATAGTGTGCATCCAAGAATTCATTCAAAATAATTTTGTATCGCCACCTGCCTCGCAAGTGGAAGGTCCTGAGTTCGATCCCCAGTACCAAAACAAACAAAAATAATTTTGTAAACCATGAATCAACCTCCAAAAAATTGCTCAGGCTTCATTAGGTTTAGGAAAACTTAATGTTATAATATTCAAGATATGGAAAAAGCATGATAAATTCTTTTTTTTTGGTACCGGGGATCAAACTCAGGACCTTGTGCTTGCAAGGCAGGCGGCAGAACCACTGAGCTAAATCCCCGGCCCAGCATGATAAATTCTTTTAAAAAAGGAATCAACAAATGGTATCATATCAAATTAAAAAGCTTCTATACTGCAAAAGAAAAAACCAACATAGTAAAGATACAACCTACAGGATGGGAAAAAAATTGCTAGCTACTCTTCAGACAGAGGACTAATATCAAGAACACATAAAGAACTAAAAAATATTAGACTCCCCCAAATAAGAGGCCCAATAAAAAATGGACAACTGAAATGAAAAGATACTTCTCAGAAGAAGTACAAATGGCTAATGAATACATGAGAAAAGTTCAATATCTGGTTATCAGAGAAATGCAAATTAAAACAGAAATTCCATCTTATTTCAGAAAGAATGGGTATCATCAAGAAATCAAATAATAACAAATGCAAGCAATGCTGCAGGGAAATAGGAGCCCTTCTACATTCTTGGTGGGAATGTAAACTAGTATAACCGTTATGGAAATTAGTATGGAGATTCCTCAGACAACTAAAACAAGAAATTCCATTCACCTCAGCTATAGTATTCCCTTTCTAGATATCTTCCAGAAAGACTTAAAGATATATTACGATGGGCTGGGGATTTAGCTCAGTGGTTTCGCCACCTGCTGCACAAGTGCAAGGACCCGAGTTCGATCCCCGGTACCAAAAAAAAAAAAGATATGTTATGATGACACATGGATACCCATGTTTATATCAGCACAATTGGCTGGTATAAATGGCCCATATGTCCATCAACAGATGAATGGATAAAGAAAACACGGTATTTATACACAACGGAGTACTACTCTGCCATAAAGAAGAATAAACTTAAGTCATTAGTAGGAAAATGGATGCACCCTGAGACCATAATACTAAGTGAAATAAATCAGACACATGAGCTTAAATATCACATTGTTTTTCTTATATGAGAAACCTAAAATATAAATAAAGAACAAAATAAAAGATAATAGGGTAAAGAAAGATCTTTTGCAAAAGGGATCAAGAGATGGAGGAGAAAAAAAAGAGATGGGGGAGGGAGGAAATCAAGGGGGAATGACAAGGAGTTAAGACGTGTCATGTGTGTGCACTAGCTCCCCACGAGGAATGTAATCATTATCTACTGCAAACATGCACTAATAAAAATTAAAGACTGAAAAATGGTGACTAGAAATAAAAAATAAGTAAATAGAAATTATAGTAGAACCATTATGGAAAACAGTATGGTGGCGCCTCCAAAATCTGAAGTAGAACTACTATATGATCTAGCAATCCCACTTACTGGGTGCATCCAAAAGACATGAAACCAGTAGGTGGAAGAGACATCCACAGTCCCCTGTTTACTGTGGCACTATTTAAAACAGAAAGTGGGACCACATTAAAGGTCCATCAACTGATGAGTGGATGAGAAAAATGTGGTATATATAGGCATGGAATTCTATTGAGCCATAAAAGGAATGAAATTCAGTCATTTGTGACAACATGGGAACAGGAGATCACTATGTTAAATGGGAAAGTGTGACACAGACAAGCACTGGATGATTTCACTCATAACATGAAATCTGGAAGGTTGATCTTATAAAATTGAGAGTAGAGTGGTGGTTACTGGGGCTATCACTGGTGGGGGAGGGGAGGGGAAGGCAGGTTATACATACGCACTTTTTTTTTTTTTTTTGGTACTGGGGATCGAACTCGGGTCCTTGCGCTTGCACAGCAACCTACATACGCACTTTTAATGAAGTCTCACCCCCTTCAATGCCACTGTACAAGGGGCTGTTTCCAACAGAACCTTTGTGGGACAAACCATACCAAACCTCAGCACCAGGGTGCTTTTAGCTGTGAACTTTTAATAGACCTCTTTTATCATGTTGAAAAAGTTCTCTTCTCAGTAGGAATTTCCTTCCATTCTTATTTTTGTGTATCATTAAAAGGTGTTGGGTTTTGTCTATTTAGAACATCATATGAATTTTGTGCTTTATTTTATGTATGCAATACATTATATTACTTTGGGTGTTAATATATTATACAGATTTTACATTTCTGGGATAAATCCCAATTGACTCACGTAAATAAAAGCTCTCTGATCCTGAAAAATAATTTTGGGGGGTAGTACTGGGAATTGGTCCCAGGCCCTTCATGCTGAGCTAGATCTCCAGTTGTATTTAAAATTTTATTTATTTTTTGTTAACATTTTGAAACAAGGTCTTGCTAAATTGCCAGGGTAGGACCCAAACTTGGAATTCTCCTGCCTCAGCTTCCATACCCAGCTCTCAAAACGTTTTTAAGAGTGCTAAAACAGAGGGACAAAGGATGTAGCTTAATGGTAGAGCACTGGCCTAGCATCCATAGGCTCTGGGCTCAAACCCCAGCACCACACACACACTATAATATAGACGTCCTATGACCAAAAATTTGAGTATTTTCCATATATGAATCTTTTGAGAACATCTGTATGAGAAATGAATGACGGTTATCAACCCTATTTATGGACTGATAGCCTGACTCCATAGTCTGGGCTGTGCCCTACTCCATGCCATTCTGCCTGTGGTAGCATGGACTTTTGGGCTTGTTGCAACAATTTTAAGCTTCAGAGTAGCTCAGCCCCTCTTCTCCCTTGAGCAGAATCCTTGGGCTCCAAGTGTTTCCACACTGGCAACTTTGTGGCCCTGGGAAGATGTGTGCTTGAGGTCTGCTTTGCCCTTTGGACCTCAGGGTGATGCTGGATGCTGAAGGGCAGATGTGCAGGTGGAACTACAGCTTCCCTCTGCAGTGCCTGTAGAGGGTGATGGCCTCCCAGGAGCTGACAGTCCTTTGCACAGTGCCCATACATTCTGTGGAACCTTCATGCGGGTCCAGGTTCCTGGGCCTTGGGGTTTCCCACACTACTTCCACTACTACTCCTACTCAAATCTCTGGCCAACTATAAAAGTCTGGAATACAAAAAGTGAATTTGCGGATGAATTGAGTTTTCAAAAAGAATCTGTTTTTATTTATGTATTGGGCTTTATTTGGAATGTTTATTGTAGGAGATGGGAAAGAGACTATCCAATAAAAGGAGGGGGAGCTTGTAATAGGGAGAATACTCCAACCGCAAGACCTGAGAACATCTCAAAACGTCAGGCAGGAAATGCCAGATTCCATTTTTAGAAGAATGCTTTCCATCAAGACTTTTTTAATGAGTAGATTTCTTAGATGTAAATGGTTATTCATGCAAATCCATTCAGGAATACATATATCGAGTAAAATGATATTTGAGATTCTTTGGGATACAGAACTTAGCGAAAAAAAAATGTTTAAAAGAACATGTCTTTAACAAATATTCACTGAGAACTAGTCTGAGTAGAGCCCTGTTTGTTCTTGGTCCAGGAGCTGGATGGAGCAGGGAAGCAGGTAGGAGTCTGTTCTTGGGGAATTTATATTGGTGCACAGCACATTTATAATTTGTGGGCAGGTTGTTGTAATTAACATGGCAATGCAGTGTCACATCACTATTTCAGTAAACACTCGAGGGCCTGCTGTGTATCTGTCTAGCCCTCTACTGGACTCCATGTTGTGGAAAAATAAACAGTTCTACCCTGCACTTTTTCAATTTGGTTGAAAAATGTCAACTAGTTATGCTCATGAAAGTGGGATGCATAGTGTACACATCTTCCCTGAGCAGCACAAGACCAGGGAGATCCTGGGGCCCCGGATGTGACAGCACTGTGTGAATAGGGCTCCAGAGTCATGGGACCAGGGCAGACCCTATAGGCACTGAGATGGTGGCAAACCGTGGCCACTGCTATGAAGAATCAAATATGAATTGAAAGTCCAAAAATGATCATGATGTGATAAAAAATAAATAAATACAAGTAAGACAAGCCAGAGTGTGGTTGGCTCCTGCCTTTGGTGGTGACATAGTGATTTTTCTTGTTTCTTATTACCTGTGGGCACTGTTCAATACACTTTTCCAATTTTACAGCAAAAGACTATAAAACAGTTCATTTAAAATGAAATCAGCAGGGCCGGGGATGTAGCTCAACAGCGTAGTGTCTACTGGCAAGTGCGAGGCCCTGAGTTCAATTCCTGGTACCAAAAACAAACAAACAAACAAATAAATAAAATAAAATACCCTAAGCTTTTCCTCCTTGCAGAGAAGGCAATAATTGACAAGAAGTCATCTTAGTAGCTGCTCTTGGGTTATCCAGGTAGGTGGTCACAGAACCAGGCACTGTTTGGCTCAGTTTTGTCATATACCCATGTTGTGAACACTCAGGAAATAGTCATTCTAACACCTATCCCTCTGTAGGCCCCTCTGCGTTTGGAGACTAGCTGTGGCTCCTTTTGTTCTGTGGGCCTGGATCCCCAGGGAGGCCAGCCTTTCCTTCCTTGGCTTCCTTTGTCCTCACCTGACCTTAGGACGCCTCAGGCCTCAGCCCCAGTTCTGGCCCGCAGGCCAAGCCTCCAGCCCAGGCGTGAGGCTGGAATGCCGTGGGGCTGGTCACTCCTCGATGCTTTGTGGGCCCACTGTGCTGGGCACTGCTATTGTCTTCAGAGAAGCATTCAGGAAAGGAAGCATTGAGGAGGCCGATTGGCCCGAGCGGCATCTCAGCCACTGAGGTAGAGCTGTGGTGTGCATGCGTCCTGGAGGCCTCTTCCACAGCTGATCCCTGCACTCTACCCCACCCCTGGCTCTCCCTGCCATTCCCTCAGGCCCCCAAGTGTCCTGCTAATGTTGCCATGGGGGTTAAGGGAGGCCCCTCTATGGAGCCTGCCCTCCTGAGTCAGCCTAAATTCCCTTGGTCAGGGCTTTAAGGTGGCAGAGCTCAGCTCACCCTGGCTGCATGTGGGGGATCCTCTGGAGAGGTGAGAGCTGGGGAGCGCACGTGGCAGGGAGAAGCTCCAGGGAGACAGGAAGGTTGGTTGGATGTCATAATGGGAAAGAAGAAGCAAGGTACCCTTTGGGATGTGGATGAGTTATTTTCAGAGACAAGGAGAGACTGGTGCCCCTGCAAGTAAAGAACTCTGTGGTCTCTGTGCCCAAATGGTTGGTTCCTTCCTTCCTTCCTCCCTTCCATCTTTCCCTCCCTCCCTCCTCTTTCTTTCCTGTGCTGGGGACTGAACCCAGGGTTTTATGCATGCTAGGCATGTGCTGTACCATTGAGCTACACCCCCAGTCCCCAAGTGGTTTCCTGTTAGGTGACTGAGGAGGAGATGGTTTGAGGTATAAAACTGATATTCCTGAATAGCTGCTGGGAGCTGAGCTGCTGTTCTTATTCCAAATGCAACTTGAGGGTTGCATCACATCTACACAGGGTGAAGTGGCATTTTCCTCTTCAGAGTCCAAGGTCAGGGTCTTTGGGAATTTGTGAAGCAACTTGGCCTAGCTTTACCCTATGTAGATCAGACTTTCAAGACAGGTTCTGTGTTTGCCTTAGACTAAAAAGATCCTCTAGGCTTCTTCTTGTTTGCTCTCTAGGTTTTGGCAGAATTGTAGGTCACCAGTCTGTCAACTTCTGAGCTTTGTGTGCTCCAGGGAGAAGGAAAGTCAGTTCGTGCTGGTTACATCAGTACTGAGGACTTGCTCACACTTTCATAAAGAAAAGTTTTGACTTTGAACACAGCAGGGACTCTGCGGTCTGTGGTTTCAGAAGCAGTGGGCCGGGTGGGGCATAAGTGGGTATGTGTGGCACCAAATGTCCTGGTGAGCCCCTCAGGGAGAGGCTGTGCTTCGCTGCTCTTCCTGAGGGATTTGCTCCAGGGACTCCGGAACACTCTAACTCCAGCGGAGCTATTGGACCTGTCAGGGTTATGCGCTGATGCTCAGTGTTTTACCATCCTAGTGCCCTGAGAGGAAACTAGACTCGGGAGAGATCCTGGGTAGAACAGCTATCAGGTGTTCATGTCGCACAAGGTCATCTTTAAACAGGCTGGACACCTTTCTGGCTACCGAGGAAGGCACCCTGGCCATGGCAGGAGACCTCCTCAGGGCTGCAGGCCTTCTCCACTCCCTGCAGTTACATGTGGAGGGATTTGGCTCTGAATGTCACACGGAGGAGGCCACATGAGGCATACTGAGACCCCAGGGTCTCCTCATTCTCATGCTATCAATTAAGTCACATCGGCTACAGGAAACTCTGCCTCTGGCTCTCCTGAGCCCCACCCAGCCCACAGGAACCTGGAGCAGTCCTGGGCTGGAGTAGGGGAGGGCTGGGGGTGCTGTGGGGTGACTGGGATATCTGTCCTGTTTTTGCAAGGGACCTCACTTCCCCTGAGGCCCAGGCAGTGAGGTCTGCACCTGCGGAGGTCCTGTACTCCACTGCCTTCTGGGACAGTTCTGCACCACTCAGTGGCCTTTCAGAGCCTGCCTGCTCCTCTCCAGATCACATAGAGTGTGAATTCCAGCCTCTCTGGGTCCTTGGTGTACACATTCTACAAATCCAGGCCTAGGAGCTGCATCCTGCCTGTCCCGTCCCTGCGGCTGCTCATTTCCCCGTCTCCCTTCAGAGCAGCTCTAACGTCCCCACCCCCTCTCGCCCCGACTCCGGGAGCGGGGAGCGCAGTCTGCGCTGCCACCCAGGGGCTAGTCCCTCTGCATCTGGTCGGGGGAGGGTCCTTCCCCCTGGCCTGCTCTGTCCTCCGCAGCCCCACTCCTGCTCCTCCCTCCCCGCGGTCCCTCCCCCTCTCCCATCTCACACCTGGCTCAGCCCCACTCCTCTCCCCAGACCTCTCACTCTGGGCAGGTTCACTTGC
Organism: Heterocephalus glaber; assembly: GCF_053883595.1. Lineage (NCBI taxonomy): Eukaryota > Metazoa > Chordata > Mammalia > Rodentia > Bathyergidae > Heterocephalus > Heterocephalus glaber. The sequence goes on along the minus strand of NW_028258143.1, from coordinate 29,450,811 downwards.
AACCCCACCTGCATCAAACCTTCCATATGAGGCCACCTGATTAAAAAAAAATATGGTGAAGACTTAAATTTAAAAAATTATTATTTGATCAGTGGTACCAAAAAAAAATTATTAGTAAAAAGCGTATTGCTGTTAATCCTCTCCGCCTCTATGCTTTGAACACTTTTATCCCACCATTCTTGTTGAGTTCTGAAGCAGTTCTAGAAGTCCTTTCTTGTGTTTCTGAAATGTCTACCTTCGTGGTCATTTTGACTTTGGAAAAGAACCAGAAGTCACACAGAGTACCAGCTCCACTGAATAAGGTAGATGAAGACTCACTGTAATGTTTTTCTTTGACAGAAATTGCCATAAACATTTGATCAATGAGGGGTGATAAAAATATGGTAAATGTTTAAATTTAAAAAATTATTACAGTAAAAGACACATTGCCATTAATCTACCTCAAAATAATCTCTTTCACTTTGAGCATACTTCTCCCATTGTTCTTGCCAATGTGTCTTTTACTATAATAAATTTTCTAAATAAAAATCTAAACATTCACTGTATTTTCTATTAGCCCTTCTACACTTATGTCTGAGACCAGACCTGTTCCCTTTCCTGCCTGGCTGCACCACTGCCTTCCCTGGGTTGGACAGGGGCTTCTCTGCTGTAACATCCTAGATACAACTTCAGCCTGTGCAGACCTGTCTCCATTGTCCACTGCCAGCAACATCCCAGAAAGCTGAAGACATCTGCCAGGCACCTTGGCTCCCTGGCTGCCACACTCACTACGCGCACACACACACACACACATAAACACACACGCACACATACACCTGCTTCACAACTGCCAACTTTCAGGCCTAGGCTGGCCATGTCCACATTCAAATCCTCAGCAAATCCCATCAATTGCAAGATAGGCCTTGTATCTGACTGACTCATGCAGAAAATGCCCCTTGGCCCAAGGTATCACCCAGCTCTCCTGAGTTCGAAATTCTTGCACCCACTGCAAACCTCATGAAGCCATGAGGGAGACTTTCCCCCTGACATTCTGCTGTGAAAACCTTCAAGCACTCATCAACTGAATACTCAGATACCCACCATCTAGAGTCTCCTGTGAATATTTTAGCGGATTCCTTTTCCCTGTCCATCCCTTGATCCTTCCAGCTACTCAGCTTGATTATTTTCCCCTGTACTGGAATTGAACCCAGGGCCTTTGCACTGAGCTATATCCCTCACTTTTTTTTTTTTAAATTTTGAGACAGGGTTTTGCTAAATTGCCCAGGCTGGGCTGGAACTTGTATATGCGCTGCCAAATCAAGGACTGGACTGGAGCTTATGATCCTCCTGCCTCAGCCTCCCAGAGTAGGATTATAGGCATGCACCACCGTGTCTAGCTTCATCTTGATTTTAACATACATTCCAAAGTAAGTTACAGACATCAGGGCCATTTCACCTTAATACTGTAGCATGCACATCATTAACCAGAGTTCACTGTTACTCAGATTTCTTTTGAAGCAAAATTTACAAACAAGGCAACACATATATCTTTTTGTTTGTTTGTTTGTTTGTTTCCCTCTGGATTTTTTATTCACATGGCTTGGCACGGTACAGGCACTTCTGCAGAGGAGAAAGGCAGGCCTCTTGCCCCTGCCCTTGTCAGCTTCCCACCTCCCAGCCCTCTGAGGGTTAGTGCTCCTAATCTCAGCAAGAGAGGAGTCTCCACCTGCCCAGGGCTTCAGACGGCAGCTGCCTGGGCCCCGTCCATCCTGGTAAGGCCTGGAGGCCCTGTCTCTGAAAACCCCGCACTGGGCAGCCGAACTCTGAAGCCACCCTCTTCTTGGTCCCCCACTCCGGGCCTTAGGGTTTAAGGCCACCCTGGGGAAGCAGAACTTGGGTGATTTCTCACCAACAGGAGATTTGGGGGATACCTCAGCCCCCTGCCCCTGAGAGGCCTTAGAAGGGGCTGCCAGGCTCACATGGGGCAAGCGGACCCTGACTTGCCCCCGGCGTTCCGAGGCCCCTTCCCCAGTGCCCTCTTTCTCTTCCCCCTCCTCCTTGGGGCTGGGGGAGCCTTCTCCAGGGACAGAGTCGTTTTGGCCTAAGCCCACTCGGGGCAGCCTGAGCTTTGGGCTCTTGGCCTTCTCGCCCTCCTCACCCCCCTCCTTGGCCTGCACCAAGCCAAACCTAGGTAGCCACACCTTCATCTTGTGTGCAGCCTCCCCATCACCCCCTGCCACCTGGTACTCGGCATGGCTGCCCACAGTGGGTGCCGAGAGCTCCACATCAGGCAGTGAGAGGTGGAAGGTGCGCTCGGCCCCAGGGGTCTGATCCTCTGCCCTCTCTGCCCCAGCCCCCGCCCCCAGGGTGGGTAACTTCAGCCTCAGCCCACCCTCACCTGCAGCTGCCTCACCCGCTTGCACCTCTTGGCTCAGCCCTACATCCAGCTCAAGCTGGGGCATGGTCACCATGGGCATCCTGAAGATGCCTTCACCCACCAGCAGCTCACCACCTGCTGCCTGGCTTCCAGGCCAAGACAGGCTCACCTGAGGCACCTGGACCGTGCAGCTGGTGGTGCCTTCTGTAGAAGGTGGTGTGCCCTCAGCCTGCTGCCCCGGGGTGCCCATCCCCCCAAAGCTGGTCAGCTCCACCTGAGGCAGAGAGATCCCCAGTGGTAGCATCTTCGGCACCCCGTCACGGCCCTCAGTGCCTTCCCTGGCTGAGAGCTGCACCCCGCTGGCGGCCACCACACCGTCCGTGCTCCCTTCCTCCTGGGCCGCCATTGTGACTAACTCCACCTCCAGGAGCTTCAGCTGGCCAGCTATGGACTCAAGGTTTTCTCCAGGGCTGACACGCCCACTCTGGACTTCTGCTTCCTTCCCTCGGGCCAGCCCAAAAGAGGGTATCTTCAGCTTGGGCATCCTCACTTTCCCGTCCCAGTCCCAGCCCTTGCCCTCCAACTCAGCTGCCCCCAGTGCTAGTTCTACCTCAGGCAACACATATACCTTAACCATACATTCCACAAGCTGTGACAAACACATACGCACCCGTGTGACCTGCATCTCTAGGAATTTATAGAAAGTTACCAGTAGGTTCCCTCAGGCCCCTTCCCAGTCCACCCCTGCCCATGCACTTCCTGGAGACAACCACCACTCTGATTTTTCCCACCATGGACTAGTTTTGCCCTTCCTAGAACTGACATCGGTGGAGCAGCTGCTCCGTTCAGGACTCAGGAAGTACTCGAGTCTCAGAAGCTCCAGAGTGTAGTGCCTGACTTTGCTGAGACTGCTCCCACCGTGCAGAGGTGGGGTCCGAGCTGTTGAAGCCCTGGTGCTCTGGCCCCCAGGGCCCTCTCCCTGTTTCCCAGGCCCCTTGCCTCCTTGTTTTCCAGACACACCAGCCTTTGCTGTGGGGGCCTGGGAAATAGGGAGATAAATAGGGAGACAGAACAAGATTGCTTGTTTATTTATTCATTTATTTACTGTCTGCCTCCACCTCCAGATGAACCCCGTGAGAGCCTGGTCCCTGCCTTCTTGCTCTCTGTCCCTCCAGCACCGTTTGTTGCAACTATTCCCTGGGTGGGCAGGTGAGTGAGTGGATGACCATCATCTGGATGACCCCTCCTCCTTCCTGCAGATCTGACCTTGGGCTGCCCTGTAGGCTGCTGGCTCTGTCTCCAGCAAAGGTGAGCTCTGGGTAGTGGATGAAGGGAGACTTTTAAGCTAAAGAGGGGGGTAGGGTCCTATAGGGAGACAGTGGGGGGCCTCTGCTCTCCTACCTCCTATTTTTCATCTTCTTTGGTTCCCACAAGACCTCAATATTTGATTAACTGTGTGGCCGCCAATTCTGCTGGACAGCCCCAGTGTGCCTGCTCCTCTGAGTTGGAAGTTGTAGAAAGCCTCTCTGCCTATACAAATGGAGAACCAAGAGATCATTTGTGCTTTATTCTTAACCAGCCATCAGATTCCAGTTCAGCAGAACAGGCTAAGACGATGCAAACAGAAATAACAACTGCATACCTGCTCAGTTCAAGGCTCAGCTCCTGGAGAACAAATGTCTCTCCAAGTTTATTTCTGCAGAGGGAAATTCTTGCTGCTGTCAGCTCATCCTTCGGGTTGCTGCTGTTAATCTGTGGCTGGCTGCTTTGCGTGGTCATTTCTACAGTCTTTGTTGGTTGCCAGCACGACAGGTAATATAACATTTATCCCTGAGGATATCAGGCAGCTCAGCCCTGGCCCCACGTGTGACATTTGAGCTGTTACCAATCATGTGCTGTACTCTACCTCCTGTAGAACTACAGATCTGTCTTTATATATAGGTGAAGATTATTTTTTGTCTAATAATTTTTTCAAGAAGAGTCCTTAAGTGATTTTATATTGCTGATCATTTTAACATCTCTTACTGTTTCTTGTCAGTAGTGCTTCATTATAGAAAGGAGTTGCTGGTTCTCTGCTCTGGGTTTTGTCCTTTTAAAAACACTTTCTGCCGAGTTAGTGCCTCTCCACTTGCTTGGGTGAAATGGGTGTTTCCTGGGGAGAGCCCTGACCTGGCATTCAAATACGCACAGTTCGCTTGCCACAGAAGAGGGCTCGAGGGCGGGCGCACGGCGTTGCATGGACAAGGGTCCCTGCTGTCTCAGGAGGGAGTCTGTCCAGGAAGGTCTCCTCGCGCGTAAAGCACCGCCTCTGACCTCCCTGGTGCGGCGTCCTCCCGGGACAACCCCCCGCAAGTGTTCACAAGTGTTCGCGGTCCTGGGACGGTGGATGGGGGTGCTCGTTCGTGTTTGTTGTAACTTCACTCCCTTTAAAAGGAAAACTATGTCCGGAATCCGGGAGGTGGCCCGCAAGCCCGGGTGGCAAGGCCATGCCCGGCCCCGCGGCCGAGCTCGGTGTCCTCGGGAGCCGGTGCAGAGCGAGCGGGTTGCTCTCCCCATCCCCTCCCCCGCCCCCGCGGCCCTCCCCTCCGCGGGCCCGGGCGGGGCCGCCCTGGTCTTTTTAGGCGTCAGCTCCTCTGCTTCGAGAGCAGGGGCGCGCGGCTGGCGGTCGGTGGCGAGAGTCCGGCGGCGGCGAGAGTCCAGCGGCCGGCTTGGCGGCACCATGACGGGAAGGTAACGGCCCGCGTCGTTCGGCGGGGGACCCCTGCTGGGCAGACTCGGCCCCCCACCCTGGTCCGGCTCCCTGCGGCGCTCCCTCGCTCGGCAGCGCCGTCGGGCGTCTCCGGTCCCAGCCCGCTGTGCTCCCCCCGGGCGGGCGGCGGCGGCCGGTGGCAGGTGGCGCTCCTTTGGGACAGGCACAGGCGGACGGTGACCCCTCACTAACAGAACCAGGAGGCCGGAGCGCTTGCCTGAGGTCACAGCCAAAGGGCAAATCCTGGGAACCGGCTGCCCCCAACCCCTGCTGTGTTGCCCTGGGTGAGGTCACCTCCCGAGGCTTCCATTTCCTAAAACGGTAAAGATGGAAAAGGGAGTGTAGGGACTTGGCCAGAATTGGCCCCGGGCCACGCTACGCAGGGTGGGTGGGGGCAGAGAGCTCCCCAGCCTGACCAGGGCTCTGCTCCCGGCCCCTTGTTGCCATTTTACAGATGAGGTAGCCGAGGTGACAGAGGGTGAGTGACTCGGGCCAGTCACATGTCCACCAGTGTCCAGCCAGGGCTGGCCTCTGCAGTGCTGTCTGGATGGTGACTGGGGACAAGTGCGTGACTCAGAGCTGGGTGGGAAGCACTGCTTTAGGAGCCCCAGGGGCCTCTCCTGGCCACACCCTGGCGGAAACACTTTCTTCTTAGCCATCTCTTGAGTTGGGGATCCAGGAAGAGGAGGGGAGCCCTAGCGCCTTCAGGCTTTGCTGGGGAAAGGGCTGGTGGAGTGGAGAGAGCCCCGGGGAGTGCAGCCCGTGGCCTCAAACTGTACTGAGTGCAGGACAGTCTCCTCCCACAGGGCCACATGCCTCTGATCGCCACTTGGCTGTGGTGGATGCTTCAGGGCAGTGCTGGAGCTGGACAGTATGCCAACTGTCACTGAGGAGACTGGCCCTTCAAATGGCCTTGGATACCTGCTCCCCAACCCCCGCCTGGCCCCCAGCTCAGATACAGCGCCTCAGGGCCTTTTGTGCAGTGAGATGGAGAAACCCATCTCCAGGAGGGTGGCAGCCCCTGTGCCACACTCCTGCCCAGTGCTGGTGAGGCCCTGACCTCCCTTTCCCTACAGCCCCACCTCCTCCAGCTGCTTGGTTCCCTCCTCTCAGCTGAGGAAGAAAGAATTGAAACAGGAATAGTTGTAGCAACCTCTGTTCTCTTGGCAGGGGTCTCTGAAGCCTGAGCCCCTTGTCCCACCCGTGGGGATGGAGGCTCAGGTTAGCCATGGACAGTGATCAAGAGAACCTGGGGAGGGAGAGAGGGGAGCAGGGGGTAGGAACAGGGGCTGCCTGCTGCAGTGGCCCAGGAGAAATGCTGTCACTGGATTACACAGGAACCATGAACACCTTTGCTGGTCAAAATAATACTGGTTGTTTTGGGGGGGGTTTTGGTACCGGGAATTGAACTCGGAACCTTGCACTTAGGAGGCAGGCACCAGAACCACTGAACTAAATCCCCAGCCAAAATAATACTGTTTATCCCAGAGAATTAGGTAAAACCCAGAAACGGGGGATAACAGAGACATTAAAAAGAAAAAAAAGAACACACCCACAGTGCCACTCCTCAGAGATACCCTTCACGGATACTTTGGTGGCTTTTTTCAGTTCTGTTCTCAGTGTTTCCCTGCTTGGTCCTCTTATAAAGCTGTGCGCAGCTGGGAGCAGTTTACGCCCTTCTTTGGAGTGCTCCCTGCAGCCTGCCCACAGAGTTAGTGCCAGCACGGTTTCCTGTCCCTCCACCCTCAGGGATTTGGGCCAGGCCTGCCACCAAGGACTGGCCATCTGACCTGGCCTTTGCAGTGGGTGTGACTCTTCCTGTCCTGAAGACTGTGGAGTTCACTTGCACTGTTTCCTGCCACAGTGACCCCCTCCCGGTGTCCACTGTCCTACGTGACACCGGGCCTGTTCCTCATGCTTGGACCCTGGTTCCCCCACCTATAGCTCTCACACTGCCCTTTAGAGACCCCTACTCTCCTCATGCACCTTCAGGGCTCTCCTTGCCACCTCTCTCCAAGACCATGATGGGAGAGAGCAGAGGGACCTGGACAGGCATTCTAGGGACTCCCCTTTGCAGATGCCTGTGCAGAGAAAGGAGATGGGCAAGCGGATAGTCGGGAGGCCAGGGACAGGGAAGCCCTCTTGGGTGGCTGGGAGTTGGAGCAGGCTAACAGGATCAGGAGCTCTGGGTGATGGGATGGATGGGATTCCACACTCTGGCTATGGACAGCAGGGGCACAGCGGGCAGAGCACTCTGGTGGGAGTGGTATGGGAGCAGAAGGAGTGTTGAATGTAAGCCTGAGGCATCTGAGGAGTTGGCACTTCTAAGGGGAGCATGAGGAGGCAGTGGGCACAATACCAGGGATGGGTGGCTGGGGTGGGTATGATCGAGGGCCAGGAGAGGGCCAGGCTGAGGGCAGAAAGGCTAATGGGGCCTGGACTATGGTGTGGGTGCTGAAGGAGAGGGTGTGAGACAGCAAGAGAGGGGCTCAGGCCAACCTGCAATGCAGTGACTTCAGGATTTAAAACCCAGGCTCTTTGATTGTCAAAGCAGAAGGAACCTTTGGCGTCACCATGGTTTTATAGGAGGGGCACCTGCCTGAAGACCAGCCACCCTTGGCATTCCAAACTGGAGGCCGAGAGGTGGCCCCACAGCAGCATGAACTCAGTGGCCTGGCCTACTGTAGCATGGGTGTTTCTCAGTGTGTGACCTCCATGTGCCTAATTGTGTGTTTTGCCCTGTGCTTGGTACAGTGCAGAGTGGGGGCTGGGCCCCTCTCCTTGGGGTGAGGCAGTCCCCAGAAGGAGCCAGCCCAGGCATGGCTAGAGGAGCAGCCAGAGCCCGCAGGACAGTGGATGGGGCTTGTGAGGTGTGGCTTGGCTGATCCTGGAGCCCAGGACAGGGCCAGGTGAGCACCAACCAAGGCCCCTGCTCTGTTCCCCCTTCTTCTGAGGTTGACTCATTTCTCTCCCTAGCCTGCAATATATGGTGGGACAGGGAGGGCCTGGTTTGCATCTAATCCTGGGGTGTGAGCTTCCTCACACTGGCTTGTTTTAAGTTGCTGACATGATATTAACAGTTTGCAAAATCTTGAGAACTCGAACAGCACTTGTAAGCCGGACTGAGATGGCCCAGGCTTTCTGTGACAGTGACAGTCTGGGTCTGGAGTGATGTTGCTTTCCCTCTTCCCAGTTCACAGCTCTGGAGGCTTGTGCTGCATGGCAGCATGGCAGGGGCATCTTGGAGGGACAGAGCAGGTGCCAGTTGGGCCTCTCTTCCTCTTCCTGTAAAGCCAAGAGTGGTGAGCTGGGGTCCCACCCTCAGATCTCATTTAACCCTGGCTACTGCCCAAGGCCCCTCTGCAGATACCATCAGTATAGGAACCTGGGATTCAGTTTCCAACAGAGGAACCTTTGCAGAGTACATTCCAACCAAAGCAGCTCAGCTTTTCCATTTCTGGGGGTTCTACTTGAGATAATGTAACAAGATGAGTACTTTAGTGAGACATGTCATATCACTGAGATGAGCAACTGTGAAACCAAGCATATGTCCATGCTGATGTTTAAATTTTAAACTAAGAAAATGGAAAAATTCAGAATCAAATGCCCTGTGGGACTGGGCAGCCTACTGAGATGCACAGGGCCCTCCCTGGGTTGTCCTTGGGCTCGAATGAGGAATCTGGTAGGGGAATAGACTGGAGCAGAGGTTGTGCCGCAGAGCGCTCAGGCGAGGCTGTGGCCGGGGACCCTCACAGCCACTAGCCGCTGCCAGCCTTGCCTCTAGTAAGCATAGCATTGCATTCTTCACTAAGTGTGTGCTTTTAAAATATTGAGATATAATGCACATTATAAAATTAACTTGATAAGTGCACACATCAGTGTTTTTTACATTCATGAGGTTGTACAATCTTCACTGCTGACTCCAGAACGTTTTAATTCTCCCCCAAAGAAGCCCTGTACCCACTGGCAGTCAGTCCCCACTCTCCTCTCCTCCCAGCCTCACAACTGCTAACCTACTTTCTGTTTCTACAGATTAGCCTGTTCTGAATACTTCCTGTAAATGAAGTCATGCATTATGTAACTTTTTTGGGTCTGGCTTCTTTCACATTAGCATAATGTTTTCAAAATTTATCCATATTGTAGCATGAATTAGTACTTCACTCCTTTTCTTGGCTAAATAATATTCTGTTGTATGGATTTGTTTATTCATTTGCCCTTGGTGGACATTTGACATGTTTTAACTTTTTGCTTACTATGAAATAGTGTTGCTATAAGAGTTCTTATACAAGTTTTTATACAAACATACATTTTCCCATTTCCTTCCCCTCCCTCCCTCCCTCCCTCCCTCCTTCCTTCCTTCCTTCCTTCCTTCCGGTATTGGAGAATGAACCCAGGGCCTCGTGTATACCAGGCAATGCCCTAACACTAAGCCACACCCTAGCCCCATATTTTCTTATTTCTTGAGCGTAATACCTAGACCAGAAATTTACAGGTCACGTGATAACTCCATGTTAAACTTTTTTCTTTGTTTATTCCATTGAACCATGTTAAACTTTTTGAAAGAAATTGTCAAGCTGCTATCCAAGTAACTGTATAATTTTACATTCATATTAATAAAATGTTTTGGCCAGGAACATGTTAGGGTTCCAGTTTCTCAATATCTTTGATAACATTTATTGTCGGGTTAGTATATGTGAAGTGGTGTCCCATTGTAATTAGCATTTCTCTAATGATTAATGATGTTAAGCATCTTTTAATGTGTGTACTGGCCACTTGTATATCTTCTTTGGAGAAATCTGTATTTAAATCCTTTGCCCATTTTTAAATTGGGTTGTCTTTTTGTTGTTGAATTATAAGAGTCTTTATATATTTGTATCAACTTAAAAAATGAGAGAGATTCTACAAAGAGTAATGATATTTATTTGAGAGTAAAAGAGTGCTCCAAAGGAATATGTATGCCATAGGAAACTGTCAGTGTATTCAAAGAGGTTGAAGCAAAGAGAAGTTTTTAAAGACAAATAAAAGGATGACATCAAATATTTTGAAACAATAATCTTTACCCAGTAAAGCCATCTGGTCCTGGCTTTTCTTTGTGGGGTTTTTTTTTTTTGATTACTAACTCAGTTTCTTGACTTGTTGGTGATCTATTTGTATTTTCTGTATCTTCTTGAGTCAGTTTTGATAGTTTATGTCCTTCTAGGGATTTGTTCATTTTAAGTAAAGTTACTTGATTTGTTGACATAGAGTTGTTCAAAGTATTCTGTTCCACTCCCTACTTACTGGGCGTGTAGAATGTTATTTTTTAAGGCAGCCATGGAATTAGGGATAGAGAACAGGGATTAGGACCAGTTAAACACCATCAAGATAATGGTTCTTACTATGGTCTGGTTTTTTTTTTTTTTGGTACTGGAGATCGAACTCAGGACCTTGCCCTTCTGAGGCAGGTGGCAGAACCACTGAGCTAAATCTTAGCCCCACTATGGTCTGTTTTTATTGACCAAAAGCTCCCAAGGTTATTGCAAGGTTTTGGTTAATTTGCAGAGTTCTGAAAAAGTAGATTCTGACCATTTTTGCTAGTTATTTTCTTTTATGGAGAGATAAAAATAATGATAGGCTCTTACTCTGACATACTTGTTTCCCTATCATCTCTCTTACTAAGTTTTTGCAACTGTGTTTTTGCAGAGTGCTGGGTGGGGAGCCCAGTGTGACTCCACCTTCATCTCTGCAGTAGGACCAGCTGTAGAATGGTAGCAAGGTGGTACAAAAATTGGGGATTTGGGCTCAATTATACTCTAAGCCACTCAATTTCTAGCCTCTGGTGTCCCGTTTTATAGCAAATGTTTGTTGAATTGATTAGTAGTTGGTAACCTTTACTTGAACTTCATTTACATATTATGTTATACAGAATACCTGGGGCTATAGCTTCTGTGCTAGTCAGCTTTCCATTACTGTAGCAAATACCTGAGGTAATCAGCTTATAAAGAGAAAAGGATTATTTTGACCCATGGTTTCAGAGGTTCCAGTCTCTGACTGACTGATGCTGTGGCTTTTGCCTGTGGCAGCACATCATGACAGGAACATGTGGGGATCAAAACTGCTCACTGCATGCCCAGAAAGTAAGAGAAAAAGAGGCAGGGCCTGGGGTCCTGCTGTCCTCTTCAAGGGCACATCTTTAGTGTCCTGAAGACCTCCCTTCAGGCTCCACCTTTTAAAGGTTCCACTGTCTTCTAATAGCACCATGGTCTGAGGACCAAGCCTTTATCCCATGGGGCTCTAGGAGACTTCCAGATCCAAACTGTATCAGCTCTCTCCCAGGTCTATGTCTGGCTCCAGGGGCCCCAAATAATGCTCCCTCCTTAAGTAATATGGTGGCTCTGGGAGAAAGTTCCAGGTCCTAGGGTCCAGGATTTCTGCATGGTAGGGGCTGAGCCTGGGTGGTGAGATAGGCCCATGCCTGAGGCTTTGACTACATGCTGTCCTAAAGAAACTTGCTGCCTAAGTTCTCTGAAGCCCTCCACTCCCTGAGTCACAGAGTAGATGTGCTTTTGGGTTCACCAAGCTTGGCTTCTATGTGCCCTTTAGCCTCTTGGGGCCACCTTTAAAGAATATTTGTTGAATTGATTAGTGTTGGGTAACTTTGGAATTGGGCTGGATTTATAAATTGTTAAGCAATCCTTGTGGTCTCTTGACTGTATTTTGAGGCTGATCCCAGGGGGTTAATGAGTTCTTCCCCATGGGAGGATTTTCTGGGTGTTGAGTCCCTTGCTGTTTGGGCCTGGCATTTGAGTGCCAGTGAAGGCCCCAGGGCTTTCTGTCACTCCAGCTGGAACCATCTGCTATCTGGAGTGGAGACTACTGTCTCTTTCTTTGGGGAGGCAGAGGAAAATACTAAACACAGTTTCTGACCTTATTGAAAAGACTTTCCAGGGAAATGGACGCAGTGTTAAAGATTTCTGTGGGTGCTCTGGGTCTGTGTTTTATTTTTGACCCTAGTGCCTGCTCTGCCAACAGTGGCCATGGCTCTGTCGCTGACCTCGGGTACTTGCAGTCTCTGCAGGTAAAATCCCTCTGCTTCTGCTCTCCCCGGCCAGCTAGGGGACCACTTTCTCTAAGGTGGACACTGTAGACCTCTTTTGGAGTGCTTGGATCTTTATTGGCCAGGGCTTAGGCTAGGCTAGGGGCTTCCCAGGTCTGGGCGTCCTAAGTGGTATTTGTGACCACAGGCCCTTGGGGAAGGCAGCATGGTGGAGTGTGGGCTCCATCTCCAATGTGCTGTTTCGAGGATCCCTAAACTGGTCTAGTGTCACACTGCTCCTCACGATGTCCAGGGCTGGAAGTCCAGGTGGATGTCCACCTGCCTCCTGTGCAGGTGGCAGCCTTGAGACCTCGTGGGCACCCTTCCCTGTCACTGTGGACGCACCTCGGGGTTGTTTGGGACCTTCCTAAGGCAGTCCCCTCCCCAGCTGGGACCCGACAGAGCCAGCCTCGTGTTCACTGCGCTGCCCCCGCGCGCGCGAACAATATCCTTCTATTTGGAGTTGACTCCACTGCCCTTTGGAGATCCCAGCGTGTAACGTGAGCTCCTGTGGGCGGAGGTGGCCACGCCCGCTGCTCTGCTTGCTCGGGCTGGGGTCCGAGCCCCACCTGCCTGGCGCCTGCGCCCGCAACGGCAGGCAGTCGAGCCATGGCAACCCGGCTGGGCGCGCTCGCCAAGTCCCGGCTGTACCGGAGACGCCAGCACCGGTCCGGCCCGCCACCCCCCGCGCTCAGGTAGGTGGCGAGAGGCTGGGCGGGTCCCCGGGACAATGGCAGGAAGGCTGGCTTGCCGCCTGGCCTGGGAAACCCGCCTGGGGCTTCAGACGGCGCTAGGCTGGGCCTGGCTGCCCAGGGTGCAGGGACATTGGCTGGCGACTAGGAGCGTGGTGCAGCTGAAAGTTGGGTTTGGTGTCCTCTGTGATCGGCTTTCGTGGGCAGGACGAGCTGAGGATGGTGATAGAGCAGTTGACCTTTTCACCCCGTTGTTGATTTCAGGTTGGGGAGATTTTATTGTCACTTTGTAGAGGAGTAAATATAGGCTCAAAGTGCTCAGGGGACCTCTGGGCATTACCCCACCAACAAGGGCTGAGCTGTGATTGAACCCTGGCTGGATGACTCTGAAGCCTGAGCTGCTTCATTCCTAGGAGGGCTTTGGGTATAGATGCCTCCTTTTGGGCAGGGAGGTGGGGACAGCAGGGTGCAGGGTGGTCCTCAGGGGATCTCAGAGGATGGGTTAACAGGTGAGGAGGGCCTTGAGGGCATCTGGGTGCACTGAGTTTGCAATCCCCCAGGGGCCAGCTTGGGGAACAGAGCTGAGGAGAGAAGGAGGGGGCAGTGGCCCCAAAGGAGGAGATAGAGAGGGCCCTGGGGGAGCTGGGAGGGAGCCTGGAGCAACAGTCTTAGGGAAAGGTTGAGGAGGGCCTGGAGGACAGGAAGTCCAGCCGCCCATGATACCCAGCAGTAGGACTCCTGGGTGCCCCAGGTCAGAGGAGGTTTGGGAAGGAGCAGGAGGCTGAGCCTCGAAGACGTCACCTGCTGAAGAAAGGCAGAGGGAAGGAGTCAGGCGGGGTGCGCACTGAGGCTGCGGAAGAGCCATCTGTGGCACTCTTGCTGGGCTCATATCTTCAGGGCCATCCCTGCAGGACAGCGTGGGGCAAGCCTGTTGCTCAGGTAGGGAATCTGAGGCTCCAGAAACCAGGTAACTCACCAGAGTGGGGCGCAGATGGAGTGGGAACCCTGGCGGTTGGGTCTGTGCCGTACTTGGTACATCTGTACCTAGACCTGTGATACCAGGGTGGCCAGGGCACGGGTGGCCCAGAGGTCATACTGGAGGGTGGGCTTCAGAGTTAGTGCAGCACAACAACATGGCCAAGATGCTAAGGGGGCCACGGGCCTGACAATGAGAATCAGATCGAAGCAGGTGCCATGCACACTGTATACACCACTTGAGTTTTTCTTTGAATTTCTGCTTCGTGCCTTTTGCCAGTTCTGTTGTCAGTGTGACACTTTAAGTGTCTTTGATAAAAGGAAATGAAGCTGCTCGAGCAAAGAGGTGTCCCTAGAGATTTGGGAAGAGCTTGGGAACTTCAGATGAGTTTCTTGGGACTCAGTGTACGTATCTGATGGTGGAATGCATCATGTGTACAGTAGCTCTCGAAGCCTGTTGACTTTTTAGTGTCCTAGCAGAGCATGAGGCTGGCTTTGTGTAAAGTCCTGTTTACTGTGTGCAGCCCAGTGACTCCTGATGCTGGTCTCTGGCTGGCCCTGGTGGGGAAGGGCAGGAAGAAGGGCCTGGGCGTGCTGGGGGATGGGAGCTACTCTCTCTGGAAGCTCCCCCTGGGGTTCTGAAGGCAGACTCTGAAGACTCAGCGCCTGGGTTAGTGCCTGGAATAGCAGGCACTGAGCAAAGACCTGCTGCATGAAGGAGGGGAAGGGTGCTCCTGGTTACAGCACCCAATATGGGCTGTGCTCGCAGGCATTGCCTTGCTCTGCCCTCCCAGCAATCCTTGGTGATAGCTGGTGTGAGCCCATTTTACAGATGAGGAAGCTGAGGTTTGGAGAGGATTTTGCTGCAGCTTGCACAGCCAGGGAGTGTGGAGCCAGGTTTGCAGCCTGTTCTGCTTGGCTGTGTGGCACACACTGTGGGTCTGACCACTGGCCAGGTGGACATGGCCTCAGTAACTCTGCCTCATCTTCTGTGTGACCATACTGTCCTTCCCAGGCCCTCCCACTGTCTTTTAGGCTCAAGTGGATGGGAGGCTGGGATGGAGGAAGGTCTGGGGTTATTGAAGAGTCTGGGATGACCATGCCTGTGTGATGCAGTGGGAGCCAAGGGGACAGCAGGTGGCATGACTCCAGTCCTATGTGACCCTCACCAGGTCACTCATGCTCTCTATGCTTCACTGTCCTTATCTGAACCAGCAGCCTCCTTTTACAAGGACCTGGCGCCCTTCAAAGGTCTTTCTCTGCCTCTCCCGAGGCTGCCAGTCACCAGCCTGCTCAGGACACTGTGCAGTACATTGTCTTGTGTTGTCTGTCCAGACAGAGTGTGCGGGTACTGGGAGCAGCTCTGGGGCCTGGCCCTTGGCGGTAGGTGGTGCCATACAGCTGGAAGTAGGGTGGTGATGTCTCCTTGGAGGCTAGCTGGGCTGGCTTTCTGCTCCCTGTTCTTGGGCGAATGTGAGAAGGAGGCTGGAATGTCCATGTCTCTGACCCTCTGCCCTCTGTGGGGAGCGCAGGCAGCCTGTAGGGATCCTCTGGCCTGGCTGCCAGAGTGGGTGGGAAACAAGAGCTCCCTTTATGCAGCTGTCCTCTAGCTCAGCTGGAAGCCAGAGGGTGAGGGGTCTGTGGGTGTCTGCCCCAAATGTTAGCACCTGGGGTCTGCAGAGGATCTTGAAGGGTAGGTGGCTGGTGGGCGGTGCTGTGTGTTCTCTTGAGTCTTCACTTTGGCTTCTTTTTCGGATCCTTGGAGTGGGGCATTCCCAGGCCCACAGTCAGGACTTCCTGTTGATTTCTGATCTCTCCAAGAGCCACAGGTCACGTTCACAGTCAAAGGTTGGAATGTTCTTCCTGTCACTGGGTGTGTGCTCCAGGAGAGAAGGCACACAGTGTGCCTGGGAATGAAACCATGTCCATCCTAACCAAGCCCAACCCAGCCCTCTAGGGTGGCTCAGGGTGGCTCATCCTTGGTCCCTGATGGCCTGCCTGGGCCACCTTGTGGAGACCAGCAGGAAGCAGGGAGGACTGGGCAGTGGCTGCTGGGTACCTTGCTTCCCTTTTGTCTTGGGCTCTTCCTGACCCCTGCTACCACCACCCCTGCTTCTTTGTTCATCTGGTCTAAATATGGACACAGGAGGTGGCTTTGGCCCCCAAAGCTCAGTTAGTTAGGCTGAGATACACAGAAGTCCAGCATGTCTGGTAAGATTTGTTAAATGGCTTTCTGGTCTTGCCCTGCTACACAAGGAAGACAGGACATCCTACCTGGAGTGCCTTTCCAGTCACCAGTCTGTCTCCATGGGGATGAACTGCTCTAACAGCCTTGGTCCACAGCCCACATCAAACCAGAGGCAGTCCCCTTCCTCCCTACCTGGCTCATCTGGTCCAAGGACTCCCTTTCCTGTGGTCCACAGGCTGCAGAATAGCCCCACAGGGGCCACACTCTTCCCTCAAGCACTTTTCTCCTGATGTGTGACTGAGAATGAGCAATGGAAGGATCAGGTCCCTGGGAGGCAGGATAGGCTGAAAGGCATTCTCACAGATAGTGCACTTGCATCATGCCCTTCCCTGCTGTACCCATGGCAGGACCAATCGATGGCATCACTCCTCGATAATAAGGCTGTACATCCCTCTTTGCCCAGCTTTCCAGGCAGCTACTGTCAACCCATTGGAACTGATGCTTTAGACAAAACCTATTTGCTGCCCTCTGGCAAGAGGAGTGGACCTCAAAGTCTCAGAAGGGGTAGCAGCTGTGAAGGTGTTTGGGGCAACATATCTGTGGAGGGTGACCAGCCTCTCCTAGCCCTGTCTCGGGACCCTGGGCTGGACTTCAGATGGGCCTGGCTCAGGGTGGTTCATTCTGTTCATGGGGGATACATCACAGGACTTTTAGTAGATGCCTGAAACCGTGGCTAGTCCTGCACCCTCCCTGCACTGTTCCTCTAAACATTTGGTGCTCAGAATGGCATACAGTTTAAAACTTAGGAATTCTTAGCTGGCTGTGGTGGCTCACACCTATAATCCCTTTGGGGAGGCTGGGGAGGAGGGTTGCTAGTTCAAGCCCAGCATGGGTAACTTAATGAAACCTGGTCTCAAAATGAAATATAAGAAAGGGTTAAGCGAGTAGTTCAGTGCAAAGGCTCTAACCTCCAGTGCCTTAAACAAACAAGCAGAACACAACAACATGAATTAGTTATTTCTAGAAATTTTTCCTTCCATTTATTTTGGTGTTGAGGATGGAACCAGGGCCACGCACACCCTCAGCAAGTACTTACTCCACTGCTACGTCTCCAGCCCTGGATATTAATTTTTTTTCTGGTATCGGGGATTAAACTCGGGACCTTGCACTTGCCAGGCAGGCACCAGAACCACTGAGCTAAATCCCCTGCCCTGGAATGTTAAATTTTTTTAGTGCTAAGGATTGAATCCAGGGCTTCACACATGCTAAGTATATACTGTACCACTGATAAGCTACACCCTAGCCTGGAACTTTCTATTTAATATTTTCAGACCCATGATGGTGGGTGAAGCCATGGAAAGTGAAATTGTGGGTGAGGGGGAGCCACTGTAGTGCAATTTGGACTCTACTCCTCCCAGAAGGAAGGCCACCACCTACCTTGGGACGGGGATTGTCTCACACGGGTGAGATCTTCTGTTGCCACTCCAACTCCAAAGACTTCTCCTCTTGCCTTCTTCATGGTGAGGTAGTTACACTTCTGGGGGGCTGTGTGTTAATTTGACACTAACTCATGATCCAGAGGAAGGAACCGCTGACACCTGACATCTGGGTTCCAAGCTGGTCTCAGTCACCTGCTGTGTGAGCTTGGACAAGTTACTTAATGTCTCTAAGTCTTACACTTTGTTCCCTGGGACAGTGACAACAATAGTAGCTGCAGAGTTGCCTCGAGGACTGAAGGAGGGTGAGAATAGTCTGTGCCTGGGTGATTCTGTCCTCTGAGGAAGGGGCCAGAAGAGAGCACAAGAGGGCGCTGGGGTAGCCTCTGACCCCAAGAGATGGAGCTGTGAAGATCGAGCAGTGTGGAGCCTGGGTAGATGATACAAGCAGTCCTTGCACACTGGGGCCATGGGCAGGAGTGAGGGTCTCTGCCCGGTGTTCTGATGGCTCCGACCCCATAGTGTGCACCTGACTGCTCCCAGCCCTGCATGGGACTCTCTGTGGACAAGCAGTGTGGTGCAGACTGGAGGCTTTGCAATGGGGCAGGTTTCCCTCCAGCTTTGCATATGCCCCATGGACCTTGGGTACCCATGCTCTGCTCCCACTCCTGTGACTAGAGATGCCATCTTGAATCTGGATGCATACTGCATTACAGCACACCAGCACTCGGGTGCTGCTGTGCACTGTGGTCACAGGAGAGAGGCATACGGGCAGCTGTACTGAGTGACCCGAGCTGGTGCCAGGCAGCCTGGCCCTGGCCTTGTGCCACTGAGCACCTGTGGAGCCAAGGCTGGCCTAGGGGTGGAAAGCACTGTAAGCTGTTGAGGAGGGAGCGTTCATAGAACCTGCCCCATCTGGCCTCCCAAGTCCTGACCTCTCTCCTCCTGTCTGCTCTCCAGCAACATGTCTGACGCCTTGGCCAACGCAGTGTGCCAGCGCTGCCAGGCTCACTTTGCTCCTGCTGAGCGCATTGTCAACAGCAACGGGGAGCTGTACCATGAGCACTGCTTCGTGTGTGCCCAATGCTTTCGGCCATTCCCGGAGGGGCTCTTCTACGAGGTGAGCATGTACAGCCCACCTGCTGGGAGCCTGTGGCCGACTAGTGCCAGGGCCATGCCCAAACCAGCACAGAGCCATGCTCAGCGCACCTGGGGGGTATCTCACCTGTGAGACTTCCTCCAGCTCCTCTGGGCAGGTGTGGGGAGTAGGAAGCCGCTATCCTGGTGGTACATGCCTGCCCTCAGGACCCAGCAGTAGACATGGTGACTAAGTGGTCCATTAGATGGTGTGCATGCATTGGTAAGAAGGAATCCTGGGGTGGGAGTTGATGATCAGGAAAGATAATATTGGAGGGGATCTAAAGGGAGGGGAGCCACACACATCTGGCAGAAGAATATTTGGCAGAGGGCACAAGCCAAAGGCCCCATAGTGGAGGCATGCAGGGGTTCTTGGGGGAGCAGCAGGGAATGAGAGGGAGAGTAGCAGGAAGAAGGGGCAGAGAGGTGGCTGTCCTCTCACCCTGTGCCACTGCATATGGCCATAGGCTTCCACCTTGCAAGGGGCTGGATCAGCCAGGGTGGGGAACCCTGAGTCACACCATTTTCATAATGTGAACAGTATCCCTGTGGTCACCGTGTGGAGGACAGACTGAGGGTGGCAGGGACAGAAGCTCAGAGAGCAGGGTTATTGCTATAATCCAGATGAAAGGGAAGGAGCCCAGACCACACATACTGGCTCACAAGACCAGGTGATTAAATCTTCAATTTGCAAACTGTTGTTAAATATGGCCATTATTAAAAATTAAGGTATACAGGGCCAGGGATTTAGCTCAGTGGTTCTGCTGCCTGCCTTGCAAGAGCAAGGTCCAGAGTTCAATCCTGTGTACCAAAAAAATAAAATAAAATAAAAGACAGACAATAGGAAAATAAAAAGAGAAAAGTTATAAAAAAAATTAAGTTATACATGCTTGGCGAAATAACATTTTATTAAAACAAAGGTAAGAAATACTTAAAATTCCCTACCTCCTGGTTATGTTATATTTCTCTATCATCTATGCTTCTGAGGTTATTTCTGTCCACTGTACCTGTGCTGTGGGGATTGCACATCTCGCAGCTCCACGCCAGTGGCCTCTTGAAGTTGGCCAGGGTGATATTTACACCACAGCAGTGGGCACACACCAGACTCCCCCGCTGCCCTATGGCGAGCCAGCTGCTGCACGTCTCCCAGCCCAAGTTGGCAGCTGCTGGAAAAGTGGGGCCAGGGCTGGGCGCTGCGTGCATTTTGGGGTGGAGCTCATATTGGTAGTTGGATGTGGGGTGTATGGCCCACTGGCACAGTGGGGACTTGCAGTCTTCTGGAAATGTTGGCCCATAGGGGAGGTGGCGGGAGGGATGGGCAGAACTCCGAGGAGACAAGCGCCGGAACAAAGCCTGGCACACCGGAGGTGCTCAGGAGATAAACCCCCACCGCCTCAGCAGCTGCAGTCTAATGAGACACTCATTCTAGAAAACAGGAAAACCAAGTTTTTGAAAGTGAAAAACATTGTCAATGGAGAAGGAGGCAGAGGCAGGCTTTGGCCGTCATGCCTGGGGCCGGCAAGTGCCCCTCGCTGTCAGACAGTGGCTACCAGCTATGTCCACAGTGGCTCCCCTGGCTGCAGGACTTGGTTGTTCTCCCTTGCACCCTTTCCTGTGTCCCCTCCCTTTTCTCTTCCCTCCTTGAGTCTTTTGTGACCTCTCAGGGAGCTGAACTTCTCACACAGAAAGGACACAGGAAACCAGGCAAAGTTGCCCTCATTCCTCCCTAGCTGAAGCCACACCCCAGGCTCTTAGGACCCCCAGGGTGAGATTCTTAGTGCCCAGCCCCAGCCCTCTGAGAGCTGGCCTTGGGGTTCCTGAGACTCCCACTGAGGGCTCTCATGCTGCACCCACATGTGGCATGGGCCAGTTGCCCGCTCAGCCTTGGTCTGGAAAACTCTCCTCTGTCACTTGCTATCGGCCCCTGACCTGACAGAGGCCCAGGGGTCTCCTTGGAATGCTGGATGCTGTGCTTATTTTCTGTCTCTGCCCCTTTGCAGTTTGAGGGCCGGAAGTACTGTGAACATGACTTCCAGATGCTGTTTGCTCCGTGCTGCGGATCCTGTGGTAAGGGCTGGTGATGGTAACTTCTGTGCTGCTGGAAAGTGGGAGGGGGTCGTGGGCAACACAGGACTGGCCCAGCTTGGGGGCTCAACCCTCTGAGGACCACGCTGCAGGGCCCATCAGGTGCCCCGTGCCTATGCTGTAGGTGGGGTGCCTCAGACCAGGCTAGACTCGGGCGGAAGGTGCGGGTGGTCAGGACTCGGGATTCCTGTGCCCTGCCTGGCAAGCAGGGACTCTTCTTTTCCAGGTGAGTTCATCATTGGCCGTGTCATCAAGGCTATGAACACCAACTGGCACCCAGGGTGCTTCCGCTGTGAGCTGTGTGATGTAGAGCTGGCTGACCTGGGCTTTGTGAAGAATGCAGGCAGGTGAGGAGGGCGAGGCCTGGGCAGAGCGGAGGGCCGGAGACGCAGGTGCCTTGTGTGAGCCCCAGGCACCCTCTTGACCTGGGTGCTGCCCTTCTTCCTCCTTGCAAGAAGAGAGTAAACCCCCAGTTCACGGCGCAGCTGAGGTGTGAGAGGGTGAGCGTGAGGTGGAGCCCACTCTGGACAGCAAGAACACAGGTGCAGGAAGAGTAGCTGGGAGATGGTAGTGGGTGGATTACAGGCCTCGAGGTGAGCTAACTCCCCCTGGGCCCCCCCACTGTGTTGGGCCCAGGTCTCCCCTTTCCTTACCTGCACCCACACAGCTGAATGTTGCCCGATTTTACTCTAAATCCAGGTCCACGAACCTGGTCGGTGAGTTCTCATCCCTGCCTTTCCCTCTGCAGCCTGGTACCCCGCCACAGCATGACTGGGGATTCAGCTGTAGTGGTGTCCTGCTTGGCAGCTGCTTGCTCAGTGGCCCTCCCTGCACACCTGCCAGCTCCTCTGGTGTCTCCATGCCCCCCCTGCTTCATGGCCCCTGGGGACACTGCCAGGTCCTCCCCTACAGCACACCTCCTCCTAGTGGACACAGCTCCTCTCCCTGTTTGAATCCTGTGATCCTGTGGTTTCCTCCAGCCTCACGATGTACATGCCTCTCTTCTCCCTGGCAGGTTGTTTGGGGCTCAACCTCTCTTGTCTGCTGGTGATGACCAGGTCTCAGGCCTCTGAATAGTGTCTTTGGTCAGTGCAGACCCCAGACCTCTCCCTCCTCTCTCAGTTCCCATGTGCCATCTCCACTTGGGGTCCCCAGATGTTCAGATGCAACAGGTCCCACACTGAGCTTCTGCTGATCACCAGGTCTGCTTCTCCACCTGTATCCCTGTGTCAGAACAGGCAAGACCACCTTCCAGAGACACCCTAGCTGTCCATCTGATTGCCCACCCTCTCTGGACACTTGCTTCTCTAGCACGGTCCCTCCATTGTCCCGTCCTGATGTGGCCCACAGTGATCATGTCTTTCTGCACATGGCCGGCACAGTGTCTGGCATCCAGCAGGTTGTCTTGGTGAAGGACTGTGGGGGCCAGAGGGCTGGGCCCAGTGCTGATCAGCAGGGTCGAAGACTGGGTGTGTTCGGAGCGAGTCCTGTGGGTTTCCTGAATCAGGGCTTGCTCAGGGCCACTACCTGGCTGGTTGGGAAAATCAGAGGAGGCTAAAGTGCTCTGGAAAGTAAAATGTGGGAGAAAAACAGAGCTGCTGTAATGATGGGAGGGCAGCAGCTGGAGTCCCAAGTACTGAGCCATTATTAGGACCCTCCTGGCCCTGGCTGGCACATAGAACTCCACCATGTGGGACTTCAGAGTCTGTGTGGGGCAGGGACCCCTCAGGGCCCCCGGAACCACGGCAAGGGAGCTATGGTGCTGCTTCTGCCTCTGATACCTGTGGCCAGTTTGCCATTCTCAGGTCAAAGAGAAGAAAGTTCTGGGGAGGGCATCACATTGAGCAAATAAGTATCTTCTTCATCTTAAAGCTACAATTGTATTTATGATCAGCACTAACAAGTACACAAAGGACATGTTAGGATGGTACAAACATGCTATCAAGTGAAAGCGCAAAGCAAGGCTGGCTGAGGCTGCTGGCCTCTTGGGAGGGAGTGGGGCCAGGCCTGGGTTAGCGGGAGAGAGAGGTTCCCACACCAGCTCCCTGCCTGAGGTGGGCTCCTGGTGACTGACTGTCCACCACGCCATGTACTTGGTGAGGCCACTTTCTCCTGCCAAGGAGCTCAGGATTGTCAGGCTATAGCCGAGTCTGCATGGATTTACAGCAAGCGGATCAGGAACCCAGAGCTGAGCTGGACCAGGCTTACTTGGTGTCACACAGTAAACAGTCTGAGATGCATTGACAGCATTTGACTATAATTTAGTTTATGTCCCCTAAACTCAGAAAGGTCATCTGGCAAAGAAAGGTCACCTCAAGAAACCTTGCAGTTGAAAGGAAATATTTGGATACCTTTCCCCCTTCCACTCCATCGCGGTCCATGCTACTTCTCCTGGGCCCCATGCAGCCTTGTGTCTTTCTGGAGGGCTTCACTGTAGTGGGTAGGAGGCTTTGAGCCTGGTGGGCAAAAAGGAACCCTGACCCCTCTTACTAGGGTAAAGTCCCCTAGTGTCTGGGTGATTTGTTTAGCAGGGCCAGAAATGGTCCCTTAAGAGGAGTGGCTATTCAGCCTCCATCATTAGTTCTCCCTTTCTAGGGGTTTGCTTGTGGTTAAGACTGACCTTGGGGCTGGGTGATCTTGGTGTTCAGACCTTGGAGGGAGGAGTGGGGACCTGCTGGGATTTCAGGTTGTTTGCCAGAGGCGGATGGGAGATGGTGGATTTCTCTTGCCCGGTTGGGTGGCACATGCCTCCAGGTTGTCATCCAGGGGCAGTGCCTTGTGACTCACAGCTCTGACCTGGCACTCAGGGAGCTCTCAGTTTTCCCCTCAAAGCTGGCAGGTGGGCCCGTGAGCCTTTTCCCACAGAGCAAGTTGCACAGGGTGTGGCGGAACTTCTCAGCCACGAAGAAGTACATGACAGGGTCCAGGGCCCCATTTAGGCTGGTAAGGCAAGAGGTGATTCGGTTGCCCAGGGCCAGGACGCGCTGAGCGGTGCAGGAGGTCTTGCTGCCACCATAGTGTAGCACATAGACAGAGCGGTGCACATGGTAGGGCACGAAGCAGATCAGGAAGATGGCCAGCACAATGGCAATCATGCGCACAGCTTTGCTTTTGAGGCGCTTCTCCACACGGGGACCCTGCCGCAGGCTGCGAATGATCAGCAGGTAGCAGGTGACTGTGGTGACAAATGGGAAGGTGAAGGCCACAGCCAGGGATGTGAGGGCATTGTGGGAGGCCTTCTCCCGGTACAGCTGCAGGCAGACCACCGTGTGGTTGGTCTGCACTGTCTGTGGGCTGACCAGCAGTGGGGCCATGGCCACGGCCACCACCACCCACAGGAAGGCACAGGCCAGGTGGGCATAGAGGGGCCTGCGCAGCTTGAGGGACTTGACTGGGTGCACAATGGCCAGGAAGCGGTCAGCACTGATGCAGGTGAGGAAATAGATGCTGGCATACATGTTGAGGTAGAAGAGGAAGCCAGTGAGTCTGCATGGGATCTCCCCAAATGGCCAGTGGTTCCCAGAGAAGTGGTAGACAAGGCGGGTGGGCAGGACCAGCACACAGGATAGGTCGGCCACTGCCAGGTGCATCAGGAACACGTTGGCTGGGGTGCCTGACTTGTGGTCCCGGATAAAAAGCCACAAGGCCAGGGCATTGCCCGCGAAAGCCAGGATGAAGTCCAGGAGGTAGAAGCAGGCAAACAGCATGTTCTCCAGTGGTGTCTCCTGCCCACATCGCTCAGCGGTGGCCAGGGAGGAATTGTTGGTCAGACTTAGGGAGGCCACCTCCAGCCCATTCATGCTGTGGCCGGAGCAGAGCTGTGGGCGGGCCTGGAGGGAGCAAGCAGACAGGTGAGTGTGACCCCAGACTCAGAAGTGAGCCTCTGAGCCTTCAGCACCTCCTGTCCCTGACTTGAGAGGAGCAGAGCTGCTCCAGGACTGGCATTATCAATGGGACTACTCAGGGCACTTCCTATGTGAGTGAGGAAAGCGGAAAGAAGAACCACACCCCAGGCCTGGGCTTGGAGCTCCCTCACTGTGCAACCCAGTCTCTGCTGAGCAGATGAGGGCCTGGGGCCGGGGTGACAAAGAAATCCAAAGTTCCTCTTACCCCTATCCACTCCCTCAGCACAGTGGAGGGGAGGAGATGTGAGGCTCTGGCAGGCAGACGAGGGCCCTACATTTTGTGTTCCACACCCAGATGTGCTCTTGGGGCCCCTGAACTCACAGCCACTGATGTGGAGGTAGAGTCTGTTCCTGAGAACCCCTTGCTTAGAGTTTGCCAGTTCCTTTCCCTCAGCTGCTAGTCCTGAGCTGCCCTCCCCACCCTGCCTGCCTGGGTCTTCTTGGCAGTTGCACAGCTTCGGGGACCAGAGTGTCACTGCTTTCTGCTCCCTACTGCATTGATATCTAGTCCACCAGGAGTGCAGTGTGGGCAGTGTCCAGGGTGAGGTCAGACCTGTTCTGTCCACCTTCACTGGAGTCCCAATACCTCCTGGGAGCTTTCTGTACTCAGCCCACAGCTCCGTTTCAGATGTCCTAGCAGGTGGAGACCTGGACTTAGCCTTGTGCTTGGGCCACGGGCCAGCAGGTCTGTTTTTCCATGCAGGGGTGTTCCACAGCCAAGGATAGGATCTTTTCTGTGAAGGAAAAAACCTCATTTAGAGCAGTGAGACTTGCCAGGGTTTTCCTCTATAGATCTGCAGTCCTGAGAGGTCTGGGAGGCCACCTGGTATGCTCACTGCTACGGATGGAGCTCAGAGGCCTGCTGGTCTTGGTAGCAAGCCATTTATACCAGACCTGGGTAGGGGGCTCCCTACCTCTCCCCAACAGGAAAACCCACTCTTGTCTCACTTTTAGTCCATTTGAGAGATCTGAGGAGGAAAAGAGTGGTCCCCAACACCCTGTTCCCTTCACCTAAGCCTGTGAGTGGGAATGTGGACAGGACTGGGCAGGTGGCAGAAACAAAGTAACCTGTAGCCACACGCCACCAGGCCTGACCCCATCAGGAAGGCTGTTCAGTGCCTGAAGTGAAGGTCTGTCTGCTATTGCTCCCACTGGCCTAAGGGGTGGTGTGTTGGTTACTTTTGTCTAGATGCTGAGACAAAATACCCAACACCCAAAGTTAAAGGGGAAAGGGTTTATTTAGCTCGCAGTTGATAGAGATTTCAGTCCATAGTCAGCTGGCTCCAAGACAGGGCTACCAAACAGGCCTCGAAGAGGAGAAACAACAAGGGTCGAACAAGGTAGCAAAAGCAACAAGGGACCTTGACAGAATCTTTCTGCCACTTTGATCCCATCCAGACTGCTGGGATTAGGGTGGTGCCAGACCAGTCACTCACGGTGTAGTGGTTTAGTAGCCACTCGCCCTTAATCCCAGCATCACACATTCCAGATTCAGCCACATTTAAAAAAGAAAGTCCCATTTCAGTCTGCATGAGGCTTTGGGGGACATCTACACACAAGCCATAACATTCCAACCCTGGCCCCTCAAAGACTCACGCACATCCCTTTATGCAACAGATGCTTAGTCCATCTCTGAGAGTTGTCAAAGTCCTAACAGTTTCACTATTGCTGAAAAGTCCAAATCCCAGATTTCCTCTGAGATTTAAGGCAAACTCTTAGCTGCAAGCCCCCATGCAAATGGAAAGAAAGTTAAACATTTCCTACATACAATGGCACAAGATAAACATTTCCATTCCTAAAGTTACAAGCAGGGGGATACAAAGGAATGGGACCAAGCAAGACCAAAATCCAGCAGAGCAAACATTAAATCCCACAATTCCACTTCCTGGAAATCTGTGGCAAGCAGGAAACTCCAAAGGGTGTGTGGGTGGCTCCACCCCTACGGCACTTATGGTATTTGCAGCTCCCATGGCTTCTCTCTTGCCCCTGTTCTGCTCCCTCCTTGCAGCTTTCCTCAGACAATCCACCTTCTGGCTTCTCCAAACTTCTGGGGTCTCCACTGCACCTTTGGTTTCACACTCACAGCTTCACACACTGCCCTCTCACAGGCACACTTCCTGGCCTCCCAGGCCTTCTTCTGAAATTTGGGTGGAAGCGTTCCTGACCTCACAATTCTTGTATTCTATATGTGCCTAAAACCAGTGCCATGTGGATGATGCCAAGGTCTGCTGCCAGCTGGAGCAGTAGCCAGGCTTCCTTCTCTCTTGGCTGTAGGGGTCGAGTGCCTGGATTGCTGAACACTCTGAACCCAATCTAGAGGAACAAATTCTCTAGGCTGCTGCCATTCTGGAACCTGGTGCTCTGGGTCTTTCTTCTCAAAGTAAATTCTTTCACCTTTACAACTCTGAGGCTGCAAAGGGTGGAATCCTGTTGCTTCTTGAGATGCCCTCAGGCCATCTTTTCTATTCTCCTGTTTCTTCTCAGCAATTAAGATCTCCTCTGCTCTATCTTTACAGTCCATAGCTTTACTGGAGCTTCTTTTCTGGCCAAACTCAAAACATTTAAAATCATTCCTCAGGGCTCTTTGCTCTTGATTCTCAACATAGATCTGGCTAAAAGCCCCCAACAGTAGCCATGCCACTGTCTCAATATTTGACTGCCTTGAAATTTCTTCTGCAAGATTAATTAGTCCACTGCCCCTAATCTCAGTCTCAGGCAAAGTCTCTGGACGTGAACAAAATGCAGACAAACTTTCTGCCAAGCCATAACACATATCATCTGGAGTCCAACAGCCAGTGCATTCCTCCTTCCCAGCAGAAACCTCCTAAGTCTGGTCTTTACCAGCTTTCTGGCCTTCTGAGCTCTGACCAGAGTCTCCCATACAGCACAGACTAAGGTGTTTCAGCTCTGTTTTTTCAGCCAACATCTCTGAATCTTTCCTAACTCTTTCCCTTCCCACAAGCCAGTTCCAAAGGCTCTTGAGCCACATGGCCAGGTGATGTCACAGCAACGACCCCACTCCTGGTACCAAATTTCTGTGTTAGTTGCTTTTCTCTCATTCCTGAGACAAAATACCTGACACCCAAAGTTAAAGGAGAAAGGGTTTATTTAGCTCACAGTTCATAGAGGTTTCAGTCCATAGTTAGCTGGCTCCAAGACAGGATGGCAAACAGGCCTCACAGAGGAGAAACAACATGGCTTGAACAAGGTAGCAAAGGCAACAAGGGACCTTAACAGAGTCTTTCTGCCCCTTTTATCTTATTCAGATTACTGGGATTAGGGTGGTGCTGAACCAGTCACTCACATGTAGTGGTTTAGTAATCACATGCCCTTAATCCAAGCATCACACATTCCAGATTCAAGCATATCTGAAAAAGAAAGTCCCACCTCATCTGCATGAAACTTTAGGGAACATCTAAACACAAGCCATAACAGTTGGGCACCAGTGGCTCCCTCTTACAGGCAGGTAGCCAAGGCTGAGCTTGCTCACTTGCATGAGGTTGTATGGGCCTGGATTTGGAAGGCAGGCAGGGAGACCTGGGCCCATCTCAGAGCTTGCACTGGAGTCTTTTCCTGGGTTCAATGTCCTTTCCTTGGGGCCTGGCTCCAAGATAAGTCTCTTAATTTGGGGGCCCAGTATAAGTGAAAATATGCATCTCCTTGCTTAAAATGTAAGAATTTCCAGCCCATAATAGCAGAGGATTAAGCTGAGCTCAGCCTGAGTGACTACTGCACTTGCACACCCTGCTGTGAAGGTGGGCCTGCAGCATCTGTACTGCCTCCACCTGGTGTCCTCCCACCCCTGCTGGAGGCTGCCAATGCTTTACCCTCACCACAGAGACTTGATTGTAAAACACTTTCTGGGTTATTTCTGCTTGGCTGAGGCTTCTCCCTCCATTTCTGTCCCCATCTTAGGAGTTTTGATACTGATTTCTTCAGTGTGGGCTGAGATAGGCCCCTGCTTCTCTCTCCCATGTCCCTTAGAAACCCCAGCCTGGTCCTGGACTTTCTGGTTCTCTTCTCAGGCTGCCACTAAGCATGTGTCTGAGGAGGGGGTGTAGAGTGTGCCCTGTACTGGGGCCCAGAAGGCCCTTATCACTCTGGAGGTTCCTAGGGAGTCCAGACCAGGGAATAACTTTTGAAGTTAAGATCTTTACCATCTCTGAAGCCATTTTTTGTCCTAGTAGGGAAAGCTTTCCCCCCAAATAGTAAAGATATCCACCCATACTAGGAGGTACTGTGTCCCTTTACTTTTGGGTGTGTGGGTGAAATCTTATTAACCAGTCCCTCCTTGAAGATCCTCCACTTTGTTGGCTACCAGGGAATGTGATCTTTTTATTGCGAGGGTTATTTATTTATTTATTTTTGAGTCAGAATCTTGCTATGCAGTTCAGGCTGGTGTTGAACTCACTATGTAGGCCAGGCTGCCCTCAAACTCACAGTGATCCTCTTGTCTCAGTCTCCTGAGTGCTGGGACTACAGGCATGTGCCATACACGGGCAGGAGGGTTACTTTCTGACGTACAACTTGTTGAGCCATTTGAAGGAGCCCCTTTTCTATAAATAATCTCTGAGCCATTTGGGAAGTCAGTAGCCTGGTGAAGAGGCTTTTAATGACATTTTACTGGTTAGATGTAGCTTTCTCCGTCTGAGACCTCTAGGAAGGGAGGAGCTGGTATTCCTGTGATAGTGTCCATCATCAGGCCCTTGGTATAGTTAGGCCTAGCATCTCCCAGGTTGTTTTTTGAAAATAAGGGTGCCTGGGTGAGCTCTGGACAGAAAGGCTCTTAAGCTGCTGCCCTGGCTGCTAGGTTGGCAATCAGTTTTCTGCATAACCTCATGTGTTCCCTTTTGGTGCCCTCGGTAGTGTATAACTGTCACTCAGATGGGAAGTAGACAGAGATAGGAGGGAATCTATTTCCCTGTGATATTTAATAGGGATCTGTTTGCTGACAGAATACCCCCCCCCACGCCCGTATGTAGCACCAAGAAAGTATATTTTGAATCAGTGTAAATATTAACCCTTGGCCTTTACTGAGCTCTAGTGCTCTGGTAAGGGCTGTGAGCTAATTTTAGGAGTCAGAGGGGAACTTTTAAGGGTGGCCTATAGTTATTATAGCATATTCTGCCTTTTACAACCCATTTATTTTATACATGAGCTTCTGTCACAGAAAAGAATCATGCCAGGGTTAGCTAAGGGGGACCTTGGGGTCCTTTTTAGCTCGGCAGGTGGGGAGGATTCCCTGTTTCCTTGATTTTAGGATGAATAGGTCTCTAGCTGGACAGCTGGTCCTTCCAAAAGAAGTGCCTGGTATTTAAGAAGCAGCTATCTGAGAGCCATAAGCTCCCTTTGGGAGAAGTACAGCCACATTATGAGGAGTAAAAACAGTAAGATCCTTCCCAAAGTCTGGTTTAAAGGCTTCTGGAACCAGAAAGGCCACTGCTGCCATTGCTCGGAGACAGGGTGGCCATCCCTCACCTATTGGGCCCAGTTTTTGGTTTAAATATTCTGCCATCCATTTTATAGGCCTCAGTCTTGGACTGAGACTCTCAGGGTCATTTTATTTTTCTCAGAAACATATATGTTAAAGCATTGTCCTGTGAGGAGTCTTAATGTAGGAGCAAGTAAAGTGTTTGAGTTTTTGAAAAGTCTGTTGACCTGGGCGTGATAGTGCCCACCTATAATCCTAGCATTTGGGAGGCTGAGGCAGGAGGATTGCCACAAGCTCCAGGACAGCCCTGGCCACATAGTGACCTCAAGGTCAGCCTGAACTACACAGCGAGACCTTGTCTTGAAACTAAAAGGCCTCTTTATAGCTTGGTTCCCAAATTAAAATGTAAGTATTAGTTTTTTTAGATTTTTTGATTAACTGATAAAGAGGTCTGGCTATCTTGCCGTAACCTGGAATCCAGAGATGGCTAAAGCTGGTGGTGCCCCAACTCTCCTACGTTGTTTATGGTTTTGGGGCGGGGGAAGGAAGGTATTGGTTTAATATGCTCTTCCCTAATCTTTGCATTCTGTTGGAGAGGATTAGAATAAGATGTTTCACAGAGGGCCTGTAGACTTGGGCCTTAGATCAGAACTTTATATCACCTCTTGGCTAAACAGATGAATAAAGTTTGGGTACTTTGGCTTGAGAGTTTTTCAAGTGGGCACTTGCGAAGATGTCATCCACATACTGTAGGACTCTAGTCTGTGGAGAGTTAAAGAGGGACAATCTTGGGAAAAAACTTATCCAAATAAGTGAGGGCTGCCTCTAAACCCTTGGGGCAACATAGTGCAAGTGAACTGGAGATCAGAGATCTTTAAATGCCAAACGAAATTGTGACTCAGTATGGAGGGGTGCGTAGAAAAATGTATCTTTTACATCTAAAATGTAACCCACCCAGCATTTTTAGGAATTTGGGACAGAATGGCAGATGGATTGGGCACCACCACCTCATCTGATAGAGATCTACTGTCCAATGGGCTTTTGAATGCCCAAAACAGGAGTGCTGTGAGGGCTATTGTAGTGTCAGAGGAGGACTTGGGCCTTTAAGTTGTTCATTGCAGGCTGTAATCTCTTTGTAGCTTCCATTCTCAACAGAATTGTCTTTGGTGAGGAAAGGAAGCCTGTCCTTTCTTTAAAAAAAAAAAAAAAAAAAATCAGCCCGGACTTCTGAATTAACCCATCTCCACTGGGGGAAGGCGGGGGACTGATTTTGGATGGCATTTAGATGAGATAAGATGTCTCGTCCGAGCAGGGAGTTTGGACTTTTTGGCATAGTTAGGAGGTGCAAGAGAACAGAAAGTTGTCCCCCAGCACTTGGGCCTCCATTGTCAGTGGCCGCTGGAGTTGCTGAAGGAAGTGGCAAGGACCCCCCTTTCTGCCCTTGCTGGCACCTGCGTGTCCCCTTTCCTCGCAGCCTGTGACCCCTTGGCTCATACTGGATGTTGGCCACTCCTTCCTCAGCCCCCAGTTAACACTCTCTGAGGACAGAATTTGTCAGCCTGGCAACACGTTTGGGAGAGAATTCATGACAAGAGAGGGGCAGTCCTGTGGAGACCAGGGGCTGTGGCTATTAGGTCCCTTAATATCTGTGTTTTCTAAAGTTGCCATTAAACCTTAAGGGTCTCTAAAACTGCTTTTTTTTTTTTTCTATCAGTGAAATCATCTGTATTGTAATGGCCCCGCCTCAAAAGATTAATAGTTTTCCTTTTTCCATTAGGAGCACAGATGTTTGGTAAAGACCTCACCAAGCATTATTCCTGGGTGGGCAGAGGAGGAGGGATGGGAGAAAACCCTAACCAAACAGTAACTCTGTGCAAGGCTGGGGAACTTACCTGCCAGGCGGGGCACTGTCTCCCCAAACCTCACTACACCAGCGGTAGAAAGACAACTTGGATTAAAAGCTTTCTTAGGGCCAGTCTCTGGGCTTTAGTGAAATAAGCCTCTGGAAAAATGAAAAGGAAAAGAAAGAGCAGCAGGGGAAAGTCAGAGTTGAGAGGCCATAGTAATGAAAGAGATTTATCCCATCAGTGCTCGTGGGGGTTAACAGAACAATCTGCCCCAGAGACACAGTCGCTGGAGACCTGGTGTCAAGAGCTAATACTGTTCCCTCACCAGTGGAGGAGCAACCCGGAAAGGAAGCGGAGACAGAGTAGGCCCCACATTCCCTTCCAAGCTCGGGAACAGGTCACACTGCCCCAGTGAAACCTGTCCCGAGACTTGACAACAGCAGCTGGTGCTAATAGCTTTTTAAAAAATTGGTTGACAGGATCCTGCTTTTTTGGTTCTGTTTTTGAGACAGGGTCTCCCTATGTAGTTCAATCTGACCTTGAAATGGTGGTGATCCTCCTGCCTCAGCCTCCCAAGTGCTGGGATTATAGGCAGGTGCCACCTTGCCTGGCTGGTCCTGGTTTTTATAGGAGGCATATTGTTGTTCCCCAATCTATTCAAACACCAGAGAAATGGCAGAAGAGACATAAGGCTATCCAGTAAGAAGGCAGACTGCAAACCTCACCTATCTCCTAAACGTGATCATGGTTAACAAAAGCATATTGGAAATGGAGGAAAAAGGGAAAAAGACAAACACTCCCTGACTGGGGCCTTACCTCCTGTCAATCTCGGTGAGTTCTCCAAATCTAAAATTGTTATCTCCGTACAAACTGCGTAAACCCAATGTATTGCCTCGTGAAAAACAGAAGTGCGAACAAAAAGGAAGAAGTTAGGAAAGTGTTTACTAGAAGTAAGAAGAGGAAAAACAGCTCTTGGTGGGTATCCAGGAGGGCCCCAGTGGCTCATCTCATGGGCCCTAGGTCTGGAAGCTTTATGGACAAGCGGCATATGTAAACTGCTGAGTTGTTTTGGGACTATTTGTCCCAGGTAGCTCTATGGGTTTAAAATGACCAATTGAACTCAGGCTCTCTAAACCAGCTACTCAGCATGCAGAGTTTAAAGGAAACTGAGATCTTAAAGACAATCAGTGGACTCAGGAACTTAGTCGGGAGGGACTGCAACTTCCTTAGTAGGGACCAGCTGCATTCCACGTCACTGCAGGAAACCCACTCTTGGCCAAAGTCCTGGTCCACTGCTTGTTTTTGTTTTAAGTTTTGTCAGTGTGGCTGATGTCACCTATCTCAGACCCTTCCCTAGCTAGCTACCTGTTCATAAGCTAGCTAACTAAATGGCCTTCCACATTGGTCAGGCCTCTGCATGGGGCCCTTCTCCCTCCTCAGCCCAAGCTCTGCTCCTGACAGTCTCCTTCATCTGCTGCTCTGGTGCTTAGCAGTGTGGGTGAGGGCTTCCCATCTGGGACCGTGGATAGATCCCATCCCCTCCGTAAGTCCTAGATCTAGGGACTAAGTAAGCTGTATGGGCTGCTGAGAATTCAGCTATGGACAGCCTTCACTGCACCATTGCCCAGGGCACAGGGACAGGAGGCAGCCCCTCGACCCCTGCATTGTGTCCCAGCTGTCCACCTCTGCCTGGCCCTAGCTTACTGTCATTTGCACACCCGGCCCTACCCCTTACCTCTTGCAGCTGGTCCAGCAGAAGGGGCAGGAGTCTGAGCGTGGTGGTGATACTGGTGGTGCTGGCAGTGGGCTCTTTGCAGCTGTGAGTGGAAGGCTGGCTATTTAAGGAGAAGAGGGGAGGCTGCAGCCCCTCTGGGCCTGAAAGGCTGCTTCATTCCTGAGGGGTCCCTTATGGGGTGGGCTACTCTTCTGGTGCTTCTGCTGCTACAGGGTCTGTGAATATTCCAGTGTGTCCCCAGCCTGTGCACCCCCCCTCCCCCCAGCTTGACCACTGAGTGTCACAGAGGCTGAGTGTGTGACTGTCTCGGGAGCCTGGGAGTGGGCGAAGCTGGGGCTGGGTGGGGGGCTCTGGTGGAACTGACAGACACAACAGGACGTTTGAGAAGGGGATGAGTTCCTACGGGGTGGGGGGGTGGAGGGAGGGCCCAGCCACCATGGCAACCAGCCACACTCCCAGGGCGGCTCTGGGCCTCTGGAGCAGGGTGTCGTGAATGCCTAGGGTGGGAGGCTGAGGAGTTTTGTTCCTCGCAATGAGAGAAGATTCTTTCAGGATACTTGCTGTAGGGTCCTGTGTCCTGCCCCGCATAATTAGGCCCCATTTGGGCATGCAGAATAAATCATGGCCTTTATGTGGGGCCAGCCACAGCTGCAGGCTGCTTCATAATGGGGGCGCTGTCTGTCCCGTGGGGAAGCAACTCAGCCCTCAGGCCTGGCCTGTGCCTGTGTGTGCACCTCCTCAGCACAGAACGGGGGTCACAAAAGCTACTGTGGCCCACTAAGCACTGGACTCCGTGTCTCTCCTGGGGTGGTTCAAGCCAGGGGCATTTAGGTGGTACTAGTGGCTGCTCCAAGACCACATGGACCAAGCTTATTTCTCCCTGTCATCCTCTAGAATGATATACTGGGGACCAAGTCAGCAGTCCTAGTTTCAAAAGACTTTTACATTTTTTTAGTGACAACACTTAAAACTGTATGTAGCTACCACATACACTATCTTAGTCTTTTCACATAAGCCTGTGCAGCTGGGAGTATTGCTCTATTTGACAGACCGGGAAACTGAGGCTCTGGGAGGCAAAGTAGTCAAATGGGACCTCTAGTTCTAGTCTTTGAGGTATCTCCATACTGACTTCCATGCACCAGTCTGCACTCCCACCAACCATGGAGAAGGGTTCCTTTCTCCCCACAACCCCGCCAGCATTTGTTATTTGTTGATTTCTTGATAGCAGCTATTCTTTCTGGGGTGATATGGAATCTCAGTGTTGTTTTCATCTGCATCTCTCGAATGACCAGTGATGTTGAACATTTTTTCATATATTTGTTTGCTGCTTTTACTTCTTTGTCTGAGAAATGTCTGTTCATTTCAGATGCCCATTTTTGAATTGAGTCTTTGAATTTGGGGGGTCTGATTTTTTTCAGTTCTTTATATATTCTAGATAGTAGTCCTTTGTCTGAGGTACAGCTGCTAAACATTTTTTCCCATATTGTAGGCTGTCTGTTAGCTCTGTTGGTGGTTTCTTTTGCAGTGCAGAAGCTTTTTAATAAGATGAGATCCCAGTTGTTGATCCTTTCTGCTAGTTCCCATGCTGCTGAGGTTTTGTTCATGAAGTCTTTTCCTATGCCAATGTCTTTAAGAATTCTACCTAACTTATCTTCCAGCAAGTTTAGTGTTTCTGTCTTAATATTTATATCTTTAATCCACTTCAATCTTAGTTTAGTGCATGGTGATAGGGATGGGTCTAGTTTTAATCTTTGGCAGGTTGAAATCCGGTTTTTCCAACACCATTTATTAAATAGGCTATCTTTCCTCCAATGATGGTGGTTGGCTCCTTTGTCAAAGATGAGGTGGCTGAGCATGTCTGGAGTTGTTTCTGCATCTTCTAATGTATTCCACTGATCCTCAGGTCTGTTCCTTTGCCAGTACCATGCTGATTTTATCACAGTAGCTTTGTAGTATAGTTTCAAGTTGGGGATTGTGACACCCTCAGCCATGTCTCTGTTGCTTCGAATTGCTTTAGCTATTCTAGGTCTCTTCTGGTTCTAAATGAATTTTTGGATTGTTTTCTCTAGTTCTGTGAAGTATATTGTTGGAATTTCAATTGGCATTGCATTGAATCTATATAGTAGTTTTGGAAGTATGGCCATTTTCACTATATTGGTTCTTCCTACCCAGAAGCAAGGGATGTCTTTCCATTTTCTTGTATCCTCTTCGATCACTTTTTTCAGAGTGCTGTAGTTTTCAGTGTAGAGGTCTTTTGCTTCCTTTGTTAGGTTGATTCCTAGATATTTCATTTTTTTGGATGCTATTGTAAAAGGAATTGTTTCCCTAATTTCTCTCTCAGTGAGTCTGTTATTTGTGTACAAGAAGGCTGTTGTTTTTCTGAGTGTTGACCTTGTATCCAGCTACTCTACTGAACCTGTCAATTAAGTCTAGAAGTCTTCTGACGGAGTTTTTTGGGTCTTCTATGTAAAGTATCATATCGTCAGCAAATAATGACAGTTTAACTTCTTTTCCTATCTTTATTCCTTTTATTTCTTTCTCTTTTCTAATTGCTGTGGCTAATGTTTCCAGAACTGTATTGAACAGGAGTGGTGATAGTGGGCATCCTTGTCTTGTTCCTGATTTTAGCGTGAAAGTTTTCAGTTTTTGACCATTTAGTATGATGTTGGCTGTTGGTTTTTCATAGATAGCCTTAATCAGGTTAAGATAAAGACCTTCTATTCCAATTTTCTGTAGGGTTTTTATCATGAATGGGTGCTGGATTTTGTCGAATGCTTTTTCTGCATCTATTGGGATGATCATATGGTTTTTTGTCCTTGACTCTGTTAATATGGTGTATTACATTTATTGATTTACGAATGTTGAACCATCCTTGCATCCCTGGGGTAAATCCGACTTGGTCAGGATGTATGATCTTTTTGATGACCCTCTGTATTCTGTTTGCCAGTATCTTGTTGAAGATTTTTGCATCTATGTTCATTAGGGAGATTGGCCTGTAGTTCTCTTTTTGGGTTGGGTCTTTCCCTGGTTTTGGAAGCAAAGTAACACTTGCTTCCAGGAATGAATTTGAAAGTATTGCTTCCCTTTCAATTTCCTTGATGAGTTTAAAGAGTAATGGCATTAGTTCTTCTTTAAATGTCTTGTAAAATTCAGCAGTGAAGCCATCCGGACCTGGGCTTTTCTTTGTTGGTAAATATTTTGTTACATTTTCAATTTCACTCATTGTAATTGGGGTTTTTAGAATTTCTGTATCTTAGAGAAGACTCTTTCCTCTGGGAGTCTCGAGATGCCTTGAATGGTAGTTGTGTAGAGCATGGTCCAGGGGAGAATGCAAGAACAGAAAACTGGGTGACAGTGTCCACTAAAACAATTATGAGTCTGCTCCTTCCAATGAGGTAAACTCAGGACTCCACTGTGTGAACAGGAATGAAAGGAATATGAAGCCCCAAGGACCTTCATTGGGGGTTTTCTTGGTTCAGAGGGGCATTGGTTTTTCCAGTGATCTCTCTGGCAGGCGAGACAGGGGCTGCTGGGAAGCTTACCTGAGGTCTTTTTTGTTGGGCTTCCTCCTGTTGGGGCAATCCTTTTTAAAATGTCTTAGCTTTTTACAACTATTGCAAAGTTTGGACTTGCTAATTGGGCAGCCCTAGAAAGCAGCAGCTAATTCTCCTGTCTCTTTTTCCTATCTGTTGAATTTCCCAGTTGCTATTGTAAAGGACCTCTGTAGCCTCTCAGAGATAATCATCCAGTCCTACACTTTCTCTGTCAGGATCAGGTATCAGATAAAAGAGTTCCTGGTGAATGTCAGGAGCAGACTGGGAGATGAATCTGTCCGTGAGGACAACTTCTCCTGCATTACTACTGGGGCTTTTGAGGGCATGTTTGGTCGTAGCATCTCTGAACCTTTGTAAAAATACTGATGAGGGTTCATAGTTTATCAGCTTGACTTTAGGTGATATTAGTCCTTCCTTCGCCTAGCAGGGCTTGGCAGGGGGACAAGCCTTTCCCACAGAGGCACACACCTCCTCCTCATCTTCATTTGCCTCATTTACCGTGATGGGTGTTTCCTGTCCTCACTCAGCTCTCAGAATCCTCTCTTTCTCCTGACTTTATTGTCTCACTGAAACATCCTGTCATCCCAAGCGAGTCTGAAAAGAGGCGACTCTCTCAAAGGCTTGGACATATTATCAGGATCATCTGTGAAACTTCTCCTAGCTCAGCATAAGTGAATAGGGTGGGCTCAGCCTGTCCTCTGTGACTGGAATGGAGAGGCATTGGGTTAGCAGCTGGGGTGTGGGGCCTGACTCTAGGATACGGGGCTGTGGATCCCCTATCCAGAAGACTTTCTGGGTTTTGGTTTTTCCTGTTGGGGCCCCACTGGGACAAGGGCAGGGGATTGGTCCCAAAGAAGCTAATGAAGGAGAGTCAATGGAATGCTGAGACATTCATTCAGGGTGATTTCTGAGATAAAAAAACTAACTAGACATAAGCCACTTACCCTATTTCCTTCCTTTTTGCAAAAATAGATCTAATTGATGCATGGTATTGTAATTTCTACCCTTCCCCCAACTTGGCCGCCTTGCTTGGTCTCCTAATGGGTACCCTGGCTAAGCCCTACTCCAGTATAAGGGCTTTTTTTCCCCTCAAACTTTGGGGGTCCAGCTCTCTCCAGGGGTGAACGTGGTGGAATGACTGATTGTTCAGTCCCCATGTATAGAAAGAGAAAGACTGAGTGTGAGGGTCTCTTTACCTTTGGGCGTCCCCTGGCAAAATCTCCCTCAATTCTAAGGTTAAAATGGGGGAAGAAGCCTGGCTAGGCCCCAGCCTGCCCTGCTGCAGGTTTCTGCCTAGACATCTCCCTTTCTGCTCTGCAAAGCTGAGACAGGACGTCTTCCACTCCATCAGGAAGTCCAAGTGCAGCCTTGAATTCCCTCCCTGGCCTCTACCATTGGGATTTATCCACAGTTACTTTCGAAGGGGTTTAGGACAGTATCTCTGATGAGTCTTTCTCTTTTTGGGAAACTGGACCAGAGCCTTAGTAACCCCTCTTGTGTTCCGTGACGATGAGTGTGCCATGTCTCAAGTGCAGAGAGCTCCAGAGGCTCTTCCCTTTAAGGGGGCTGAGATGTCTGTGAGAGCTCTTTGGCTGCTTCTGCTGCTATGGGAGAGATATAAGTTTTAGAAGAAGAAACAAAGAAACAAAGAAGAAACAAAATCACTTTATTGGAAAAGGGAGAAAATAAGGAGATAGATAGCTTGCTACCTTACAGCTTGCTATCTTATCGGAGTAAGGCAGAGAGCCCCAAGCCCACACTCAGAGGTTTTTATTCTTAGTCTCTCCGATTCCACGGTAAGACAGGGACTCCCCCTTGAGGTTGCTACAACATGATGGGGTGTTCTGGGCTCTGAGACCCCTGATTTGGCCATTGCCCCTTCCATTGCCTACATGTACGTTCTTGGATAAGCACTTCTATGGTCTCTGTGTGCTGTCCAGGTTCTTGTGAGATTTATAGCAGAGTTACACTCAGGGCCGAATTAGTGAAAGGGCTATGTGTGCATTTTAGTTTATTAATATGGTGAGAGAATGATAAAATACCTATGTACTTATATATAGGTGTGTGAGTGTCCAGGTGGTGTGTATTTTATACAGTCTAGCCCCCTGTTTCTTTTGTGCTTAACTGGAGGTGGAGGGAGGAGGGAACTGAGCCTTGGCATGAAGCAGCCAGGCCAGGCAGCCAGGGCCCTTATCAGCTCTCTCTGTTTTTCTTAGCTACTCTCTCTCTGGCAGGGGTTTAACTCTTTATTTGCCAGAAACCTCACTGAGCCCCTCTAACTTTCCCTGTCTGTCTCCCAACTTTCCCTGTCCTCTCTTCCCTTCTTCCTTTTTTTTTCTTTTTAGTGCGGTGGTACCATTGAGCTAAACTCCAGCCAATTTTCTGTAATTGAAATGACCACTGACAGTAGCTTCAAGGGAAAAAAACCATTGCAATAGAATTTTGGGGAGTCAGGCTCCCCAAAAGTTATTCTATAATGGCTCCAGAATGTCTTCATGCAAAGAAGAGTCACCAAAATTGGGAGTGTGGTGGGGAATAAAGCCATGCACGACTGTGACAGAGGCATAGGAGGAAGAGTGGGTTGGCCACAGTGGGTGCCATTCCCTGGGCTGCCATGCAGTGGGCTGGGTGGGCACCAGGGCACAGGTGTTTGGGCAGGTTGTGCTCCAGGGATGTGGTGATGAAGGCCACAGCTATAGCCACCTCTGCTGCCCACTCTGGGGTAGGGGCCAACAGGCCATTGTCACAATGAGGTGAGGCTCACTGTCCTTCCTCTCTTGCACCATCATGCACTCACTCACATACTCAGCACAGTGGTTTGAAGCCACTGCCCTGTGCTGGGCACCCGGAGTTTGGAGGGGGCACAGTGACCAGTCAGCAGATGGCTCCCTTGCATCACACACCTGCAGGGAAGATGAGATGCCAGGGCAAGAGAACAGTGCTCTGTGGACTGGAAGGACAGAGAGATGGGCAGGGCCGGGTTGGGGATTCTGAGGTGGTGCCCTGACATCTAGTCTGCCCGCCATCGCTGGTTGGAGGTCTTAAGAGGTGTTGGTCTCTTGTGTGAACTCCTTTTAAAAAGGCCTGTGGTCAGGTCATTGTGGAGGCCGGTAAAGGGCAGCCCCTGGATTGGGGGCCCAGGAAGGGAGAGTTTGGCTACATCTGGAGCACATGAGATTGGAGTGGCGGGTGGGAATCAGGGCCCAGGGCTGCTGGATCAGGGTCTTGTTCATCTTTGCCAGGGGACTCTGAGTCTAAATTCTTGCCACCTTTGAAAGCCAGGAAACAGAAACAGTGTTGATGTTTGTCTCAGTTAAGACCACAGCTGTTGCCTAGTGCAAGGAGTAGCATCAGAAATGACTACTGCCTTTACAAAAAAAGACGCTGGTCTGGGGCCTCCGTCTGACAGCCATGCTTGTGTCTGGGGACAGAAAGTGCCTGTACGTGTTAGAGCCCTCTTCATCTGGCAGACCCCAAAGGAAGGGGTGAGTGGGCTGCATGGCCCTGCGCTCATTGTTCTGCTGGGCATGGTGGGGTTCCCAGGCTCATATTCACTAGCGCTCATTGTGTTAAAAGACATTTGAGAAATAAAACTGATTTTTCAGAAAATGTCAACTAAATGTCTGTTCTATTCCACACAATAGCCAAGGCTCAGCAAAAGTAGAAAGAGGAAATATATCATCTAAAGATAGCAACCATGAACATTCTGGTATATTCCAGTCTCCCTGAGCATAAGCGGCCCTACTTTGACAAGATGTGCTGAAAATATATGGTGAATGTTTAATTTTTTAAAAAAATTTGTCAGAACCTCAGTTGCCCATGAACTAGCACAAACAATCAACAAGTGGGATCTCTTCTTACTAAAAAGCTTCTGCACAGCAAGAGAAACCACCAGCAGTGTGAAGAGACAACCCACAATGTGGGAAAAAATTTTCACCCACTGTTCCTCAGACAAAGGTCTACTATCTCGAATCTATAAAGAACTTAAAAAGATCAGACCTCCCAAATTTAAAGACCCAATCCAAAAATGGGCATCTGAAATGAACAGACATTTTTCACACAAAGAAGTAGAAATAGCAAATAAACATATGAAAAAATGTTCAATATCACAGGTCATTCGAGAAATGCAAATGAAAACAATGCTGAGATTCCACCTCACCCCAGAAGGAATGGCTGCTATCATGAAATCAACCAATAACAAATGCTGGCAGGGCTGTGGGGAAAGAGGAACACTGCTCCACTGCTGATGGGAGTGTAGACTGGTGCAACCACTGTGGAAATCAATATGGAGATACCTCAAAGAACTAGGACTGGAAGTCCCATTTGACCCAGCTATTCCCCTGCGGGGATCTTCCCCAAAGAATTAAAAGAATCTTACCACAGCAATATATGTGCACCCATGTTTATAGCGACACAGTTTGTAATAGCTAAAGGTTGGAAACAACCCAAATGCCCATCAACTGGAAACTGGATAAAGAAGATGTGGGTTTTTTAAATAAAATGGAGTACTACTCAGCCATAAAGAACGAGAAACTAGGGACATTTATAGCTAAATGGATGCATGTTGAGGCGATACTCTTAAGTGAAATAAATAGGACACACGTGTAAATACCAAATTGTTTCTCTAGTGTGAGAAACTGAAAGTGTAAATAAGGACTAAAAGGTATAATAGATAATGTGAAATAAGAATAAAAGGGCAAAGGGGAAGGGAAAGTGGGAGAGGTAGGAGAAAGGAAAGAAGGGAATGGAATTAATATGAGAAAATGAAAAAATGGAAACAAAGTCTTTGTAAATAGGGAGGGATGGAGGGGTTGAAGGTTGAGCAGGGAATGGGGAAAAAATAAGAATCAAGAGGGATTATGTAAAGGTGCAAATTTCCAATGATGAACATCATTGTATTGTATACCTAAAATGTACCAATAAAACTAATTTTAAAAAATAAATTTAAGAAAAAAATTTGTCACAGTAAAAGACACATGAATCTCCCTCAAAATCTTCCCCCTTGCTTCAAACACACTTTTTCTATTGTTCTTGCCACTTTCTAAAGCAGTTCTGGATGTCCTCTTTTGTGTCTTTATGAGATGTGGTCAAAAATACGGTCAGAGCTGCTGCCGAGTGCCATCTAACAGAAAGGCAGGCTCATAGACATTACAGCGCATCCTTATCCACCCTGTTCACTCAGTCCAGCACCATGTGACTTTGGGCTCTTCCCCAAAGTCAAAATGACCATGAAAGAGAAATGTTCTGAATTGGTTTGCTACATCAGTGCAGCCACGATGGTGCCACAAAAGGCACTCCTGAAAGGGGACTTCCACAACTGCTTCAGAAAGTGGGCAAGAACAATCGGATAAGTGTGTCAGAAGCCAGGGGGAGCATTTTGAGGGGGATTAATGGCTATGTGTCTTTTACTGTAATAAAATATTTTAAATTTGAATACTTGCTGTATTTGTTGATTATACCTCATAGATGGAGTACTTCTGGCCCTCCTGGCCTTGTGGTCAGGCAGCTAACTTTTCTACACTCTGGGCTGAGCCCCTTTGAAGCACCAGGCTCTTGCCAAGGCCACAGGCAGGGTCCTGGCTCTCTTCTCCTGGAAGTGACCTGGGCTGTCTTGGGAGGAGGCACAGGATGTGGCAGCCTGTCCCTAACACAGCCTTTGCCTCCTGCAGGCACCTCTGCCGGCCTTGCCACAGCCGTGAGAAGGCAAAGGGCTTGGGCAAGTACATCTGTCAGCGGTGCCATCTGGTCATTGATGAGCAGCCCCTCATGTTCAGGAACGACGCCTACCACCCAGACCACTTCAGCTGCACCCACTGTGGGTAGGTACCCAGCCCTGACCCTCCAGTTGGGCAGGTGGAGGGCCAGGACCGTCACAGAGCAGGGGCAATGATGTGCCAGGAGAGGTGAGCCAGGTGGGCAGAGGGTTTCCAGAGAGCTGAGCACAGAGCCACCAGGCAGAGATGGAGTGGGGCTAGAATGGGCCACAGCAGGAAGCTCCTTTCTGCAGAGCTTTTCGGGAGGACAGACTGCAAGGACGCCAGCTGAGATGAAGTGGAGAGGAAGGGGTAGAGGGAGTGAGGTTCAAGCTGGTGTTGGAGAAGGGAGTGGGAAGGAAGATGGAGAGCTGTCCCCTTGGGTCCCTTTCATGCCTGTCCCAGACACCCAGTCTGGTTTGGAGGAGGAGGTGGCCTGAGAACAGACCTGCTTCTCAGAGGGCTTGGGGGACAGAACACAGGCGCCCTTCTGCCGGGCCTGTGCAGGAAGTCTCTGCTCCAGGGCCTGTCTGGGCACACACAGGAAGTCTCTAAAGAGGCCAGAGATCAGAGTGAGCTGCCTGTTTGCCTGAGTGGGGCCTCTCAGAGCCTGGGGCCCTTGGGCTGGAGGGGCTGGGGTGACCCTGTAGAAGGGCAGGGTGGCACTTGGGGGCTCCTGCTGTCTTCCAGAAAGGAGCTGACCGCTGAGGCCCGGGAGCTGAAGGGTGAGCTCTACTGCCTGCCTTGCCATGACAAGATGGGTGTCCCCATCTGTGGGGCATGCCGCCGGCCCATTGAGGGCCGTGTGGTCAACGCGTTGGGCAAGCAGTGGCATGTGGAGGTGAGCTGGGTAGGGGTGCAGGGCTTCAGGTGAGGGTGCCCTGGTTTCTAGCCCCCTCTGTCACACCTCAGCCTAAGCAGTGCCCTGGCTCCGGCAAGGACCTGCCTGTGGGTGCTGTCTCTCCTGGGACCTCGGCCCATCCATGGGAACTGGGAGACCAGAGCCCACAAGCCACAGTTGGGCAGAAAACCCCACCTTTGCCTTCATGGGAAGATTCTAGAAGATTTCAGTCAGGAAGAAACCTGGAGGGCTGTGGTTAGCGGACTGCTATGCACAGGGCCTTCTGTAGACCTGGAGCTGGCCGGCTCCTCAGGTGGGGAGCCGGGTCACCTGGAGCTTTCCCCAGACTGAGAGTACTAATGCCCTTACATACTTGGCAAGGAGGTTTGTATTCCCCAGGGGCCTGGCCACCTGTGTCCAGAAGCTGTGCTTTGGTGGCCTGTTTGAGAAGGCCCTTCAAGAGGCCATGGTCCATGGTGCCTGTCCCTGACCCCAGGGGAGGGTGAGTCCTCACATACAGAACTCATACGCTTCTGGTGACCTGGGCTATGGGGGACACTGGAGGGGACATCCTATTGAC
Organism: Heterocephalus glaber; assembly: GCF_053883595.1. Lineage (NCBI taxonomy): Eukaryota > Metazoa > Chordata > Mammalia > Rodentia > Bathyergidae > Heterocephalus > Heterocephalus glaber. The sequence continues at coordinate 29,406,472 of NW_028258143.1, read as the reverse complement.
AGCAAGGCAGCTCCCACCTGTGAGAGTGCCCCCACAGGTACGTGGTGCCTTGTGCTAAGGTTGCTGAGGGGGAGCAGGCCAGGAGAGGACAGTGACATAGGATGTTATCATGGATGCTGTTGAGGGGGACCAGGGTCTTTTAAGGCCCTGGGCATCCACAGAGATGGCAGCCCCTCTGCCAGCTGTGAATCTGCCCACCCTCTGCTTCCTGGCTCCTGGGGTTCCTGCTTGGCCTGGACAGCTCCCTGACTACCTTCTCCCCCCAGCACTTCGTCTGCGCCAAGTGTGAGAAGCCCTTCCTGGGACACCGGCACTATGAGAAAAAGGGCCTGGCCTACTGTGAGACCCACTACAACCAGGTGGGCCAGGGCAGGCAGTGGGCATGTGGACTGAGGGTGGCTGGGAGGAAGGTGGGCCATCTGTGCCCAGGCCCTAGGTCTTGGCTCAGGCTCCTGAGATGTCTCGCCTCAGGCTCCAAAACCTCATTTGGAAATGCACCCTTTGGCCCAGACCTGTTGTAAGGATGGAACAGATGACAGTGTGAAGTCTGGGCTTGTGGGGTGATATTGCCAGCCTCCCCTCATCCCGCTGCTCTGGTACAGAAGGTGGAGGAGGCTGCAGGATGGAGCCACTTCCCGAACCCCACGCTCACAGGACACTAGTGGGAACAGCTGTGGGGAGCAATGCCTCAGCCTGGGGGCTTCCCAGGGTCATTCTGACAGGCTGAAGTTGTGCCCAGAGGAGTGGCTCAGGGCCACCCAGAGGAAGAGTGTAGGGACCCGGGCTGGGCGTGAAGCGGCAGCTGCACTGACAGGTTGCTCTGTTCACAGCTCTTCGGAGACGTCTGCTACAACTGCAGCCACGTGATTGAGGGTGATGGTGAGCCCCCTCCCCCACCCCCACCCCTGCTCTGCAGCTGCGGGCCCAGCTGGCCTTGGCTTCACACAGCTGTGCCTGTGCAGGGTTGCTAAGCTGCCTTTCCCCTCACAGTGGTGTCGGCCCTCAACAAGGCCTGGTGTGTGAACTGCTTCTCCTGCTCCACCTGCAACAGCAAGCTCACCCTGAAGTGAGTCGCCACCTCTCGCTGGGAGCAAGGGCAGGGGCTCCTCGTAGCCCCCCTTTCCTCAGCCACCTTCCTCTGTGGTCAGCCCTGGAGATGCAGCCCAGGCAGATGAGGGCAGGCCTAGGGACACAGGGCACAAAGAGGGGTGGTAACACACCTGCAGGGACTCTGGCTTGAGGGAGGGAAGGACATCCCAGCCCAGGGAACATCAGGTGCAAAGGAAGTATGTCAGACATTGGGCTGTCTGGGGGGCGGGGAGCTGTAAGAGATGAGGTAGGACCTGGGCTTTCAAGGGCAGCAGGGAGCCATAGAAGATTCTGGAGCATCAGAACCTGAGAGAAGCTCATAAGAAAGAAGGGTTGTCTGGGATGCTGACTGGGGGCAGCCTAGGGTGGGGCGGCAGAAGGAGTCTGCTCCTCTGGCTCCAGGGCACCATCGGGGGTCAGGGTCTCTGGGGCACAGACTGCTATTCATCCACAGGAACAAGTTTGTGGAGTTTGACATGAAACCCGTGTGTAAGAAGTGCTATGAGAAGTTCCCACTGGAGCTGAAGAAGCGGCTGAAGAAGCTGGTGGACCTCACCTCCCGCAAGGCCCATCCCACGGCTGTGGACGTGAACTCCACCTAAAGGCTCCTGCCCTCCTAGCTGCCCAGTGGCCTCCTTCCCCAGCGCCTCCCACTTCTGTTTCCTGCTCATTCTTGTTGCTCCCTGTCTCTCCTCTCCACTCCATGTCTGTGCCCTCTGCGTCATCTTCCTTCCCCTTTGGCAGCTCCTGTCTTCCTGTCTGTGTGGAGGCTGGCCCACACCTGACCGCCACTTTGCCTGTCCCCACGAGCTCCAGGGACAGGAGCAAATCAAGGCTGGGGTTGCCCGCTCCCCTCTTGGAGCATAGCTGCCTGCCCACCCGGCTGACCTGTCCTTGCCGTGGGCCCTAGTGGCACCCACTGTCCTGGGGAGCAATGTGGCCCCCTTGTATGCACCTGGCAGCCCAGCCCAAGCAGGTGGAGGCCTCTGGGACACCCTCAGCACTCAGCCACTCAGCCACGAGGATCCCTGTCCCCACATTGGCCAGCAAGTCCTGCCACCCCAACTCGTGAGTCAGCTGGAGGGACAAGGGCTGTTCCCTCCACCCCTCAGAGCCCAACATCCACTGTGGCGCCCCAGGTCTACTGCACTTCCTCTCTGCTGCACCTCAGGCCACACTGAACCTCTGGGCAGAGCTGGAGTGGTGGGGTCAGGTGGCTCTTGCCCACTTCAAGGTCACGTAGTGGCCAGCAAACACCTGGCTAGAGGCTCACATTCACACAATGAAGCCTGATCAACCACCAGCAGCAGTCTGTATCCTCTGTGGGGGCAGCATCGGGGACGTTGCTGTGTGGGCTCTGGGGCTGAGCTTGCTGAATGGGCAGAGAAAAGTCCAGACAGCAGGCCGGAGAGCAATTTGCAGTCTCTGGTGGCTGGTCTGGGGGTGGGGCCTGTCATGAGGTGGGGAGCCCAGGCTGCAGGGCCCCATATCCTGCCCTATCCTTTGCTGCCTTAGAGGAAGCCAGCAGCCCAAGAGCAAGCAAGGCCCTCGAGCCCCTCCACACTGCCCCTCAGGATTGGCACCCATTCCTGTGCCTCTGGGGAGGAAAAGAATATAGAGGGCCTCGGGGCAGGAATCTCCAGTGAGCACCCTCTCCACAGTCTGAGAACAGGAAAGAAGGAGGGAGGAAGGAGAGAGGGATAGGAAGGGAGGGAAAGGGAGGAGAGAAGGAAGAAGGGAGAGAAGGAGGGAGAGAGGGAAGGAGAAAGGGGCAAGGAGGGAAGAAGGAGACAAGCAAAGTGAAGTCCCTCCTGGAGAATGCAGTTGTCACCTGTTTGCCTGGAGAAAACCCTCTAGGGACCAGGGCCTCCTAGGCCCGCCACACACCTGGTGCCCACCCTGTCCCTCACTGACACACTTCCACACCCTGTGGGTTTTATTGAAGATTCAGGGGAGCCATCATCATCATCCTGGAGGCCTGACACCTCCTTCAGCCCCTGTGGCCAGCACTCAGGACAGGGGTGTGTGCTGGGAGAGGGTGGGCTGGAAGGCTACATGCAGAGGCCAGGCCCTGAGCTGGCGAGACCCAGACGAGGAAGGTGACTAAGTGGGCAGCTAGGATCCACCTACTCCTAGGGGGTGGCCAGGGGGGCGGCACGGGAGCCTCGATGCTTGTTCACCACACTCAGGAGCTGCTGTACGTAGGAGGTCAGCAGGTCATCCATCTTGTAGCCCTGGACAGGAGGGTGGGGTCAGAGGCTATGATGCAGGGAGGACAGGTGGGGTCAGGGACCTGGGACATCGGTGTCTATGCTGCAGCCCATGCTGTGGGGTGGGTGCAGAGAAGAGGGAGGAGGGTTCCAGTGGTGCCAGCCCTGCTGCCGGGCCCTCCCCACTCCTCAGAGCCCTCCCCGCCTTCTCCGAGCCTCTGCCAGCCCAGTCTGGTCCCTGGGCCATCCATCTCTCAAAGTGAGAAATGCCCAGGATGGCAGAGAGGGACATGGGCAGGCAGCCCCGGGCCAGCCCTCGCCTGCCTGTGGGCAGAGATGGACTCACCAGCGAGGTCTCGCACAGCAGACGGCTGCCGCGGCCCAGGCTCCCCAGCACCATGTGGAAGTAGGTGCTGCCACTGCTCCAGCTGGAGATCTTGGTGAAGGGGTAGGTGGTGAGCAGCTCCTGGGGGCAGAAGGCAGAGGGCAGGTGGGCAGGGAGCAGAGCCTGCAGGCTGCCACACTGGGGACAGGAGGGCAAGGGGGAAGTGCAGGAGGGCAAGGGGGAAGTGCAGGAGCTGTGCCACAGCCTGCTGCAGGGGTCTTGGGCCAGCCCTGCCCTGGGCCTCGGCTCTACCTTGGTCTTGGGGTGGATGAGCAGCACACCATGTCGGTTGATGGCCACGAGGACAATATCTGGATAGGAGGGCTCCGAGGCTTGCTGGAGGTAGGGGTGCAGTGGTCACAGCCTAGTCTGGACCAAGTGGCATCTCCCAGATGGCCACCTTCCACACGCCTATCTGAGATGCATGCAGCACATGCCCCTCCCAAGAAGCCTGGTGGCCTGCTCCACCCTGGGGTGCACCTGGGGCCAGAGTGAGTGACCCTGCAGGGTGAGGCCTACCTTCACCTCGAAGAAGGCAGACCCAAAGGTGGGCCAGCGGCAGATCCACTTGAGGAAGTCCACTTTGGCCTCCTGTACTGTCTTGTCCTGGTGCTTATCGAACTCAAGAAGGAGGCTCTGGGGAAGGAGGAGTCATGAGGGCCTGCCTGGGGCTGCCCTGCCTACCTAGGGCAGAAGGGCACTCTCTGGAGACCGGCCACCCCAGGGGGCCCCACCTGCCACTGGTCAGTCTGTGAGCAAGGATCAGGGGTGTGGATGTGGTGAAGAGAAGTGTGGAGTACGCAGCCCACCTCCCACGCCTAGCAGTGTGCCCTTGTGCCTGGCACCGGGCTGGGTACTGGTGGGGGCAGTGGCCTGAGGCACCCTCCCCAGTTCCCCTAGGACCTTTCTCCATTCCTCGGAGGACATCAGGCGTGTGAGGTTTTCAGGCACCAGATCCCTCAGGATCTTGGGGACACTCGCCAGCTGGGATCGGTCATTGTCAAACTGGGCCTTGTAAATGAGGCCAGCCAGGTGGATGGCATCTTCCCGGGAACACTTGTAGAACCCACGCAGGTACTTGGGCAGCTCCTGAGCAATGGACATGCTAAGCCTCAGACTGCCAGCCCATCCCGAAGCTTCATGCACAGGTGACAGGGCCTGGGGTGTTGTCCCTGCAGTTGGGGAGACTGAGCAGGCTATCCTCAGGAGTGAGGACAGGGCTCTCTGGCATCATGCCTCAAGGTCATGCCTACTCCATGTACATGTGGTTGGCTTTCAGGGCAAAGCCAGTTCTCCATAGGCAGTCATAACACCGGTGCTAGCAGAGACGCTGTCCCTGGATACTGCTGTGCACTGGTCCTGTTGCCAGAGCCCTCAGGACTGGGCCTGCCTTCCTCATGGGACCTATTGTTGGTCTCACCCTGGCCGCTGCCTCTCCCATGGCTCAGGGGTGGTTTGGGGTGGGAGTGGCCTGAGGTACCTGGTGGTAATGCAGTATGGTGTCTGCATTCACATCCTTCCCTGGAACCACGTTGAGCCACAGTTTCCGCATGAAGTACACCTGGTAGGGGAGCGTCACCAGTGTCCCTGGGGGAGGGGTGGCAGTGGGTACCTTGCCTGTCCCTCAGGCCTCACACCCACTGGCACCCCACTCTCTGTGAGCCCTCCTATTGCCTCCACCCTTGGCCTCCCTGGCTCCCAGCTCTTCCTCATCCTTCAAGACTAGAGTAGAGACCACCTCCTCCTGGGGTGCTCCCACACTCCCCTGAGGATGGGGCCCAGGGTCCTTTATCTCCCTGGGCTGCAGCCAGCTCTGTACTCAGGGACATCCACGTGGTGAGTGAGTGAAGGGGGTGGGGCTGTGAAGGATGTGCAGGAGTCCAACAGTCCCCCCCGCCAACGCACCTTCTTTCTGAGGCTTGTTCCTCCTCACCCAGTCGGACACCTGCCTCAAGGAGTCAAAGAAGAAGTCTCCTTCCTTCTGGCTGATGACCTGAAGTGGGAAGGGACAGAGGCAGGCAGGTGGGGTGGCTTCCAGGGACAACCCTTTGGGCTTGAGTCCAGCAGCCATGTACCCTGGCCCGGTGGCCAGGGTGCAGGGTGCTCAGTTGGGGTCAGAACGGGACTGCTGGTGGCCATGCTATGGGGTCAGGGTCAGCTGTGAGACTCCACCCTCTTTGCCTAGACAGCCCCAGCTGTGCAGTGAGGGGTCCGGGCCTGCACAGCTGTGCTGGATGGGCTGAAGTCTCCCTGGCGTCAGGAGACCACCCAGAGGGAGACCCTCAACCGGCATCTGTCCAGCCCCTGGCCTGCCCACTGCGCACCTTATCCGCAATCTTGATGAAGAGGCTGCAGCCTTCCCAGGAGGCCAGCTGCAGCCTGGTGGCGATGAGCTCGCACACTTCTCGCACTCGCTTGTTGGTGCCCACCTCCAGCATCTGGGCAGAGAGCAGCGGGTAAGGCCCAGGGCCAGAATGGGGCCAGACTGCTCCTGGAGGCTATCTCAGGCTTCACAGCCTGGCGCTTGCGCTCCTGCGTGACTCTTGTGGCTGGCTGTGCTCTGTGCTGGAAAGGGTGGGCCTCCCTTCCAGAAAGTCGCCTGGGTGGTCACACTGCTGTCACTGTCCCTTGGACCCTCCCAGGAGGCCTGGCCTTTGGAACTTGCTTTGAGAACCCTGCAACAAGACTGGAAACTTCTGTTACAGGGACTCAACTGTTCCCAAGGCTGGGGAAGGTGCGAGGGCACCACCACTGTCCTGGCTGCCCCAGTCCCCTTGGCCTTGCTGTCCTTCGCTGCCTCTCAGTCAAAGCCTCCTGCTCACCCACCTCTGTCCCGGGGCATATCCACCCCAGGCACTTGCTCACCATCGTCCTCGGATGGACCCCCAAACCCTGGGATTCAACCTTGCTGCCCATCCTTCTGGCCTCCTCTCTCCTGTGTCCTTGGCCTGGCTGCCTTTGGAACTGGCAGTCCCTCTCAGTCCTCACCCTCTGCCTCTGCTCCCTTAGGACAGTGCTCCCTGTCTGGCCTGGAGCCTGGGGGCAGGTGTAGGAAGGGGGGGAACAGTGTGGAGGGCAGGGAGCAGGCTGGGTGGGTGGGGATGCTGCTGTGAACACCAGGCCAGGAGCCCCACCTCGCTGGTGTCATTGGGGAAGTAGATCTTATGGCAGACTCGGGAGACATTTTTCTCAGCAGCTTCCACCTCGACTTGATGTGGGGGCTGCTTCCGGGGCCCTGTCCTGAGCAGAGAGTGTACAATGAAGGTGCCCCCCTTGCCACCCCTGCCTTTGCCCCTGCCCCTGCCTCTACTGGGGCCCTAAGCCAGATGCCAGAAGAACTCCAAGTGGCTACTGTAGGGGGTGGATGGGTGCCCACCCCTCACACTTCTCAGGACATGCAGGCCTAGTGGCACTGACATGTGCCTCAGAGGTGGCCATAACAAAAGTGTGCTTGTCTGGACTCCCAGATGACCCAGTTCTGAAGCAGCCCCAGAAAGCCTGGTGCCTGGATGCCCATAGGAAGGAAGGTGGGCAATGCTGTCCTGTTTGTTCTCATGCACCATGGTAGTGGGCAGGGCAGGGACTCTGGCAGGGCCTCTCTGAGAGTGCCCACCTCCCTCCATGAGGACAGCTGCCACAGACATGCGACCACACACAGGTCACCCATCCTCCCCACAGCCATAGGAGGTGTGAGACATGTGCGGGATGACTCCGACAGCCTAGGAAGAGCCTCTGCTTGTGTAGGGATGGGAGATGGCACATGGACTGGAGAGACAGGCCTCTGGGTTTGGCCACCTGGGCTGGGCTGAGGCATCTGGGCTTCAGGGAGTTATTTTGTCCCTGGGTGGGCGGAGGTGGGGCAGGGACACTGTAGGCAGGGTACCTTCCACTGAGCCTGCCAGAAGCCTCCCACAGCCTCCCGGACCTCCTGGAGCCCTCTGGGGCCTCACCTTCCTACCTCTCCCCAGTGGCTCAGGTCCCACCCCCAAACTGAAACTAATTTCTGGAGAGAATGCCAAGCCCACCCCACTGTAGGTCTCCCCTGACACATGACATCCTGGGGCATTGGGCGGGGCCCATGGCGATCCTCAGAGACATGAGGCGGTGGGCTCACCTCAGGACCCTCTGGATGCGGCGGCTACAGTCCAGAGCCAACAGCTTCTTCCTCCGAGTGTCTATGAACTTCTGGGCGTGGGGCAGCAGTGCCTTTCCAGGAGGGAAGAGGCCTGTGCAGAGCCACAGCAGCTGCCAGCCTCGCTCCTCACTGTGCCTGGAGGGTGGCACCCATCAGTGAGAAGGGCTCCTTCTGGGGACCCAGGCCAGGCAGGCCCCGGGAGCAGTGATGTGAGCCTGCTTGGGCCTGGAGGTCTGGGGGTCCAGCCAAGGGAGGAGCATGGGACACCTGCCTGCCACCACTGCCCATGCCACAGGGCTGTCACACCCTGGAGATGTGGAGGGCTTCCACTCTGCTTGTTTTATGGACCCTGCAGTCTGGAGAAGCCAAAGCCCGCCTAGGTCATACAGAGAGAGGGAGGCGCAGGCAGGATGCAGCAGGTCTACTCTATGTGCTGACTGTCCCCAGGACACTGAGAGAGCAGGCTAGGCTGCAGGCCTCCCCACCACCGGCAACCACGAGAGGCCACTTCCCCCTGGGCAGTGGGCAGGGCCCTCTGCCCTGTTGTCCCCGAAGACCTGTTGGAGTTGTGTGTCAGCTGCTTGAGGATTTGGCAGTAGACCTCGTCCTGTAGGGATGGCTCCTGCAGGGCCAGTGAGAAGATCTGGTCTGTGAGCTGCAGGGTGGGCCAGGCCTGCCGAGATGGGTAGTCACCTGTGTACTTGAGGATGGGTGCAACTGTCAAGGAGAACAGTTCTAGGGGCCCCAGGCTGACCCTTGACCAGGGCTACATGGTGACCCTGACCTTGACCCACACTGACCCCCAACACTGACCCATACTGATCCCCAGTGCTGGCCCCACACTGATCTCTGAGCATCCCTACAGGGAGCTGACACTGGCTCCAGCTTGTGCTCTGTGAGGTGAAGCCTGACCCCTCACAGGGCAGCTGTGGGCCCAGGAGGGGACGTGGTGCCTGTGCTGGAGGCTGGTGGGCAGTGAGGGCAGCTGGCAGGGAAGGATATCAAGGAAGATCTGGCAGGCGACATCTCGCAGGTCAGCTTTGTCATGGACATGCTTGAGTAGTGGCTGCCGCAGCGGCTCCATAGAGTAGGACCACAGGTGGCCCCGGGTACGGGCCAGGGGCATCATGGCTCTGCTCACTGTCTCCTTCTCCGGGGCCCTGCAGGGAAGGAAGCTGGCGTGAGGACTGTGCTGTCCTCGGTTCACTGTGTGACCTCCCAGGGTGGCTGTGGGAGCACCAGGGATCCTGTCCTGCCGCAAGTCCCTGCTGGCTCTGCCTTGCCCTAAAGTATGGCAGGCCCACACCTGCCCCATGGCCTCCTTGCAGCCCCCAGGGGTGGTTGGGCACCTGAAGAACTTGTAGGAGAACTCCTCCAGGGTGTGTGGCTTCTCCCTGGGCTGTTCCTCCGGCAGCAGATCTGAGGGCAGCCCCTCTTGGGCTGCCAACTTCCTCCTCTCCGGCGACATGGCCAGCAAGCTCTGTAGGGGCACAGGCCTGTGGGTACCCAGCAGCCACTCCCATGAGGCCCTTTCCATAGGCAACCCTGGCCTCTGTGACTTGGGAAGGTCAGACCACAGGCTGGATTGGCCTTGGCCTCCCACTGCTTCACCTGCCATGTGACCTCAGCCTGGGGATTCAACCTCTCCCAATCACTTTCCACTGGCGCCAATGGCTGGAGCCCGGCCGGTCTCATTCTCAGGGGGTGTCCACCTGGGCCTCTCAGGACCCCCACAGCCCTTCCCTAGGGCACTCTCCTCAGAGCCACCCCCTCAGGGATGCCTCCCCCAACCAGGGAAAGCCCTACCCTACATTTGTTCCTATAACTACCAGTGTTGCTTTTCAGTGGCACTGTGCATCCTGCCATCAGTTTGTCTGCACGCTCCCTGAGGGCTGGAGCTGCTGAATTCATCCCCGTGCTACAGGCACAGGGCATACGGTTGGCACTCAGTGTGTGCATGTAAAAAGGCCTGCCTCTTCCTGGCTCTTCCGAAAGGCTGCTTTGGAATTTGAGGTGGGGAGGTTCTTAGGGTGGAAGGGGCCTCCGGCACACTGGAGTCATGGGGTCACTTAAAACTAAGGCTGAGGGTGGGGAGGATGTTTGTCCCTAGGTCATACCCCAGCAGGAGAGGGTGGTGGCATGCATCTGTGAGGCACCTACTAAGTGCCAAGCTTGGAGCTCCAAGCAAACACCACACTCGCTTCACATTCAGCCTAGGAGACAGAGGGGCTGTGCCCTACAGAGCTTCTGGGTCTCTTCGAGGTGGATGCAGACTGATGTGCAGTCCCTAGGCCGGGCACCCAGCTGTGCCTACTGTGTTCAGTGGGGCAGTGATGAGTGTGCGACTCACCAGCAGCTGGCTGGAGGGCTTAATCACCGTGGGGATGGTGTAGAGGCACGCCATGGGCACCAGCCCCGTCTTGCCTGTCCTGTCATTTTGGCCCAGTGCCCAGTTCTCAGAAACCAGCAGTCCTTGCTTCTTGGTCAGGACCAGCAAGTCCCCCTTCTTGAAGGGCAGGAGGGTGACATCATCTGCAGGTCCAGGACACACAAAGGGACAAAGAAGCGATGTTTGTTGAGGGCTCTGCAGGGGCCTGAGGCTATGCTGGCTTTCATGGGTGTCTCCCTTGGCAGATGAGGAAACTGAGGCACAGAGTGTGGGTTCAAGGCCACTTGGAAACGAGTCAAGCCTCTTACTTAGCCCTGACCTTGAGATAGGCCTGCCCTGCCCAGGAGCCTGGCCTGTGAGGTGGGCACAGGGAGCCCATTTCCTGCTCTGTGAAATGGAGGTAAAAGCCGCTCCTCCTCCTGGTGGCTGTGAGGACCAAGTGAGTGCAGTGCTTTTCACTGCCCCTCACTCCTCATCCCTGACCCCCTCTCCTTAATCCCTGCATGAGCTGCACCTCCACTTTGCCCACACAGGCCACGGGTCCTGGGTCTTGGTACACCTGCCGTGGCTGGTCCCAACTCTGGCTGGTGAGACCCTGGGTGAGCTACTTCGCTCTCCAAGGCATGTCTGTACCACGGAATGATGAAGTGGCCCCACATGGGAATGGTGCTCAAGCCTCAGATGGGGATCCGCCCTGCCTGTGTTTCTGCAGGCAGGGCTGGCTCCGGAGGATTTGAGATCGTTTCCTGTGGCACCCCCAGTTTCCAGGGTGCAGGAGAGGAAATACCAGCTGATGGAAGGCACGGCCTTGCTAACACCACCCCATAAAGTGTGGGGACCCGGCCCTCCCTCCCTTGGTTGGTTTCTGAGTCCGTTCTGCACTGCATTGCTGCTTCGGTGTGAAGACGGGCCAGCTGGGCCCAGTGGGCCTAGGGCAGCCCCCCAGCAGCACCTGTGGTCTTCCTGTCCTGCAGGGCCATGGCAAACACGGACCTCTCCTTCAGGCCCTCCAGGAACAGAGCCACCAGCTCAGCGACTGCCACGCTGCTGGGAGTGGTGAACTCGTACTCTTCTGCATGCAGCGTGGAAAGCAGCAGTCTCTGGCCACCCCGGGATTCCCTGTGGGGAAGGAGGAAGGATGTGGTGTGATGTGCTCCCTGCCTCCCCTGTTTTAGCACCTCGACAGCCCAGAAGGGCAGCCCTCCAGAGTCACAGCCAAGGGGTAGCTTCTCTGGAACACTGGCAGGGCCAGAGTCTGAGCCTAGGTTGGCCCAGGTGCCAGCCACCACTGTGTGTGGTGATCAAGTGACTACCAGGGCTCAGGGCCCAAGAGGGTTGGGTTAGCTCTGGGGTGGGCACTGCAAAGAATGTTAGTGCTGAGAGGAGGAGCTGGTTCTGCTGCAGCTAGCTCTGGAGCCCTGGCGAGCGACCTTAGCTCTGTGCCTCACTTTCCTCATCTGCACAATGGACGGTGCCAGGAGGACTTCATGGGAACCAAGAATTGTTCAACATGGTCAGCCTCAGTGAATGGTGGCTGGTGTGCCCCAGGCTGCCCAACAGTGGTGACAGTTACAATAGTCATGCCACACTGGGGTGGGGTTTAACCTAGCAGCATTCCAGTAGGACATGGTGGGACTTCTCAAAAGGCTTGGAGGAGTCCCAGGATCCAGGACAACCGTGGTGCTGGTGTTTGGTAGGCTGTCTGGTCCCTCACTCCTCTCAGAGATGAGCTATCTGTCCTTCGTAGCCAGTTCTCACCCACAAGCAGGGAAGGAAACTGCTAAGTGTTTGCATGCTGGAAAGTTGTTGTGCTCCATCACCTTCCCAGTAGGGCTGGGTTTTGTGGATGCTATGGTTTGGGTCTAGATGTCCCCACAAAGCCTCATGTGGTCATAGGTGGGCCTTTTCAGAGGTGGCTGAATCTAGAGTGTGTGATGCTGGGATTAAGGGTGTGTGATTACTAAATCAGTCCACTGATCGGCTTGGCACCGTCCTCATCCTGGCAGCCAAGAGAGAGTATAAAAGGGGTAGAAAGGCTGGGGATTTAGCTCAGTGGTTCCGCCGCTTGCCTTGCAAGCACAAGGTCCCAAGTTCAATCCCTGGTACTCAAAAAAAAAAAAAAAAGGGGGGGGGGTAAAAAGAAGCTGCTAAGGTCCCTTGATTGCTTGCATTTTTTTTTTTTTTTTTTGCTTGCTTGCTTGCTTTTGCTGTCTTCTGTCCACCATGAACTGCTGCCCCTCTGTGATGCCACCCTGTCTTGGAGCCAGCCGATTATGGACAAAAACCTCCTTAAACTGTGAGCTAAATAAACCTTTCCTCCCTTAACTTGTGAGTGTTGGGTTTTTTGTCTCAGCAATGAAAAAAGTAACTAAGACAGTGGAGAACCAAACAAAGCAGGACTACAGATATGGTACTTAATGGGCAGTGTGACCTGGTATGGGGTGGGGGTGATATAGTATTCCCAGGACCAGTGGCCACCATACATGTGGACTGTCTCTGCACTCCAGCCAGCTTCTGGGGACAACACCACTCTTATCCTGTCTCCCCAGGTCTCAGTTTGTGAGGAGAGTGAGAAGAGGGAAGAGGCCCTCACCTGTTGGTGACCAGACTTGTGACCTCTGGGAAGAAGAGTTCCAGCAGCATCCTCCCTCGCTGGTCCAGGAAATGTAGCCCCTTCCAGTTGATGGCCAAGATCAGCTGTGTCTTGGGGAGGCGGGGCCCTGGCCCGAGGAGACCGGAGTGAGGGCTGCACCTGTCCCTGGGTGCCCAGCCCATACTCGCCTCACCCCATCAGAGCCATTACCGGAGAGTGTGGTGACTTCAAAGAGCCGAGAGAAGAGCAGTGGCCATTGCAGACGGGCGGCATCCACTACCTGCTGCCGCACAGCCAGCGCTGTTGCTCCTGTCTGGGTGTACAGAGCCTGTGGGAGGATCCCAGGTGTCAGTGCCATCACCCAGGCTCCTGTAGCTAGTTCCTTGTTCAGTATGTAGGGTGATTATTTGATAGATTGTTTTGTGAAGCTTCTGCCTAATAGAAAGCCAGTGCCTGGTAAAGGATGCTCTGGGTGTGTGTCAGGGTTGGCTCAGCCCAACTGGGTCCTGGGAGAGTCCCCTTCAGAAGGCTCCTGCAGAGGGTAGCAGGCCATCCCCTCATTAGCAGCAGTGTTCCAGAGGCTTTGCTGCCGCCGGTTGTCCACGAGTCCATGTACCTGCAGGTCCCAGCCTGGGCCTTGGAATGGCTTGGATCTTAGATGTACCCCCAAGACCATGGTGCTACTACTGGCAGGTGGTAGCAGCTTAGGAGGTGGGACTGGATAGAAGGAATCTGGGTCCCTGGGCTGTGTTCTTCAAGAGATACTGGGACCTCCCCCTGCTTTGCTTCCTGTCTGTGAGGAAGCCGCTTTGCTGCACCATATGCTCCCTGCCATGATGTTCTGGCCCACCCTAAAAATAGAGCCAACTGACCATGGATTGAACACTTTGACACCTGAGCCAAAATGAACCTTTCCTCCTTTTAAGACTAGTATTCTGGCACAGTGGTGGAAAGCTGACCAACATGGCTTGCTCTTGGCAGTGCATGCCTGTGGCTCTGGCTCCATGAGTAAGGCCATCTTGCTGCATGACCCTGAGTCCTGACCCTGACCCTGACCCTGACCCGAGTCCTCTCTCTTTCTGCTTCAGGGTTCTTAGACATAGTTGAGGGCGTCTTGTGGGCCTCCCTCTGCACCTTCCCCTCCACTTCTCTCCTTCTTATGGCTTGCCTCCCTCCTCTTCTGACCCCTCTCTCCTACCTCCATGGCATGGTGTCCACAGCAAGCTTTCCTTTCCCTGTTTGTTGGGTCAGATGTTATTTCCCTTGTTTCTACTTTAAAAAGTGACTTTGGGGGTGTAAATGGATGCATCTTATCTGAAGGGGGACTTGGCCAGATGTACTGTGTACCAGGCATTTAGGGTGTCCCTGATGTGTCCTGGGAGGGGACATCGAGAGGCCTGGGCACAGGAAGGGAGCCCACTGAGGCAGGACTGTTCTGAGGCTATGGTATGGCAGCAGTTGGTGGCAGAGATGCCAGGGCCTTGCAGTGCTGCAGTGCAGACTGTCATGGGGCCCACCAGTGATCCCAGCTTAGATGGAGGAGGGCAAGTGACAGGGCCTGTGCTTGGGGACTGAACTGAGAAAGACTGTAAACCTCATGGTCAGGGCTGCCCTAACTGTCAGGTTTAAACTTTTCTGTTGTGCAGAGGGTGAGGAATCCATCCCTAGGGCTCCACCACCCTGCAGGTGGGCTCAGGGCTGACCTTGGCTTGAGCAGCAGTGACGAGGCTAGCCCACTTTTCTGGGGGCTTGGTCTTGTACAGCTTGGGGGGGATGCAGCTGGGCAGTAGGTCCCGGACAGCCTCAGTCCCCGATGAGGCACCCAGCTGCACGTGGCAGTGCCGGGCAAGCAGTTCCACCAGGTCTTCTTCCTGCACAGTGTGGGGCACACGGGAGAGGGGAGGCAAGTGAGAGCCCCTGTCTAGCCCCTGCCCCATGGCCAGCTCCTGTCTCTTGCAGTGCATCTGACCAGACACTCAAGAGGACTGGGCAGCAGGAACAGCCACCTCATCTTGCCACCTCCTCTTGGCAGGGCCAGCCACACGGGCCCAAGTGGGGCCCCACTGCTCCTGTAGCACCAGGGGGTTCTGGGCATCTGAGACTTCTGGTGAAGACAAGGGGCTCCTCTCTGAGTTGCTGGCCTGCATGGGGTGCAGTCAGACAAGACCTTATGCTGCTTTGGCTCCAGTCTTGCCTCACACAGGAGACCAGTGGCCACTACTATAGCCCTGGGCCCACTGCTCCCTGCCCATGCCCCTTCCAGGCAGGTTTCCAGGACAGCAGTGGCCGCCTTGGCTCCCTAGGCAGCATCCTCCAGACTTGGTTCAGAGAAGTTTGCATCTGTTGCTCATTGAACTTAGCTGCCCCCTCACTGTCCCTTGTCCTCAGTTCTCATAACTCAGTTCTCACAACTACACGGCACTCTGTGCATCCATATGTGGGCCCTAGGCTTGGGAGGTGACAAGACTTCCCAAGGTCACACTGCCAGGGAGACATAAGTGGGACTTGAACTTGGGCACCTGGGCTCCAGGGCCACATTCCTGATTCCCAGCCCCTGCTACTCCATAGACAGCTGCTGAGTGAGGGCACTCTGGCCTGGGGCTGACAGGGAGGTGGGGTGGCCTCGCCTGCCTGCTGCTGCTGCTACTAAAGCCCCAGATGCTTGAGCAAAGCTTTGGTCCAAGGGAGGAGGACAAGGAGGCCAGGCCTAGGAGGCCACAGGCCAGGCTGGCCCCTGAATGTGGTTCCTCTTCCGGCTCCTCACCCTCTCGAAGCTGTACTCGCCAGACCAGACTCCATGGAGGATTTGACGGTAAATGAGCTTGGTGCTGATAGGGTCTTCCTGGGAGTCATGCCAGGGGGTGAAGAACTCCTTCCGGAAGTAGATGCGCCAGGGGGACTGCCGCTGGCTCTCGCCCCTCTCCTGGGTCAGCTGTTCACACCGGGCCACGGCATCCATCACATGGTCTTTCCCACTGCCCAAGGACCAGAACTGAGGACAGAACCAGGGGCCCAGGGGTGAGCAGCTGCTGTATGCCACACCCCCGGGGACAGCCACTCTCAGCACGGGATGTGGAGGGGGCTGGGAGGGGCACACCAGTTCCAGACACACCTCCCTGTGGCCCCTCCCAAGAAGGCAGAGATCAGTGCTGGCTCTGTCACTTGGGCTGTGGTGCCTTGGTACCTGGTCAGTACCTTGTCATACACAGCAACCTGGAGGGAGAAGCCCAGGTGGTCGATGAGGTCCTGCTGTTGGGCGATATGCAGGCAGACTTCCCAAGACGTGGAGGCTGAGTCCACTGTGACAGTCAGGTTCTGTCCAGTCACCAGGATCACTTGGATGGGAATGTGCTTCTTAGACTTGACAGCCTAGGAGCAGATGAAGGCTCAGAACCCTCTGGGTGGAGGCCCTGGCTGACTACCTTGGATCCATGAAGCCTTGGACTGGAGGCCTGCTCACCATCCTCACCCCACCTGTCCACCCTCCCGGGTCCCCAAGGGTGGAGCCTTCCAGAGCCTCAGGGTAGCTGTGGCTCAGCACCATGCTAACAAAGTTCATCTTTGTAAATAGGGAAGGGTGGAGGGCGTGAAGGGAGGGCTAGGAATGGGGAAAAAATAAGAACCAAGATGCATTATGTAAAGGTACAATTCCCAATGAGAAATGTAATTTGTGTTGTATACCTACAATGTACCAATAAAAGAATTTAATACAAAATAAAAAACAACAACAACAACAACAAAGTTCAGGCAGCTGGCCAGGGGCAAAAACAATGCTGCCATGCATATCTAGGGTTTTCGAGCTTCTCCAGGTTTGCCTCAGCAGCCCTGGGGTCTGTAACACAGGCTGTGATGGTCCTACTTTCAGAAGAAAACTCAGTTTGGTGAGGTTAAGTGACTCAGACTCACACAAAGCAACTCCTTGGGACATTTTTGGGTCCTGGGCTCCTATGTACAGCACTATGTGAATATTCACAGCTGCTACAAGTTCACCTGCAATTCTGGGGCTCGTGGGAGGGAGCTTCTGCAGGTTTGGGTTGTGGGGTGTGAGCAGGATGGGGGTTCTCTGGAGGTGACCCTTAGACCCCAGTACAGGGCACCACAGGGCCACACACAGCTTCTAGGCTTGGGTTGGGACCAAAGATGGGGGTAGAGCCAGTGCAGGGTGGCCCTCCACCCTGAGTGCTCAGAGTGACCCTTCCCGAGGACACTTCTGGCATTGGCAGGTGTCCCAGCTGCCACAGAAGGACAAGTTGGCACTGGTTCCCAGAAGCAATGTGCCAGCGGTGACAGCCTCAGCAGGACCACTGCCTTCCTGACAAGCCCAGTGCCTCTGGAGGGGTAATCTTGCCAATCACATTGGTGGACACATCAGATTCATTTCCCCCTCACCCAGGAGGGCAGAAAGGATGATGGATTTAGATATGGGGAGTTCAAGTCCTGGGGTTCAAGGGACCTTGGCCAGAAGATGCCTTGGAGGAGATGGAAGAACACTGAGGGCAGGTCACCCCACCAGCTGTGCTACAGGGGTCAGGGGCCTGTGCCACCCCACACTGCCCACCACCACCCCTGCCAGTCCCTACCTGCAGCTCCAGCCAGGTGGGGGGCTCCGTGCGCACCCCATTGGCACAGGTGCGCCGCAGGCGCTCTGCACAGAAGGGTCCGTAGCCGGCCGGCCCTTGGCCAATAAAGTTCAGGAGGAACTGGGGTGCAAAGAGAGAAGGGGGGGGACACTCAGAATGTAGGCTGATTTCTACTTTCTGCCCAGACAGATTTTTAAAAGTTCACTCTCAGTTTGTGAAGGTGCACTGGGATGGGCCTTCTCCATTCACCATGAGATGGAATATAAACCAGTACATTTTTTGTGATGGGGGGGGGTCTCACTACGTATTCAGTATGTATTCAGTATGAATTCACTATGTAGCCCAGGCTGGTCTCAAACCCGTGATGATCCTCCTGCCTTAGCCTCCTGAGTGCTGGGGTTATAGGCAAGTGCCACCATGTCCAGCTACAAATTGGTACGTTTCTGCAGTACAGTTGGGCAATATGTTTTAAATAATGCATAGTTTTAAAATATCCATGCTGTCTGACCCCATTATTCAAATCTATCCTACGAGCAATGACATGTATTTTTTTATTGCAGTGGTTGGTATCTATGGCAATGAGAAGGTGGATCTTAAATATCCATTAATAAGTTCATAGCTGTTGCTTAGACATCAAAATTGGACGGGGGAAGTTTATACCAGGAGGAAAATCAGGAGACAAGGGAAAAATGCAGAAGGGCTGATGTCCAAAATATGTTGGACAAAAGGTGTTGAAAATCATTTTGCCTCACGGAGGTGAGGGAGACAGGCTGGGAGGGTTTACTGGTGTCAAGAGTGGCCCAAGTGCCCTGGACAGACGGCCGGGTGACCATGTTCCTGTTGTCACCACAGGGACTCATGAGCAAATGAGTGTTTCCTGTACAGCCGCAGGTGTAATACCAACAAGAAGCCAGAGGAAAATATTAATCTGAGTCACCTCTGGCTATGGGCATGACTTTTATTTTCTTTTTAGATGTCCTACATTCCCACATGAATACTTGGAAGCTCTTGCCCATTTGCCTACATTTTTAGTTCTAAGGAGTAGAAACAGGCACTGCAACTCGTGTCCAGCAGGAGCACCCTCCTGGACACCTGTCACCTCAAGGTGCATGTCATCTGCCATCTTCTTTTAGTTTTTTTTTTTTTTTGTTACTGGGGATTGAACTTGGGTCCTTGTGCTTGCGCAGCAGGCGGCAAAACCACTGAGCTAAATCCCTGGCCCCCATCTTCTTTTAGTTTTGAAAAGCCATTGTGGTACCTGAACCCCTACAATCCTTCACTAGGGATGGAAGGAGCCAGGCAAAGTGTTGTCTTTTACTGGGGAAACTGAGCCCCAAGAAGCACAGGTACTGCTGCCATCAGCTCACAGGTGCAGAAAACCCAGTCATGAGCAGAGGTCTTTGGCCCTGCTCAGTGACCCATGGTCCTGCTGCAACCCTCCCCATCCCCCAGCCCACCCCCAGCCTGCCCACCTTCAGGAACCTCTCTGAGGGTGGGAAGCAGCCCAGGCAGAGGCTGAGCAGGATCCAGCCCCGTGCCTGGCTGCTCACTTTGGGGTTCTCTGAGAGCTGCTTGCAGATCTGGCAGTAGATCTCATCCCTGAAAGATACAGAGCAGTGAGAGGGCAGGCCGGGGCTGGTCTGGGAGAGGGGACAGATGCCCGGGTGAGGTCTCACCTGCAGGGCACCGCTCAGCACTCAGTCTCCCCAGCCTCTTCCAATGTCTCTGGGGCTCTGTGTCCTGCTTCTTCCACTCCCCATTTCCCAGCTCTTTGAGGCTGCAGACCAGGTACCTCATCCCATGGGTTTCTACTCCCTCGCTCACCCTCTGGCCACACTCTCACCCGTGTTGCTGCCACAGCCTTCTCTGCCCTGCTTCTTGAATAAGTCTATCTGCTCCTTTTCAGACCTCACAGTCATTTCCAACAATTGTTTCTCCCTCTACCCGGTGGCCACGCTCCTTCCCTGAAGAGTTAGCCCAGCACTGCAGAGGGAAAGGTGGAGGTCTCATGGGAGAACCTCTTGGCCTTCTCTTCCTGACCTGTCTCATCCCCACAGACTCATGAGCATCCCTCTTGTCTCCTCTTGGTGAGGGGCTCTCCTGGACCCTTCCTCACAAAAGGGCTCCCTTAGCCTCTCAGTCCCCAAGCATCCAGAAGCCAGCACCTCCCCTCGTTTTCAGCAGTGTGCTTGTGAATGTCTGTCCACCAATTTTCCTGGCTTCTCTGCATTTGCTGTCTTCTGTGGTGTGAATGTTCCCACCAAAGCCAATTTTAAGTTGTCACTGTGACATTTCTGAACACAGAATTGGAAAGAGATGCACACAACTGGCTCTTGAAAGCTGGTAAGGGCCAACCCCAGCACCGTTCCTCTCTCTAATCCACAGGCACCACAATCAACCATGTACCCCGCCTGGAAATCTGGGAGTCATCCTAAACTTCTCCTGTCCCTGTATCTTCTACATCCCATCAACCACCATGTCCTACCACCTGTCTCCTGGATGTCTTTCCTGTTGCCTGAGCCATTCCTCACAAGCTGTCTCTAGACCTCTGTCACAGCCCCTTCTCAGCCCCCCACTCCCAGGCTCTACTCTCCACGTTGTTGCCAGAGAGATTTGTCTGGGAATTGTATTTGACTGTGGTCTTCTCCTTAAAACTTTCCCCCACTGGCCTTAGAATTGAACCCAGATCCATGGCCTAACTGTGACAAACCACTCAGAACCGCAGACCCTTATGGCGGTGTGAAGGCTCTGAGGCCTACTCATCTGGCTGGTGAACACCCTTCCTCCTTCCTGCATCCCCTCTCCCAGACCAGGCCTGGCCTGTCCTCCCACCTTGTTCAGGAGGGCATTAAGACTATTCCTTTTGTCACACCCCCTCTAGTTCTGAGCAGACCCCAATCTGAGCACACACTCTTGGGAGTTTCTTGGTCCTCTCATGCTGCCAGCCTTGGTTTGGATGAATGTCCCCACAAGGTCCATGTGGTAAAGGGCTGGTTGTCAGCCTGTGACACTCCTGGGAGGTGGTGGAACCTTCAGGAGGTGGGGCCCAGAAGGAGGAAGTTATGTCATTGGGGGTGTGTACTTGAAGGCACTATGAGGGCCCTGGCTCTGCCTCTCTTGGTTCTTTTTGCCTGGCCACTATGAAGAACAGCTTCTTTTTCCACATGCTCCAGCCATGATGTTCTGCTTCACCATGGGCCCCAAACAATAGGATCAAGTGACCATGGATAAAAACCATGAGCCAAAACATATCTTTCTTATAAAATTGATTGTCTTGGGTATTTTGTGATTGTCATGGAAAGCTGACTAACACAGCCCCAAACTAAAGGGTGAGTTCCTTGAAAATAGAGATATATTTTCTTCATCTCTGCATCCCTAAGCCTCAGGCCAGAGCCTCACCCTGAGCAAGTATGTAATGAGATATATCAAATGTGTGACAGATGTGGAACAGAGAATTTATTTTGTCTTGGAATTTGGTTAACACCTCAGATCCAAGGACAAATGGATGGTAGTATCCAACATTCTAAAGAGAGAAATTCTTATAGGGTTTCCTAAAAGATGGAAGAACCAGTTCACCACCACGGCACTAAGCCAAGAATTGGGAAGGTGACTCTGGGAAAGGACTTTATGGGTACAGAGAAATCTGTGGCTTGTTCCTACTACAAGTGACAGGGAAATGAGGGGACCCCAGGAGAGCTGCTGTTAGGATGGAGCTGCCTTCCAGATATGAGACCCATCTCCCTCCCATCTGAGGCAAGTTGAGCCCCAGAAGCCCACTGCACCCCACCTGTCCCCAGACCAAGGCACTGCAATGGAGTGTGGTGACAGAGTCCTTCCAAGATCTTGTCTTGTTGTTCCTGTAGTTGAGGACATACATGAATAAAAAGACTAGGGGCTGGTTCCTTCTAGGGAATCCTGAACCCATCACAAGAGGCAGGGTCTGGGAGCTGCACTCTTGTGGTGAGGCATATGAGAGCTTGACCATGAGGATGCCGTGGAAAGAGCTGACATCTGGGCATCTTGGTGGGGTCCCATACAAGTCTCATTATTCCAGGAGAATCAGCAGTAAAAGGCTGTAGGATGTTTCACTGGGGATGGAGTCAACAGGAGATCCCAAGGGATCAATGAAGTGTTGGCCCTGGCCGGACACCAGCACTGAGTTGCATTGCCTGTGGAGGTATCTGAAGAACCCATGATAATACCTCATTTGGACATAGCTTATGTATCTGCCATTTTGGAGGAGGTGGAGGCTGGTAAGGATTAACATGAGGGGAACTAGCAGCAGAGAACCCACGGAGGCTAGCACTTGGGTAGAGGGCCTGTCGTCTTACTGGTTTGAAGAAGCAGAGGGTAGAATTTGGGATTCCCAAGCAACATGAATGTGAGAGGGGTAATCCTGGTATGAAGAACTCCAGAGAAGAGTACGACATTTTGCATATAAATCTTTGCTGGCCCCGTGTCTGTGCATGATGAGGTAGACTCTGAGCAGACTAAAATAGCTGAATATGGATTCTACCTGCTGCTCACGATGAGACTGACACACTCTGAGTTCAGCCAAATTAATTGCCCTGAAACAAAAACTCCACACTTTGAAAGAACAGAATCCAGAGGCTCTAACTATATCACCTCAGTGTCCAGGATACAACCCAAAAGGCTGACATATGAGGAAACAGGAAAACATGACCATTCCCACGCAACACAGCTGCCAGTGGAGATGACTCCAGTGTGACCTGGATGTCAAAGTTTCAGAAAAGGCCTAAAAACTCCCGTAACTATGCTCAAGGACATAAAGGAAACTACATGCACAGCAAATGAACAAATAGGAAATCTTGGCAGATAAATATAATTATAAATGTCCAAGAAAACATAATAATACAGGTATAACTCAAATTATGATATCTGATATAAAAACCTACTGAGTGGGTGCAGCAGTAGATTGAGGAAGACAGATCAGTAAATTTGTTTGTTTTGTTTTGTTTTTTGGTACCGGGGATCAAACTCGGGTCCTTGTGCTTGCGAGGCAGGCAGCAGAACAACTGAGCTAAATCCCCAGCCCCAGATCAGTAAATTTGAAGATAGATCAACAGAAACTATACAACCTAAAGAACAGAGAAAAAAAGAAAGAAAAGACGAACAGACTCTAGAGACCTGAGGGACAGTAACATAAAGTTTTATGTAGGTTTAATTAGAGTTTGAAGGGTTTGGGAGAGAGAGGAGAAAGACAGAATATTTGAAGAATAATGGGCAATATTTCCCAGTTTTTGGTTAAAAATAATAAAATAAGCAACCCCCTGAATACTGTAGTCTTTCCCATAAAGTAGTATACTTTTTCTTAGAATTTATATGAAAAACTAAAGCAAACAGCATATAAAGCATATGTATATTACATACAATGTAAATGAGGAACTTGCTCATTTTCAGAGTCCTGCACTAAAGCCAAGATGAATCACCAGCCTGCAATAAATCTGTTTTCCTAAAACTGGGTTTTATGCATGGGTTTTCTTAATGTACAGCAAGCAGAGAATGCTTGGTGGCTATAACTTCTGCTGTCCTAGACTGAGGCTGCAGGCCCCAGGCCAGGGAATAGGAGGAGGAGGGGGGTTTCTTGGGGACAGAGGAGGAGGCTGGGAGCCAGGGGGGAAGCTGGTGCTCTGAGGAAGGGTGGGTTAGCAGTGGGGACTGACCTGAGGCCAGGTCGAAGGATGGCGTAGCCCACAATGAAGTGCACCTTCTCCAGGTTGGACATAGGTCTGTCTGAGATGGGGCCATCGGGGTTGAACGCTTCCTCTCCGGTGCCCAGCTGGCTAGCCACCTTGAAGCCCAAAGAGGTTTGTTAGGACAGCTGCCATTCTCCCCATTTGCCAAGGAGAACCTGACATACAGGGGTGGAAGCAATAGCCACGAACTCGGAAGCAGGCTGGGCCCCTGCCCCAGGCTCACCTGGCCTGTGATCCGGGAGGACCGCTTCAGCTTCATGGAGGAGATGTCCTTGGTCCCTCTATCCCTGTGGCTCAGTCTCTGTGGAGACACAGGCAACAGGAGAAGGGAGCCTGGGTGGTCCCTCAGTGCTACTGACCCTCCAGCCACCTAGTGTGGAGCAAGCGTCCCTGTCACCCAGATGTTCCTGGCCTGATTTACAAAGCTGCTGAGGAAAGGTTTGCCGGCAGCCATTAGGGTCTGTGATCTCCTTAGGCCAAGGTCATACCTTGTCATGAAAATAATGTGCTGCCCAAATTAGAGCTCAGTATGGGCCTGGGCATCAGCTTCTGGTTGGGGCAAAGCTGGTTTGGGGCACACAACTGAATGTGCAACATTGGCAGGCACACTCTGGGAGGTGGGTAGGCTTGTGGCCCAGGGCTTTGTTAGTGGGTCACATGTGCAGGCAGGAAAACCTGAGATCTACCTGAGAAGTCATTCTGTAGCCTCTGTGTCACCTCCAGGGGTTTAGTGTGGCCATGCTGCCTCTCAGAGCCTCTTCCCTGAGGGGCCGCCAGCCTCCAAGGTGACCTCTGGGGGCACCTACTCTTGACATTGTTGCCCTCTGTGCTCTGTTACTTCCATGCCTGGACACTGAGTCTTCTTTCTGCTCTCCTGCCTGGATCATTCTTTCTGGGGGAAGCTGTGCTGTGAGGCAGCTCTGTGGAGAGGTCCTTGTGCCAGGAATAGAGGCCTCCTAACAGCAGCCATAGGAGTGGCCGTCTTGAGAGTAGACCTTCCACCCCAGTCACACCTCAGGTGACACCAGCTCTGGGTGACATGTTCACAGCAACCTCATGAGAGACTCTGACCCAGAACTAACCAGCAAAGCTGATCCTGACTATCAGAAACCATGTAAATTATAGCTATGTGCTATTTTGGGGGCTTAACATGTCACCCAGCAATAGATCCTTAGCACTCTGGTGGAGGCTGTGGCTCCAGAGGTCAGGGGAGAGGGCCTGCACTGGGCCCTGGCATGGCCTGTGACTGGGCTGCAGACTTCTGTGTAATCAGTGCATGGGGTACGCAGCATCTTGCAGCTGATGGCCAGAGTGCCCTGACTGCTGCGCATCCCTCTGGTGAGCTCCCTCGAGGAGATTTCCTCATGGAACTAGGTCTTGCCAAGCACTCTGACCAGAAATGGATGCAAATGAACCTTCCAGCAGAGAGCACAACTAAATGAGAGACAGGAATGTGGTCTCTGAATCCAGCAAGCTGGGTGCAAAGCCAGTTCTCATGAGCACCCTCACCGTGACTTGGGGGAAGTCACTTCACTTCTCCACTTCACCAGCTATACATAAACATATTAACCCCTACCTTGTAAGGTTGGCCCAGCTGGGAAATGAACAAAGAGGAGCAACAGCCACATAGCAGGTGGTCAATCAACAACGATGTTGGTTGGTATTATTATTGTTGTACACATTTGAATTTGGCTCAAGTCAAACCCAATATTCAGAGCCCAGGGGACTCTCTCTATTAACGACTGGATAATTCAAACTATCCTGGGTGTGATTCTTAACTCACCAAGTCTCAAGTATAATTCAAGACTGAGCATGCCCAGGTGCCCCAGCTTGGGCTGGCTCTGGATGATACTTAGGAGAGGGACCTATGTCCGTCTCTCCATCCTGCCCACACCCCCAGCCACGACCCTCACACCACTCACCTGCACAGGCCCAGTGTGCTGTGCGCCCTGGGCCATGCCCTCCTGACCCAGCCTGTCATGGATCTGTGGCATTACTGGGCTGCCCCGAAGGCTGTTCTTGGCGTACAGCACTGGCTCTGGAAGGTCACCCATAAACCTCAGGATGATGGTCCACACAGCCAGAGCAGCCTGGTGGGGGGCAGACAGAGGGCTGACTGGAGCCAGAGCACCTTCTCTCTGAACCTCGGCTCGGGGTTCTAGGGGAGACTGAGCCACTGTGAACCAGGGAACAACTGGGTACCGAGTAGTCAGTGTTGTCATCGTGGTAGAGCAGTGGGTAGCGGAGAAGCCGCCGGATGTGTGTGTGGCTGGCTGACTTCTGGAAGTAAGTCACGGCGAACTTGTGAAAGGAGTACTCTGCCAGGTCATCCATGTCTTCCTTCGGCTCCTCCACCATGGGGACTGTGTCCAGGTCAATCTCGGGGAGTTTGGGGGTCTTGGTTTCCAGATCCTGGGGACCGTGAGGGAGGAAAGGTGGGTGTCCTTTTAGATATCAGCTGAAACTTCAGCTAGCTGTCCAGCAAAGTGAGCAGTGCTGGGGCTCAGGGAGCCTGGGAAGACTCCATCTGGGTATCGCCAGGTGCAGAGGCGTGTACCTGGACCTGGGATTGAGCCCTCCCCCAACTCCCACACTTGGTGGGGGGCAGTGGGCTGCTGTCATAGTCTTGACTCTTCTGCCCCGCAGACATGAGCCATCTATAGCTACCCCCCAGCCCTCCTCTCTGCCTCCCTGCAGGCCCAGCAGGGCCGGGCAGTGCTCCTCTTGAGGAGGTGATCCCAGCTGCCCCACTACACAGAGACCTTGAGCACTGAGAGGAAGGCAGTGTGAGGGTCCCCAGGGCTCAGAACCCAGAGTGGGGTGGGATAAGGGTCCACAGCACAGTGCTGGATGCAGCTCCTGCCCTGCCACTGCCCTCACCCTACATCCTGCTGCCTCAGTTTTATCCTCTGCATTTTGGCTCCCTGGTCACATGTGCACAGCAGCAGTCTGCAGGGCTCCAGGCACATGTGGAAGGTGCTGCCTGGCTGAAGCAGCCCTGTGGGGGCTCTAGGAAGTCTTGCAGGGGAGCAAGCTGCCTGGCTCTGAAGGGTCTGACCACTCAGCTGCCTGTCTGCTCTTTGTGTGACCACACAGGGAACAGAATTCACTTGACTGCTCACTGTGGCAGACTTTCCAGGAGCCAAGGGCCCAGCCCCCATCCAGGGCTGTCTTACCTCAAAGCGTGCTGGGGCCTGGCCTTCCTGGCCTCCAAGCATGGATGGGAGGAAGCCAAACACTTTCTCCACCATCTCTGTGTCAGTGACAGTGTCATATATGGACTTGCTGCGCTTCTTGGTGGGGAGAGCACTTTGGTTCTTCTGCTCTTCAGCTGGGATGATCACAGGTCCCTGCACACATACCCCATGGGAAGACTGTGACCTACAGGCTGGGCTAAAAGGGTCCCACTCTGTCTACTCTCACATGACAAATATCTTCCAGAAGCCTGGTAAACCCTGTCCTAGTACCATTTGTCCAAGGCAATAAGATCTAGGGTGAGTGGAAATCAGCCAGGAGTTTTCATTTCACAGTGATAATCAGAGGTCTGGAGAGAGGTGAAATTGTTGGCCTGATCCCTGCAGCACCACCTCAAACTCCAGGAAGCCCCAAACCACCTCTTGCGTCCTTTCATTCGCAGGGTCTTTCAGGAAAAGTCCAGGCCTGTACTAAGGAGTACACAGGTCAGAGTGCCCTGCAGCCAGGCTGGGGTTGCCAGAGCAGAAGCATTCTGCTGACTTGTCTGAGGGTCTGCTTCTCACTTGGCCTGTCCATTGCCCTGGTACTTTATGCGGTAGACCTAATTTTCATCTATGGGGCAGAGGCAAATGTCACCCAGCCCCTTTGCCTTATCACAACACCAAACGAGCCAAATGAAAAGCAATAAGGTTAAGTCTAGAATAATTTATAGCGGGTACGAGATTGTGTAAGAGTGAGATTTCAAAATGCAGGAGCATGCTTCTTGGAACTAGTCTGATGGTCCCTACCCTCCCAACCTCCCAGAAAAATGAATGGCTCCTCTTGGTGTTTCTCTGTCACCTGAGCTATCACACAGCCCCGTGCCCAGGGCTCTGCTCTCCTACGTGGAACCATGGCCTCCTACAGCTCATCTGGCCCAAGTTTTCTGTGCCTTCCAGGAAACTTTCCCTGCCAAGAAATTGTCCCCAAGGTTTAGTAAAGGGAAAGGAATGAAGAGTTTCACTTCCGGATTACAGGTATAAGGCTGTCCTCCTCCGCTGCTGCCTGTTTATGCTACATTCTACAAAGTCCTGGGTGGTAGCTGAGTCTTCCCAGATGGTGTGATGGCCCCTGCCCTACTGACTTGGGACAAGGAGAAGAAAGAGGTGCCTCTTGTACTATCTTAATGGCAGCCCAGGTATTGCTTAGTATGACTTCTGTATTCTTGCTGTGGTCTTGAGAAACTGAAACAGATTTAAACATCTTAGCTTGAAAGTGTGGACTTTCAAAAGGGGACTTTGATAAGAGCTTTTCATTGCCACTCTCTCCTCCCACTTACCCTTGCCCACCTGGGCTGCTGCCAGTCCCACCTGTTCAAAGGCTGGATGAGCACCCACACTGGCTTTCTGCCTCTGGAAGCACCGCCGAGCAGCCATGCCCCGGGTGTGTGCCTGGATGACCACCACTGCCCTCCTCTTAGCCTGGACTTGCTTCCGCACCAGGTAGCCCCTGCAGCGGGCCTGCAGTTGCACCATCCTCTGCCGCATGGCCTGGAACTGTCTCGCCAGTATGTGGCTCTGGGCAATGGCCTGCAGGCGTTCAAAGCCCACCAGGATCTGTGGGGAGAGGAGAGAAGAGGGCTCAGAACCAGAAGGCCTTTCTTTTTTTTTTTTAATTAATTTTATTGGTACCCTTTAGATATACAATATAATGACATTTATCATTGGAAATGTGCAACTTTACATAATCCCTCTTGGTTCTTATTCTTTCCCCCTTCCCCTGCCCTCCCTTCAACCCCTCCATCCCTCGCTATTTACAAAGACTTTGTTTCCATTTTTTCATTTTCTCATATTAATTCCATTCCCTTCTTTCCTTTCTCCTCCCCCCTCCCCCTACTTCCCCTTTCCCTTTGCCCCCTTTACCAGAAAGCCTTTCTAAGGAACACTAAGGCAGTTCCCAGGGGACCTGGAAAGTTAGCTTGACAGTCATCTGCTTCTTGGGAGAGGGCCAGTGCTACATATGAGCATGAGCCTACGAAGTGAATTACTATTTGTAAAGTCCTTAGAAAAGAGCCTGCTATGCAGGGAAGTACTAACTAAGCATTTGTTAAATCCTAAAGTGGCCTCCTGAGGGCCAGAAAGAAAGAATAGGCTTGGGTCTGACATGGGCAATTCTATTTCAGAGCTTTTCTTTTCATTGATACTGCCAGCCAAGTTCAGCTACTGTGTCAGCCAAGGCTGGCAAACCTGTGGGCTGGGGAGAGGGTGTGGTTGGCTCCATCAAGCTCATCTCTGGGGGTCTTTAAAACAGAAGGAAAGCAGAAAGTGGATGAGTGGCCATATGTATGCTGCAAATGTCCCCAGGTCACAATAGTTCCTGAGCTCCTAGGATAAGCTTTGTTGGCTACTTAGAGATCAAGCCAGTCTGGGTCAGCTTAGGGGCCTGGAAGTCATGTAGATTCACATCCAGTATCAGCTCACTGCTTACTAACCATGTACTCTTGGGAACTCTACTGAACTCCTCCATGCCTCAGTTCCTTGACTTATAGGGTTGGTTTAATACTAAATAAAGCAACAGGCCCCAAGTAGCCTTTCCATACCCACTGGCCTCCATCACACACTATATGAACGTGGAACACAGAAATCTCTGGGGCCAATTTTGCTAATGAGACCATTTTATATCCTGGGCACAGTCATCACCACGATAAAGTCAAATGAAGCTCAAATGAGTGCAGCCACAGTTGCTCAGCATCATGTCGTTGCCTGCAAGTTGGGAAATAAAGAGTCCTGATCTCATTTCAGAGCAGGATTCCTCAGTCCTGCTTTGGAGATGTCCTGAGCTCTGTAGGAGAACATGAACATGGGCCTGAGATGACAGGTGCTGATGTCCATTACTGAAAATCTATATTTCATGTGTTAGGGATGGGACACTTCCTGCTTGATATCTCTACTCAGAGAAACAAACTCTTAAAATCTACCCACTTCTCCCAAAGGCCCAGGTTCCCAAGCTCTCTCTCACCATTTTGAAATTTCTTCTGTTGCAGTAGCCTCGCCACCTGGCCTGGAGGGTCACAGCTGCCTGCTTCTGCCTCAGGAACTCCTTCCTGGGGGAGAGGAGGGTGCAAGTAAGAGGCATGTAACAAGTCAGAGGATTGGAAAGCCTGTGAGGGCTGGGGAACTTATTTGGAAGGGAAGCGGGATAATAAACTGCTGGGGAGAGAGAATCCCTACAGTACCTTCTCAGAAGCCATTACAAACCAAATGGTCCACAGGCAGGTTAGGACATGAAATCTACTGGGAACAACCCAAATTTCAGAATGAAGACAGTATAGTTTTTAAAATAATCAAGAAGACCTTCCTTAACCCCCCCAGGATCTGTGAAGGAATAAAGTTCATTTCTAATATTTTGTTCCTTATCAAAACCCTCCTTATGGCCTCTTAGCCCAAGGCTGGACCGAGAGAAAAGGATCTGGATGTTGGGCTTTTGGGGGACAGAGACAGGTCCAGGTGAGTTCAGGCCATACAGATCATTCATTTGACAGTGGGATGAGTTTTCTTTTTCACTTCTAGTAACTTTTTCAGAGGATTTTCTTAAGTTTAGAACAGTAGACCACAACCATGCTAAAACCATCTAAAAAACTTCCACATTTATTGATGCCTGGGTTGCACCCAGTCCAATTAAGTCAGAACTTTTGATATTTGTTTAGTGTGTCTATAAACACACACACACACACACACACACACACACACACACACACACATGGCCCTCTGTATATACAGGTTCTGCCTCTACAGATTCAATCACCTGCAGGTTGAAAGTATTTGAATAAAAAAATTACATCTGCACTGAACCTATATAGAGCTTCTTTCTTGTCATGCATCATTCCCTAAATAACACTGTATAATAGCTATTTACATAGCATTTCCATTGTATTAGGAATTATAGGTAATCTAGACATTACTGAAATCATATAGGATAATGCATGTAGGTTACATGCAAATATTATACCATTTTATATAAGAGATATGAGCATCTATGGATATTGGATTACTGAATGGTGGAACTAACCCTCCAAAGATACTAAAGGATAACTATATATATTTAACTCCCCAGTATTCTAACAGAGTCAAAGTAAACAATTAAATAATCCCAAAATAAAGATAATCTATCTCCTTTCCAGTATCTATACAGCAGTTCCTAACTGAATATAGCTACCCTCCAGAGCACATTTGGAAAAGTCTAGAGATATTTTGGTTGTCACAATGGCAGGAAGGGTGGGAGAGGATGGTATTGACAGCCAGGGAGCAGAGGCTAGGAATTCTTCTAAACACCCTATAATGTACATGACTCTCCCAAAACAAAAATCATTCTATGGGGTAGGGCTGTTGTAGGTCAAGCACAAAGTGCAGGCTTAGCATGCATGAGGCCCTGTGTTCAATCCCCTTTACACATGCACACACACACACACACACACACACACACACACACACAGTCAAAAATGTTACTGAGAAGCCATGAATCTATCTTTTCTTTATCTCTTTTTGTCCAGTTTCATTGACTAGACCAGCAAAAGCATGGTGAAATATCAATGGTCATCACCTCCAAGAAGATGGGGTAGACGTACTTTGACCTAATCCTCCTGCTAAGTATAACTAAAATCCTTGGGCATTATATCAAAACAAACATAAGACAACTCTGAAAGCAGAGAAGAAAGCGGATCATGTAGGGACACCATACCTCAAGAAATGACACAACGGTAACTTCTTCAGGACTTCTTTTTGCCTCATCTACCCAAGCTAGAACTGAGGGACTCGGCAACCCAGAAACACCAAAAGATGTAGACCAAAAAGCCCCTAGAAGAGCATTTTCTCTCTACTCAAAGAATCAGGAAAGAGGTACCCTAGTAAGATAGAAAACTTAAAATAATAACCACTCTACTCCAGTGATACAATGCATAAGACAACTGCAGCACCACCCCACCTACACCAGGAAGTGTCATGTGGGGAGCTGAGACTTCTACCCTGACCAGCCTGTAATGAGGTGCACCTCCTGCCAAAGTCATGTCTGAGAAGGATGAAAAGGAAACCAGGATTTCCACCTGCGATGGCAGTTATGAGCCCATCCCCTAGTGTCAGTGGAGCCTCCAGGGATCGTAGACTTGACCCCTGCTGGACAGTAATGAGGCATCTTCCCTTCCATGCTGGGGTTGTATCAGAGGAGACCTAGTGGAAAGGCAGGTTTTTCACCTCTACCCCCTTGGTGTCAGGGGAGGCCATCTACCCAGCAGTAACAAAGTGCTCTCTGCCTTCCTGGTCAGACTCCCCAGCCTCAGCCAGCAGTAACAAGGAACCTGTGGCCACCTTGAGACTTGACAGAGGCCATGTGGAGAACCTGAGGTGATGGTAACAGATGGTACCTCACATGCCCCTGCCAAGTGGGGCCTGAGTGGAGAGGAAGCACCAAAAGCAGAATATTTAAAGACCCAAAGTTCTCATAATGCAATACCCAAAGTGTCCATATTTCAATCCAAAATCATTTATCATACTAAGAACCAGAAGAATTCAACTTGAAAAACAAAAGACAATAAATAGATGCCAACCCTGAAGTGACAGAGATGTCAACCATCATACAAAAATTCTGGAAGGGACAGGGAGGGCAAAGGGGATTTAAAAAAAGACCCAAACTGTAGTGTGTACATGTAACTCCTCCCTGAGATGACTGTAAACTGCATGAACTATAAGCATGTACTCATAAAATAAAATAAAAAATTTTAAAAGTTGCTCTGAAAAAAACAAAAAAAATGCTTCAAAGAGCAGTTGTGAACACAACCTGAAATAAACAGGAAAACAGAGTCTCTGTAAAGAAATAGAAGATACAAAAAAAAAAAAAGGGAAACTTTAGAACTGAAAAATACAATTGAAAAAAACCCCACCTAAATTGATGGGCCCAGCAACACGACAGAGATATCAGAGGAATAAATCAATGAGTTTGAAGACAGACCTGTAGAAATTACTCAAACTGAAGAACAAAAAGAAAATAAACTGAAGAAAGTGAACAGGGCCACAAGGCGTGGTGGCACATGCCTATAATCCCAGCTATTGGGAGCAGAGGCAGGAGGATCATTACGAGTTCGAGGCCAGGCTGGACTACACAGTGAGACTCAGAGAGAGAGAGAGAGAGAGAGAGAGAGAGAGAGAGGAGGGAGGGAGGGAGGGAGAACGGGATCCCAGGAACCAGAGCAACTATAATAAAAGGTCTAATATTTTTGTCATCAGAGTCCTGGAAAGAAAGGAGAGAGAGGTAGGGCTAAAAAAGTAATTAAAAGTGCCAGGGATTTAACTCAGTGGTTCCGCCGCCTGCCTCACAAGCGCAAGGACCCGAGTTCGATCCCTGGTACCAAAAAAACCAACCAACCAAACAAACAAAAACAATAACAATAAAAAAGTAATTAAAGAAATGATAGTCAAAATGCTCATAAATTGGGCAAGAGACACAAACTTATAGATGAGAAGCTGAAAAAACTAAAAACCAAATAAATCCACATGCCAAATTTCTGAAAACCAAAGGCAATAAAACCTTGAGAGCAATGAAAAAGAAACAGCACACTATCTTAGGAGGAAAACAATTCAAAAGACACCAGATTTCTTATCAGAAACTGAGGCAGCCAGCAAGAAGTGGCACAACCTCTCCCAAGCATCTGAAGGAAGGAATGTCAATAGAGCTTCATATGCAGCAACATAAAAGGGAGATCAAGACATTCTCAGGTGGAGGAAGAGGAAGAGAACTGAGAGTAGACCTGCTCTAGAAGGATGACTGAAGAAAGTCCTCTGAATAGAAAAGAAACAATGAAAGAAGAAACCTTGGAATGTCAGGAAGGAGAAAAGAATAATAAGCAATAATATGGGCAAATAAAATTTCCTGTCTTCCTGAGTTTGCTAAAATGTATTTAATAATCAGGCAAAATTTGTAACATTCTCTGATGTGGTTCTAAATGTATGTAGAGAAAATATTTGAGAAAATTATATTACAAATGGGAAAGGACAAACAGATATAAAAGGTTTCTATACTTCATTTGAAGTATATAATGAATATAGTAACAGTAATATGTAATAACTAACACATAATACCTAAAGCAATCACTTAAAAGGATATGCTTTAACACACCATGCATAAATCAAAATGGAATCCTAAAGAAATATTTAAATAACCCTCAGAAAGGTAGAAAAACACCCAGGAAAATAAAAACAGAAAACAAAAATAAAATGGGAGACGGAAGCTCCAAGATGTGAATAACTGCATTAAAGTTAAAAGGCCTAAATACACTAATTAAAAGACAGAAATTGGCAGGATGGATTAAAAATCATGACCCAATTACATACTATCCATGAAAAACTCACTAAAAGTGTACTAATGTAAGTAGGCTGAAAGCAAAAGGATGAAAAATGTTATCATGCAAATAGTAATCAAACAAGAGTGGCTACATATATGTCAGGTAAAGCAGTCTTCACAGCAAAGAAAACAATTCAAGATAGAGAAGGCAATTACATGAGTATAAAAATGTGTATTCAAAAAATAAAAACATAAAAAAAATGTGTATTCACCAGGAAGACACTGAACCCTAAATGTGTGTGCATCTAAAAACAGAGCTACAAAACAGAAGAAGCAAAAACTAATAAAAGTAAAATGATAAAGGCAAATCACAGTTGTAGTGGGACAGCTCAACACTACTCAACAACTGATAGGACAATTAGACAGAATATTAATAAGAATGTGGAGTTTAACTCCACTACCAACCAACAAGACCTATTTGACATTCTTTTAGAATACTTCATCCAACAAAAGCAGAATATATGGGGTTTTTTTTCAAGCACCCTTTAGAATATACATATCAAGACAGACCACATCCTGGGTCATGAAGGAACTCTCAACATATTTAATAAAATTTAACATATATGGAATGCATCTCTGACCACAGTGGAATTAAACTACAAATCAATAACAGAAAGATAACAGGAAAATCTCCAAACACTTGGAAACTAAACAACATATTTCAGAAATAATCCATGGCCCAAAGGAGAAATTTTAAAAAATACACTGACTTAAAATGAAACTATATCATACCAAAATTAGTGAAACTCAGCTAAAGCAGTGCTGACAGAGAGAGTCATGTCATTTTACATTATAAAAATAAAAAAAAAACACTGAATAATGGTTAAGAATTGAATATTTTCTCCCAAGTGTGGGACACAGTGAAGATGTCTGCAGTCAGTGCTCTCTAATACTACTGGTAGTTCCAACTTGTATGATAAGGCAAGAAAAGGAAATAAAAGACACATAGACTGGAAAGGAAGAAAGAAAACTGTCCTTAGTTGCAGATGACATGGTTATCTACATTGGAAAGTTTTTAGACTCAAAACCAAAAAAAATGATTCATAAGAGGAAAATTTATCTACTAGACTTTATCAAAATTAAAAAGTTTTACTCTGCAAAGACCCTTTTAAGAGGAAGAAAAGATAAGCTATAGACTGGGAAAGAATATTTACATGCCACATAACCAACAAAGCACTAGTATCTAGAATATCTAAAGAACTTTCAAAGCTCAACAAACTAATTAGAAAATGGGCAAGCAATATATGCAGACATTTCACCAAAGAGAGTGCATACCTATGGCAAATAAGCACATAAAGGATGTTCAACTTCACTAGCCAAGGCGGGAATGTAAGCTGTGCCCACAATAGGACATCAGTATACACGCATCAGAGTAGCTGTGTGTGAATGGAGATAGCATCGATGCTGGTGAGGATGCAGAGAAACTGAATAATTCATACTTTGCCAGTGAGAACATGAAATGATACAGTCACTCTTGAAAACAGTTTGGTGGCTCCCCCCCACCCCTTCTCTCTTTGTACTGGGGATTGAACCCAGGGTCTTTGCACTGAGCTACATCCTCGGCTCTTTTTATTTCTTAGAAATAGGGTCTCAATAAATGACTAAGTTGACCAGGGTGAGCTGGAACTTGTGATGGATCCTCCTACCTGAGCCCCCCAGAGTGCTAGGATGACAGCATCTACATCCAGCTTGGAGGTTTCTTAAAAAATGAAACATGTTACTACCATTTGACCCAAGCATATCATTCTTGGACATTTCTCCCAGAGAAATAGCAACTTATGTTGACACAAAACTTTGCCTTCATTTTCTCATGCTGGAGTTTCCACCCTGCCTGTGGCTGGTGGGAAACAGTGCAGTGGAGCCGGGCAAATTCTGTGGGCATGATGAGGGCAGGGGCATCGCTGACCTGCTGAGATCCAGATGCAGTCAAGTGTCACTCTAACAAGAGGTTGTGCTCTGAAAAATGCACTGTTGGGCGATTTTACTCCTGTGCAAATCTGAGAGCGTACGGTTGATGTTTGCACAGCTTGAGGGTTGGGGTGCTGAGCCCTTGCACAGTCAAAAATCTGAATATAACTTCGGACTTCCTGAAACACCAACAGGAGGTGGCTACAAACTTATTACAACAGTACAGTGTGGGTTGGTTAATTTTATGCAGTTATTTAGACCTGCATGTTTCCATTTGTTTAAATTTCCCCTAATTGTGAATGGCACCATGATCTGTGTTTGTGTGAATACTTTTTTTTTTGAGACAGTGTCTCACTATGTAGTTCGGGCTGTCTTGAACCCACTATGTAGCCCAGGCTGGCCTTGAACTTGAGGCAATCCTGCTGTCTCAGCCTCCTGAGTGCTGAGATTATAGACATGTGCCCCAAGCCTGGCTTGTGTGCCTAAGTTTCACCTTTTAATAATAGATTTCTGTTTAACAGATGGTAGTAAATACATATTTTATGTTTACATGACATGCCTTTTTGTAATTTTTTGGATATTTCTAGGCTATGAGGTCCATCTATGTTCTTTTCAAATTGTCACAAATTTCCCAAAAAAATCCATATGTAAGTGGACCCCCACAGTTAAAAACTATGTTGTTTAAGGGTCAACTGTACTTATACAAAAGAAGAAAGCTGGGGATTTAGCTCAGCGGTTCCACCGCCTGCCTCACAAGCGCAAGGTCTTGAGTTTGATCCCAGGTACCAAAAAAAAGAAGATGGGTGTGATGTCACTAGGATACTGACACATACATAAAATGTGGTACCTGGCTGTGGTGCCTTCTTTCCGACCAGTGAACTGAGGCAAAGTTATGAGCATTTTTTTAACCTCTAAAACCAGACTACCTCACACCCCAAGCCCGGGTACTCTTTAAGATGATTAATTGAGCATCAAAATCATTTGGCTCACAATTCATGCTTTTGGGGGGTTTTTTTGGTACCAGCTGTCAAACTTGGGACCTTGCACTTGCAAGGCAGGCGGCGAAACCACTGAGCTAAATCCTCGGCCCTCACAACTCTTGTTTAGGGAGTGGTTTTTGTGTTTTCCAAACATTTTGATGAGACATTCTCTGGCCAACACAGGCTGCACTGTCCTGGTCAGGAGGTCTTGCGGCTCAGTTTCCCTCCCAAGCCTGCCCAGAGGACAGGTGCGTGGGCAGGGCGGGGGCAGAGGTGGGACCAGCACCTGTGTTTGTAGCCCCGAAGGACTCTCTGGATTCGGACTGCAGCTCTGTCCAGCGCCTGGCTCCTCTGTATCTCCAGCAGAGTGTCCTGGTGGTCCTGTGGGCAGGAACGACACCAATTGTGAGGCTGTCCCTGCCGCCATTCCCACAGTACCTGCCTGGGGCTAGGGCTCAGCCTCTAGAAATCAGTGTCTCCAGGCTTTCCCAGGAGGCCAGCAAAGATCCTGAGGGGACTCAGAGAAAGAGATCCATGAACTTCCTATTGGAGCTCTTCCTTCTTGTTAATGGAACCCAAGGATCAGAGGAAGTTGTCATAAAATTTCTCTGAAGTTGTTTTATTTCCCAAAATTCATGCAATATTTGCATTCAACTATACAGTGGACCTATGCTTGTTTGAATATAGAAATTTTTCCCATAGCCTGTGAGTAGGGTTCACAGCACGAAGTGTTTATCCCTGAGTGTGACTTTCCCCACCCTCCGTTTTCTGGCTCAATCCCTGTGCTCTGGGATGAGGCTAGAGCCTGCCACCTTAGCTCTGAAGGGATTGTTCTGTGGTGGGTAGGAAGAGGATGGGGCGTCCTGACTCCCTCAATGCAGGTCAGGAGGCATCAAGCCTCCCTGTGCTCCCTGGGTGAGCATTGGAACACAAAGACAGACTGGGCTTTGGCCGTGGCCTCCAGAACAGCCAGGGAGGGCCACAGAGTGGTGGTGCTCCCCTCTTCTCCTTGACCACCTGCCCACGCTGACCTGCCCACACCGATGCCCCTGGAGCCTCACTGGCTACCCGCCCTCTTGGGCAGTGCCCTGGATGCTTCCTCTGGAGCCTTGCCTCCCAAACAAATCAAAAGTCCCTCTTCTTCTTCCTCCTGTCTGTGTCCCAGAGCCCCAGCTCGGGCCTGACTAATGCACAGACAGACAGACAGATGAACCAACTGGAGGTGGGGGCAGGAGGCCCCTGAGGGGGCAGAAGCAGGTGGGCAGGCTCTCAAGGGGAAGGAGAAAAGTCACGAGGATGTGTGGAAGCTTGTCCAAGCTGTCAACCCTCCTCCCAGCTTCGATCTCGCCTTCCTCTCCTCACTTTGCTCACCCACCTCAGGCTTAAGAGGCTAGGGGGACATGGAGGTCCTCTCTGTGGAGACTCCCTGAGCCCACTGGTAATCTTGGAGGGCAACAAGGCTACATCTGCCTGCCCTGTATGTTGTGGGGAGGCCAGGGTGTTCCACAAGCTCCCTAAGGATAGCTGCTTCCCTGGGTGTCAACACACAGAGTCAGTCCCCCAGTGAGCCTTCTCAGGTGGGGCAAGCCCTCTGCTGTAGGCTGCTTCTCCTGGCATGTTGGTGCCAGTTCTTGGGACTCTGGGAGCCTGCCCTGAGCTCCTCTGGGCTCTGGATCTGTGAACTTCCTAGGGCCAGAGGGACCCTGAGGGTGCAGAGTGGGTGCCAGCACCACTGCTCAGCGTGAGGTGTGAGCTGACCTGCCCCGCACAATCCAGGAGGCTGATGACCCACTGGTTCTTCAGGGTCTCACCTTTAGGAAAATTTTGGTCTTTCCCACTTTCCAGGCCTTGTCTGACTCCACACACAGGTCAGCAATGCTCAGGGTCATCTGACGGAAATTGTCTCGAAGCTGCAGAGGTAAAACAGGGTGCCAAGGGCTGGTTGGAGCAGGGCCTGGGTGGAGGGTTGAGGAGACTCCTCCCAAGTTTCCTGGGGAGCTGTGTCTCCCTCCTCCTCTCACTGGCTTCACCACAGAGTCCACCCTATTGGCCACAGACATGACCAGGGTCTCTGATCACAGGGCTGGTTGAGGAGAGCGCTCCAGGCTTGGGCTCTAAGGCCACCTTGCTGGGGCTGGGGCTTCCATGCAGCTGTGGAACACTCGCCTTAGAGCAGCCCAAACCCTAGGACGGTCGAAGGCTCCAGGAAAGACTTCCTGCCTCAACCTCCCCCCACCCTTACATCCCAGCTCCTTGACGCCCTGCCAGGAGAGCGTAACCGTTCACAGTAAAACTGTAGATGTCTCTGTGGAGGAAAACCCCCAGCCTCCTGACCCCTGGCACCACTGTGAGTCCGCCCTGCTGTTCATCACAGCATGGAGAGACTGAGAGATGCTGCCAGGTGAGAGATAACATCGAGGACGGAGGGAGGCAGACGGGGCCATGTTAAGGCTGGGGTCTGGGTGTGTGAACATCACTCGGGAGGGCAGTAGGAGGAGTCCCTTGAACTGGGGAGCTGGAGGTGCCCAGAGAACAGGGAGAACTGGGTAGGGTGAGGTGCAGGTGCAGGACACACACCTGAGTGCGCTGGGTGGTGGGCAGCAGCACCCAGAACCTCTGTGTGAACTCCTCAAACGTGTAGCGGACTGGGAAGCCTGACTTTCGGATTCGCACGGTCTCCATCATGCCTGAGTAGCGCAGCTGCCGGAGGCATAGCTCCCGGTTGAAGAGCTATAGGTGGAGAAGCAGAGCCCACATTCAGAGAGGTCAGTGGACCTGGGACCCACTGGGCTGTGCCCCAAAGATGGGAGGAACTAAATAAATGCCTTACTGAAATTAAATGGCATTTTTTAAAGAGACAGTGGAAGTAGCTGAAAAGACTTCAGAGTGTTTCCAGGAGGATAAAAGTTGATAATCAATAGATTACTGAGCCCATAAGAATGGCACACTTTCATCAGTCTCAAGATATGCAAAGGACAATGAATGGAAAAGACAGCTGCATATGCCCTCTTGGAAATGCTTGTCACAATCCCTGGCTTGCAGCAGGCTGGGGTCTGCCCCACACTGCAGAGCAATGAAGAAATACTGCTTAGAGGCAGAGACCCTTCTTGACAGCTTATTATGTTATGGTTTAGATCTAAAATATCTCCCAACGCGTTTAGAGATGGGGATCTCGAAGGTGATTGGATCACAAGGGGTCTAACTTTCTCAGTGGATTTATCTGAAGATGAGGTCATAATCTGAAGGGGGTTTTGGAAGGTGATAGGTGTGGCCTGGCTGAAGGGAGTGGACCATGGGATGTGAACTTGGGTGCTCTGTCTGGTCCCTGGCTCCTTTCTCTCTGGCTCTGTCCTTGCTTCACTTCCTGGGTGCCACAAGCTGAGCAGCTTTCCCCTGCCATGCCCTCTGTCACAGGCCTTAAAACAATGGAGCCAACCAACCATGAACTAAAACCCCTGATTTCTCCTCTAAGTTATTTTTCTCAGGTATCTGGTCACAGCGATGAAAAGCTAACATCCCCCTTCGCCAAGGCAGATACTGGACAGCTGGAGGGGGCAGCTGGTCCTGGAGAGTTGGGCTGCCCCATATAGGGGCTGGTGTGGCCAGCAGAAGAATGTGTGCATGATGCTTTCCTAGGGGGTCAGCTGTCCCCAGACTGGCTTACTGGGCCTCTGAGAGCCCCCTCAAACTGGGGCTCTGGAGGAAACTCCCTCTGGCTGAGCCAACCCACTAACAGTTCTGTCCCCCTTGTCCTAGACCCCGCAAAGCCCTAAGGCCAAGAGCCAACTACTCATTGGGTCTGAAGCACATAGTGGTCACCCTTGGCTAAGCAGATAGTGGCAATTGATTATTTCCTGCTCTCACTCGATCTTCACAGCTGCCCCGTGTGATTGGGGCACTGGATAAGTACCCAAGCCAGGGTCTGGCCCCTCAGCAGAGGCTTCTCTTCCCCATCACTCAGCAGGAAGCTGTCCCTCCTGAGAGGTGCCCCAGTCAGACACACCCACAAAGCTGTACCTCAGCCCCAGGCCTGCCCGCCTGACCTGGAGCTCCCGGGGCAGGCACTATGGATGTAGGCAGAGGGCCTCTGGAAGCACAGGGAGTTCACCTAGCAGCTAAGGAATAGGAGAAGTTGTCTAACAGCTGCCCATTTCATCTGTAAGGAGGGACATCCTAGTTTTTGTAGGATAGTCCCAATTTCATATAATTTCATCTTTTGAGAAAGACACTAGAGTTGATGTAGTATTTATTTTCATCCCTTTATAAGATTTTTTCAAATTACCTTTTATTCCTCCAAATGGCATTTCCCAGTTTGGGGAGTCCCTGTATCTGCAGCCTCCAGAAAGATCCCATGGATCAAGGACTCCTGGGCTCCCACCCCTTACCACACACATCCGGATAAAGCCACTGCACTCCCAGCACCAGACTGAAGTCCTGGGACTGGCTTCTGCTGCTACTGAGTGCCCCAATATTACATCTGACTCTCAGGCGGAGTGAATCTGACTTTATGGAAGAGAAAAATCAGGCTCAGAGAGGTCCAGAACCTGGCCAAGTACATACAGCAGATGAACAGCAGGGCTAAGAGAACTGAACACCTCTGGGTGCTCCAAAGACTTGCAAGTCATTGACTTGCAGTCAAATGTGGGGCACATAGCATCTCTAAGGCCAGCCAGGACTGGTGAAGGAGCAGTCATAGCCCTAAATGTTTCAGACTCCCCCCTCCCCCCTTATCCCCTCCCTTCTCCTTACCAGGGGCTTCTTATACTCATTGGGTTTAATGCAGCGGACGAAGCAGGGCTGGCATCTGGTCAGGATTTTCATCAGCTGCTCCAGTGACTGCTTGAACTGGCCTGCCAAGGTCGGGGACTGCTTGGCAGAGTCTGTAGACTGCTAATGGGAACACTGGGCCTGAGAGGGGGCGGGGAGCTGAGGCTTGGGTCATAGCTAACACCCCTCCTCCCCTGCACAGTGCCAAGTGCATGCATTCATTCATTCATTCATTCATTCATCCAGTACAGATCTCCTGAGTAGCCATTTTAGAGGCACCTGGCTGTGTGCTGGGGACCAATTGGTAAGCAAAATGTTTTTTCCCCATACACATCTGTCTGTCCCTATGGTCCTTGGGGGTGAGAGACCCAGGAGACCAAGGAGGGTACTGGAGCACACCTTGAAGAGCTGGCTTCCTGTCTTTGCCTGACGGATGGTGCCATGGCCCAGCTTGGTTTCTGCCGACTCCAGATTGAATATCTGCCTCAGGAACTTGTTTTTGGAGGAGTGAACGAGGGTGAGGATATCTGTGCTTAGCACATCTCGGTTCTTCTCCAGGAAGCCTGTGGGGACAACAGAGCCCATCCAGCAGGCCAGCTAAGCCATCACCCCCATCCATAAGGAAGGAGACACCTCATGATCACCCTGTATATGGATGTTGGTAGCTGCATTATGCAGAGTAGCCAAAAAAGTGGAAACAACCCAAATAGCCATCAATTGATGAAGGAACAAACAAAATATGGTCTATCCATATAAAAACTATTATTCCACAATAAAAAGAGCTGAAATACTGATATAAATTACAACATAGACAAGCCTTGAAAACATTATGACAAATGAAAGCAACTGGCTACAAAAGGCCACATATTATATGAAGTATCTGAGATAGGTAAATTTGTAGAGGTGGGAATTATTTCTTGCTTAACGTTTGGGAGGAACTGGACAGTGATTGCTAATGGCTGGTTTCTTCTCGGGGTGATAAAAATGCTCTAAATTTGTGGGAATGATTGCACAGCTCTGTGAATATACTAACACCACTGAGTGGTCCATTTGAAATAGGTGAATAATATGGTATGTGAACTATACTCAGTAGATTGATTATAAAAACAGATGCCTGGCCCATTCCATTTCCTTTCTCCAGTAAAAGCCATACTACTTATCTTACCATCCCATTACTAGACTTGCAAAATAATCTGTCCTCTAAGCTTCTTTCCATGGTCTTCCTGGAGCCCATTCCAGATATGGCAGGACATGAGGGAAGCTGTACTCACCTTTCGTCTGGTAGTACACCTCACCAGCAAAGTGGGCAATGCCAAATCTGGCATCATGGATGCTCTTGGGTTTCAGGAAAGCCTTGTTGTTGGTATGGACATTGTTCAGTTTTTGCAGCATGGTGAGATCTGTCCCCTGGAAAAACAGGGATGCTCTGTGGGCTGAGGTCCAAGAGTCCAGCCACGGGCTCAGGTGGCCTACCCACAGGGCTCAGGGGCTCCCCCACAGGGACAAAGCAAGCTGGACTCAAGTGACTGATGGCTCCCAACAGATAGACTCTAACCCTCATCTGGATATGTCACACTGAGTGATAGTGTAGCTGGGAACAGAAGCTAAGTTTGCCACCCCTCACTTCCACCTCTCCTGCTCTACTCTCTGAACAGCTGTCCAGGAGCCCAATAGTTAGGGAAGCCTTACTGCAGGAAGTGGGCTGAAGTGGACATTGAAGGAGAGGAGGATCTGGTTAGGCTAGGGCTCATGTGATTATTCCTCCTGGAGAGTTCAGCATCTCTGGGAACAAGTGGGCCACCCCAATGCCATTTCTGGGTCTCAGAGAGGAGACCCATGAGCAGGGGCTCCAGTAGAAGGTCAGACACACACCTTTGGGAAGCGGCTCTCTTCATCTAGGAGGGAGATGACACTCATGGGCTTGAGAGCCAGCAGATCCAGGGTGGGCTGGTTATTGGTGTAGTGGATGTAGTCCCAGGTGAGGTTCTCCGAGCGGTACTCCTCCTGCTCCATAGTGAATACATGCTGCACAAAGAACTGCTGCAGGTGCTCATTGGCGAGGTTGATGCAGAGCTGCTCAAAGCTGTGGAGACAACACCACCATCCAGGGTGGGGTGGGTATAGCTAGGTCCCCACCACAGCTGGTGGGAGCCCTGCACTCACCACTGTCCGCATACAGCCACGTGCACACAGATGCACACCCTTACATACATGGAGCTGCCCTATCCTGACACTGAGACTCTGCATTGGGCCAAGTGGATGCAGGAAGACCCTGCCCCACAGGACAGTGGACTTGGTATTGAGACGAGCTTCCAGAGACCCAGTAATGTCTGCCCAGTCCCTCTGGGTCAACCAGACGTACTCCCTATCTTCAAGCCCACCAACCCTCCAGCCTGATCTTCCTCCTG
The DNA here is from genome assembly GCF_053883595.1 of Heterocephalus glaber. Taxonomy (NCBI): domain Eukaryota; kingdom Metazoa; phylum Chordata; class Mammalia; order Rodentia; family Bathyergidae; genus Heterocephalus; species Heterocephalus glaber. Next base: position 29,362,748 of record NW_028258143.1, on the reverse strand, counting down.
GGTTCCCTGCTTTGAGAAATGGTCTCTACTCACCACCCTGGCCCAAATCAGAAAACAAGGAGTCATGCTTGACTCTGTCCTCTGCCTCTATACCTACTGCTGGCCAAAGTTGGTCCATACTGTCTCCAACACAGCACCTCCATCTGTTCCTTTTTGTCCCCACTGCTGCTAACTTAGTCCTGGCCAGCTTCACTGCTCACCTGGAGCGCAGTGGCAGCCTTGTCTTGGCTCTCCCTACATCATCAGCATTTTCAGACGTGCACATCTGATCTTGCCCTGTGCTTCAAATCCTCCCACTTCCCACTGTTTTCAGGATCTGGAAAGTGACCACAGTGGAAAGCACCCTCAGCCACCTCTCCAGTCTCCCTGGGACCACTCTGGCTGGACTGGAATTCTTTTTTTTTTTTTTTTTTTTTTTGGTACTGGGGATCAAACTTGGGACCTTGCACTTTTGAGGCAGGTGGTAGAACCACTGAGCTAAATCCCCGGCCCCTAACATGGGATATTTCAACAGGGCAGTCATGAGACTCTGCTAAAAGCACAGATGCAGATGAAATGAGAAATTGTTACCAAGTAGAAAACCTAAACAATCCCTCTAGCTTCACTTGCTCTCGGTCAACTTAAAACCACTAATTCTGGAGGTCACACAACTGGGCATTACAAGCTTTGCTGCAGATAACGCTCTGACGTGTGGGTTATGGTAATGGTTCCCCGGGTTACTTCCCAGGAGTCTGAAGGCCACTTTTGCTGGGTACCCTGACTGTTCACTTGGGCCCACAGATGTCGGATGGGGGACGAGAATGGGGTAAAAGCTGTGGCATCTCTGTCTTCATACTGTGTCTGTCCCCTTTGCAGTCTCAACCCTTGAGTCAGATTGTGCTCAGCTCTGCGCACAGACGGTTATCAGTTAAGAAATGTTTTGTCTAAGATTATGATACAGGGCTAGCTTAGCCTGTCACCGTTGTTGCTGGTACGTGCTTCTTCAGTAGGTCCCCCACTGAATAATATTACAAAATGATGATGCTAGCCATGAGAATAACTCGGTAGTTTCTGAGTGAAGTTGACTTCCTGTTAGCCCACTGTTATGGTTTAGATTTAAAATGTCCCCCAAAAGCACCACATATTCAGAAGTGGGGTTTTTGGAAGGTAATTGGGTCCTGGGGGTGCTATGCTCATCAATGGATAAATCCATTCATGAGTGTGTGACTGAATGTGCGGTGAGGTGGCCCTGGTTGGAGAAGGTGGGTCACTGGGGATGTGGCCTGGAGGATGCATTTTTATCCCCTAGGCCTTTCTCTTCCTCTGGTTCTCTTGCTTTCTTTCTGCTTCCTGGTTTCTATGGCTTGAGCCTCCTCGGGTCCTTCCACCTTGCCATTTCTGCCTTGGACCAGCCAATCACAGACTGAAACCCTTTGAAACAGGGAGCCAAACAAACTTCTCTTAAGTTGTGGGTGTCAGATATTTTGTCCAACAAGGAGAAGTCAATTGCTACAGCCACCAAGTACAAGGCTGGAATGTGTTGTTCAACAGCTTCTAGGATGAGTTCACCATGACCACCTGGGGATCCAAGCCTCAGATCTTAGTGGTCCACCAGCGGGGCTGGGATTCGAACTTGGTAGCACAGGAATCTGGCAGGTCCTGTATCTGGACTGGAATTCTTGCTGTATCCTGAGTGCTCCCATTCTTTACTACTACTAAGTTCTTTCCTGCCAGAGTCTGCTTTCTTTCTTTATGATTCCTCCTCAGGGTGGTCACCTATTTGGGCAAGACCTCATTGCTCCTGAAACCGCTTGTTCAATGTCTGTTAACCCAGGGGATGAGGGAACAGGTCCAGGTCCCCCGGGCCAAGCACACTGCTTGGAGGGGCTCCCTGAACACTTGCAGAAGTCATAACCAAATGGAGACCCAGTGCCCCACAGCACCTCCTGCCCAAACCCCCAGGGTGCAGCCTCATCACAGCTGCTGACCACTGATGGCCTTTCATCAGGGAGGGGTTCCTGCACGTTTGGCTTGATCCCTAGAACCACCCATCCTTATCTAAGGTGTCCACAGATATGGTTGGTCTGCTTACCTGTCCCTTTCCCCTAGGGCAGAAACCACTTGAGTCTACTCTGCCTTTGTGTTTCCACACAATTAAGGCTTAGGTCTGCTCCCTCCCCACTGACAATAGTGAGTAGGCCTCTTCCCTGCCCTTAGCTGGCCCAGCTGGCTGAGATCCTGGTGTGTTTGCACTTGAGAGTGGCTTCTGACTCATTGACCCTGGTGGATAGGGGGAATCTAAATATGTCCTAAGGCCAACTTTGGGCTGGAGATAGGTCCTGGGCAGGGGCATGGCAACGTCAGGTTATCCCTTTGGCTCTTTCGACAGTGGCCAGAGGCCTTGACTTCTTGGAACCAGTGGGCTGGGCTCTGTCTTGCCCAGTCCTTTAAATGAACCAGGCTCAGGCAAGCTGGCTACATCCTGAGTGCTTCCTGCCTGTATGTCCCAGAACCCTCACTTCCCATTTGACCACCTAAGCCCTGATAATGCTAGGACATCATCTGCCCAGGTTTGGCTTCCCTGTCTGGTCCTTCCCCCTTGTCTACTCCACTCCTAGCTTGGTCACAATCACATCTGCCTTCTGGCCACAGCTCTTCAGCTTCTAGTCACACTGGACACTGGGTCAGAGCCGTCCTGCCTTACCTTACCCGCTCCAAACTCCAAAGTCAGGGATGGTGGCTACAAATGCCCCCAGTGGAATCAATGTTATGGATTCCCATTGCCACCCTGACCTCATGTCATAAATCACTCTGGTTAATGAGGAGAGCTGATGGCTTAAGAACGGTGGCAAAGGGCCAGGGATTTAGCTCAGTGGTTTCACCGCCTGCTGTGCAGGTGCAAGGACCCGAGTTCGATCCCTGGTACCAAAAAAAAAGAATGGTGGCAAATGCTGGGGCTTCAGCCTGGCTCTGGGGGCTGGCTTTCAGCAACATGGCCTCCCCTGGACACACTGGAGGTGCTGAGGGATGCACACAGGCATCTCATACAGAAAGACTTGTCTTGCTGGCTCACAGCCTGGCATCATGAGTGAAAATGACAGGCCCCAGCTCCTAGTCTGGCAGCAAGGGGGGTGGGTAGGATGCGAGATGGGGTGGCTTCCCTCCAGCTTGCTCAGTTAGAGGGAAATCACAGTGTTTCCATTTTCTGAAAGCAGGTGGACTGAGATCTTCATACCTATTGTTCTGGAAATTTTCAAAGCCAAATATATCCAGGAGGCCGATGGCTCTTCGCACAATTTTGGGGTCCTGGGCTGGTGGTGTGAAGACCACAGCATTGATCTTCTTGACGATCCATAGGAAGAGATGCCCATAGATGCCCTGGGAGACATGGGGTAAAGCCCTTGGGCTTTGAGGCACAGGAGAAGCTGCCCTTTCTCCAACTTCACCCGGAAAGGCTGGTTGCCAATCAGATATGACAGACTCACTGAGGGATGTTATTCCTGCTTTAAAGGCAAGAAAACAACACCAGGGAGGATGGGAATCTTGGACACCAGTAGGTGACTGGCAGAGCTGGACCTGCCCACCCATGTTTTTTCTTTCCTGCTCTATACCAACAGGGTGGAAAGCAGGCCCAGTACCTTGACAAAGGCGTCCCTGCGGTCAGAGGCCTGGCCGATGTTCAGGGGCCTGGTGACATACTCCCCTCGGATGAGGATGGTGTGCTTGATCAGACAGTCCCGGAGTGGCTGGTGCTCCACCTTGGAAGGAAGGTAGGGCTGTACCTGCCTGTGGAGCAGGTTCCTGCTGTGTCTTATGACCAGACACCCATGCCTAGGACCTGGTGGTGGGTAGCCCTTTGACCAGGGCCAGGTGAGTTGGGGACATAGCCAGGTCCTGGCAGTGCTGGGGCACAGAGCACTCAGGAAGGGTGAATGGTCAGTGGGGCCTAGCATGGTCCCTAGGGTCCAGGAAATTGGCTGGAACAGGGAGGGCTCTGAGGCCAACCCAAATCACCCCCACTGGAGGCTGAAGACCTAAGGACCAAGAGGAGTCTGATGGGCCAGGCCCTCCCCACCAGGAGGGGAAGACTAAGCCAGCAAAACCCAAACTTCCTGAGTACCTGTGGTGGTGTGAATGTGTCCCCAAAAGTTCCTGTGATGGAAACTCACTCCCCAAACTCATATGTTTACAGTATTTGAAGGTGGGGCTTGGGGAAGCATGAGGGCTCTACCCTCAGAAATGGACTCAGGTGACCAGGTCACTGGGTTCTCTAGGAAGTGGTTTTACTACCAAAGCAGCTCTCTGGTACAGTTGCTCTATGTGGATGTCTGATGCCTCTACCATGCTTTAATGTAGTGGGAAGGCCCTTGTCAGACCCAAGCAGACTCTGGAGCCGTGTCCTTGTTCTTTCAGCCTCCAGAACTGTGAGCTTAATAACCCACTGTTCTCTGTAAGTTACCCAGAATCAAGTATTGTGTTATAGCAACAAAGATGGACTAAGACAGTACACTTAACCAAATGAACATTAACAGTAAAATATGCTTGTGGTTTTGCTTCTGGTTCTATTAATTTCTCAGAAAACTATCCGTAGGGCAAATGTCTCCACCCAGAGCTGCTGCCCTCCCTCCCAGGGATGTGGATGGCTGATGGAATGAACCAGAAACATTGGCACAGGCCACTTTCCTAGAGAAGCACAACTTACAGAGAAGTCCTGGGGGACAAGGACACACGGTGGGGCAGGAAGCTGAAGGACTTGATGGGGTAGAGTGAGGTGCTGAGCGTAGGGACACTGAGGGACAAGAGAGGGCACGGGAACAGGGAAGAAGCACTCAGTATAGCTACACTGCTGTGTTAATGATCAGCTCACAGTGCTTCCCTCCAGGTCCTGTAGTGTGCAGAAGGGCACAGAGGCAGAGTGACAACCGAGGAGAGCAAGGGGAGGCTGAGATGGGGGCCTGGGCAAGATCACAAGGCCAGGATCTATTAACTCAGGCCCCCAGTGCTTCTCACAAAAATGGCGAAGCTGAGTGTGTGGTACACGCCTGTAATCCTAGGAAGTTGAAGCAGGAGGATCACAAATTCAAGCCCAGCCTGAGCAATTTAGTGAGACTCTGTTTCAAAATTTTAAAATAAAAACAGGTTGGGGATGTAACTCAGTGTAAAGACCTCAGTACTGCAAGAACAAGGAAGCAAACAAACAAAAACCAAGAGAGAGCTAGCAGACACGACGGCTTACTACCTCCAGCAACTTCACCACGATGGGAAAGGTGGGTGTCTCCATCACTTCAGAGGAGTCCAGGTTCTCAAAGATGGCAGCTAGAAAGAGGAGCAGCAACCCTGAGCAGGAACCCTGGAAGGCTGAGGCCTGTGGCAGCCCCTAATCTACATCTCAGCAGGAACTATCCCTGGGAGTGAGCCATGGCCTCTTCATTCCCCGACCTCTTCATGGAGGTGTGAATGTTCCCTGTGACTGCTCATCACGAGAACCTCAGCTGTGCATGAGTGGCACAGACTACGGCTTCCTCTGCCTGGTGAGCTCAGGGCTCTGGGTCAAAGGGAAGCTGGAGGAACCTCGGGCTCATCTGGAGGGAGAGGACTGAACTAGGATGCCCAGTAGGCATGGGGCTGGCAGGGCCAACAGGATCTGTTACATGAGATGAGCACCAGCCCCCTCACCCCCTCCACTGTTCATAGAAACCTGGGCATTAGTTTGTTCATTCAGTCGAATGAATATTCTCTGACCACCTCTCCACTGCCATGTCCTCCTCTTTGAGCCAGCATCCACCTTAGGACTTCCAGGATGGGAAGGATACAGGTGTGGTTTATTGTTCTTTTTTAAACTTAAAAAATTGTAAGATAAAACATACAGATAAAAAAGTGCCTTGAACACAAAGGTGTGCTGTGAAAAATAAAGTCAACATCATGTAACAGTAAAGCCAAATAGAACTTGGCAGCACCAAAGCCCTCTGCTGTCTTTTCTTGTGAAGACAGTGTTCCTTCCCCTAGAGGTGACCCACATTTTTCAGCTTTTGTGGAAAAACATAGTCCCCTCTACCATTTAGTTCTACCTGTGCTAAGTGTTATGTTTCATGTGACCTCACTGCCTGCGTTCTCCTGTGCTCGGTCACTTCCTCGAGATCAGTTTCTGATACTCTTCCTGCTCAGCGACCCTCTGGTCAGCATCGCAGGAGAGCTGGGTTTGGCTGATAGATGATGGTAGCCCTCTCTCCCTTCACCTGGAGTCAGTGTTCCCATATGATGTGAGGTCGTGGCCCAAGCTCCTGTTTTCCATATGGATATCCTCCAGTCCAAATCAGTTTCCTGAAAAATCTGTCTTTCCCCAGTGCTCTGTGAGTTGCTGTCTAGAACAAGCCACAATCTCTCCAAACACTGCCTTTCTTTTCCATTAGAACTCCAATGAGAGCTTTGCTTCATCTTCTCACTGCATCCTGTAGGTTTCCTCCCTTCTCTTTTCTATTTGCCTTCTTTTTGCCTCTCCCTAGTTTCTTGTGACTTCCTCAAGCTCACACATTCCCTCAGGTGCTAAACCTTTCCAATGAGTTCTTAGTTTTTTTAATGTTAGCATTTGTATGTAGTTCCTTTTAAAACATGTAATGACACTTTTTATTTTTATTTATTTGGTACTGGAGATTGAACTCGGGACCTTGCACTTGTGAGGCAGGCAGTAGAACCACTGAGCTAAATCCCAGGCTTAATGCCACTTTTTAGAGTTTTCAGTTCCCTGTCTACATTTTCCAGCATGGCCTTTTCTTTTCTGGAACACAGCAAGCAGAGATATTCTGTGACCTGTATCCAATAATTCCAATACCTAAAACTTTTGTGGATCTATTTCTATTGTTTAGCATTTCTGATGGTTCTTGCTCATGATACCTTATTCTCCTGTTCCTATTTATTTTTGGCTGCATGCTAGACATTGTGTTTGAAAAATTATTGGAAGGAATCATTAAGAATCTAGGTTGCAGGTGCCTTCCTCATTATTGCCAGTAATTCCATCAGGTGCTTGGGGACTTTCACAGTTTGTACATATATTGTTTACTCTGGTTCACTTTGAAACTGAAGGCATAGCACTTTGGGCTCCTGGCAAAAAGAAGGGGGTGACTGACTTGACTCTTCACTTTTCTAGGGCTCTAAACTTTGATATCTTTCCCTTGCCATGTGGCCTCCAAAATTATAGCTTCATTTTTCAGATATAATTTCCCAGGACCAGGTTGGGCCACATGACCCTTGGGCCAGTGTGAACCCCCAGAGACTTCTTCCTCCTGATGTCCCAGTCCCCCACTCTTTCTCCTTGGATGTAGCGAGGACAGAAGTAGCATTACCCATAAACTCTATGTTTCCCAGGTGGAGAATGGCTGCCAGCAATTTGCTGATGTCCCAGTTCTCGGAGTCGGAGAACAGGAGGATCTTCATGGCTGAGCGGATGTGAGCATAGTCCATGGTATCATTGAGCCCCTTGACAGTTGTGCAGTTTCCCTGTAAAACAGAGCACTTCAGGTAACAGGGTTACCCCAGTCCCCCCTACTTCATCAGGGCCAGAAAAGCTAAGACCCCGAAGGACTCAGCTAAGGTCTCTGGGAAATCACTCTTCACCGGCTCTAGGTGGACCCCGAAAGGCCACAGCCAAGTGGAAGCCCAGAAAAAGGAGTCCTTCCAAGGCAGAGCCATGGCACCATGACATAGTATGCCTGGGCCACCAGCAGCAGCACTTGGCCACCGCGTGACCTCGCTGAGCCTCTGTGGGTCATCCATCCATGCTTAAACCTGCCTTGTCTGTCTCCAGGGAATGCTGCAGGCTTGTTCCTCTGACAAACACTTCCCACAGATCACCACAGGCCAGGACCTGGATTACCCACTGGAAACTCGGTCTCAGTGAGCCCAGACCTGCTCCAGGCTTTGCACATCCAACAGGAGCCAGCAGGAGGCAAGTAACAATATCCCAGGCTATGACAGGTGCCTCAGCTGGCCTTGCACACTAATCCTCACAGCTACATGGGGTGGATAATGGTGGGAGCAAGGGTGCAAGGGGCTGGAGTCAGAATTGGATGGGAGTGGTGTCAGAGGGAAGGGTCCTGGGAGGGACCCGGGAACTGAGGAGCTTGGACTTCTACTGAGAGATGGGAGGTCATCAGAGTTGTCCTTTGGCTGTCAGGGATGGCAACAGGGGAGCCCTGAGGAAAGCACCACCACAGTCCAGGCAAGGGCTGAGGAAGGTTTGTGGCAGTGACCACTGGACAGAGACCTACAGGGTAAGACTTTTTACTCTCTTGTCAGCCACTGTGAGCATGTGGCTCCCTGTGCCATCCTGTCCCAGAGGCAGGGACAGGAAGGCCCTAGCTTTCCTAGAGCCATATGCCTTGGGGCACCTGCCAGGACAGATGCAGGAGGCATGTGGATGACTGCCTGAGACCCAGCTCCTAGGAGCCCTCTGTCAGTCAGTCCAGAGGGGAAAAAGGAAGATGAGGTGTGTCGGGAGGACCACTGGGAACCCAGGGTAAACTCACCACAAAGGAAGGAGGAGGCCCCTGGTAGGCACAAAGATTCCAAATACAAAAGGAGCTGGAGCAGAAGGGAAAGTGGACCCTTAGCCCTGCCTCAGAGGCCCACTAGAGTCGGGAATGTCTGAGCAGGCACTGGCCTGTTTCCTCTCTCTGCTCATAGTTGAGGAGTAGATGGGGCGGGGGGCTCACCATGGTCAGGTAGTGGTACTCGGAGGGTGTCCCCAAGTCCAACAGCTTCTTCTCTGCCTCACTCATCCCCATGAGCATGCAGTAGAAGATGTGGTAGTTTCGTTCCTCCAGGGCCTGGGAGAGAGGGTGTCTGAGACACATAAGCCAATCCCTTGCAGGCCCTGAGCCCCAGCACCAGCCCAGGTTTACCTTTAAGGTCTCCCCTCCAGGTGTGGCTCTGGCATTGACCCAAGGGAGGCCTGGCCTGGCTGCTATCCTTGTTCTGGGCAGGTTCATTCTGTACCTTGTTTCTTGCCTCTTGAGTGCCCCTCCCAGCGCTGAAGCTGCCCAAAGCCACATGGGGCTCTCTGACTCACAATGCCACATGCTTTGCAGTAAGTTAGTGACCCCATGGAGATCTGACAGCCATGGGCTTTCATAGGGCAACGGAGTCTTTGTTTTTTAAACTGTACTGCTGAGCTACATCCTCATCCCTTTTTTTTTTTTTTAAATTTTGAGACAGGGTCTCACTATGTAGCCCAGGCTCTATTCATCTGATTTTGGGTGATCTCTACACATTGACATATACAGACCCCTCTTTTTGAATTCTACTCAGCATCCCGCAATATAAATATGCCTTAATGTGTGTGTGTGTGTGTGTGTGTGTGTGTGTGTGTGTGTGTGTGTTTCTGGAGATCAAACCCAGAGCACATGGTCTACCACTGAGCTACACCCCTAGTCCATGCCAAAGTTTTCTAATCTTTTTCTTATCGTGGACAAGGCTTGTCTCTAATCTGCTTAGGTGCTTCCTATCCATTCTTGGGTACCTCTCTGGGTGATAAATTCTACCAGAAGTGTGGGCTTCTGGGAAGGACAAGGCCTGGTGTCAGGGAGACTCTGCCACGTACAGCCCTGGCACTCATTTCTGCATCTATACACTGGGGCATGGCAGGTGGGGAGACCCAGCTCTCCCAGCTGTTGTGAAGGCCAAATGAGAGCTGCCTGGCCTGGGACAGGGTAGGGCGGCCACTGATGTGAACGTCCTTCTCCAGCATGCCCAGCTTGTGAGGAGCGCTCCTCACCAACAGCCAGGCCCCCTGTTGGCCTTTTTGCTCCTGTGCATACCCATGTTAGGGACTACAGCCTCACAGAGTGACGACCACCTCCATCCAGATGTGTCGGAATGGCCCAGCCTCCAAATTAATTCTAACAAAGGTGAGGCAAGGTATGCACTAAAGAATAATGAAAATTAAATGGATGAAAATTCGAAACTGAGCAAATCCTTTGCTGGAAAACCAAGGAGGTCCCCAGGGTAGAAGGAGGAGAGGGTGAGGCAGGGGACACTGGCTCTCAGGAGCCTCCCTGGGCTGCCAGGCCTCACCTGGTGGCAGACCCGGGACTTCTCCAGGAGGAACTGCTCGATCCGTGCGCCCTCAATCACACCACTGGGGTTGATGTAGATGTCGATGTACTTCCCGAAGCGGCTGGAGTTGTCATTGTGGACCGTCTTGGCATTTCCAAAGGCTGAGTGAGTGGGCAAGGCCCATAATAACAACAGAGGAGAAAACTCACTTTTAGAGGGATCATCAGGTAGGTCTCACAGAGCAGGAGCGAGTGCAGAACAGAAGGATGGGACAGATTGTCCTGGTTAGCAAAGGCAGCCTGGGGGATACTGAGAAGAAGGAAAAGTGTTGGACAAGCTTGGAGGTCGGGGTGGGGGGTTATGGGGTAGAAACTGAACCAGTGTGGGACAGGAGACAGGAGGTGGACAGAGCTGGTCAGTGGCAGAGAGCAGCTGGCACCAAGACCTGAATGCCAGGATTGTGAGAAATCATGGATTTTCTACCAAAGGATATAAACAGGAGCACCTCCACCTTAAACTCTAGTCGACATGAGGGCAGGTCACCACCCCTTATGCCCCTTACCCCAGGGTTAAGGAAATGTCTGCTCAGCTTAGATACTGGGAACACTACTGACCACCAAAGATAGTTTATCAACAGCCAAGGGTTTCAGTTCCCCATACCCCACTCTCCCCTCCCCTCACGCCACTTAAACTAGCCAATGAGGATAGACTGTGAATTTCAGACCAGTCAATGGGGAGAAAGTCAGCTGCTTCTCATGTGTTAGGAAATAAAAAGAACCTTCTGTTGCATCTCTGGGCACCTGCTACCTCATGCTAGAGTGTACTCTCGCCCTTTTGCAGAAGTAAAACAACCTGACCTTGTCAAGATGTTTTGTTGTCTGAGTGCTTTATCATCAGCATCAACAAATTGAGTCTGGGGGCATATTCCCAACAGGATCAGGAACTGGGTATTCATTCTGCAGGTGCTGAGGGAAGCAGGAAGGCAGATCAAGGGAGCTGATCTGGACTTTAGAGAGAGGCCCAGGCTGCAGGTTGAGATTGGGATGAAGAGAGTGAGCTTGCTCAGGAGCAACAAGAGCTGGCACAGCCAGCAAGTGGGTGAGGTGGTCAGAGTGGGAGGTGTCTGGGTTGTAGCATGATCCAAAGTGCCTCTTGCAGAGCTATTGCCGAAGGCTTTTCTAATATGACTCACAGTAAGAAAGATTTTACATTATGTCTCTGTGTGCTGTGAAAGTTGTCAGAATCAAAATGATGTCACTCGTGTCAAACCCTAACCAAATAATTAATGAAGCCAGAACATGAAGGGAGGGCTCTTGTACACATAGGCCTATAATGAGCACTGTTATAAGAACCCCTGAAGGGTCTTACCAACCTACACCTGTGACTAGCACTTCTGCCAAGGACTTTCAAATTGCACCTGGCCACATAGTCATAAGGACATCGATCCAGTTATCGTCCAATAGCCTGGACAGCGTCAGGTGCCAGCCAGGCCAGAACAAGTATGCTCATCCTCTTCAGGTGGGAATGCAAAATGGGACGGCAACTCTGGAAACCTCCACAGTTTCTGACCAAGCTCAATGGCTCACTCACCATTGAGCCAGCAATTTCACTCCTGAATATTTATCCAAGAGAAAAAAAATGTGTCCACACAAAAATCTATGTAAACAACTGTTTATAAAGGCTCTATTCACCATTGCTAAGAACTATAGACCAGCCAGATGTCCTTCAGTTGGTGAATAGATGAACTATGGTATCTCCACATAAGGGAATTCTGCTCAGCTTTAGAAAGGAATGAGTTGAGGATATGGACAATAGCATGGAAGAATCCCAAGTGAATTCCACTAATGAAAGTAGCCAGATGCAAAGGCTACTGACTCAATGATTCTGATTCTGAAACAGACAGAACTTAAGGGGGTGGGGAGACAAATCAATAGTTGCCAGGCCCTGGGATTGGGACGATGGGTTCACTACAAAGGGACCTGAGGAAAGTTATTGGAGATGAAGACATCCTATTTCATAATTATGATGGGGAATTATAGGACTACACAGAAAAGGTAAGTTTTTATTGTACATAAAGCATATCTCATTCATAAAGAAACAAGAGAGATTGTGCTGACCAACAGCTGACAGGCTCAGGAATAAGGTCATGAGTTTATCGGCCATCCCCACCAGGAACTGAACCCCAGACATGCGGAGCTATGTAGGACTCCTCAGAGGGGTAGGGTGATCTAGAGCCCATCACCGGGTTGGCCAAGATTGCAGGCCCACCACAAAATGCAACTGTGTTAGGAAGAATTACAAGATAGCAAAGCTGAATAGCAAACCAAACGTGAGGCTTCCAGTTAGAATCTCCCCTGCCTACTTCTTCTTCCCCTGAAGTGTCCTCTCAGAAGTGTCCAATCAGCATCCCAGTCTGAAGTCTTGCCCTGCCCATTACTGCTTCCTCCTCCTTTAGCTTCTTCTGCAAAGATCATCCCATCAATAAGCCCCTTGCAGTCCTAATTGTACATAGCTCAGGAACCACTTCTCAGGGGACCTGAATGAGCACGACCAGTGTTTCCCAATTTGATCTTATCTCAGAGCCCCTTTTAAGAGGAAAGCTTCTTACATTCTGTGGCAAACACACAGTGAAAGCTTATAAAATCATCAGTTGGTCGGTCTCCCGCATGCTTCCTGGGAGCCCCATACTCCTGTCCACCACCCTCCTTGCTTGCAGGTCTGTGATTTATCCTGTCCCTCTCAATGGCCACTTCCTACAGGAAGGCCCCTATCAAGAGGTAGTGGGGGGCCAGGATTTAGCTCAGTGGTGCCGCCGCCTGCCTCGCAAGTGCAAGGTCCTGAGTTCGAACCCCAGTACCAAAAAAAAAAAAACAGGTGGTGGGGAGGGCACATCCCCAGAGTTACCACTTACCTTCCAATATGGGATTGGCCTCCAGGACCTGCTGTTCAATCCATGAATGCTGGCCACTGACAGTGGCTAGGAACTGCAGGATGAGCTTGGTGGTCTCCGTCTTCCCAGCCCCAGACTCACCGCTGCCAAGAGGGCACGTGGGTACATGAGTGCATGGAAAGGCTTCTCAACTGTCCTGCAAACCCACCTCTGGCCCACTTTCTGGGCCAATCTGATAGGAACACCCTTTCCCCATGCAGAAATCCCACCCCATGTGCCCTGAAGTCCCCTGTAATTCTCATATTGTTCGTGGTATCCAAGTTATTGGTGTGTTTATCTTTTCTTCCCTTCTTGGCTACAAGATCTTTGGCACAGTAGAATCTGGAACATTCCAGGGACATAATGCTCCATAAATACAAATGAATGAATAAGATGACTTAATGTCTTGCTCATAAAAGTGTGGCCCACAGCCCAACAATGTCTGTCACCTGGCCCTAAAGGAAGATTCCCAGACTCCATCTAGTGCTTCTGAATTAGAGTCTGCATTTTTGAAAGACCTCTGAGAATGATTTCTACACTTTAAAGTTTACAAAATGAACTCCCACAATCACTTTACCCCACTTCAACTTCTGGTCAATTTTGTTTTCCCTCTTGTACTATTTTTATGCAAATCCCACAAAAAATTGTTTCCTCTAAAAATATAACCTTTTGAAAAAATCATGATTGAAAGATCCACAATTGCTATGGCAGCAAAGCAGTTAGACTAGCAAACTTGTCCTGGTAGTCACAGGCTCCTGTGAACACGTGCTGCATGCAGGTGATTTTACAAACACAGGCTCTTTAAATAATCTGCCAATGTAGACAGACCACAGAGAGAAGTGAGCTTAAAAATGATGCTCATGGCCCTGGGGAAGCCAAGTGCTCAGTTAGGGGCTTAAAGGTTGCTCTTGCTAAAAAGCACAGACTCTTCACTTGGTCCTACAGCTCTCCTGTGGTTAACTAAAAGCAGGATAAAGTTTGGAACCTTCATTTTCACCTGTCTCTTTTATGACCTACAACTTTGGGTAAGATTCCTCCTCAACTCTTCATGTAGGCATGTTAATCACTTAAGGAGTGTCTCTAAAAACTGGCAATACAAGCTTTAAATTTACCTAGCCTATTTTATAACTTCCTGATTAAAGACACCAAGAATAACTAAAGTAGTCTCAAGATTTGCAGGGACATTCAACTGCCAGCTTTTACAAAGTCCTATTCCAGACCTCTTTGAGTGGTTCCTGGAGGTCTCCAGTCATTATTCTAAAGCTTAAGTATCCTTGGATTCAAGGAAAAGCAGATAGATTGCCCCAGGATGAGACTGTCCCCCTAAAGGGAGCAATTGCTCCATGACAGAAATGGAGGCTGCCCAGTAAGCAGGGCTGTTATCTCATGAGGACTGCATTACCCATCAAGTGATAATGACTTCTTCAGAGTCACCTCACAGAACCAGAACTGAGACAAAGATCAACCATGAACTTCTGGGACTGTGGAAGAGCTGGAAGCAGCAACAAATCAGCCTCTCCAGAATTTGCGATACAGACATTGGAAAACAACTTGAGGAAGGAAGGGAGAGAGGTGGATCCCTGGGACTGAGGAAGGACCTGAAAGGGAAATTGGAGTCTACAGAGACATTGAAGAGACAGACCACAATGAAGAAAAAGGAAGAAGCAATCTGGACTTTCTCTCTGGCTGCTGGCTCAAGGCATGAGAAAGGAAGATTGAATCTACAGAGACACAGTGAAAACAGGCAATTCCAGGGGCCTTCAGGGAGAAATGCATCAGTGGAACAGAGCAGTGGATGGTGTATGCTACAACAGCTGGTGAGTGACTCCTGTCCAAGTGACTGCCATGTTCCCTGGAGAGTGCTTGGTCAGGCACCATTTCAGGAAGAGGCCCACTAAGTCCAGGACTCAGAACAACCTCGATCAGCTTCATCTCAAGGTTCCCAGGGTTAAACTACCACAATGAATGGGTAAGGGATGATCACAGGACTCATCCACAGACACGGAACCACAGGGGGCTAGCAAGTGACACCCAGAGGGTTATAAACTAAATGACTCAGGCCCCAACTGCAAAACCAGATGTCAGTTTCAGCCTAAATTTCTGTGGATTTGAAAGTCCCAGAACCAATACCATTCCCTAATCTTACTGGCAATTTACTGAGATTATCCAACACTGCACCCTAATCCTACTGCCAATTTGCTGGGATTATCCAGCACAGATCTGGGCTCTGATAGCCTCCTTTGTCAAGAGCAGAGTCACACCTTGAATTGGACACTGCCACAACCCTATAGACCCCAAAAGATAACCACAAGCTTGAAATCACAGAGAAACTTCTTTCATTTTTTCCTTTGCTTGTTTGTTTGTTTGTTTTGCAACAGAGTATCACGGTGTAGTTCAGACTGGCCTGGAACTCACTATGTAGCCCAAGCTGGTCTTGAACTCACAGCAATCCTCCTGCCTCAGCATTGCTGGGATTACAGGCATGTGCCACCATGCCTAGCTTTCTTTGCTTTTTGTTTTTTCTTTGCTTTTGGGTTTGTGTTGTTGTTATTTGTTTTTGCTCACTTGGAGTTTCTTTTTTCTTTGATTGTTTTTATTTCTTTGTGAGGGTGAATACTGTTTGTAGTGTTTTTGTTTTGTTTCATCCCTGTTTTTGTTTTTTCGTGCTTTCCTTCCCTTCTGTCTTCTTCACTAGTTTCCTGAAGCTTGGGTAATCTTCCTCTGTTCTTTAGCTTTGCTTCTAATCCCTTTTTCTTCTTTTATTTCTCTATTTTTCCCCTTCTTCCTTTTAACTTTGTCCCCTCAGGGTAAAACTTCTTTATTGAGTGGATGTTTACTGTATATAATTTTCTGACTTGTCTTAGTTTTTTTTATATAACTATAAATCTTGTACATATGGTTAAAAGTGGCAAATTGTTAGTTATCAATTTTCATTTCCAGTCTGTGTTTGATGCTATTGTTATTGCTGATTGTACTACTTTAGCCAAGGTTATCACTTTGTATATTATTCCTTGTATGCCAATACCTACATTGTCTGTGGGACATAAACAATCCTACAGTACAGTACCAAAGAACTGGGTGCTGGGTCAAACAGGCTACAACTGCTCATCCCAAATAAACAGAAGAGGCAGGACCCTGGGACAGACTCAAAGGCCAAGAGCCAGTTACAGCTAGAAGACAGCTCTGAAAAGTAATCATTTCCTAAAGAGGTCTCTATATTAGCAATAAAGCTAGCTACTATAGGCAATTTACAAACATCAATGCAGAAAACAAATAAATAAGAATAACAAAAAAAGAAAATGAGAAAACATGGAAGCAAGATGCAACCCCAGACCTCTAGCTCACCCAAGGCAAATCTAGGAAGCATTGAGGTGGAAGAAATAAAAAGCCGCCCAGCTGAACTCTGAAATGGTAGCAGTGGAAGTAACAAAACAGACGCATGAGTCTCTAAAAAAAAATCAGAAATAATTACACAGATAACTAAAGAGATGATGAACCATAATGAAGGACATAGTAAATCTAGAGTAGATACAGATTAAAAAAAAAAATAGAAGAGTTTAGGAAAGTGATGAAAACCTGAATGACCAACATAGGAAAGAAGTGGATTCCATAAAATAGATTCAAGCTGGGTATGGTGGTGCATGCCAGTAATCCCAGCACCCAAGAGGCAGAGGCAGGAGATGACTGCTCCAAGTTCATGGCTAGCTGGAGCTACACAGTGAGACTCTGTCTCAGAAACAACAAAACAAAACAAAATCCCAAAAACAAACAAAAAACACCCAGATTCAAACAGATATCCAGGACATTAAAAATTCTATCAAGGGGGCCGGGGATTTAGCTCAGTGGTTTAGCTCAGTGGTTTTGCCGCCTGCTGCTCAAGCACAAGGACACGAATTCAATCCCTGGTACCAAAAAAAAAAAAAATTCTATCAAGGGCTGGGGATTTAGCTCCCTGGTTCTGCTGCCTGCCTCGAAAGTGCAAGGTCCTGAGTTCAATCCCCAGTAGCAAAAAAAAACAAAAAAAAAACTATCGAAAGTATACACAGCAGAATCAACTGGTGTGGAAATAGAATATCAGACCTAGAAGACAGGGTTGTGGTTGGTGCTCATCAAATGAAAGACTTCTTAAAAATGGCAAGGGACCATGAAAAATCAATCCAACAACTTCTAGATGGTGCAAAGAACAACATAAGATTAACTGGAATCAATGAAAAATCACAAGATAGCATAAAGGACATAAAGAACCTGTTCACAAGCAGAAAACTTCTCAAGCATGGAATCTGATATACAGATAAGTGAGACATATAGAACTCCAATTAGCCATGATCAGAAAAAAAAACCTACACCAAAGCATATAATAGTCAAGATTCCAGAAAATAAGCACAAAGACATATTAAAAGCTGTTAGAGAAAAGAAACAAATCACTTATAAAGGAAAACCCATCAGAATCACAGCAGACCTGAAATCTTTCAAGCCCTAAAAGAAAACAACCTTCTTTAATTTTTTACTTACAGATACTAGGTGTTCTAGTACCATTTGTTGAAAACACTATCTTTTTCTCTGCTCTTGAGTTTATGTTCAATAAAATGCTAATGTTAAATAATCTTTCAAAACTCAGTGGACCATATATGTGTGGTTCTATTTCTAGATTCTCTGTTTTATTCCATTGATCTATATGTCTTTCCTTACACCAACACTGCCTTGATTACTGTAGCTTTAGAGGAAGTCTTAAAATTAGGTACTAAATGTCTTCAAACACTGTTTTTTTTTCTTTTACTTTTCTAGGTCCTTTTACTCCTACTTAACTTTTAAGTTTCAATATCCAATTCTTCATTTATAGCAAGTATACACAGACCTGAATTTTTATATATACCTTGTGTTTTCCAATCCCACTAAATTCAAATACAAGTTCTAGGAGCTCCTAGGGATTTCTTAGTATTTTCTCTGTAGATGATCATTTCATCTACATACAAAGATTTTGCTTCTACCTTGCCAATCCTATGCTATTTGTTTCTTTTTATTGCCAGACTATTTTGGTTTGGGCCTATGTTTCAAAGTTTAATGGACAGATGAACAGTAGGCATATCTGCCCTTGTTCCCCACCTTAGGGAGAAAGCATTGTATCTTTTCCATTCATATAAGGCGTTTTTGCTGAAAGTATGGAGTACATGTCTTTGATCTGTTGAGAAGGTTCTGTTCTACTTCTAGTCTCTGGATAGCTTTTACCATGAACAGCTGTAGAATTTAGTCCAATACTTTTTCTGCAACTACTGACAGGATCATATGGCTTTTTCCTTTCCTCTGTTAAAATGATGACTTATGGGGTTGGTTCTTCCAATGCTGAACCAACACTGCAATCCCTATAATAAAACCACTTTTTACATCCTGCCGGATCTGACTTCTAATAGTTTGTTTTGTTAAACAAATTTCTATCTATGTTCATACTTTTTTCTTCTATTATCTTTATCCAGTTTTAGGATTAGCACAATGTTGAGTTCCTAAAATGAGGGGAGAAGTGTTCCTTCTTTTTTCTGCTTTAACTGTTTGATATAATTTATCAGTTAAAATGTATATGAGCCTGCTGTTGTCATATAGGTAGGTTTTCAAGCTAGGAATATACTTTCTTTAATAGGTGCTATTCAAATTTTATATTTCCTCCACAGTTAGTTTCATTAATTTGTCTTCCAAGGTACTTCTTAGAAGTTGTCAAATTTATTTCAAAAAAGATTTTTGAAATATGCTTTTTATATCCTTTTAAATTCTGTAAAATCTGTGGTAATGTCTCCTAGATCTTGATATTGTAATTTTTAAAATGTATAATTGATATTGTGTAACAGGAAGTAAAGGTCTAAAGGAGTAGGGGAAGTGGGAGGGGTAGGGGAAAGGAAAAAAGGGAAAAGAAAAAATATGAGAAAATGAAAAAAATGGAAACAAAGTCTTTGCACATAGGGAAGGGTGGAGGGGGTGAAGGGAGGGCAAGGGAAGGGGAAAAAAAAGAACCAAGAAACTCATGTAATGGTACAAGATCCCAATGATGAATGTAACTGTATTTTATACTGAAAATGTACCAATAAACTTAATGGGGGGCGGGGGAAGAAACAGATTGGCAGAATGGATCAAAAAAACAAGATCAAATAGTATGCTGCACATGAGAAACACATTAACTAAACAACAAACAAACAAACAAACAAAACTCCTCATAGACTGAAGGTCAAAGCATAGAAAACAATACTTCATGCAATGGGAACCCAGAAAAAAGCAGGGGTAGCTACTCTATTTGCAGACAAAGCAGATTTCAAGACAAGACTGATCAGAAGAGACAAGGTCACTACATACTTGTTAAGGGAACAATCCAAGAGGAAGAGATGACAATCATAGATATATATGCACCAAATACCAGAGCAACCAATTATATAAAACAAACACTACTAGATATGAAAAATCAGATAGGCACTAATACCACTGTAATGAGGGGCCTCAATACCCCACTGTCACAAATACAAAGATCAACTAGACAAAAAAAAATCAACAATGAAATGTCAGAGCTGAACCAAACCTTTGAACAAATGGACTTAGTAGATATCTGCAGAGTGTGTCACCCCAAAACAGAATACACATTCTTCTCAGCAGCACACAGGACTTTCTATAAAGTAGACCACACACTAACTCATAAAAAATGCTTAAGTAAATGCAAAGGAATTGAAATTATTCCATGCATATTATCAGATCATAGTACAGTAAAATTGGAAATAAACAGCAAAAGAAATGACAAAAACTACATAAACACATGGAAATTAAATAATACCCTCCTGAACAACCAATGAATCACAGATGAAATTAAAGAAGAAATTAGACAATTTCTACAATTAAACAATAATGCCAATATGACGTACCAGAACTTATGGGACACAGTGAAAGCAGTCCTATGAGGGAAATGTATAGTGGTGAATTCCCACATCAGAAAAACAGAGTGAGCACAAATAAACAACCTAACATTGAACCTCAAGGCTATAGAAAAAGAAGAGCACGTTAAACCCAAAGCTCATATGAGGAAGGAAATTATAAAGATGAGAGTAGAAATTAATGTAATTGAGACTAAGAAAACAATACAAAGAATCAATGAATCAAAGTGTTGGTTCTTTGAAAGATTAAATAAAATAGACAAACTCTTAGCCAATCTCATCAAAACAGGACCCAAATCCATGCAATTAGAAATGAAAATCACAACAGAACCTGCAGAAATTCAGAAGATCATTAGTAACTACTTTTAGAACCTGTATTCTAATAAGATGGAAAACTCAGAAGAAATGGACAGATTCCTAGGAACATATGAATTACCAAACCAGAATCAAGAAGATAGAAAAATTCCAAGTAACCCAATATCAATCAATGAAATTGAAGAAGTAATTTAAAAACTACCACCAAAGAAAAGCCTGGTCCTGAAGGATTCACTGCTAAATTCTGCAAGAAATTTAGAGAAGATTTAATCCCACTACTCCTCAAACTCTAATGAAATTGATCCAAATCTTTTTTTTTTTTTTTAATACGGGGGATCAAACTCGGGACCTTGTGCTTACAAGGCAGGCGGTGGCACCACTGAGCTAAATTCCTGGCCCAAACTCAAATGAAATTGAAAGGAAAGCAATCTTCCTAAAGTCATTCTTGGAAGCAAGCATTACCCTGATACCAAAACCAGAGAAGGATCCAATCAGAAAAGAGAACTACAGGCCAAACTATCTAATGAATATAGACACAAAAATCCTCAATAAGATACTGGCAAATAGAAGGCAGCAAATCATCAAGAAGATCACACATCTTGACCAAGTAGGACTCATCCCAGAGATGCAGGGATGGTTCTCTATATGCAAATCAATAAATGTAATACATTAATAGAACCAAGGACAAAAACCACATGATTATCTCAATAGACACAGAAAAAGCATTTCACAAAGTCCAACACCCATTCAGGATAAAAACCCTATAGAAAATTTGAATAGAAGATCTTTATCTCAGTCTAATAAAAGCCATCTATGACAAACCAACAGCCAACATCATACTAAATGGTTAAAAATGGAAAGCTTTCACCCTAAAATCAGAAACCAGACAAGGATTCCACTGTCACCACTCTTAATTCAATATACTTCTGGAAACATTACCCAGAGCAATCAGACAAGAGAAAGAAATAAAAAAAGAGAAAGAAATAAAAGGAATATGGATAGGAAATGAAAAAGTTAAATTATCACCATTTGCTGATGACATGATACTCTACATAGAAGACCCCAAAACCCTCATCAAAATACATCTAGAATTTATAACCAAATTCTGTACCATAGCAGAATACAAAGTGAACACTCAAAAATCAATAGTCTTCCTGTATACAAGTAACAAACTCACTGAGGGAGAAATTAGGGAAATAACACCTTTCATAATAGCATCAAGAAAAATGAAATACTTAATAATCAATTAAATGAAAGAAGTAGATCTTTACATTGAAAACTACAGTACTCTGAAAAAAGGAGATCAAAGAGGATATCAGAAAATGGAAAGATATCCTCTGTTCTTGGATAGACAGAACCAATATAGTGAAAATGGCCATACTTCCAAAAATATTACATAGATTTAATGCAATCCAAATAAAAATAACAATAGTATACTTCACAGAATAGCAAATGTAATTCTGGGCACAAAGGAGCATTACAATCCCTGATCTGAAGTTATACTACAAAGCTACCATGATAAAAACAGCATGGTACTGGCAAAAAACCAAACCAAAACAAAAAAACAGACCTAACAATCAATGCAACAGAAGAGAAGATGCAGAAACAACTCCAAGCACACTCAGCAACTTTGTCTTTGACAAAGGTGTCAAACACCTTCACTGGGAGATAGCCTCCTTTATAAATGGTACTGGGAAAACTGGCTTTCCACATGCCAAAGATTTACCCTAGATGCACATCACTCACCATGAGCTAAACTAAAATTGAAATGGATCAAAGATCTAAGTATAAAAATAGAAACACTTAATTTGCTGGAAAATAGAATAGGTGAACTTCTTGAAGACATAGGCGAAGGTAAAGAATTCATGAACAAAACCTTGATCACACAGGAAATATTACACAGAATCAATAACTGAGATCACACGAAATTAAAAGCTTTTGCACAGCAAAAGAAAACACCAACAGAATGAAGAGATAACCCACAGAATGGGAAATTTTTTTTACCAGTTACTCCTCAGACAAAGGACTAATATCTAAAATATATAAAGAACTAAAAAAAAACCAGGCCCCCCAAATTCAAAGACCCAGTCCAAAAACGGGCATCTAAAATGAATAGACACTGGGGCTGGGGATTTAGCTCAGTAGTTCTGCTGCCCGCTTCCCAAGTACAAGGTCCCGAGTTCAATCCCAGTACAAAAAAAAAAAATCAATCTCTAAAATGAATAGACACTTAGCAGGTGAAGAAGTACAAAAAGCAATAACTACATGAAAAAAATGTTCTACACCGCTGATCATTAGAGAAATGCAAATTAAAATAACACTTAGATTCCATCTCACTCCAGAAAGAATGGCTGCTATCAAGAAATCAACCAATAACAAATGCTGGCAAGGCTCTGGGGAAAAACGAACTCTTCTCCATTGTTGGTGGGAGTTTAAACTGGTACTACTACTATAGAAATCAGTATGGAGATTCCTCAAAAGCTAAAACTAGAGGTCCTATTTGACCTAGCTATTCCTCTTGTTGGTATATTCCCAAAAGAAATGAAAGCATTACACCACAGTTATATGTGCACACCCATGTCTATAGCAGCACAATTTATGATAGCTAAATCTTGGAGACAGCCCATATGACCATCAGAAGATGAATGGATAAAGAAAATGTGATATTTATATACAATGGAGTACTACTCTGCCATAAAGAAAGATAAACTCGAGTCATCTGTAGGTAAATGGATGGACTTTGATATCATAATTTTAAGTAAAATCAATCAGACCCAAGTTTAAATATTACATTATTTCTCTTGTGTGAGAAACCTTAAGGATAAACAAGAAGCAAAATGGAGGACAGATATTGAGGAGTAGGAACAAATGGGAACAAAGGAGTAGGGATGGGGACAGGAAGAAAGGGAAAAGGGATTAAAAAACAAAGAATGGAAGGAAAAAATGGAAACAAACCTTCTGTAAATGGGAAGGGGAAGAAGAGTTGAAGGGAGGGGATGGGAAATTAGAAAAAAAAAAGAAGAATTAAGATATATTGTGTAAGGTACAAATTCCCTATGATGAATGTGACCACTATGTATGGAAGATACGTACTAATAAAAATTTTTTAATAAAAGATAAACCACACCCTAGCCCACCCCAGGAACCACCCAAAAGCTGATCCCTTTCCTTTGTTAATGGCCCAGCCTGATCTTCTGCATCACAGCTGTGCCCCTTCCAGCTCTTCTTCTTAAACTGAAGTCCCTTCCCCATTTTCTCTTCCTTTTCAGTTAAAATCTTTGGGGCTGGGGATTTAGCTCAGTGGTTCTGCCACCTGCCTCGCAAGTGCAAGGTCCCGAGTTTGATCCTGGGTTCCAAAAAAAAAAAAGCCAGAAAAAAAAAATCAATTAAAGTCTTTGTGTTCTCATCCTTCCTGGCCTGGTTCCTAATCTCAGATATGGCTGGGTCAAAGGACCCAGTGGTTTCAGTGCTATGGTTTGAATATTCCCTCCAAAGCTCATGTTTAAAATTATTTTTCTGCCAGGGATTTAGCTCAGTGGCACTGTGCCTGCCTTGCAAGTGCAAAGTCCTGAGTTTGATCCTTGGTACCAATAAATAAATAAATAAATAATTTTCCATTTAGTTTTTGAGTTAGGTTCTTGCTGTGTTGCCCAGGCTGGTCTCAGACTCTCAGCTCAGTCAACCCTTTGAACCCAGTGTGACTCAGAATGACGTCTTGTTCAGTGCAGCATACCAGGTCCCTGGCCTCTCCCTTTGGACTCAGTCTCCATCAGCACTCCTGCCATCTGGAGGAAGCTGGCCCTGGGGGCTTCCTGGCTGGCCGCCCTGTGCTCCAGCTTGGTTTAGGAGGTCTTTTGAGGCCCTGTCTTGGGGGACAAATTGGGACAGCTCCGTCCCAGGGCACCTTTCTATCTTCATCTCCAGAGCCCTGAGTTTAAATCCCCCACTCCACTGCTATGTGCCCCTAGGAAATGATCCCTACCTCCCTCATTGTAGGATTCCCCACCATAACGTGGGAATAAGAATATCTGTTTTGCTGGGTGGTCGAGGACATTAGGGGTCACCTACGGTCCAGGACATCATTCTGGTTTCTGTTTAAAACACTGTCTCTGCTCAGGGAGGCCGTGCCTAGTCTCCTGTCCACTTAAAGCACCTACTCTGTTTCCTCTTCTCCTGCCATGCTTTTTTTCAAAGCTCTTAGTATCTGCATAAAAGTATATTTATTTATTGCCTCCCTGTTTCCCCTTCCAGCATGGCAGCTCCATGAGACAGAGATTTTAGTTCCTTTTTTATGCTGCTGTTATCTTGTTAGAACAATGAGGGGCACAGTGGGGGCTCTATTACATCTAGAATGAACAACAAATGAATAAAAATGAATACATGAATGACTACTCAGCACCAAGCCAGATGCTCAGGAACCAACTTTCCACTGCACCTCCTCTTCCCTCTTGAACTCCCTCCCCTTGGCAGCAAGAGGGCCTGTGGTCAGTCCCAGGCCAGGCCAGACCAGACCAACAGGTGGACCGGAAATGGAGTCCCTCCTGGGCTCCAGTGACCTGACAGCTGCTCCTGGAGTGGCTGCCACCTGGTCCTCACCTGCGGCTACTCTGAGGTTCTAGGGGGTGAGACCTCACCTATTTGACCCCTGTGCCCTCATCTGCCCAGTCTGCCCCCAGGAACAAGGGGAGCTGAGCCCCACCTGATGATACAGCACTGGTCCCTCTTGTTCTTCCTCAGGTTGAAATAGCAAGTGTTGGCGATGGCAAAGACATGTGGGGGCAGCTCACCCACGTGGCGGCCGTAGTAGAGCTGCACCTGTTCCAGGGTGTATAGCGGCAGCAGCTGGAATGGGTTCACGGCCACCAGGATGGATCCTGTGTAGGTCTGGGGAAGGAGGAGGTGGTTAGGGGCCCCTCCCCAGGGAGGAATGATGGCCCTGGCCCAGCCTTGGGTGCAACCCTTGAGAGCTCCCAGGACCCACAACTCTGGTGCCAAAGTGGGATCTGACTGTACGTTGGGAGGTGGCAATAAGACCCTCAACTGCTCAGACCCTTCCTCAGGGAAGAGGGAGTGGCCACCAGGAACATGAGCTTCAGGGGCAGGGGGCCCAGCACCACCTGCTCTTTGGGAGCCTGGAGAAGCCCAGCTGGATTATCCATCCTCTGCTTTGAAGGCCATGAGGACCGGATAAAGGATGCATGCAGGCAATTTGGAAAGGGCCAGCGACAGTTCAGTTTAGCTTAGCACTGTTATCATCAGTTCCAGGTGTTCTGACCCCCATTCAACCTGCTCTGCCCTCCTCAGGGTCCTTTTCCTCCCCTCTGGTTGTCTTGTGTTTAGGGTCTCCAGCTCACTTCTGGACTCCTCTGTGCAGTTCAGATATGCAAGAGGCCCAGGACACACCTACTTGGGTGGAGCCCCAAGCACCCTGGGGAGCTGGTGTCAGTTTTGAACCCCATCTCTCCCAGGGGACTGGTTAGAGGGATTTGGGGTGGGGTAGACCTGTATCTACTGCCAGGCTTGGGAGGAGGTCTCCCATTTACCCACATGATCCCGCATAAGTGGCGGGTGGGGGTCTGGAACTCCAGCTGTCACAGGTCTCATCTCAGGTGGGCAGGGGTGTTTTGTTGGGTGACCTGGGCTAAAGGCTTGCCCACCTCACTGTCCTCTGGCAGCTACCTGACCAGTCAGAGCAAGCCTTCTGTTCAGCCACAGACAGAGGGAAGGGAGCAGCACCTACTGTGTGCCATCAAGCACCTACTTTGTGTCAGGCACCGAGCTTCACCAGCATCACTTTCCCCCCCTCAAGGGTGTGACTTCCTTGCTCCTTTCAGACTGGGACCAGAGGTTGAGAAAGGTTGGGGTTTGTCTTCCCTCAGGGAGGAAGGACAGTGGAGCAGTGCCTGGCTCCAGACTCTCTGGTGCATTGCTTTCTTCTGCCTGTAGGGGCTCCCTGTGGACACAAGGTAGGAGGACTCACATAGATCTTATGCTGCTGGTAGCGGATCAGGAGGTTGTGCACAATACCCGCCTCATGCAAATCTCCCAGGCGGATCATGTCGTCCACACCCTGAGCTGAGTTGGGATGCATGGGGCTGAGGGCACCAAGGTCCTCTGCTTGGATCCAGTGTTCCTGGAATGACAGGCACAGACTTCCCTCAGGGGCAGCCGCCCTATGGCCAGCCTCTTGCACCTGTGTCCTTCAGGTCCTTTGCAGTGAACAGATCAGCTGACCTGGGGACAGTGGCCAGTCTCTTGACAGAGTCAGTCTGTGCTTTAGGTCCAGGGGTACCTGTGGGAAAACCAGGTCCATCTACAACTTTGTCAGCATGTGTCTAGGGCTTGGGGTCCATGTGCAGCTGGGCTGGGGTTCAACTTCAGGCTGAGGAGGGGAGCTACATAGTGGCTGGAAGCCCGATTTAATGATCAGGTTGCAATGGGGGCCTCACCAGTTGTTAGAATAAAAGCATGCAGGGCCGGGGATTTAGCTTAGTGGTTTTGATGCCTGCTGTGCAAACACAAGGACCTGAGTTGGATCCCCGGTACCAAAAGAAAAAAAAAAAAAAAAAAGAATAAAAGCATGCAAGTAAAAGTGTTTTTTGAAAAACCATACAGCTTTATGCAAATAGAAGATATTACTATTTTTCTGGCTTCTATAATCTGGAGTTTCAGTCACAGTCTAGAACCTTTTCCCAAAGGCCACTTCTGCAAGTGCCTCATCTTACTGCTTCGGGCTGGACAGGGAGGTCAGCTGAATGCTCACCCTGCAGCCCGTGCCTCCCCTCTTCACCCAGGGCTGTCCTGTCTCCCCCAGGAGGATGAGCTGCCCATCTCTCATTTGTGTGTTTTGCCCCTTCCCCCTCCACACACTGTTCTCATCTACCTTTCCCTCCAACTACTCTGCCCTCTGCACAGCTGCTTTGCCTTCCCCTCCACAGCCCTCTTGCACCTCACCTCTTCCTGTTCCCCCTGGTCTCCTAGTCTCCCTTGAATGCAATCTGGAAACATCCCCAAGACAAACACCCAACATGCACCAGGGTGGGACTCCACTGTGGTCTCTCCTGCCTCACTTACACCCCTGGGGCTTGGGAACCCCTGGTGTTAGGGAGCAGCAGAAGGAGCCAAGAGGAGTCCTGTGGCACTTACCTTGCCCTCGTCATCCTCAACCAAGATCTTGCCTGGCTTTGTTTCTTTGATGATGCCTCCAATGGCCACATTGCTCTTATCGGTGGAGGGAGGGTCTAGCCACACATGGTCGCCCTGGAGGGCAGAGAGGAAACAATGGTCCGATTCCTGTCCTCCCCTTCCCCTTCCTGCTGGAGACTTACCTGTCCTGCAGCTGCCTTCAACTGTGAGCTCCTGGGTGTCTCCCCACCCCCACCTCTCTTCCCTCTGACTGTATGTATGTCACCCACACTGCTTACTGGACAGGTGCCAAACACTGCCTGTGCAACCTCTTGCCATGTTTCTGTGTCTTGTCTGGGACAATAAGCTCACCAAAGACAGAAACTCAGAGTCTCCCATAGCCCCTCTCACAAAGGAAAATGCACACCCCCCGAAATCAGCCACTATTTACAAAGCCAGTGGAACAGAGTGGTTTAGAGCAGAGTGCTCCTCAAAGTCGAACACGGCAATAAGAGTCAAACTTTTCTCTTGCAACCTCTCCAGGTTGCCTGCAAGCAGAGAGAAGCAAAACCAAAACACTGTCTTCAGTGAAGCCGGGAAATGGCTAAATCATAGAGCAGGCAGGAGGGCTGCTGGAAAATGCAGGAGGAAGCTGAAAAGATAACCCTGACTGTAGCTTCCAGAAAAAGCCCAGAATGTTTGTTTCTCCCAGGTCCAGGCGCATCTTGTCGTGACTGCCTTGCTGCACCAGCAGGAGCAAGGACTTGAGGTGGCAGTGGGTACTCCTGGGCCTGCATCTGTTCTGAGAAACAGGTAAACCATATTTGTGGAAGCAGTCTCTCATTGAGGTGGGAATAGGGACGCTTTCCCCGGGGAAAAGCCCTTACTGCCCAAATTCACTGGGTGGGAGAAGTGTGGACCAAAAGCTCAAGTTCAAGGTTTCTGCTGTCTTGAATGGAGCACTGATTTGTGAGAACTCCTTCTGATTCAAGAGTGCTCTCATGCTGGGGATTTATCTCAGTGGAGCCTTCACCCACCTGGAAAGTGCAAGGTCCTGAGTTCGATCCCTGGTACCAAAAACAAAACAAAACAAATAAACAAAAACCAAACACACAAACAAAAAGAACACTCTCACTATCCCAAGAGGAGTAATCCAAAGATACCATGTAGGTCTACACAGGAAAACACAAATCCACAGGGAGGAAAGGTGCAGCCAAGAAAGAAAAAAGCTACCAGAGCAGTGGAGAGCAAGGTCCAAGTATTTTACCATTAGTTATAAAAATGTGTCAAAGTGCAAATTAGAGGGAGAGGTCAGGGATTTGATGGTGAGACACCTGAGGAGAATGAGACATGAGTTAGCAGAGCTCAAAAAAGAAACAGGGGAAAGAAATAAACACAGACCAGAAACTGAAAGCAAAACTGGAAACAACAGGAGGCTATGCACTGGTTAAAAAAAAAAAAAAAAAAGGATGGGCCAGGGATTTAGCTCAGTGGTTTCGCCACCTGCTGCGCAAGCGCAAGGACCCAAGTTTGACCCCCGGTACCAAAAAAAAAAAGGATTAGGAAGAAAACAATAGATGCAGAAGACAGGAAAAGTATAGAGTATCCAAAAGAAAACTGAGGTGGGGGTATAGAAAGATTATTAGAGATACTATTTCTTTCCAGAAATTAAAGAAGACTTGGATCTACAGAGAGAAAACATGTACAGGTACCAAGAAAATAAAATTTAAAATAAGACCTGGACCAGGAAAAATAAAAATCAACTTCAGTACAAACTCAGTGCAATCCCTATCAAAATATCAATGGCATTTTAAAAATAGAATTGTCCTAAAGTTTGTATGGAGCCACAACACACACACACACACACACACACACACACACACACACACACACACAAATAGCCAGTCCTTTTGAGCAAAAAGAACAAAGCAGCAGGTGTTAGACCATTTATCTCTAAATATACTACAACTCTGTAGAAATCCAAACAGCATGGTGCTGGCATAAAAATACAGACACACAGACCAATGGAACTGAATAGAGAATCTAGAAATAAATCCATGCATCAACTGGTTTCTGACAAAGATTCTAAGAGCACACATTGGAGAAAGGCCAGTCTTTTCGATAAATGGTGCTGGGAAAATTGGATATCCATATGTAGAAGAATGAAAGTAGAACCCTATCTACCACCAAGTTACTACATTCAATTCAAAATAAGTTAAAGACATAAATGTAAGACCTGAAATTATGAAACTACTAGAACAAAATATAAGAAAAATGGTTCAGGACACTGAAATTTGTAAGGATTTTTTTTTTACAAGACCACAAAAGCAAAAATAGATTAACGAGATTACATAAAACTAGAAAGTTTCTGCACAGCAAAGGAAACAATAACCAAAATAAAGAGATAACCTACAAAATGGAAAAAAATATTTGTGAACCGTGCATTTGACAAGGGGTTAATATCCAGAATATTTAAGTATCTCTAAAAGCTCAACACCAAAACCCAAATAACTCAATTTAAAAATGAGCTACACACCTAAATAGATATTCACAAAAGAAGACATACAAATGGCTAACAAGTACATAAGAAATTATTAACATCATTAACCGTCAGGGAAGTGTAAATAAAAGCCACAATGTCACCTTACCTTGGTAAGAGTTGCTATTATCAAAAAGACAAAGACCACAAATGTTGGTGAGAATGGGGAGAAAAGGAAGCCTTGCAAATTAGCACAGCCATTATGAAAAACAGGATGGAGTTTTGGCAAAAAATTAAAATATGATCGAGCAATTCCACTACTAGGTATAAATTCAAAGGAAGTGAATTCATTATGCCAAAGAAACATCTGCACTCTGGTTTATTTCAGCACTGTTCACAATAGCCAAGAAATGGAAACCACAACTGAGGATTGGACAAAGAAAATGTGGTATTTATACACATTAGAATACTATCATCCATAAAAAAGAATAACGTCTTGTTGTGGTAGATATGTAGGGCGGGAACTTTTGTTTTTGCTTTTTTTTGGTACTGGGGATCGAACTCAGGTCCTTGCCCTTGCGCAGCAGGAGGCGAAACCACTGAGTTAAATCCCCAGCCCGGGAACTTTTTACAATGTATTGATATTAGCCTCTGTGTACAAGTGTAGTCCTGATGTAACTCTGTAACATAAATCATACCCAACCAGACTGTAGAATGTTAATGTGGACTCAGCCAGACTGTAAAATGTTAGTGTATGCCCATATAAGGGAGGCAAAGACACAAAAATTGTATAAAAGGGTGCAACTGCACCATGTTCTGCCCTCAGTCTTTGGCTATGAATCTGCTGAGTCAGTGCCAGCAGGAATAAAACCACTTCCTGAGAAAAAGTCCTCGATGTCCCCTCTCTGCACGAAAATCCCACAGCACTGTCATTTGCAAAAACATAGGTGAAACTGAAATTAAGTAAAATAGACCAGGCACAGAAAGACATGAACTGCATTATTGCATTCATACACGGAATCTAAAAAGTTCACCTCATAGAAGTTGAAAGTAAAATGGTGGTTACCAGAGGCTGGGAGGAGCAGCAGGGAGGAGGCCCGGAAAAAGCTGATTGATGGATTCTAAGATGCAGTTACTAGGAGTAAGATGTTCTAGGCGGGGGATATAGCTCAGTGGTTCAGCCGCCCACCTTGAAAGCATAAGGTCCTGTGTTTGATCCCCAGTACCAAAAAAAAAAAAAAAGAAAAAGAAAAAGAAAAAAGAAAAAAGAAAATACCCAGTTAACTTACAAAGAGAAGAGTCAGGACAAATTCAGATCCCTTAAGAGGGCTGAGCAATTCCTTCAGAAATCTCAAGAAAAGAGCAATCTATCCAGTAGGATGCCCACTATCAAAAGAACATAAAATAACATGTTGGCAACAATGGAGAGAAATTGGAACTATTGTGCCCTCTTGGTGGGAATATAAAATGGTGCAGCCATTATGGAAAAGTGTATAGAGTCCTCAAGAAATCAAAATAGAGCTACCATATGATCCAACAATCCCATTTCTAGGTACTAATACAAAAGAGTTCAAAGTAGGATCTCAAAAATACATTCGCACACTCACATTCACTGCAGCACTATGTGCAGTATCCAAAAAATGGATGTACTCCAGTGTCTATCAACTGGTGACTGGGTAAAGAAAATGTAAGATATACATACAATGGAATGTTCTTCAGCTTTTGAAAAGAAGGAAATCCTTTCCTATGCTACATGGATGAACTTGTGTGATTCCATTCATATGACGTTTCTGAAGTGGTGAAATTCATAGAAAGGGAAGGTAGAAAGGTGGTTGCCAAAGGCCTAGGGGAGGGGCAATTAATGTTCAGTGAGTGCAAAGTTTTTGCAAGATGAAAAAATGCAGTGTGAAGATAGCACTACTGAACTGTACACTTAAATGGTTAAGATACAAATTTAGTGTCATGTTTTTAATCACACTTAAAAAAAATAACAATCTGATACGTGTTTTTTTACCCAGCTAAATAGTCATTCAAGTATAAAAGTAACAAACTTTTTTTTTTTTTTGGTACCAGAGATCAAATTCATGACCTTGTACTTGCGAGGCAGATGCAGTGCCACTGAGCTAAATCCCTGGCCCACAAATGTTTTTGAAGATATGGCATTACTATTCACATAGCCTTCTGGAAAAAACTTAAAGACAAACTTTGTCGTGAAAAAGAATGAAGATAGATCTACCCCATGACACATCATCATGAAGTTTCAAAGTCCATGGTGACAAAGAGAAGATTATAAATGCTTCTAGGGGATAGGTGAGGGTGTGGGGTTGGGACTCTAACCCTATAAGAACAGGATTGCTGGCCCACACTCAGCTCTGGATACCCCACTCTTCCTCCAAAGTGGTTGTGTACCACTTCTTTTAATACCTACAATAAAGTTCTTGCTTTGCCCTGGTCTTCTCTGACTCCCCTTCCTCTGAGTCAGAGAGAGAGAGAGACAGGCCCAGCAAGGGTGAGTCTGGGGACCCCTAAACCCCAGACTCACAGGATGTAACAAGGAGAAGGAGGGATAAATTTTATACAAAGAATTAAAAATTAGAGCAGTAGGTTGATATCAGATTTGAGAACAGCATTGCTGGAAGCCAGAAGGCAGAACGCAGCAAACCACTTGGTTATTCTCAGAGAAAATTAAATCCTATTTGAAATTCCATGACCAGCAGACTTCAAATGTGACTAAGACATTTCTAGATATGGGAGTTCTTAGAAACATTTACTTGTAGTTTCTGTGTTCCCTTTCTCAGACAGCAGTTACAAAACATGCCAGGTCAAAACAAGGCAATTAGGGTCCAGGAGAAGAGAATCAATGTGAAGGAGGATACAAGCCAACTTGGGATGGTCCTGAGATGACAGATGTGTCCCAAGCACAGAGGACATCATCTAGGTGTCACAGGTTGACAGTTCGAGGGGCAGTTTCTTCCTAAAGATGAAATTGATGGGACTCTTGATGAATTGGGACATTTTGAAAGAAGACTGACATACCCAGGAGAAAATCAGAGGTTAAAGCAGTGATTAAAAAAACTGCAGTAAATGGGGGAGGATGATTATAACGTGTAGCAAAAGAAAGGACATGTTCAGTCCCAGCTCACAATTGGATGTTCAGCCAGATACACAATGGCAGGCCCACAAGATTACACATCTGAGTGACACTGTAACTGTCTTAGTTTATATAAGACACCCTATGATGTTTGCACAACAAAATTGCCTAACAACATATTTCTCAGAAGTTATCACCTCATTAAGCGATACACATTGTGCTTACTGTACACTGCATAGCTTAGTTGAGAGTAGTATTCATTTTGATAAGAGTAGATTGAACTCTGCATGTGGATCTGGTTAAAACTAGGATTTAATACTTTTGGGAGGAGAGACAGATGGTAATTGTATGAATGCCCAGGCTGGAGATTCCAGGTGGGGAGCTAAGTCCTTTCAGATATAGAGGGAAATCAGTAACAGATAATGCCTGACACCAAAATATCAATAGCTCTGCAGGCGCTTTCAAGATGTCCAGGGGAAAATCAAAGGGATCAACTGAAAGGGTTGACAGTGGTCACTCGTAGGGAAGAGGAGGTGGGAGATGACTCTGAACTGTGTGTTTGTAACTTTGGAAAAATAAAAACTAAATTAAGGAGTGGGGATGTATGTCAGCAGTAGAGCATGTGAAAAGCTCTGGGATCCATCCATAGCAACCCCGCCTCCCAAAAAAGCTAAATTAAAAGGAACAGTAAACGGCTTGACTCATGCAGTATACTGAACGAATTAATTAAATCTCATCAGACCCTCCAGGATGAACTTTCAGTGTGAATGATTGCACTGGGCAGTGGAAACAGGTGGCCAAGCATCAAAGCAAGAAAATTAAAAGCTGAAGACAGACTGATAAGCATCTCACAGCAAAATTGAGCTTAGCCAGAGATGAAAAAGAGACCATTTCCAATGCAGACAGTGATGAGATGTTGGTTCCAAGGGAGCTGGAAGAATAAGAATCAGAGTGTGGGCAAAGCGCTATTAAGAAATAATTGAAAAGCCAAGTGGCAGAAAAGATTCTTCATGAACTCTTGCCCGAAAAAGAGGACCATGAAAAGCAGCTGAATCAAGATAAGAATGGGTGAGAAGAGAAAAATCAAAGCAGCCAGCTGCAAAGAAAGTAAAAGAATACGTTGAGATTTGAGAGAAACTGAGCTACAGAAAGGAGAGACCTCCAAAGCCTGCACTGCTTTTTGTGGGAAGAACCCCCAGCAATTGCCACTACTCCTACTGTGGCAGAGCTTTGCCTGCAGAGAGGATGGGACTGCCAGCTTAAGCTGTGAGCTGCCCACTCCCAGGAGACCTGGTCCTCAGAGGCTGTCATGCCAATGTCTGCTAAGATGAA
Organism: Heterocephalus glaber; assembly: GCF_053883595.1. Classification (NCBI taxonomy): domain Eukaryota; kingdom Metazoa; phylum Chordata; class Mammalia; order Rodentia; family Bathyergidae; genus Heterocephalus; species Heterocephalus glaber. The sequence continues at coordinate 29,328,546 of NW_028258143.1, read as the reverse complement.
CGGCTTCTTGGTCCACACACTAGCACAGGCAGCATGCGCTGTGCCCTGCTGCTATGTGTGCCCACTTTCCACGTCCCTCTCCTCCTCTGGTAGGAGAGATGGGCTGCAGGAGCCTGCAGTGGGGTCAAGGAGGCTCCAGTAGCAATGTCCCTGCTCAGGTCAGTTGAATGAAAGTGGGACCCTCCCCATCCACAGGGACAGGTGGTATACCACATCCCCCTATATTCAGTCATTAGATCATTTCCCCATCTGTTAAGGAATGGATTACCTGAACAGTAAAAAAATGATTGGTTTACCACTAGATTCAATGAATAAAAATTCATGGCTTGATTAATTAGGGACCGTGCCAATCTAACAAAGAGACACTTTGAAGATCAAAATATCTCCACCCAGTCTCACTCAGGAAGGGCCCCCAGTTCCTCTGCATGTATGCAGGTTGGCAATCACAGTGCTCATTTGGAAGGAAGAGGAGATGTTATTAAAGTGGTTATAAACCAGGTGGTACCCAGACCCTGGGCATGGTGCAGAGTGAGTGGCAGCACAGGGCTCGGCTCTTTCACTCACCCTGAGGTGGAAGATGAAAGGCTATGATCATGGGGAGACAAAGGTCTATCTGCATGTTCATCCTTAAGTCACCGGTTTTGTGTGTGTGTGTGCATGCACATGTCTGATGGAAAATCAAAGCCAAAATCAGGGAAAAGCAAATGGTTGAAGCTACATATAGGCAAGCAGGGTCTCTTCACCTTCTGTGAAAGTTTTCAGGCTCTTTTTGGGGACTCACTCCATCCCAGTTCTTGGTCCATGTGTTTCTCAGGGAGCAGCACCCCTGGCCCAGGGATGGGACAAGTGACCCAGGCCCACTCATTCCTTCCCTTTGGCTGCTGTGAAAGGACACAGCACAATTGCCCAGCAGAGTACAGGTATAGGAAGACAGTATATCAGTAGTAAGCTCATTAAAGCACTGCCCTTTATTCAACTACTAGCTGGGGCTTTTGCAGGATTGATGAATAAGATGATCACCCATTAAGGCTTGTACCTAGATGTCCCCCCAAAGCCTGATGTGCACATAGGTGGGGCTTTTTGGAGGTGGCTGGATCTAGGGTGTGTGAATATGGATTAAGGGTGTGTGATTACTAAATTAGTTTAGCATAGTTCTGGGTGTGGATAATTGAAGCCCTACCCTTGGTGTGGATGGCACCAATCAATAGGCTTGTAGCCTGGGTGGAATAAAAAGAGGAATAAAGAAGGCAGCTTTGCTGCTTGCTGCCTCCTGCCTGCCCTGTCATGGACCGTTTCTCCTCTGTGATGCCCCTCTGCCATGTTACCCTTTCTTGGAGCCAGCCAACTATGGACTGAAACCTCTAAAAACTGTGGGCTAAATAAACCTTTCTTCCTTTAACTTTGAGTGTTGAATATTTTGTCCTAGAAAGAAGAAAAGTAACTAAGACACCACCCTCCTCTCAAAGAACTTGAGATCTTAGAAGACAGGACAGGCCCACTGCTATACTAATAAGTAACACAGCCTGGTGTCTTTCTAAATTCTGCTTGAAGTTAGTCATGTTCTCAGGGAGTCATTTGAGCAATTGATGCCCATGGATAGATTCCTTTGTGTGGCGAATCTGGTTTTGCCTTAAAGCTATATTATGTGTATGAGGAGATAAATAATGTTTACCCTGGTTTGAACATTACACAATGTTTACATGTATCAAAACATCACATGGCACCTTGTAAATATGTAGTTTTTATGTTTTATGTGTCAGTTTTAAAATTTTATTTTTCCAGGTGTGATGGTGCACACCTGTAATCCCAGCACTCAGGAGGCTGAGGCAAGAGGATTGCCATGAGTTTGAAGCCAGACTGGGCTACATAGTGAGTTCAAGGCCAACTACATAGTGAGACTCTGTCTCAAAAAAAAAAAAAACAACCAAAATTTTTTTTTGTTGTTGAGGGAGGGTCTCTTTGTGTAGTCTATGCTGGCCTTGAACTCACTATGTAGCCCTGGCTAGTCTCTAACTAGTGGTGATCCTCCTGCCTCAGCCTCCGGAGTGCTGGGACTTATAGGTGTGTGCCACCATGTCCAGCTTAAAAATTTTTTTTTAAACACCAAATTGTATTCCAACATGGTGCCAAGTTCTTATGCGTGTGATGTAATAGCTACCCAAAACCCTTATAACTCAAATTTTCACTTCACAGCGATCCTTTCTCTAGCCTAAGACAGGCTTATTTCTACTCCCTAGCTGAAAAACAGTAATAACAACAAACCCTCACTGCCCATTCTATTGGTCAGAAGATGCCAGGGGTCAGTTCTGGGAGCCCCCAGGCTCCTGCTTGGTGATAGGGTCTCCTCTCAGCAGTGAGGATCCAGCAGCAAGGGACGATAGCTATTATATGGCTTTGTACTGAGGAGGAGAATACTGCAGACACTTTTTATCAAAGAGGACTTTTCAGAGCCAGGGATTTAGCTCAGTGGTTCCGGCGCCTGTCTCACAAGTGCAAGGTCCCTAGTTTGATCCCCAGTACCAAAAAAAAAAAAAAAAAAAAAAAAAGGACTTTGCAGCACTGCTCTGGGATTGGTGGGGTAAGGGTAGAAATCTGGAGGTCAGGAAGGGATGCCCAGGCTGGTTTGGGGGCTCTTCTCAGATCTCCTCCAGCCTCCCAGCTTCTCCCTGCCAAGCACACACTGCTCCTGGTGCTCAACAGTAAATGCAAAACTCCCCACTTCCTGTAGACAAAGCTGCCTGTCTGCCACTGGGATGGTGACATTTGCTGAGAGAAGGGAACAAGGATGCAGAGCCCAAAGTGTTGAGTCCCATCCTGTCCCGCAGTCATCCAGTCACCTGTTTTTCCTGAGCGAGCTCTCTGCAAATGCCACAAGACAATAATGAGAAACCCCTTTCTCAGCCCTGAGATATGGAGAGCTCGCTGTGCACCTGACACCCTTGCCAGGCCCAGAGGCTGCCTTGTTTCTCTAGATAATAAAAAGTGCCTGGTTTCCCAAAATCCCTTGGCTCTGGTATTTTCGTTGTAGGGTCTTTGCCTTTCTTCTTTCCTTGGAAGACCTTGGGTAACTTCCATAAATAAGTCTTAGATGCATAAATGTAATTCTCACCAGCCTGAATGCCAACATCCTGGTCAGCAGCTCCACACAGCCTCTGAGTAGAGAGAAAGCAGAAGGTCAGTGCGGTGCATTTCCCGATGTGGAGTCGATGTGCAGGGCTGCACATGCTCACCAGCGCATTTTTGGGTGCCTGGCTCTGGCTGCAGGAGTCACAGTCCCAGGCAAGAGTGAGAAGGTGCCCCTCAGCCTCTTGGTCCTGTCCCATTTTTATTGAACTCAGGCTTGGGCTCAACAGGGAGTGGGTGGAGGTGCCTGTCCTCCAGAAGCTCAAATTTTACCTGGTCTGACCTCCCAAGAACCGGTCACCAGCACACATCGTGGGAAGTCCTCAGCTAAGCAGCTGCCAGAGCCACACACAGATCACATACTTTAAACCTCATAGCACCCCTCAGCATGGGTGCTGCCCCACTTTTTACATGGGATTCCTCAAAGGAAGGGTGGCTGCCCCTGTGGACCATAACCCTCCAGCGCCAGCTTGCCGCTGTGGGCAACTGTTGTTTGATTCCACACTGGGCCCTTAGCCCTGCCACTCCTCCCTTCCCAAATCCAGATTTTTTCTATTTTCAATCTGTCCCAGACCCGGATGCTTCGGGAGCACCCAGGCAGGTGTGATCAGCAGTCAGCAATGCAGGAAGACCAAGGCCCCACTCTGCCCCAGCTGAAAGAAGTCCCCCACCTCACCCAGACTTGAAAGCTGGCTTTCCAGTCCTTGCACTGAGCAGCAAAGGGCAGGTCCTGGGTCTGTGGTATTCATCACCCTATTGCCTACAACTAGCACTGGCTCAACACTGAAGGGACTCAGTCAATATTTGTCCCCTGAAAGAGTGTGAAGCCCCTGGAGAGGGTGCTACTGTGATAGTGGCTTGGATGGATGAGTGAGGTGTACAGTGAGGTGCCCTGGGGACAAATGCCATCATCCCCATCTTACAGGTGAGAACACAAAGCCTGAGAAATGCCAGGTGTTTGCCAAAGCTGTTCAACTGGCAAGCAAGAGGAGTCTTCTCCCCAGCTCCAAAATCTACCTCTTTGCCCTATATCCTCTGCCTTGGGAAGGTTTAAGAGTCCATATCAAAGTGCAGAAAAGGCCTTGATGGAACTCTGAGCCCCACACGGCTCTTTTGAGGGAAGGCTGGTCCTCTTTCCACCTCACATAACCCAGGGCAGGTGGGGAAAGAGAAGACACAGAAGGACATGGCCTTGCTCTGGCTGCCATTGTCCTTTCCTGCTCCTGGCCTCTCCACCCCAAGTGGAAATCCGAAGTCTCCAGCTCAGTGCCTGTCTACCCTCCTCACCCCCATGGCATCCACCTCATGGCGCCCAGGGTTGGTCCTGCCAGACACAAGCATGCCCTCTCACACACCTCAGATGGCCACTCCTCTGAGCCCAGACTCCAGTGCCTTGCATTCCCCCATGGCTTGTCCCATCTTCCTGTGACCCAGAGCTGCTGGGCTCCAGAAGCCCTGTCCTCCCACTGCCCCTGCCTTTCCCTTTCTCTCTGGAGGTGTCTCTTGATCTCCCAGAGCCCCTTCTATCACTTTAATCTCCTGGTGAGTGAAAGAAATGATGGTGGCTTTGGTCTTCCTGGTGTGGCTTCCTTTTGTGTCTTTCTGGAGCACTTCTCGTCCCCTGGCCCAAACTGTGTTTCTGATGGGGACCGTGACTCATGGTACCAGAGTGGCCATGTGGCCCACACTATGGCCAGGCACAACTGCCCCTGGGATGTTCCGAGTTGGAGCAGGGGATTGGTTTTCCTCTGTAGTCTTGAAGTTTGGGAATATGATTTCAGAAGTGTTAGGGATGATGATTCAAGCTTCTTGAAAAGAGCTGGGTTGAGAGAATAAGGTTGGCGGGTGTGGAGAGAAGGAATCGAAAGACAGAAATCTTGTCTCTATTAGAGAAGAGGCAAGGAATGAGGGGTGGGGCAAGGAAAGAGAGAGGAGGGTAAAGGGGTAAAAAAGTGTGTTATATGCATACATGATATACCAAAGTGAAACCCACTAGACGGTGTAACTAACATGCACAAATTTTAAAATTACTAAACTAAAATTCAAAAGAAATCTTATCCTTGCTCTTTATCGTTTGATTGTTTAAGCTAAGTCATTTCGATTCTGTCATTGAAACCAAAGTATTCTCACTGATCTTGTGGCCCTCTATTCTCATTCAGCCTGCACACTCCCCTTGGGTACTCTTTCTCCAGGCCATTCCAGGATCCTAGCACAGCTGAGTCCCAAGCGAACACCTCCAACCCTCATTCCCTTCCCAGCCCCAGTCCCAGCAAGACCCCATTCCTCCAGACATCTCCACATATGTGCCTCCGGGGTGTCAAACTCAATGTGACCTTAGCCTTTCTTTCCTCACTCCCCAGACTTGCTTCATCCCTTCATTCTTTAGCTCAATGAATGATGGCAACTGCTGAAGAAAACACTGTCGGTCATCCTACTCCTCACATCCAAATGACCACTATGACCTGAAGATTTTGTCTAGCTTGAGACTCACCACTATATGTTATCCATAAGAAACATGCATTAAATATAAAGACACTTAGATTTAAAATAAAGATGGTTTAAAATATTATGCTAACACAAATAAAAAGAAAGCTGGAATAGCTGTATCAATTTCAGAGAGATCAGACTTCAGGGCAAAGAAAATCATGAACACTGTGTGAGCGGCAGCCCAGGAGGTCTATGGCCTGAGCCAAGTCACCACAAAGGCTGCCTTTCATCCTTCCCAGGTAAGATCAGAATAAGGACATGAAATCACAGATCTCCACTCTGCCTTCCATAATGGGCATGGGGCCTGGCTACCCTGCTGCCCAAAAGTCCATAACATGTGACAGTGAAGCTAGAGAGACTCAGCTCCCTCAGAGCCTGGCCCACTCCTCCTGGGGAAGTCAGCCATGGCAGGGCAGCCTGGTGAAGACACTCTCTCCCCCTGGTAGAGCTCTACTACCCCTCCAAGGGGAAAATGGGGGCCTGAGAACTTGGCAAAGATCCTGTTTGCCCCCTGCAACTTCACAGGATGAGCATATTTGGCCAGATTTATCCTTCCCCTGCTGCATACACACATACCTGACACTCATAACTGGGCTTGGGTGTGTTATGGATCCCTGTGGGTATGGGCTAGGCACTGGCCTGTTTGGCTTCATCTCCAGCCCACTCTTTCAGACCTGGTCAGCTGTTCCCTTACAGCCTCCTTGATGCTGCTCCCCAGTCAGAGCTAAAGTCTGTCCCTCTCTGCTCCCATTAGACCCTGTCCAACCCTGATATTTACCACACTGCATTGAAATGCTTGGCTTGCACCTCTCCAGGGAATAGCTTTTTCTTTGCGCGCGCTCTCTCTCTCCTTCTTTTTCTTTTCTTTCCTTTCCTTTCTTTCTTTGGAAAAATGTTGTTAGACTGCCCAGAGACAACTTGGAAGAAACAGCCCTCCAGCAGCCCTTCTTCATTATAGAGACAGCCCTTGAGAAACCCCCCTTCATTTGTAGGGTATCCCAAGAAACCCTGCTTCATTCTATAGATAGCCCCTGAGAAATTTCCTTCATTTTACAAAGACTCTTAGAGAAGCTTCCCCCATCCTCATAGAAACAGTAGAGATGGCTCATTCATATAGAGATAGCCCTTGAGGGACTAGCCTTCATTTCAACAAATAGCCCTTTGAGAATTCTGAATTCATTGCTACTGACAATGTCTTTTCCTCCCTTGATATCCCTTTCATGATATTTTGTTGGAGAGCTGATCTTTGCCTTGGCAACTCTTCCTAACTTGAGAACACCATTATTAGTCTTTCACTGCTTTGTTGTGCTTTAGAATACGTTTGGTGTCTTTGCCTAGAAAATATACAGGACTTTCTGGTGTGTGTTTTGTTTGCTAACTTTTCCCCAGCTGCACTGTATTTTCTTAACTTAATTTTCCTTTCATCTTAGTTTTTCATCTATTTTATTTATTTAGGTACCGGGGATCGAACTCTGGACCTTGGGCTTGTGAGGCAGGCGGTAGAATCACTGAGCTAAATCCCTAGCCCTTCATCTATGTTATTTTTGATTATGTTGCATTATAGGTATACCTGTAAGATTTCTCAAACCATTCTGTTTTGTTTGCTCTGTGAATAAGACAGGTGGTGGATGAAAGGGAATGGATAGGTACATATACTTGTGCATGCCACTCTCTTTCACTGCATTGTGGTTCCTTGTCATACCATTACCTCTGTCTTCCAAGGCCCCCACACAGAGTAGAGGCCCAGACAGGCAAATTTTCAAGCAGTAGCTCATGAATTTTAATTGCACAGCAACCTGCAAGGTAAATAATGGGGACCCATTTGACAGATGAGGAAACAGAGGCTCAGGTCCCACACTGAATAGGTGGCTGAATCAGGATCTGCATCCATGATTACTTCCAAAGTTGGTGCTTATTCTACTTTACCTCTTTCCTCAGTCTGATATGCAAGACCCTGTATGGCTGCACTGTGCAAGGTGGTAGCCACTTGCTATATGTGTCTATTTAAATCTAACTTAATTACAAGTCAGAACCTCCACTGTACTAGTCACATTTCAATAGCCATATGTAGCTAATGGTTACTGTTTTGGACAGTAAAGAATATTCCTATCACTTTGGAAGTAACTCGTATAGTTTGAATATGGTTTGTCCCCTCTGAAACTCATGTTGAAATTTAACCCCTCTATGAGGTATTAGTGGGGCAGAAACTTGGTCTGTCTCTGATGTGGACAGGTGTCACCTGGAGACAGGTGGAGCCTTTGGCAGGTGATTAGGATTAGATAAGTTCTTGAGAAGAGGGTGACTGGAGCTCACACACATGAATCCTGGCTCTTTCCATGTGGTGCCTCTGTCGGCAAGAAGGTCATCACATGAAGCCCCTTAACATTGGGCCAGAACCATGAGCCGTAATGAACTTCTTCTTTGTAACATACCCAATCTGTGATACCAGGTTATTAGCCATAGAAAATGGACTAACATAGTAATAGAGCATCTACCACCACTCCCCTACACCTGTACTTAGTTCCATTGGGCACCAACAGTGTCCAAGCTGGACTGGTCCTTTCTTTCCTCTGCATTTTGCAGACACCATTTTCTTTGCCTAAAATATCTCTTGCTCTCCTCCTCCATCATCAAGGCGACCTTTCTTTCAGAGTTCACCCAGGTGTTCCGCCTACCCACTCTCTACCACATCATGTCCTCTCCTGATTCTTGGTGTCCCGAGTTCTATGTCCACGGTGTTCACTGGCCATTTCTCCTTTGCACAATCTCATCTCACCAGCTGATGATGAAGGAGTGCAATACTCACTGCTTGATTAGATAGACAAGAGTCTAAAATGAAATTGGATTGAAAACTTGAGTTTGCTCCAGCTTGATTGCTTCTAACTATTCCATTTGTGCATGTGTCATACATGTGCAGAGTGCCTATTCTTTGTGGAGATCTGGAAATCCTGAAGAAGCCCAGGCCAGGCCCTCAGGAGCTCGTAGTCAAGTGGCCCTATGCAAGTCATCTTACCCAATTTAATCTCAGTGTCCTCCTCTGTGAAAAATACACTACCATTCCTGCTCTTTTTCCTTGAACAACTTGTTACAGAACTGAGTGAGAATGAGGAAGCAAGCTGTATACAGTGAGGAGCCTATAGCAGCAGAGGTAACAGGGAGATGTCCTGCAGAGCCCCACACTGAAAGCTGAGGGTGCAGCAGGCCCAAGACAAACACCCACGGGGTGGTCCTCTGAGAGGTGTCACCTGAGGGGCAGGCAGCAGGTGCCCAGCAGGTCCAGAGAGATGGGGAAGCCTTCCTGCCCAAAGAGCTGCTGAGCTGAAAGATTCTTAACAAGACTTTTCCAGTGGAGAGTGTTCCAGAGCCACACTCAGAGGGTTAGTTTTCTTTGAACTAAAATCCTGAGCAGAGGGCTGGGGAGTACCTCAGTGATACAGCACTTACCTAACATGCAAGGGGTCTTGGGTTCCCTTTGAAATACTTTGAGAAACAAAAATTGTAAACTCTCAAACAAAATTCAGGGGTCTTATAGACTAGAACAAATTCAAGTCCACAGTTACGAAGTGGAGCCCAAAGAGGTGGCTAATTTATAGGGAAAGGGGCCCAAGTGCCCAGTTTAGGAGGTTTGGGGTGGGGGCTACACCTGCCAGCTGCCAGTCCCTCCTGACTTCTGTCACAAACTTCCTGCTCTGTAAAATGAGGAGGGGACACACACCATGCCAGCAGCTCAAAGGAGGCAGCCTGGCTGAGCCAACAGGCCACATCTCTCTCCTCAGCCACCTCATTCCCCCAGTGACTCAGGCTGAGGAGGCTCTGAGGCCAGGAAGTCCTGTCCTGCCTCACACCAGGGCCCAGGGCTTTCAGGGGTGACAACATTCAGTTGGCCAAGGAATATGGACCAGTCAGCTAAGCCTGGGTTCCATTTCTTCCTGTGGGAACCTTAACTTTCACAGTCCTTAGGCTCTGTGTCCCTAAAATGGAGGCAATGCCACCAGAGTGTGGGAAGAATGCAGCGTGCCATTAAGTATGGCACACCTGGGGCTTGTCATCTGCACCTGGGCTGTCCTTGGCATGCCTTGATTCTGCAGTGAGACCTTCCTGTTGTGAGGTGGCTTCGGGAGGATGGGGGGCGGCCCAGCAAGACCATTCCCCTGTGCCAGCATCTGCCTGCCCATAACAGAGGGCCAAGGCAGCTTCACCGCCTCCTCCTTGACTTCCAGGGTCGGCCCGGCAGGAAGCTGATGGACAGAGTCCCCAGGCTGAAGTTTCTGGTTTCAGGGTCCTGAGAAGAGTATTTCTGTCCTCTATCCCATAGGTCTACCCCACCTTGTTTCCAGATCTGTGCCTCCTGACCGGTAATCCTACCAGGAGATGAGCCCCTCTCTCCTCCCCTCTTCCCAGCTGGAGGAGCTCATTCTGGGGTTCCCTTACCTTGTCAGGATGCGATTCTGCTGACTCCCTTTCCCTCTACTCTGAGCACCCAAAAGAGCTGGAAAAGGAGCAGTGCCAGGGCTCCAGTGTGTCATAGAGCAAGGCACGGAATAAGAGGCGGAAGGGCCTCAGGAGGAAATGGCTGAGCACTATAAGCACACGTAATTTATTACAAGGACTTTGTCCTCGATCTCCAGGCACATCCACTCCCACATGCCTGCTGCGGCCCCAGCCAGCAGGGCCTCACACAGGTTTGCTCTTCAGAGCAGCAGATGGTATTAGGGTCTGCACTCTGCAAATCTGCATCTGGCCACCAGCCAAATCCGCCCAGGGACTCAGAGTCTTTCCAGGTGTCTCAAGACTCCAGGGGAGCCGATGGCAGGAGCTCTGCTCCCAAGTATTTGAGTACTAACTGGGGACCATGGCATGAAATATATTTAGTCTTTCTCCTTGGTTCATCTCACAGAGCTCCTAAAACAATTAGATTTCCTAAGTGAGAGGAGTGGTTTTTTGTTAGTTATTCATAATCCACAATGAGCCTCTGATAACATCTGGGATTATGCTAATGAGGCGACTTGTGTTGGGGCCTCAGGAAGGGGCCAGGCACCAGAAAGGCCAGATGAGTTAGAACCTTTAGCCCTCCTTAACTTCCCGTTCAAATCTTGAACAAGATTTGATTAGCTTCCAGACAGCGGAAGTAGAGTAGGTGCCTGAAGGGCAGCGCCCAGAGAGGGTGTGGAGGCCCTGCATCCCTTTCCCCTTCCTTGCCTACAAATCTCTTTATCTGGCTATTCATCCGAATACTTTATAATAAGCTGGTAAACAAGCATTTCCCTGAGTTCTGTGACTCTGTCCTTAATGAAAACCAAGGAGGAAGGGGTAGTGGGAACTCTTGATTTGTAGCACGTCATCAGTCAGAAAGTGACAATCTGTAGCTTGCAATTAGTGTCTGAAGTAGGGTCAGTTTGGGGGGATTGAGAACCCTTAACCTGAAATCTAGCTCTAAATCCAGGTAGATAGTGTCAGAATCAAATTGAATTATAGGACACTTAGTTGGAGTCCCCTGGAAAATTGCTTGGACACCTGGTCACAGAAGATTTCTATGTTGATTAGGAAAGTAGGGGGAAAAAGTTTGTTTTTTCTTTTGCGTGTCAGGGAAACATATACAGGATGCCAGGGCAATCGGGAATAACTAGACTCCCAGGAGGATCCATGAGAACAGAGGGCTGGTTTGGCCTGGGACTTGAATTCAGGGCAATTTGGGCTCTGAGGAAATATATATACTTTTGGAAGGAAGTGCATCAGACAGTGTAACCTGGGTAGGGTCAAACTAAGGGGCAGGCAGTTGATGATTGTGCAGGCCAGAGAAGTCTGCTTATGAAGGCAAGCTGACGGTGGGTGAACGGAGATGCCTGCCCAGCCACAGCCCTTTCCTGGTGAAGAGAGGACTCTGCGGTCCTCACAATTGGCCCAATTAGAGCCAGTCAAGTTCCTTCTCTCTGACAAGACCTGCGATGAACTTGAGCCCTGCAGGCAGAGATGTGGGAAGGAACTGTCATCTTTTTGAATAGAGTTGAGACCAAGACAGGGAAGCAACAGGGACCAAGGGCCTTTTCTGGGGACAGACCAAGCTCTGCTGAGGGAGAGAAGGGAAAAGTTGTCAAGCTTCAGAGGCAGAGACCAAGAGAGCCCAGAGAGGGGCAGAGACTTTCTGCCAAAGACCCCTTTCCTGAGTGCCTCTGGGGGTAGGCCTCACAGAATCCCAGGCTCCTACCAAATGTTTCTTTGGTGGAAATGATTTAAAGGCATTTCTGTACCTTACAGTCAAACAGCCCATGACAAGGACAGGGAGTTGGGAGATGACTTTCAGAATGGTTTGGAGAAGGTTGTGTGCTCTGAGCCTTTCAGTCCCTGCTCTCCAGCCAGCCCTGCATTCCCCCACTAAACCCACACTTGGTTTTGTTACTGAACCAGCCCTACTTTGCCCATTGCACAGTTACCGCAATGACAAGTTTGGCGAAAGAGAGTTTATTGACAAGGCATCCAGTGGAAGATACAGGGGAGCAAATCCCAAATCTACCTCCTAGAGGTTGGGGTTTTGGGGTATTTATGGGATAAAAAAGTGTGGCAAAAGCTGACTGGAGGAAGGGAAAAGTGAAGTCATGGTTATTGCAAATATGTAGTTAAACTTTAAGGCTCTTCATAGGATGCATGTTCAGAAAATGGTGGTATTAGCATCATCTTAGGGTGGAGTTTTGGGCTCTCAAACATCAAAGATGTCACTCATGGGACACTTGGTCAGGCCTAAGTGAAGTGTTGGTGGTCTCAACAAAAGTGGCCTCTGGGCTCCTGGAAAACAGCTTAAGCAATCATTCTTACTATCATGACCCACATGCCAGAGGTGTTTTCTATAGCAAAGCTGATGAGGGTCTAATAGTATGTTGTTCAGCTACAGGACCTCTAACATTGATGATAAAAGCAAATAAATAAAAATAAGAGAAGTGAGTTAAAGGGTTTATTCCCTTTCTCCCCAGTTTCACTTTTGGGGCTTCATGCTTGCTGTTCATGGTTCCGCTGGTTTTGGAAAACACCATCTCACGCCTACAGGATTAGACTGTTTCTCCCATAAAGCACCCAGAGATGGCAAGCCCTTACTCTGGGACTCCAGGTGGTCCTGCACAGCCGTCTTCCACTGCCTTTAGACCAGAAAACAGCCGAGGGACCAGGGATATAGCTCAGTGCTGCCACACCTGCCTGGAAAGCACAAGGTCCTCAGTTTGATCCCTGGTACCGGGGGGAAAAAAAAAAGAAGAAGAAACCAAGCTAACAGGCACCTGTGTAAACCAAAACCAAGATATTCTTGTCCAGTGCCCGCCTTAAACAATATTTGGTAGCAATTCATTTTATAGATGTACAAACTCCTCTCTCTCGTCCAACATTAGATCACAAGACTTTAAAGACAAAGTGACAGTCTGTCATATAGGGGCTTCATCATTTGTATACCTACCCTCCCTAGATGGACACTCAGAGCCATCCAGTCCTTTGCTATCCTACATGACACTGCAACAAACAAATCTGAGCTCATAGCTTTGTTTATATTTTGTCATTTACAGAAAGATCCAGAAGGGATCTTATTAAACCAAGGGCGTGAACATATTGCTGCTAATCTTTCTTAAGCAGCATGCAAGTCCTCCTTCCCAACCTAAAGAATCCATGCAATTGGAAGGTCCTGGCCTGACTGCTGTAAGATCAGCTGGGTGCAAAGCATGACATCTGTTGGGACAGTGCTCCTGGAGCCTCAGGTTTCCATCACTGAGGGAACTCTACCCTCGAAATCAAGGGTGGCTTTCTCCCAGCCTAGTACTACATTCACAATTCTCCCCATGATGCAAATATGCTGCTAATCTCTAAAAATGTTTTTGAGCTGAGCCAAAAGGCATCCATAGAAAAACTTGTGGTTCATTACTTTCCTATTTAATGACAGAGCCCACTGTAGTGTCATCACAGCAACTCAGACAGAGTTAGCAAGCAGTTCATTGTGCCTCTAGCATCACATCATAGAGTTGTGTGCAGTCACTTGCTTCCTGGTGGTGCTATGGTACATCTTCCTATGTAACTTATACTAGCCACATTAACCATTAATACTATAAAATATCATGGCTGTTAGCATAGATCTCTGTGACTGAGGCACTCTTCAAAACATTGTAGAATTCTCCATTTCAAAAGGAGCCAGAATTTAATGAGTGTGTTCTCTGTGTTGGCCTCTTTGTATGTGCCATCTCTTCCAATCCTCATCAAATCTTGATGTGTGAGGGTGCTGATCTCATTCATAATAAGAAAGTTAAAGTCCAAAAGGTTAAAAAAAACACATTGTGGGGCACATGGCCCAAAGTGCAGAGATAAGATGAGAACAGAGGCTTTCCTGACTCCATGTCCAGCACTTATTGCACTGCATTGTATCATGCCGACCTTCAACCAAACCTAGGTCCCTCCTCTCTCTCTTCCAATGATGGAAGAAACATCCTATTTTTAAAATTTTATTTGCAATATCCTATTTTAGAGACTTTTAGAGAAGATGTTTCCCCAAATTGCTTGCTGGCCCAGCATCTAAAGGGCATCACCCTTCTTGTTTCCTTGGTCTCTGAGATGCAAGGTCAGAGGACTATCTGGGAAGAGAAGCAGAGCTAAATGCTTCCCTAGAACCACTATTATGCACAGTCCAAAAGTGTAGCTCACGAAGCACATTCTACCGAGGTAATTCAGGGTTTCTCAACATTGGCTCTGCTGACATACTGGATTGGGTTGCTCTTCCTTGCTGGGATAGGAGGAGCTATCTTAGAACTAGCTAAAAAAATCAGACCACCCAAAATAAAAGACCTGATCAAAAATATTGCATGGTTTCTCTTATATGAAAAACACACACATATACAAATAAAGAGCAAAATAAAGAGATATAAATAGGAAGTGGAGAGACATTCAAATACTTCCCCTAATTATATATTCTGTTGTTTTAAAAATATTTCAGGGGCCAGGGATTTAGCTTAGTGTTTCCACCATCTGCCTCACAAGCGCAAGGACATGAGTTTGATTCCTGGCACCAAATAAAAGAAAAAATATTTCAGTATATGCTAATTTGTTTCATTTATACTACTAGTTTATCTTAGTTCATTGAAAAGAAAGATTTATGTTATCTTTGTTTCTTTTTTTGTAAGAATCTTTTTGGTTTATGTCTCACACTCTTCAACTGCTTTGAAGATGATACACAGGATAATAACTACTGTTATTCTCTTATGTGGTTATGAAATTTTGTTTTATTTTTTCATAAAAAATAAATTAAAAGGAGGAGCTGTCTTGGGCACAGCAGGATGTTTAGCAGCATCCCTGGCCTCTACACACTACTGTGCCCCACCCATTGACAACAAAGCAAAATGTCCCCAGGCATCATTATACCAAATGTCTCTTGGGTAACAAGGACATCTCAAAGGCCAGAACAGTGGTGCACACCAGTAGTCTCAGGTATTTGGAAAGCTGAGGCAACAGGATTGCCAATTTGAGATCATCTTAGGCAACTTAGCAAAATAAAAAGGGTTGGGGATGTAGCTCAGCTCCCCCTGGGTTAAATCACCACTACTGGGGGGGAAAAGATTGTTTTTAGGTGGGAACTTACGTATATATCATAGGCCTGGCTGCAATGAAGGATGAAGGCTGGGAAAAAGAGAAGGCCAGCAAGGGCCAGGACAAATACCCTCCTGGAAGAGGTGACCCTGCCCTTGGCTTCCCTTGAATGGCAGGAAGATATATGCAGAGGGAGGACGTGAGGGAGGGAGTTTTGACCTGTGCTTCTTAGAGAAACTTGGTTCCAACATACCAAGAAATGACTCCACCCTCCTGGATCAGCAGAGATAGGTGCTCCTATGCCAGGCAGACCTGGGATCCAAAGTCCTTCTGGGCCAGGTAGTATCCACAACTTCAGACCAGCAGGAAAAGACTCATCATTGATGGTGTTTATTGCCATGAAACTTCTGAGGAAGCCATCCAGATTTGTCCAAGGCAGCAGGAGAGGGAAAAGAGGGGCATAGAATAAAAGGGTCATATTCTCCTCCTCTCCAGAGATCTCTGGGCAATCCAGTGCATAGCTCTGTCTTAGGCCCTGGAATTTCAACTTAGGCCACTGGTCATAAACAAGGGCTCTCTGCCTCACAACCAGGGTCAATGGCATCTTAGTGACTAATCTTTTTTTTTTTTTTGTGGCAGAAAAAAAAGTCAGTTTATTGGTGCCCTGGGAATTTTTTTTTTTGTATTAAATTCTTTTATTGGTACATTGTAGGTATACAACACAATTACATTTCTCATTGGGAATTGTACCTTTACGTAATGCATCTTGGTTCTTATTTTTTCCCCATTCCTAGACCTCCCTTCACGCTCTCCACCCTTCCCTATTTACAAAGCTTAGTGACTAATCTTATTGCCCTGAGGAGACTGAGTACTGGGAGGGAAATTTGGTCACGTGACAACTCAATAAACTAGCTAAATGATGCTCATGATTCTGATGATAACAGTCACCCAGCTCTTGGAAGCGGTTGAAGGTGAGGAGCTTAGGCTCATTGGTAAGGCTTCATTTCTGGAAAAAGAAGTACTCCCCTGCCTGAAGTGCTCCATGTGCACTAAGGTCAATTTCCTTTGCCTCCTGTTTCTACAGCTGGAATATTCTTCCCAGCCTCACTCAAAGTTAGGAGTAGCCATGGAATGAGGATAAGTGATACACTTCTTGGTCTGTTTTCTGTTGATAAAACTGAATACTTGAGACTGGGTAATTATAAAGGAAAGAAGTTGGAAGAAAAGGTCCAAAGGGGAAGGGGTGGTGGGAGGGGAAGGGGAAAGGAAAGAAGGGAAAGGAAAAATTATGAGAAAAGAAAAAAAAGGAAACAAAGTCTATGTAAATAGGGAAGGGTGAAGGGGGTGAAGGGCACACAGGTAATGGGGAAAAAAATAAGAACCAAGATACATCATGTACAGGTATAAGCACCCAATGATAAATGTAAACATATTGTATACCTAAAATGTACCAATAAAAAAATTTAAGGAAAAAAGAATAAAGAAGCTTATCTTGGCTCACAGATCTGGGGAGTGGGCAGTTGAAGGGCACAGCAGTGATGTCTGGCAAGGACTTCATGTCATGATGGAAGGCAAAAGTGTGGACAAGCACATGCAGAAGAGACAGACCACGGGGATAGCCTTGCCTCATAACAACCTGTTGTGGTGGGAAGGTGTCAATTCCTTTTATGAACTTAATTATTTCTCTCTTTTTTTTTGAACCTAATTATCTCTTAAAGGCCCCATCTGCCAATACTACCACAAAGGCAATTAAAATGTCAACATGGGTTTCAGAGGGGACAAATCATATTCAAAACAGAGCAACTATACATCCAGGCTAGGCCATTAAAACCTTTTGTGTCATCCTGCACTCTCTCTTCCCACCTACTGGTGGCCTGTAGAGCACCCAGTAGTGGATTCTGAACCCCAGGGGAATGGTAGAGACATGGAATTGAAAGAGCTAGACCCTTGACTGACTGCAGGGAGCAGAGTGCTTCCTCCACCCTTCCATTGACGCTCCTGCCTATTGATAAGAAAGAAAGTGTGCCAAACCACCAAAACTTGTTGTTGTATTTGTAATAATATGGCAGGTAGTTAGCCTATTGTGATTAAAATATGTGTTAGGTTTCCATTGCTGTGACAAAATACTTGAGAATATCAATTTAAGGGCTGGGGATGTAGCTCAGTGGTGCCACACCTGCCTGGCAAGTGCAAAGTCCTGAGTTCAATCCCCGGTATCAGAAAAAAAAAAAAAAGGAAAAATAAAAGAAAATCAACTTAAAATGAAATGAGGAAAGATTTATTTTGGCTTATGGATTCAGAGGGTTCAGTCCATGGTTGCTTGGGCTGTTTGCTTTTATACCTGTGGCAAGGCAGAAACAGAAAGTGTGGTAGAGGAAAGCTTCTCAACCCAAGGGAGGCAGGATCCAGAAAGAGAGAACTTGCTTCTATAACAAAATCCTTCCACCCAAGTCCTTTAAACTATAGTCTGTAAATGGATTAATCCACTCACTGGGTCGGAGCCCTCATAAACCAATCTCCTCCCAAAGACACCACCTTGAACACTGCTGCACTGGAGACCAATCCTTCAATACAAGAGCCTTTGGGGGAACATCTCAGAGCCAAACCGTAACAGAACAGGATCCCTCTTCCATTCAACCATGCCTTGTTCTTTAAATACCACTCGAACAGCCTTTCTCAGGAAGTCAGTCCTGACTCTACAGATGATTCTAGCCTCACACTCCTTCTAATTTCCATGGCTTTTATCAACCACATCACATAATTCACTTCTTAACATGTATTTTTTCCTGGTAGATTGTAAATTTCCTAAAAACAGGAAATCCTCTGGCTTGAATGTTGTTTGTCTCCCAAAGGGTTAATGAGCTGGAGGCTTGGTCTCAGAATCATGGTGTCGGGGGAACCCACTTTCCAGTCCCCCTTCTGTCTCTCTAGACAGAAGCTATCTTTCTTTCAATAAATTTTTCCTACTCTTAACCTCTGTTCTTCCTAGAATTCATTCTTCGATTTTAGACAACAAGAACTCCAGTTTCAGATATCTAGTAGGTGTGTGAGTTACATCTATTTCCCCTATATCAGTCTGAATAAGGAACAGAAAGACTCTGTTGAGGACCTTTGTTACCTCTGCTACCTGTGTGCACTTGTTTCTCCTCTGCGATGCTTGTTTGCCATCTTTCCCTTGGAGCCAGCCAACTGTGGAAACTGAAACTTCTACAAACTGTGAGGATGGTGGTGTTGAAGAGGTGGAATCCTTAAGAGGTGGGGCCTAGTGAGATGTTGTTAGGTCACTGTACAAGCCACCAAAATTTGTTGTTACTGTCACAGGACCCTGCTTAGTTCTCATGAGAGGCTGTTTTAGAACAGCAGGACCCCACCTCGCACCCTCTGGCCTCCTGTCTCACTATGTCATCTCTCATGCTTGCTTCATCATGCCATCCGTCACAAGGCTTGCCAGTGCCCAGTGGACACCAGCACCATGCCCTTGAACATCCAAAACTGAGCTAAATAGAACTCTTTTTCTTCATAAAGTATTCAGTCTTAGGAATATGGCAACAAAAAACAGACTAATGTAGGAATCATGTGTTAGATTCTTTTGTGACTTCACAGTAATAAATAACAATAATGCTAACATATATCTTATGTCCTGTGAATCATTGTTTATACATAGTAATTGCCAATAATCCTTATAACAACTCCATGAGACAAGTGGTACTTTATTCCCAACTTATGGATAAGGAAGGGAAGCACAAAGAGGTTTAAAAAAACTTGCTCAAAGTCATACACCTAGTAAGTAACAGAGACAGAATTCAAACCCGTAAACTTGAGTAACAAATGAGCATCCAGTAATTATGTCAACTTAACCACAGTTACTTCAGGAACTGATTATCAGCTTGTAGGTCCAGTGTAACCTCAGACCCTTTGCAGTCAGGAACCAGTATTGCCCATCTCATTCCCTCTAGTATGTGAGAACCAGAAACAGAGAAGCTGCCACCCATGGTGCAGGCCAGCTGGAAGCCAAGAGGGCAAGGCAGGGTAGGCAGGGCAGGGCAGGAAAAGAAAGGATTTGCTCTTGGTGCTGGTATGTATTTACCATCCAGTGCAGTGGAAAGTGTCAAACTGTCCACAAAAATTCTCTGCTTCTTAAAAGTAGTATGAATAATTTTTATTTCTGCATAATCTCTCAAAGCCGATTATAACCCCACTGTTATTTCTAAATTTTTTCTTAATTATCTTCCCATATAATTAAGCTCCTGTGAAACCTAGCCCTCAAAACCATCTTCAAATAGACTGTTGGAGCCAAAAGGTCATTTAGGGCCTCAACGTTACCTACTGTGGAACTCCCTCTCTGACCTGTCAGTCAGTCATATCCCCAGAGACTGTTTGCTGAGCCTGTTCCTCTTCAAACCATTGTGGGTAGCAGAAGGAGACCGGGGAGATACACAGTAGGTCTTCTCACTTTGGAGTTCACATGAACAGGGCTCCTGGGAAGAATTTCTCAGGGAATCCTGGAAAATTTAATCAGACAATTCCACATCTCTTGTGGGCTTGGCTTAGTGATTCATTTCCGAAGAATCAAGTTTGGAAAGAGAAAGGTAGTAACTTTATCTTGCTGAAAACTAGAAGATATTATTAAGTGACTAACGAAGTGTTATAGGATGAATGTGTCCTTTCCCCAACTTATATATTAAAACCCTCACCTCCAGGGCCTCAGAATGTGAGTGTATTTGGAGATAAGACATCTAAAGAGGTGGTTAAGGTCAAATGAGGTTAGGAGAGTGGGCCCTAATTCAATCTTATAAGAAGAGATTAGGACACAAACACCAGAGGGAAGACCCAGTGAGGACACAGGGAGAAGATGGCCCTCTACACACCACAGAGAGAGCCCTCAGAAGAAGCCAGCCTTCTCACATATTGATCTTAGACTTCTAGTCTCCAGAAATAATGTGAAGAAATAAATTTCTGTCATGAAGGTAAACAGAGTGTGATATTTCTTGTGATAGCACTAGCAGACCAACACACCAAATGATCAAGTTTAACATCACCTATGATGTCATTATGAAAAAAAAGAAGTTTGATAAACTTTTGTAGACTAGAGAAGACTAAGGAGACGTGATGATTAAATGCAATGTTTTATCCTAGAAAGGATCCTGAGACAGAAGAAAGATGCTAATAAAAAACTGCTGAAATCTAAATTAATCTAGAGTTATACTACTAGTATACACCAATGTTGGTTTCTTAACTTTGACAAATGTAATATAATGAAAAATGGTAGTGTAAGAAGTTAATGTTGAAGGTGACTTGATGAGGAATATACAGAAACCTGAAATTTCAGTAGATTTTCTGTAAATCTAAAATTTCTCCAAAATAAAAAGTGTATTGAAGAATCTACCTGGACACAGTGGCTCACATCTGTAATCCCAGACATCTGGGAGGCCAATGTAGGACAATCATTTGATCTCAGGAATTAATGGGCAGCATCAGGAGACCCCCCATCTCAAAAACAAAAAGCAACAAACAAAACCCCCAAAGAATCCATTTGAGCTGCTATGTACAATTCCTTTGAGTTCACAGGACTACCAATCATTGGTTCACAGAATAACTGTTTAACTTTTTGAGGAATCACCAAACTGGTTTCACAGTGTTTGAGTCATTTAACATTTCACCAACAAATGTATGAAGATCCAGTTAGTTTCTATTATTTTACTATGGCTATTGCAGTTGATATGAAGTGGTATCCCATTGTGGTTTTGATGTGTACATCCCTAATGACTAATGAAGATGAACATCTTTTCATATGCTTATTAGCCATTTGTTCATCTTCTTTGAGAAATGTCTATTGAGTTATTTTGCCCATTTCCTAATTGGGTTATCTTCTTGTTATTGAGATTTAGGAGCTCTTCATATATTCTAGATATTAAACCCTTATCAGATATATAATTTACATAACTACTCTCCCATTCTGGGAGTTGTTTCATTACTTTCTTGATAGCTGTTCTTTGATGTGCAGAAGTTTTTATTTCTATAAGTTTCAATTTATTTATTTATTTTTCTTTTGTTGCCCACACTTTCAGTGTCATGTTTAAGAAACCATTAGAGGCCTGAGTATGGTGGTGCATGCCTGTAATCCCAGCACTGGGGAGGCTGACGCAGGAGGATTGCTGTGAGTTCAAGGGCAGCCTCAGCTACACATAGCCAGGGCAACATGGCAAGACCCTGTTTAAAAAAAAAAAAAGGAACCACTGCAAATTTCAAGGTCATGCAGATACACATCTATGTTATCTTCTTAGAGTTTTATAGTTTCAACTCCTAAATTTAGGTCTTTGATCCATTATTAGCTAATATTTGTATATAGTATAAGATAAGGGTCCAAGTTTATTCTTTTCCATGTAGATATCCAGTTTTCCTGGCATCATTTGTTGATGTAACTGCTCTTTCCCTCATCAAATGGTATTGCTACCTTTGTCAAAAATCAGTGGATTAAATATGTAGGGATTTATTTCAGGGCTTTTAATTCTATTCCACTGGTCTATATGTCTATCCTTATACAAACACCACACTTTTTTTTTTTCATTAGTAAACTTTGAAATCAGGAAGTATGAGTCCTCCAATATTGTTCTCTTTTTTTTTGGTACTGGGGATTGAACTCAAGACCTTGTGCTTTCGAGGCAGGGGGTGGAGCCACTGAGCTAAATACCCAGCCCTCCAATATTGTTCTTATTCAAGACAGTTTTAGCTATTCAGAAGCTCCTTGAACTTACATGTAAATTTCAGTATGTGTTTTTTTATTCCTGTAAAAAGATGCCCATTGATATTTAGATAGAGATTGCATTTAAACTATCGGTCACTTTGTGATTGAAACTGTAGATCATCTTAATAATATTAAGTGTTGCAATCCATGAGCACAAGGTATTTTTTTTTAATCTATATCTTCTTTCATTTCTCTTAGCAGTTTTGTAGTTTTCAGTGCACATCCCCTTGGTTAAATTTCCTAAGTATAGTATTATTTTGGACATTATTGTAAATGGGGTTGTTATCATTCTTTTCTGAGCAGTTTGCTCATTATTATTATTGTATAGAAATACAACAGATTTTTATATATTAATTTTTATATCCTGAAATTCTACTGGTCTTAGCACTATTATTCACAGTAGTCAAAAGGCATAAACTATCCAATTGTCTATCAACAGATGAATGAGGGCTGGGGATTTAACTCAGTGGTTTCGGCGCCTGCCTTACAAGTGCAAGGTCCCGAGTTCAATTCCCGGTACCCACAAACCAATAAAAATCACAATACCCAGAACTACATCTAACGCATTGTGAGTGTCCAATATATAACTTAAAAAAAAAACAGATGAATGAATGTATCTGATGGAATATTATTCACAAAAATGAATGAAACCTTGGGCCGGGGATTTAGCTCAGTGGTTCTGCCAACTGCCTCACAAGTGCAAGGACCTGAGTTCGATCCTCAGTACAAAAAAAAAAAAATGAATGAAACCTTGATAGTTACTACGATGTGGAAGAACCTTGAAAATATGCTAAGTGAAATAAGCCAGTCACAAAAGGACAAATATTGCATGCTTCCACTTATGAGAAATCTCTAAAATAGGCAAATTCATTGAGAAAGAAAGTAAAAGTTACTCAGGGCTATGGCAAAAAGGAAAAGGAGAGTATTACTTACTGGATATAGAGTTTCTGTTTATACTGATGGAAATTTTTGAAAACAGACAGTGGTGATGATTACATAATACTGTGAATGTAATAAATGATGTGTAACTGTACACTTAAAATAGTTAAAATGGTAAATTCTGTGAATATATATATTCACAATAAATAATAGTTTAGAAAAAAAAGCTGGGAAGAACACAGGGTTCAATCATGGTCCCAAAGCTTAATCTATACTATTGTTTACTATGAAGTGCCTGTAATCCCAGCACTTGGAAAGCTGAGGCAGGAGGATCACTGTGAGTTTGAGGCTAGCCTTGGCTATATAGTGAGTTCAAGGACAGCCTGAATTACATAGTGTCTCCAAAAATCAAAATAAATAAATAAATATGAAGTATTTTCTCCAAAGACTCATGTACAATATTGAGGGCTTAATCCTTAATGCAGCAGTGTTCAGAGGTGGGGCCTAGAGGTGACTGGATCATGAAGGTACTGACTTCATCAATAGATCCATGATGAGTTCACAGTAGAATGGGTTATTAGGAGGCAGGACCTTATTGGAAGAAGTGGGTCACTGGGGTCCCCAGCCTATCCCCTCTGGCTATTTGCCTCTCTCTCTCCTCTCTTCTCTGTCTCTGTCTCTTTCTGTGGGCTGCTATGAGGTGAGCAGCTTTCCTCTGCCATGCCTTGGTGCCATGATATTTCTTTTTGTTGTTGTTGTTGTTGTTGTTTTGTTTTGGATACCGGGTCTCAGTATGCAGTTCAGGCTGGCCTTGAACTCATTATGTAGCCCAGGCTGCCTCAAAATCTTGGCGATCCTCCTGCCTCAGCCTCTTGAGAGCTGGGATTACAGGTGTATGCCACCATGTCTGGCTTTACTGCCATGATATTTCTACTGCACCTCACTCCTAAAAGCAACAGAATCAGCTGATCATGGGATGAAACCAAAATAAAATTTGACTTCCTTTAAGTTGATATTTTCAGGTATTTTGGTACCACAGTGCAAAGCTGGCTATCATAATTCCTGTAAAACATACGTGTGGTCTCTGCTCCTATGCTTAGTGATGTAGAACTCACCACCAACCAAAACTAAACTAAACTAAAACAAAACAAAAACAAAGAATCCTTATCTACCCATATAGATGTACACACATACATAAGTGTGGCTAGAAATAGAGCTTTTCTTAGACTGGGCACACATCCATATTTACTGTACTGCTGCTTACATTGTCTGAGCTAGGAGATGTATCCTCATCTTGGCCAATGGGTGGCTTCCATATTTTGGGTAACTGAAGACTGCCACTTCTAAAGTTTTAAAACTGTGGGCTCTAAACTATTAGTGAGTTGAGGCGTTAACGTGGTATGCTATGACTTTATTAGAGTTGTCCAAAGAGAAAAGCAGTAGGATAGTAGGATGGATGGATGGATGGATGGATGGATGGACAGGCAGACAGACAAGATAGATGGCAGGGGATTTACTAGCAGAATTGGATCACAAGATTATGGAGGCTGACAAATCTGCAGCTTGCGATACTGAGATGCTAGTAGAAGGCTCAGTCTAAGTCTGAAGATCTAAAGTAGGGAAGATGGTGGTATAATTCTGTCTAATACCAAAACCCTGGTCAAGTTGACAGCTAAAATAAACTATCACAATAACAAAATTAAATAGAACCAAACAGAAAATATCATTTGGGGCAAAAGTATTATGTATGATAAAAGAAGTAAACGCTTCTCACTCATTTGTCTCTTTTTCCTTTTCTTCAATAATCAATACTTTGTTCTTATAAACTAATGCATCGTAGCGCCGCAGGCTCTGAACTACAAGTCCCAGCACGTGACGCGCCACTTCCTCCACGAACCTGGGGCGGGAATCAAGAGCCTAGCTGCAGGATGGGAATGATAGTTTATTTGGCTGATGTAAGGTATAATTTTGACAGGTCTTCATTTTTCGGAACAGTAACTCAAATACTCCTCAATGAAAGTGTAGACGCAGACGTAAGCAAGTAACATCCTTTCCACGGAAAACAGACAAAGCTTCTGGAGAGGAAGTTAAACTTACCCGAAACCAGAACTCCCGCTCAGTTTTCCCAGTAGTCTCCATTTCGGCCGCGCCTTGCCTCGTTACTGTCGCGTCTTCTCATTGGCCGATTTGACGCACGACAGCGCCTGCGCACTGCATCCCTTTGAGGGTCGTGAGTAGACGCCATTTTGGCCCCAGCGGTGCTTCTCGGAAGTAGAGCCTTGACCCGCACGCCTGCCGGCTTCTCGGTACGGCCCTTTCTGCGCCGGCTTCCGGTCGAAGCTTTCAGCCCTGCAGCCGCTCTTTTTTTATTCTCCTTTTTCTCCGAACTCTCCGATTAGGTGGGAGCCTCGGAGCACTGAGCCGCGCCATCGGAGGTCACAACACTTGAAAGGAGGTGACGGGGGCGGCGCGGAGTGCGGACACTCCCCGCGGAGAGCCCGCCTGCAATGGACTCTGAGTACTACAGCGGCGACCAGTCAGGTGGGCAGGGGCCGGGACGTGGCAGGGGGCAGAGCGGTTCCCGGCGGGAGGGGAGGGAGAGATCCGCAGACCCTTCCTCCTGGACCTGTCCCGAAGGGGACAGCGGGGCGGAGCGGGACGCACCTAGCAAGCAACCAGCCGCGGCCTCGGGGTAGAACTTTGGAGAAGGGAGTTAGAGGGAAAGCGGTCTTCGGAACTGGCGAAGTTTTGCTGAAATAGGGGAGCCACTTCCACAAATGAAGCACCTACTACGGTACTGTGGAACACTGCTAGGGAAGGTACGTCTTTCTGGTTGAAGGGGTTTTTTGAGATGAGTTTATCGAGAATCCAAAGAAATGTTCACTAGGGGTCAGGGATCCTTCCTAGACTTTTCACTCGATTTAGGGCTAGTTTAATTTCTTCTGCAGTGCTGGCTCCCCAGCGAGAACATTCATCACCCTTGTTTGAGTTGCATAAATATTTTAGAGTAAGGCTATTGGCGATTGTTGTGCTTTTCCTTCACTTGGAGATCTTTCTTTTTCCTCCTCACTTACGTTTGGTCTTCCTTGTTTATTCAGGTACACACACTGGGGCCCACTCTGCTAACACTGTGCCAGGCACCCAGAACACAAAGACTCACAGGACAGGACGTAGTGGGAAGACATAGGTTGTTTGCTTTCCCTTCGTATCCTTCCATTTGGGTGTTCTATATCAAAGTGCTTAAGTAGTTGGTTAAGCCTTAACATGTTACTGCTTTTTTTTTTTTTTAAGATGTTATTGCTTTGAGTTCATCTCCATTCCTTATTATGACAGCAAATAAAAATGACCGCAAATGCCTTTCAGTAGTGTACTGCTGTTTTGCTTAAAGCTTTTTGTAATGTTTTCAGAAGTTTTTTCAATTCATTTGTGTTTTTAAATTTTTTTTTTTTCTTTTTTTGGTACCAAGGATCGAACTCGGGACCTTAAGCTTTCGAGGCAGGCAGCGGAACCACTGAGCTAAATCCCCGGCCCTTAAATTACTTTTTATTTTTTATTTTTTTGGTACCGGGGATCGAACTCGGGACCTTGTGCTTGTGAGGCAGGCGACAGAACCACTGAGCTAAATCTCCGGCCCCCTTAAATTACTTTAAAAAAAATAATTATGTGTAATATAGTTCATAGGTTAAGAGGTAACAAAGTTGAAGTAAAATATTTTTGTTAAATATCTCACCAAATCTTCCTATAGCCTTAAACAGCCCTAAATCCTAGTTTTTAGTTCATATTTTTAAAGCATTGGTTAAAGTGAGGTAGCAATTCATATTTACAGCTCATTTTGTAATAGTGTATGCTTTACTTAAATAAATTTTCACTTTCCAGACTGGAGTTATTGCACTCTTCATGCATAAACAGTGTATCATGTGTCAGGCAGTGTTCTAGGCTCCAAGGATTGGACAGTAAAGTGAAAGACCCACCTGAAATAAAATAATTTGAAAAATCATGTAATGCATTAGAAGGTGGTAAGTGCTGTAGAAAGACGTTTTTAGCATAAAAATTGAAATAATTGAGCAACACACTATTATTTAGAAGTTACTAACTTGGTTTTTAGTGATAGTCTTTATTTTTTTGAGACAAGTTCTTTCTCTGTGGTCCAGGCTGACCCTGAACTCATTATGTAGCCCAGGCTGGTCTTGAACTTGTGTCAATCCTCCTATCCGAGCCTCCTGAGTGCTGGGATTACAGGCATTTGCCACCACATCCAACTTTAGTGATTTTCTAAAGGTTCATAATTCCTCAAGTATTTTTGCTACCACTTATGACACATTATGTGTTAGTAATTGTTGGAATTTGTATGAATATTGTTTTGTTCAGAATATTAGTATCATTACTTATACTTTTGTCAGCGGTAACTTTTGCTCTGATACGCTTTTTTTTTTTGGTATCGGGGATCGAACTCAGGACCTTGCACTTTCGAGGCAGGTGGTGGCACCACTGAGCTAAATCCCAAGCCCTGCTCTGATATTCTTGATTCAT
Organism: Heterocephalus glaber; assembly: GCF_053883595.1. NCBI lineage: Eukaryota > Metazoa > Chordata > Mammalia > Rodentia > Bathyergidae > Heterocephalus > Heterocephalus glaber. Next base: position 29,301,236 of record NW_028258143.1, on the reverse strand, counting down.
TGTGTTCATTTCACCTGTAGATGTCATCCACCTTTGTTTTTTTTTGTTTTTTTTGTTTTTTTTGAAGCAGATGATGGTGGTGCTACCCCAGTACAGGATGAACGGGATTCAGGGTCAGACGGTGAGGATGATATCAATGAGCAGCATTCCGGATCCGACACTGGAAGCTTAGAACGGCATTCAGAGGTATTGGCTAAGCAACATCTTTGAGGAAGCTTTTCCCTTATGTCTCTATAAGGTGTCTTTCATTTAGGGGTTGTAGAGTCCCTACCACAGGGTTTAGGTTTTAATCTTTGATAGTAAAGGAAGTAGAAATAAATAGTAATAGAAAACTGCTCTTAAAAGAAATGGGATGTTCTTGTTACTGATATATTCACAGGTAAATAAGTTCCGATTGGGTCGAATTTCAAGTATTAGGCATCTTTTTAACAACACATAATCTATTTTGAAAATAACCTAGGCCTTTCAAATTTGACTGGGGTTCCCCATTCCAAATAATGTCTCATTGGAGCAGTGATCATTTGCAATCTGAAGAAAAGTTAAAATAGTTACAAGGTTATCACCTCTCAAACTTTATATCAAGAGTTGGCCTTCTTTGAACTGTTACAGTGCATATAATAAAGCAAGTGTAGTTTTAAGAGTTGCTTTTGTTTAATAATACAAAATAGATCTTATACATGTTAATATATTTGGCCTAATACATGATTTTTTTTTTTGGTACCGGGGATTGAACTCAGGACCTTGTGCTTGCGAGGCAGGTGGCGGTACCACTGAGCTAAATCCCTGGCCCCTATAATTTTTTTTTTTTTTTTTGTGGTACGGGGGATCGAACTCAGGACCTTGCACTTGCAAGGCAAGCGGCAGCACCACTGAGCTAAATCCCCGGCCTCCCTATAAATACTTTTGAAACTACGTAATGTACCTCCCTGTTATGTACAGCCTCTCCTACACAGTGTTAGCGAAATAAAATTGAGACATTTTTCAGTAAGTCAACATAAGTTTTTTAGTAGACACAAACTGAAACAAGTAAGAATGATAAAGATGGACAGATTTTCTAAGAACTGTATGTGTGTTATATTTTGCTTGATTACACATACACAGAAAATTGTGCAATTTTAAGTAGTAGATAGAATTCTGTCATGTCATTTTTATATTTATACATTTGTGTTATTAGGTATTAATACATTTATCATGTGCTTTTTGAGCACTTAATATGCATGGTGCTCTTTTGGTGCCTTGAACATATCAATGACTAAAAGTAAAAATCTTTCTCTTGGATTTATTTTGCAGTGGGTAGAGAAAGACATGCAGACTATACATGTTTTTAAAAGTTGTATAGTTTGTTAGAAGGTGACAAGTGCTGTGGACAAAGAAGAAAACTAGACGCCTGGGTTGTATCTCAGTGGTAGAGCCACCTATCTGGCATATTCGAGGCCCTGGCTTCAATCTCAGTACTGCTAAGAAGCAAAAAAGGGTGAGAATGTTGTCAGCTGCCAGGATGAAGGGGCTTCACTGTTGAATAGGGAAGTCTCTGTAGGCCTATCTGGAATCTGGCATTGGAGCGAAGGCAGGAAGGGAAGCAGGAAATAGCCATGTGGAAAGTGTCTGTAGGGGAGAACATTTGAGTCAAGGGCCCCAGGGTGGGAGTGTGCTTGAAGTATTAAAGGGCTCAATATGAGTTGGTCTTTCATCACTGTGACCAAGTCTCTGAGAAAAACAACTTAAAGATTTGGTTAACAGTTTCAGAAGTTTCAGTCCATAGCAATGCCAGCTCCATTGCTTTTAGGCCTGGGATGATGTAGACATATCTTAGTGGAGGAAAGCCCCTCACTTTGTGGCAGCCAAGGAGAGAGGGAAAGAGTCTGAGGAGAAGGGGCCTGGGACCAGGTTTCATTCCCTTCATGTAGGCCCCCACCGGTTTCTGTCAGCTGTCAGTTATGCCATTAAATTGTGATCTCATCAAGGGATTAACCCAATGATGGAGGTAGAGCCCTCAGGATCCAGGCCTGAACTTGCAGAAACGCTGTCCCTGAACCTGTGAACCTTTAGGAGGGCGTTTTAGACTTAAACCCGAGCAAGCACCAAGGAGTCAGCGCGGCTAGAGTGGAGTCTGTAAGGGACGAGAAGGTCAGAGAGCTAAACACAAGTGCAGCGATGGCTCATCCTGTGGTTATTTTGATGTCACTTCTCTGTTTATAGGCTCTTAGATATTTAGGCTAGATTCCAATATATTAATTATAGGAATTATTTGATAATATAAACATTATTACATTTGGTGTGTAATATTTCTACCTTGGAAGCAATATTAGTTTGATCAGTATCAGTTCGTGGTTTCTTGCCTCAGTTATACATAAATGTAATGTAGCTCAACTTTAGCTGCTTTTTGTAATAATAATGAATTCTAAATAAATGTCCATATTGTTGAAAAAATGGAAATTATATTAAAGTTTAAAGAAGAAAGTTAAAATCAACATACTCCTATCACAGAAATGACTGTTAATCTTTTGACTTATTTCTTCTACGTTTTAGGGCCGGGGATTTAGCTCTGGTTCTGCCGCACACCTCGAAAACGCAAGGTCCCAAGTTCGATCCCCAGTACCAAAACAAAACAGAACAAAAAAATACATGAGTCATAGAATGAAAATGACCTAAACAAATGATATATCTTCTATGTTTTAATTCTCCCCATGCATATAAAGTACTTTACATGTAAAGTATTTTAAGTTACTCAAGACTTTATTGTGTATATTTTATGTCTAGACTTAAGATTATGCCTTAAGTATTTCTCCATGGCATTAAAGAATCTCACTAAGTGTAATTTTAGTGGTTGCACGATATGGATGCAGCATCACACTCCTTCCTCTGTGAGCCTGGGGCTTGGTTCCAAAACTCTGTTGCCTGTGCCCAGGGGTTATCAAAAGTCAGGATACTCTAACCCCCTTACATAAAGTAGCATAAGGGCTAGGCTATAGCTCAGTGGTAGAGTGCACACTTAAATGGGTTAGGGCCTCAAAGCCCCAAACAGAAATAATTAAAATGGCGTAATATTTGCATATGACCTATGGGCATTCTCCTGTAGAATTTTAGTTATCTTCTAGGTGCTTATGCCTATACTACAATGAAAATTCGATGTAAGTAGTTGTGACACTGTATTGTCAGGGGAATAATAACAAGAAAAAATTGTTCTAGGGCCTATTACATAGTAGACTATACCCAGGTAAGATACTGTTTCTTCAGATACTTTCAATCTGAGATCTGTGCTTGGTTGAATACTTATTCAGCATTTCTTAAATTGTTAACTTTTAGGCTGTCAGGTCTCTTTTTCTTTGAGATTAAATTCCCTGCTTCCTGTGTTTAAATTCCTTGTTGCTCCTCAGTTCTGCTGTTGTGTATAACAGTGCCCTGGGCACAAATTGCTCTGTGTATTAATCTCATCAAATTCTGGCTGCTTTGAAGGAATGATAATCTGAGAACAGTGTTTGGTAGGTATTCTAACCTCAGGATGGCTCCTCCTAGCTGTCCCAGTCCTTGGTTCTTTCCTGCAAACTAGCTGGCTTGCAGTTTAATCTGTGTCTAGAATCCTTCCCAAAATGTTTTCCTCCATAACTTCCCCAATCTAGTTGCCAGTGAACTCATATTATTTAAGGAGAGATTAGGAGTTGTCTGGTTGTGGTCTTTTTTCTCCCAGCAAAATCTCTCACCCTGGGCTTAAGATAATGGCTAGTTTCTCCTTCAGCGACATCCCACCTCTAGAAGTTGCTGGGTGGGAATGAGATGCCAGCTGTTCTCCTGACATGGGTCACAAGCCGAGGTAAGGGTGACAAGAACCCTTGTATTCTCTGTGTGAGGCACCTGTTCTCAGTAGCGACCCCTTTCATTAAGTAAGGGCTGAGCTGAAGATGCGAGCACCCACCTCTGAAGTCCACTTGCCCAGGACTTAGACATCTGAAGGCAGAATGTCCAGATCTCCCAAGGAAGAACGACCTCAGGCTCAGAGTAGTGGAGATGGGGAGCCCTGTGTTTTGTCTGCAGTAGTCCGGAGAAGGGGTTCTGCCTTGCTGAGCTAGCTTTGAGGTTGGAAGGAGACAGTAATCTTGGTTCGAATACCAGAAACTAGCTCTTGTTTCTTTTGCCAAAATTTTATAGATATTTCTTCATTTTCTCTTTGCCCCTTAGGACCATTTCTAGAGGCTTAAGTAATCGTTGCTTTTGAATGATCTGTCACTATTTTCCTGGGGAGCAGGTCTAGAGAACTTGACATGCTGTGATACCAGAACTCCTCATTTGGCTTCATTTTTCTCTCTTGTTCCCTGACCATATTCACCTTCTCAGATCTCATAGGGACCAGTGTCCTTTGCTTATCTCTTGCCACAGTCTCTTTTGGACCTTGTGAATTCTTTAAACTCATGAGGCCTCCTGTCTGTGTATGCATTGGTCAGATCTCCAGGTCCTATCCTTGGCCTCCCAATCAAGACATGTCATGTTGCTTCCCAATCAAGACATTCTTCCAGGGCAGCTGTGGGTGCTTGAACATACCTGTATTACAGATTATTTTGCATTTTTGGTCCCTCAGGCATGAAATGAAATGCTAGTAACACATCCACCCCTGTCATGGACAACCCAAAATGGCCTCTTCACATTGTTTACTGCCACTTGGGTGAGGAGCCAGGGATACCCATCACATTGAGACCATGGAGGTTTGAGGAATTGAGAAAATTTCTAGCCATCACACAGTAGAATGTGGCAGAGCTTGAGTTTGGACCCCAGGCCTTTCTGACTCTAAAATCTGTGTTCTTAACTGTCACGTTCTGTTGCACCTAGACAGATGGAAGAGGCTTCAGGAGAGGAATATTTTTGCCAGGTTTAAAGTTATGAAAAGGACAAGGTAAAGATCAGAGCATCTAGGCAAATGGAACAACATTTGTAAATGCATGGATGAAGCTAACTGAAATCAGTACTTCCAGATTGCTGGAATAGGATTTTTTAAATGTGGTCAGTCATGTAGATCACTTGTCAAAATGAAAATTCTTTGACTCATTCCCCAGATCTAATGAAATTGGTATCTGGAGGTGAGAAGCTTTCACCAAAGCTCCTCAAGAGATTCCTGGGAACTTTGGATGTATCTTTTATTAATGTTGCTGAGCTGGCAGAAATGAGTCTGGAGAGGTAGGCAAGATTTGACTTTTTGTAAATCTTAAGCATTCATTATATAGACTCTTTCTTCCCAGTACTCATTAGGAGTGTTTTTCACTCTGTGTAGCTTCATTTTAGGTGTGTTCTAATAAAAATGGAGTTTCTCTTGAGCAGCTGCCCAAGTACTACAGTGGATTAACAACATTGTATTATTTTGTTGTTGGTTTTCTCAGATTCTTTCTTTCTTTTTTAAACTTGTATTTATTTATTTTGTGTTGCTGCGAACATCTCACACATGCTAGGCAAGTGTGTTACCACGGAGATATATCCCCAGCCTCTCTCAGCTTCTTTCCTGCATTGACAAATTCCAGTAGAGGGATGTTAAGATTTTCTGGATGTAGGATCAGGTGAAACATGTTTTTCAAAATTGTCCTATAGTTATTTCCTCATGGAATTTACTGTGTAACTTACTGTTTGTTCAGTGTTTTACTAATTTATAATGTTAAGGTTGTATACAATTTCAGTTGTTTTGAGTTTGACATTTCTGATGGGTGAAGAAAAACAAGTATCTTGTTTGACAGTTTTTAGACTACTTTGAAATGTCCAAATTAACGTTTACCACAGTTTTAATATTTGCTTTTTGGTTTAACAATGTCAGTTAGAGGGCTGGGGATGTAGCTTAGTGGTGCCCCACCTGCTTCATAAGTGTAAGGTCCTGAGTTTAATCCCTGGTACTGGGACAAAAAAAGAATATCAGTTATTTCTCTGTGTATTGTGGCCTTGGTCTGGAAAAGAGTTGTATGCTAAATTAAACAAGATTTTTCCTTACAATGGGTAACCAGTAGTACTTTACAACTGCAGTGTAAAGTGAGGTGTGAGGCGTTATAGACATTTCTAAAGCCTCAGTATGTTCTGTTTTTCTGACAGTGCCAACCAGAGTGTTTCTTGTGTTATTAAAAAAATACCATTTCACTTGCACTTTCTACTGTATGTTGTGCTTATTATTTGACTTCTAAAAACTTGTATTCCAAATTTACAATTTAATTGCCAAAACTGGCCTGAAACTTTTGAATATTATAACTTTGAATTAGCTGTATAATTTATAACGTATTTTTCCCAAGTTCTGTGTCATTGGCTATTTATCTTCTCGCTTGAGTCTGTTGACTAGCACTTTCTTGCCTCACTGATTTCTCCCTGTGTTGCCACATGATACCCAGGCTCTTGTGAAACTCCTTTAAAGTTGATGGAAATCCATAAGTTTTACAATTGTTTTCATATGTAATGTCCTTGTACTGTTTGTTTTGCAGTGCATACATTGTGTGTCAGGATATCCAGGATAGAGGGTTGTCTGTAAGTTCTAGGGCCCTTGTCCAGTGATGGTATCTCTGTGCTTTGGGAGTGGCTCCCAGTGCTGCCTTCTACTTTGGCCTTTGAGTTACATCTGAAACTGTGTTGGCCAACTAGGTCACCTCCCCTAGACATTTAAAAGTTAGATTTTAGACAGTGAAGTAGCATGATTAGAGCTGAGTCATGTTATTGATAGTATTCTAGTGAAAAGATCTGGAGTTCCCTTTTCTGAGTTCTCTGAGCTGCCCAGATTCTTACTTTCTATTAGTCATTTTTCTCATTTTGGTTCTGAAGATCATTCCTGTTTCTGGACCTAACCATGATGGTTACCGTTTGCAGCTAAAATAAGTTGACTCACGCATAAACAAGTTATATGAGGTGTGTGCCATGAAAAGCTTTCCAAAGGCCAGTTTGCACTTTCCATTTTGCCTTCTTCTGGTTCCTTCTCCATCCTAATTAACTATGTAGTCATCACAAACTAAGTGGAGAAATACCTGTGGTCTTCACACCTTTTACAATTCGGTTTCATAAATACACTCATTTCCTATAGGTTTTCAAAATGCCGTGTACAGACTTTCATAATAGTATGTATACTATTGTATCAGTGGGTTTATGGTATGTTTGGCTGGTTTCTCATTAGATAATAGCTCCTCAGGGTCAGGCACTGAGAAACATACTTAGCTTTGATTGTTAGTGCCTTGCACACAGTAGACCTTACACATGCTTATGGAATTAATTATTCCTTACTTTATATTATTTCTACTTTTTTATTATCATCCATTCAGTAAGTACTTTATTGTGAATATATGTGGCTGGAAACCATTCTATGCTCTAGGCATATCTTAGTGAAGAAAATAAACCCAATACTACCTGTGTTCTTAGAGCTTACATTCTAGATAAATTTTTCATCTACATTCTTTTAAGTTAGGAAGTATGGCTAAAGTAAACCTTGAGTATATGGAGTATTGCACTATACTGGCAAGATTCTGTGTTCTCCCTCCTATGCTGATGCCACACTTAATAGGTAAATACCACTTTCACTGGGATAGTAGGTATGTGACAGGGAGTCTAGTACCATGCTGAGTGAGAAGTCAAGAAAATGCCCTTGGGAATTTTGAAATTTTTATGATTTTGGTGAGTTCATATTTCAGTTAATTTATATAGCAATTGTTTCTTTGGCATGCTGTGTTGTCACAGTAATAAAAACAAACTTTGCTTTGTAGGCTTGCTTATGTGGTCTTTAAAGTTGTAAACACAGCGTACTCAGTCTTTAAATGAGCCCAAGGAAGTTGAAGAATCAGTTTTATGAAAATATCTTCGTGCCATTTTTTCTTGTCATTGAATTCTCTCATCACTTAACTGTTCATAGTGTGATGACGGGCATATTTGTTATTAGAGACTCTGATTCTTGAATATTAGTCTGTGCTAAGTCCATGTATCCTCAGTCATATGTTCTCAAGAAATATTTGGCTCAGTAGGTTTTTTAAGACAGAACATTCAAACACAGAAATACTTTGTGTTTCTGTAGAGATTCTAGAGATTTTCTAAATCCTAAAATACTTGTTACTGGTATTTTGATGTGTTTAGTTTCGTATATCTTTTCTGTATTTTTATATAGCATGTGTTTGTTAAGTTTGTGCCCTGGAGCATGTTTTCAAAGTAGTTATTTCAGGTTACATTATGTGTTAGTTTAGATTAATCATGTTCTCCCTAAAACTAAGCTTTTGTTCCAGAGGTAGAAGGTGTGTAACTGTGACTATGCAAAGCCTGTTTTCTTACATGAAGTAATGTTGTGAGGAAACAATGTACATGAGAGCACAAAATACTATGAGCTCCTAATAAATGCTTAGAAAATGGTAACTCCTCCTTTCCTTGTTTAGATTCTCATTGGAGAATGTGTATTATTTGACCTTTTAATACAATTAAGTTTTATGATCTTTTTCCCTAAAATAAAACCCAAGAATGCTTATATGTAAAAGAACTTTGTTACACTAATCTGAAAAATAGGATTTTGGGAACTAGAATTATATGAGGAAGTTAGGAATTCATTCTTTCCTTTTTTAAAAAATCTAGCTCTTCAGAATTAACCTCATGCTGTACAGATTAGTTTTAGTTATCTTTCCTCTTTCAGATGTTCACACTATGTATAGTAAGCCATTTCACAGATTGGCCTCTAAAGTGGGATGTTTCTCTATAGGTATGGGATAAGAATTACACATTTAAGTGTATATATTCCTACATTTAAAGAATTGTTGAAAAATTTAAACATTTGACTATCAAATTTGTTTTGCGTGGTGCTAAGGTGTTCTTTTTTTTCAGAATGAACGTAGCGATCCAGAAGATGGTCTCATCAAAAGACATCACATGACAGACTCTGAGAATGATGAGCCCTCAAATCTTAATGCTAGTGACTCTGAAAGTGAGGAGCTTCACAGGCCCAAGGACAGTGACTCTGAGTCTGAGGAGCGGGCAGAGCCTCCTGTGAGTGATTCTGAAAATGAGGATGCCAATCAGCACGGGAGTGACTCAGAGAGTGAGGAGACCCAGAAATTACCTGGGAGTGACTCTGAAAATGAGGAGCTGCTTAATGGACATGCAAGTGACTCTGAAAATGAAGAGGTTCAAAAGCATGCTGCCAGTGACTCAGAGATAGAAGAGGTCCAGAAGAGTCCCACCAGTGACTCTGAGACTGAGGCTCTAAAACCTCAAGGCACTGACTCTGAGAGTGAGGAGCTGCCACAGCACCAGGCCAGTGACTCGGAAAACGAGGAGGCCCCCAAACCACAAATGAGTGATTCAGAAAGTGAGGAGCTTCCTAAGCCTCGGGTCAGTGACTCAGAAAGTGAGGAACCCCCGAGGCACCAGGCCAGTGACTCAGAAAATGAGGAGCTCTCCAAACCCCGGATAAGTGACTCAGAAAGTGAGGACCCTCCAAGACACCAGGCCAGTGACTCAGAAAATGAAGAGCTCCCCAAGCCCCGAGTTAGTGACTCTGAAAGTGAAGACCCCCCAAGGCACCAGGCCAGTGACTCAGAAAATGAGGAGCTCCCCAAGCCCCAAATTAGTGACTCGGAAAGTGAGGAACCCCCAAGGCACCAGGCCAGTGACTCAGAAAATGAGGAGCTCCCCAAACCACAAGTCAGCGACTCTGAGAATGAGGAGCCTCAGAAGGGACCGGCTAGTGACTCTGAAGCTGAGGACGCTGCCCCCCTCAAACAGAAGCCACAGTCAGATGATGACAGTGACGGGGAGAATAAGGGAGCGGATGCAGAGGTTCAGAATGACTCCTACTCAGATAGCCATACAGCCAGAAAAAAGTTTCACAGTTCTGACAGCGAGGACGAAGTGCCCAAAAGGCAGAAAATGGACAGTGATGAAGATGAAGAAAAAGAAGACGAGGAAGAAAGAGTAGCAAAGCGGAAAGCCGCTGTGCTTTCTGATAGTGAAGATGAAGAAAGAGCCTGTAAGGGTTATTTTGGGTAGCTTTCCTTATTGCCCAAGCTTTTAGCTATGTCCTTTTCTGTTATGTTAGATCCATATTCTTCACTTGATACTCTCTATTCCTGGTTCTCATTGCCTGAGCTTATTTAAACACCCTTTGACATGTTCTGGCAGCATCTGTTACCTTTTGGCTGGTCAGAGTGATAAGGTAGACTGAGTGTAAGACTTAGATTGTCTTTACCAGAAAGGGGAATGTTCCAGAGAAATGAGTTCACGCGAAAACCCAAGTGTTTCAAGAGTTGGCTGTGGGTCTCTAATGGCTGGTTCAGTAGGTTCCCACCAGATAGTAACTGAGGCTCCGTGGGTATTTCTCTTTGTTTGTTAAACACCATTGAGTACCCAGATAGTGGGAGGTTTGGAAGAGATTGTCTACAGGGTATTCCAGCCTTGGCTACCTGAGACCCCATTTTCACAGGTAGTAATTTTACTTGATTACTTTCTTGTGAAACTTGACGTCTTTGGAAAAAAACATTCCATAATAACTTGACAGTTACAGGAGGAGAAGGTTAAAAGAGTCTCACACATACTGTCAGTTTATCAAGAAGGATGAGAAATGTTAAACTGATAAGCAATAATTAAGAAACATGAATAGTCCTAGAAAGGAATAGCCAGTCTCTTTTTCCCCTCTTTGGTTTTTTTGAGTTGGAGTCTCACTATGTGGTTCAGTCTGGCCATGAACTCACTGTGTAGCCCAGGCTGATGTCGAACTCGTGGCGATCCTCATGCCTTATTAGTTGTAATACTAGCCAGTGTGAAAACGATGCCAGTTGCTATCCTTACTTGCTGACCTTAAAAGGAAAGGTGATTTTTAATACCAGCTTTATAATGATGATTTCTTTCTTCATCTTTTGACCATTTTTTTCCTAAGCAAAATAACACAGTTTGTAAGATGACTCTGAATGTGAGGTATTTGGGAGGTTTTGTTTTTGTTTTTGCAGTACTGAGGGTTGAATGCAGGACCTTGGGCATACTAAGCAAGCTCTACCACTGAGCTACACTTACTGCTAGTTCTTTCTTTCTTTTTTTTTTTTTTTGGTACTGGGGATCGAACTCGAGTCCTTGCACTTGCACAACAGGCGGCGAAACCACTGAGCTAAATCCCCGGCCCTCTTTCTTTTTTATTTATTTTCACTTTTTAACCATGTGTTAGGAGATCCTTTGTTTTTTGTTTCTTTTTTTTTCAGTGTCACAATACTGACACCTGAGAGCACCCATTATGTTTGTTTGTTTGTTTATTTATTTATTTATTTATTTATTGAGACAGAGTCTTTTCGTGATGTAGTTCAGGCTGACCTTGAACTCACTGTGTAGCCCAGGCTGGCCTCAAACTCCTGGCAATCCTCCTCCTTCAGCCTCCTGAGTACTAGAATTACAGGCATGTGCCACCACACCCGGCTTCATTATTTTTAGTAGTAGAATGACCATGACAGAGTAAGATTAATGATGATTTTCTTCCTCAAAAGCAGCAAAGAAGAGTCGTGTTGCCTCTGACGCTGATGACTCTGACAGTGATGTTGTGTCAGACAAGTCAAGCAAAAGAGAGAAGACTGTAGCATCAGACAGCGAAGAAGGAGGGAAAGAATTGTCTGATAAGAAAAATGAAGAGAAGGATCTGTTTGGCAGTGATAGTGAGTCGGGCAATGATGAAGAGTAAGTGACAGTATAATGTAACTTTTCTAGTTATTAGGTAGTATGGAGTGTTTGTCTTGCAAAATTTTTAAACTTGCATAAAGATTTCATGATGAGATACTGCCTAATTTCATGACTTTGGAAATTAGGATTTTAGTTCCTGAGCTACCTGTACACATACTATATATACATGGTTGGATCCCAAAAATAAGATAGTAAATGAAGAAAGCAGAGAGCACAGAGACATATGATTCTATTTATGTAAAGTTTAAGAACAGCCGAAACTAATTTGTGATGATGGGAATCAGAGTACTGATTGCTCCCAGGATGTTGATGTAGGGGGACTGACTAGAAGGGTGGATGGGGAACTTTCTGGGGAGATGGGATTGTTTTGCATGTTGATAGGGGTATGGGTTAAATGAATGCATAAATTCTTAAAGCCCATTGAATTGGACACTTTTAAGATATGCAAATTTTACTATGTATAAATTATACCCTATTAAAAAATGATTTCTCTGCAAATGGGGAAAAAGCAGATTAATGCTTTTATAATTTGTTTCTTTTCTAGAAATCTTATTGCAGACATATTTGGAGAATCTGGTGATGAAGAAGAAGAAGAATTCACAGTAAGTATGATGGAAATACTTTAACTGCTTTTTTTTCTATTTTATGGTAGTAGTTATCTATTACACTATTACAATAAGTAGGAATAAATCACTATGATGTATTCAGGAGAAAAATCCAGAAGAAAATGATTCAGAAAGTGAAATAGTAAAACACAAAATGAAATGAAAAGACATGAAAGTACCAATTGAGATAGTGGGGTGAAGGAATACTTTAAGAGGCAAAGGCTGGGCCTGAGATTTAGCTCAGTGGTTCTGCTGCCTGCCTCGCAAGCATAAGGTCCTGAGTTCGATCCCCGGGACCAAAAAAAGAGAGACAGGCACTATGCTAAAAATTAGAGTCACAGTAGTTGTGGAGCTTCTCCTTTTGCCATTGGCAGTTTAGGTATTTTGGATTAAACAGACAACTAGAAAAACATTTGGAAATCATCATCTAAGGAACAAAGTAGCAAGGAATTACTAAGGCAGCAGATAGAAACCTGGAAAGGTAACAGCAGTTGAGACTGCTTTTTCTTCAGGAGTGTTTGCCCCACTGCAAACCAGGCCTTAAGAACAAAATTTAGATCTGGCACTCTGCTCAGCGCAACTAGCCAGCACAAGCCGGTGAGACAAGCAGTGTGAAGCTCCCCAGCTCCCATCCCGGGCCCTGCCCACACCACGGTGAGGTCCTAGGCGAGGCTTGGAGCTCCGTTCCCATCCGGCACTCAGCTTAGCCCCGTGGATGCCTCCAAGGCCCACTTCCACCCCCACCCCCACCCCGCCTCTGGCCTTCCGGCTCTTCTGCTACCTGGTCCCACACTACAGAGGCACAGGGGATTATAAAGGCCCTTGTCCTGAGCACCACAAGATAGAGCAGAAGTTAGTAACAGAAAGAGGGCTTCTCAGGCTCCTTGATGAAAACTGAAGCTCAGCGGAAAAATAAAGAAAATCTCTATAATAAAGGCACACCATACCACCGTACTTGGTAAGTTGGAGGGATCATCACCTGGGACCATTACCTCCCATCAAAACCTGCATTATCTTCAGGGGAAGGGCAACTGGAACCTGCAGTAGAACTTTGCAGAGTTCAACCCTGCAGGAGGACAGGGAGCTCAACTTGGGACTAGCAGCTAGAAATCTGCCTGAATCTCACAGGTCTGCTGCTGGCTTGCTGAGACTCATTGACTCGTATACGCACATGGATGCCTATGTTGCCTACTGTGACAGCAGAGACATACCCTGAAGGAGGCCCATCATTTTTATTTTTTGGTATTTGCAAAAAAGGAAAAAAAATTTTCTTTTCCTCTTATTTTTAATTCTTAGTGTTTACTTTTTTCTACTCTTTTCAAATTTTTACTTTTCTTTCTTTTGTAATAGCTAAAGCTTGGCAACAGCCCAAGTGCCCATCAACTGGAAACTGGATAAAGAAGATGTGGTTTTTTTTATAAATGGAGTATTACTCAGCCATAAAGAATGAAAAACTAGAGACATTTATAGCTAAATGAATGCATATTGAGGCCATACTCTTAAGTAAAATAAATAGGACACACGTGTAAATACTGAAAAGTTTCTCTAGTGTGAGAAACTGAAAGTGTAAATAAGGATGAAAATGATTAAAATGAATAATTGATAATTTGAAATAGAAAGAAAAGGTCCAAAGGTGTAGGGGTGGTGGGAGTGGAAGGGGAAAGAGAAGAAGGGAAATGAAAAATTATGAGGAAGAAAAAAAAAAATGGAAACAAAGTATATGTAAATAGGGAAGGGTGGAGAGGGTGAAGGGCGCATAGGTAATGGGGGAAAAAATAACTAATATATGTTCAGGTACAAGCACCCATTGATAAATGTAAATGTATTGTATACCTAAAATGTACCAATAAATTAAAAAAAAAAAAAAAAAGAACAAAATTTAAAGTTCCAGGCCTGGGGAGGTTAGAAGACCCTGAAAACCCCATGCTGTAGATTGGGACTCCAAGAGCAGCACCAAAGGATTAAGAGTGAACTGAAGAAAAATAGCCTTTGCTTGAGTTTTAGGTCAACTTGAGTCATCTAGAAGGCTAGTAAATCTTAGCTCAGAAATCAGATTTTAATGATTCAGGTTTTTCATATATACAATACAGTATTCAGTGAAAGATAAAAGGAAACAATAGTAACTGAAGACAATAAAAATAGACCCAGGGTTGGGCTGGGGATTTAGCTCAGTGGTTCCGCCGCCTGCCTCGAAAGCGCAAGGACTGGAGTTTGATTCCCGGTATCAAAAAAAAAAAATAGACCCAGGGGCTTTTAATACAGGAATTTCAGACACAACCTTAAAAATATGTTCAAGGAGAAAAAAAAGAAAAATTTCATCAGAGCAAAGCATACTTAGAAGGACAAGACAGATCTAGGAAAGACCCAAGTAAAAGCCAGGCATGGTGGCACATGCCTGTAATCCCAGCACTCTGGAGACTGAGGCAGGAGGATTGCAGAGAGTTCAAGGCCACCGTGGGCTACACAGTGAATTCAAGGCCAACCTGAACTCCATAGTGAGACCCTGTCTCAAAAACCAAAACCAAAAATATAAAAACAAGAAACAAGTAGAAGTTTCAGAACTACAATATGTAATAGCTAAAATTAAAAATTCAACAAATGAGTTTAACAAGAAACATATTTCAAAAGAGAGTTGGTAAACTGTAAGATAAGTTACAAGGAAATATCTACAATGAAGAATTGAGATATATTATTGGAAATGTAAAAAAACAAAAGACATAGTTCTTGATAAAGTTTAACATAACCAATTGGAGTACCAGTAGAGAAGGAAAAACATATAATTGAAGCAGTGTTTACAGAAATAATACAAAAAACTATATACTATGAAAGTCCTACAAATTGCATGCAGGGTAAATACAGTAAAAAGAAATCTATATCTGAGAACATTACAGTAAAACTTGAGTAGATCAAAGAAAATGAGAAAGTCTTAAAAGCAATAACAGTAAAAAAGAATTAAAACATTAAGGAAAGCAACAACCAGCTGGGTAGGGTAGCGGAATCCTCTAGTCTAGTCTAGGATGGGGTTGTAGCCTGTGTACTGGTAGAGCCTACTTGGCTTCAGTCCCCTATAGAGTAAATGAATGAATGAGTGCATGCCTGCATGCATGGAAGCAGCAACTAGACTAATAGCCAACTTTTCAGCAGAAACAGTAGAATCCAATAGCTGTGAAGTTAAAAAATCTGTTATATCCAGCAGAAGTGCTTCTTAGGAATAAGTGTGAAATAAAAGAGGGAATGAATTAACAATATATTAACTAAAGGAAGAACCTAAAGAAATTAACAGGAAGAAAATGATCTCAAGTAGAAGGTGGGAGATGTAAAAAGGAAGAAAAATGAAAATGAAAAAGTATGTGGCTTAGTCTCAACATTGACTGAAGAAAACAAATTTATGTCTGGTGCATTTTAAAATATAGAATTAAAATGTGACAGCAGTAACAAGCTGAGAATATATATGGAATTGCAGAGTTTGTAGGTCTTTGCAAATGAATGGAAATGTACACTAGTAGACTTTGGGAGAAATAATGGAATAATATAAGCTAATCAGGGGCCGGGGATTTAGCTCTGGTTCTGCCGTCTGCCTTGCAAGCGCAAGGTCCCAAGTTTGATCCCCAGTACTACAAAAAAAAAAAGCTAATCAATCCAAAAGGATGCAGGAAAAGAGGAAAGAAATGTAGAGTAGAGAGCAGTTATAAAGTAGCATGTAGTAATGATACAGACTTAACCTTTGATAATATCAGATATTAATAAAACGTAAATATATTAAATGTTAGGGCCGGGGATTTAGCTCAGTGGCACCACGCCTGCCTTGCAAGTACAAGGTCCTGAGTTTGATCCTTGTACCACACCAAAAAAAAAAAAAAACTCTAATAAAGGACAAAGATGATCAAGACAGGATTTTAAAACCAATTATACATTGCAAGAGAATCATCTGACATGAATATTGAAAATAAAAGTAAGAAAAGATGCTCCAAATCAACACTTAGCAAAAGAAAATCGGGCTGGGGATTTATCTCAGTGGCAACGCACCTGTCTCGCAGGCGCAGGGTCCTGAGTTCATCCCCAGTACCAAAAAAAAAAGAAAATATAGCTACATTTAGTCAGAGAGGTGGACTTAAGGCAGAAAACATTACTTCTGTGAGCTTGATAATATGGCTCTAAATATCTACAAAACTGCAAAGAGAAATGGGCAAATCCATGAACAAAGAGGAATGTAACTAACAGAACAAACAGCCCAAAAAGCCACAGGAAATTTTTCTGTATATAATCTGGATATGGACCCTTTAACAAGATCTTCCATTTGTTTGCCTACTTCATCCATTAGTTTGGTACTAGGGATGAACTCAGGACCTTGTATGCACTAGGCAAGTACTCTTGATGAGCTACATCCCATTCCCAGCCCACCTTTTCTCTCTCCCTGTTTTTTGTTTGTTTGTTTGTTTGTTTGTTTTGAGACAGTCTCACTATGTAATTCAGTCTGGCTTTGAACTTACTATGTAGTCCAGGCTGGCCTCAAACTTGTGACAGTCTTCCTGCTTTAGCCTCCCAAATGCTGGGATTATAGGCGTGTACCACCACCCTTTCTTTTTTTTTTTGATACCTGGGGATCAAACTCAGAACCTTGTGCTTGCAAGGCAGGCACCCGCTGAGCTAAATCCCTGGCCCCACCGTTTCTTAATGGAACCTTTCGATGAATAAAATTTTGGCCTATCCCCAAGGTCATGAAGATTTTCTAACAGGTTATCTTCTAGAAAGTTATTTTTTACTTTTCATATCTGTACAGTCCACCTAGAATTGGTTTTTGATTTGAAGTAGAAGTTAAAATCATTATATAAACACACCCAGTTTGGAATATGTGGTTTACCTAGCACAGTTTATTGAAATGATCATTCTTGGGCTGGGGATTTTTCGCTCAGTGGTTCTGGTGCCTGCCTCGAAAGTACAAGGTCCTGAGTTTGATCCCCAGTACCAACAAAAAAAAATGATCATTCTTTCCTAGTACTCAGTGTTTCCATCTCTCTCATAAGTTAATTACATATTTTCCATACTGTTTCTGTACCATCTTCTCAGTTCTGTTGGTCTCTATCGTTGTACTTTTAGCACATTATTAGTTCTGAATAATTGGTCATGTCCTCAAACCTTGTTAATAATCAGCATTTCTTTGGCTTTTCTTGGTTCTTTGCATTTCCACATATATTTTAAACTAAGTTTTTCCAAAAAGTAGGAAGTACAGTTAATATTTTCTGAATCCAGTGCAATGAAATTAAAAATAACAATTAATAAAACATCTTGCCACTAGGAAATTTTGACGCCTTGTTAAAATGGTTCTTGATGGTTGGGGATTTAGCTCAGTGGTTCTGCCACCTGCCTCACAAGTGCAAATTCCTGAGTTCCATCCCCAGTACAAAAAAAAAAAATAGTTCTTGAGTCAGAAGAGAAATCAAGTTAGTTTATGAAAGCAAAAGTGAAAGTAGATGGGGCCCAGGGATTTAGCTCAGTGGTTCTGCTGCCTGCCTCAAAAGTGCAAGGTCCCAAGTTCAATCCCCGGTACCAAAAAAAAAAAGTGAAAGTAGATGAATTGGGAATTTAATTCAAAGTAGTAAAAAAGTAACAAAGCTAAGGAAAATACTAAGAAATAATTCATTTAACAATTTTTGAAAGACTGTATGCCACAGACATCAGCTACTGCCCTAATGTAGTTCACTCATACAGCATTACAGAACAACAGTAAGATGTATTTATCTAGTTTAGAGAGTTAACGTCACCTTGCTGTAGTTTAGTTTACTGAGAAAAAGAACATACTAAGGTGAACCATTAAGGCATCTTGAAGTATGAGAGCTTCTAACAAAAATGAGAAGCTGTACTGAAAAGACTGGCCATTTCATTTCCATAAAAATGGAAAGTAGAATTCATAGAGAAATATCAGAGACCTCTGCAGTAGGTTCTCATCTGCTCAGTGCTACGGCGCAAGGCTAAGAAAAAAAACTAAAAAGACAGAACTAAAGAGACAGAGATACCAGGGAGCCAAGATGGCTGATGCTGCTTAATCACCAAAAGCACTGGTCAGACCAAGCCACTCATTTTTATTGGTGATCAGTTGAGGTAAAGGCAAACTATGTGCGAGGACATGCAGTCATGCAGTTTCTGTGGAAACTAATGCAGGCAAGGTTTGTAAAGGAAAAGGACAAAGCACTCTTAAATTAGGAACAGAATAGATAAAATATGGTTATAATTAAATCCTTGTCCTAATCAAGAAGATTTTAATTGGAACAGAATTTGGGTGTGAGTTACTTTGACCTTGGCACTTTGGCCTCAGCCAGACTCACTTTTCAAAATAAGCCAATTGAGGGGTTAACTCTTTATAGCCTGTACTGCTTACAGCCTGCTTTGGACATAATCAATATTGCGGTCCCCTACAGAGAAAGGATTACAAATGGCTTCTTAAACATGAAAAAAGTCCCAATTCAGTCATAATAAGAGAATGAAAATAAAACCATACTGAAAAGCTTTTTGTGTTTTGGTCCAGAGATTGGTGGATATCAGTGTTTGATAACCTGCTGTATGAGGAGATTAGGGAAGCATACGCTGACATTTTGCTGGAAGGATGGATAATTGGCATAACATCTGTGGAAGACAGTGTGGCAAATATGTCTAAGAATTTCAGATACGCATAACAATGGCAGGCAAATGTGTTAAGCAAATTATTGTCACAGCCCTATCTGGTGAAATAACCCAAAGCCTTAAAAAGAATGAGGATACTTCATGCTGATATGGATTGGTGTGTACATTTTCTTGTTAATTTTGGGAAGTGCAGAGCAATGTCTCATACCCTCTGTGAATAATCTATTCATATACTAAAAGATACTAAATATATAGGCAGAAATACTTATATAAAAAGACTGTTTTTGGAAGGAAATAAGAAAACTAGTAACACTAATGGCTAGGGAGGGAGTTTTTGCTACATCCTTTTTGATACCTATTTTTGTTCTTTGTGGATACATTGCAAAAAATTAAGAGTAGTTTACAGAAGAAAAATCTGTAAGGGGGATGTAATAACTAACTCTGTCTTTAGGGTTTTAATCAAGAAGATTTGGAAGAAGAAAAAGGTGAAACACAGGTGAAAGAAGTAGAAGATTCAGATTCTGATGATAACATCAAGAGAGGCAAGCAGTAAGTTTTGATATTTGTTTTTTAAGGAATTTGTTTAAAGGAAGCTAAATAAATGAAGGTAGAAACTTAAACTTTATGGTTTCATTTTGATTTCTAAATTTAGGAAAACATCTGTTCCATTTTTCTCTATCTTCAGTGTATATGCTGTTGTCAGTGAATTATTTATTATTTGCCTGTGCTTAGATGTCCTAATTTGTGATGTTACTTTTATATGACATCAGACTCTTAATTTATGTCTCACCAAGCAACTCTTCCAAAAAAAAAAACTTTAAAAATATGTTTGTTTTAGAGAAAGCTGATTTTGAGGGGGAAGGAAATAATTCTGAAGTCTTAACAACTGAGTATGTGATCGTATTGTACTCACATATTCTAGAATTAAGCTGAGTTTGGCAGTACAGTACTTAGAAATTTAAATTTATACAAATAGTGTCAGAGAGTGAGTCAACTTCTTTTTTTTTTTTGGTACCGGAAATCGAACTCAGGACCTTGTGCTTTCAAGGCAGGTGCTGGAATCACTGAGCTAAATCCCCTGCCCCAACTTCCTCTTTTAAGTGTGACTTAAAAGCTATAAATGTCTGAGATTCTTAATAAGCCTATATAAATTTTCATCTTTTATCTCAGTGTCATTGTTGTGAGTTGTTCTCTTATCATGAAAAAGCAATAGTTGTTTTTTTTTTCTGCTTAAGCAGTATAAGATAGAAACATACAGGGCCAGGGGTTTAGCTCAGTGGTTCTGCAGCCTGCCTTGCAAGCGCAAGGTCCCGAGTTCAATCCCCAGTACCAAAAAAAAAAAAAGATAGAAACATACAAATAATTACTTGAACACCTATTCCAAAAAAAGGCAATGCATCTACAGCTGAATGAAAACTTGAAATGTTTCTTCTCAAAGCTGATAGATGCAAGTGTGAGGTGGTTAAGGCTGTTGGTGATTAATGTATAGCCCATGGGGTAGAACAGAAGGTGGATATAAGGGCTGCAGTAAGCTGTTTTAATAACAGGTTATAAGAACTTGCACTTTTAAAAAGCAGCATCCCGTTGAGTTAGAGTTAAGGAATTTAGTTTTCTTGTGATAAATGTGTGATTAAAAGAACTTGGATGTCACTTAATTTTATGTTACTGCTTAGTATGGACTTCCTGTCGGATTTTGAGATGATGTTGCAGCGGAAAAAAAGCATGAGTGGCAAGCGTAGACGTAATCGTGATGGTGGCACCTTTATTAGTGATGCTGATGATGTCGTTAGCGCCATGATTGTCAAGATGAATGAAGCTGCCGAGGTGAGAGGATTCTCTTCCAGATTCACTTCTTTCTCCCTTAGTAATGGTTGGGTGGTGTTTTTTTAAATGCTTAATCCTTAAACTAGGTTAAAAATAATTTACTTTTTGAGGGCCGGGGATTTAGCTCAGTGGTGCCGCCGCCTGCCTTGCAAGCACAAGGTCCCCAGTTCGATCCCTGGTACAAAAAAAAAAAAAAATTCAGAGCAGTAAATGTTAAAGAATTTTTTTTTTTTTTTGGTACCAGGGATCGAACTGGGGACCTTGTGCTTGCAAGGCAGGCGGCGGCACCACTGAGCTAAATCCCCAGACCTCTGAATTTTTTTGAAAATGGCGTTTTATTGCATCATTTTACTGACTAGAGGAGCAGATTTATAGTCGGTATAAGTATAAAAATAACCAAATTCTTACAAATAATACTTTGCTGCTGCAGTACTGAATAATTAGTGGAGTCTGCAATTAAACATTCTTACAACAGATTTAGCACAATCAGTCAGGGACTAAAGTTTATAAAGAGAAGTTCAGGACAGTGTGAAAACTCTGAAAGTTCACATTTCATCTATATGTTACATTTGACCATAAATCCAGCAATGCAGACATTAACAAAACTCAGAGGAACTCATGAGGAAACAGTCATTTTCATTTGAGAACAGGCTTAATACAGAAAGATGAGAGAGTTGGATCAGCTTCCCAAACAAACTGATTCATTACATCTCTGCCTGTCTCATCATTCCTACCCAAGCTATTTTCTTTCTTTTCTCAAGTCCCTAACAAAGAAAACAGGTTAAAATAGCAAGAACATTAAAACAATAAATGACAATTGATTTGTTGAACTAAAGTATCTCAGTAGCGTTAGATTCTGTCATAGCTGATGTAAATTTTAGCTCATAGAAAAACCTGTGAAATCGGGTTCAGAATGAGGCAGATTCTAAACTGCATCTGTCCCATGAACATTTTCAGAGGACATTTCAAAGGAATCCCTTATTAGATTCAGTGCTAATAATTTTTTATGATGTTTTAATATTCTAAATTTTAAACTTGGAAATAATTTAAATATTTTAGTTATGTTTAGGGAAAAAAATGAAAAGACCAAGTATTAAGTGAAACAAACTTTTTTGGATGAATGGCTTTGCTGGTTTAACTTGTTCTCAGGTTTGACTATTCCACCACCAAGTTCGACAAATCTTTATATATAAAAAGGGTCATAAGATTGTGTCATTAGGGAGGAGGTGATGCTCCATAGCCCTGAGAGTCTTCACTGTGGCACCACCATACTGGCAACCCTGTATGCTGCTGAAAGCAGCCCCAGGTGGCCAAGCCTCCATCACTCTGGCCACAGGTTGCATGTGTTGGACATGAAAAACCTGGAATCTGGAAATGGTGAACTGCTGAGGGGAGACTAGCATCCCAAGGCTGAGAGAGGGATTGGTTGAAACCATCAGGATCTGACTTTGGAGGGACCCAACCTCCCAGGGTCTGCAGTGCAAGTCCATCACTGATACACTGCTCTGCCCTCCATCCCATGTAGTGTGGGGCTGGGGTGGTGGGCACCATGCCATTGTCCTGTCCTGTCTCCTGTGCAGTGACTTGGGCCCAGTTGCAGTATTTTTGGGCTACCTCCATAGCTCCTATCTCCTTGAACTGCATAGGTTGGCTGCAGGAGAGTCAGGAGGAGACTCCCCACTCAACATGTGGGTTTATATCAGGAGGAACTATGGTGTGTGGTTCCTGGTTCTTTCATTTTCCCCAGGGTGGACCTGATTACCCTGAATTTCTAAATGTTTGGGAAGTGAGGACATATATCCACAACCTATCCCTCAGCTCAGTGCTTTTTATATGCTTCCCCACTTTTCCAAACTCATTGGAAAGGAGGATTCCTATGCATATGTAGTTGGGGTTAAGTGGAAGGGGAGTTGTGCTGCCATAATTGTTATTGTCCTCATTCGGTTTCTAGACATTGTTCTAGATGAAATGCTGGTTGACATAAGACATGACTGTTCAAGAAAAGAGTAATACAGTAGGGGGAAAGCCCTATCTATGAGATCTGCAAGCATCTCAGCAGGCAGAAAAGAGCTTTTCTTTTGTAGGGGGAGGAGCAAAAAGTGATGATAGAAGTTGGCTAAATCATCTGAAATAAATTTTAAAGATACAATTGTGTCATTCTCTTGCCTGTTATCAAGAGATCACATCTAATTCATTACATATTAAAAATCTGTCCAAATTGTAAAAATTGTCCAAGTGTTAACTTTAAAAACCAGTTACAATAGCTATAATTCATTAGTAACTAGTACCAGTTCTTTTAGACATACTTGCTGAAGTATTAATGGATTCAATGATCCATGTCTGGGATCTGTTTAAGAACAAGAGCAGAGGGGAAAATAGGTCAAGATCTAGCTAAAGTAAGACTGCCCTATGTGATTACTTGTTTAAATGTACAGGACCAGGTACATTCTATATTTATAGAATTTGACATTTTTCATAACTAAAATATAAAAATTACCCAAGTAACTACCAAAACTCTTATTTGGTAATATAGCATACATGTCTTATATGTGGAAGATTAATTCTTGAAGATGAACTAAAACTTACCAGCTATAATAATTTGTCCTTTGAATGAACTGAAAACTTGATAATTCTGCCAGTATTTGAAATTAAAATTGTACCTCTTGATTTAGAATTTTTGAAGGTAACTACTGTAATAATTTTATGGGTTTGACTAACACAGATAGAAAAAATATGTATATTCATAATACAGACATTCCTCATATAACAACCTATCTGTTTAATGTCTTATAATTGGGCTTATAATTGAGGTGCGCTGTTCAGACTTAGGATCCATTTATTTTTTTGGTGCCATACACCTTGTTTATATAGTACTGTAATTTTTGCCGATTGTACTGTACAGTACTGCAGTTTTATGTTTTGTTACACATTACAGTACTGCATGTAAGAGTTATGCAAGTAAAAGCAAAGTCATCAAGTTGGAGTTTCCTTTGACCATTTCATTGTTCTGAATATTTTAATGTACATGCTATATAGGATTCCTCATTTAGCAACCAAGTCATTTAATGACGTAGATGCAGGGCCATAAGTAGGTTGTTAAATGAAGAATGTCTGTATATTAATATTTAATTATCCTGTCTCATAGGAAAAATTGTAGTTTTTTTCAGAACTGAAGATTGAACCCAGAGCCTTCATACTGATCTGTATCCCACCCGTTGGTGGTGGTGGTGGGTAGTGCTGGTGGTGTTGGTTTTTTGACTTGTTTTGAGACGATCTTACTTAGTTGTGCAGGTGGGCCTTAATCTTGGAATCCTCATGCCTCTGCTCCCAGAGTGCTAGGATTACAAGCATGTTCCACCACATCTGGCAAAAAGTTGCAGTTTCTTTGAGAAACTGCTACACTAAGGTTCAGAATTACAGTGGTAATAATTCATTAGTAACAATTAGTTCTATATTTTAAAAATCTTTTTTGTTTTTTCTGAATAGGAAGACAGACAGTTGAACAATCAAAAAAAGCCAGCTCTGAAAAAATTAACTTTATTGCCTACTGTGGTTATGCATCTTAAGAAGTAAGTATTTTCTTTTCTTTCTTTCTTTCTTTTTTTTTTTTTTTCTGGTACTGGGGATCAAATTTAGGACCTTGTAGTTGCGAGGCAGGCGTGGTGCCACTGAGCTAAACCCCTGGCCCAGTATTTTCTTTTCTTGAAAAAGTTTTTCATTTAATGGTGTAATATTCAAACTATGTACTGGTATTCTAGGGTATTAAATAATGATAGTATCTGTCAGATCACAGAAATACAATAATAAATAAAATTTCCTAAATTACATTTCATTAATTTTTCTTAAACTTTGATGCCTGATAGAAACAAAAAACTGACTTAATGAAAGGAAATCTTGAAAACTACTAATTTTATTCTTCATAGACAGTTTGGGGTCTGGTAAAATTGCTTCTGTTTTCTCAGTGTGATTAAAAACAAGACAAATCTTGGAAGGCAACTTGAAATATATATTATTCAAAACTTGTATGTCCCTATAAATCATGACCATTAATCTTTCTATAATAATGATGCCCTTCTTATTAGGTCCTTGTTAAGAAATTTTTTCATTGGTTTTCTCTTGTTCATTGGCAGTTTTGCTTTCTCTTTGAATAAAGTCACAGCCTGTTTTTGATGGCTGAAATGCATTAGTACATTAATGAGCCCCCAGCATGACTTCAGACAACTGTGACTAACAATTGCTGCTTCAGTCCCAACAGGCAGAACTGTGTGGCTAGGTTTTCTATAAATGTAATCGATTCTGTTGCTTAAAGTGGAATTTAATTACCAACTTGTGTCCTGCAAAGAATAGCACAATTCTGGTTTCTCTGCCTCCTCAAACTGTTTTAAGAATTATTATTCTGATAGAGTGAGCAATGTACCATTCCTATCAGCATTAATCTGTCTTGTGTGATTAGAGTTTATTCTGATTTTGTTTTTAACAAATCATCTTTGCTGGTCAAGTATATATTTTTCTAGAAAATAAAAAATTTTATTCTGCTTTTGAGACCAGAATAGAGGCCCAGTAATATTGAATGTATATTATAGTTTTTTAAGTGATATTTTGAAATATCACTAAACATGTAAGAAAAGTCTGACAGAGAGGCAGTGGAACTAAGGTTCATAGACCTGACTTTTTTATTGTTATTATTGCAGACAGGACCTTAAAGAAACATTTATTGACAGTGGTGTGATGTCTGCTATCAAAGAGTGGCTCTCACCTCTACCAGATAGGAGTTTGCCAGCGCTTAAGATTCGGGAGGAGCTGTTGAAGATTCTGCAAGAGGTTAGCAGCAGATAATCTGATTGTGCTTCATTAATTATCTGATGTGGCTTGTATTTGCTTGACCTCTCTATTTTACTGTGTATTTATGAATTCTTTCTGCCAAAGCCTTCCAAAAAGGGACTGGAAAAAGGAACTACCTAATAAAATGAACATAAAAAGGAAGAGGCCATAAAACTTCTTGTAACTGTAGTGTTGAACAAAAGATTTTGAAGTAGCAATGGTGTCTCTGTGAAGAACAATCCAGTAGTGGACATTTAAGTTCAGAGTCATGTGAACCTGTACGGACTCGAGCTATGCTTCCTTGCATGACTTTGATGCCTTGGGCCAGCTCCTTAACTTGCCAAGGAATTCCTGAGGAATCTATGTGCCAGGCACTGTGCCAGGTGCTTTGTGTATGTATTGCCTCACCTATTCCTCACAATAAACCTGTAAGGTAGACGTATTGTCTCCATTTTACAGATGAGGAAATGAAGACTCAGAAGTTAAATGGCTTGTCCAAGGTCAGATAGCAGGCAGGTGGCTGTGCTTGGGTTCAGTCTTAGGTGTGTTGACTTCTGAGGCCTGTGCCAACTCCTGTATTAAACTGCTACTTGTAAGTATGCTTGGTTCACACTTTCTCACACTGGTCAGTTTTAGTTCAACTTAATGATAATATTAAACTCTCAACTTCTGATGTGAACACAAAGGATCTATGTGTTCAGTATCTATAAATCTTGGAAATGAACTTTTAAAATTTGTTCTGATGTGAATGAACCAGGTCTTAAAGGTCCTTTAGCATAGATTAGCAAAGCTCCCAGCTTCTGAGTGATTAATTTGTGTGTATGTGTTTATGTTCCCCAGCTACCTAGTGTGAGCCAGGAGACCCTGAAGCATAGTGGGATTGGACGAGCAGTGATGTATCTCTATAAACACCCCAAGGAATCAAGGTCCAACAAGGACATGGCAGGGAAATTAATCAGTATGTAAATTTTGCTTTTTGTTTGTTGTTTTTGTCTGTATAGAGAGACATGTATATAAAAGCTAACTGTATTTTTTACCAATATTTATTTTAAATGAGTCAGTTAAGTAGAATAGAAACATTTTAGTAGCTTCTTGTAAATACCAGCTTTTTTTTACACTTAAAATGCTTCTCAGCATACTTAATATGCTCTCCAGTGTTAAATATAGCAAGTAAAAGCATGTATTACCCTTTTTAGGTACACATTTGCCATACATAATGATCACATTCATCATAGGGAATTTGTAGCATGTATTATCTAGTCATGGATCACAAACATGGAGAGGGTAGAATTCAGGCCCTGGAGTTAGCCATACCTGGTTCCAGCATGGGTCCACTACTCCCTTACTGCATATCCTTAGTTAATGATTTACACTCCATGCTTGGTCTCCTCCTTTGTAAAGTTGACATGTGTTTTCTTTGGGTTATTATAAAGATTAGATGAGGGGCAACCCACTTTCCGGTCCACCTTCTGTCTGTCTTGGACAGAAGCTATCTTTCTCTCAATAAATTTGCCTACTCTTAAAAAAAAAAAAAAAAAAAAAAAAGATTAGGTGAGAGTTTAGAAAGCACAATGTCTAGCACATAGTAAGTACTCAAGAAATATTAGCCCTGTTATAGTTACTACCACTGCAGTTATTACTTCTTAATGATCTCCAGAACCTTTTTCATGTTCTTTTTTTTTTTAATGGTACCAGGGATTGAACTCAGGTCCTTGCGCTTGTGCAGCACATGGCAAAACCACTGAGCTAAATCCCCGGCCCTCATGTTCTTAATAGTGAAATCTTAACATAGAAATCCAGAGCCTAACTGAAATACATTTATTCAAGTGCCGTATTATTTCTGAAATCCTTCAGTTTTAAGAATGAAATCTGTATTTGTTTTCATTATCTCGCTCAACTCTTCCCATGCTTCACATTGGAAAGATATTTAAGCTTCTGTATTTGGAAACTGTTAAATTTTTAAGATTATCAAAATGTTGAGAGAAATATAAATTTCTCTTATAAACCAGAGCCAAAATACCATCTTTGGTCTGCAATTTACTGTCTATTGAATGATAAACTTTGGATTGCTTTAAAGCAGTGTTTCTCAGCTCCCCCCAGACTGAGAGAAAGAGTATTCTTTCTAGTATACCTGAGTTACAATAGTGATTCTGAATCCTGGGGTGGAATCAGTGGGACAGTTTTAGAATATAATGTAGACCCCTGAGAATCCCTACCTCTTTTCTTAGTGTGACTATGTCTGTTTTTTGTCTGTAAACGTGCTTTCTGGTTTATATAGTGTATTAATGCAGCAGTAAACTACATTATGTTTCAGACAGACTCATCATTTAGCACCTCTGGACCTTTAGTGAGTGAAGAATATACATGTTGTACTTTTTTTCATGGTTACTGAGCAACTGTATTAGAATTAAGGAAATATAGTCTACACCATACTATTAAAATGTAATTTTTATTATTTATTTTATTTATTTGTTTGTTTGCTTTTTTGAGACAGGGTCTCACTTTGCAGTGAGGCTGGCCTTGAATTCTGTGTAGCCCCAGCTGGCCTCAAACTCATAACAATCCTCCTGCCTCAGCCTCCCAAGTGCTAGGATTACAGGTATATGCTACCACACCTGGCTTAGAAATGTAATTTTTAAAGATTTAGACCATTTTGACAAGTGATAGGGAGGCTGTTTTTGGTTAGGATAAGAAAGTAGAAGAATTTAAATATTTCCTGTTTTCAGCAGAGTAAGCCTAGAAATTAAGCTGCTTTTTAGAAATACTTTTTAAAAAGAAAATTAGATTTTTTTGAAGTATCATCCCAGCTCATTTATGACTGTCAAAGCAGGTCAGATGTTTCTTTCTTTACATCTCTGGTGATTACTGATTGAATTGGTCTTTTTTCACTATTTTCCTGAGTTATCTAGGGTTTGTTACCATACTGATATTATGCTGTGTTTATCCTGTGAATGGTCCTGAAATAATAGCATTATTAAGAAGAGCATATGTTAAGGATCTAGAGCAATGGTGGCAAACCTACAGTATGTGTGCTGTAGCAGGCTGTTTGTATCATTGAAAGCTCTAAAAGGTTCACCATCACTGTACAAGGGTGTGATTATTTAAAAGCCTAGCAGGAGAAAATTCTGTTTTGTGGACTAAGTAATTGATTTTTTTTTCTTGTTACAGATGAGTGGTCTCGGCCTATATTTGGTCTTACCTCAAACTACAAAGGAATGACAAGAGAAGAAAGGGAGCAGAGAGATCTAGAACAAATGCCTCAACGACGACGACTGAGCAGGTATGAAGGACAGGTATGAGTAAGTGGGGTAATATCATTACCTGTGTTGGGGAGAGGAGATCATAGGATCTTGGGATCATCTGCAAGCTGATAGAATTTTGTCTTTCCTCTTATTTGTTATGTCTGAGAAGAAAGCAGTTTATAATATCCTTTTAGTTAAATATGGTAGTGTATGGTAAGGGTCTTCCCCCCATACCAAGACCTTTCTGGGTAAATTTGTTCCTATGGGCCCTCTTTCATGGTTCTGGGGAATGTGTTGATCCAGCCACTTGCACAAAATTACTTTCCTAGTCCATTTCCAAAATCCTGGGAGAAAATGAAGTTACTATTCTGTTTGGGTGAATATACTGGACACAGTTGCATCCAAGAGGATGGTCACATACGGAGTTGCCTCACACAGCATGAAACCTGTTAGGCAAATGAACAGTACTTCTAAATGACTAGAAGTTATTTTCCCTGATCCAGTATAAAGGAACTAATTATGGTCAAACTGATATTCTGGTTTGTTCTTTGCTTAGTTAAAAGGGTCTAAAGGTTCTCAGTAATCTCACTTTACTCTTTTCCTAGCACTGGTGGCCAGACACCCCGAAGAGACCTAGAAAAGGTGCTAACAGGAGAGGAGAAGTAAGGTTTTTGTATTAATTTTTCTTACTAGAGTGTATAGAGGATTTCTGTTTGCTACCTTAAGAAAAATAGTACTTTGGAAAATTAACAGTTCATTCATTAAATTTTTGTTGCTGTTTTAAGGTGCTAGTCTTCTTAAGTTTTCTGAATACAAAAGCAGACAGCCCATGCTCTCAGGTGTAAGTGTAGAGAGGGATAATGGGCTAGGACATGGGGTCAGTGAACAAGGTTTGGTCTCAGAGTGGCAAGTAGATGGAAGTGAGTGAGCAGCAGTGTGGGGTCGGGAGTGGTGCAAAACAAAATTGGAGAGACTGATGTGGCTTAGTGAGGGATAAAATCAAGATGAGGCATTTTCACTTCTCTTTGTGATGCCATAGAACACTTTTAAGCCTAGATATAAAGCCACCAGGTTTAATTTGGAATGCTGATGTCCAGAGCATTGTATAGGAAGGGCTAAGGCCAATGTAACTGGATGCTGTGAAACAAATCAACAGAACCAGGAAGAAGAGTTGGTAGAACTAACATTTGTTCTGGGAGAATGGCTACATAAGAGTCATAAATCCTCAGCTGCAGTGTCATCTTGCTATCAAGGACACCACAGTTTCACCGACCATTGAGGCCTCAACTGTGATGCTGGCATAGGGAATTCTGCTTCTACATGGCAGCCGAAGGCTCATGTAGCAAGTCACGCAGGCCTAGGAAAGACTCACAGTTTAATCAAGAGCTAATTGATAAGCCAATTCAATAATACTTTATAGCCTGCTCAGCACAGTTTCAGCTGATCCCTAATACTGATGTGTGAAACTATTTCACCTGTAAGAACATCTTCTGGAGTTGAGATTCTTGTAGAACAATCACATCTACACATTGTGTAAAACATAATGTGTTCACTCCAAAACAGTGCCCCAAAGAAGATATTAAGATATCAAATTTATATCAAAATTTTTTGTATGTGACATGTTTTATTAGGAACACATTTTGATGTATTTTGCAAAAGGAAAAAAAATTATTATGATTAGATATTAAACCAGTAACTGGCCCATAGCATCTGACTGAAAATTCTGAAACTTATTTTCCATTATTGTGAAAGCGTGTTGATAGCTACATTTTTCTTGCTGTTATTAGAAAATAGTCACACTGTTAAACCAAGTCAACAGAGACATGTAGGAGCAGAAGGTTGGGAGGACATGGCAGCAGCAACACTACCAGAGCTGGTAACCTAGTAGGGGAGAATTTGGCTAGAATTGAAGGCTCCAACCAAAATTTTAAGCCACATACTGAGACAGTGATAATTACCATTCATTAAAATTAAAGAAGGGACAAATTTGTGGTCATTGGTGAGTATCATTTCAAGCTATTAAATATGAGGTGCCTAATGAAGAACTTCTATATCATAGGTCTAGAAATTGGGATTTGGGCTAGAGACATGTATTTGATTGTTATCATCAGAAAAATTGTTGAATTAAGAGAGGGTAGAGAGGGCCGGGGATTTAGCTCAGTAGCACCACAATTGCCTCACAAGCAAAAGTTCTGAGTTCAATTCCTGGTACCGCAAAAAAAAGGAAAGAGTGTAGAGAAAGAAAGAAATTAAGCTGGGCTGAAGAGGTAGCTCAGTAGTAGAGCACTTGCCTGGCATGTGCAAAGCCCTGGGTTCAATCCCTAGTATTGCAGAAAAGAAAAGAAATGAATCAACTTTGGAAAGCAAAGTGACTAGTGGAGAGAGAGAATGTGCTCACGCATGTTAGAGCAATGCCAGAAGAGGATTGAGGGTGCATGTGAGGTGGGCAGTGGTAAAGCAGGGCACAGAATCCAGGTACAGAAGAGTGCTGGGAGTATTGGCAGTCAGCATCCACATTGCAAGAGGAGGGTGGGAGATGAGCTAGAAAAAGCAAAGTGCAAACATGTTTATAGATAAGTTTTGGTGTTGAGACAGTGGTTTCAAGGAGCAAAGAAGAGTTGAGAATTTTCGCTGGCTAGTCAGATATATGGAAAATTATAGAAAGCTTAATGTTAAAACATGGGGCAAACTAGAGCTGGATACAGTGACACATGCCTGAGATCTCAGCAACTCGAGGTTAGGCAGGAGGATTGCAAATTGAAGACCACCTTGGGCAACTTAATGAAACCTTGTTTCAAAATACAGTGTAAAAGGCAAGTGGTAGAGTGCTTGCTTATTTAACATGTGTGATGCCTTAGGTTCAATCCCTAGTACTACACAAAAAAACTATAAAGAGTGGAGAATGGAGGGCAAACCATACAAGGGAATAGAAACAATTTAGAGAGTCTATCCTTGTCTCCTCACTCACAAGATACACCACTTTCCATTCACCACTAGAGGAAGTTACCCAAAAGTGGAGTGCCCAGCCATCTACACAGGGGCTTTTTTTTTTTTTTTGGTACTGGGGATTAAACTTGGGACCTTGCACTTGCAAGGCAGGCGGTGGAACCACTGGGCCTCCCCAGCCCTCTTGGCTCTTTTTCTTAAAGCAAAACATTTCTTAGTACATTTTAGATATGTGTAATCATAACATTCATCATAGGGTCTTGGGGCTCATTTTGACTACATGATTTTTCACCTCACAAGTGAACTCCTGAGTAACTCCACGAGACCTGTGAACTTAGGATTCAGAGTCCTGCTGGAGGACCAGTCTTGGAAGGAGAGGATATGATGATATCCATCCTACAGAGAGCAAAGAAGATTCCTGTGAATGCAGAGGAACTTGGCTTTGGGAGATTCACACAGGACAGCAGTGTATCTGATAACACACTTAACTTAGAGGGCAGGAGCATAAGGCAGTGACTTTGGGAGGGCAGAGGACAGTTTTGAAGCATTGCAGCTGGATAGTGTAGGACTGGGAGCAGGAGGTTGGCTTCTGGGCTCCACAGTGGCTGACTGCACTGCAATCAGCATGCTTTTCCTTTTCCTTTTTCTCAGAGCTCTTAGGCCTGGAGATCCTGGATTCTGTGCCCGAGCAAGGGTCCCAATGCCTTCAAATAAGGACTATGTTGTCAGGCCCAAGTGGAATGTGGAAATGGAGTCATCTCGGGTAAGCAAGCAGAGGAGGAGCAGGGTGGACTTCAGATGCATATTACCATTTAATATTTTTTCTTTGTGTTTAAGAATCCTTACATCTCTTAAGGTTTATCTCATTTATAAACATCTGTTTATTGACCTTTTATGTAGCCAAATCACAGGTCAAACAATCAAGATAGGGAAAAGTATTACCCAAGATTAAAGTTCATTGCTGATAAGCTTTTCTTCACTTAAACCAGTATCATGTGACCAGAAGTTTCTCCCTATTAATCCCTTTATTTCAAAGGAATTTTTTTTTTCTAGTACTGGGGATCAAACTCAGGACCTTGCCCTTGCAAGATAGGCACGGTGCCACTGAGCTAAATCCCTAGCCCCTATTTCAAGGGAATTTTGAAGCCTAGAGTGTTCTGGTGCAGTGATGTTTGTTGTTAAGAACAACGTAAGTACCAGTTTTCATGCTTCCACAGAGTCCCCCCTCCCTTTCTCTTCCAGCTGTTTAAGCAATTCTGTTGTGAAATTGTTAGGTTAGACACTTCCTCTGTCATCATTGTAGACATTTCTCAAACACCGCTTCTTGGTAATCTTTCTTATTCTCTAATTAAACCACTCTTTCTAGCCTGGTATTCTTAAAAAAGGCTTAAGCCGATTGGAAAAGCATAAACGGCGATTTGCAGAACAGAAACGGCTCAGCAAAGTGCACCGTGCTGTCAAGTTCAGTATTGAAGGCAACAGGATGCCCTTGTAGGCCTGGCCCTCCCAGAGTGTATCTGAGAGGTATCCTCAAGGAAGCATGGGTGCATGGGCTTGCATTGTCAGCAGAGTGAAGGCAGGTGCGCATGTGCTTTCTTAACCAGAAAGGCCTCTCTGTGTTAGTTTCTGAAGTAGTGACCCTGACAGGCCCCTTGAGACAGGCGTGGCCTCTCTGATATTTAGAAGTTATCATGGAAGTTCCTTCCTTTGGCAGTGCCCTAGAGACTAATAGGCCATTACTTCCCTGGTAGGCATTTTGTTCTTCCTGTCCAGTACCTGTTTTTTTATAAAAAAGACTTCTGTCAGGGCCAAGCATCATAGTAGTCTGCATACAGGCATATAAACTGGCTGGTGGCTTCTTGGTAGAAGGGAGAGTTTCCAGTTGTCAGTGGCTCAGTAACATGCAATTGAGAACTCATGATACAAAGCTCATTCAGTACATGGTCAGAAGTGACTTGAGAAGATTCATAAGCCGTACCCCTTGACCCTGTGTGCTCTGAGATTCATGGCAGCACCTTTGCTGCAGTGTACAGAGTTTATGCATGTTGCCTGCCTTTTGTGCTTCTCTGACCTCTGCTTTGGCAATTATTTGCACAGGCTCCACTTACCTTCCTTCCAGTTAACTACGCTGTCAAGCAACTGTCAAGACAGAGCCTGCTTTCTTACTTACTGAGAATAAATAAGGATAGAGGAGGATTACTTCTGTGCCAAGGACTTCTTCCTCTGTAGTACTTCTTTTTTTAAAAAACTGATACCATCTATATGTCCTTTGGTATCCTCTCTCCATTTCTTTTTTTAACTTCTCCTTTTTTCTTGCTATCTCTTAACCTCTTTCTAAACTCCATTTGTATTATTTTCTTGCCCAATACTTTTCTTAGAATTGGAAACTTCTGTGTTTCCCCCAAAATAAGACTAGGTCTTATATTAATTTTTGCTCTAAAAGATGCAGTAGGACTTATTTTCAGGGGATATCTTATTTTTTCATGTACAACAATTACATTTATTCATTTATTCGTGTATAAAAATCTATAGTCGTGTCATCTTCTGGAGCATCATCATAACTCTGCAAACCCTGAGTTCTAGCCAGAACTTTTTGCAACTCCATTTCCCCTAGAACCATTGGCCCCAACCTCTCACATCCAGCAGTAGAGCTCTCCTTAAATGAGTACTTCTTGTCCATGTAGCCTACTCGTAGTGGATTATTATAACACATGACATACTGAATTATGAAGATTCACATTACACACAGGCACATCCGTTTGTTACCAAGTGCACACGTCATTCATGCATTGGTCGGATTGGTCACTTGGTGAGTCTCGAGTTCATCTTAATTATGATTTATATTTATTTTAAAATTTAATGTTAGTCATATGAAATCCATATTATTTTATAATTCAGTACATCATCATGTGTTGCAGTGCGCATATGAAATGCATCAATCTGGCTGACAGTCTTAACTGGGGCTTATTTTTGAGGAAAATTCATGCTAGGGTTTATTTTCTGGTTAGGACTTATTTTCAGGGAAATACAGTATAGTATGACCAAGAAAGCATAATAGGAGCTCAATGGCCAGTCTTTGGAAGCAGTCCTGTTCCCCGGGGCTGTATGCCTATCTGCCGCTGCTGCTGGTCCTGGTCTCACCACCCTGGGGTAGGTGCAGAAGAGTGGCCTGACCTCCAGTTAGAAGCTCTCAGCACACCACAGTCATAATGTGCTGGTTTTTATTGGGGCTGTAGTTTGGCCTTGGAGCTCTATCCAGTCATATTTTGATCTAGGGGTATGGCTCAGTGGTAGAGTGCTTGCCTAGCGTGCTCAAGGCCCTGGATTCAATCCCTGCCAAAGTAAGAAATCAGGTGTGGTGCTGCACGCCTGTAATCCCAGCATTTGAGAGGCTGAGGCAGGGGGATTGCTGTGAGTTTAAGGCCAGCCTGGGCTACATAGTGAGTTCAAGGCCAGCCTGCATTACACAGTAAGGCCCTGTCTCAGAAAGAAGGAAAAGAGCTAATGTTTTAGGGGCTGATGATCTGATATTACCTTCTTTCTTACTGTCCTTAAACTACCTGACACTATTTCCCTCTTCAGGAAGGTTTCTTGCATATTCTCTTAATGCTTACATTGTATAGACACTAATGAGTATTACTAGAAATCATATTGTCCATGAAGAAAACTGGAGTGATAAATAGCTTTCAAATGAAACCTTTTGTTTTAAACATTTTTAGTTTTAATTGTGAAACTGTGAATTAACCTCCATTCCCAAAGCTCTGCTCTTCCACTAAGTCACCACTGTTAACAATTTAATGTTTTAAATGTATTTCCAGTTATACCTGAAACTTAACTTTTATACTTGTGGAAAAATTTGAGATGGTTAAAAAAAGAAATCATCTATGGTCTCAACATTCAAACCAGTTTGATAGATTTGCTGCCCTTTTTTCTTTTGATACTTCATATAATTGAAATTGTACTACTATAATTTTGGTCATTTCACTTTTTTGTTTTTTGGGTTTTTTTCGTTTCATTTTTATTTTTTGAGACTGGGTCTCACTCTAATTCAGGCTGGCCTTGAACTCACTTTGTAGCCTAGGCTAGTCTCAAGCACACAGCGATCCCTCTGCCTCAGCCTCCTGAGTGCTGGGAGTACAGGTATGCTCCACCATGCCCAGCTGGTCATTTCACCTGTTAAGCCACCCGTAGAGTATTTTTAATGGCTACATAATACTCTATGTGACCTTTGCATGAATATGTAATAATTTAGTCTTTCCTCTGGTTTCTGATTTTTCACTGTTTATTAAGTAAGGCAGTAACATGTACTACACTGTCTCTTGTATGTTTGTCAAGTTTGTGGAGTGCTTTTTAAAATTAACAATAAATGGCAGAAGCAATCCATGCTTTTGTATAAACTTCTTAAAAATACAAAAAGCACAAAATTAATGCTACCTGAAATCTTGCCACAACTTAATATTAGCATTTTGGATTATTCCTTTCTGCTCCTTTTTATATGCATGCAAAAATATTATTACTGTTTTTTTGTTCTTTTGTTTTTTTTCTGAGGAGTAATGTGATCATATTCATATGCCTTATTGGATTTTTACTCAACATAGTAGAATTCCATTTGACTGAATGTGATTTAATACTCTGTTGTCATACAATCATACCATAATTTTTTAAAGCAAACTCTCCTTGCTAGTCCTTTAAGTTCCTTTTTTTTTTCACTGATAAAACTGTATATATCACATACTTTTGGTGTCCTGAAGAAGTGTGATATAGAATTGATGAATTAGGAGGGGAGATTAGAACTATGTTAGGTACTGTGGGGATCTGTGTGTTTTCAGGCATGGAACAACTAAGCATCAGCAGGAGTAGATTGACCCCTCCTAAGTGTGTCCCTGATGCTGGGCCTGAACAGATCTGTCAGGTCTCAGAGTTTGGAGGGAGGATCCAGGAGTGGGAAAGAGAAGGCCAGCCTAGTGTGTGGAGCTGCTTGGTGCTGGGTGGTTGTCAGAGATCTGAGCAGCTGAGCTTTCTGAGTGGACTGATTCTAAGTACTAAAATTAGAGCACATTAACCAAAAAGAGGTCAGATATTCAGGACAGCCCAGGAAATCTGAGGAATAGTGTGATGGTGGCATAGCTCTTTCTCATGTGACAATGAATTTTTATGCCAACTCATAATACTTAGTGCCACGTGTTGAGATTGATATAATATTTAGAATTAGGGTTTTTTTATGCTGCACTGTTTGAAAATGTCAGGTGGCCATCCCCCCCACATTACTCTTTGACAGGGAGAAAGTTAGATGTAATGCAAATGATGGATCTGGGAGGATTTGTAGTCAAAATATTTCCCCTTCTCTCCTCTAGATTCCCATGGACTGGAAATAAGGCATAGGGAACAACCAAACTTGTCTTTGGAAATTTAATGTGTTTCTAACACTGCTGTGTGTACTTGTTCTGTTCTTCAAGTCACGAAAGCATATTCTGATTATTCTAGAGCTAAGAACTCTCTGACTGCTAACCTTCAATAAAAGATGAAAGACAAAACTGGATTTACATATTTTAATAATTTGCTCTTTAATTTCTCCCCCACTCTTAGTTTCAGGCAACTTCCAAGAAAGGTATCAGTCGACTGGATAAGCAGATGAGAAAATTCACAGATATCAGGAAAAAAAGCAGATCTGCACACGCAGTGAAAATCAGCATCGAGGGCAATAAAATGCCGTTGTGACCTTGCCTGGGATATGTCCCTATCTCTGCTCTAAGAGATGCACAATGGACTCTTTGGAGAAAGAAGATATTTTAAAATTTTTTTTTAGTATGTCTGTAAATGGTTCAGCTTGTATCACATGTTGTCATAGGACTCACATTTCTCTTAGTTGTATTTAAAACTGTTGTGTACTTTGTACAGAAAAATAGTAGTTGTCCCTCTATAAGCTTTACACAATAAAATTTCATTCTGGTTTGGAGGGCCGTCTATTCATTGTCTTACAGAATGCATTCTTGCTGGAGCCAGAGATTGGTTTTTGGTGAGTAAAAAATATCTCATACTGACTGGCATAATAAGGAATTTGTTTGGTTTTTGTCCCTGGTTTCTGACAAGAAAGGTGATAAACCCTTGGGTCCCTTGGTTTTCCTAAATGATGTGTGTCTTTGTTATGCTGATAAGAGCAACTCAGGGCTGGTCCCTAGGTAGCTTTAGATTGAAGAATGGTCACCATAAAGATCTTTAACCAAGTCAGATTGTAGAGGTCCATTCATGGGGCTTTTGTTTTTGTTTTTGCCTTTGTAGTGCAACCTCAATTAAGAGCTTTGATTACAGACTTTCTGTATACAGACGTTCCAGGCCATTATATAGATGGTCTGAATTCTGTGACTGATTTTAGCAAATTCTTGAATGAAGAGACTCATGGGTACCCCAGATTTGTAATCAGTCAGAACTATTGATGGCATGGAGACCTCACTTGGAGCTAACATCTGAACTGGAGGGAGTCTTATGAAGGGAGGGCTATGCCTTAAATTTGTGCAGCCCAGTACTAACCCCGGGCATTTAGTATCAGCTGAATTGCAGTATCCCAGTTGGAGTTGAAATACAATACCAACAAAATCTATGTGTTTCTCTTGTTAGGAAATAGTTTATTTTAATACATTTTAATTTCTCTCCAGGAATAGGTTAAATACTGCCTTAGAGGGATATGGTGGTACACACCAGTAATTCCAGCACTCAGGAGGCTGAGGCAGGAGGATTGGGAATTTGAGGCCAGCTTGGACTACATAGATGCCGCCTTCCAAAAAAGAGAGAATGTCTTAGAAGTATGGATGTGGCTGGGTGTGGCAGTGCACACCTGTAATTCCAGCACTCAGGCTAAAGCAGGAGGTTCACACAAATTTGAGTCCAGGCTGGGCTGCATAGTGAGTTCAAGACCAGCTTACATTACATAACAAGACCCTGTCTTGAAAAAAACCCTAGAAACATGGATATAATTGAAAATACACCAATTGCTTATGAAAGTTGGGCAGTTACAGAAGAGGGAGAAATTACAGTTTAAAGTTGTGTTTCTTACTGCTTTATTTTTGTGATATTTTAAATTGTTAGTCTGCAAGATTTATGAGAACTCTGATGGGTCAAGATGAGTAAGCCCAAGAAAACTTAATCAGTAACCATTTAAATTATAGAAATCCTACTCTGATACAAATTGGGAACACATGAGAATATTACTGGCCATGAAGACCTTTCAGAAAGCTAATGCACAAAAACTTTTACTGAAAGGACCTCTCAATGTTTTTACACTTAACTTTCAACAAACTCAGATTCACAAATGGGACGTACAAAGCAAGTATGCAAAGGCAGTCAACGGTAATGCTGACCACTAGGTGGAGACAAAAATCTAAACTACTTTTGGCAGTTTTATTTACCATCAAAAATACTTGAGCGCAAAAAAATGCACATCTAGTGAAACCTTACAGATGCTTACCATTATAAACAAAAAAGACAAGTTTTTCAGGAATATTTTAAAGATACCAACATTTTGGCCTTTAGTAGGGCAAGTTCCAGTTATCTGAAAATACCACTTAATGACATCAGGGCAAGTGATGGCATCAGGTAATAAAGTGATGATCATACTTGGGAAATTCATTCTCTTCTACTGGTTTTGGAAGGGGAAATTGCTAGTTCCTGCCTACATCATCCTGAGTACTGTACATGATTTATTTGGGGAAGTATGAAGCTTGGCCTACCAGAATAATTTTTCTAAAAAATAATTTGGAGAT
This sequence comes from Heterocephalus glaber, assembly GCF_053883595.1. Taxonomy (NCBI): domain Eukaryota; kingdom Metazoa; phylum Chordata; class Mammalia; order Rodentia; family Bathyergidae; genus Heterocephalus; species Heterocephalus glaber. Next base: position 29,261,789 of record NW_028258143.1, on the reverse strand, counting down.
ATTTCCAATTTATAGTACTTTGAGAATGGTAAGATTAACTCCCGTATTCAAGTTCTGGTATTTACCATTTTGCCACATTTATGTCATCTTACATAAGCATATTGTTGGTTTGCAAATCCATTTCTCTCAAGAACATGGATTTTAGTTTGTCCAAGAATTAGTGTTACTAACTTTAATCACTTGGATAGAATAATACAGTCACTTTTTGAGGGGAGGAAGTTGAGACAGGTTATCGCTATGTAGTTTAGGCTGGCCTCAAGCTTGATGCAATCCTGCCTCAGCCTCCTGAGTACTAGGATTATAGGGTGTACCGCCTTGCTGGGCAAATCACTTTTATTTTTCTATTTTTTTTGGTAAAATATTTTTAATTGTGTAAAAAGTTACATAAAGTTTACCATTTCAACCATTTTTAGATGTAGTTAGTGGTATTTGAGTGCATCCACATTGTTATGCAGCTATCAGTACTATCCATCTCCAGAAATCTTTTCGTCTTGCAAAACATAGCTTACCTTAAACAAGTCCCTGTTTTCTCTTCCAGTTGTCGACAACCATACTTTCCATCGCTGTGATTTTGACTATTCTAGGTAGCAACTTCTTTCTATATTCTGGTATTAATGTTTTAGATATATTATTTGCGAATCATTTTTTCTATCCTAGGTTGCCTTTCAGTTTGTTGAGTGTGTCCTTTGATACATGAATAATTATAATTTTCATATAGTTTATCTGTTTCATTTATTGCTTGTGCTTTTTTGATGTCATCTGAAAATCATTGCCAAATTGAGGGTTATAAAGCTTTTGCCCTATGTTTTCTAGAATTTGTAGCTTTAGCTCTTATATTTAGGTATTTGATCCATTTTGAGATAAGACTCCAGTTTCATTCTTTGAATGTGGATATACAATTTTCCCAACACCATTTGTTAAAAAAGAGTATCCTTTTCCCAGTGAGTACTCTTGATACCATTCCTAGAATCATTTCATCACATATGAGGATTTATTTTTGTAGTTTTTTCTGTTCAGTTGCTCTGTCTTTCTCCCCAAGATAACCCTGTTTTGCTTACTGTAGCTTTGCATTCAGGAAATGTGAGTCCTCTTACCTTTTTTTTTTTGGTACCAGGGATCAGACTCGGGACCTTGCGCTTGTGAGGCAGGCACCGGAACCACTGAGCTAAACCCCCAGCCCTACCTTTTTTTCTTAAGATTTGTTTGGCTGCTTGAGGTTCCTCACGGTTTCATATGAACATTAGGATAAATTTTTCTGTTTCTGCAGTAAACGTTGTTGGGATTTTGATAAGGATTCCATTGAATCTGTAGATCATTTCAGGTAGTAGCAACATCCTTATAATATTAAGTCTTCTAGTACATAAGCACAGTATCTTTCCGTTTATTTTATTTTGGGGTGGGGGCTCATCTGGGATTTTCCATTTATTTTAAATTATTTTTAATTTCAGCACCATTTTCAGTATACAAGTCTTCTGCATCCTTGGTTAAGTTTACTCCAAATTATTTTTTTATGCTATTGTAAGTTATTTTCTTAATTTCCTTTAGAATTGTTCATTGTTTGCATATACAAATGCAACTGATTTTTGTGTTGATTTCTCATCCTACAGCTGTGCTGAATTTATTAGTTCTAACAGTTGGTTTTGTTGTTTTGGAGGGTGTTTTGTTTGTTTTGTGGAATCTTTGGGCATTTCTTCATTTAATATGTCATCTGTACATAATTTTACTTTTCTATTTGGATATCTTTTATTTATTTTTCTTGCCTAGTTGATTTGGCTGAGATTTCCAATACTATGTTGAATATATGATGGTGAAAGTGGGCACCCTTGTTTTATTTCCGATGTTAGAGAACCAGTTTTCAGTCTTTTATCACTGTGGGATTTTCATAGATGCCCTTTATTATGCTGACTTTTCTCCTGTTCCTAATTTATTGAAGTGTTTTTATAAGAAATTTGGGCTTGTCAAATGTTTTTTTTCTGCACCCAGATGATCATAGATTTTTTCCTTCCTTCTGTTAATGTGGTATATTACACTGATTTTTGTTATGTTGAATCATCTTTGCATTCTGGAAGTAAACCCTTCTTGGCCATGGTATATAATCCTTTTAATGTACTGCTGAATTTTGTTTGCTAGTATTTTGTTGAGAAGTTTTGGAAAAATATTCATCAAGAATATTGGTCTGTAGTTTTCTTGTAGGGTATGTCTGGTTTTGGTATCACAATAATCCTGCCCTTAGTTTGGAAGTACTCTCTCAAATCTCTTGGAATAATTTGAGGAGGACTGGTGTTCCTTCTTTAAATGTTTGGTAGACTTCACCAGTAAAGCCATCTGGTCCTGAACTTTTCTTTGTTGGGAGGTTTTTGGTAACTGATCCCATCTCCGTACTAGTTACAGATCTACTCAGATTTACACTTCTAAATGACTCAGAGTTGGTAGGTTGTGCATAGGACTTTGTTCATTTTATCTGTTACCCAATTTGATGATATATAGATGGTCACAGTACTCTATACTCTTTTATTTCTGTACAATTGATCATAATGTCTCCTTTTTCTTTTTTCTTTTTTTTTTTTAATTTTGGTTTTTTAAGACAGGGTCTCACTGTGTCATTCAGGCTGGTTTTGAAGTCACTATGTAGCCCAGGCTGGCCTTGAACTCATGGCAATTCTGCCTCAGCCTCTCGAGCCCTGGGATTATAGGAGTGCCTGGCTCCTTTTTATTCTAATTTTTATTTCCCTCTCTTGCTTAACCTAAAGGTTTGTCAATTTTGCTGATATTTTTGAAGAACCAACTCTTGGTTTTCCTTGTGTTTTTCTTTTTTCTAGTCTATTTATCTCTGCTCTGATCTTCACCATTTTTTTCCTGGTATTTGCTTTGTGTTTAGTTTGTTCTTTTTCTAATTCCTTAAGGTATAAAATTAGGTTCTTAATTTGAAATTTTTTTCTTTCAAATTTTTATTTTTTTAGTACACATTTATAATACATAGTAATTACATTCATCCTGGGAAATTTGTACATGTATATAACATCTTAATTCTTTTTATGTCTCGTTTCCCTTCCCTCTATCCTTCCAGATTGGTCCCTTCCCATTTGCAAGAGATGTGTCTCACTGTTTCCTCCATTTGTCTTGGCTTTGGGTTTCTCATATAAGATAAACTGTGTGATATGTATGTCTGGTTTGTTTCACTTAACATGGTCTCAAGGTCTATCCATTTACCTACAAATGGTCAAAGTTACTCTTTAAAGCAGAGTACTACTCCATTGTGTATAAACACATTTTCTTTACTTATTCATCTATTGATAGACATATAGGCTGCTTCCAAGATTTAGCTTTTAGGAGTTATATTGCTATACACATGGATATGTGTGCATCATTTTAATATGACATGTTTAACTTTTTCAGGAAGATACCTAGAAGAGGAACAGCTAGATTGAAAGGAATTTCTAGTTTAAATTTTTTGAAGAATCTCCATACTGATAGCTGTAGTGGTTGTACTACTTACATTCACAGCAACAATGTAGAAAAGCTCCTTTTTCCCAGAAGCCTTACCAGGATTTGTTATTATTTGATTTCTTGATGATAGCCATTCTTTCTGGAGTGATATGGAATCTCAGCATTGTTTTAATTTGCATTTCTCTAATGGCCAGAGATGTTGAACATTTTTTCATGTATTTACTGGCCATTTGTACTGAGCAGTATCTATTCATTTCAGGTGCCCATTTTTTTAAATTAGGTCTTTTATTTTGGGAGGTCTAATTTTTTTAGTTCATTCTATGTTCTAGATATTAGGCTTCTGTCCAAGGAGTAGCTGGAGTAGCTGGCAGGTTTTTATTATTATTATTATTATCATTATCATTATTGTTCTGTCAGTTGTCTCTTCACTTGATTGTTTTCTTTGCTGCACAGCTTTTTTATTTGGTGCACTCCCATTTGTTGACTTCTTGATGATTTTGGTCCACTTAAGGTTATGTTCAGAAAGTCCTTGCCTGTACCTTCAAGAATTGTACAATTTTTATCTTCCAGAAGATCATTTCTGTTTTAACATTTAGTTCTTTTATCTGTTCTTATTCTAGTTTAGTACATGGAGAGATACAGGTCTAAATTCATTCTTCTGCATGTGGATAGCCACTTTTCCTAACACCATTTATTAAAAGACTATCTTTCCTCCAGTGTATGGTTTTGGCCCCTTTGTCAAAGATCAGATGATTGAATGTGCCTGAGGTGGTTTCTGCATCCTCTGTTCTGTTCCATTGATCCACATATCTGTTTTTCTGCCAGTACAATGCTGTTTTTATCACTGTAGCTTTGTAATGTAACTTTAAATCTGGGGTTGTTGATACCTCATGCTTTGCTCTTGTTGTCCATGGTTGCTTTTGCCATTCTGCATGTCTTCTGGTTCCATATGAATTTAGGATTGTTTTCTCTAGTTCTTGGAGGAATGCCATTGATACTTTGATTTAGATATCTTGAGTCTGTATATCAGTTATGGAAATATGGCTGTTTTGACAAAATTGGTTCTGCTTATCAAGGAACAGAGGACATCTTTCCATTTTTCTCACGTCCTCTTTAATCTCCTTTTTCTGAGTATTGTAGTTTACCTTATAGAACTCTTTCAGCTCCTTCTTTTCCTAATTTGTCTTTCAGTGGTTTTATTGGTGTATAAGAACACTATTGATAACTGGGCATGGTTGCACACCCCTGTAATCCCAGCACTGGAGAAGCTGAGGCAGGAGGATCCCAGCTAGTTTGAGGCCAGCCTGGGTTACACAGTGAATTCAAGGCTAGCCTGGACTATATAGCAAGACCCTGTCTCAAAAAACCAAAAACAAACAAAACTACTGATTTTTGTGTGCTGATTTTGTATCTTGCTATCTTACTGAATTTATTAGTTCTAGGAGTCTTTTAGTGGAGGTTTTCTGGGGTCTTCCATGTTGTCTACAAATTAGGATAGTTTGACTTCATCGTGTCCTATACATATCCCATTTTTAAAATTTTTATTTTTATTGGTAAATGTTTGCAGTACATGATTACATTCCTCATGGAACATACCTCTTTTATGTCCTTGTCTGATTGTTCTGTCTAAAGTTTCATGTATGTAACTATATTGAAATGGCATGGTGATAGGGAATGTCCTTGTCTTGTTTCTGATTTTAGAGGGAAAGCTTTCAGTTTTTCCCCCATTTAATATGATGTGTCATAAATGGCTTTTATCAGATTGAGATAAAGTCCTTCTATACCTGTTAGGGTGAACTGAGGCATGTTCAAGACCACCAGAGCAGGCAAAAATGAAGCAACAAGCGAGGTTTTATTTTTCAGCCTGGGGACAGGCCAGTCAAGGGCAATGTTGACCCTGGGAGCTTGGGTGAGGGGAAACCTTATAGAAGAGTTTGGGTAGGGGAGGGGTAGTACCAGGAGGAGTGGAAAATTTTGTCCTGGAGTGGAGGAAGTCTTTGTTCTGGGGCAGAGGAAGTCTGGTGGTCTCCAGGGGGTATCTCCACCGCAGATGTTGCTGCATGGGGCAGGCTGCTTATCTCAACCCAGGCCTTAGCTTCCTGATATCCTTTGCACCTTGCGGTTGTGTAACTGCATTGCCTGGGAAGTTTTTCTCTTCTGCCTGGGTGGGGGTCTGACAATACTTACTCAGGGTTTTTTGTTTGTTTGTTTTTGTTTGTTTTAATGAGTGGATATTGGATTTTGTCAAAGGGTTGGGGTTTTTTTTACATCTATTGAGATGGTCACGTGATTTTTGTCTTTACTTCTATTCATGTGATGTATAACATTTGATTTGCATATGTTGATCCATCCTTGCATCCCTGGAATGAATCTTACTTGGTCATGGTGTATGATCTTTTTAATGTTTTGTTCCATTCTGTTTGCTAGTATCTTGTTGAGGATCTTTGCATCTAAGTTCATTTAAGAGATTGGCCTATAGTGATATAGGGCATATGATATAGGACGTCCAAATAATCCAAATATTATAACTCCCAACCTGTTAAATATCTGAAACACTGAGTTCATGTTCTCTAAAACTGAAGAATGAATTCTAGGAACAGGAAAGGTTAAGAGTAGGGAATATTTATTGAGGGAAGGACCGCTCCTGCCTGAGAGGAACAGGAGGGGACATTCGGAAAATGGGTTGGCCACTGACCTCACTCCTCAAGGGTGTTTTGAGCAAAGCCATGAGGTTAGGCAGGTTCAAAGTGGGACAAAACTGTAGTCAACTAATAAGATCAAAAGTATAGTCACTTAGATAGTATTAATCCAATGGGAAATCACAAGGTGGGTATGAAGTAGAACAAAACTAGGATCAACCAATAAGATTACAAGTATAGTCACTTAGATAATATTGATTAAATGGAGATCAAATGAGGAGGCAAGTCATGTAGCAAGCAATGAATAAGGATTTTCTAGTAAGCAATGGGCTAGGGAGGTTTTGGTCCCCCATCCACCCTGGTGATTGATACCTATTTAGGATATTAATCACTGCAGTTGGTTCCTAAGGTAAGTATGTGAGTATAGACAGTAGTTCCTCTTTTTTGATTCCTGGCCTTCAGTAAATTGGCCTCAGTTGTCTTCTGTATTGTCTCCCTCAAGGGCTCACCCTGTCTAGCTCACCCTATATTTGTAGTTTCATTGTAGTGTGATCTTATAATATGCCTGGATAATTTTGATTATTTTGTGTTCATTTAAGCATGCTTTATGGGCAAGTATATGGTCTATTTTAGAGAAAGTTTCCTGTGCTGCTGAGAATGTATATTTTGTTGTTGGTTGAAGCACTGTAGGTATCTATTAGTCCATTCGTTTGAAGGTGTGGTCCAACTCTGACATTTCTTCATTAGATTTTTTTCTCTAGTTGAACTGTTTGTGATAGTGGGGTATTGAGGTTCCCTATTGTATTGATGTTTATGTGATCTTTTATGTCCAGTAGTTTGTTTAATGAAGTTGGGTGTGCCAGTGTTCAGTGCATATGTTCATATATAAAAATATATATATATAATTTTATTTATTTATTTTGCAGTACCAGGGATCGAACTCACAACCTTGTGCTTGTGAGGCAGGTGCAGTACCACTGAGCTAAATCCCTGGCCTTCATTGCGTATATTTTTGTAATTGTTACTGTTTCCTGTTGATTTGTTCCTTTGCCAATATGTAGTGACCTTCTTTACCTATTCTATCAGTTTTGGCTTGAAGTTCACTTTGTCTAAAATAGAATAGGTATTCCTACTTATTTTCAGGGTCCCATGGCCTGGAATATTGTTTTCCATCCTTTAGATTTTAGTCTGTGAATTTCCTTTTTGATTAAATGTGTTTCTTGCATACAGCATATCATTGGTTTTGCTTTTTTTTTTTTTTTTTGGTGCTGGGGATTGAACTTGGGTCCTTGTGCTTGCAAAGCAGGCAGTGGAACCACTGAGCTAAATCCCCAGCCCAGGGTTTTGCTTTTTGATCCAGTCTGCTCATCACTGTCTTAGTTGGGGATTTGAGACCATTCACACTGAGTTATTACTGAAAGGTACTGACTTATTCGTGTCATTGCATTATTTTTGTTGTTGCTGCTGCTAAAATCTTTTTAAAAGCATTTATAGCTATAAATTTCTCTTTCAGCATTGCTTTTGTCGTGTTCATTAAGTTTTAGTATTTTGTGTGTTTTTCAAATTTGTCTCAAGGTATTTTCTAATATCCATTGTGATTTTTGTTGTGACCCATTGGTTGTTTAAGAATAAACTGTTTTACTAGGCATGGTAATACATACTTGTAATCCTAGTTACTTGAAAGGCTGAGACAGAAGGATTCCAGTTCAAATCCACCATAGGCAACTTAGCAAGACCCTGTCTCAAAATAAAATTTAAAAGGACTAGGTATGTAGCTCAGAAGTAGAGTGCTTGCCTAGCATGTGCAAGATCTTGGGTTTAGTTCCCAGTACTGTTACCAAAAATGAAGAAGAAGAAGAAAAAAAAGAATGTACTGTTTAATTTCCACATATTTAGGAATTTTCTAGTTTTCCTTCTGCTATTGATTTCTAGTTTTAATGTATTATGATTGTGATTAGAAAGCTACTTTGTATAGTTTCAGCATTTTAAAATTCATTAAGATTCATTTTTTGGCGTTACATATCCCACAACCATGTGCACTGCAAAAAATGTTTATTCTATTTATTATTAGCTGATAATGTTGTATATATGAGTATTAGGTTCAAGTAACCTATGGTGTTGTTTAAGTCTTCTATTTCCTTATTGATCTTCTGTCTTACTGTCTTATATATAATTGACAGTGGATACTGAAGCCCACCACAATAATCATATAGCTGTCTACTTTTCTCTTTGTTTCTGTCAATATTTGCTTCTAGTATCTATGGTGTTTGGTGCATATATGTTTATAATTGTTAAATCTACTTACTAAATTGACCTTTATTTTATTATATAATTTTCTTCATTGTCTCTTGTAACAGTTTTTTACTTAGTCTTTTTTGTCTGATATTACTATAGCTACTCTTACTCTTTTGGTTATTGTTTTTATGGAATATCTTTCTTCATCCTTTTATTGTCAACTTATGTGTACTTAGGTCTAAAATGAGTCTTGAAGGGAGCATATATTCGCATCCTGGCTTTTTGTTTTTTTGGGTTTTTTGGTACTGGGGATCGAACTTGGGTCCTTGCGCTTGCGCAGCAGGCGGTGAAACTGGCTTTTTGTTTGTTTGTTTGTTCTTTTTTTTTTGGTACCGGGGATTGAACTGAGGACCTTGAACTTGTGAGGCAGGCACAGTGCACTGAGCTAAATCCCTGGCCCTATTCTTTTTTTGAGACAGGGTCTTGCTATTTAGCTCAGGCTGCCCTTGAACTCACTATGTAGTCTAGGCTGGCTCAAACTTGTGGCAATCCTCCTGCCTCGGCCTCCTGAGTGCTGGGATTACAGGCATGTGCCACCACACCTGGCTTCAGATACCGTTTTTTAAATCTATTCTGCCAACATGCATTTTATTTTGAAGTTAAATCCATTTATATTTAAAGTAATTACTGTTAGAGATGGATTTACTATCACTCTTTTGTTACTTGTTTTCTGTTTATCTTTTCCTGTCCCTCATTTCCTCCCTTACTGCCTCCTGCCTCAGCCTTCCTTTGTGTTTAGTTGATTTTTTGGGGGAATGGTATGTTTGATTCCCTTCTCATATATTCTGTATGTTTTTTTCTTTGTAGTTACAATGGAACTTACCTAAAACTTCCTAAAGTTATAATAATCTTTTTTTAAAATAATAATTTCCATCATACAAAGCTTCTACTCTTTATAACTCTGTCCCCTTTTATGTTATTGACACCACAAACTATAACTTTATATATTGTTTGCCCACTAACAAAAATTTATAACTTTTATGCTTTTCTATCTTAAATCATGTAAAAGAATAAAAAGTGGAGTTATGAAGCAAAATTACAATAATGTAGGTTTTTATACTTGTCTATGTATTTACCTTTATTGGAAAATCTTATAAAATATGGCTTTCAGTTTCGGTCTAATTTCCTTTCCTTAGAACTTGAAGGACTCCCTTTAACATGTCTTATACGGCAGATCTAGTGGCTGTCCACCAATGCCTCTGTCCACACCAGCATCAGCGCCTGATGACCTATTGAGGGACACAACTGAGCTGTGACAGCCTGCAGGAATGCTGAGCAAGGGTGCCACCCCTCCCCACTCCCCTCTGGAATGTTCTCGTCAGGTCACACTTTACATATTTCAGTTTTGCAAGAAATAGTTGTCATTACATTTTCATGAGAAAAATGGGTCCAAAGTGAAGGGTCACCCAAAAATTGCAGATCCAAAGTCTATTCTCTCTGCCTCCAAAGCTGTGTTATGTTACGGTGTTTTCTGAATGAAATACTAGGATTTACTTACAAGTTTAGCATTTTTGTGTTGAACTTAAGATGTTCTTGGACCTTGTTGTACTTGGACCAGCTGAAATGAACATGGGTCCCCTTCTTTTCCAGGTTTGATGCTACTGCTCAACATAATCACACATTGGTGGATAACAAATGGAATGGAAAATGTTAAGATGTTGATAGAGCTGATATCCCAAAGAAGATATTCAGTGGGCCCAGCCAAGAAGGAAATGTGATTCAGCCATACTGGTACATATTTGAGTGATGACTGTCTTCAGATTTCGTGTTTGTTGATTGTTATTGGGGCCGAGGATCCTGGGTGAAGGTCTTGAACTTTGTCCTCCTTTGGGCTTGGTTATTGACAGGTCCAACAGGTTGCAGTGGCTTTGGCAGAGGCCTACTTACAGAAACTACAGCAGTCCCAAAGGAACACTTGGCATGCAAGAAGGAACAAGCTGACAGCAGACCCATCTCCCCACGGAGTACAGTATTGAGGTGAGCCATGGTTCCAGGTATGTCCTGATCCAACCAACTTGAAGGTAAATGTGCAGCCTGGGGAGAGAAGGGCTGTAGGTATAAACCAAAAGCTGTGTCAATAGACACTGTAACGCTGCAGTTCAAAGTTTTGCTGAGTTCCAGCTTCATTCATCTGAACCAGAAGGAATATTCTCACCTGACAAGAGCAGGGTTCTTGTATTAAAGGACAGTGGTAGCTTTCTGGATCCACCTCTGTGAGTTCTGGAATTGCAGATCCTCTGGCCAGCCTAGGGAATGATGACATGAGGGGAGCTTACCACTGTGACACATCTGTGGGACCATCAGGCCTGAAGCTGCAAACATTTGACTAGCCATAGCAACCAATTGGGATCATGTGCACACTGTTAGGATTCCTACGAACACTTGGAGAAGGATTGTTCTTGAGATGGGGCTTTCTGGTTTGCACAGGCAAGAACTCAAAAGCCATTGAGATTTAGATCATATGAGTAGTTTCATTTGAACTCATTAAGGCTAACTGAGGCTGGGAAGGTTTTTCTTTTTGCTGCATTTAAAAATAAGTAGGATTTTTCAAGATGCCCAAAAAAGTGATAGCTTACCTCTTTATTAAGGAATGGTTGAGCCCCATATAGCCCATGATATGTACCTCACAGAAAACTAAAAGTTCTGCCCCCACTTCTTCTCTGAGCTTGTCTCATACTCCTGCAGCTCCAGGACCACTGGCCAGCTTCCTGTTCTTCATACATACCCAGCACACTCACCTCAGGAGCTTTGTGCTTGGCCTGTTCCCTTGATCTGGATCATGCTCCTCCCCTAAACTGCCCCCATCTCCTCAAATACCCATATGTCTCGCTTCCTTCATGCCTCTGTTCAGGTGTCACCTTACCTGTTAGGCCTTCCAAGACCTCCTTAACAAAAGAGCAACAGCTGCCCCTTAATTGGTTTTATTTTTCTCCAAAGCATTTATTTGTTTATTGAGTGTATCCTCATCAAAATGGGAGCCCCAATGAGGGCAGGGACTCCATCTGTGTATTCATGTACCCCTAGCAACCAGAACATTGTGTGTCACAGTGTACAACCAATAAACTTGTTAACCAGTGGCCTTCCTTTCTTCTTTTTTTCATTCATTCATTTACTCACTTAGCAAACACTGAGCCCTAAATGCCAGATACTACTGAATAGCAGAGAACCAAAGATGAACAGGATAGCCTCAGCACCAAATAAGCATGGTGTGAGGAGGGAAGCAGATAAATGACCCTAACTTTAAATACAGTGTGGTAGTTTCCATGTGGATGTAACTGAAGAAGACCTGGGAAAGTTTCATGGAGGAGGTGGTATTAGGTTGACCCATGAAAGGTGAGAGTAGTTATGACTTGTTAACACTTACTGATTGCTCACTGTCTCTCTGCTAGGCAACTTAAAAACAGCATCATTTAATGTTGTTTTATAACATAAGTGCTGATACTATATTTTGGGGGGATGGGGTGGGATAAGGAAGCAAACTCAGAAAGAACCAAGGTCAACTTGGTGGAACTGAGATTCAAACCTGGTTCTTTCTGATTCTAGGTCTCATTTTTTAACATATATGGGCAGACAAGAAGGTTATACATTGTGAACAGAAGAAATAATATATACCAAGACTTGAAACTCTGTGGCGTATTTCAGGGAGCTGTAGGAATTCTAGAAAGTATAGAAAGAGAAGCGGTAGAAGCATACTTCACCTGGCCACATCCTGTGGTTTGGATATGGTTTGATTGTGTGGCCCAAAAAATCATAAATTGGGGGTCCCTACTGTGGCAATGTAAGAGGCGGAGGAACCTTTAAGAGGGAGAACTGGTGGGAGGTAATTAGGCCACTGGAAGCACTGCCTCAGAAGGGATTCATATACATTTTACAAGACCCAGGTTAATTCTTTTGTTTTCATTAACTTTATTGGTACATTTTAGGTGTATAATATAATGACATTCATCATTGGGAATTTGTACCTTTACATGATGTATCTTGGTTATTTTTCCCCATTCCTAGCCCTCCCTTCAACCCTTCCACCCTTCCCTATTTACAAAGACTTTGTTTCCATTTTTTCCTTTTCTCATATTTATTCCTTTCCCTTCTTTCCTTTCCCCTACTCCTCCCCCTCCCTCCTCCCCTTTAGACCTTTTCTTCATATTTCACATTATCTATTATACATTTTGATTCTTATTTACACTTTCAGTTTCTCACACTAGAGAAACTATTTGGTATTTACACAAGACCCAGATTAATTCTCACGAGACTGGATTGTTATAAAAAGAATAGAATTGGCCCCTCCTCAGTTTCTGACTTCCTGCCTTGCCATTTGGTCTCTCCCTTATTCACCCTTGCCATGATACCATGTGACAGAATGTGATGCAATTAAGGAGCCTTGACCATAGGCTGAACAAATGGGCCCACCATCTTCAGAATCCCAAACTGTGAACTAAATAAAGAGCATTGCTTTATAAAGTACTAACATTGGGTATTTTGTTGCAGTGACCAAAAATGGACTAACCTTGCACAGATTTCTCATACCTCTATCATCTGATACCTTTCATCTTCCTTCTAGAGTAGCTTGCTCTTGTTACTGTACTGGGCTTCTGAATTTGCTTTGCTCCGTACAAAGAGTTTCATGACTGAAGCAGAAACTGAACTGTGTCTTTGTAGTTGCTCAGATGGGAGAGTAAGTCCTTGATTAGGATAGTAACTGTGAGAATAAAGGAGAGATGACAGATGGGAATGATGTTTAGAGACAGAACTGCTTGAGTTTGGTCCCCATATGGGTGTTAGAGAGGCAAGAGGCTAGGCCGGGGTGAGTAGGGGGATAACAGTGCCACTAGCCAGAACAGAGCATGCAGGAGAGAGCTGAGGAGAGGGGGAGATGAGGTGATGCTGATGTGAAGAGCCTGTGACTCGTGGAGCAAGGAGGTGCTCAGTGCTGATCTGGATGGAGAAGGCTGGAGCTCTGGGTGGAGTCACAGAGCTGACGAAAATCAGCTTCTCCAAATTTGTTATTGCCCAAGAGGAGAGCCTGAGAGAACAACCAAAAGGCTAGGAATGGGACTTTTGGGAGCCCTAGCACATAAGAACCAGCCATAGGGATGCTAGGAATCTTCTTGGCACTGACAGCTTTAGACCAGTATTATATTATTTTCAGATGACTTGTTGTGAGATAATTATCAGACAAATACATTATTTATACTTTTCAGGGAGTTTTTTGAAATTTTCTTGGTTTAAAAAAATATCTAGGGCCAGGGAGTTAGCTCAGTCATGCTTCTGCCTGCCTCGCAAGCACAAGGTCCCAAGTTCGATCCCAGGTACCAAAAAAACCCACCCTAAATAAATAAATAAATAAATAAAATATCTGGAGGCTAGCCTAGACTATATAATGAGTTCAAAGCCAGCCTGAACTACAGAGTGAGACCCTGTCTCAGCAAAACAAAAAATAAACAAATAAACAAATAATTAAAATATCTGAAAACATGAGATCTCCTTGAAGTATTCTTCTATCAATGTCTGAGCAGAGTGGCCTAGTTAGAAGCCCCTTGAGTCAAGCAGGTGTCTCTAATTTTTACTTCAGCAGATAAGAGGGCACAGGAGGGTCTGGAATTCTAGGCTAAGTGAAGGCTGCCAGTCTCAGATGGAGAGAGACCACACACAGGCCAGTCCACCCGACATGACATGGTGAGGCAGCCTATTCACCAAGACATGCCACAGTAGCTACTCAGCATCCACTGATGAGGCCTCCACCACAGAAAACCTTGTTTTGATCATTCCATATCAGGGCCTGGGAAAAACATGGAGAGGCTCCTGTCCTCCACTTTCTCAGAACAAAGAGATTTCCCTACCCACAGCATATCGTTGTCCCACATTCCTCAGCTCCTTCAAAATGGATGCCAGACTCCCTTCCAGAGAGTCCTTTCCATGAAGCTTGGCCAGGCCTCACTGTCTGCCTTATTCTTTTGAGGATTTCATCATATTGTTTTATAGCCTTGCAATTCCTGAATAATACTATTTTCACTTTAGCTTTTTAAAAAACACAACAGCTTTCTTGAGATAGAATTCACAAGATATAAAATATATCATTTGAGTGTGTTTATTTTAGTATTTTGTTAGTATATTTATAGTTGTACCACTGTCACCTCAATTTCTGGTTAGAACATTCTCATCACCCCAAAAAGAAAACCCCATAACTATTGGGAATCATTTCATCTTAGTTACTTCCTCATTGCTGGGACAAAATACACAACATCCACAAGTTAAAGGAGGAAAGGTTTATTTTAGCTCATAGTTTGTAGAGGTTTCAGCTGGGTCCAAGTAAGGGCAACATGGCAGAGGGCATGGCAGAGGGGCATGGCAGAAGAGGAATAGTCCATGGCAGGGTAGGCAGGGAAAAGAAAAATCAGCACTAGTGAGCCTCTCTTTTCCTTTATATTCCATTCAGGCTACAAGCCTATTGGTTGATGCCACTCACACCCAGAGTGGGTCTCCTGTCTTCAGTAAATCCATCTAGTCATATACAGAACTATGCTAATTCAATCAGTGAACTGGTCCAGTTGTCACACCAGTTATCCAGTGTCATGCACCCATGATCCAGTCACTCCCAAAGGCCCCACCTAGGAGTGCAAGAAGTTTTGGGGGACATTTTAAATATGCATTATAATACTCCCCATTATCTCTTATTCCAGCCTCTGGCAACCGTTAATCTACTTTCAGTCTCTAGAGATTTGACTATTCTGTACATAGCTTTTTTATCTGGCTTCTTTTACTTAGCACAGTATTTTCAAGGGTCATTCACATTGTGACATGAATCAGTACCTCATTTATTTTTATGCCAATAATATTTCATTGTGTATCAGATGCATACCACATGGTGCTTATTTAGTCAGTTTATGAACATTTTTATTATTTACACTTTTTGACTCTTATAAGTAATGCTATGAACATTCATCCACAAGTTTTTGTGTGGACATATGTTTTCAATTTTCATGGATTTATAACTAAGAAGGTAATCACCAGATCATATGATAACTTTGTGATCAACCTTTCGATGAATTACCAAACCGTTTTCCAAAGTGCCTGCAACATTTTACATTCCTGCCAGCAAACATATGAAGATTCAGATTTCTCCACATCTTCACCTATTGTGTTGGGTCTTTTGTTGCTGTTGTTATAGCCATTATAGTGAAGTGGTGTCTTAGGGTAGATTTGATTTACATTTCCCTGATGAATATTGATATTGAACATCTTGTCTCGTGGTTCGTATCTCTTCTTTGGACAAACATTTATTCAGATCTTTTGGTCCATTTTAAAAATTCAGTTGTCTTTTTTAAAAAATGCAGTTGTCTTTTTATTGTGGGAGATATGAGTTTTTCATAAATTCTTCATGAAAGTTCCTTAGACATGATTTGAAAAAATATCTTCCCAGTCAATGGTTATCTTTTCCCTTTCTTCACATTCTCCTTTGAAGCACAAACATTTTAAATTTTGGTAGAATCCAGTTTACCTATTTTTTTTTTATGTTGCTTGTGTTTTTGGTGTCATATCTAAGACCCACTATTGATTCCATGATTTACTCCTAGATTTTCTTCTAAGAGTTTTACATCATATTGAGTTAATTTTTGTAACTACCCAGTTAAACAAATGAAGGATAAGCTCCTTCATTTGTTGAAAGGACTATTCTTTCTTCCATTGAATGGCTTGGTATACTTGTAAAACGTTAAACTTTAGCAATAATAATAATACCGGTGGGGTTACATCCCAATAAGTCCATTATTAGTTGAAAATATTGTAAGTCAAAGATACATTTAGAAAGCTGACCTACCAAACACCATAGTTTAGGCTGCGTATGGTGGCACATGCCTGTAAATCCCAGCACTCAAGAGGCTGAGGGTAGGGGGTTCACCTCAAGTTTAAGGCCAGCCTGGGCTACATAGAGAGTTCAAGCTCAGCCTGCTCTACAAAGTATGACCCTGTCTCATAAAACAAACAAAAAACCCACGATAGCTTAGCAGTACAGTCTAGTACAGTAGTGGAACACCTATGGCATGTGTGCTGCAGCATGCTGTTTGAATCATTGAAAACTCTAAAATGTTTGCCATCACTTCTCTTGTGTATAGGTTGTTTACCCTTCTGATCATGTGGCTAATTGGGAGCCATGACTTACTGCCATTCCTAGCATCAAAAGAGGATTGTTTTACATGTGTTTAGCCTGGGAAAAGGTCAAAATTCAAAATATACTTTCTACTGAATATGTATCACTCTTCCACCATTGTGAAACTGGAGAATCATAAGTCAAACTATCCTAAATCAGGCTCAGACTGTAATTTCTCAATATTGGCTTAGCAGTTATAACAAATGTGTCATGCTAATGGGAGACATTAATGCAGGGGAAGCTGTGGGTGTATGGAAAATTATTTTCTGCTCAGTTTTTCTATTTGTCTAAAATTGTTCTAAAAAATAAAATCTATTAACTTTTAAAAATAAATTGAACAGAGGACTTCCAGGAAGGTGGCGGAGTGGTGAACATCAGAGAAACAACCTCTCTGAGATTTGGTTCCAGATGTTGGAATATAGCAATGTGAGGAAGACAGGAAGGAGAGACATGGGTCCCCAGGACCCAGCAAGCATCTGAAGCAAGAATTGAGGCCCATGGGGAGAGTGAGGAGAGAGACTTCAACAAAGAAGAAGGAGGTGGCAAGCAGTGCTTTCTCCCTGAGCCCTGACTCACTGCATGGCTAAACCTGCAGATGCACAGTGACTGATAGCAACCCCAGAGGCCTCTGTGGAGAGATGCATCAGTGGAATGTAGTAGTGGATACAGGGGACTGCAGTGTCTGGTGAGTTATTTAGGTTCAGATGTCCCCCAGGAGAGGGTGTTTGGCCAATAGCCATCTTGGAGAGGACCCATCTGAGCTCAGAACTCAGAGAAACTGCAGGCTTGCTCCATCAGGGTGAGGTGGATGTGAGTTCAAGTTGGCAGGAGGTCAAGAATCCAAGTTCAAGCCAACAGGAGGCACAGAGTGTTGTAGGCTGAACAAATCAGGTTCCAGCCTCACAGCCAGAAACCAGCCTGGACTTTAGAACCAAAAATACAGGCTTGCTGGGATTATCCATTACCCTACCATGAATCTATGGCTGGCTTATTGGGATTAATCAACACAGATCTGGGCTCTGAGTGCCCAACTTGTCTACCAATGACAGCAGAGACACACCTTAAAGTAGATTTTTTTTTCTTATTTTATTCTTTTCTTTTGGGGCTTGTTTTCTTTTCTTTTTTCTTGATTGTTCTTCTTATATAAATGTGAACATTGTTTCTAATTTTGTTGTTGTTCTGTTCTTGTTTTTATTTCTTTCATATGGTTAAAGGTAGCAAATTAATAGTTACCACAGTTCGTCACTTTCTAGGCTGTGTTTGATGATATTGTTTTGTGGATCATAGCCAAGGGATCATAATTGTTCTAGTCAGTTGTTCTTCCTGATATGCGAGGACTGAGATTGCCTACGTGTCATAAGCAATACTATAGGGCAGTGCCAAAGAACCAGGGTCTAGGCCAAATAGGCAGCAACTTCTCATTCCCAATAAATTGAAGAGATAGGATCTTGCAAGAGACTCAAAACTCAAAAGCTAGCTACACCTGGAAGACACCTCTTAGAAGTAGTCATTTCCTAAGGGTTCTAAATACTAGCAAGAAAGCTACTTGCCATAAGCAATGTATAAGCATCAACCCAGGAATTAAACTAAAAAAAAAAAAAAAGAGGGCCGGGGATTTAGCTCAGTGGTTTCACTGCCTGCTGCACAAGTGCAAGGACCTGAGTTTGATCCCTGGTACCAAAAAAAATAAAATAAAAAAAGAAAATGAGAAGAAACTTAAGCAAGATGCAACCCCAAACTTCTAGCTCACCAATGGCAAACCCAGGGGGCAATGAGGCAGAACAATTTGAAAGCCACCCACTTGGACTCTGAAGTGGTAACAGCAGAAGTAACAAAGCACATGAATGAGCTCTAGAAAAAATCAATTCAGATGACTTGATGACTCAGATGACTACAGAGATGGTGACCATAATGAAAGAAATGGTTAGTGACTCTAGAGAAGATACAGATTTAAAAAAAAAAAAGAGAGAGAAGCTTAGGAAAATGATGGAAACTGTGAACACCTAAAATAGGAAAGAAATGGAATCCATGAAACAGATTAAAACAGATACCTAGAAGATTAAAAATTCTATTGAAAGTATATGCAGCAGAATGAGCCAATGTGAGGAGAGATTATCAAATACAGAAGACGGGATTGCGGTTAGCAATCATGAAAAGAAAGATTTCTTTAAAAACTAAGGGACCACAAAAAAAAATCAATCCAACAGCTGGTAGATGATGCACAGAATAACATAAGATTGATCTGAGTCAATGAAAAAGCAGGAGATAGCTCAAATGACATAAAAAACCTGTTCACAGAAGTAATGGGAGACAAATTCCCAAGTAGGGAAAAAGAATTTGACATACAGATAAGTGAGGCATATAGAACCCCAATTAGCCATGATGGAAAAAAATCTACACCAAGGCATATTATAGTCAAGATTCCAGAAATTCAATACAAGAACAGAATATTAAAAGTGGTTAGAGAAAAGAAACAAATCACCTATAAAGGAAAGCCCATCAGAATCACAGAAGGCTTCTCAACACAAACCCGCAAGTCAAGGAGAGCTTGGAATGAAGTATTTCAAGCCCTAAAAGAAAACAACCTCCAACCTAGATTCCTGTACCCTAGAAAACTATCTTTCAAAATTGACAGAGAAATTCTTGCCAGGGGTTTAGCTCAGTGGTTCCAGTGTCTACCTCACAAGCACAGGGGCACAGGGTCCCAATTTCAATCCCTGGTACAAAAAAAAAAATTGACAGAGAAATAAAATACTTCCGTGACAAAGAGCACCTGAAGAAATTCATGACCATCAAACCAGCACTCCAAAATGTTCTGAAGGACATTCTAGAAAGAGATAACAAGGACTACAACTCCATGAACTCCAACAGAATGAATCCACCAGATAAGGCAAGCAATTAAATGGAAAAAGGGATCCAACAACAGGAAAATAATATGACAAGGATAAGTCAATACATATCAGTTATAGGCATCAATGTAAATTGTCTGAATTTACCAATCAAAAGAAGCAGACTGGTAGAATGGATCAGGAAGCAAGAGCCAACAATACGCTGCATACAAGAAACACATTTAATTTAAAAAGAAATTTGTAGACTGAAAGGCAAGGGATGGAATACAATATTACATGTGACAGGAACAAATCAACAACCATCATACTAAATGGACAAAAACTGAAAGCTTTCCCCCTAAAATCAGAAACAAGACAAGGATGTCCACTGTCACCATTCTTACTCAATATAGTTCTGGAAACATAAGCCAGAGCATTTACACAAGAGAAAAAATAAAGGAATAAGGATAGGAAAGGAAGAAGTTAAATTATCATTATTTGTGGATGATACGATACTCTACATAGAAGATCCCAAAAGCTCCACCAAAAGATTTTTAGATTTAATAGCCAAATTCAGCATAGCTGGATACAAAATCAACATTCAAAAATCAATAGCCTTCCTGTACACGAACAACAAACTTGCTGAGAGAAAATTAGGGAAATAACACTTTTCACAATAGCAGCAAAAAAACAAAAAAAACCTAGGAATCAGTCTAAGGAGAGAAGTAAAGGACTTTACATTGAAAACTACATTACTCTAAAAAAGGAGATGGAAGAGGATATCAGAAAATTGAAAGATGTTTTAGGGTAGGAAGAACAAATATAGTGAAAATGGCCATACTTCCAAAATTGTTATACAGATTTAATGCAGTCACAATCACAATACCAATAAACAGAATTAGAGAAAAAAACCCTAAAATCCATTTGTAAGCAAAAGAGACCTGGAATAGCAAAGGCAATTTTGATCAACAAAGGCAAGGCAGGGGGATCACAATCTTTGACTTGAAATTATCCTATAAAGGTACTGTGATAAAAACAACATGGTACTAGCAAAAAAAACATACTTGAGAACTAATAGAACAGATTAGAAGATGCAGAAAGAACTCCAGACATACTCAGCCACCTCATCTTTGACAAAAGAGCCAAACACCTTCACTGGAAGAAAAATAGCCTCTTTGGTAAATGGTGCTGGAGAAACTGGCTTTCCTTATGCAAAAGATTAAAACTAGAAATGTAGCACAGTGGCGCTGTGCCTGCCTTGCAAGTGCAAGGTCCTGAGTTCAATCCCCATAACAGAAAACAAAACAAAAAAGAGTAGTCCCATATCTTTCACCATGCACTAAACTGAAATCAAAATGGATTAAAGATCTAATAAAATGGAAACACTAAATCTGCTGGAAGATAGACTAGGTAAAACCCTGGAAGACATTGATGTAGGCAAAGATTTTATGAACAAAACCTGATCACATGGGAAATATCACAAGGAATCAACAAATGGGAACTCATCTTTTTTTTGTTTGTTTTTTGTTTGGTACCAGGGATCAAACTTGGGTCCTTGTGCTTGCACAGCAGGCGACAAAACCACTGAGCTAAATCCCCAGCCCTCTCATCTTTTTTTTTTTCATTAAGGTTATTGGTATATTTTAGGTATACAATACAGTTTCAGTCATCATTGGGAACTTGTACCTTTACGTGATGTATGTATCTTGGGGTTTTTTTCCCCCACTCTCCTGCCCTCCCTTCAACCCCTCCACCCCTCCCTATTTACAAAGACTTCGTTTCCATGTTTTCCCTTTCTCATTTTTTCTTTCCCTTCTTTTCTTTCCCCTACCCCTCCCACTTCCCCAGGCCCTTTAGATATTTTCTTCCTATTTCACATTATCAATTATACATTTTGATCCTTATTTACACTTTTAGTTTCTCACACCAGAGAAAGTATTCGGTATTTACACATGTGTGTCCTATTTATTTCACTTAAGAGTGTGGCCTCAGTGTGCATCCATTTAGCTATAACTGTCTAGTTTCTCATTCTTTATGGCGGAGTACTCCATTTCATAAAACAAAAACCACATCTTCTTTATCCATTTTCCAGTTGATGGGCAATTGGGCTGTTTCCAAGCTTTAGCTATTACAAACTGTGCCACTATAAACATGGGTGCACATATATAGCTGTGGTGTGATTCTTTTAATTCTTTTGGGAAGATACCCAGCAGAGGAATAGCTGGGTCAAATGGGACCTCTAATCCTAGTTTTTGAGGATCTTCATATTGATTTCCACAGTGGTTGCACCAGTCTGCACTCCCACCAACAATGGAGAAGGGTTCCTTTCTCCCCAGAGCCCCACCAGCATTTGTTATTGGTTGATTTCTTGATAGTAGCCATTCTTTTTGGGGTGAGGTGGAATCTCAGCGTCGTTTTCATTTCCATCTTTGAATGATCAGAGATGTTGAACATTTTTGTCATATGTTTATTTGCTACTTTTACTTCTTTGCCTGAGAAATGTCTGTTCATTTTTGAATTGGGTCTTTATATTTGGAGAGTCTGATTTTTTAAAGTTCTTTATATATTCTAGATAGTAGTCCTTTGTCTGAGGAACAGCTGATAAAAATTTCTTCCCACATTGAAGGTTGTCTCTTAGCTCTGTTGGTGGTTTTTCTTGCAGTGCAGAAGCTTTTTAATAAGATCACAGTTATTGATTCTTTTTGCTAGTTCCCGTGCTACTGAGGTTTTTATCATAAAGTCTTTTCCTATGACAATGTCTTCGAGAGTTTTACCTAACTTATCTTCCACCAAGTTTAGTGTTTCTGTTTTAATATTTAGATCTTTAATCCACTTCAATTTTAGTTTAGTGCATGGTGAAAGACAGGGGCCTAGTTTTAATCTTTGGCAGGATGAAATCCAGTTTTTCCCACGCCATTTATTAAAAAAACTGTCTTTCCTCCAGTGAGGACGGTTGGCTCCTTTTCAAAGATGAGGTAGCTGAGTATGTTTGGAGTTGTTTCTGCATCTTCTAATCTATTCCACTGATCCTTGGGTCTGTTTCTTTGCCAGTACCTTGCTGTTTTTATCACAGTGGCTTTATAGTATAGTTTCAAGCTGGGGATTGTGATACACCTTGTCATGTCTCTATTGCCTAGAATTGCTTTTGCTAATCTAGGTCTCTTCTGGTTCCAAATGAATTTTTGGATTGCTTTTTCTAGTTCTGTGAAATATACTGTTGAGATTTCAATTGGGATTGCATTGAATCTGTATAGTGGTTTGGGAAGTATGGCCATTTTCACTATATTGGTTCTTCCTATCCAGGAACAAGGGATGTCTTTCCATTTTCTTACATCCTTTCGATCTCTTTTTTCAGAGTGCTATAGTTTTCAATGTAGAGGTCCTTTGCTTCCTTCATTAGATTGATTCCTAGATATTTCATTTTTTTGGATGGTACTGTGAAAGAAATTGCTTCCCTAATTTCTCTCTCAGTGAGTCTGTTATTTGTGTACAAGAAGGATATTGATTTTTTTTTTTTTTGGTACCAGGGATCGAACTTGGGACCTTGTGCTTGCGAGGCAGGTGGTGGAACCACTGAGCTAAATCCCCAGCCCAGCTATTGATTTTTGAGTGTTGACCTTGTATCCAGCTACTCTACAGAATTTGTCAATTAAGTCTAGAAGTCTTTTGGTGGAGTTTTTTGGGTCTTCTATGTAGAGTAACATGTCATCAGCAAATAATGATAGTTTAACTTCTTCCTTTTCTATCTTTATTCCTTTTATTTATTTCTCTTGTCTAATTGCTGTGGTTAATGTTTACAGAACTATATTGAACAGGATAGTGATAGTGGACATCCTTGTCTTGTTCCTGATTTTAGCATGAAAGTTTTCAATTTTTCACCCTTTAGTATAATGTTGGCTGTTGATTTTTTATAGATAGCCTTTATCAAGTTGAGATAAAGACCATCTATTCCAATTTTCTGTAGGGTTTTTAATCATGAATGGGTATTGGATTTTGTCCAATGTTTTTTCTGCATCTATTGAGATGATCATATGGTTTTTGTCCGTGGCTCTGTTAATATAGTGTATTACATTTATTGATTTATATATGCTGAACCATCCTTGCATCCCTGGGATAAATCCGACTTGATCAGGGTCTGTAATCTTCTTGATGACCCTCTGTATTCTGTTTGCCAGGATCTTACTGAGGATTTTTGCATCTATGTTCATTAGGGAGATTGGCCTGTAGTTCTCTTTTGGGGTTGGGTCTTTCTCTGCTTTTGGAAACAAAGTAACACTTGCTTCCAGGAATGAATTTGAAAGCCTTGCTTCCCTTTCAATTTCATCCAAGAGTTTAAAGAATAGTGGCAATAGTTCTTCTCTAAATGTCGTGTAGAATTCAGTAGTGAAGTCATCAGGACCTGGGCTTTTCTTTGTTGGTAAATTTTTAATTATGTTTTCAATTTCACTGATTGTGATTGGGGTGTTTAGACTTTTTATATCCCTTCTTTTAACTTTGGTAATTCATATGTATCTAGGAATCTGTCCATTTCTTCTGTTTTCCATTTTATTGGAGTACAGGTTCTTGAAGTAGGTATTGATGATCCTCTGGATTGCTGCTGGGATCTGTTGTGACTTCACCTTTTTCATTCCTAATTGCATGGAGTTTAGCCTTTTCTTTCCTTTTTTGATAAGGTTAGCTAAGGGTTTATCAATTTTATTTATTCTTTTGAAAAACCAACTCTTCGATTCATTGATTTTTTTGTATTGTTCTCTTAGACTCCATTGCGTTGATTTCTGCTCTGATCTTTATAATTTCCTCCCTTGTATGAACTTTGGATTTGTCTTGTTCTACTTTTTCTAGGAGCTTGAGGTTCAGCATTGGGTTGTTTATTTGAACTTGGTCTGTTTTCCCAACGTGGGCATTCACTGCTATGAATTTCCCTTGTAGAGCTGCTTTCATTGTGTCCCATAGATTCCTGTATGTTGTATTGGCATAATCATTTAATTGTAGAAACTGTCTAATTTCTTAATTTCCTCTGTGACCCATTGGTTTTTCAGGAAAGTGTCATTCAATTTCCATGTGTTTGTGGTGTTCTTGTGGTTTCTTACGCTACTGATCTCCAATTTAATTGCACTCTGGTCTGATAATATAGAGGGGATAACTTCAATTCCTCTGCACTTACTTAGACATGTCCTATGAGCTAGCATGTGATCTATTTTGGAGAATGACCCATGTGCAGCCAAAAAGAATGTATATTCTGATTTTGTGTGGTGGAAGACTCTATAGACATTATTAGGTCAATTTGTTCAAAAGCTTGGTTGAGTTCTAGTAATTTGTTGTTGATTTTTTTGTCTAGATGATCTGTCTATTTGTGACAGTTGGTATTGAGGTCCCCCACTACAATTGTATTAGTGCTTATTTCGTTTTTCATGTCCATTAATATTTGTTTTGTATAGTTGGGGTCATTTGTATTTGGTGCATATATATTTAGGATTGTCATCTCTTCCTCTTGGATTGTTCCCTTCACAAGGATGTAGTGACCATCTTTGTCTCTTAATTAGTTTTGGTTTGAAATATACTTTGTCTGCAAATAAGATTACTACACCTGCTCTTTTCTGGGTTCCTGTCACTTGGAGAACTGTTTTCCATCCTTTTACTTTCAGTCTATGAATTTCCTTTTGAGTTAGGCATATTTCTTGTATACAGCATATTGCTGGATTTTGCTTCTTAATCCATTCTGTCAGTCTGTTTCTTTTGATTGGTGAATTAGGGCCATTAACATTGGTAGTTATAATTGATAGATATTGACTCATCCTTGTCATGATGTTTTACTGTTGTTGGCTCTTTTATTTCTTATTTCTTCCCCCTTTCCCTTTAGTGTCTTACCTTGCCTGGTGGCTTCCCTCTGTTGGGCCTCATGGAGTTGTGACCTTCATTGTCTTTTTCTAGGCTATTGCTTAAAATTGTTTGGAGTGCTGGTTTGGTGTTCAGGAAATTTCTCAGGTGTTCTTTGTCATGGAAGTATCTAATTTCCCCATCGATTTTAAGGATAATTTTGCAAGATACAACAGTCTAGGTTGGAAGTTATTTTCTTTTAGGGCTTGAAATACTTTACTCCAGGGTCTCCTTGATTTGAGGGTTTGTGTTGAAAAGTCTGCTGTGATTCTGATGGGCTTTCCTTTGTAGGTGATTTGTTTCTTTTCTCTGACTGCCTGTAGGATTTTGTTCTTCTGTTGGGTTTCTGGGATCTTGACTATTATATGTCTAGGTGTAGATTTTTTTTGATCATGGCTAATTGGAGTTCTATATGCCTCAATTATCTGTATGTCCAATTCTCCACCTCTGTGTGGGAAATTTTCTACTATTACTTCTGTGAAGTTTTTTTTATGTCAATTGTACTTTCTCCTGTTTTTTCATGGACTCCTATCAGTCTTATGTTATTCTTCTTTGCATCATCTAGCAGCTTCTGGATTGATTTCTCGTGGTCCTTTACCATTTTAAAGAAATATCTGTTTTCATGGTCCTTAACTGCAATCCTGTCTTCTGTATCTGATAGTCTATCTTCAGATTCCCTTAATCTTCTCTGCATGCTTTCAGTGGAGTTTTTAATCTCCTGAATATCTGTTTGAATCTGTTTCATGGATTCCATTTCTTTCTTATGTTGGGTGATCATGGTTTCCATTTCTTTCTTATGCTGGCCATTCATGGCTTCCAGCATATTTCTGAGCTCATCTACTTTTTTTTTAATCTGTTTTGGTTCTAGAGCCTCTAATCATGTCTTTCACTCTGCTCACCATCTCTGTAGTTATCTGGGAGATTATTTCTGTTTTGAATTTTTCTAGACCCTCGTTCTCTGTTTTGTTACTTCCTGTGCTATCAGTTCAGGGTGTCTTGTCAGATTTTTCCACCTCATTTCTCCCAGAATTTGCCTTTGGTGAGCTAGAAGTCTGGGTTTACGCCTTGCTTAGGTGTCTTCTCATTTCTGTTTTTGTTGTTGGTACTGTTTTTGGTTTAATTCCTGGGTTGATACTTCAATTATGCTTATTGTAAGTATCTTTTTTTGCTTGTATTTAGAACCCGTATGGAATGATTGCTTCTCAGAGGTGTCTTCCAGATATAGTTGGTCTTTAGGTTTTGAGTCTCTAGTGACTCTTAGGCGATCTCATTTTCATTATACCAGGAAGGACAACTGATTAGATAAATCACAACACCTTAGCCCAAGTGATATAATCAGCAACAACAATAGCATCAAGCACAGCTTAGAAAATGACAATTTGTGGTAGCAATTAATCTATCACCTTTAACCATGTGAATTAAATAAAAATTGAGAATCAGCCCAAAATATATTTATAGTGAATAAACTTTTCAATATATC
The DNA here is from genome assembly GCF_053883595.1 of Heterocephalus glaber. Lineage (NCBI taxonomy): Eukaryota > Metazoa > Chordata > Mammalia > Rodentia > Bathyergidae > Heterocephalus > Heterocephalus glaber. The sequence continues at coordinate 29,235,080 of NW_028258143.1, read as the reverse complement.
AACTTTACCCTTCAGGATGAGGACTTAGAAGGAGTTGGGGAGGGAAGGATAGATAGCGCAAGGTCTCAAGTTCGATCCCCGGTACCAAAAAAAAAAAAAAAAAAGGGCATCTAAAATGAAAATATATTTCTCAGATGAAGAATTACAAATGGCAAATAAATATATGAAAAAATGTTCAGCATCATTAGTCACTCAAGAGATGCAAATTAAAACAACTCTGAGATTCCATTTCACTCCAGAAAGAATGGCTGTTTTCATGAAATCAACCAATAACAAATTCTGGAGAGGCTGTGGGTAAAAAGGAACCTTTCTCCACTGTTGGTGGAAGTATAGACTGATGTAACCACGGTGGAAATCAGTGTGGAGACAGAAAACTAAAACTAGAGGTTCCATTCAACCCAGCTATTCTTCTTGATATCTTCCAAAAAGAATTAAAAGCATGCTATCATAGCAATATATGCACACCCATGTTTATAGAAGCACAGTTTGTAGTAACTAAATCCTGGAAACAGCCCAAATGCCCATCGACTGATGAACAGATAAAGAAGATGTGTTTTTTAATATAATGTAGTACTTCTCTACCATAAAGAAGGGTAAGCTTCAGACATTTATAGTTAAATGGGTAGACCTTGAGACCATACTCTTAAGTGAGATAAATCAGACACACATGTTTAAATACCACATTGTTTCTCTGATGTGCAAAACTGAAAATGGAAATAAGGACCAAAATGTATAATAGATACTGGGAAATGGGAAGAAAATGTTCAAATAAGAAGGGGAACAAGGGAGGGAGGAGGGAGATAGGAAAGAGGGCATAAGAAAAAAACAACAGAAGGAAAAAATGTAAACAAACCCTTTGTAAATGAGAAGAGGATTGAAAGGAGAGGAGGGGAATGGAAAAAAAAGAACCAAGCTATATCATGTACAGGTACAAATTCCCTATGAGGAATGTTATCATGTGTATCTAAAATGTACCAATAAATGTTTTGCTTCAAAAAAATCAGTTGAACATATGTAAGGGTTTACTTCTGGGCTCTCCATTCTATTTCTTTCATCTATTTGTGTAGCATTTTGCAAATACTATGCTGTCTTTTGGGGGAGTGGATGGATGGGGCACTAGAGATTGAACCCAAGGCTTTGTGCATGCCAGACAAGTAAGTGATGAGTGTAGCTTGTAGCAAAATTTGAAATCAAAATGTGAATCCTCCCAACTGTTCAAAATTGTTTCAGCCATTCAGTCCTTTATAGTTCCATATAAATTTTAAGATAAGCTTGTCAATTGCTAGAATGGGATTGCTGATTTTCTGTAAGGAGTTTTTCATCTATATTCATAAGGGATATTGATCTGTAGTTTTCTTGGAAGTCTTTGCTTTTGACATTAGGCTGTATATTGGCTCCCTAGAATGAGTTGGGAGTTTAAATTAATTATTCTTTAAATGTCTTGGTATTTTCAAGATTCATTTTCTGGACCGGGGATTTAGTTCAAGGTCCTGAGTTCAATCCCTGGTACCAAAAAAAAAAAAAAAATTCATTTTCTCTCCCCTCCCTTGGCTTTTGACAGTTTAACCATGTATCAAGGTATAGGTCTTCTTCTTTTTTTTTTTTTTTCTTTCAAGTGTAGGTCTTCTTGAATTTAATCTACATGGAGTTCACTGGGGTTTTTTGATATGCAGATTAATGTTTTTCATCAAATTTGGCAGACATTTGGCTATTGTTTCTTCAAATATTCTTTCTCATTCTCTTACTCCTCTCATTCTTGGCCTTTATTATGAACATTTGATACACGTGATGCTCTGCAACAGGTCTCTAAGACTCAGGTTTTTTTGGTTTGTTTGTTTTTGAGACAGGGTCTCATTATGTAGTTCAGGCTTGCCTTGAACTCACTCTGTAGCCCAGGCTGGCCTCAAACTCACAGCAATCCTCCTGCCTCGGCCTCCTGAGTGCTAGGATTACAGGTGTGCGCCACCACGTCCCGTTGTAAGGCTCAGTGTATTAATCTTCACTTCTTTCTGAAATCAGACTGGCTAATCCCAACTGACCTATCTTCATGTTCACTGATTTTTTTTTTAATCTGCCAGTTCAAATCTGCTGTTGAGTTTTGCATAGGCAGGCTCACCAAGAAGTTCTAGCCATACATTCCTACAAACTAAATAACTCAATAGGAAGGAAAGAAGGGAGGGAGGGCAGGCAGGGAAAAGGAGAGAGAAAAAGCCAAGCTTCTCTTTTCCAGCAGCTCCATCCAAAGACAATGGTTTCTGCCACTAGAAAGCCTCCTAGAGAGATGTGTCTGTGGGAATTGATCTGAGAAGTTCACACAAGCAACAGATCAGGGAGGCAGAGGCTGTGTCCTGCATACCTCTCTGTCCACACCTCTTCCAGTCCAGTCCTCTGTCCACACCCTCTACCCAGCTAAACCACTCCTGCTCTTGAGTGTACCAATAATAGGAAGAAGTATCTTTTAGTAAAACTGGACCAATAATAATAGATAAGTAGGTGGTTACTCCTTTTGTTAATCCTTCCAAGATGGTCCCCTTCTTGGGGAGGAGTCCTTTTAAAATGTGATTGTTTCCTAGTATTTGGCAGATTTGGGCATCCACTGTTGTTGTTGTTGTTGTGTGTGTGTGTGTGTGTGTGTGTGTGTGTATTTTGGCAGTGGTTGTTTTTTGTTTGTTTTTGGAGTCTAAACTAGCCTGCTAAAAAGGTTGGACTTCTCTGATCATCTGATTCCTGTAGGTGCAGGCTCAGACAATGGCAAGATGGGGCTGTTTCCAAAGAAGATACCTACTGAGGATTGTAGTTTAACCCCAATGAGTGTTGTAAATACTCCAATTTACCTTCAGGATTCCATATGATCTCAAGGTTCACATTTAAGTAGGGGTCTGGCTGTAAGTGGTTTGTTTGGGAGCAGGACAGCCTCTCTGTTGATAGTAATTTTTATTTAAGCCAGGTATAGTATTGTTCATAGAATGAGTAGGCAGTAGATTGGTTCTGAGTTTGTGTTTTACATGTTTCCATTAAATCCAGAGCAGTGATATCTCTTGAATTGTTTTAGCATTAGCCATAATTGCTAGTAAACAGGACTTTGTCAGAAGTTTCCTAAGAAACAGCTGAGGGGACCCAGGACTCCCATTGGGCTTTCCAAATCTTGCTCCATTCAGTCTGTTGCCTGATAAGCCTACCCAACATCCCCAGGTGACCTGGGTGATCTTTGGCCTTGGGTGACATTTCCACTCAATGGTCTGCCCAGTCATTTATGAGGCCTAGTTTAGGATGAACAGTACCCTCCCCTAGCTATAAAAATTCTCATCATCAAGGTGTCTGTGAGTCAGTGACCAAAGCCTCTTTTAGGCATCCTTACCACCTTCCTTACCAATTGTGCACAGTCCTTTTGTAGAGACACCATTTTCCATCCCATACTGTGGCAGCTGGCTGTTGGATTTCAGTCCCTGTTACGTGGTACCCCACCAGATACACTCTGTATGCTAGATAGCCCCTATTTTTTTGGTTCCTGGTCTAGGAGAAACCATGACTCAGGGTGAGAGAGGACCCATTTCTTCTTCCAAGCAAGAATCAGCCCCTTCCTCTTGGTCCCTCCATTTGCCTTTTCTCTTTGTACTACTTTGTGACAGTTTTCAGCAAAGCAGAGGGTGTAAATCATGCCCATCATGGCTCTCATGGTGGTAGTGTGCTGCTGCCCTCTCTTCTAGAGCTCTCTTTCTCAGGAGCTTTTCCTAAACTCCACTTTCCTGGGAGTTAAAGCTCCTGCCTCCTATCCAGGGGCATTCTGGTGAGAATTGGCCACAAGCATGGCCCAACATGCATGCTATGGCTTAGAGCACTTGTTTACTGGAATAGCCACCTCTTTTCTGCCCCACTTTTATTACTCAGGTCCCCCTGGATGTCTTAGTCCAGCACTTGCCTGCTGGAAGAGCCAGGGCTTGAGCTGGCCTCTCTCTTGGGGCCACCTTGGTACCTCCAACTCCAAAAGTCAGTTCAAGTGGTGCAGGGTCAGTCTGACATTGGTGTTACCACTACCTAAGCTAATGAGTCACTGGGAAAGACCACAAAACATACAGAATTACATACTGCACAGAGCACAACTATACCAAACTGAGGTGAAAATGTTCTAGATTTTGATCTTCAAACCACCTGCAGGTCCCCAGGATCATTTTTCCAATTGATTGCCCCCCATCAGTTTCTTCAGCATTTCCCAAATCTTCCTCTTTCCTCATCACCATTTGTAGTGAGCTTAAAGGATTTGAGGTCTAACAAAAAACATCTGACCACAAGGTAGTAATAATGAACTTTATTTGGCCAGCACTTTTTATTTGGGAAAGTTCCTTACATCACAAGGCCACCCAGCACTTACAGCCAGGGACTGTAGGAAACTCCCAAGGAGGAAGGAGAATTGAAGACAGGGCTGCTGTGTCTGGATAATGTTGTCCAGCAGCACAGTGGTTTCCAAAGGGCAGCTGTGGTTTGTGGTTTTTTCACACCACCAGGTTTATCTTGTCTGTGGCTAGCAGATGATGAATCAGTTTCCTGGAGTATGCAAAGTAGACAAGCTCTAAATGGCTAAAACGATGCTTCTTTGGGCTATATTTAAAATAATTAGATGTGTACAATTTGATTTTGGGATGGGTGGCTTTTGCAATAACTTGTCCCAGCTTGTTCTGAAGAAGTAAAGCCAATATGCAGAAAATATCTTTGGGCTGGTGTAGAGCTCAGTGGTAAAGCACTTGCCTTGCATTTGCAAGCATGGGTTCCATCCTCAGCAGTATTGAAGGAAGGAAAAGGAGTGAGGGATGGAGGGAAAGGGATAGGGCAGAGAGAGGGGGAAGGTGGGAGGGAAGAGCACAAGCAGAAGGAAAGAGTGGCAGCTATCTTTGGTTTATTTATGTAGGTAGCTCAGCCTGATCAAGAAACAGAAGATACAAGTTAATATCAGGAATGAGAACATGGCTGTTTTATTTATATCAAAAGGATAAAAAGGAAATATTATAAACAACCGTATGCCAATAAATTTTACAACTTCGACAACTTTTTGTAAAACATTACCAGAGCTACCTCAAGAAGAAATAATTTGAATAGCCCTACACTATTTTTTTAAAAATTAAATTTGTAGCTGAAGACCTCCCCACAAGGAATATTCCATACCAAGATGCCTTTACTAGTGAATTCTATTAAACATTTAAAGAAGAAATAATGTCAGTTCTACGCAATTGGAGAATTGGGTGTTCCTAGCCAGTGCAATAGGGTAAGATATAGCCAGGCATGGTGCTGCACACCTATAATCCCAGCACTGTGGGAAGCTGAGGCAGAAGCATCACAAGTTCAGCCTGGGCAACTTAGAGACTTAACAGGACACTGTCTCAAAATAAAAACATAAAAAGGGATGGGGATGTAACTCAGTACAAAGGCCATGGGTTCAGTCCCCAGACACACACACACACACACACACACACACACACACACACACAGTTTGAAAAAGAATAAAAGTCTTGATTCACAAACAACGCAATTTTAGTATATGTGCTACCAAAATGAGCACAAACAATGTAATTATGTAAAGAATTTCAAGTGATATGCTGAAGAATTCTTAGCATTAATAAGTGAATAGCATAGTTTCAGGATATAATATCAATATGAAAATTCAATTATATGTCAGTATATTAGCAACAAACAATTGGAAATTGAATTTTTAAAAATACATATTTTTAAATAGTCTCAAAATTAGGAAATATTTATGAATTGCTTTGACAAAAGTTGTTTAAGTCTTGTGTGTTGAGACAATTGGGGGCTGGGGATTGATCTCAGTGGTGCCGCACCCTGTCTTGCAAGCACAAGGTCCCGAGTTCAATCCCTGGTACCAAAAAAAAAAGAAACAATTGGTAGGAAAAATTAAAGACCTAAATAAATTGAGAGCTATGCTCTGATCATGTTTTAGAAGATAATATTGTTAAGGTCTCAATTCTCCAAATTGACCTATAAATTTAAAATACCAATCAAATACAGGTTTTTAAATAAAATTTGATAAGCTGATTGTAAAATTTATATTGAAATGCAAAAGGCCTAGAATAGCCAAAAAATCTTGAAAAATGACTTTAAAAGTTGGATGACTTATCCTACATCATTTGGAGGCTTATGATGAAAATGTGATATTGGCACAGAGACAAATAGATCAATGGAGCAGAACCAAAAGTCCAGGCAAGACTCACACAGGTAGAGTTTTTGCCAAAGGTGTCAATTAACTGAGAAAAAATAATCCTTATTTCACTTTTTAACTTTTTTAGCAGTACTGGGGATTGAACTGGGGCCTTGTACGTGCTGACCAGCCACTCTACCACTGAGCTACGTCCCCAACCCTTTTTTTCACTTTGAGACAAGATCTTGCTAAATTGCCCAGGCTGGCTTTGAACTTGCTATCCTCCTGCCTCATCTTCCCAAGTAGCTGGTATTACAGGTGTGTGCTGTTACACCTGGCAAAAGGGAAACTTTTATAACTAGATATGCAAAAAATTAAATATCTGATATTAACTCATACCACATACAAAAAAAACCCTCAAATGAATCATAGACCTAATTTCAAGAGCTAACCCATAGAATGTATAGGAGAACATCTAAGTGACTGAGTTGACTGAGCTGTGGCACATGGGGAATTGTGGGCCCCCACTCTCCAGGAAAGGCAGTCTTCAGCCAGCCAGCCTGGCCAAGCAGCAGTCTAGCTACGTGGTGCCTAAATAAAGAATGAGCTGGGTGATTTTTCTTCTTTTCCTTTTTAGGGGGAAACTTATTTAAGATGAGAACTAACTAGGTAGAACTAAGTTGGTAGAACTCTCATAAAACCCAGAAAGTCAAGGCTTCTGAGAGGAACAGGCTTTTACTATCATTGCAGTGAATATTTTGTATTTGTCAGGAGTGTATCTATTTCATCCAAGTTTTCAAATTTATTGGCCCATAATAAAAATTAGTTCCTATGGGCCGAGGATTTAGCTCAGTGGTTCTGGTGCCTGCCTTGCAACCACACGGTCCCGAGTTTGATCCCTGGTACAAAAAAAAAAAAAGTTCCTAATCACCCACCTCTCTTTGCACTTTATATTTTTAATTTGCATTTCCCACTTTTCTGCTTGCAAGAGGCTTGCCTCTCTACCTTTTCAAAGTGCTGGTTTGGGTTTTATTTCTCATCTCTGTTTCATTTCCCCCTTTATGGATTGTGTCTAGATGTCCCCACAAAGCCTCATGTGGGCATAAGTGGGGCTTTTTCAGAGGTGGTTGGATGTAGAGTATGTGATGCTGGGACTGATTCATGGTGCAATGCTAGGATCAAGGGCACTAGGATTAAGGGTGTGAGCACTACCTGCTCTAAGTAGCCTGGATAAGATAAAAGGGAGAGAAAGAGCTGTGGTCAACCCTTGTTGCTTTGCTGCCTTCTGCCCACCATGAACTGTTTCTCCTCTTTGATGCCTGTTTGCCATGCCACCCTGCCTTGGAGCCAGCTGATTATAGACTGAAACCTCTCCTGTGAGCTAAATAAACTTTTCCTCCTTTAACTTTGCATGTCAGGTATTTTGTCTCAGCAATGAGAAAAGTAACTAAGACACCCTCTGTTACATGGATTTCTGGCCTCTGTCTTTATATTTCCTTCCTTCCTTCCTTCCTTCCTTGTTTCTTTGGGTTTGTGTTCCTCAATTTCTTAGGTTACCTCTGTATTTGCCAGGGCTTCAATAAAAAGTACCACAAATTGAGTGACTGAAGCAATAGAGATTTATTGTTCCACAGTTTTGGAGGCTGAAATTTCAAGGTGTCAGCAGGGCTGGTTCCCTCTGATGTGTGCCTTGCTTCCAGCTGCTGGTGGTTTTGCTGGCATTCCTTGGCTTGCAGTACATCATCCTGACCTCTGCCTTCCTTTTCACATGGCCTTCTTGTGTATTCATATTGTCATCCCCCTATGTGTGTATATGTCCAGATAGCCCTTTCCTATGTGTGTGTGTCCACTGGGGATTGAAACTAGAGACTCACATGTGCTAGGCAAGCACTTTTCCACAGAGCTACATCCCCAGCTCTTTATTTAATTTGATTGAATTTTATTTTCAGACAGACTTGCCAAGGCTGGTCTTGAACTTGCCATCCTCTTGCCTCAGCCTGCCAAGTAGCCCAGCTGTGCCCAGCTCAAATTTCCCTTTTTATAAGAACATCACCCTAGGAGTCTACCCTATCCCAGTATGACCATGATGACTAATTACATCTGCAGCAACTGTATTTCCAAATAAGATTGCATTCAAAATGTCTAGTGTTTAGGAATTCAACATATGACTGCAGAACACAGTTCAATCTCACACACTTTGCGTGTTAATTTTATGTGTCATTTGGCTAGGCCATAGTGCCTAGATACATGGTCACACATTATTTGGAATGTTTCCTGTGCATATATTTTTTTGGACAAGATTAACATTTAAACCAGTGGACTCTGAGTAAAGCAGACTGCTATCCATAATATGGGTGCACCTCATCCAATCCCTTGAAGGATTTAATAAAACACAGACTGACCTCCCCCAGGCCAGAAGGAATCCTTTCAGTATGATGCCTTTGGTCTTGCCTGCAGATTTTGTTTGCTTCCACAACAGGGAGCCAATTCTCTCTTCTCTTCTTCTCCCCTCCTCCTCCTTCTCCATCCCCCTCCTCCTCTGCCTTTCTCTTTCTCATACACACACACACACACACACACACACCCCATCCCCCACCCCACCCCACTACTTGGCAGTGGCTCTGGCTTGGCTTACTCCCATTTCCAAACAGACTCACCTTTTCCTTCCCCAGATCAATAGGGGATGGATCCTGCAGGCCTGTCTCAGGGTGGCCTCTTTTCTTGTAGCTGCACACAGATTACTAACTCGGTGTATCCTAGTGTCCCTTCTGGTCTGTGAGCAACAGCTATGGCCTGATAGTCTGGGCAGAATCACTCAGTCTTCCCCTACTGTTGACTGGGCTGTGCTGTGCTTTCTGAGAATTCTGATCATCCTTCTTGGCCCTGATAGTCCTAGAACAGGACCCATAGAAAGAGTAAACCATTTGGTCCAGTAGCTTTTTTTTTTTTTTTTGGTACTGGGGATTGATCTCGGGTCCTTGGGCGGCGAAACCACTGAGCTAAATCCCTGGCCCATGGTCCAGTAGCTTTTAATCACAGCCACACATAAAAATGAAATGGCGAGCTGTAAAAATAATGTGTAGGGCTGGGGGTGCAGCCCAGCAACAGTGCTTGTGCTACCTCTAACCTGGGTTTGATCTTCAGCACCAAAAAAAAAAAGAAGAAGGAAGGAAGGAAGGAAAAAAAAAAAAATCTGAGTCTGCCCCACCCCCACCCCAATCAATTAAATCAAAATCTGTGAGGGTCAGACAGGTCATGGGTATCACTGAAAGCTCTCAGGAAAAGTCAAGTATGTGCAGCCAGGCTTGAAAACCCTTCATTGTACTACTGCTTAGGGCATTAGGGTTCTCCAGAGAGCCAGAACCCATGGGATGGATGGATGGACAGATGGACAGATGGGTGGATGTATGATGGATGGATGGAGAAACAAGTAAGACGGATTTATTGGAATTGGGACTCCTGTGACTGTGGAGGCTGAACATCCTCACCACTCACTACCAGACTGTTTGTAAGCTGCAGAACCAGAGAATTCAGTGGCAGATCTCAGTCTACATCAAATGGCCTCAGAAGCAGGGAAGCTGATGGTGTCACCCTCAGCCCGAGAGTAAAAGAAAGCCCACAGCCACTGGTGCAAGTCCTAGAGTCCAGAGGCTGGAAGGCCTGGTGTTCTGGTGTCCTGGTGTCCTAGCTCCAGAAGCGAGGACGCATTCCCCTTTTCTCCTCCTTTTTGTTCTCTCTGGCCCCCCAACTGACTGGATGGTCCCACCCAGTCCACCAACTCACACGCTGGGCCTCCAGAGACACACACACAGACACACTCAGAAATAATGCTTTACTGGCTACTACGGCCTAGTGTGTACCCCAAGCTTGGCAGTCCTGGGAAATGGTGTGAAACCTTTGAAAGAGGGAGCCTGAGGGAGGGTTTCTGGCCATTGGGGTGCTGCCCTTGGAAGGGACCAGGTGGTTCTCTTGGGCCCCTGTGCTGTCCCAACAGTGAGTGGTAATGCAAGTGAGCACAAGGCCTGAGCTCTTTGCTCTGTCTGGCAGCAGGGTCTGCTTTTGCATGTGCTCCTGCCAGGACATCCTCTGCCCCAGGGCCCTCACCAGAGGCTAAACCAGAGGGCTCCCCGGTCTTGGATGCTCAGCCTTCTAGCCTGAATGGAATAGACCTTCTCTTTATGAAGTTAGCCTGCCTCTTGTAACAAAAGATGAGGGAATATACCAGCCATTAGAGTTTTCCTTAAAGAACCGTCACACACAGAGATAAATGACCTGCCTGAGGCCATTCAGACAGCTCCACTAGTTTTCACTTTTGGACTGATTTTCTAGCTTTTCTTGCCTTGGTTACTTAATGATTTCAAATCAGGACATCCTGATTTATTTCTCTGTCTCACCCAGTATGCCTATAAGGACAAGACAGCTTTCTGCATGATTATTTAACTTTCTCCCTTCTCCCCCCTCCAAGGCAGGGTTTTACTGTGTTGTCCAGCCTAGCCCCTAACTCTTGGACTCCACAGCCTCCCATCTCAGCCTCCAGTCTCAGCCTCCAGAGTGGCTGGGGCCCCAGGCATCCGTTCTAGCCCTCCTTATAACCATTCTTCTTGAGTTAGCTTCCTCAACTAAATTGTGAATTAATTCTAAACAATTCCTTATGGGTCTCTGGCTATTTCCTACCTAACAGGTGTAAAACAGCCACCTTCAGAGAACAGTGGAGAATAGAGAAAAGCCCCTGGTTTTGGAGTCAGACCTCAATTGAAACCCTGCCCCTACCAAGCCCTCTTGAGTCTTATGTGCCCCCTCCACTGGGCTCATTGTGAAGCAAGTCAAGCTCCAGCTTCAGGATCCACGACTCACACCTGCTCTTCCCAAGGCCTTGGGAAAGGCTCCAGCAGCTCTTTGGTTATATTTCCTATTCTTTTTAAAGAGAGTACACGTATCCTCCTACTGTATCAGCTTTAGTCTCCATAAAAGTTGGAGTTGCTTTTCCCTGCCCTGCAGTATTGCTTTGGGAGTTAAATAAAATTTAGTTCATAAAGTGTGTGGTATACAGTAGATGTTCAATAAATGTTACTTCTGTAAAGAAAGTTCAGAAAAGATGATGCACAGATGCACCTGCAGGCCCATGTGCTTACTGTATGCCACTTTAATGGCTCATACACTGCCACCGGCCACCCAGCCCCACACAAGGGCCTCTGGGGTCCAGAGATGAGCAGGGGGCTATGGCACATGGCCATGGGGGGAGTTGTCCTCCTTCCCAATGTGGCTGTGGATCCAGTCAAGGTAGCGGCTGACTTTGGTGTAGATGCCATAGTTGTTAGGCAGCCCACAGCCCTCGCCCCAGCTCACTAGGCCCACCAGGAACCAGGTGCCTTGGAAGGAGGCAACCATGGGCCCCCCACTGTCACCATCGCAGGCATCCCGGGGGTCCCCAAGGATGCCTGCACACAGCATGTTCTCAGAGACCACATTCTTCATGACCTGGATGCACTCGTTTCGAGGGGCCACGGGAATCCTGATGAAGTTGAGGATGAAGGTGGGGCTCCTCTTGGCATCCCCTTTCCGCTCAGACTGGTAGCCCCAGCCTGTCACTACTGTCTCCTGGCCAGCCTGAGTGAGCTCTCGCTCTGCAAGGCCGTTGTCTGGGAGGCAGATGGGCACGATGGTCTTGGAGAGGATGGTGGGCCGTGCCAGGCGGAGCAGTGCAATGTCGTTGTTGGTGGTTCTCCGCGTGTAGTTGGGGTGGATGAGGATCTCTTTGATGGCCAGGTCCACTTCCCCTTTGTCTCTGCGCCTCAGGTCGTACTCACCTGCAGGGCAGAGGGCATCATCAGAGTGGCCTGGCCAGGGGTATCTGGCTGCTGCACCCCTGTGGGCCAGGACTGGCCCATGACTAGACAGTGTTCACAGGCCTCTCTGTGCCCTGGATCCTTATCACAAGCAACTGTTCCTGACGGAAGGAGTGGCCTATTGTGTTGATCTCAAAGGAACAGGATTCTGATCTGGATTGAGGACTCAGTGGAGCAGTGGAGACCAAGGAAGCACAGGGCCCTTGGACATGGGGAAGGACAAGGGCAGGAGCAGCAAGACCCACAGAGGAGGACCAACAGGACAGGGCACTGAGGGGGAAGAACTGTCAGGATCACATGTAAGAGACAGGTTCCTTCCAGCCAAGTCTGATGGTCCCTGGAAAAGAGGGTGTGGAAATCCCACACCTAGCCCCAGTGGGGCCACGGGCCACTGGTTGTGCTGAAAATAATTGTAATAAGCATGAATTTGGACATTCTTAGCCCACCTGTCCCTTCTTTTTGACATGTAGAGTATAATGAGACCTCCCTCCAGAAACTGATAGTGTGGGGCCTCCATCTGGCAACCCCCAACCTGCTGGGGAAAGCAGCACCCCGGTGTGCTGAGGCTGCATGCAAGTGGGAGTGAGGCGCTCAGGATGTGTGGAACCCCCTCTCTTTCACACCCATGCCCAGACAAATGAGCACCAGACAGTCCCTCCTTGCCGGGGCTCAAAGGTGCCAAGGCCTGTTTTCCCAAATAGCAGTGTGGAGCCCAGGTTCCCCGGACCAGTCTCCCAACCCCGACAGCTGCTGGGCTGCAGCCCGCACCAAGCCTGACAGTGAGCTTCCTGGATCCATCCATGCAGTGGGCTGCAGTCAGTACCCAGGAGGCATGAATGAGCACCCCGCCGCAGGCCAGCTTCCTCTTGGAGTCCAGCAGGATCACCTGGGATGGACGCACAGCAGCGGCATCACAGGGCTGCTCCGACAGCTCCTGCACAGGCCCAGGCACCGTTCTCAAGCATGGCTCTGGATGCCCTGGCCACATGTGCCTCTCTGGCTCTTTTAAAAACAGAACACCTGGGGCTGGGGATTTAGCTCAGTGGTTCTGCTGCCTGCTTTGCAGGCACAAGGACTTGAATTCGATCCACAGTACCAAACAAACAAAACCAAACTCCTTGCATGGCCCCTCCACGGCCCACAGCCTACCTGCCCTCCTGCTGTCCCTGCCCTGATGGGGTTACCCCTGTCTTTCCCTGGTCTGCCCTCCTCATGCCTCAATGGCCCCAGTAGCAAGATACTTCCCTCCCCTCTGCATCTGAGCGAGTGAGAACTCCCAGGAAGGCTCTGTGACCCCAGGCCCACCAAATGACAGACTGCTCTGCCTCTCTGCCCACCTGCCAGGGACTCTCTCCCTGTCTGGTCTCAGTCCCGTTGACAATCCTTGGATCTAACTGATCTTCTTGATCTTCTTGCTCTACTTGGTCTGTGTCCCGTTTGAAGTTACTTCGCTTCTTCTGCGTTTGCTTCTGTATCCTCCCACATGGGAACATCACTGAACATGGAAGGAGGTGGTAAGGGCCCTCCCATCTTGGTCCTCCCCCGGCCTACAGGCTATATCACTACACTGTGGGATTCAAAGTTTGCTACATGGTAGGATTCAAAGGATAAATAATGCTTAGAACACTCAATATTAGCTGTGAAACCCCTTCCACTGTCAGTAAACAAACGGTGCCACCTAATGGCAAGACACAGACCAAGCCACATCACTGTAACTGTCCTTTCACAGGCTGGCAAACTTCTGAGGTTCATGATACCCTGGAGCTGTTGTGGGAATCCTTGAGATACATGAGTAAGGTCTTCTAAAAGAGGTAAGAAATTCCGGGGCAGAGGAGATGAACATTCTTGGACAGCCCAAAGCAGCTGGAGCAATCTGGTGAGGCCTCCTTCTAGGGCCAGAGTCAGGTGGTCTTCCAGGATCTGCTCCTAATAGTGCCCGAATGCTAGGTTGGGGGGTCTAGACTTGTATGGCAGTGGGGCACCATCGGCAGGGGGCTCTGGAATGACAGCAGGGAAAGGAGACAGAAGCTGGACAGCAAGCAGACTCACACTGGCAGACTGGGAAAGCAGCCCCCAGCCAGGGACTGCAACTCGGCCCCTCCGGAGCCTTGGGACCTCAGAGGCGAGTGTGCTGGGGACTGGTGCCTGGCCCTCCTCAGTACTCCACTCCCTCCCCTGCAGGGGGTGAACAAAAGCTGGGGACTCCGGGCAAGGCACGAGGGAGGCAAAAAGTGTCACACTTGGCTGATCACACGGAGTTGCACAAAATCAGGCCACACAGACACCAGGTCCTCTGCCAGTCTGCTCTAAGTGGCTGGAAGCCAGCCATTAATACCCCACAGCATGTCCTCCAGCCTCTCCAAATTCACCTAAATACAAAGCCACAGGGCTCTCTGAACAGCAGGGCTCTGCCAATGACTGTGGCCTCTCATTGGCCATGCAAGAAAACTCACAGGCCCACGGTTCCACCAGGCATTTCTCTGCAAGTTCCTGTGAACCTCATTATTTCAAAATACCAAGTTTTTAAAAAAATGAGTTACAGAAGAATCATAAAGTTGTAAAAGTTCTCTGGAAGAACACAAAGAAGTGGCCAGGCGTGATGGCTCATGCCTGTAATCCCAACATTCCAAAGGCTGAGGCAGAAGGATCACCGTGGGTTTGAGGATAGACTGGGCTACACAGAAAGTTCAAGGACAGCTTGAACTACCTAACAAGACCCTGTCTTTAAAAAAAACAAAAACAAAAACGTAAAAAGGAAAATATAAAGGAAGGCAGAATCAGGGGCTGTTCTCCCCTGGAGAAGCTAAGGGTAATGGTAAAGATCGAAAGGGGATGTGCGGCTAAGGAGGTACAAAGAGGAAATTAAACACCTCCAGGCTAGACAGAGGGAGATGCTGGGTTTCTGCTCCAGGAGTCGTTCCGGAGGTAGCAGGGCCTGGAGGGATGCGGGTAAGCAGGCAAGCAAAAGGAAACGGCAGGAGGCCCCCAGACAGACCGGCGGCTCACCCGTGGGCTCGCACTGCAGGTGGTTATCGGCCAGCTGGTAACCCGGCGCGCAGTAGCAGCGCCGCGCCTCCCCTTCCTCCAGGCAGTAGTGCGCGCACCCGCCGTTGTCGGCCGAGCAGTTGCTGAAGCCCACCTCTGCGGGGATGCGAGTCAGCACCGGCCGCCCGGCCACCCCCGGTTGCCCCGGCCGCCCCGGCCGCCCCTCACCGTTCTGGCAGAAGCGCCCCTCCCAGCCCCTGCTGCAGGCGCAGGTGAAGCCGCCAAGGCCGTCGATGCACGTGCCGTGTCCGCAGCAGGAACTGACGCACAGGTGCTCCGGCGGCAGGCTTATGCACTGGTCACCGTCTGCCACGTGGGCGGGTAGGAGTGGAGGTCAGCAGTCCCGCCGGCTCCTCTCTCGCCCCGCAGCAGCATCTAGAGACCCAAGGGGAGCCCCGCCAGTATAAAAGGCACTCACCGAAGTACGTGGACCAGAAGTCTAGCTGTGGGGAGAAGGGCAGCGTCAGCCAGCCTGTGTGTGGATAGGTGCCCTGCTCCTCCTGGGTGTGACCCTTGGCGCCCACTGGGCTGGTCCATCTAAGCAGGGGTCATTTATTGATGATCACCAGCTCCTAGCACCTAGTTTGCCGTGCTCCTTTCCCCACCCCACCTCCACCCAACAGACCATCAATAACACCCCTCCTCAGGTGTGGGCATCGTGCTACTGGCACCCTGCTCTCGGGGGCTTCCACAGCACAGGGGCAGGCAGGAACCCCATCTGCACCAGGCTGCTCTGCTTCCTCCTAGCCCCTCACTCCCTACCCAGCTTTTGGGGTCCCCTCATAGTCCAGTCTTTCCCTAAGCCAGTGTTGCCAACTCAGAAAGTCTGAGGTGGCAGAGTCTTGTTTCTAACTAGGTCCCAAATGCTGCTGGGGCTGCTGGCTTTGACCTTTAGGTTAGAGAGGACCCAGACCTCACCTCTGCTCTCCCAAACGACTAGAGTGGCTCCCTACAAATATGAGCTGAGGCACAGCATAAGTATAAGTGTGGGCAGATTTCAGGCCCTCTCTGTCACACTCGCCCTGGCCAGCACTGCAGGTGCATGGGTAGAAGCGGCCTGTGGCCTTGTGGTGAGCAGGGCGTAGTGGCTGCTGGAGGGCGGATTGAGCTCCCAGGCCAAGGGGCTGCTGGGTATCTCAGAGCCCCAAACTCTTTTTCCTGGAGCTCACTGCAGAAGCCTGCTTCTTGTGCCCTGACTAAGACTATAAGGCCAGTGTCTACTTGGCCACCCCAACAAGCTGGGAGGAATAGGGGCTGGTGCCTCCCACCCCCTGGATTCCCAGCAGAGCCTCAGCAGTTGGTCCCTGCCTGCTCATCTAGGCCCAAGCCACCTCCCCCCTCACCACGGAGCCTCATCTTCAGGGGCCAGCTGGGGGTCTTACTGTGTCATCCACATTCTGGAAAATTTCCTTGGCCTCCTCGAAGTCACAGACCTCCTCATAGCACTCACGCTCCAGGTTGCCAGGCCGGACCTCCTCCAAGAAGGTGTTGGCACGTTTTTGGATCCTCAGCACCTGGTGGGCACGCTGGCTGCTGGAGAATACTGAGTCTGGATTCAGGGGAGTGAGAGGGCCTGGAGAGGCATTGTCTATGGCTCCTGTGGGCTTAATCTAATTCCTAATGGTGTCACTGTGTCCACACTACTCTGTCCCTCCACATGAAGCAGACTGGAGGAGAACAGGAGCCTTGACTGTTCAGAGACGGATGGCCCTCCCTATGAATACCACCCTGATGGTGTGACCTTGAGCTTTTATGTCTTTAAACTTTGGTTTACTCATCCAGAAAATAGGTACACATAATCATGTAAAAATGCCTGGCGTGGAAATAAGTACTCAGTGACAAATGCCACCTGCTGCTGCTGCTGCCACCAAGACTGCAAAGTTTGAGTGTTATTCTCCAGCAGCTCTGGTACAATCCTTTCTTGACTTGACTGACCCTCCCTGCCCTCCCACCACAGAGTGTTTCTCATCTCTTCCCCTTGGTCAGGAACACCTGGAAGACAGAGACCTGTCCCTCAGCGTGCGTCCCCACATGTCTCCTGGGCTCTGGCAGGTGTCTGTCTTGGCAAGGGGATGCTAGGAGAGAGGGCCCAGTAAGGGTAGTGAGCAACAGTGGTTGGAGAGAGAAGAGGAAGATGTGCTTGAGCCGAGGTGGCAGATGAAGTAGACCGAAGGTGTGGTGGGGCAGGGGAGTGAGAAAGTGCCTATCTAGGAAGATAGGCAGCTCTGGAAAAGGCACAGATGCAATTCTGGGTCCCGTGGTCCTCCCACAGAATCATGGCTGCCTCCTGTTGGCTGTGGGCACTGATGGGCATTTTAGGTGAGGCATGCAGAGTAGTGTGGGCAGAGGCCTGGGCCTGAGCTCTGTGAGTAAGTGTTGGTGGGAAAGCCCAGGTGACTCTGTGATCCACCCCAAGCCCTGCCATCACCTGTGTCTGCCCTCACAGCCCTTGGGCCTTGCCAACCAATTCCTGCTGCCCCTGACTCCCTTCAGCTCACTTAAGCTCAAAGGCAGGGGAAGGTATAAAGGCCAAGGCTTCTAGAGTCCTGAAAATTCCTTGATATTTGAGGGTCCCCTGCAGAGACTACAGGGTATGGGAGGGTGGCCTTACCAGGAGGGACTGGGGTGCTGGAAATGCCCCAGGTGGTCACGAACAGCAGCAAACCTGCCAGCCGCCACATTCTGCAGTCGCTGACACCTGTCTGAGGAGGTTGTCTGAGCTTCTGGCAGCCCCTACCCTGTACTGCTCTGCCCGCAGCCTTCTAGGAGGAAGCTGAGTGCAGGGGCACATGGTACAGGGCCTGTGGACTGTGGCACTTAGGCCTAGGAATGCCAACCCATGCTCTGGCCTGGTCCAGGCAGGGCCTAGCTTCTTTGACCCCAAGCTGTGCTTGAAGGGTTCTACCTCCATCAGGGCTGAGCCCTTCTTGCCCTTCTACACCCTCCCATCTGCCTTGAGGGGGACTTACAGGGGTGGGCCCTGGAGAGACGGTAAGTCTGCCTTCCCGCTGCCATGACAGCTGGAACTGGGTTAATCCATAACCCAGGTATTTGCTCGGGCCTCTCCTCAGAAAAACAAACAAGCGATGCTGACACTCTGGTCTGGCCCTGACACCCGGGTCACTCAGGGCTCACCTCTGCCCACAAGGTTGCCATCTGGGAGGGAGGGAGGGCCAGCACTCTTAAAACCAGTGACAGATGTGGTCTCTTTTCACCTCAGTGTGGTGGGCTAAGGGAGGGATGTTTTACTACAAAATACTACAATTTGTCCAAAATCAACAGAATACATAGTAATTTCATATTTCATCAAATAAAGAGGTTGTTTATGTGCTACTATAAAAGAAGAAAGACAATCTATTATACAATGACAATTTCTTTTCTCTCTTTTTCTTCCCTGTACTAGGGATTGAATCCAGGGAATGATGAGCTCAATCTCCAGCCCTTTTTCTTTTCTCCTCTCCCCCTCTCCCCTTCCTTTCTTTCAACAGGGTCTTGCTAAGTTGCCCAGGCTGTCCTTGAACTTGGGATAGTACTGCCTCAGACTCAGAAACAGCTGGGATTACAGGCATGTGCTGTCACACCTAGCTTGATAAAGACAAATTCCTGTGGAATACTGGCTATGTTACCAGGTTTTTGGGTGTTAAGTCTCCTTCTACAGGTGATTTCTAAGTTCTTTGTGTCCTGAGCAAAGAATTGGTCAAGCCAAATGCAAAAAGTAGGGAGGTTGTACATTGATTAATGAAACATGCTCTGCAAAGCAAGTTTAGGTCAGTAAAAGAAGTAGGAAAAGAAGCCATTTTGTGAAAATGTGAGAAAAAGAAACAGGATTCTGGAAAGGCTGCAGGAAGTTTCTAGCTGGAATGTCAGGAAAAGAGCAGAAATAAAGGGCCTGGCTCGAAGCCTTGGTGTGCCCGGAAGTCCGCCAGCCTTTGTTGAGCATCTTCCTTCCCTGGATGGGCTTCCCAGAGCAGCCCACACTTCTCCCTGCCCTGCTGCCTTCCCGGAGGACTTGACCCTGTGGCCCCTCAAAGGCTGTGCCCGCAACGGGCCGTGTGGCCCTCCCTGCTGGCCTCTGGTGATTGACAAGGAAGTCACCTGGCCCGGAAGTCCCAGCCTCATGCCTTCTTTCTGTGGTGCAAACCTGAGCCCAGAGGATTTTGAAGCTGGGGCCTGATCTCCCATTGCGCCTTGGGGAGGGAAGCAGGAGGCTCAAAAGACAGGCCGTGGGGACAGTGCTGGGCTTGGAGGGGTGGAGAGGAGGTAGGCAGGATGGAGCCTACGGGTGGTGGGGAGCCGGTGGCCATGTGTGGAGCTGCGGAGGCCGGCTGGAGGAGGGGAGCCGAGATCCTGCCAGGCAGAAGCCGGAGGCCCAGTGAGGCCCCATGAGAGCAGCGGCTCGCACGCGGGGACGTTTCTTGTTTTTGTTTGGGTCTGCAGTGCTGGGGAAGGAAGCCAGGGCGTCGCTTCTGCCAAGCCAGTGGTCAGCCACAGAGCCACCCCAGCCTGCCGGGAGCGTGGGGAACTCGCCGCCCCCCACGCCCACCCGCACCTCCGCGCTTCTCCCCGCCGGCGCCCAGCCCTGGGTCAGGGAGCACCCGCGTCCACAACGGCTGGGGTCCAGAGCGCCGGTGTCCATCCCGCCAGGGCCGCTACAGTGCCCCCAGGGCCAGTGCGAGAAGCAGCCAGCCTGGTGAGCCATACGGCCCGCGGCTCCTCCACGCGGGGAAGTGCGTTCGTTTGCAGGTGGTGCCCGCCGCGGGACGGGCTCAGAAGGCCCCACTCGGATTCTCCTCACAGAGCCGAGTCAGCTCGCGTGGCCGAGTTCCTCAGAGCGACCCCAGGTACAGGGTGGTGTGGGCAACTAGCACACCGTGACAGGGAGAGTAGAAGGCGTGCAGGGCTGGGATTCAGGGTCTGAGCGAGGGGCTGAGCAACCGTGGGGGCGGAGGGGTTGTGAGAAAGAGGCGGATACTCAGTCTGGATGTTCCAGGAACCCCATCTTTCTAGTTAGGCTCCCATGGGCTCAAACCCCAACTTGGCTGCTTCTCCCCTGGTTAATTTCCCAGAGCCTAACTTTCCACATCTGTAAAATGGGGTTGATATTAGCATCTACCTCAGATGGCTGTTGCGACGATCAAGGTGGTTTTAAAAAAGATATTCTATATTTTTTTCATTAAGTTTATTGGTACATTTTTGGTATAAAAAGTTACATTCATCGTTGGGATCTTGTACCTTTACATGATGTATCTTAGTTCTTATTTTTTCCCCAGTTCCCTGACCTCCCTTCACCTCCTCCACCCTTCCCTATTTAGAGACTTTGTTACCATTTTTTCCTTTTCTCATATTTTTTCTTTTCCCATCTTTCCTTTCCCCTACCCTTCCCACTTCCCCTGCCCCTTTAGACCTTTTCTTCCTATTTGCTATTATCAATTATATCATTTGACCCTTATTAACACTCTTAGTATTTCATGCCAGAGAAACTATTTAGTATTTACACATGTGTGTCCTATTTATTTCATTTACGAGTATGGCCTCAATGTGCATCCATTTAGCTATAAATGACTAGTTTCTCATTCTTTATGGCTGAGTAGTACTCCATTTTATAGAAAAACCACATCTTCTTTATCCAGTCTTCAGCTGGTGGGCATTTGGGCTGTTTCCAAGTTTCAGCTATTACAAACTGTGCCGCTATAAACATGGGTGTGCATATATTACTGTGGTACGATTCTTCTAATTCTTTTGGAAAGATACCCAGCAGATGGATGGCTGGGTCAAACGGGACCTCTAATCCTAGTTTTTTGAGGTATTTCCATATTGATTTCCACAGTGGTTGCACCAGTCTGCACTCCCACCAACAATGGAGAAGGGTTTCTTTCCCCCCACAGCCCCACCCACATTTGTTACTGGTTGATTTCTTGATAGCAGCCATTCTTTCTGGAGTGAGATGGAATCTCAGTGTTGTTTTCATCTGCATCTCTCCAATGACCAGTGATGTTGAACATTTTTTCATATATTTATTTGCTGCTTTTACTTGTTTGTCTGAGAAATGTCTGTTCATTTCAGATGCCCGTTTTTGAATCAGGTTTTTATATTTTGGGGGTCTGATTTTTTTCTTTTGGTACCAGGGATTGAACTCAGTTCCTTGTGTTTTCGAGGTAGGTGGCAGAACCACTGAGCTAAATCCCTGGTGTGTCTGACTTTTTTTTGAGTTCTTTATATGTTCCAAATAGTAGACCTTTGTCTGAGGAACAGCTGGTAAAAATTTTTTCCCACATTGTAGGTTGTCTCTTAGCTCTGTTGGTGGTTTCTCTTGCAGTGCAGAAGCTTTTTAATAAGATGAGATCCCAGTTGTTGATTCTTTGTGCAAGTTCCCGTGCTACTGACGATTTGATGAGCAAATGTTTTTAATTTTGATGAAGTCATTGTCTACATTTTCTTTTGTAATTCATATTTTTGTGTCCTATCAAATAAATCTGCCTAATCCAAGCTCACAAACGTTTTCTTTACATTTTCATTTAGAAGCTTTATGGTTTTAGCTCTTACATTTAGATCTCTGACTCATTTTGAATTTATTACTTTTTTGTATATTTTGTGAGGTGAATGGCAAGCTCCCCCCCCCCACACCCATATAGCTACCTAATTGTGGCAAACACTCTCCTTTTCCACATTGAATTGCCTTGGCCGTTCATCAGAAATCAACCCTATATGTATGGATCATATGTATGGATCACTTCTGGGCTCCATTTTGCTTTGCTGTTCTGTCTGTCCATTCTTATGCCAAGACCATAGTCTCTTAATTGCTGAATTGCTGTTACAAGACTCAGGTCATGAAATCAGGTAATGTAAGTGCTCTAATTTTTTTTCTTCCTTTTCAAAATTGTTTTGCCTACGCTGTCTTTTCTTTTTCTTTTTTAATTTTCCTTTTTAATTATTAGTGCCTATTAATTTTACAAAATATTTGGCTTCGGCAGATTCGGCGCCCGCCGCTCGGCCCGCCGCAGCCCCCGCAGCAAGTCCTTGCCGCCGCACAGCCTCGAGCCCCGAGTTCCCGAGGGCTGGGGGCGCCAGAGTTCGGCGGAGCTGCAGGAGATGCTGAGGCGCCGGAGAGACTTTTGCGCAAGGGAAAATTCATTTGCAAATTGTTCGAGAAAGCTAAAGAGATCTCAGACACCGTTGCCAAACTGAAAGCTGCCATTACAGAACGTGAAGAGGACAGAAGAAAAAGTGAACTGTTTTACCTTGTTAGTGTAGACTTTGAGCTAAGGCAAAAGGCAATTGCAGGAGTTGATGTGAACATAGATAAGACCCCGAGTTCTGACCAGATGCTTGATACTTCGTCACTAGTTCCTGGCTGTTCGCTTGTAGATAAAATCAAATCATCCAAAACAATTTCTGAAAAACAGGGACTTGTGCCTCCTACTCACAAAGATAATGAAGAGACTCCGGAGGCTGAGTCCACAGTGAATCAGCACCCAGCTCCCAACGGCCGGGCCGGGACACTTTCCCCAACGGAGGAGGCGGAGCATCTCCCACAGCGCTGTTTCCGGTCACACAGACGATATTTCCAGCGGCTTGGACAACCTGTTTATTGACAGGTTGCAAAGGATCACGATTGGAGACCAAGGTGAACGCCACTCAGGAGCAAGCACGGGTGCAGAGATCTTGACGAGCCTCTGTACTGGGCCTCCTAAGAGACCTCATTACATGGAAGTGCTAGAAATGCGAGTCAAAAACCCAGTGCCCCCGCCACAAAAGTTTAAAACCTATGTGGTACCGTAACAGGACAGTGGCACACTTGGTCACTGCCAGAGGGGAGTCTCCTATCTCCTCCGAGGAGCGGCGACGCAGAGACAGGCAGCATCTTGATGACATCATGGCAGCGCGGCTCTTGCTGCTGCACCATCTGCCCTCACAGCTGCTGACCATAGAAGAAACTTTGGCACTTCAGCGACAGCAGAAACAGAATTTTGAGGAGATCCAAGCGAAGCTCGTAGCACAAAAATTAGCAGAAAAACTGAATATTAAAATGCAGAGTTACAATCCAGAAGGGGAGTCCTTGAGGAAGAACCGAGAAGTAAGGGATGAAGATGATGTTCTGTCCTCGGATGAGGAATGAGGAATTCTGAAGATGGGCGTTGGGGTAATCTCCTAAGTCTCTGATGGTTGAGATGTCATTACCTAATATCACCAGACTTTCTAACAAGTATCAAGATCAGTGTCAGACGTAGTTGAGGGAAACATTTTATAGTTACACAAAGGTAGCTACAAGAAGAAGCCCAGTTTGTCTTTCAGATGATGATCTTCATGTGCTTGGAAAGTTTAATATTTGAATATTGTGCTTAACCATATTGTATTAAAGTTTTGCAGTTTGTTGTGCATTGATCTGGTATTTTGATATGTGGTAGAGCACATTTTTCTTTTCTGTAAGCCAAATGAAATCAGATGACTTTTTCCTTAATCTTACTTCTATCAAATAGCATTTATCATATCTTTCAATAAAGTACACAGTTGTCCTAGACAGCTAAAGTGAACGAGGAAGTCAGTTCCCTCCTTTCCTAAGCAATGGAAGGAGCTGTCTTGAGAAGACAATGCAGCCTGCATGGAATCCTGAGCTGTTGGAGGTGAAGTATCTAGGAGGACACTCAGGAAAACCTCAGCAGGTGTTTGTTTCCTTCCCCTGTCTTACGTTAGAAAGCTGTTCCCTTCTCTTCAGGAAAAAGGGGTACTTTGAGGAGATCCTGGGGGGCGGGTGTCTTACTAGAAGGTCGGATTTGCCTGGAGTAACTTTTGGTACAGGATATGTCCAAGCCCCGACTGAGCTAGGTGAAAGGAGGTGTGTCTCGGGCATTGGTGCTGTTTGTCCATGTGTGGGACATATGTGTCTGATAAGGAAACCAGTTTGTAAAAGTTACAGTTGAGCTGTCAATACATTGCTTTCTTTTTCCCCAAAAAATGTCATATATATATGTTACAACCAGTGAGAGAGAACCAACCAGAGACCAATATTAAATCCACACAGGAGTTTATTACCAGCTGGGACCTGAGCCGAGCATCAGATTCTGGGGGTTGACAAACATGTTTTATACACCTTTGAGGCCAACAGTTTCTAGGCCCCCCTATGGGATAGAACTAGTAAAGCAAGCAAAAGGTACAGAAGCAGAACGTCCTGCTGTTAGGACATTTGTAAAACAATAGTTGATTAATTGTTATTTCTAAAGAGACTTTCTAAGGGGAGGAGGTTTTTAAGCTTCCTCCTTCTGAGTTTATCTAAAGGGCAGGCAGGTGAGTCAAGCAGCAATATGGAGGCTGTCTTGCTAACTAGGGTCCTTCTATACATATATATACACATGTTCCTGTCATTTTATTTTTTTATTATTTATTTATTTATTTATTTTGGTACCGGGGATCAAACACGGGTCCTTGCGCTTACGCAGCAGGCGGTGAAACCACTGAGCTAAATTCCCGGCCCCCTGTCATTTTAAATGATAGTTGTCTCCAAAGGAATTAACACTTATGTTATCAAAAAATTCAGTACTGAAAGAAAAGAATAAAATATTAGAGCAACTTCAAATGCTAATGTTGATATTTTACTGGTATCTAAATTTTGCTTCTTTCATTGTCTTGAAACCCACCAGCCAGACACAAGCCTGTAACATTTAAGCTTTCGTACTGTTGTTTAATTTTTTATGTATAGCTGTACATTTATATTTTGAAAATGCAGTCATACCATATGTTTCATAGACAATATGAATACTTGAACATCACAAACATTTGTCTTCATTAAATATTTGCATTTTAGATAGCAGAATATTTTTCATGGGTGTATCATAATTTTTAAAAGAATTTCTTATTGTGTAAAAATTGTTCATTATGTAATCTCAATAATGATTTGATCAGTATCTTAAAAGATAATCACATCTACCAGGTGTGGTGGTGCATACCTGTAATCCCAGCACTCTGAGAGGCTGAGGCAGAAGGATCACAAGTTGGAGCCTAGTTTGGGCAATGTAGTGCCTTATTGAGACCCTGTCTCAATTTAAAAAGGGCAGAGGAATGTAGGAATGTAGCTCAATGCAAACTCTGGGTTCAATTCCTGGTATCCCCCCTCAAAAAAACCAAAACCCCAGAAAAAAACATGCATACATTTATTTCCAGAGACATTTTTTAAGAAGTTAAATTGCTAGAGGAAAGGTATATAAGCTTTTGAGAATCTTGTTATATATCACTAATTTCAGAGATTGTGTCCACTTCTATTCCCTTTAGCAATCTATCAATCATCCAGAATTTAAAATTACTATTTAAGATATTTGCAAGTTTATTACAGAAAAATCTTAGTGAAGGGTGTTTTTTCATGTTTATTTTCCATTTCTATTCCTTCTTTTGAGAACTGCTTATTCATATGTTTTTGTCCTGTTACTGTTTTGGAGAGCTTGCCCTTTATCTTGGTTTAAATTCTTTATAAATTAAGAACATCCATCCTTTGTCATATAACATTTTAATGTGTTAGTTGCCTTTTTGTACAGCTTACGATATTTCAGCATAGTTTTCTTTAGAAGTCTGCCTTTACATGTGTCCTTGAACATACTTATCTTAACCCAGGTATGGGTAAATATACTAGTTTTGGTTTTGTTTTGGGTTTTTGTTTTCTTTTTTCCTTTTTTACAATTGTCTTTAATTCAGTAGGAATTTTATTTTGTTTATACACATAACTCATTTAATCTACATAAATGAAATGAAAAGGAAATTTTGATCAATCTCAAGTTTATTTGGAGATACTGTGTGAGGTGAGGATGTAAGGTTAATCTTTGCAAAGAGTTTATCAATTGCTTCGGTATTGTAAGCCACTATTTTCATTTGTAATGCTATATTTACAGAATATTAAATTTTTGTGTCTTTTAAAAAAATATTTGGCTTCAAGTGTATATTTTGATCATATCCATTCCTCCTATTATCCCTTCCCCTACCTCCTTGCAATCACCTTCCCTTCCCCCTTATTCCTTTCCTCTTGTTTAATAATAGTCTCCTTTCTACTTTCATGTCATTTTTTAAAAATCCCACATATTAGGGAGAACTATTTATACTAACTGTAATTATGAAGAATTAATTATACTTGTCTTTCTGAGTCTGGCTTATTTTGGTTAACAAGATGACCCCCAGTTCCATCTATTTTCTTGGAAATGACAAAGTTTCAATCTTCTTATGGCTGAATAACACTCCATTGTATATATACACATTTTCCTTATGCATTCATCTGTTGATGGGCACCTAGGCTGGTTCTATATCTTGGCTATTGTGAATTATGCCACAATAAACATGGGTATGCAGGTATCCCTACAGTGTGCTGACTTTAATTTCTTTGGGTATTACCAAGAAGTGGTATAGATGGACAAAACAGTTGTGTTATTTTTAGGTTTTTTAAGGAAAGTTCATACTGATTTCCATAGAGACTGTAAAAGAGTATAAAAGAGTCCCTTTACAAAAACATTTGGTTTTTTTTTTGTATTATTGATGTTAACCATTCTGACTTAGGTGAGATGAAATCTTAATATAGTTTTGATTTGCTTTTCCCTAATGACTACAGATGTTATGAACAATTTTTCATACACTTATTGGCCATTTGTACTTCTTTTGAGAAGTATCTATTCAAGTCATTTGCCCATTTATTGATTGGGCCATTTGATTTTTTGAGTTCTTTATATATTCTACATATTAATCCTCTGTCAGAAAAGTAGAATGGCAAAGATTTTCTCCCATTCTCTAGGCTCTCTCCTCACGCTGTTAGTTGTTTCCTTTCCCGTGCAGAAACTTTTTAATTTGATGAAATTCTATTTGTTGATTCTTGATGATTATTTTCTGTGCTATTGGAGTCCAATTCAGGAAGTCTTTACCTGTTCCTATGGCTTTAAGTATTTCCTTTATGTTTTCTTTTAGCAGTTTCAAAGTTTCGGGTCTTTTTTTTTTTTTTTGGTCTTTTTAGGGCCTTGCGCTTGCAAGACAGGCATGGTGCCACTGAGCTAAATCCCTGGCCCTGTCAAAGTTTCCGGTCTTATACCTAGGTCTTTGATTCATTTTGGGTTTCCTTTATTACAGGGTGAGAGATTGGGATCTAGTTTCAATCTTCTGCATATGAGTATCCAGTTTCCCCAGCACCATTTATAAAGTGGCCATCTTTTGTCCAACATATTTTTGGTTCCTTTGTCAAGAACCAAATGGCTATAGTTTTGTTGGTTTGTTTCTGTGCCCTGTATTCTGTTCCATTGGTCTATTTTTGTGCCAGTACCATGATGTTTTTGTTTGTTTGTTTGTTTTTGGGTACTGGGGATCAAACTCGGGACCTTCCTTCCACTTGCGAGGCAGGCGGCGGAACCACTGAGTTAAATCCCCGGTCTACCATGATGTTGTTACTATGGATTTATAGTATAATTTGAAATCAGGTATTCTGATCACTCCAGCCTTGGTTAGGATTGCTTTGGCTATTCTGGGTCTTTTGGGTTTCCATATGAGTTTTAAGGTCGTTTTTTTCTAGTTCTATGAATAATATAATTCGTATTTAGATAGGGACTACACTGACTTTGTAGATCATTTTTGGTGATATGACCATTTTAACAAGTACTAATTCTTCTGATCCATGAACATGGGAAGCCTTTCCATCTTCTACTGTCTTCTTCAATTTCTTTCTTCAATGCTCTGAATTTTTTTTTTTTTTTGGTATTGGGGATGGAACTCGGGACCTTGCACTTGTGAGGGAGGCAGTGGCACCACTGAGCTAAATCCCTGGCCCAGTGTTCTGAAATTTAAACTCCCTGATTAAATTTAACCTCCTTGGTGGACTTGGTGGTGCACACCTGTAATCCCAGCACTCCTGAAGTCTGAGGCAGGAGGATTGCCTCACGTTTGAGGCCAGCCTGGACTACATAGTGAGTTCAAGGCAAGCCTAAATTACGCTGTCTCAAAATTTTTTTTTACCTCCTTGGTTATCTAACCAAGGTAATTTATTTTTTGAAACTATTTTCTTTCTTTCTTTTTTTTTTTTTTTGAGACAGGGTCTCATTATGTAGTTCAGGCTGGCCTTGAACTCACTATGTAGCCTAGGCTGGTCTCAAACTCCCAGTGATCCTCCTGCCTCAGCCTCCCCAGTGCTGGGACTACAGGTGTGCGCCACCACACCCGACTTTTCAAAACTATTGTGAATGGTATTGTTTTCCTGATTTCTTTCTCAGGTAGTTTGTTATATACAAAAGCTACTGGTTTTTGGTTTTTGTGGGTTTTTTGGTACCAGGGATGGAACTCGGGTCCTTGCACTTGCGAGGCAGGTGGCGGAACCACTAAAAAAGCTATTGGTGTTTAAATGTTGATTTTATGTCCTGCTCTTTTGCTGAATTCATTTCTAAGCTTTAAAAGTATTTTGGTAGAGTGTGTAGGGTCTTCTAAGCATAGGATTATATCATCTATAAATAAGGGTAATTTGACTTTTACTTTTCCCATTTGTATCCCTTTAATTTTTGTTGCATAATTGCTTTAAAATTTCAACTACTATATTACAAGTGGTAGGAGTGGATATACTTGCATGGTTCCTGATTTTAGAGGAAACCCATTTAAAACACTATTGGCTGTAGGTTTGCCATATATGGCCTTTACTATATTGAGGTATGATCCTTCAGTACCTAGTTTCTTCAGGGTTTTTATCATGAAGGGATGTTGAATTTTGTCAAAGTCTTTTTCAATTGAGATGACTATGTGATTTTTAGTCTTGATTTGTATCATGTGTCATGTTTATTAATTTGCATATTTTCAGCCATTCTTGCTTTCCTGGAATGAAACCACCTTGATCATAGTGTATAATCTTTTTTAATGTGTTGTTGAATTTGGTTTGTAAGTATTTAATTAAGGAGTTTTGTATCTATGTCCATGAAACCTATTAGTCTATAGCTTTTTGTTGTCACCTTCTCTGGTTTTAGTATCAGGTCCTTTCTATTTCTTTTTTTTTTGGTACCAGGGATCAAACTCGGGACCTTGCACTTGCGAGACATGCGGCAGAGCCACTGAGCTAAATCCCTGGCCCTGGTTCTTTCTATTTCTATGGATACATTTTAGAATCAGATTATCAGTTTCTACAAAAAAATGCTTGCCGAGATTTTGATTGGGATTGAGTTGTTTATAGAACAATCTGGAGAGAAGATACATCTTAGTATCAAATCTTCTGGTGCATCAGCATGGTATTTCTCTCCATTTAGGTCTTTATTCATTTCTTTCATTAATGTTTGGTAGTTTATCCTTTCTTATTTAATGTTTTAATAATGCTTTTGTAAGTGGCATTTCAAAGATTTGAATTTGTTATTGTGTGTTGTTAGTATACAGAAATGCAATTAATTTTTATTAAGACATTATTTCTAGACTTTATTGGTGTGCTAAAGTGACCAGCCATCCCAGTGTGTCTGAGACTGTCCCAATTTCAGCACTAAAATTTTTAGAACTTAAAAACTATTTCCTAGATTGAGAAATTCCTGGTTTTCAGTGATGAATGCACAAGATTAAGGGAAAAATACAAAGCCTGAAATGGCAACCCCAAAGATAGAGTTTGAGAGGAACACTAGTTTTAGTACCAAATGGGGACAGCATCTTCCTTGGTCTCTGCTGCTGGTGACAGTAACCATGATTTGTAATCACAATCATGGATCATCCATTATTGCATCACTCTGAGTGATGCAACTTGTGGACTGTCATCCTGAGCACGAACATCCACCTGCCTGTGGATTCATTGTGATGCTTTGTATTGATGGAGTACTGGTTTAATTTTAACATGGTGAATATTGGAACCATGCTTTTTAAGAATTAGGATAATTAAAATGCTAATAACTACAATGGTCATTTGCAAGGCTAAAGGACCATTATTTCAGTGAGAGTTGGAATAACACATACACCTGAGATAGAGATCAAGACATAAGGGCTGGGGATGTAGCTCAGTGGTACCGATCCCCGGTACCGCAAAAAGAAAGGAAAGAAAGGAAAGAAAAGAAAAGAAAGAAAGAAAGAAAGAAAGAAAGAAAGAAAGAAAGAAAGAAAGAAAGAAAGAAAGAAAGAAAAGAAAACAGTAAAATAAAAGCCCAAGGATAAGAAATTGTTCTATGTTGATGCATTGCATATATAGTATATATGTATGGGCTGAGTGATAGTAAAAATACTATATATATAAGAAAAAAAAAGATCTCAAGGGCCAGGGATTTACCTCAGTGGTTCTGGCGCCTGTCTTGCAGCACAAGGTCCCAAGTTTGATCCCCGGCACCAAAAAAAAAAAAAAAAAAGATCAAGACAGAGCATACTGCACAACATGCAGAAAAGAATGGGCTACCTAGTGAGTTCAATGCTAGCTTGAAATACATAGCGAGACCCTGTCTCAAAAAAAAAAAAAAAAAAGGGCCGGGGATTTAGCTTAATGGGACCACCCTGCCTGGCAAGCACAAGGTCCCGAGTTTAATCCCTGGCACCAAAAGGAAAAAAAAAAGAATTTGGGATTGGGCATTTGAGAAATAAATGTGAGAGTGAGTCTCACAAGTGCCCAATGAGGCAGGCAAAGATTTCTAAATTAAAACCAAAATGTGTTTTCTCCTCCAAAGATCCCAATCTTAGTTGAAATGAGTGGCCACTTAATTAGCTTGAACAAGCCAGATCAATGAACTTGCATGCTTATATTGCTCCTTGGAGTATTCTATGAAAAGTTAAGTCACATTTCTTCTTTCAAAGGCTGTAACTGAAATACCCTGTGGGTGAACAAAAGAAGAAATTCTGATGACACCTGTGTGGTCCTTTACAGCACAGAGCTGAGTCTGTCAGATCCACCAAACAGTCATACTTGACAATTTACCAAGAGCTGCAGCAAATTATTCCAATAAAAATGTTCCCTTACTGCCAGGTATGGTGGTGCACTCCTGTAATCCCAGCACTTTGGAGGCTGAGGCCAGCCTGGGCTACATAGTGAGTTTGAGGCCAGCCTGGACTATGGCAAGTCCCTGTCTCAATTTTTTAAAAAGTTCCCCTGCTGCTTAAGTACTTGACTTGAGAAATGAAATTTCAGATAGTTTTAAAATTTTTTCTATGAAGGTTTTAATGAAATAGTAGAAAATAAAATATAAAACAAAAGAACATTGATGATATCTTGTCTAAATATAAAGGAGACTTTGCCCATCTGTCTGCCTATTTGGGCAAAGTAAATTTTTGCAAATTCCATTCAGTTTATGAACTCTTCCCCAAAGAAAACAAAAAGATGTTAGCCATTAAATGTCCTACACACCCTGTGCTCAACCACTACCAAGGGGAGTGGGCTTAGATTCCTGGTGATACTGAGGCTTTCAGAATAAAAGCTTTTGGCTACTTTTCAGTTTCCTCAAAACATGCCAAAGCTCTTACTGAGGCAGGTGGTGGCACCACTGAGCTAAATCCTTGGCTGCTTACTGAGATTTTTGAGATTCTAAAAAAATGGAAGGAAAAGATGTGTTTCTCTATCCTTTTTTTGTTTTTCTTAGGATGGGACCCAGGCATCATGTGTGCTAGGCAAGCACTGTACCATGGAGCCGCATCCCCAGCTCCATACTGTGTCTTTTTTTTTTTTTTTTTTTTTGGTACCAGGGATCAAACTCAGGTCCTTGTGCTTGTGCAGCAGGTGGTGAAACCACTGAGCTAAATCTCCGGCCCCAATACTGTATCTTTTTAACGTACTCCTGGAAGGTGGCTGTCATTGTTGCCAGGCTAAAAAGTCAGCCTGCTATCACATCTTTCTTTCCTTTTTCCTTTCTCCTTTCTTTTCCCATGCTGGAGATCACACCCAGGGTCTTGTGTGTACTACACATGCACTGTGCCACTTAGATAGCAACCCCAAAATCATATTTTCAAGGTATGGGACAAGAACAGTGTCCACTAATTTGGAAATATATTGAGAATGAAGATGGAGGAAAGGATTGCAATTTGCTAAGGTCTGAATGTATAAGAAATCATACATGTTCGGTATTTGAAGGTGGAACTGTTGGGAGGTGACTGGGCTACCTGGTTACTTGTGGAGTGGCTTTGTAAGGAAAGCAAGCCCTCTCCAGCATATTTGCTGTCTTGCCAATGACATCCTCTGCACGTTAGGATGTGGCAGGAAAGTCCACATCAGACACCAACCCCACTCTTGGACTTCCAGCCTCCTGAGCTCCGAGCTAAATAATGCTCATTCTTCATGGGTTACTGGCTCTCTGGATGTGGTGTTACCTGTAGTCCCAGCTACATAGGAGGATGCATCAGAGGGGTTGCAAGTTTGAGCTCAGCCTGGATAATTTAGCGAGATCTTGTCTCAAAATTTAAAAAAAGAAAAAAAGAAAAGAAAAGGGCTGTCTCAGTGGTAGAGCACTTGCCTATCATGCATTAGGCTCTAAGTTTGATCCCCAGTATTGCAAAAGAAATATACAAATAAACGTTACCCAGACCCCAGCATGGTCCAGCACGGCTTGGTGACCTTGGAGAAGGGCAGAGGACTGTGTAAAAGGGTGGACTGACTGTACCTGATCTGCTCCACGTTCTGTGAGGGTAACAGCAAAATCTCATAAAATGAAAACTGACTCATATTTTGGAAGCAAAACAAAACACCAGAACACAATGACTAATTTAAACAGAACCTTTTCTTCCTATAATTTATTTGCAATCCAACTTCAGTTGCATAAGTACAAATGACCTCTGCGTTTTTGTTTTGTTTTGTTTTCTAGTACTTGGGATTGAACCCAGGGTATTTGAACCAAGTTACATCCCAGCCACTTTTTCATTTCTTATTGTGAGACAGGGTCTTGCTACATCG
The DNA here is from genome assembly GCF_053883595.1 of Heterocephalus glaber. NCBI lineage: Eukaryota > Metazoa > Chordata > Mammalia > Rodentia > Bathyergidae > Heterocephalus > Heterocephalus glaber. Next base: position 29,202,220 of record NW_028258143.1, on the reverse strand, counting down.
ATAAATTGCCCAGGCTGGAATCCCTCCCTTCTTTCCTCCCCTCCCTCCCTCCCTTCACTTTCAAAGTACTGAAGAATGAACCTAGGGCCTTTGCGATGAGCTAACTCACCAGCCCCTTTTTATTTTATTTATTTATTTATTTATTTATTTTTGGGTCTTGGACATAGGATCTCCCTATGTAGTTCAGGCTGGCCTGGAACTCACAGTGATCCCCCTATCTCAGCCTCCCAAGTATAGGAATTACAGGTATGTGCCAACAGGCCTGACTTACCAGCCCTTTTTAAATTTTGAGATAGGGTTTTGCTAAATCACCAAGTTGCCCAGCTTGGGCTCAAACTCCCCATCACCTTGCCTCAGTCTCCCAGAGTGCTGGGACTGCAGGCATACCTACTATGTCCAGCTGATCTCTGCGCCTTAAAGCCAGTTTCCCTAATGGAAGAAGGAGGTTTAACCTGTGACATCCAAAGTGTTCTGAAATGTTTAAAGGTTGGACATCTTAGACATGGGTGTCCTGCATGATGAACTTACAGGTGCAAAACATGCCCATAGCATATTTTACTACAATCAGCCCTTGCACACAAATGAGTGGATATTTCTGGAGAGCTGGAGACGAATTCTTACAAACCTAAAGCCTACTGCTGCTAGTAAGTAAAATCTTGAGTATTCCATGCTCAGATGCTTTTTACTGGGAAGAAAACTAGTGAACTGCTATCACATTGGACTGATCCCAGGAATGAGTGGGATGTGGGCTTACAGGAGCAGAGCTGCGGGTGGGAGGACTTCATGCCATGGCATCAGGCTGATCCTCTCTTCTTTAAAGGGTTTCCTAAAGGCCACGGGCAAGGATGCAGGATGAAGACATGGGAAAGAATGACATTATGTTTATTAAATACTGGTAATGCTAGTTTAATCCTATTGTATTTTCATTCTCCTTTTAAAATGTCTTCTATTTATGTGTCATAATGCAAAGTTTAAGTATCTAATAATGAATTTTTAAAACTGCTGTATCAGAGGACAAGAAGAAACAGAAAACTTTTTCTCACACATATTATTTGTCCTATTAATTATTATTATTTTTCAGTGCTGGGTGACAGCCTGGTACATGCTGGCACCAGTGCTCTACCTCTACCACTGAGTTACACTATCAACCTCCTATTAATTTATATTAAATAATGCCATTTATGTAGCAGAAAAGTAAAAAAATACATGATTTCACGTAAACACCTATTTTTCATATTTACCATATCTAATTATATATGATCTTCTACAAGTGGTATTTTATTTTCTATGTTAAAGTAATAATATACATGTGTGTAATTTCTTTAACATATATGTTGGACTTTTGTTTTTGGTCTGGTAAGGCTGGTTGTGTCGGGGGCTGGATCTCTGAAGCTGGTATCTTGAATACACGGCTCATCTTCCCTCCAAAGCGCTTAGGCAGCCCAAGACTTGGTCAGGGTTGGCCCAAGGCCCCACCCCTGCCCCGCCCCGCCTGAGTCAGTGGTGATTCAGTGCCTGCCGCCTACGTCTGGCCCTGGTCGGGAGGAACACCGACGGGGTAGTGGAGAGAGGGTGAGGAGGAGGTTGCTCATTAACCTGCCAGTCTGCGAGGGCGGTTCTGGAAATTAGGCCTGCTCTGTTATTGCTGCTGCCTCCTGAACCATGACATGCTCCCTTTCCTCAGGCGGTCTAGGTGACCCAGGTTATGGCCCAGTTTAGAGCCTACATTGTGGCTTAAGGCAATGCTTTTCCAACAACAACAAAAACAAAAACAAAACTCCCTGACCTGGCTAGCACGCACAAGGCTCTGGGTTGTTGGTGTTTAAACTGTGGTCACACATATCACACACATAGTACCTAAACATTTAATTTAAGAATATTTCAGGGACAAAAGAGATACACTGTCAGGCTAGCTTTTCCCACTGGACACCCTCCAGACGTCTCCAGTCAGCCTCAGTGCTTCCCTGGCAGTGGGTCAAGCCTGGGAATTCCTAACAGTGCTGTGGCCACTGACAATACTGTCAGAACTTTGCTGTGGAAAAGTATTTGTGGTTCTGCAGATTGTCCCCTCTGACACTGTTTAGCGGCACCCAGTCCACAGCTGCAAGACCACCTGGCAGGACTGGACATCCTCACGGCAGCTGTGGCTGTGGCCATCTGGTTCCTACACATATAGCAATGACAGTTCTTTGGGGAGAAAACACAACAGATCCCAAAGTAAACAGACAGAAGTTGGACTCTGTCTTGGAGAAGATACTAAGAAAGCCAGAGAAGAATGCAGTGCAGCAGAAATGAGAGAGCCTTTAATCTCACAGGCCTTTGGACACAACTTAGTCTCGAGTCTTGGGGATTGGGCTTCCCTGCAGGAGCTGGTGAAGCAGTTCATCTGTATGCTGGCAGCTGCCACTGTGAAACCCTCTCTCCGTGAGTGAGAAATATAAAGTGGTCTGGGTTCCCAATTTGGTCTGGCTTGTTCTAATCAGCCCTGAGAGGCTGCTGCACAAGCAGATCTGTGCCCTTTGGCTCAGTGACAGTGGGAAATTCAACCATCAGGATGGACAGAAAGCCCATGCCCCTTCTCTGCTCCACAGGAAACTCCACCAGATGCTGCTTGGGAGTTGTGTTTTTCAGGATTTTTTTTGTTTTTTTAGATTTTTTTTTTTTGGCGGGGGATACCTGGGATCAAACTCAGGACCTTACACTTGTGAGGCAGACAGCAGCACCACTAAGCTAAATCCCCAGGCCTTTGTTTTGGTTTTTTGAGGCAAGGTGTTGCTGTGCAGTCCAGGCTGGTCTCAGACTCACAGTGATCCTCCTGCCTCAGCTTCTCGAATTCTGAGATTACAGATGTGTGCCACCATACCGCTCAGAATAATATTTTCTGTGTGTATGTGTGTATGTAGTAATGGGGATTGAAGCCAGGGTTACATGCCTACTAGGTAAGCTGTCTGCCACTGAGCCACGACCACCAGAGTTGTGAACACTGTTTCTTATACAACATTTATTCTCTCCATGTCCTTCCCAATAGTACCCCGAGTTTGTTCAGATACCCACCCTCCACATGTGCCGCAGGGAAGTGGACCCCTGTCCAGCCCCTTGCCTCTAGTTTCTGAGTGGGGGATATGGAATCTGACATACCAGGGATCCCATTGTTCTTGCCAATCTGTGCATGGCATCTCCTGACCCACAGATTACTTTAGGAATGGGCTTGTAATTAAATTCAGGCCGATGGGACACAAGGATAAGTCTAGAACCTGCAGATTTTTTTTAAAAAAGCTCTAGGGCCCAGGATTTAGCTCAGTGGTGCTGCTGCCTGCCTCAAAAGCACAAGGTCCTGAGTTCAATCTCTGGTACCAACAACAACAACAAAAAGCTCTTATTCTTTAAATAGAGAATCACCAGAAAAGCATCACTGTCCTCCAGTGGAGCAGGGAGATTAGGACACTGAAACTTCTGCAGCCATTTGGCCATCAGGAAGGAAGCAGCTCGAGGACAAAGACAGCCACAAAAGACCATGTGAAAAAGGGTCAAAGAGAAGTGAAACCAGGGTTGCTGGACCATGCTGCTCCTTCGGCTTGTATCTTTCCAATCACAAAGACCACAAGGGCAGCTGGTGGGGAGGGTGAGGGACACAGCATGGCCCCTGCTGGGCCCTGGGCCTCTCCCTGTCATTGTCTGTGGGCTCCTCTCATGCCCTGTGTCCAGTCCAGGGTACTATATATAATCCCACATGGGTGTTGTCTCCTTTACTTGGGCCAGTTCTTCAGTCTTTCCTGTCACTGAAGCACTGGTGAACCTTTTGAAAAATATTCCTTACTTTGGATTTGTCTCATAATTAGATAATTTGTCTCATAATTAGATGAGAGAATGCATTTGCAAGGATGCGACAGAAGTGATGCCATGTCCTTTTCCAGATGCTGGTCAGGATAGGTGAGGTTGATGGGTGTTAACTTTGGTCTTTTGGTTAGAGTGGTGTCTCCCTGGTCTCTCCACTGTACAGTCATTATTTTCCCCCTATAATAAATATCTGCTGGAAAGGTGCTTTATGACTTTTTTTGAGGGTCTCACTATGTAGTTCAGGGTGGCCTTGAACTCACTATGTAGCCCAGGCTGGCCTTGAACTCATGGCAATCCTCCTACCTCAGCCTCCCAAGTGCTGGGATAACAGACATGTGCCACCACACCTGGCCCAGGTATCCTCTTTCTCATCGTAATTTTGCCCAGTAATTTTAGCATCTGTTGATATTTTTTTTTTGGTACCAGGGATCGAACTTGGGACCTTCCGCTTTTGAGGTAGGCAGCGGAACCACTGAGCTAAATCCTGGGCCCTGTGGCGATGATTCTTGCTTGCAACAATTACTACTATGGTTTTTACCAAATGTGGATTTTCTATTTACATTACTTTCCACATTTATTCATCGGAATTCTATTTCAAAAACTGATTTCCCTGTTTATCTACTCCAGTATTTTATGTCTGTAGGGATTCTTGGATGTTTATTTATGAGTTATAGCCCACGTTATTACTTTTGCTCAGATTGCAGCACACCTGGCCCTCAGCAGCTCAGGTTGCTGTTCTGTGCCTGCTGCCAGGCCCCCCCTTCTCCCAGTCCTGCCTTGCTGTCTGGCATGAGATGCCCCAGGAACATCTGGTTCTTTCCATCCCAACCCCAGAACCAACACTTGTCTGAGAGCCCTGACTTGTTTTATTGGAGAATGGTATCGAGAAAGCAAAATCAGGGTCCAGTCAGACTTACCTTGGTTAAATGGAAATGCAGGAAGTAGGCTGGCCACAGGGCGGTGTGGGAAGGAGAGGGGCAGGGTGGGCAGCTCCGGGGATCAGTCTCCAGGCGGCAGCACGAAGGAGAAGCACAGCCTCTCAACATGGGCAGCTTAGGCCTGGAGGCAGCACCGCTCTGTTCTCCTCCTGGGGCTCTGTGGCTCCCCAAAAGGGTTTGCGCTGGGCCTGGAGCTGGCAAGAGAGGACTTTCAGGTGTGGTTTTTAAAAACATTATAAGGACCTATGTTTTAAAAAAACCGTGTACTGGAATAATAAAAAGAGGAAAGGCCTACTCTTCTATTTTTTCATTAACAATGTCCACAAGTACTGTTTCCTTTTCTCAGATGGAAGAACTGTGCGAGAAATCTCGGGTGCAGGGGCATCATGTGACATAGGGTCTCTGAGCAGGGATCAAATCAGGAAATCCTGGGGCCTCAGGGCTGGGGGCAGCAGAGATCTTGATGCGCTTTCGGCCTCTCCTGCTTGCTGTCCACAGTACAAAAAATATGTATTTTACACCATGACTTACCAGACAGATACCTATTTGACTTTCACAAAATTTCACAACTGTGTTCATTCGCTTTGTGTGACACCGTTTTTTTCCCCACCAAGGGCCGAATGTCCCACTTTCCTTTACATATGAAATGTGTTTAATACAGTCATGATGGCTACTCTATTTTTTATTCTATATACTTTATTTCTTAGTAATTTCTTTTCTTTTCTTTGGTACCGGGGATCGAACTCAGGTCCTGGTGCTTCTGCAGCAGGTGGCGGAACAATTCCTTACTAGTTTCATTTCACATACTGATGTGAAAGGATCAGGACCTTCCTGACCCTTTGAAAAACAGTCCAACTCTGTATTATATAAATGGGGAAACTGAGGTCCCAACAATGGGAGTGAATGTCCAAATCCTGCATTCACTAAATGACCTTTAAAACAATGCTACATTTTTGTTTTTAGATTTTATTGGGAAGAAATGGGTTTAAATAAGGGCTGATTTTTTTTGATTTCCTTGAAAATTTTTTTTTTTTGTGGTACTGGAGATCTAATGTGGGTCTCACACATGCCAGGCAAGTACTATACCACTGAGATACATCCTGGGCTGATTTTTTTAAAAGTTTCAAGAGCTGGATGAAAAGGTAGAGAGGGTAACAGTGTTGAATCACATTGTCTGCTCTTTTTCAGTAGCTCCAATTCCTTGAGGTGGAAGCCTTGGCCTCTTTAAAGTAGAATGAATATTTTCTCCCTCATTTGTCAATTATCCATTTATCCATTAGCTCTGCAAATACTCAAAATAGAATTAGAAAGAGGCCAGAAAGATGAAGGCCTGTGGGGCAGAGTTGGGGGTGGGGGTTGCCCTCAGGGTGTCTGCAGTCCCTTGGGGTGTCAGACACACATGCAGCCACCTCTGGGGAGGAACTCACAGTAGCAGCAGAAGTGTGCAGTGGGGCCTGTGAGGTACGGAGGAGAGTGGCTGCTGAGGGTCTGGTGTGAGCCTCCAAGCCTTCATGTGGTGAAATCCAATCCTCACTGTGAAGTGCAAAGAGTGGAAACTTCACTGACTGTGGTGTGTAGGAGTAGAGCCTCTGGGAGGTGATTAGGCTTAATCACCAAGGTGGAGCTTTCATGACTGAAGAAGGAGACCCACGGATACACACACAGTGTCCACTCCATTTCTTGTTATGTGCTGCCTGGTGCCACCAGCAAGAAGGTTATTGCCAGATGTGGCCCCTAGACCTTCAGCCAAAATCATAAGGCCAGTTAACTTCCATTCTTGTTTTTGTTGTTGTTTTGTTTTTGGTACCAGGGATCGAACTCTGGTCCTTGCGCTTGCAGGGGAGGTGGTGGAACCACTGAGCTAAATCCCCGCCCCTAACTTCCATTCTTTTACAAAGTTAGATGCCGGTGTCTCACTGTAGCAGCATGAAACAGTACATAGTGACCTTAGGAGAGTCATTTCCTGAGCCTCAGTTTCCTCGTCACAAACTGGGGCCATGAGACCCCCCTCCCCCCAGTGGCAGGAAGCTCTGGACACCCCTAGCACAGTGATGAGCCCTGTTGGAGGAGAAGGCAGGTTCGAGCCAGCCTGGTACAGCCCGGGTCCTGGAAGAGCTTGGCACGGGGGCCTGTGATGAGCAGGAGAGGACATGCATTCTGCAGGGGATCCAAGGGTCCTCTGAGGACTCAGGGCCTGAGAGTAGGGCGATGAGAATGATAAAGAGGGTTGGAGACAAGAGGCTCCACAGAGAGGCTTTGGTTGCCACAGCAGGGAGCTGACATTCAGACTTTAGTCAGGTGTGGCTTGGTGGTGGAGGGCTATGTGTGACTCTCAGCACTGAAAAGAATACTAGCTCTGTAAGCAGTGGGGAGCCCCTGAAATACTTTGAGCAAGGGCATAACAGGGCCAGATGCCGATCCATTACACTGACTCAAACAAGATTCTTGTAGCCATAAGGAAACCAATAGTCAAAATGTGAAGCTGTGCAGTACTTGGAAGACCCTGTTGGGTGACTCAGTGAACTATAGGGAGGCTCGTGTTGTCAGTGAGAAGCCAAGAGCACAATCAGGCAAGCTGATGCAGGAAGGCAGCTAGCTGCACCTACCTGTCCGGTTTCTAGTGCCTTTCTAATGGGAACACAGGGCCTGACGTCAGAGAGGAATTTCCATCCTCCCTGTAAGGGACTGACCTGCAGAACCCCATCAGGATGAACCCAGGAACTCACAGTCCTGAACCTTTCAACTGGGCTAGGCATTTCAAGTGCAAGAGGTAAAGTGTTACTACAAAGGTGGTCCCTGTGTCTGTAATCCAGCACGATGGGAGGCTGAGGCAGGAGGATCACAAGTTCCATCCCTGCTTGGGCAACTTTGCCACTTAATGAGACCCTGTCTCAATAAACAAAGAGCTAGGGATGTAGTTCAGTACAAAAGTCCTGGGTTCAATCTCAAATACTGGAGGAAAAAAAAAAAGACAGGGCCCTGACTCATGCAGACTCGGGGTGAATTCTACTTCTTCCAAGTAATCTGGTGATTTGGGAGAAGGGAGGGCAAGTTGGATTGTGTGAACAGGTTAATAGATTAGGTCTATCAGCCCTCAATAAGGATTCATTCTAATGTCATCTCATATTCTCCTTCTATAAAAGGAATAGACAGAAGAGACCATGAAGTGACTTGCCCAAGGCTACACAGCTGGAAGGTGGCAGAACCAGGAGCCCAGCCATGCATGGTCTGCTTACCTACTATTGTCCAAGCTCCCTGTTATCTCCTGCTCAGGTGAGAAGCTGCAAGCCAGTGCTGTGCCAAGCCTTGGAATTCCACAGCCCAGAGAGCAGCTGGCGTCCACGCTGGCGTTATCATGAGTCTGCTAACCTAGGGCCAGAGGCCAGAGTGTGCAGGGATGAGTCACCCTAGCCCACTGCAGCAGGAGACCTCTTCCTCTCCCCCCCCGAGCCTGGTTGCTGAGCAGTGAGACATAACATATATAAATAAAATACAATTTCTTGCCGTAACAAGGAGGCCTGCTGTCTTGCTTGCTCTCTGCCCTTCAGCCCTCCCCTCAGCTCCTAGAGCACTCTGTTTGATGCTGGGCTAAGAGCTTCCAGACCTGCCTTCCAACGGACACCCGACGGTGGAATGCTGGGGGTGGGTGCAGGGCTGGGTGGCGCTGAGTTTGCACGGGGTGGTGCCGGAGGAGGTGGGGCAGCAGACAGCAGATGGGCTGGACTTTTACCAGGCGGGGTGCGGGGTTGCAGGGGGAGGGAGCTAGGTGTGGTTGCCAGCCCCTGAATCCGGAGGGTGGACCTGGGCTCCAACCGGAAGCATACGGCGTGGGCGGGGCTTCTGCTGCCCTCGAAACCAGAGGATAGGGACGGCCTCTTCTGGAACTTGAACTCCTCTTGTTCCACTTCGCATTCCCTGGTTACTCACTTTAGGTGTGGAACACCTGGAAGTGTGGCTCCCCTGGGTGGGCCCCCTGCATGCACAGTCGCCACGCACAAGGTCATGGCTATTACCTAGGACGCCTCTCAGGGCAGGCACTGGATTTGGGAGAGAAAAAGATACATATAATCTCCCAGCAATCCTCGCCATGATGAGTTTTGACAATAGTTTTTTTTGTTTGTTTGTTTGTTTTTTGCCCTTGACAAAAGTATAGTCTTGTAACAACCATAAGCTTCAGGACACAGAACGTTCCAGTCACCCCAGGAAGTTACCTTTACAGACAATTCTCCACCTAGCCCCTGGCTACAGGTTTTGCTTTAATTGTAATTTCATATAAATAGTATCATATGCAATCATTTGCCTAGCTTCTTTGGCTTAGCACAATGCTTTACAGATTCACTCGTGTTATCACTGGTTTGTTGTGTTCTTTGCTAACCAGTTCATAAACATTTGAATTGTTTGGGGCTATTATGAAAAGGGGCTAGAAACATACACTGTAAAATGTGGTTGTAGCTTTTCATTTGGAAATCCCTAACAGTGAAAATGCCAGTTCAGTAACTGGGTTTTATGGCTGAAGCTCAGAGAGGTTAAGCAGCTTGCCCGAGGACACAGAACTTGGCAGAAATTCAAAGCCATGTCAGACCAGAAGATCACCACATGAAATTGGTATTTTTAGAGTTGAAGTTACTTCTTTGGTAATTCTAGTTACTACAGATGGGCTGAAGTGAGGTTTGTAACTTGCATACATATACTGACAATGAGCATAAGCTGCTGAGCAGAGAATAAATATGTCAGTAACTCTGAGGCATTTTAGCAAGTGACTTCTGGAGGCATAAGGTCGTGTCTGCAGGGTTTTGTTCTGCAAAGGTGGCATTTGGCAGGCTTCTCTATTGTAAAGCTATTATTTTTCCTTTGCAGTTACTTAAGAGGAGCATCTTGGAGAGTAAGAATCCTCTGCTTTTCATCAAACTTTCACCCCCTGGTTGGAATGTCCACTGTGAGCTTCCTAACTTCATTCCTTTTAGATCTGCCAGTAATATTCTTCTCTTAGGGAGAATGTCTTAGTTCATTTTCTGTTGCTATGACAAAATACTGGAGACTGAGTACTTTGTGAACAATACAAGCTTATTTGGCTCATGGTTTTGGAGGCTGGGAAGTCTGAGAGCATGTACTGGCATCTGCTCAGCTGCTAATGAGGTCCTTCTTCCTCTACTGTAACATGGCAGAGGATGTCACATGGTGAGACAGAGCCACTGTGTTGGTGCAGGTCTCTCTTTCACAAGTCTCTCTTAAGCTACTAATGCCATCATGAAGGCTCCACCCTCAGACCTTGTAAACCGTAATTACTCCCCAAAGGCCCCACCTTTGGGTACCACCACTGTAGGGACACATTCAAACCACAGTGAGAATGTTCCATTTTTTTTACTTGTGATTATCAGAATTTCCTCATGGATTGTTTTATTCTTTGGATATAATCCATTATCATTGTTTTAATGTGAGTCCTGAATTTGACTGGAAGCAGTCCTATGAAGTTAGTTCCTATGTCTTTCTAACATGGCCCTCCCCTCCCCACATTATGGGGCATTTCCTTCCTCTCAGGTTCTCAGGTATAAGAGGTTCCAATATCTCATCCTTTCCTGCACCAGCCCTGGTCCCTGTTAGTGGACAATGGCAATCAGAAACCAAGATCAGGGTGCCAGATGAACTTGTTGGGATGTCATAGCTTCCAGGCTGCCTCAGGCAACAGGTTTTTAAGGCAGCAGGTAAAGGAAAGGGCAGGGCCATGGGACTGGACTTGTAATCTGTGGACTCAGCACAATCAGGCTGGTGACAGTAGGGAATCTGCAATAAGAACACTAAGGTCAGCCATGGTGTCATGGGTAGTAAACAGTGGAATTTAATCTCTGTGAATTTCACAAATTTATAAATCTCCTGAGAGCAATATCTTTTTCTTTTTAAAGACAGGGTCTCACTACATAGTTCAGGCTAGCCTTGAACTCACCATGTAACCCAGGCTGGCCTAGAACTAATGGCGATCCTCCTGACTCAGCCTTATAAGTGCTGGGATTACAGGTATGTGCCACCAGGCCTGGGATTAGGAATAACATCTTTCGGCTTTTTCTGCCTTGGTATGAGTTACTTCCATGACAGAAGACTTGAGTGGCTGGTTCTCAAGTGTGTGTGGGGAGCAGGGGCAGGGCAGGAAGGCATGGATAGGAAGGGTGGTCTTGGGGCTCCATACAGTGAAACTGTGTCTCCTGTGGACTGCAGATTTCTCCTGGGACAGACCCTCTGCTGTCCTTAAGGCTAACTGGTCAGGTGTTTGTGAGAGAGCCAATGCCCAGAATGAAACCCTGTAATGAGAGGAGGTGACTCATAGTACGGGGCCACACTGCCAGAGCCCATCTCCCTGGGAAGAACTGTGCCTTTGGGGTGTGTCTGGTCCCTTCCATTCTCAAGGGTCTGCTAGGGTGCAGAGAGTGTGAGGCTTTCTCTGGACAGCAGGTGGGGACAAGTGCTATCTGTCCCCACTGGTTTCCACTACAAGCCCTGGGACAGTATGACTTTTTCTGCCCTCCACTGGCCCGGCAGGTTCTTGAAACTTTAGTGCTCTTTAGACTGGCCTGGAGGCAGCAGGCAGATGTGTGAGGTACAGGGAGCCCCGATGTCTGAGAGTGCTCTGAGCAGCTTGGATAGTCAGGGGGCTCAGGATGGTCGGTGGCACCACTGCCTCTCAAGACAGACTCTGTCTTGCTCAGCTTCAGCCAGGTTGGGTGATGAAGAACCAGCACCATCCATTGTGACTTGACTTGCATGAACTCATTCTGGAAAGTGCCGTATCATTCTGGGTATGAAGAACTGTAAGGAGGAAGATGACTCTTTTCTTTTGATGCAAACCTCCATGATGGGGTACCAAGAGGGCCTAGGGTCCTGGAAACCAATCCAGAGAGGAGACAAGGAGGGTATGGAGTGAAGGAGGCCAGTGATTTCAAGAATGGCAAGGATGACTTTGTAGGCAGAGTCCAGGTACTGGAAGTGGCACCCTGGGGCACTGGGAAATCAAGGAGGGAACCTCAAATGAAGGAGAGAGGGTTCAACTCAAGGCACAACTCAAGGGAGGATCTAAGAGTCTTGAGGTCTCATCTGGTGTCTGGCTGCTGCATAGTGTCCCTGGGGCTGGATGACAGCCATCTGACTTTTCTCTGGCACTTTTTCTCATACGTAAAAATGAGAATAATGCTTCTGTTGACCTACTTCTCAGGATAAATTTATAAAAAAATAACTACCAAAATACTAGAAATTAAACAGGGTGGGGGAGAAGCAGAGAAAAGGAAAAAAGTTGAACAAGAAGAGAATAAAAAGATTATATAAACAGGATAAATAAATAATCCCCACTTTGCTGCAAAGACACACAAACCGGAAGGAAGAGCAGATCACTAGCCCTTCAGGAGGAGGTAGTGGCGAAGAGCATGAGGAAGCCCCAGGCCAACAGCCAACTTCTAAAAGGCTTATTACTGTTAATGGTTTGATCTTTTAAAAGCTTGTTTTTTACTTTCAAGGCTTAGAATGCACTAATTCAAATATACTAACTCAGATAATTCACTTGATTTAAGAACCTTGGGTCCTTTTCTAAATAGTTCTCCCCCACTAGTAGTCCATAATATTCCTTTGGACTGTATCAAGAAAGCTAGCAAAATTAGGTAACACTGTGACAAGGGCTGAGGGGATAATGAAGGGACTTATTCCAAGGCAAGAGTAAGTTTCACTTCTCAGATTTAAGCCCGAATCAGCCTGTCTCTTTTGGCCTCAAACACTAAGGGCAAAAAGAAATCTCTCTCTGCTGTGGCTTCCAGAAGCCCACTTGCACTAGAGATAATTGTAATAGATTACTGTAGACCACTAAGACAGTACAGCATATGCCTACAAGGTGTCCTTCTTCCCCATGAGCCTCCCACGGCAGACATCACTAGGGCAAAGTGCCCAGCCAAGGGTGACCCCATCATGGGAATCCTGACTCCTGCAGAGCACAGCATATGACTCAGCTCTAGCCAATGGGATGCTATTTAGAGTAGGTTCAACTACTAATGAGAAGTACTTCTCTTGTGTGAATATACAGAGTTCTATAGCCTAGTCTGGGAAGAAATTCTTCTCCCAGTCACACTATTTCTCTGCATGGCCCCTTGTCCCTACTTACTTAGCCAGGAGGTATCCCGGCATGGAGGAAGGATGGAGATGAGGATAAAGCAGTGGACTCTAAAGCAGGACACTTCCATGAATTTCCCTTTGGCCAATACTTAAGTCACCTAGCCATATTTTGGTACAAGAGAGGCAAGGGAATGAATTCTTCATTATGGAGGGCCTATGTGCTCAGCTAAAATCCGACTACAATGGAAAAAGAATTAATTTGGGGTCACGATTAGTAGACACTGTTCCAAGAACTACCCAAGGCAACTTTGCTGGAAAAGCAGAAAAGGGGCAATTTGCTGGGGGTGGGGTGGGTGGTGGCTCTTGGGAAGGATGCCTAGCCTCAGGTCTTGGTTTCTAATTCCCTTCTCCAATTAAAGGAACCAGGGCCCCTAAGAGAAATGGCTGAGCCTAAGATAGGGCAGAAAATAGTCAAGATGAGCTGGGAGCAGTGTCAGAGAGTACAAAAATGCTCAAAAGTAGGACAATTAGAAACAATGGAGCTGAGGAAGTCATTCCTTCCATCCATTTAATTTTAAATAGCAACCTATAGCCATTCCTACTTCCAGTCTTAAGAGAGGTAGAAAATAAAATAAAAACCAATGAGATCTCTGATGTTCTAGGTAAGTGTATGCATCTTAGATCTCCTAACCTGACCTTCAGTCACCTTCACCCTACTCAAACCTCATTATAGGTTCATAAATATGTACTACATGTCATACATTAAGATCAAAGTAAATTCTGGGGATAAGCATGCATATTGAGAGCCCTTGCGATATCACAGGGGACCCTTTCAATCATTCCTGTTAATCACACCTAGAGATTCAAGGGGAGGGACCTGGGCTGAGATGCATGTCCTTTAAATTCTTAAAGCCTAATATATTGGGGGCTGTCACTGCTGCTGCTGTGTGCTGTGATCTGTGTGTAGTGCTTTTGCTTTTCTGTCACCTCAGTACCACTTTTCTGTCTGTGGTATATCTTTTGTTGGCACGAACTTGCCCTGAGCACAACTTTCCGTGATGTTCAATAAATGTAGGGGCTTGCCACTTGGTGGATATTCTTTGCTTGTTGTACATAACAGCCTTCATCACACAATAACAAGTTTTAAAAAAATCAAAACCTAACAATGATTGGGGTATGTCCAAGGCACACAGAAGCCAATTAAGAGATTCCACTGGCCAAGCCTGGAATAAATGGAGCAACAAAACAAATGTGGTTTTGGGTTACAATCCAGAGTATACAATACATATCTGTGACTATTTATATAAATAAGTGATTGTATAGGTAAGTAAATGGGGCAGAAGAAACAAATCTCCTATGCAGATTTCCAGGTAATTTATGTAGCTACTTTGTATGCAAGAAAGTGGAGCATAACTCCATACGCCTTTGCAACTTTCTTGCAAAGAGTGCTATATAGAAAGAGAAAAAGGAGAGTAATTTCACAGTGGATAACACTATCTCAACCAGGTGATTAATGCCAACACTAAGTCATAAATCATATTGATGGTATGTATATGGTATCCCTTGAGTTTTTCCTCCAAGTTCATGTGCTATAGTCTTCATCGCCAATGAAGAAGTGTTGGAAGGTGGAACATTTTTTTGTTTTGGGTACATGGAAATACATTTTTAGGTACTCACGAATCAAAAAAAATCAGGTCATAAGTATAAAAAGTATTTTGAGCTTCCTGATTGTTACTTTTCTTGTTGCTGAAGCAAAATACCCAACACTCAAAGTTCAAGGAAGAAAGGTTTATTTAGCTCACAGTTTGTAGAGGTTTCAGTTCACAGTCAGCTGACTCCAAGGCAAGGAAGCATGGGAGAAATAGTTCATGGCAGGTGGAAGGTGGGAAGGCAGAGAAGTAGCAAGGAAGCAAGCAGCAAGTGGCCACAAGAGCCCTCTTTTTCTCACTTAAATTATATTCATCCAGGGTGCCCTCCCCGAGGGCAGGCAGCACTCACACCCAGGGTGGGCTTTCCCATTATCCACACCCAGAACTATGCCAAACCAATCACTGGACTAATTTAGTAATCACACACCCTTAATTCCAACATCATATACTCTAGAAGGAGCCACCTCTGAAAAAGCTCCACCTATGACTGCATGAGACTTTGGCGGAGACATCAAGGTGCAAGCCATAACACTGATAATTAAAAGACATTAAATCATGCTTACAAGAAAATAAGTAACCTAAGCTGGGTGTGATAGTCCATGCCTATAATCCCAACACTTTTGAGGCCGAGGCAGGATGATCACCATGGGTTTGAGGTCTACCCTGGGGTTCATACTGAGTTCAAGGCCAGGGTGAACTACACAGTGAGACCCTGTCTCAAAAAACCAAAAAAAAAAAAAAAAAAACCTAAATGGACATATGACAAAAAGATTAAAAATGAATGATTCAAACAACTAATCTGAAACAAAGTGAAAACTAAACAAGTAAAGACTGTAAACCAACGAGCACAAATCAGTGCAAAGAAATTTGTATAATGGAAATATCAAGAAAACTAAAAATTTATTTTCTGAACAAACTAATAAAATTAACAACCAACGGTGAAGAAAAATGAGGGAAGCAAAATTTACCAATATCAAGGCAACATCACTGAATCAATTACAATACCTATTGCAATGCAAATGTTATGTAAAGAGTTGTTACACTGTATTGTCCACAGTATAATGAGAAGAAATGAAACCTGTACACATTCAGCTCAGGTGAACTATATTTTATAAAGTACTTTCAGTCCACAGGATTGAATTTGTAAATACAGAATGTGCAGATATTGAGGACTAACTATACAGGTGCCCACTCATTTTTTAACTCATTGATAAATTCTTCTTTTATGATAAAACAAAGTAACAGAATAGCAATAGTTAATACACTATGTAGCATTTATCTTCAAAGTAGTTACTCAGCGGACAAGACATCTACAAAAGATTCTTACAAAAGCAGCAAACTGATAGTACAAAATTTTCTTTTCAACAAATGAAGAGAAACTACTAGTATAAATGAAACAAATTTGCATATACATTAAAATTTTTTTTTTGGTACCGGGAATCAAACTCAGGACCTTGCGCTTGTGAGGCAGATACAGTGCCACTGAGCTAAATCCTCAGCCCTAAAATATTTTTGAAACAATGGGATAGGTAATTTGGGGAACCACTGAACCTCTCCCCATATCCTATTTATCTTCCATTTTGTCATTTGCATATACTGTTTCTCATATGAGAGGCTATGTGATATTTAAACTGCTTTGTCTGACTTTATTTCACTTAACATTAGGTTCTCTAGTTGCATCCATTTACCTATGAATTCCTGAAATTTATCTTTCTTTATGGCACAGTAGTACTTCATGGTATATAAATACATTTTCCTTATCCATTCATCTGTTCATGGACCTATACCCTGTTTCGGAAATTAGCTATTATAAACTGTGCTGCTACAATCATGGGTATGCATGTATCCCTATGACAATTTAAAATCTTTTGGGAAGATACTTATAAAGGGGATAGCTGAGAAATCTTCACACTGATTTCCATACTGATTATATTAGTTTATATTCCCACCAACAATGTAGAATTCCCTTTTTCCCATATCCTCACCAGCATTTGCTATGACTTTTTTGATGATAGCCATTCTTTCTGGGGTAAGATGGTACCTCAGTGTAGTTTCAATTTGCATTTCACTAATGGTCAGAGACACTGAACATTTTAAAATCTACTTATTGGTTGCTTGTCCTTCTTCTACATAGTGTCTATTCATTTCATTTGCCCTTTTGATTGGGTCTTTAATTTTGGGAGTCTAATACTTTTGAGTTCTTTTTTTTTTGGTACCGGAGATCAAACTTGGGACCTTGCACCTGCAAGGCAGGTGGTGGAATCACTGAGCTAAATCCCCAGCCCTTTTGAGTTTATATATTATAATGTTAGTCTTTTGTCTGAGGAATAGCCGGCAAATAATTTTTCCCATTCTGTAGGTTGTCTCCTCACTCTTTTGGTGGTTTCCTTTGCTCTGGAGCTTTTTAATTTGATATGACCCCATTTGTTGATTCTCAGTATTATTTCTTGTGCCACTGGGGATCTGTTCAAAAGTCCTTGCCTATGCCTATGTCTTCAAGAGTTGTACCTATTTTATTTTCCAGAAGATTGTTTCTGTTTTAATATTTAGGTCTTTGACCCATTTTGATTTCAGTTTAGTACATAGTGAGATATATGGATCTAGATTCAATCTTCTGCATGTGGCCCCTCCAAGACAGTGACTGGTCAATCACCCTCTCTTGGGGGACATCTGAACCCGAATAACTCTCCAGCCACTGCAGTCTGCTGCATCCACTGCTACATTCCACTGGTGCATTTCTCCATGGAGGCCTCTGGGGTTGCCAGTAGTCACTGTGTGTATGCAAGTTTAAGCCACCCTTCCCATGCAGTGAGTCAGGGCTCAGGGAGGAAGCACTGTTTGCCATCTCCTTCTTTTTTTGTTTAAGTATCTCTCTTCACTCTTCCTATGGGCTGCAATTCTCCCTTCAGATCCTTGCTGAGTCCCAGGCACCCACTTCCCTCCTTGTCTTCCTCATGGTAATATATTCCAGCATCTGGACACCAAATCTTGGAGAGACTGTTTCTCTGTTCACCACTCCACCATCTTCCCAGAAGTCTTCAACTACCCTTAACCAGAGCAGACGTCTATGATTTTAGTGAAGACACTTAGGCCACCCAGATATTGAACTATAGTAATTCAGACCACTAATTTCTGCTGGATATAGGTGTGGTGCAAGGGCTCAAGTGTACACCTGGACCAAATGTCATCTCCTCAGGACCACCACTTCTGAAGATTATACCTATCAAACCTGAACTCCCACCACAGTATACAGGTCCCATGATCCTCCTGGGCTCAGCCCAAGCCTACCAGGTGATGCCAGAGACCCCTCTTTAGCTCTTATCCTAAGCTGCCTCCCCTGGATGTCTCTCACCCAGTCCCTGTGGTACAGTAACACTTCAGTCCTAGAGTGAAACTCTTCTAGGTGTGGGTCTTATTTCAATCAGGTCAGTCTTTTTGCTGTCACTTCTGCCACTCTGTGCTGAGGAGAATGCAGGAGCAGAGCTGGCTAGGATTTGGTAGTCTGGTCATTGTTTTCTTTGTGCGGGGCACACAAGGCCTTCTGCATGGATCACACAGCACTGAGGGCCAGCGTTATTGTTGGTAGGATGTGTGGTTCTTCTGTACTCCTGCCTTCCTCCACATGTGTCACCAAAGTGATATCCTTTAGGTTATTAGGTTTGGATGTGAGAGCATATGGGAACTCTCTGTACTATCTTGGCAATTTTTCTGTAAATTGAAAAGTTATAAAATAAAAGTTTCATCAGTTACCCCCACCTTGAGCCTTGATCTCTTGCCTATGGGCTACAACATAAGGTGAAAGGAAGACACAGAAACAAGACTTAAACAGAGAATGGGGATCTAGGATGTTCGAAGCTGAGCCGGCAGCAAAGACAACAGGCACTTCAGACCTCCAGTATTTATTGATTACAAACATGGGGAGAAAAAGGGCAGGGTGTATGTGAGACATGTGGTGATAGTGTGTCAGACATGTGGCAATAGCAGTTATCACAGGCAAGACTTGTAAAAGGGAGGCAAGGCATTCCTGCAGAAAGAACAAAGGGAGACCAAGACTGTGGTAATTAACCAGTAACCCATCAGGTGAGTGGGGGGGGGCATAATTCAGGGAAAAGAATTTAGTTGGAGCCATACTCTCCTTGGCCACAATGTTATCTCAATCAAGGCCCTGCTGCTTCACAGACCAGAACTTTGGTCTCTGCTACAGCTGTGTTGGTGGGGGAGCTTTGCTCACTTGCGTGCCATCCAACAAGCCTTCATGACTCTCGTAGGGTTCAGTCAGACTCCTAACATAGCTGAATCATGGGGAAGCAAGAAGCCTGTGCCACTTATAGCCTGCTAGTATATGGGGCAGGGGTGTCAGCTACAAAGTTTATTTAAAAAAACCAACAAAGTAGGGTATGGTGCCACATGCCTGTAGTCTCAGCACTCAGGAAGCTGAGGCAAGAGGATCACTGTGAGTACAAGGCTAGTCTGGGTTACATGCTGAGTTCAAGGCCAGTCTGAACTATATAGTGAGACCCTGTCTCAAAAAACAAAAAAAAGCAACAAAGGGGACTGGAGATATAACTTAGTATTGTGTGGCTCTGGGTTAGTCCCCAGCACTGCCAAAAACAAAAGAGCAAGAGAGAGTGACAGTGATAACTTGGCGGGGGCGGGGGGGGGCAGGGGGCAGAGATTTTCCTTCCTGGATGGGAGGTCATGATATCACAAGTTGACATGGCCATTTTTCACTCCTGAGATGTCAGTTTGTAGCCCTAACCAGCCTTGGAGCCATCTACTAGATATTTATTAGATGAGAAAATAATCCTCATTGTTTAAACTCTTTTGAGCCAGGTGACTTACTTATTTACACACTATAGTCAAATGCATCCTAGATGATATTCATATTGTCATGGCCATTGGTCTAGTTTAGCCTTTCATTGCCCAAATGTCTTAGTCACTTTCCATGTTGCTGGAACAAAATACCTTACACTCACAACTGAAAGGAAGAAAGGTTTATTTTGGCTCAAATTATAGAAGTTTCAGTCCTTGTATGGTCAGCAGCATGGTGGATGAGTCTATGCAGAAGAAAGCTGCTCACTTCATGGCAGACAGGAAGCAGAGAGTGAAGGGAGAAAGCAGGATGGAGGATATGCCCTTTGAGGTCAAGCCCCTCAAGACCAGCACTCAGCCCAGCTAACATCTTGGTTTCAACCTCTGATATTGAATAGCTATGCTCCTGTGGAAATTTCTTACCTACAGAATTGTGAGCTAATCAACAGGTGTAGTTTGATGTCACTAAGTGTATATGGTTTGTTATGCAGCAAGACAGCTCGTATCATGCCTCCTCTCTAAAGATGGCTTTCACTTCCTTAGCATAACATGGAAAACTTCTCCGTTGCTGTCACACCTGATACACGTTACTGTTACAATGCAAGTCACTTTGAATTGTAATTTATTTTTTGTATCTTACAAGATTCCGAGTTCCTGGTAGATGGGATTATGTTGCTGCATCATAGCAATCCAAGGCACAGTTAGCAAGGCTAGAGCCTCCCCCTCAAAAACACTGAAGGTTTCATCAAGGAAAAAAAATCCAAGACCATTAATTTGGAATCATACACACTAAAATAACCAAGGATGCCAGAGATTTAATATATAAGCATGAAAAAAATTAATGAAATAAAAAAAGAGAGAAAAACAACAGCTACTCTAATTAGTTAAGGTCTTCCTAAGAACACAGAAGTGAATGAAGTCTCCAGGTGTAGGTGACAGAAGGGAGTAGAGGAGTCAGCAGAGGTATGAGGAGAAATCTCTAGATTACTTAGTAAACATATACATATTTATAAAATGCCTATGTGGTTAGGCTAGGAACCGTGGAGAGTAAGGGAAAAATGTAAGATCTGAATGCTAACCTGAGCTGTGCAGTGATGTACACCTGTGATCCCAGCACTCTGGGAGACTGAGGGAGGAGGACTGCAAGTTCAAGCCCACTTAAGGACTTACCAATCTCCACAACCTCCCATACCACCACCACCACACACACACACACACACACACACACACACACACACAAATGCTATCTGGCTGGCGGTGTAGCCTAGTGGTAGAGTGCCTATGTAGCATGTGAGTGGGCTCTGGGTTCTATCATTGTACCACAAAATAAAAAAGAGGTATCTTAAAGATCTTTTTGAGATTTTATGTGTATGTAAGAGTAAAGTCCTCTACTTTTAACACAAACAAGATTTAAGATGGGGCAAGGTTTTCCATTTAGGTTTATTTTTGAGGTGTGCATTCTTTATACTGTCATTGATACCCCTCTAATGACAGTGTAATAAAAACTCCTGGAAAGGGATTCAGATATTTTGATACTTCATACCACCACCACCTCCAGTCACTGTCCAACAATGGCAGCTCCCTTGACCCACTGGGGCCCCTCAGTTAGGGCAGCTTCTAACTTCTGAGTCCACCAGGTTCCATTCCCATTTGTCTTCTTTGGAATGCTTGAATGGAAATGTGGTCTAAACAAGCAGGAAGGGGACAGAATACAGATTGTATGGAGAAACCATGTAGGAGAAGTACAGAGAAGACTGGAACAAGAAGTTGTAAAGGTGGTTGAGGAAAGGAGAAGGGTGGAAAGGATGCTTTCTGAATCAGTGTGGTAAAAACCTCTGGGCACACACCACGGAGGGCCTCCAGGGATAGTCCAATTAATCTGCATTTTTATCCAAAGGCATCGGGCAGCAAGGGAAAGATTACGTGAGAAAAATGTGGGTTTTAGAGTAGGCCACTAATTTTGTTTTTTGGTACTGGGAGTTGAACTAGTACCAACCTGTAGTCAACTCATTGCTCTGAGCTGACGGTAATACAGTATTTGATGGGCCAACCTAGAATAACTATAAGATCTAAACAGAAAACATAAAACTTGGGCAATAGCCAGGCGTGGTAGCACATTACTGTAATCTCATTGCTTGGGAAGCCGAGGCAGGACTGCTGCAAGTTTGAGGCTAGCCTGGCCTACACAGTGAGTTCAAGGCTAGTCTGAATTGCATCGTGAGACCCTGTCTCAAAAAAAAAAAAAAAAAAGACCCCCCCAACCAAAAGGACCCCCCCCCCAACCAAAAAAATCCTGGGCGGGGGGGTTACGGTTAGGTGGCAGTTTTGGGGTAAATATTTTTTTGTCTTGTGGTGCTGGAGATGGAACCCAGGGCCTCGGCGCATATTAGGCAAGCAAGAGATCTATCAACGAGCTACGTACCCCAGTCCAAGCCCAGGGTCATTTCTGAAGTCTTTCAGGAAAGAACTCTGAAACTTGGTATACCAATTAGGAGGCAAATGGTTCTTCACCTTGAACTAACTTGCCTTGGTTTTGTCGGTCGCAGCCTCTCCAGTCTCGCCGCCCTTGGGTTCAGCCTGCAGTCCACGTAAGAGTTCCTTCTCTAGCGCTACCAGCCGAGACCTGAGTGACTCGTGGACGCGACAAAACCCAGACTGTTTTACGACACGCATGCAGCAAAGCGCAGGGCGCCCGAAGCCAGGGGCGGGGCCGACGCTGAGGCCAGGCCCGGCCGGAGAACTCCCAAACTACCCGGTGGGCGGGGCCCGGCCTTGCTTGGTCAGAGCGGGCCACTGCGCAGGCGCCGACACGCTCTGTCTAGCCGGGCGCGCGGCCGGGGCGGGTTCCGTTCCCAGTGAGAGAAGGGCCGCGCGTTCACGAGCAAGCGGCCTTGACGTGCGCCGCGCTACGCCAGACGTCACGGGTCCGTGTGTAGTGGCGGCCGGGCTACCCTCGGCTGCGGAGCTTGACGAGGGCGGTGCGACCGCGGGGTTCGGCGTTCGAGGGTCGGGCGGCCAGCGGCGGAGAAGACGAGGACGACGACCCGGACATCCCGCGTCCCCGGCCGCGGAGTCGCTGCTCCCGCCTCTTCTCCTGCCCCTGGCGGCGCCGGCCCTGGGCTTCCTCCTTTCCTGCCCGGCTCCCCGCAGGCCTCCGGGCAGCTGTGGCGAGAAGCACCGAGGGGCGGCACGGGCTCCATGTGAGGGAGGGACGGGCCTGGCCCCCGGCCCGCGCCCGGCTCTCGCACGCCCCTCCGGCCCCCGGGCAGGCTCCGGGACCCCGGGCCGCCGTGACAGGCCGCGCGGGGGCGGAGGGGCGGGCTTGACTGCGGCCGCCCTCCTTCGGCCTGCGGCTCCCTGCGTCCCCGCAGAGTGGTCGGTGAGTGCTGCGCGCGCGCGTGTGCGTGTGTGATTGTGTGTGGGGCCGTGGCCTGGCGCTGAGCGCGGAGGGGGCTTGCGGCTGGCGACGGCCTGTGAGCCGCTCTCGGGGCGGGGATTTCGCTGGGTGATTGCCTTGCTCAGGAGAGCGGACTTGGGTTCCCAGCATCCCATCCTGAAGGCAGGTCAGGTGGAAGGAGGCTGCTGGGCTGTGTAGCTGTCAGACACGTACACTGCGGGGACTTTAGTCGGAAGGTTGCAGCTGATCCCAGGGATGGTACAGGTACTTTGTAAGCGAAAAAGTGCTTGTCTTTGTAGTCACAGTGTACTAATCTTATCAGTTAGCACTGTTTCTCTTTCATCCTTTATGGAACATTTAGCTAGCACTTCCTGAGCTCTTCTGCGCCTGGGAGTTATCGTGCATTATCTTAGTTCATCTTCCAAGTCCAGTGAAGTGGGGACGCTGTTTCCCCATTTTACAGAAAGGAAATTGAGGCTCAGAGAAGTCAGGGCATTTGCTTAAGGTCAGACAGCTAGCAATCAAGGAAGCCTTGATTCAAATATGCAGATGTCTTCTGTTAGAACTGTTTTTCCATCGTGTAAAAGGAGAAATGTGAGGAAAATGAGACTGGCTGTAGAGTTTCTTCCTGGGCATAAATTCCAAAGACCAAAGGTGATACATAGACTGGTGTGTTTTTCTGCAGCCTTGCCAGATCATTTCCTTGATTTTTAAAATAATTATGTGTGAAAGGTGGCTCTAGGCACCTTTACCATTTTTTTATGTTAGAATTAGAAAAAGTTTCTCTCCTTTCAGAAAGAAAAAAAATATTTGGTAAAACAGTATATTTCTTGAGAAGTTACAATTTTACTTTTGCAGTCTGTTCTTGTTGCATATAGGGAACTCGCAGTTGGGTTATTTGCTTGAGATTTCCTTATTGCAAAATTTGTTGCTGGATTGTGTGGCAATGACAACACAGTAATTTTGCATCATCTTGTGCAATATTTCTGACTTTAATGTCAAAGTTTAATGTGTAGAATATTGCAGAAGGCTATATTCGTGGATTAATAGTTTTCCTGTATGGAGTGATACAAGCTAACTGAAAATTTTCATTTAGGATTGGTCTGTAGTATTTTTCTTTTTAAAGCAGTGCCAGAGTTTATTCAAGAAAGCAAAACTGAAGGGTAGTGGTGGGGGGGACTGGCTCAGTTTGTAGTACATAATGATTACATTCCTCATGAGGAGTTAGCACATGTACATAATACATCTTAACTTTTTTCCCCTTCTGCTCCCCTCCCTCTCCATGCCCTCCAATTCTTGATTCCCTTTCCTTTTTGCAAAAGCTCTATCTCCCTATTTCCTATTATATTTTATTTTGCTCTTTATTTATATTTTAGTTCTCATATAATAGAAACTATGTGATAGTTAAGCTAGTATGTCTGATTTATTTCATTTAACATTGTGGTCTCAGGTCTGTCCATTTTTCTACAAATGACTCAGATGTATCCTGCTTCATGGCAGAGTAGTACTCCATTGTGTATAAATACCACATTTTTTGTTGTTTTTTTTTTGGTACTAGGGATCGAACTCGGGTCCTTGCTCTTGCATAGCAGGTGTTGAAACCGCTGAGCTAAATCCTCGGCCCAGTACTATATTTTCTTTATCCATTCATCTGTTGATGAACATATAGGCTGCTTCCAAGATTTAGCTATTACAAATGGTGCTGCTATAAACATGGGTATGCATGTATGACTTTAGTGTATGTCTTTAACTCTTTCAGAAAGATACCTAGAAGGGGAAATGGAATACCTGGGTCAAATGGAATTTCTATTTTTAGTTTTTTGAGGAATCTCCATACTGATTTCCATAATAGTTGTACTGGATTACATTCCCACCACCAACAATGTAGAAGGTTTCCTTTTCCCCCAAAGCCTCTCTAACATTTGTTGTTATTTGACTACTTGATGATAGCCATTCTTTCTGGAGCAAGATGGACTCTCAGTGTTGTGTTAATTTGCATTTCTCAAATGACTGGAGAAGTTGAACATTTTTCATGTATTTATTGGCCTTGACAGTTCTGAGAAGTGTCTACCTCACTTGCCATTTTTTTACTTGGACCTTTTATTTTGGGGAGGGTAAGTTTTTTTTGTTTTTGTTTTTGGTACTGGGGATCAAACTCAGGACCTTGCGCTCACAAAGCAGGAGGTGAAACCAATGAGCTGAATCTCTTGTGGGAGGGTAAGTTTTTTGAGTTCTTTGTTGTTGTTGTTTTGTTTTGTTTTTGTTTTTTGGGGATTTTTGGTACTGGGGATTGAACTCAGGACCTTTTGCTTGTGAGGCAGGCAGGCGGTGGAACCACTGAGCTAAATCCCCGGCCCTTGAGTTTTTATATATTCTAGATATTTAGTACTCTATCTTAAGAATAGCTCGAAAAAATTTTTTGCATTCTGTGGGTTGTCTCTTCACAGTGTTTTCCTTTGCTATTTGATATCCCATTTGTTGATTCTTGATGTTATTTCATGTGCAATTGGAATTCTGTTAAGAAAGTCCTTGCCTATGCCTGTGTCTTCAGGAGTTTTACCTATTTTATTTTCTAGCAGATTAAGTGTTTCTGTTTTAACATTTAGATCTTTGATCCATTTGGATTTTAGTTTAGGGCATGGTGAGAGAGATCATTCTAGGTTCAGTCTTTGGCATTTGGATAGCCAGTTTTCCCAGCAACATTTGTTAAAGATGTTATCTTTCCTCTAGTGTTTATTTTTGGCTCTTTTGTGAAATATCAAAATAGTTGTGCCTGGGGTTGTTTCTGCATCCTTTGTTCTGTTCCATTGATCCACATGTCTGTTTTTGGGCCAATACCATGCTGTTTTTATCACTGTAGCATTGTAGTGTAATTTGAAATCTGGGATTGTAATGCCTCCTGCTTTGTTCTTGTTGCCTAGGACTGCTTTTGCTATTCTGGGTCTCTTCTGGTTCCATATAAATTTTAGGATTGGTTTCTCTAGTTTTATGAGGAATGCTGTTGGTATTTTGATTGGGATTGCACTAAATCTGTATATCAATTTTGGAGGTAGTATGGCTATTTTGACAATATTGGTTCTGCCTATCTAGGAACAGGATGTCTTTCCATTTTCTGCTGTCTTCTTTGATCTCCATTCTCAAGAACTATAGTTTTTGTTATTATAAAAACTAAGTATTTTAATTTTTTTGATGTTATTGTGAATGGTATTATTTTCCTAATTTCTTTATTGGTGAGTTCATTATTGATGTATAGGAACTCTGTTGATTGTTGTGTGTTGATTGTGTATCCTGGTACTGAATTTGGTTATTCTAGGGGTCTTTTGGTGGATTTTTTTTTTCTATGTAGAGGATCATACTATCTGTAAATAATGGTAATTTGACTTCTTCCTTCCCTATACATACCCTTTTATTT
This sequence comes from Heterocephalus glaber, assembly GCF_053883595.1. Classification (NCBI taxonomy): domain Eukaryota; kingdom Metazoa; phylum Chordata; class Mammalia; order Rodentia; family Bathyergidae; genus Heterocephalus; species Heterocephalus glaber. The sequence continues at coordinate 29,176,090 of NW_028258143.1, read as the reverse complement.
CTTTGTCTTACCTAATTGCTCTAGCTAATGTTTCAAGAACTATATTAAATAGGAGTGAAACATCCTCTAAATTCAACATGTTTGATACCTTGCCATATTAGCTTTATTTATAAATATGGGTATAGAATTTTGACTGAACTATTTGAAACTAAGCTGTTCACATTTTGACACTTTACTCCTAAAATGTATCAGCATGCATCTTCCAAAGATAAGGACATTTTCTTATATAGCTAAATAACCATTATTGTTAATTTTTTTAGACATGGTAATTCCTTAGTGTAAGCTATTATCCATCCTTATTTAAATTTCTCCATTTGTTTAGGTCTTTATGGCTTTATACATCCTCCCTTACCAAAGAAGGATCCCAGCAAAGTATTGATTGCATTTGGTTGTTAAGTTTTTTTGACCTCTTCTATTCCAGACCAGCAGCCCCCCCCCCCCGCCCCCTTTTTTGAGACTAGGTCTCACTATATAGCCAGGCTGGCCTCAAACTCACAGTGATCATCATCCTGGCTCAGCCTCTTAAGTGCTGGGATTATAGTATAGGCAGGCACCACCATGCCCAGCTCTCTCTCCTTTTAAAAGGAGTTTAAAGAAAAAAAGATAAAAAAGGCTGTCTTTTGAAATGATTTACATTCTGGATTTGCGTGTTTCCCCTTTCATGGTATCATTTTACTTGTTCCTGTATTCCCCCATACTAGCCTTTAACTGTAAACTAGATTTAGAGGTTTTGTTAGTTTCCAATAAAACATTTAGGACAAGAATATCTAATAAATTGCTGAGGTGGTGTGCACTTATAATTCCAGCACTTGAGAGGCTGAGGCAGGAGGATCACCTCGAGTTCGAGGCCAGTCTGAGCTACATAGTGAATTCAAGACTGGCCTGGACTACATAGCAAGACCCTGTCTCAAACAAACAAACAAACAAAATATATATATCTAATAAGTGATGCTGTGTACTTCATATTGACTCCCATCAGGAGACATAAACTGGTCTCATTGTTTGATCATTTGGATAAGATCTGGGGTTTTTTTTTTTTTTTGGTGAGGTCTGTTTTTACATTGCATTTATTTTATTTTATTTTATTTTATTTTATTTATATTCCATTTAGCAAGTAATCTGTAGCATGATCAATTAGCAGTGGCACTAGCCTATTCTTCAATAATCTTCCACCTAATAGTTGTACCATCCTTTGCTGATTATTGTCAGGTTTTTCATTTTAGTGTTAATAATCTTTTGTGGTCTATAAATGGAAAAAACCCCACAGGAATTGTAAAATACTGTGTCCTGTGTAGCTATAGTAATTAGAATCTGATTTTGTGGGATTTTTAGTGATGAATTCAAAGTATCTACCGTTACACATTTTGTAAGAAACCTGGTTTGAGAAAAATGGGAACATTTCAATACTGTCTTTTCCTGTATTCTTTAAGAAGTGTGTTTAAATTTCTCTTGATCAACAATTTTTGCACAAAAGTGGCCAGAAGTATAGCATAAAGGAAAGGTAGATCTACTAAAAAACATTTTGAGAAAATTGTCTGTTTTCTGGTGTGAACACTGCATCTAGAGTCAGAAGATCTGAATTCAAGCCTTAATTCTACCACTACATGAAGTTGAAGAATTATAAATTTTGGGTTGGGGCTGTATATAGATCAGTGGTAGGGCATATGCTTTGCATTCATGAGGTCTGGGGTTCAATCTCCAGCACCACAAATAAAAAAATAATGTTTAAAACTTTACTCCATGTTCTCATAATGATTGTGTTAGTAAATATTTATGAATAAAGAATGAATTAGTGAGTTTCTGCTGAGAAGTGTTATTTATGTTAAGAAGTGAACCTCCTTTTTATTAAGCCAAATATAAATAAAATACATGTAATATAAAATTGTATTTCCTGGGTAATTAATAGAGATTTAGTATGTGATTATTTTAAAATTTTCATAATAGGATTTTCTAAAGTAACATGTTCTTTCTCTCTCTTTTTTTTTTTTTTGGAGGGAAGGGGGACTGAGGATTGAACCCAGAGCTTTTGCACTGACTTATATTCCTACCTCTTCTTAAATTTTTTTTTTTTTGAGACAGAGGCTCACTAAGTTGGCCAGGCTGGGCTCAAACTTCTGATCTTCCTGTTTCAGCCTCCTAGAGTACTTGGATTACAGGTGTGCACCACCATTCCCAGCCAACACATTCCCTCCTTCCCTCCCTCCCTCACTCCCTTGAGACAGGGTCTCACTATGTAGCCCAGGCTGGGGTCAAACTCTCAGTGATCCTCCTGCCTTAGCCTCCCAAGTGCTGGGATTATAGGTGTCACCACGCCCGGCTCAACACATTTTCTTACTAAAAGTGTGATTTAATTCATGAAGCAGTTTACATGAAGTTTTTCCATGGGTCTCTTTTATAAATCAGGATAAATAATATCTATGGAAATAAAATCTTTCCCCTTATTCTCAAAGTGTCAAGTGGAATGTATCTATATGTATACATACATACTTAGAAGAAACATGTCTGTATAATTTTATCTTTTGTCTTGGATATCCCTGGGATTTATTTGGAACATTGTGTTTCTCATGGTGGTTCATTGCAGATTGACTCTTGAATATCTCTTGTATTATTCCTTTTGTTACTTAACTCTTAGATTGTGTGTGTGTGTTTTCATACTTTGTCTTCCCAACTCACAGGAAGATAGGGGTGTAGGATCTTTTTTGGATTCCCTACTGTAACAAACACAATTACTTTTCTTATAAGTGCTCAGTGATTACCTGTTTAAGATTCATAGCACCATAAATTTAAAAAGGACTATGTGGCTGATAAACTTGGGAATTTTTTTCTAAAGGTAATTTTCCTCCCAGATAGAATGCTGCTACAGCACTATGCACACCTGCTCTACCATCATACTGAACACATGCACTCTAGTAGGAAGTTAACTATTCAAGGACAGAAGGAGTGTTCTGTTAATTTTGGTACCTTAATACCTAGCACAGTGCAGACAGCAGGGACCTCCTTTCACAGTGTTGTGAGATTACTTAAAAGATAATGCCTGCCAAAATTGCTGATGATTTAATAAAGTTTTCTGAAGGTACTGGTTAGGTTTCCTTTGTTTCTTTTTTTACCTCATGTTATTATTTTATTTAGCAAACGTAATTTTCTACGTTGTAGGCACTGATTTAAGTGCTACTTTAAAGAATTTACTTCATTTAATCCTTCTTTCTTTCTTTCTTTTTTTTTTTTTTTTGGTATCGGGGATTGAACTCAGGACCTTGTGCTTTCGAGGCAGGCTAGGTGCCACTGAGCTAAATCCCTGGCCCTTTATTTAATTCTTATACCAACCTAGTGAATGTTACTATTAATATATATATACTTACATATTTTTTAAATGAGGGAACTGAGTAAAGCTCAGGGACAGTAAGTAACTGGCCCATGTTTACACGTTTTGTTGGTGGAATGAGGACATGAATTCAGGCAGTCTGGCTCCAGAATGTAGGCTTTTAACTTTCTGCCTCTCCTTCATCAGAGCTGTGAAAAAACCCAACTTTATTATGTTATCATTCGTTTGAGTACATGCTGAGTACAAGAGTTGGGAGGATGCGTCCAGAGAATCTTGAAGAATAGCAACAGTTGAACTAAATTAACAAACACTTCACATTAACTGATTGTGCTTATACTATTAACTGAAAAAAATTAAAAATACAGAAAAGATAAAATAAAGGTAATATTGATCCCTGGTACCAAAAAAAACCAAACAAAATGAAGGTAATAAACATATAAGTGTATGAACTTGGGAGTCAGACCTAAATATGAGTCTTAGTACTACTGACCTCTTTAATCCTTACTTTCTTTATTTGTATAACAGATAATAGTGCCTAACTCAGGTTTGTTACGAAGTTTTTCTTTTTTTGGGTGGGGGGTACTGGGAATTCAACTCAGGGCCTTGTGGTTGCCAGGCAGGCACTGTGCCACTGAGCTATATATATCCCCGGCCCTGTTACAAAGTTTAAGTGGGGTAACATGCTAGGACAATGCCTCACATGTAAGTGTCCAAAAACCATAATTAATTACTCTAAAAATCTCCCACAGTCTACACAGGCCATGAACTCTCTTATTTAATATGATTAGGACTGTATTTTTACCTAAAATTTTTATTTTGCTTTAAAAAACATAAATGTGAAGCAGTGTGAGTATATGATCCATCTAGAATTGTATGATTTGTCCTCCCAGTCTTTTGTAGTTGGTTCATCTATATTTAATTTCTTTTGGGTAGTAATAGGGATTGAACTGAGGGATGCTCTACCACTCAGCTATATCCCTAACTCTTTTTGTTTTGAGGCAGTGTCTTGTTAAGTTGCCCAAGCTGGTCTTGAACGTGTGATCCTCCTATCTTAGCCTTTTTTTTTGCGGAACCAGGGATTGAACTCAGGACCTTGGGCTTGCCAGGCGGGCGCAGGCACCACTGAGCTAAATCCCTGGCCCTGTCTTAGCTCCTTTGTGGCTTGAATTACAGGTATGCACCACTATGACTGGTTTATACTTAATTTAACAAATATTTTTGGTAACTAGCTTTTGAGTCTTTCCAAATATTGAACTTCATTTTTGTAGAAACAATTCTTTTCACATTCACAACTTCATTAGTTTATGTAATATTTAATTAACTATAATCATTATAAGTACATAAACATAACTAATTCTTTTTTTTTGTTTTGTTTTGTTTTTTTTTCGGTACTGAGGATCGAACTCAGGTCCTTGTGCTTGCATAGCAGGCGGCGAAACCACTGAGCTAAATCCCTGGCCCAACATAACTAATTCTTGATCAGTTGATGGGATCCCAAATATACTGGTTTGATAAAAAACTTAAAGCTAGGTGTCATGGCACATGCCTATACTCCCAGCTGATTGGATTGAAGTTTGAGCCCAATCTGGGAAATTTAATGACTTAGTCTCAAAATCAAAGAATTTAAAAAGAACTGGAGGTGTAGCTCAGTGTTATAGGCTTGGGCTCTGGGTTCAATCCCATATATATACATGTGTGTGTATATAATGTATAATATATATAAGCTTATATAAGTATATATATGAGCTCATATGTATATGCATATGAGCTTAGCTAATGTTAATGTTCAGTAGCTTATTGGAAAGCTATACAGTGTAGAGAAAATGGGGAGTTTTGGTGATTTTGCAAAATTTTTTTGTTAAGGGATTTGGATAAGAGGAAATATCGGCAGGAGATTGAGCTCAGTGGTAGTGTCACCTAGCATGCTGAAGCCCTGGATTTGATCCTCCAGCACAGCAAAAATCTCCATTTACCATATCTGTCATCTGTCAGTATTTTAATCTCTTTAATAGTTTACTTTGCATTCTAGGAGGGTGTATTAGCCAACTTTTCATCACTGGGCCACAATACCCAACACTCACAAATCGAAGAAGGGAGGTTTAATTTGGCTCACAGTTTTAGAGGTTTTCGGTCCAGGGTCTGCTGGCTCAAAGGCAGGAATGTCATGGCAGAAGGGCACAGTGGAGCAAAACTGCTTAGCTCATGATGATCAGGAAGCAGAGCAGGGGGAACAGTGCTCAAGAGGAGGAGTCTAGGGACCAGACAAGACCCCAGCATCATGCCTCAGTGACCCACAGAGGCACGCCTAGAATTATACTTCAGCAATTCCCTAGGAGGATCCCAAAGCCATTCAAGTTGGTAGTCCACCCTGACCACTACAAAGAGCTTCACAGGTTTGACCTCCATACCACATCAGTAGTTCTGTTCCTTATACCTCTTAAGACCAATTACAAGTATTTTCATTTCACTAGTATTTTATTTTATTTGATTTTTGGGGGTTTTTTGTTTTTTGGTACTGGGGATGGAACTCAGGACCTTGTGCTTGCGAGGCAGGCATGGTACCGCTGAGCTAAATCCCCAGCTGAGCTAAATCTCCAGCCCCTAGTAATTCTGCATTTCAGTCTCTATTATCTTGACAATTGGTGTCACCCATTTCCTTTTTTTTTATCTTATCCTTGTTTACATCAGTCCTGTCTCCTCTTTGGCTTTCTGTTCCTGTTTTTCTTAAAGGCGTGTCTTCTGGCATTGAGGACATCATAAAATCATAACATTTTTCTGTAAATTTCAGACTATTTCTTAGGAGGAGAGAGATGGTGGAGTATCTCCTAGGTGCCAGAAATGTAACCTTTTTTTTTGGTTGCAGTCAGGATTCAACCCAAGCAAGACCTTGTGGATACTGGGCAAGTGCTGTACCATTGAGCTACACCTCCCACCAGCTACATGTTTTAACTTCACAGTAACCATAGTAGATCATGGTAGATTTTATGGGTGAAAAAACTGAGGCTTAAAAATGTCAAGAATTTTGCTCAGAGTCACACTGGAATTTTATGTGGTTCTTTTGGGTAGAATAAGGATTCCTACTCCTCATGTTCTCATTAGTATGTAGAGAATTTACTTTGAGAATATGTGCACCGGAATCTTCTTGGGTGGGACAACATGTTTTAAAAGCCCTCAGATTTGGATAAATTCTGTCCCCTCAACCTTTATAATTACTAATTTATAGAGTTCAGATCAATGCTTGAGTAAACCTGAATGATGTCTTTATGTGCATTGCATAATACTTTTCAACTGGGTGAGAAAAACTGGTCTATTTTGAATATGTTGTGGGAAGTGTGTTCACACTAGGAATAATTTGGGAGAATTTACAAAGTGTACATGGTTAGAGAACTGATGATAGGATTTCTCAATGAATAGAATAGACACTAAGAATTTTGAGTGTGATTTTTAGTAATGTTTTAGGCTCTGTCACTCTGAACAGGTTGTAAACAATAATTCCCAAAGGGCTAGGGATTTAGCTCTGTGGTTTCGCTGCCTGCTGGGCAAGTGCAAGGACCCGAGTTGGATCCCCAGTACAAAAACAAAACAATAATTCCCAAATCTTAGCAGTTTGAAACAACAAAAATTTATTTTTTCTCTTGCTGTGTGTTCATTGAGGGGGAGGGTATGCCTTCCCGTCAGGAAAACTCTAGGCAAGAAATCCCTCAGACACATCTCGTAATAAATCTTCCAACCTTAAGGCCATATCTAATAGTCCATTACCATGAAATAGAATTTGGTAATGCTGATTAATTTACATAATATGATTTTAGAACACATAACTAATCTATCTTTTCTCAGATCACTGGTAAGATTATATATGCCCGAGACATAGTGGCTTGGGGGTGAAGTCATTAGAGTGCAGCTATGTACTGATCACATTTGGGTTAATGCCATATTGTCTCTAAAGCAGATTTTTATCAGTACTAAGGCTGAGGTACCTTCTGCTTCTCATTTCCTTAATGTCTGAGTACCTTAGAAATTTTGTAAATACTGTTACTGGGGTGTAGTTCAGTGTAGAGCACTTGCCTAGCATGTGAGGGGCCTGGAGTTTAATCTCTGGTATCACACACCACGTGTATACAGAAGAAAATTTCAAAATAAAGTACCTCTTCAATCCCCGGTACCAAAAAAAAAAAAAAAGTACTGTTTGACAGTAATTATTATATTTTACTTGCCATAAAATAGGAGATATTACTATTTTTAATTTTTAAAATTTCTTTATACTGTATGTTTGCGACATAATAATTACATTCATCTTGAGGAATTGGTACATACACATATTGCATGATATTACTAACTTTAAAAAGGGAGTTGGGTGGTGTTATAACTGATTAGTAGAGTGCTTGTTTAGCATGTACAAAGCCCTGGATTTGATTCCAACACGGGGGTGAGGTTAATAGGTTATTTTAAAATGCCTAAACTGATTAAAAAAACATATTAAAGCTATCATGTAGGTTTTGATCTGTCTCTCCTCAGACTGAATCAGGAGACATTAATCTTACTTCCTTAGTACATTAAAACAAAGAGCAAAACTTTTTTGGATTATGCCTTTTCACAAAGGAAATCTGAGTTCAATCGTAAATCCACCATAACTAAAAATGAACTGTGACAGAGTGACTTAAAGATTTAAAATTTTTCCCCCTGTGCTGGGGATTGAATTCAGGGCAGAATGAGTGCTAGGTATATCTGTAAGTGTGGTTGCACCTAGATAATATAAGAGTTCAAGTAGCTTGTGATTCTGTAAGACCCACAACTTAACAGAAAATAGTAAAGAGGCAGAGGAGACTTAAATTTTCTTGAGAAGTTGTTAACCTGGCCGCAATCTGGGGAAGGTTTATTTTATGACAGGATTTAGAAGGAACATAAATGGCTTTGTTTAATGTGATTAATTGATCTAATGAAATGTCTTACTTAAAAGTATTTTACAAAGCTGGGTATTGTGGTACATGCCTGTGATCCCAGTTACTCTGGAATTTGAGGCCAGAGGGTCTCAAGTTTAAGGATGGCCTGAGCAACTTAGTGAAACCTGACTCAAATTATTATTATTATTATTATTTCTTTTTGGTGCCAGGGATTGAACTCAGGACTTTGTGCTTGTCAGGCAGACACGATGCCACTGAGCTAAATCCCTGGCTCTGACTCAAAATTTTAAAAGGGGTCAGGGTTGGGGAGGGGTAAGAATATAGCTTAGTGGTATGATCCTAGTATGATCCAGGCCCTGGGTTCAATCCCCAGTAACACACACACACATATATACATATATATACACACATATATATATACACACACACACATTTATAGACCCCCCCCCAGTTATCTTACCTTACATTGAAAGTTTGCTTGTTATAGTAGGGTATCAGTAAGTGCTTGTTGAAAATGAGTAAGAGAATCACCTGTGAGACACTTTAGCAATAAAATCTGAGAAGTAAGCATTGAGGCTGGGAACATACCAGAGAAGAATCACTTTAATTTTATGAATGGAGAACCAAGACTAGTGCACATTATGCTTTTGGAAATACCTTAGTCAGAAATAGGGGATCTTTTTAGAAAAGAAAATGTTGGAAAAAATTGTACCTGTAGTCGTCTTTTTTTTTTTTGGTTGGTGGGGGAGACAGGGTCTCACTGTGTAGTCCAAGCTGGCCTCAAATTCAGCCTCAGCCTCCTGAGTGCCGAGATCCCAGGTGTGTGCCACCACGCCTTGGCATAGTTTTCTTTTGCCCAGTAAAAAATTAAAAATAATTTACAGAGATACTCGGATAATCCCAAAATCATTACGTAAAAAGTAGTGCTTCTCTGCTTCCAGTGAATAAAACTTTTGGGACAAACTGTACATCAACAAATATTTTTCTTCTCAGAATTTTTCTGTATCCTTGTTCTTTTTCTCTCTTCACATCGCTAACCAAAACACAGATGTACTCATAAGTTCTTAGCTAATCTTATTCTTAGTGAATAAATTGATATTGACATTTCTTAATCTGACACCCACTTTACCTAGTATTCTTTCCGTATGTTCTCGGTATAATCAAAAAGATCACTATGAATAATTTTTTAAAAATTAATTTTATTGGTACATTTTAGGTATACAATATAATGACATTCATCATTGGAAATTTGCACCTTTACGTAATCTCTTGGTTCTTACTTTTTCCTCATTCCCCTGCCCTCCCTTTAACTCCTCCACCCCTCCCTATTTACAAAGAATTTTTTCCTTTTCTCATAATTTTTTCTTTCCCTTCTTTTCTTTCTCCTACCCCTCCCACTTCACCTGCCCCTTTAGACCTTTTCTTCCTATTTCGTGTTATCAATTATACATTTTGATCCTTATTTACACTTTTAGTTTCTCACACCAGAGAAAGTATTCGGTATTTACACGTGTGTCCTATTTATTTCACTTAAGAGTAGGACCTCAATGTGCATCCATTTAGCTATAAATGTCTAGTTTCTCATTCTTTATGGCGGACTAGTACTCTGTTTCATAAAACAAAAACCACGTCTTCTTTGTCCAGTTTCCAGTTGATGGGCAATTGGGCTGTTTCCAAGCTTTAGCTATTACAAACTGTGCCACTATAAACATGGGTGCACATATACAGCTGTGGTGTGATTCTTTTAATTCTTTTGGGAAGATCCCCAGCAGAGGAATAGCTGGGTCAAATGGGACCTCTAATCCTAGTTTTTTGAGATATTTTCATGTTGATTTCCACAGTGGTTGCACCAGTCTGCACTCCCACCAACAATGGAGAAGGGTTCCTTTCTCCCCAGAGCCCCACCAGCATTTGTTATTGGTTGATTTCTTGATAGTAGCCATTCTTTTTGGGGTGAGGTGGAATCTCAGCGTTGTTTTCATTTGCATCTTCAAATGACCAGTGATGTTGAACATTTTTTCATATGCTTATTTGCTATTTCTATTTCTTTGCCTGAGAAATGTCTGTTCATTTCAGATGCCCATTTATGGACTGGGTCTTTAAATTTGGGAGGTCTAATTTTTTAAAGTTCTTTATAGATTCAAGATAGTAGACCTTTGTCTGAGGAACAGTGGGTGAAAATTTTTTCCCACATTGTGGGTTGTCTCTTCACACTGTTGGTGGTTTCTCTTGCCGTGCAGAAGCTTTTTAATAAGAAGAGATCCCACTTGTTGATTGTGCTAGTTCATGGGCAACTGAGGTTTTGTTCATAAAATCTTTTCCTATACCAGTGATTTCAAGAGTTCTACCTAGCCTCTGTTCGAGCTGGTTCAGTGTTTCTGTTGTAATATTTAGATCTTTAATTCATTTGGATTTTAGTTGCGTGCATGATGAGAGATATAGGTCTAGTTTTAATCTTTGGCAAGTTGAAACACAATTTCTCCAGCACCATTTATTAAAGAGGCTATCTTTCCTCCAGTGAGGGTGTTTGGTTCCTTTGCCAAAGATGAGGTGGTTGAGTGTGTCTGGAGTTGTTTCTCCATCTTCTAATCTGTTCCACTGGTCCTCAGGTCTGTTTCTTTGCCAGTACCATGCTATTTTTATCACAGTAGCTTTGTAGTGTAGTTTCAAGTTGGGGATTGTGATACCCCCAGCCATGTCTCTGTTGGCTAGAGTTTCTTTTGCTATTCTAGATCTCTTCTTGTTCCAAATGAATTTTTGTATTGTTTTCTCAAGGTCCATGAAATATGCTGCTGGAATTTCAATTGAGATTGCACTAAATCTATATAGCAGTTTTGGAAGTATGGCCGTTTTCACTATGTTGATCCTTCCTACCCAGGAGCAGGGGATGTTTTTCCATTTTCTGATACCATCTTCAGTCTCTCTTCTCAGTGCTATAGTTTTCAGAGAAGAGGTCTTTGATTTCTTTTGTTAGGTTGTTTCCTAGGTATTTCAGTTTCTTGGATGCTATTGTGAAAGGAATTGTTTGCCCTATTTCTCTCTCAGTGAGTCTGTTGTTTGTGTAGAGGAAAGCTATTGATTTTTGTGTGTTGACCTTGTATCCAGCTACTTTACTGAATCTGGTTATTAAGTCTAGAAGACTTTTGGTGGAGTTTTTGGGGTCTTCTATATAGAGTATCATGTTATCTGCAGATAATGACAGTTTGACTTCTTCATTTCCTATCTTTATTCCTTTTCTTTTGTCTAATTGCTGTGGCTAATGTTTCCAAAATTATATTGAACAGGAGTGGTGATAGTGGACATCCTTGTCTTTTTCCTGATTTTAATGTGAAGGATTTCAGTTTTTGACCATTTAGTATGATATTGGCTGTTGGTTTTACATAGATGGCTTTTATCAGGTTGAGATAGAGACCGTCTACTCCAATTCTTTGTAGGGTTTTTATCATAAGTGCATGTTGGATTTTGTCGAATGCTTTTTCTGCATCTATTGAGATGATCATATAGTTTTTGACCTTGGCTCTATTGATACAGTGTATTACATTTATTGATTTGTGTATGTTGAACCATCCCAGCATCCCTGGGATGAATCCCACTTGGTCAGGGTGTATGATCTTGATGATCTTCTGCATTCTATTTGCCAGTATCTTAGTAAGGATTTTTGCAACTATGTTCATTAGTGAGATTGGCCTATAGTTGTCTTTTTCAGTTGGGTCTTTCTGTGCTTTGAGGATCAAGGTGATGCTTGCTTCCAGGAATGAATTTGGGAATATTGGTTCCCTTTCAATTTCATTGAAGAGTTTAAACAGTAGTGGCAGTAGTTCCTCTCTAAATGTCTTGTAGAATTCAGCAATGAAGCCATCAGGACCTGGGCTTTTCTTAGTTGGTAAGTTTTTAATTATGTTTTCTGTTTCATTGATTGATATTGGGTTGTTTAGAATTTTTAGGTCTTCATTCAACTTTGGTAATTCATACGTGTCTAGGAATCTGTCCATTTCTTCTGTGTTGTCTATCTTATTGGCAAATAGGTTCTGGAAGTAGATATTGATGATCCTCTGGATTTCTGCTGGGTCTGTTGTAATTTCACCCTTTTCTTTCCTAATTGCATGGATTTGGGCCTTTCCTTTTTTTGGTAAGGTAAGCTAAGGGTTTGTCAATTTTGTTTATTCTTTCAAAGAATCAACTTTTCATTGATTTTTTTTTTTTGTATCGTTCTCTTATTCTCCATTGCATTGATTTCTGCTCTTATATGTATAATTTCCTCCCTTGTATGAGCTTTGGGTTTGTCCTGCTGTTCTTTTTCTAGAAGCTTGAGGTTCAGCATCAGGTTGTGTAATTGGACTTGCTCTGTTTTCCTAATATTAGTATTCACTGCTATGAATTTCCCTTGTAAGACTGCCACTGTGGATGCTTTTATGTGATCAGTTATTCACAGAAGAGTTGACAAACTGTTCCTTTTTGCATATGTGAGGATTAAGTAGGGAGATACGGCTTCCTGGGAATGCAAGATTCTTTGAAATCAAAGATGGGTGGGGGAGAACTGATAAAATAAACTTTGATTCGAAGGCAGGAGAAGACTGAAGGCCTTATGCAGTATTTGGTTATGCAAGATCTCAGAAGGGAAATTTGCCGAGTGTTTTTTGCTTAGTAAATTGGGAGGAGAAGCCAGTACTTGTATCATTTAAGAGTTCAGTGAAGGGCTGGGAATGCAGCTCAGTGGTATTGCCTGGTTGCTGGAGGCCCTGGGTGTGATACCTAGCAATGCTCCCCCCACCCCCAAAAAAATTTAGTCAGAGAAGCAAAGGAGTAAGAACATACGCAGTTGTGGGAGTAGGCAAGTTGCAGTTTGCAGGTGAATTTGAGAAGCCAGGTGTGCTAGGCTGCTAGAGTGGGACCACAGCTGCTGATGGAAAGTTAGTGGAGAGTATTATTTCTACACAGTCCCCCGCCCCCCCTAATCTGTGTTTCAACCAGGGATTGAACTATGACCTTGTGCTTGCCAGGCAGGCGTGGTGCTGCTGAGCTAAATCCCCAACCCTTGCATAGCTACTTCTGTGGTAAACCTGGGGTGGCTGTTTGGCAAGTAGGATTGGCAGTGGGGAGGATGAGCCCTATCCTGAGCAGGGGTGAACAGACATGGTGGGCTCTGCTGGCAGCTTGCGTCTGTCTAGCCATGATTTTCAGAGTAATTTGCTCTTTTGGCCAACTCTAATGCAAAAGACGATTCTGGGAAATATAGTTTAAATGTAACTAGGTGGCCCCAGTACAAACTGTCATAGCAACTAAGGGAGGAAAAAAACAATGGGGGAGGTTAAAGTTTTGGGAGCCCATGTGTAGGAATCAGCCTATGAGCTCGAACCTGATCAAGGAGTTACAAAGATGAAAATAAAGAGACACAGAAACAGGTTAAAATCTGGGGGTCCAGGAAACTCATGTCTCCCTTAGTTGTAGAGCCCTAAATGACTCGGATATGGGCACAAGCAAGTAGGATTCCAGCTTCCATGGTACTTCTCCAGAGAAACAACTTAACCTCAGGTGTTTTTACTTTTCCCTGCAGTGTGGTTAGCCCACTTGCATGCCCTCTTTCTTCTCAGTGCTCACTGAGGAGGCCAGTTAGGCTCTATTCGTCCCATCTGGTCTCCCACACCCCTTTGGTACATTATAGATCCAGGATCATACTGATGTGAGAGAGCAAGTTGCTTAAGCTCTCCAAGCTTGCTTCCCTTTCTGAGAAATGGGGAGATGATACCTACCTTTTGGAATTGTGAAGATAAATGAAATGCTTGTAAACCCTTGAGCAGAATATCTCCACAATACAAGTCAGTGTAAATTGTAGCATTTATTATCAGTGTAATTGCAGTTGTATTGAGAAGAGATTGAGAAATAAGAAGGTACATTTTGGAAGAGGAGGAGGTAGAGTGAAGAGAAATGGAGATAAGGATATAATATGCTGTTCCTATATTTGAGAATATTGTGCCCTAGCTGCAGAGAACACATGTAAACATGTGGAGTAGTTAGGAAACTATTATGTGGGGTGATGAGAAGACACAGTATTTATAAGACTGATGTGCTGCTGGCTGCTCTAAGAGGGCACATCATAGTGAGTGTTAAAGTTAAAATTTATTACACTAAGGCAACATTGCCCTTAATCACCTTCAGAATATTCCCTATCATTTTTTTGTATGTGCCAGCATCAGATTTGTTAAGTCTTTTATCAAGTTAATTATCATAAAAACAGATTAACACCCAGACTAATAGACCAAAAACCATATAAAGCACATACAACAAACAAGGTACCCTTTTAGGTTCATTGGCCATGTTGGATTGCAGTAATATTTTTCTGTCTCTTTTTTCCTGTTGTCTGTCTTTTATTTTGGACTTTATATATTGAGTTTCTCACGTAAGAGAAACTATATGATATTTAAGTTTGTGTGTCTTATTTACTTAACATTATGCTCATTTTCCCACAGATGACTCAAGTTTATCCCTCTTTACGGCAGAATAGTACTTCATTTTGTATAAATACCACGTTTTATTTATCCATTCATCTGTTGATGGACATATCGGCTGCTTCCAAGATGGACTCTCAGTGTTTTTTTTGTTGTTGTTGTTTTTTGGTACTGGGGATTGAACTCAGGTCCTTGTGATGGCGCAGCAGGCAGCGAAACCACTGAGCTGAGTCCCCGGCCCTCTCGGTGTTGTTTTAATTTGCATTTCTCTAATGGCTAGGGATGTTGAACATTTTCTCATGTATTTATCAGCCACTTGTATTTCTTTATCTGAGAAGTGTCTATTCATTTCACGTGCCTATTTTTTTTATTGGGTCTTTAAATTTCGGAGGTCTGATTTGTATGAGTTCTTTATTCTAGATAGTAGTCCTCTGAGGAGCTGGCAAAATTTTTTTCCTATTCTATCAGTTGTCTCTTCACTCTGTTGATATTTTCCTTTGCTATGCAGAAGCTTTTATTTATTTTTTTGTGGTACTGGGGATTGAACTCAGGATCTTGTGCTTGCCAGGCAGGCGAGGCACCACTGAGCTACATCCCCAGCTCTATTCAGAAGCGTTTTAATTTGATGTGATTCCATTTGTTAATTCTTGTTATTTCTTGTGCAACCAGGATTCTATTCAGAAAGCTTCAAGAGTTTTACCTATTTTATCTTTCCTAATGTTTAGATCTTTGATCTGTTTTGATTTTAGTATAGTGCACAAGGAGAGATAACGTTCTAGGTTCAGTCTTTGGCATGTGGATAGAGTTTAACCAACACCATTTGTTAAAGAGGCTATCTTTCCCCCAGTGTATATTTTTGGCCCTAGTTTTCAAAGATCAGATAGCTGAATGTGCCTGGGGTTGTATGAGATAATATACTTTAAGAAAGATGAGTCTTTGTTATACTGTTATTTCCTTGTAGTTAGGTTAAAGTGATACTATATGTGAAATACCTAGCGCACTGATAATCCACAGGTGGAAAAATGACCAGTGGGACAGGAGGGCTTAGGCTGGGTTCTTAAAATATGGATTGGATGAGTAGAAAAAGGTAAACATCTTATTTTTATTTATTACTTTTTTTTTTTTTTTTTGCAGTACTGGGGATCGAACTCATGACCTTGCTTGTACTTGAGAGGCAGGCATGGCACCACTGAGCTAAATCCCCAGCCCTAAAAAGGTAAACAATTTAGACAGCAAAGAGGTAAGGAGGAGGTATGAAAAAGTCACACACAGCCTTCATAGCACAGCTCAGGTTGGGTGTGGTGGCGCACACCTATAATCCCAGCACTTGGGAGGCTCAAGCAGGAGGATTGTGCCAGACTGAACCACAAAGAGAGACTCTCTCAAAAACAACAATAAAAAAAAAAGAAAATAGCACAGCTCAGTACCTGTTGACTCCTACCTACTTTTTGCTCCTTTTGGTTGCCTACGTGTTATTTCTAGAGATTGTTTATGTTTAATCCTGCTTAGTTCCCTACCTCTGTATCATTAGCTGTGACCAAGGTTGTGGGCCCACACTATTAGTTTTTAGTGTAATCAGGTAAGTGGTTGGAGGTGGTAGTGATAAAAGGTACAAGTGTCCAGAAGAAGGGAGTTTCTGGAAACAGGGCTTGCTGGGGGTATTTCAGTCACTCTCTTTACCTAATGTGATGTAGCTGCCCAACATTAGAATTCTGTTCTGTTCCTATAAGTTCCCCCAAATTAAGTAGTTTTTTCTTTGTCTATACAATATTGAAATTTACCACATTTACCAGTTTCTTGTTAGCTTTTGTTCTTCTGGAATCACTTTCCTTCCTGTTGAGGTACATCTTTGAGAAATTTCTCAAACTAAGTTTGGTAGTAAACTGTGTTTTTGTTTGTCTGAAATCTTTAGCTCTTGTTTTTGAGTATTTTAGTTGTTCATGAAAATAAAAATTTATAGTTACTTTTCAGTATTTTGAAGCTGTCACAGTCTTTCTTCTGCTATAAAATCAGAAACAGGAGGGTATATAAAGGTTTTTAAGTTTAAAAATTGTTTTTTTTTTGGTACCGGGAATCAAACTCAGGTCCTTGTGCTTGTGCAGCAGGCAGCGAAACCACTGAGCTAAATCCCCGGCCCTTTAAAATTTTTTTTACAGTACTGAAGATTCCAGCCAGAGACTTTCTACCCCTGAACTGGGCCCCCAGCCCATTTTAATTTTTACTCTTAAGACACGAGTTCCCTAAATTGTCCAGGTGGAACTAATGTTGTGATCCTCCTTCCTCAGTGCTAGGATTACACTTGTGTGCCACTGCTGGCATATAATATATTTTTTTAATGTGTTAGAATATATATAGATGGCTTTTTTTTTGGTATGGGGGATGGAACTCAGGACCTTGAGCTTTCAAGACAGGTGCGGTGCCACTGAGCTAAGTACTTATACTGGTTTTCGTTTTTTCTTAATATTTTACTTTTAAAATTCACTGAACATTTATTGAAAATTGTATGAAGATTCAGTAAAGTAACCTTTTTTTTTTTTTTGTTACCAGGGGATCAAACTCAGGACCCTGCGCTTGCAAGGCAGGCAGCAGAACCACTGAGCCAAACCCCCTGCCCAGTAAAGTAAACTTTTAAAAGTAGTTTGTAACCTAGTTTTGGCTGTTAACTTGCATAATTATTGCCACAATGTTTGACTTCCTTCTCTATGTTAATACTGAAGATAAACAGATAAATTACTTTTGAGAGGTTCATTCTGGTAGAGGAGACATGCATATTAGTGTGGTTATATAATTTACCAGCCAAACTGGGGTCATTATGAGTGGAAGGAAAATGTTTTAATAATTATCTTGGGCATATATTGTCCTACTGAGTTCATGAGTATATCTCCAAACTTGGGTTATATATATAGTAAATAGGTACGGCTTTTTGCATATCAAATCATACCTTAATAAATAATTTTTAAAAATTATCCTGAGTTAACAAAAACTGGAACTCTCCTTTGCAAACTGGAACATATGGATTTTCCCTCCACACAGTAAAGATGATTGAGAAACAGTGAAATATTTACAAAGTACCATGGAAATATTTAACATAATATTATAAAATATTCTAAAAATTCATAGTAAATATAAAATTGTAAGTAGCATATTCAAATACTAAAGGTGCTGTATATTTAAGTAATGATGGCAGCAGTAGTGTTGGTCTTGTAGGAATGATGCATACCTACATTAGCCTAGTCTAATGAAAACAAGTAAATAGATGAAACCCTCATGCCGGGCATTTAGCTCAGTGGCACCACGCCTGCCTGGCAAGTGCAAGGTCTTGAGTTCGATTCCCTGGTAATGGAAATACCCTCAGGTGTTTTTTTGTTGTGTTTTTTTTTAAATATAAGTAAACAAATTCCAAATTGTTTAGGTGGGAGGTCGTGCCCAGCAGTGGGGTCCAAAGTGGCACTGAAGTTAATTGGAAACAGTCTTGCAGAAACAATCTTAAGATGCATTTTAGAAGTAAGGATTACTAAAAAGGGGGGTGGGGGGAGAAGGGCATTCAGAGAAAGGGCAGAAACCAGGGCCTGGGAAGTGGAAACTGACAAGTCTTGGGGGGGGGAAAGCAAATATTTGGTTGTAACTAGAGTCAGATTTGATGTTTGTTACTGGACTAGCTCTGTGAGTTGCTGTGGGAGATAATAAAGATATGTAATGTATTCTGCTTGCAAGGTGCTTACATAATAAAGACAACCCAGGAACACAAATAACCTTTTGACAGAACGTGGATTGAAGGGAATTGTGGGAATTGATTTGATGAAAATTGACTAGCCTTGGGGTTTTTGTTGGCATTTGAGGTTTTGGCAACCTATACTGACTTTAGAGTTCTAATTGAGCTGACCAACTTTTGGTAATTTTGGGGAGTTAAATTGATTTAAATAATAAGCAACAGAAAGCATTGAACTCTTAACAGCAAAGTATGAGTGTGCTGAATACAAACTTTTTGATGGTACCCCTGGTCATTGCTTTATTGTACCATTATTAAGGTATAAATACTGCTCTTTAAGCTTTGGAAGGATTTTAGAATTTTCAAAATACATTGATGTTTTGGAATTTAATACATTTGTCATTTTTAAAATCAAAAGATTAGCAAGGGAGAGCATATTATAGAATACATAGGCATGTGTTAAATATTGGTGGAACAAATAAACAAATGAGAGTCAGTACAGTAGTGTGTAAGAGTAGATTACAAACAAGATTGAATTCAGGTCCTGAACTTAATAAATGTTAGCTCTGTGTGTGTGTGTTCATTATATGGGGTGTTCTAACTGCTTTACATATACTTTCTGTAGTCCTTACCACAATCATATGAAGTAGATATAGATGCTGTCCCCATTTTCATCTTACGAAACAGGCACTGAAAACCATTATTGTAATTATTGTCAGTGAACACTGAGTTACATTTTTGATAAACCAGTTATGAGTTGTTTTTTTTTCTGGTGCCTGATGGAAATATATGGGAACAATAGTCAAGGTTCATATATACTTTATCAGCCTAAAGTGACTTGAGAGTTTTTAAAAAGCCCGAGTTTGCTAGAGTACTGATTTAAGAACTAATTCCTTCTCTTTTAGGGTACTGTTGATAAAATATAGAAAAATTAAGATTTATAGACATTTAAATGCTCTATCATTCTCAGTATGGTTTAAGAACTAAAAGGGCGAGGTTCTCCTGATTATACGGGTCTTAGTTTGTGTTGTGTTCCTATTCCAGAATACCACCAACTAATTATAAAGAACAGAAGTTTTATTTCTTACAGTTTTGGAGGCTGGAGCTTCATTTGGTGGCGGCCTTCTTGCTGTGTCATAACAAAGCGGAAGGCCTTATATCGGTTGGACAAAACAAGAGATCAAATTTATAGCCCCAAACCCTTTATTATAGTTGAATCCATTAATAAGGACAGTCTGCTTGGCTTAATTGTTCTGTCAAAGGTTTCATCTCTTAACACTGTTGCAATGGAGATTGAGTTCCCAACACATGCTTTTTTGAGGACACATTCAAAGTATAACAGTAGATCAAGTTGATTTTAACAAACATTTGTATAATTATTGCTATATGTCATGCCTCTTCTAAGCACTTTACAAACATTCACTTTGTAATTCCCATGGCAATCTAGAGATGGTATTATACCATAAGTCTCCATATTACAGGTAAGGAAAGTAAGTGAAGAGATATTAAGTCATTTGCCTAAGGTCACACACGTGATAAGTGGTTGTAGATTTCAAATTTCAGCACTTTGGCTCCCCAGCCTAACCTCTTATGTACTGTGTTTGCTGTCTTTAGTTTTGAAAGAGAATGTGACCTGTTGGTAGATGAATAAGAAAGAATATGTTCCAAATTGCAGTTATACTGTTTCTGTGTAATATCTAAAAAAGGAAAAGAATCAAAATTTGCTGCTTAAAGACTAATATGCTTTTGGGGCAGGGGATTTAGCTCAGTGGTTTCACCACCTGCTGCGCAAGTACAAGGACCCAAGTTCAGTCCCCGGTATCAAAATAAATAAATAAAGACTAATATGCTTTTAACCCTGAGCTGTTTGGAAGAAAAGGAAATGGACATTTATTAAGTAAGAATCTTAATAAATGTGTGTGTGTGTGTATGTGTGTTTATGTTATCTTATTTAGCATTTAAAGCAAACCTAGAACATGGATTTGTAATAGCCTAGAGTGACATACAGCTGCTCCTAACTGGGTTTTGAATCCAGGTATTTGTGGGACTCTAAAATATTCTCTGACAATCTTTTGTTTCCTAAGGAAATGTAGAAGCTCAAATTTGATTTGCCAGATAAACTACATTTTCTTTTGAAATATTTCAAGAAATGATAAAACATTAACTGAAAAATCTTTTATAAACTTGATAAGAGAAAGGAAGCAAATATATTCTAAATGTAATGATCATCAGAACCACAGAGAACACTAGATAAAAATTAGATTTTTCTCTTTCTGAGGATGTGCAGGCATATTTACAAATGACTGCATTTTTCTATGAAATATAATCATTCAACCAGTTTGAGCTTATATAGGCTATACAACTCTTGCTATTATTAAAACTTAAACAACTTTATTAGATCTAAGATAAGTTTTCTTTCCTTTAATCTAGGTAGCTATTTAAAGCTGCTTTTATGTATATTATTACTTTAATTGTTTTGGCAACAATTTTAAAATTCCCTTTAAATTTGGATTTTATATGGTTTTCAGTAGATGGTATGGTACCAAGCCCAAAATGTGTGAGAAGACAGGGAGAATTCTTGAAACCCTTTTTTCCCTTTCCCTCAGCCACCTAGAAGTGGCTTCAACCAGAAGAGAACAGTGGGGAAATAATTATTTTTTTATTATTTTTTCTTTAATCACTTTAATGTGTACATGATGATGCATATTCACAAAATTTATACAGCTTATGCCATACCAAAACTGGCACATTACATACATACAACACTTCAGCAGTTAGCCTGAAATGTCAAGAAAATCCTTATAAAAGGATGAGGTTCTGTTACACATAATCTGTGCTGAAGTCAAAAGCATCATCCTCTTTAGTCTTTTCATCCAAGATAGGAAAAGATCTTGTAAATGGTTCACCTGCTATAGAGAAATAATTATTTGAAATAGTCTTCAGACATTTTCAATATCTGCAGTTAGGCTACGTCTAACCAATAATGGCAGATTTGCTTTTCAAAAAGTCAGATTTCATTTAGTCTGACAAATAAAGCTGTCACCAGTTTAGGTGATCTCTTTTTAAAAAAATTGTATATGTTTACAATACATGAAATTTATATTTGTTTTGGAGGACTGATATGTATATATATATATATATAAAATTTGAAATCTTAATTATTTTTTACCCTTCCCCCTTTCCTACTTCCTGTATCTTTTTTAAAAAGTGAAAGCAAGTGGTGTCTTTAAGATAATGAGGCGTGGGGTATGACTCAGATTATCTTAAAGATAGTGATTAGCATCACAGAGTTAATGGCATTAAAGAATAAGTTTTTCTATAACTTGATTAAGATAATTGATACAAGATAAATTAATGTTTAAAGTATTCACTTTGGAGGCAAGGGATGTAGTTTGTTGGTACTGTACTTGGTGAACATGCAAGAGGCCCTGGCTTCAAACCCAGTACTGCAACAAAGAGAAATTGAATATGTACAGTATATGTATATATGTATCTATATGTATATATATAAATAGAATAATTTCAGGCTAGTGATGTAGCTCAGTGATGGAGTCCTTGCTGAGCATGCAGGAGGCCCTGGTTTCAATCCGTAGTACTGCAAAAAAAGAAATTGCATATATATATATATTACACACACACGTATATATAAATAAAATAAATATTGGGCTAGGAATGTAGCTCAGTGATGGAGTACTTGCCTAGCATGTGGCTCTGGGTTTGATCTTTAGCACCACCCAAATAAACAAAACTAGAGCTGAGCACTCAAGAGGCTGAGGCAGGAGGATCACCATGAATTTGAGGCCAGCCTAGGTTGTATAGCGAGACCTTGTCTCAAAGAAATCAAAATCAAACAAACAAAAAAACCCCAAAAAGCTAGAGCTGGCTAAAGTATATAATTTGGTAAATTTGGATATATGTATATACCTGTGAAACCTAATTACCCATCTCAAGACGGTGAACACTTCTTTCACTTTCAAAAGTTTGCTCTGGTCTTTTTGTAATCTGTTATAATTTTACCTCTATCCATTGTTCCTAGGCAACAAGTTATTTGTTTTCTGTCACCATTAATTAGTTTACATTTTCTAGAATTGTATATAAATGAAGTCCTATAGTACATACTGTTTTTTGAGGGAGAGGAGTCTGGCTTCTTTCAGCATAACAGTAATAATTATTGTTAATATTATCATTGGTTGGTGCTGGGGATTGAATCAGGGATTCATAGGTGCTAAGCATGTGTGCTGTACCACTGAGCTACACCCTCATCCTCTATGTGATTAGTTTTGATTTTCCATATTGTTTGCATGTATCAGTAGTTCATTTGTTTTTATTGCTGATTATTGTTTATTGCATTATATACATATACCACAATTTAACCATTTACCTGGTGATGTACATTTGGATTTCCAGTTTTGGATGATTACAAAAAAACCCACTAAGAACATTTGTTTTACATATTTTTTGTGGACATAGGATCTCAGAGTTTCATGTTTAACTGCCCTAAAAGTTCTCTGATCTGCTTATTAATCCCCAACACCTGTCAATCACTAATCTTTCTACTCTCTCAGTAGTTTTGCCTCTTCCAGAATGTCGTTTAGTTGGAATCACACTGGCTTCTTTGATTTAGCAATATTTATTGAAGGTTTCACCATGTCTTTTTGTGGCTTGATAGCTCATTTCTTTTTATTTTCTAAATAATATTACAATGTACAATGTGCTACAGTTTATCCATTTGTGTACTGAAGGACATCTTGGTTGCTTCCAAGTTTTGGCAGTTTTGAACAGTTGTGTGCAGGATTTTTATGTGGATGTAAGTTTTCAGTTCCTTTGGGTAAACACTCAGAAACATGATTGCTGTGGTGAATAGTAAGAGTATGTTTAGTTTCATAAGAAATTGCCCTGGGCGTATTGGTCCTTGTCCATAACCTACTTGGGAGGCTGAGGCAAGAGGATCACTATGAGTTGGAGGCCAGCTTGGGCTAGTTAGTGAGCTCAAGGCCAGCCTGCACTACAAAGTGAGATCCTGTAACTCACCCCCCAAGAAATTGCCAGACTTTTCCAAAGATATTGTACCATTTGACATTCTCAGCAGTATTGTAACTGTCGGAGTTGCACAGCATCCTTACCCACACTTTGGATGCCCTGTCTTTTGGAATCTTGTGGTTTTGATTTATATTTCCATCTGCATTTCCATAATGGGTAACAATATTGAACATCTTTCATGTATTTGCCATTGTATATCTTGTTTGTTGAAGGATATGTGTGAATATTTTACCCACTTTTAAAATTTGGATTGTCTTCTTTCCTTGGCATGTAAGTGTACTTTAGGGATTGTGGAGACAAATGTTTTGCCAAGTATGTTTTATGCATATTTTCTTACCTGTTTTCATCTGTGGGTTGCATTTTCATTTTTTACTTGTATCTTTTGAAAAGCAAGCATTTATAATTTTGATGTTCAGTTAATTTTTTAGGATTAATACTTTTGTGATTCAAAGGGCACTATTAAGAAATGAAATCTTTGCCAATTTCAAGGTCACTAAGATTTTTTTCTAAAAGTTTTATGGTTTTAGCTCTCATATTCAAGTTTATGAGCCATGCTGAGTTAATTTTTGTCTGTTAGGAGGTAAGGGCTGAGGTATTCAGTTGTTCTACCACCATGTTTGGAAAATACTATCCTTTCCTCAATGAATAATCCTGGCACCTTAAAAAAAAAAACAACTGTTTTGGGGGTTTGTTTCAAGATAATTTGTGCTGTTCTGTTGACCGTTTGTCTTTTTGTCAGTACTACATTGTCTTATTACAGCTTTATAGTAGGTCTTGAAGTTAGATAATGTAAGTTCTCCAACTTTCTTCTTTTTTGAAGTTTTCAAATTTCTAGACTCTTTGCATTTTTGTACAAATTTTACAGTTATCCTTTCAATTTTTACATAATAGCCAGTCAGGATACGTAATGAGATTTCATTGAGCCTGTTTATCAATTTGGAATGAATTGACATCATAACAGTATTCTGATCTATTTAAAATGGCATTTAGGGCCGGGGATTTAGCTCAGTGGTTTCGCCGCCTGCTGTGCAAGTGCAAGGACCTGAGTTCGATCCCTGGTACCAAAAAAAAAAAAGGCATTTATTTTAATTTATAGCCCTTTAATTTCTCCCAGCAGTGCTTTCTAGCTTTTTAATTACCAATCTTGTCAAATTTGTCTTTAAGTGTTTCATAACTTTTGGTAATGTACATGGTATTTTAAAGAATAATTCAATTTTTTTGTTGATAGTATATAGAATTACAATTGAGTATATATTACATTATATCCTCCAAGCATTCTAGGTTGATTTACTAATTTTTATAGCTTTTCTGGACATATCCTAGTATTTCTTCATAGATGACTACATTTTTGTAAAGAGTTTTACTTCTTTTCAGTCTGGCTGCCTTTCATTTCTTTTTCTTGACTGTAAGATTAGAACCACCTTATAGTGTGTTTGAACGGAAATGATGGGATTGAGCAACTTATTTTTGTTTTGTTTTTGTAACAGCTATATTGAGATAATTCACCTATTCAAAGTGTATAATTTAGAAATTTTTAGTAATATTTAGTAACATTTCAGTAGAGTTGAATAGACATCATCAAAATTTTAGAACATTTCATCACAACACAAAGATACTTTGTATCCTTTAGCTATTACCTTCCAATCCTTTCGTCTCCCCCAGCCCTAGGCAACAGCTAGCTTACATTCTGGTTTTGTAGGTTTGTCTATTCTGAACATTTCAGGTAATCATATGATATGATCTTTTGTGAGTGACTTCTTTCATGTAGTATATTTTCAGCTTATCAGTTGTCTGATTTATCAGTATTTTATTCCTTTTTATAGCAGTATCATTCTATTTTATGAATATATTACATTGGCTAATTTATTTATTCATTAGTTGGTGGACATTTGGTTTTCCACTTTTTGGCTAATGTGAATAATGCTACTGTGAACATGTTAACAATTTTTGTGTGGGCATATATTTTTAATTTTTTGGTAGTGGAACTGCTACATCATATGGTGATTTTTAACTTTTGAGGTACTGCCAGACTGCTTTCCAAACTGGCTGCCACCATTTTAATATTTCTATCAGCATGTATGGGGGTTCCAATTTTTCCACATCCTCATCAGTACTTATTACCTGATTTTGATTATGGCCATCCTAGTACATGTGGAGTGGTATCTCATTTTGGTATTAATATATATTTTACTGATAACTAATGATGTTGAGCACCTATTTATGTGCTTATTGGCCTTATGTGTATCTGCTTTGGAAAAATCTCTGTCCATATCCTTCACATGTTTAAAAAAATGTGTTGTCTTTATTACTGACTTGTAAAAGTTCTTTTCTGTCTAACCAGTGTTCACTATATATTTGAAGTGACTTGTTGCCTGCAAACAACTGAATTATTTAAAACAAGAATCAATATGACTACCTCTGCCTTTAAATTTTGGAATTTATGTCATTTGTATTTAATGAGATTAGCACTGTGGTTGGGGTTTTTCTGTCATTTTCCTATTTGTTTTTTTTTTTAATTTATACTTTAAAAAATTTGTTGTTTTTATTTTTTTCTGGGGTATTTTGATTTAGTATTTTATTATTATTGTTGCCTGTTTTCATTGTTGGCTAACTAGCTGTAGCTGGGCAAGAAGATTGAAAGTTCAAGCTCAGCCTGGACAATTTACCTATTAATCAAGACCCTGTCTCAAAAAATAGGTCTGGGGATGTAATATAGCTATAGGTCAGTGGTAAACTGCTTGTGTAGTGTACCTGAGGTCTTGAGTTCATTCGAAAGAAAGAAAGAAAGAGAGAAAGAAGAAGAGAAGAGAAAGAGGAAGGGAAGAAGGAAGGAGGAAAGCAGGGAGGGAGGGAGAGAGAGAGGGAGAAGAAGGAAGAAATGAAGGTCAATTTAGAAGATTTTTATTTTTATTTTTATTTTTATTTGTTTGGTACCGGGGATCAAACTTGGGACCTTGCTCTTGTGAGGCAGGCAGCAGAACCACTGAGCTATATCCCCTGCTGTAGGTCAATTTTAATGGGCTGGGGATGTAGCTCAGTGTGAAAGTCCTAGGTTCAGTCCCCAGTACTGCCAACAAAACAAAATAACTTTTTGAAGATGTTTGGCTTGGAGTGTGTAGTATATTATCTTGAAATGATAACAGTTGACCTTCAAGAATTATATACCATTCCATGTAGAATGTAAGAAATTCTATCAGTATAAAGGGGATCCTCAGGTTACGACCAGAGTCTCACTATGTAGTTCAGGCTGCCCTTGAACTCACTATGTAGCTCAGGCTGGCCTCAAACTCACAGTGATCCTCCTGCCTCAACCTCCGGAGTGCTGGGATTACAGGCATGTGCCACCATGCCCAGCTATCATTTATTATTTAGAGTGAAGGGGCTTGAACCTTGGGACTTTTGCACACTTTTCTTTTTAAAGCCCTTGATAATTGAGGTTTGTTTGTTTATTTATTTATTTGTTCATTTAGGTACCAGGGATTGAACTCAGGACCTTGTGCCTGCGAGGCAGGCGCGGTGCCACTGAGCTAAATCCCAGACCCTATTTATTTTTAATATAGTTTTATTAGTGGCTGTAATTTAATAAAACACAATTGTATATATTTTGGTCATATCCACTCCCCATTACCCACCTTTACACCCCTTTTATCCTCCCCCTTATTTTCTTCCTCTTTTTTTTTTTTTTTTAAAGACAGGGTCTTGCTAACTCATTAGGTTGCTCAGGCCAGGTTTGAACTTGGAATCTTCTTGCCTCAGCCTCGAAGAGTGCTGGGATTACTGATGTATGCTACCATGCCCGGCCTCATGTCATCTTTTTTAGATTCCACATATTAGGGAAAACGTGATGAATAAGTCTGGCTTATTTCATTTGACATGATCTCCATTTCCTTCTTTTTTCTTGCAAATGACTAATTTTGTTATTCTTTATGACTGAAGTTTTTATTTTTCTTTCAGTACTTTAAAGATGTGTGATCCCCTATCTTCTATTGTTCTTGATGAGAAAGTCCTTATAGTTTTTGTGTATAAAATGTGTCTTCTAAACAGTTGGTCATGTACCTTGGTAAGGCATTCTTCATTTTAATTTCTTTCTTGTGCTTTGGGTTCATTGAGGTTATAGTTTCCATCAAATTTGGAATAATGTTGACATTTCCTCACATATGGTCTCTTCCCTTTCATATGGGGACTTGTGTGTCATCAGGCTACTTTGAGTTGTCTTAGTGATCACCAGCATTCTGTTCACTTTTCTCCTAGTTTTTTGTTTCATTTTAAAAAATCATTTTTGTGTTTAGATTTTTAGTAATCTTTCTTCATTGTCTGATTTAACTGTTGTCAATCCAATCAGTGTAGTTTTCATCTAAGATACGTATTTTTCATTTGTTAAAATTCCATTTAAAAATCTTCCAGCTGGATTTGGTGGTGCCTATAATCCCAGCACTCTGTGGGGCTGAGGCAGGAGGATCTCAAGTTTGATCCCACCTGGGTGCAACTTAACAAAGGTTCCCTCAAAATGAAGAATAGACTGGGGTTGTTGCTTATTGTGAAGGGTTCAATTCTCAGTATTTAAAAAAAAAATCTTCCAAGCCACATAACATCTTTCCTTTACCTCCTTGAACACATGGGATCAAATTGTGTACTAATTGTGTCATTTGTGTTCTAGATCTGTTTGGATTGGTTCATAATTCTGATTTTTTGGGGGGGTACCAGGGATCAAACTCAAGACCTTGCGCTTGTGAGGCAGACGGCAGAACCACTGAGCTAAATCCCCAGCCCCATAATTCTGATTTTGTTTTTACTTGAAGCTTTTTGTGTAATACTACATTTTATGAATTTTACCTTATTGGGCGCTGAACATTTTATTTCTAGAAATATTCTTTGTTCTGAGATGAAGTTAAGATACTTGATCCTTTGTGTCTTAATTTTAAGTTTTCCTATGTGGAAACAGAGAAACATAGTTTGGTGCAAAACTTTTTCCACTATTGAGATCAAATGCTTCTGAGTACTTTGCCCAGTGTCCCTCAGATTATGAGGTTTTCCATTCCGACATTCTTCTGAGGAAGTCTTATATATAGTCAGGGAGTGCTTACCCAGAACTCCCTCATCTTTGCAGTATCTGTGTCAGGGGTTATATTCAGCAGCGTGTCACAAGTATTAGGAGTTACTAAACAAAGCCATAGTGTTTTCATATAATCAATATGGAGATGCAAGCAAGTCATCATGGACTCTTTATCTTACTACTTTGCCATTCATAACATGTGACCAAAGGAGAAGGTCCAATGGCACAGTCAGTTAGCGTGTAGTACTTATATAGCGTGTGACCAAGGGTGGGAGTGGCTTATGAATAGTTTTATGTAATTTGAGATTTAAAGGTGGGGTCTGTTTAGTTACAAGTGGAGGTTTGGGCGTTATTAGCTTATAATGGTGGTGGTTGTCATAAGAAAAGATGATGTACCTCCAAAAGTCATTAGAGTGAAAAGAGCAGTAGTATGAGAATGATACTGCTAGCAACACCAGTGTGTTAACAGCAGGGAGAGGAAGGAGAGGTGCTGATGCCTTTAGGTGAGAGGGTGGAGAGTCATGGCTATGGGAGCTGTAATGAATATTTTAATTTCAGCTACAGTATTTAAACAGCTACCCCTTTTTTTCTTTTAAGGGAGGGCATCTGTTTTGTTAATTATGGTTGATGTAGCACTAGCAGTGTTCCTTAGTGTAACTTTTGCTTTACTGGGATATAGCAATTAGCAGTAGGAAGACAAAAATATATAAAAGTTAAGCACTCCATGGCAAGGATTTTTGAATTCTAGGTGTGATGGAAAATTACAGGTATGTTCTGAGCAGAGGAGCATTAACATTCTCTGACTTAGTTTTTAAAAATGGTGACTCTCATGCTGTATAGAAAATGAATTGTATGAGGGCTTGGAGTACAAGGTAGAAACAGGTTAGATATGAAGCTGTTTTCAGGCAAGAGATCGTGGCAGGGAGAATTGTGATAGCGGTAGAGATATTTTTAAGGAAAAGCTGATAGGATCTGTTGATAGATTAAAATGTTAAATGAGAAGATGAAGGAAACAAGGATATTAAGTTATTTTTTGTGACTGAAAGTAAAGGTTTTTGATCAAGTAGAGGAGACTGGGAAAAATAGGTATTTTTTTCATATAATGTAGTTAAAATTTTTTTTCATTTGATACGATTTTAAGCTCTAGAAACTGCAAAGAGAGTAAAAGATTTTTTTCCTTGGGTCATGTAAGGGTAACTTGCTAATATCAGGTCTCATTACCCCATACTGTTTTAGTTTGTAATTACTAACAATAAAGACATTTACCTTCATGTTCAGAACACAGCCATCAAAAACAGGAAGTTAACATTGGTAGAATAGCATCATCACGTCCATATAACTCATTTAGGTTTTGCTGATAGTCCCAGTAATGTCCTTTTTAGCAAAATAGTTTAACCTAGCGTTGTATTTTGCATTTAGTTCTTGTGTCTCTTTTGTATCTTTCAGTCTGGAACAGTTCCTTAATATTTCCTTTACTTTCATGATCTTGGTAGTTTTGAAGTTTACAGAGCAGTTAGTTTTTGAAATATTCTTCAGTTGGGGTTTGTCTAATGCTTCCTAATTGTTTTGTTCAGGCTGTCAGTTTGGGGTAGGAATATCACAGAAATGATGTGGTATTGTTCTTCTCAGCGCTACCTACCAGGTGGTATGTGATTTTAATTACTAGTTACCTTAACATGGATTGTGTGACTAAACTGGGTTTCTGCGCTAAAAAGGGTGCTGCTCCCTCCTCTATCCTGTGCTGGGCACAGAACCCAGGCCTCACACGTGCTGAGCAAGTGTTCTGTCACTGAGCTGTAACCCCATCCTGATACTCTTTTTTTCCTGTTATTATTGAGTATGTGGGAGGAAAGTACATTAAGACTAAGCAATTTGTTATTCATTATATGTTTTAACCTTCTAGTTTTCATCTACTTGTTGATTTTTCTTGGCTGAATTATAAGATATTATTATTATCTTATTTTTCATAATGCCAAAAGTTCAGACATGAGTTAGGGCATCTGTTGGGAAAGGGGCCAGTAACAGCACAGGATAATGCTATAATTTTTCTTACTACACCTTTATTTGCATTTTTCATATTTGTATTTTCATTCAGTTTTATGTGTTTTAATTTCTTTAAGCTGTGCATTATTTAGAAGCATTTTGCTTAACTTCCAAATGTTCAGAGTTTTTTTTTGTTGTCTTTTTTTATTTGTTTCTAGGTTGATTCTGTTCTGGACAGAGGACATACTTTATATGATTTCAATTGTTTTAAATGTATTGGGATTTAAGTCCCAGGTCTATCTTGGTGGATATTGTTTCGTGAGTTTTTGTAAAGGATGTATGTTAGGTAGAATGTTTTATGTGTGTATATAAATTTGCTTGATACAGTGGTATGTTTTTAAAAAGAACTTAGGAAAAAAGAAAATACAATCTTTCAACTTACTCTCAAATTTTCGGTTTCCTGGTTCTTCATTTCATCCACTGGATTTGACATTCCTAGTCTGAAGAACTCTCCTTACTATTTCTTATAAGGCAGATCTTGCAGTGAATTCTTTCAGCCTTTATTTACCTTGGAGTCTGTATTTTACCTTTCATTTCTGAAGGATAGTGTTGCTGAATATAAAATTCTTGCTGGACACTTGGTTTTTATTTTATTATTGCTACTTGATATGCCATTTCACTGCCTTCTGGCATCTTGTTTTTCTGATGGAAATCAGTTACAAGCTGAGGGTGTAGCTTGGTGGCAGAGCATGTGTCTAGTATGCAGGAGATCCTGGGTTCAATCCTCAGCACCACTAAAAAGAAAAAGAAAAAGAATCACTTCCTGGCCTTTTGGCTAAGATCAACTGAAGAAAAAGAAAACCAGTTATGAATTATATTTTTCCCTTTTATTAAAAATTTTTTTTCTTTAAGATCTTCTTTCAGAATTTATCTGTAGTTTGACTTTGATGTGTCTAGTTGGAGATTTCTTGACATTTAACATAGAGTTCATATAACTTCAATCTGTATTTTTTTTTCATTTAACTTAGAGAATTTTTGGCATTGTTTCTTTAAATATTTTTTCTGCCTTTTTTCTTCTCCTTTCCTGGGATTCTTATTAGTATATTTTGGTAAGCTTAATGTTGTCTTGTGGGTTTCCTCATTTGTCTTTGTTCATTAGGTTGTATAACTTATATTGATCTTTTTGTCAAGTTTGATTCTTCTGCCATCTCAGATTTAATGTTGAGTCTGATACATTTTACACTTGATTTTTCTTTTAAAGTCTTGAATTTCTATTTTAATACCTTTTTATAGTTTCTGTTTCTCTATTAAGGTCACCTATTTGTGGAATCATTTTCATCAGATTTTCCTTTAGTTTTTTTTGGTTTTTTTGATTCTTTTTTACTGGGGATCAAACTCAGGACCTTGCGCTTCTTGGCAGGCAGGCGGTGGCATCACTGAGTTAAGTCCTCCACCCTTTCTTTAGTTCTTTTAAATCTATTTATAATAGTTGCTTTGAAGTCTTTGCTAATTCCAATATCTGGGCCAACTCAAAAGTTAGTTTCTGTTGACTACTTCTTTATCTTGAGTGTGGGTTACAGTCTCTTTATTTGCATGCTTCACAACTTTTAATTAGTTAATGTTTTGGAACTAGACAGGTTAAATAATATACTATAGCACCTCTGGAGCCTTATTTTTTTTCCTGGATTTAGAAAAAAACTAACTTACTGCTTCTTGATCTGTAGAATGTTATTTTCTGTGTTTGTTTGGCT
This sequence comes from Heterocephalus glaber, assembly GCF_053883595.1. NCBI lineage: Eukaryota > Metazoa > Chordata > Mammalia > Rodentia > Bathyergidae > Heterocephalus > Heterocephalus glaber. Next base: position 29,143,885 of record NW_028258143.1, on the reverse strand, counting down.
GCTTTTGTGTTTGTGTAGTTATTTTTGTCTTTTGTTTATTCTCTTGTGGTTTTTTTTTTTTTTTTTTAAACCAAACTTCCTATGGGTTGCTCCTGTGTTGCATAACTTAGGGGGTCAGTCAGTGATTGAGGTTGCTCTCAGATACCTCAAGTTTGTAAGGCTTCAGCCATCTGCTGATGAATGTGTATGAATTTGAGAACACAAATTTAAGGCAGTTTCTAGATGTGCTTCAATTTTTACTTTGTACCTGGCCCTTTTGGTTCTCCCTTGCACATATCTGTGGTTTCCCAGTCATCCAGGAATTTGTGGAAAGCCCATCTTCCTATTTTATTGTTCTCTTATTCCCAGGATTTTTCCATTACATTTATGGCTGGTCTGCGAACCCCAGTCAAGGAAGACATTATACTCCTAGAGGAACTACTTATTTTCTCCATTTGTTTTTACACTGTTCTTAAATTTTTTTTAAATTTTTTTGAAGTGTCATTCATTGTGAGTTTTCATCTTTTCCCATGTAGGATCTCTCTCTCTCTCTCTCTCTCTCTCTCTCTCTCTCTCTCTCTCTCTCTCTCTCTCTCTCTCTCTCTCTCCCCCCCTCTCCCCCTCTCCCCCTCCCCCTCCCCCCTCTCCTTTCTCCTTTCTCCTCTTCTCTCCTCTCTCTCTCTCTCTCCTCTCTCTCTGGGGTGAGTGTGGGCCTAAGTTTCTTTCAAGAGAAAAAGCAAAGAGCCCAAACATATACTCTCAGGAGAGGGTAATACTGACAGAATAACTGGGTAGGTACTGGCAGTATATTAAAAATGTTACACTTACATGGATACCAATTAAGAGTATTTTACTCTCAGATGATTAAAAGACAGTCAACAAGAAAAAGGAGTGATTTTATGGAGAAGATCTTTCAGTTACAAAACTGAGTATGATGGTTGCACATCAGTAGTTATAGCTACTCTGCAGGCTGAGGCAGGAGTATTCCCAGTTTGAGGCCAGCCAGGATAACAGCATATCCTGTCTCAAAATAAAGCACAATAGGGCCAGGGATATAGTTCAGTGGCAGAGCTCACACCTAGGATGAGTGAGGCCCTCGGTTCCATTCCTAGTACTGCTCCCCCCCCCCCCCCCCCGCCAAAACCCTTTTCCATTACAGACATAATGTTTTGGGTTTGTTTTGTTTGAGACAGGGTCTTACTATATAGTTCAGGCTGACCTTGAAATCACTATGTACCCCAGGCTAGCCTTGAACTTGTGATCCTCCTGCCTCAGCCTCTGGAATGCTGGGATTACAAGCATGTGCCATGCCTGGAGATACAGATGTAATTTGCCTTTTTACCTTAGTCTGTTCCTTTTGATTCGTTGTCTACTTAATTTTGTAATCTTTTCATGGTTTTTCCCATTTTGGCCACAGAATATTGCTAATTATACCAGAGTTCTTTTATAGAAATATGGCCTTGACCCATTTCCATTAGACTTATGTTTCTTTGATTTAACTTGTGGAATTTCTTTTACTTTTTCTAAAAACAATGTTACTGATTTTGTAGTCAGAAATTTTTTTTTTAACTTTCGTAGCACTTTATTTCTGAAGTTAGATTTTTGTTTTAAACATTTTAAGTTAAAAACCTTAAGAAGTATGCTTGAGAATTTAATTTGTAGAAGATATGTATTAAACAAAGCCCCTTAGCCACTTTATGTCTATATCTCTGTGTATATATGTGGTTGGCAAATTTCCCGTCCTTGCTGTTTCCCCAGAAGGTGAACTAGAGTGACATACGGTCTTGCAGAAAGTTTGAGTGAGAAATAAGACATGGGTGTTTGAGTATTAGCTTTGCCTAGCTTTATGACCTTGAAAAAGTTATCTTTTTAGTCCTCAGATTTCTTACTTATAAAATAGAGTATTTAGACTAGATCTTCATTTATCAATTTTCTATGATTTGTTTCTAGATTTACCTTGCTTTAAAAAGTCCTGAGAACTTGGGCTGGAGGTGTAGTTTAGTGGTAGAATATCTATATGCTTAGCATATTCAGACTTTGGCTTGATCCTCAGCCCTGAGCAAAAAGAAAGAAAAGGGAAGGGAAAGGTAGGATAAAACGTCCCCAAAACTGAAATAGACCAGTGGTTGCTCTTGGAAATAGTACTGATCGGGTGTTGAGAGAGGAGCATTTTCACAGAGGAGTTATATTCCATATATATTATAAATTCTTTCTTTGATAATCCTTTTATGTTACTTGTCATTGCAAAATAACATTACAACTAAAAAGAAATTAGAGCTGTTGTAATTTTGATATACTTCATTGAACCTATAGATCACTTTGGGAGTATTGCTATCTTAATGTCTTAGCATCCATGAACATGGAATGTCTTTCTTTATATTTGGGTCTACTTTAATTTCACTAAGCAGTGTTTTGTAGTTTTCATTATGCAAGTATTGTACTTGTTTACATATATTCCTAAGTACTCTATTCTTTTAGATGCTATTTTTTTTGTTATTGTTGTGGGGTTTTTTTGAGCAGGGTCTCATTATGCAGTTCAGATTGGCCTCAAACTCAACTGTGTAACGCAGGCTGGCCTGACTCATAGCAATCCTCCTGCCTCAGCCTCACAGGTGCCAAAATTATAAACGTGTACTACCATGCCTGGCTTAAATGCTATTTTTTTTTTTCTGGTACCAGAGATTGAACTCAGGACCTTGTGCTTGCAAGGCAGGCACAGTACCACTGAGCTAAATCCCTAGATGGTCATCACTATTATTTAGAAATATAACTGATTTTTGAATGTTGATACTGTATTGTATCTTGTAACTGCTGAACTTGTTTTATTCTAATAGTGTTTTTATGAATTTCTTAGGATTTTCTGTGTCCAAATAATCTTCTTAAAAATAGGGATAGTTTTACATCTTATCCAGTCTGAACTCTTTATTTTCTTGCCTCATATTTTGGCTAACCCCTTCAGCAAAATATTATTCAGAAGCAGCTATTTCTGTATTGTTTCTGATCTTAGGGGTAATACATCCAGTCTTTCACCATCAAGTGTAATGTTACTTGGGGGTTTTTCATAGATGCTATTTATCAACTTGAAGATTTTTCCTGTTATTACTACTATTTTCTTTTTTTAGTACTGGGGATTGAACCCAGTCCTGGGGCAGCACCACTAGCTGGTTCCCCAATACCCAGTATTCTGCTCTTTCCTACTGGCAAGTCCCACTTTTGTTCAGGGTAACACTTGTGTTAATCTCAGTTTACTCCCCCAATCCCTTGTTAACAACCATCCTCTGTAGTTTAGTTTAGTTAGCTGTTCATAATATGCTCTTAGAATCCTTTTTCTCACTTTATTTTTTAATTTTTATTTTATCCCATCCCTCCATGTACAAAAGCTTTGTTTCCATTTTTTCCTTTGATTTTCTTTTTTTTCTTGTCCCTTCCTTCCTTTCTCCCTCCCTCCTGCCTTCTTCTCCTTCCCAATTGAACACTTCCTTCCTATTTCCCAGTATCTGTTATACATTTTAGTCCTTATTTCCACTTTCAGTTTCTCATACCAGAGAAACAATGTGGTATTTAAATATGTGTGTCCGATTTATTTCACTTAAGAGTATGGTCTCAAGGTGCATTCATTTAGCTATAAATGTTTAAAGCTCATCTTTATGGCAGAGTAGTACTCCATTGCATGAAAAAAACACATCTTCCTTATCCATTCATTGGTTGGTGGGTATTTGGGCTGTTACCAAGTTTTAGCTATTACAAACTGTGCCAATATAAATATGGGTGTACGCATATTGCTGTGGTGTGATGCTTTTAATTCTTTTGAGAACTTACCCAGGTTGGGAATAGCTGGGTCAAATGGAATCTCTGCTTTTGTTTTTTTGAGAAATTCACAGATTTCCACAGTGGTTGCACCAGTCTGCACTCCCACCAACAGTGGAGAAGGGTTCCTTGTTTCCTACAGCTCTCCAGCATTTGTTATTGGTTGATTTCTTTTTTTTTCATTAAGTTTATTTTGGTACATTTTAGGTATAAAATACAGTTGCATTCATTGTTGGGATCTTGTACCTTTACATGATGTATCTTAGTTCTTATTTTTTCCCCAGTTCCCTGACCACCCTTCCCTACTTACAGAGACTTTGTTACCATTTTTTCCTTTTCTCATATTTTTTCTTTTCCCTTCTTTCCTTTCCCCTATCCTTCCCACTTCCCCAACTCCTTTAGACCTTTTCTTCCTATTTGACATTATCAATTATATCATTTGAACCTTATTTACACTTTTAGTATTTCATGCCAGAGAAACTATTCGGTATTTACACATGTGTGTCCTATTTATTTCACTTACGAGTATGGCCTCAATGTACATCCATTTAGCTATAAATGTCTCTAGTTTCTTATTCTTTATGGCTGAGTAGTACTCCATTTTATAGAAAAACCACATCTTCTTTGTCCAATAGTCTCCAGTTGGGCATTTGGGCTGTTTGCAAGTTTTAGCTATTAAAAACTGTGCCACTGTGGGCCAGGGATTTAGCTCAGTGGTTTCTCCACCAAGCACAAGGACCCGAGTTCAATCCCTGGTACCAAAAAAAAAAAACTGTGCCGCTCTAAGCATGAGTGTGCATATACCACTGTGGTATGATTCTTTTAATTCTTTTGGAAAGATACCCAACTGAGGGATAGGTCAAGTGGGACTTCTAATCCTAGTTTTTTGAGGTATCTCCATATTGATTTCCACAGAGGTTGCATCAGTCTGCACTTCCATCAACAATGAAGAAGGGTTCCTTTCTCCCCACAGCCCCGCCAACATTTGTTATTGGCTGATTTCTTGATAGCAGCCATTCTTTCTGGAGTGAGATGGAATCTCAGTGTTGTTTTAATTTGCATTTCACGAATGACCAGTGATGTTGGACAGTTTTTCGTATATTGCTGTTTCTACTTCATCTGAATTCATTTCATCTCTATTCATTTCAGATACACATTTTTGGATTGGGCCTTTAAATTTGGGAGGTCTGATTTTTTAAATATATTCTAGATAGTAGTACTTTATCTGATGAATAGCCCGTAAAAAAATTTTTCCCATGTTGTGGGTTGTCTCGTCACTCTGTTGATGGTTTCTTTTGCTATGCAAAAGTCCCCCCACCCCCACCCCCTGTCACTAATTGCAATCTTATCTTCTATATCTGAAATTCTGTCCTCGCATTGGCTCATTCTGCTGTGTAGACTTTCAAAGGAGTTTTTAATCTGGAAATCTGTTTGCATCTGTTTTATGGATTCCATTTGTTTCCTATGTTGGGATTCCATCATGTTCCTCAGCTCCTCTCTAGATTTATTAATCATGTCTTGCACTATGAGCGCAATCTCTGCTGTTATCTGAGAAATTATTTCTGATTTCATTTTTTCCAGATCCTCTTTTGTTGCCAGTTCAGGGAATCCAGGTGGTTGAGTATCAGTGTTCCATCTTGTTTTCCTTTGGGGTTGCTGTAGGTGATCTGGAAGTCTGGTTTTGAGACTTGTTTATGTGTCTTCTCATTTCGACAGGGTGGGGGTGGGCATGGGGTAGGGATGTGTGTGTGCTGTTGGCGCCTGTGCAGCTCACCTCCTCTGCACTGGGAGTGGTGGAACGGCAGCCTGGAAGCCCCTTCCTCTGTGCTAGGAGTGGTGGTACGGTGGCCCAGAAGCCTGTGCAAAAGCTTTTTAATAAGATGAGCTTTTTAGTAAGTTGTTGATTCTTTGTAGTATTTCCTGTATGGTCTCGGTTTTGTTCATGAAGTCTTTGCCTATTCCTATGTCCTCAAGTGTTCTACCTATTCCCTCTCCCAGCAGATTTAGTGTTTCCGTTTTAATATTTGGATCTTTGGTCCATTTCAATTTTAGGTTAGTACATGGTGAAAGATATGGGTCTAGTTTTAATCTTTGGCAAGTGGTAAGCCAGTTTTTCTAGCACCATTTATTTATTTATTTTTGGTACTGGGGATTGAACTCGGGTCCTTGAGCTTGTGCAGCAGGTGGCAAAACCACTGAGCTAAATCCCCGGCCCTCCAGCACCATTTATTAAAGAGGCTATCTTTCTTCCAGTGAAGGTGTTTGGCTCCTTTGTCAAAGATAAGGTGGCTGAGTATGTCTGGAGTTATTTCTGCATTTTCTAGTCTGTTCCATTGATCCCCAGGTCTGTTCTTTTGTCAGTACCATGCTGTTTTATCACAGTAGCTTTGTAGTATAATTTAAAGTCAGGGATTGTGATGCCCCCACCTTGCCTTTGTTGCCCAGAATTGCCTTTGCTATTCTAGGTCTCTTTTGGTTCCAAATGAATTTTAGGATTTTTTAATTCTGTGACATATACTGTTGGAATTTTGATTGGGATTGCATTAAATCTGTATAACAATTTTGGAAATATAGCCATTTTCACTATATTGGTTCCTCCTATCCAAGAACAAGGGGTATCTTTCCATTTTCCGATATCTTCTTCAATCTCTGTTTTCAGAGTATTGTAGTTTTCAATGTAGGAAATCCTTTTTATTTCTGTAAGGTTGATGCTAAGGCTTCCTCTTTAATTTCTGAGTGCAATTGTTTTGTCTTCTCTTTTCTTGGTTAGTGTAGCTAAAAGTTTATTTTTTCAAAGACCACTTTTTGTTTCTTATTTTGGTTTTATTTCTGTGCTATTTCTGTTTTCTACATGTTTGCACTTAACTCTGTTGTTTCCTTTCATTAATTTGCTTTGGATTTAAATTAGTTTTCTTTAAGTTGGGTGTGTGGCATATGCCTGTAATCCCAGCACTTGGGAGGCTGAGGCATGAGGATCGCCATGTGTTTGAGGTCAGCCTGGGCTATATAGTGAGTTCAGGGGCAGCCTTCACTACAAAGTGAGACCCTATCTCAAGAACCCCCCCCCCCACCAATATTTTTCTACTCTTCTAAGGTGGACGGACAGTTAATTATTTGAGATTTTTAAATAGACATTTACAGTTATAAATTCATCTCTGGTTTAGAGGTATCCATTTAGTTTTGGGTTTGTTGTACTTTTCATTTACATGTATCTCAGAGTATTTTCAAACCTCCTCCATTACTTCTTTTTGACCTGTTGGTTCTTTTGAAGTATGTAGCTTAATTTTTACATATTTGTGAATTCCCCAAATATCCTTCTGTTACCAATTTTTAATTTCACTGCACTTTTGTCAGAGAACCCACTTTGGGTGATTGCAGTCTGTTTATTGAGATTTGTTTTATTGCCTAGCATATGGTTTGTCTTAAAAAATGTTCTGTATGCATTTGGGAAGAATGTGTGTTCTGATATTGGGGGTTGAATGTTACACAGATGTCTGTTACATCTAGTAGTTTTTTTTTAGTGCCGTCCACATCTGTTTCCTCATTTTGTCTTAACTGTTTTCAGGTCTTATATTTGAATTGCCTATTTCTTCTTTGTCACTTTTTGTATCACATGTTTTGGGGCTTATTAGGTGCATATAAATGTATAATTGTTACATCTTGTTGATGAATAGGCTATTTTATTATAAAGTGGCCATTTTCCATAATAATACTCATAATCTATTCTGCCTGATATTAGTATAGCCACTTAAGGCCTCTCTTGGCTTCTAGTTTATCTTTTCCATCTTTTCACTTGCAATTTATTCTCTCTTTGAATCTGAAGTGTTTGTTATTAACATATAGTTAAAATAAGTTCTTTAATTTATTGTTAGTCTTCACCTTTAATTGGTTGTCTCATTCCATTTATATTTACTGCAAAAATGTAAAGGTAGGATTAGATTTGCCATTTTCTCTTTGTGTTCTCTGTGCAATAATGTCTTTTTGTTTCTTAGTTTCTCCATTACTGCCTTTTATACTAAATAGATATTTTCTAGTGTGCTATTTCTCCAATATTCTAAATTCTCCAGTATTTTTTGCTGTTTCTTTCTTTTTTTTGGTACCGGGGATCAAACTTGGGACCTTGGGACTGCAAGGCAGGTGCCGGAACCACTGAGCTAGATCTCTGGCCCTGTTGTTTCTTTTAAATTTACTTTTTAGTGGTTGACCTAGGAGTTACAGTTAACATCTTAATTTATAAACAGTATAGTGTGAGTTAATACCAACTTAATTGTACTAGAACACAGACATTTATATAACTCTTTTTCCTCTTTTTTTTGTGTTCTTATTGTTAATGGAAATTATGTCATCACATATTGTATGCCCAGCCACACAGTTATGATTATCACTTTATATAATTTTCTTTAAACCATTGTATTCATTTCCTGTTGCTGCTTATACACACGAATTAAGATATCATGTTTATCCTTAGAAAGGACTACTCTTCTAAGCAATTGTGTTTTTAACCTTGTAAAGAGCCTTTGACAGGTACCTGACAAATTGTGTTTTAGGACGTTTTCCAGCCTTTCTGATAACTGATGTGGCTCATTTGCCTACCTTGTGAGTATAAGTGCTGTGGGGTGTGCAGAACATCTACTCTTCTTCTGGGAGTCTGGGAATTGGTATGTTAGGTAATGGTGCCTACATGGTCAGCTCCCTTGTATAAAGCATCTCTTTTCCCCCAAAGCATGTAAAATACCTGTACTGTATATCTCTCATTACTGTTATTATGGAAGTTTTTTTTGTCTTTATGGCCGTCTCTTCTGTCTCTTATTTATATGTTTGTCTTTTTACCTCCTAAGGCAATAAAGAATGCTGACAGGAGAACCATTTTTTTAATTGCAAATTGTCAAGTTGGTTGCCATGATGGGTAAGTTCAAACTAAAATAGTATTTTAGTTATAATTAAAATAATGAGGGAGAAGAAATTTTCTCTGCTATTTGTTATGATAAGCCTTTTTATACAGAAATTTTATGATACAGTAGATTTATATAATGTTTATATTTACTGATTTTCAGCTAAATAACTTAGTAGTAATTGTTAGGACACAATTAGGAACATTCAAAATAAACCATTAAGATGTATTAGAGCCTGATGGCAAAGAGAAAAATAAAATTTTATAACAGAGTAGAGTAGCAAATCATTGATGCTCAGGGATAATATTTTACAAGCCTTGTTAATATCCTTTGGTATTATAATTTTAATTTAAAGGGAGACTGACGTGTAGGAATGGGCTCTGAATATTCACTTTATATATCCTTTTGCCCCCCTCCTTGGTGTTGAGGGTTCCATTGTGAGGAAGGGATTAGACAGAGAGACATTACAAAGAAATGGAGCAATCCCTGCCCTATCCTAAATTGGAAAAATGGACTAAATTGCATGCTAAGTTAACTTAAGCCAAAGTTTATCCTTTTCACACTTTTTCTACTGCTTGCATAGAACACTGCATTATGTACACACGCACACACCTGATCTCATAGGCTTAAATTCTTAAATTTACCCATGTTCTTTAGTTGGAACAGCTTTATACTTTCAGTGTAAGTACAGTACTTATAACAAGTACTTAAGCCAATGCTTCACCCTCCTAGATTTGAAATTCCTTTTACTTTCTCCTTTGTATCCATGAATGCAGTGCCCTCTTGTTGTCCAGATTTTCCACTCTCATCAGCCTCACCTCTAGTTGAAATTGTGTGTACTTTCACTGAACACCTGCGTCTTATTTTTGTTGCCCTTACTTGAATTCTAAGCTGTATATTAATCAAATAGATTTCTATTATCCTTCTCAAGTAATATTACATTGTAGTAAGCAAAGAATAGCCATTGCTTAAAAATACATGCAAAAGTAGTCATAGAAAACCATGACACTATTTAAAAGTGAGAATCACAGATATTCGAATTTTTATTGAGAATGTTCTCATATTGTTTCTCAAGTATAATGAAAAAGCACGTAAAGTATCTAATTCAGTATTTTTAAGCTGGGCATGGTGGCACACACTTATAAATCCCAGCCCTTGGGAGGCTGAGGCAGGAGGATCATTGCAAGTTTGAAGCCAGCCTGTGCTGCATAGTGAGTTCCGGGCCATCCAGGACTACATAGCAAGACCCTGTCTCCAAAAAAAGATTTTTTAAAAATAACATTTTTAATGAAGTATTTAATTTGAAATTATCTCCAGGATGTTTTCTAGTTTTATGTTAAATTGTATGTCTTTCCAATATATGTCAGAAACCTACTGCTGTTTTTGTGTGCCCATTGATCAGAGTCTGGAATCCGATGGGCATTCTCCGTGTGTGTTGGGTTAATGCATGATCTTCATGATATTTATAACTGTGTACTCTGTCTAGTAATTTGTGACCACTACAGGGAATTTAGTAGAGTGAAAGTCTTAAGAGTTGTTAGAAAAATGCCTATTCTAGTTTGACACTGTTCACACTATGCTTGATCTTTTGTGGATTTGTTAGCTCACATCTCCTTACTTACTTATCTACCATGTGACTCTCCAAGCCAGAAAAGAAGGGACTCAATTAGATTGCCCTTTTTTTTTAATCTTCAGAGCTTTTTTCCTTCCTTCCTTCCTTCCTTCCTTCCTTCCTTCCTTCCGTCCGTCCGTCCATCCATCCATCTATCTATCTATCTATCTATCTATCTATCTATCTATCTATCTATCTATCTTCTCTGTACCAGGGATCAAATTCAGGACTTTGAGCTTGTGAGACAGGCGCGGAGCCACTGAGCCAAATCCTTAGTCCTTCCCCTCATTTTAAAATAATTTAAATATCATTTCTCTAAAAGTATAGGCATTAAAAATGTTTTGTATGCATTTCTGCATTAAATTAATACATTTACATTCATTTCCTTTACAGATTTTGTTTGGTGTCTGTGATAAATATGTTGAAATTAAAATTCTATTTTAAAAATATCTAGATGATCAGCAGGCTTTGAACTCAATCATGCAAGATTTGGCTGTCCTTCATAAGGCCAGTAGACCTGCATTATCCTTACAGGAAACAAGAAAAGCAAAATCTTCATCACCAAAAAAACAGGTATTTGTTTCAATAATATTTTAATATATTTTGTCCTATGATGTTTTCTTTTAATATCTAGATTTATAGAAGATTTGTTTAATACTTTTAGCTTTTACACTTTTGAATCAGATGTTCTATGGAACTCTTTTCTTATAAGTGTGCATTTCTAAAAAGAAATTTCATTTAATGTAACTGCTAATACTAATATTTCATCCATTCTTCATGCACTTAAGATAAATGATTTTCTCCCAAATAGTCTACTATAGATATTTACAAATGAGGGTGATTTTGATTCCTATAATCAAATTAGTCTTGAATATCCAACATGAAAAGTAGAATTATAGTAGTCCTCCCTCATCCATGGTTTCACTTTCCATACTTTCAGTTACCTGTGGTCAACTAAGGTCTGAAAATATCAGATGGAAAGTTTCAGAAATAAACCTAAAGTTTAAATTGTGTGCCTTAGTTGAGCACGGTAGTTCATGCCTGTAATCCTAGCAGTCAGGAGCCTGAGGCAGGGGGATTGTGAGTTCAAAGCCTCCCTGAACTACTAGCCTGAACTACTTAGGGAAATCTGTTTTGGGGGGGAATATATATGTTTTCTTTTTTTCTGAGTAGCGTATGAAATTTCCTACTATTGTACACTGTCCTGCTTAGGATATGAGTAGTCCCCTTATCCATCATACCACTCTGTATATGCTACCCACCCTATTGGTCACCTTAGTAGCTGTCTCAATTATGAGATCAGTTGTTGAAATATTGAAGTGCTTGTACTCAAATACTTTATTTAATAATAGCCCCAAAGTATGATAGTAGTGATGCTTGCAATTTGGATATGCCAAAGAGAAACTGTGGTGTTGGAACATTTACCCTGTAGGGAGGTTAGACCATGGTGTAGTAGCCTATATTTTGCTTTAACAGGGTTAACAAATGTCCCATACCCCTGGTGCCTTCACTACGAGATCTTAGTGCTCTTTTCTGCTGAGCCCAGATTCAGCAACATAATTCTCAACTCACCTTTTTGGCAGACACTATCAATTGATTGAAGTTTGTATTGAAAATGAAATGTCTTGTCTGCTCTGTATTAACTGAGAGGCTTAGAAAAAAACTGATTTAGAAATTTATCATTTCATTACAGAATGATGTCCGAGTCAAATTTGAACATAGAGGAGAAAAAAGGTAAGGAAGGAAACATTACATGCCAATTAATTTATTTAATAAAATCTTTTAATTAAAAGAATTCTAATTCAAAGTTCTTTCCAGATTTGAATGAAGCTTCATGGCTTACAAATTGAGAATGGCAGTGTAACATGTGCTTAAACTGTAAGATAAAATTTGTCAAAATTCATGCTAAACATTAGAAATGATTAATATTTTTGCTTTGAAATATTAGGAAGTAAGGTGATTGCATAATGCAACCTTTAAATATTAACATTTTAAGAAATTTTTACTCACTGGAAATTAAATGTAGTCTTATAACTGTATCATACCTCCAAATACTATATGGAATTTATATGTGGATATAATGTTTAAAATTTTGATTATTCTCATGTATTCTTGTTAAAAATGTTTTGGAAGGTAAGTTGGAATAGTGGCTGCAAATTACCAGAGATGTAAAACCTGTCCTACTTGGTGTCTATATCTCAGGATAGAAGTGGTGGTAGTAGTTGACAGTAAAATTGCTAACAAGATTCATAGGAGTTAGAGAAGGTAGAATTTCATTTCTGCTATTAGTGTCTCATACTAATTTAATACAAACTGTTAGCTTTAAGGACTTTAAAATGGCTTGTAAATATATAACTTAAAGATTTAAACTTTACACAGACATGCTGAAAAAATGCAGTATACTAGACGTACAATAGAACTATTATCCAGTCTGTGTTCTGACTTGAGACTCTTAGTGATATGTCTCCAATTGTTTTCATTCATTCAGTCCATTTTTTTAAGAACTCACTATATGCTATACTCCGAAGGCATAAAGTGAGCAAAGCAGACCTGCCCTCTCCCCTTGTGGAGCTTGTAGTCTAATGTAATCTCTAAGCTTTAGGGTATGCTGTCTGAAGCCATGCAGCACAATCCTTTGGGATAGAGGAAGAAATTAGTATAATGGTATTGCAATTTAATATTTTAATTCCTTTAAAATATTTATTTTGGAAATATGCTTATGTGATATATGCGCTCAATAATGTTAAGTTGGTAAGGATACAGAAATCAAAGTATGATTGCTTCTTGGCCTTTTGGCTAAGATCAAGTGTAGAAATCAAAGTATGACTACCCAAAGAAAAACTTTATTCTTTGTAACAGTTTCACTCCATTCTATTGTACCTATGTCACATGCTTAAGCTTAATCATTTTCTTCAGTGGACATTTTACAATAGTCTTTAACATCTATATGAATTTCAGTGCAAATTAAAAACTGCAGAAGTTTTGTCCTTTGTAAAATTTTTATCAAGATAGAACATACTTCAGAGTTTCTAACTTCATGTTGGAAATTTGATTAGGTAAAGTGAATACACAATTTTTACTTAATTTTCTATCTAACAAGAGGTAACTGTTGTAAGTATACTGTTTATGGCTAATAAAATATTTAAAAATTGTGTTTATATAGAATCCTCCAGTTCCCCAGACCAGTTAAACTGGAAGACCTGAGGTCTAAAGCTAAAATTGCCTTTGGACAGTCTATGGATCTGCATTACACCAATAATGAGGTAAATATGTACGGTTTAATTTTTAGTAGTCCTTATTTTGGAAAATAGTGTGTTCATTTAAGAGACTGTTTTTAGGAATGTGTGTTTAATTTTTTTTTTTTTTTTGGTATCGGGGCTCAAACTCGGGTCCTTGCACTTGTGAGGCAGGTGGCGGAACCACTGTGCTAAATCTCCAATGCAGGACTTTGTGTTTTTATTTAGTGATTGGTAAGAATATGTCTGATGAATAAAATATCAGATAAATTTATAACTCTTAACAGATTAAAATGGACTTTTTTGCATTATAGAAAGTATTTATAGAAGATACTTATGCTTATTGAATAAGAATTTATACTAGAAGGAATTATGTATGCTAGTTGGATTTTTTTTTTTTTTTTTGCATAGTTCAACATTTTTAATTGACTCAACAATTCCACTTCCAGGAGAATGCTATAGGAACACTCAAACAAGCACACAAGGATATATGTACAAAGATGTTTGTTGCAGCATTACTTGTAGTGAAAACACAGAATAGATTCATTATTAGACCACAAGGGAGTGGTTTCATGCATTACGTTACACTGTATGGAATTTATTTTATTTTATTTTAAAAAATTTTTTTTCCCCATTAACTTTATTGGTACATTTTAGGTATAAAATACAGTTACATTCATCATTGGGATCTTGTACCATTACATGAGTCTCTTGGTTCTTATTTTTTTTTCCCTTCCCTTGCCCTCCCTTTACCGCCTCCACCCTTCCCTATTTGCAAAGACCTTGTTTACATTTTTTTCCCCCTCTTCTCATATTTTTTCCTTTCCCTTTTCTCCCTTCCCCTACCCCTCCCAATTCCCCTGCTCTTTTAGACCTTTTCTTCCTGTTAGACAATATCAGTTATACATTTTTTAAATTACAATATTAAGATCTAGGAGACATTACCACAGATTTTACAGAATTTAAAAGGATATAGAAAGCATATTACAAAAATCTTTTTTGAAATAAATTTGACAACTTCTAAGAAGTAACTTGGAAGACAAATTAATGAAACTAACTGTGGAGGAAATATAAAATTTGAATAGCACCTATTAAAGAAAGTATATTCCTAGCTTGAAAACCTACCTATATGAAAACAGCAGGCTCATAAACATTCTAACTGATAAATTATATCAAACATTTAAAGCAGAAAAAAGAAGGAACACTTCTCCTCTCATTTTAGGAACTCAACATTGTGCTAATCCTAAAACTGGATAAAGATAATAGAAGAAAAAAGTATGAACATAGATAGAAATTTGTTTAACAAAACAAAGTATTAGAAGTCAGATCTGGCAGTATGTAGAAAGTGGTTTTATTATAGGGATGGCAGTGTTGGTTCAGCATTGGAAGATCCACCTCCAAAAGTAATCATTTTAACAGAGGAAAGGAGAAAGCCATATGATCCTGTCACTAGTTGGAGAAAAAGTATTGGACTAAATTCTACAGCTGTTCATGGTAAAAGCTATCAGGAGACTAGAAGTAGAACAGAAACTTCTCAACAGATGAAAGACATGTACTCCACACTTCCAGCGAGAATGCCTTATATGAACGGAGAAGATGCAATGCTTTCTCCTTAAGGTGGGGAACAAGGGCAGATATGCTTACTCTTTATCTGTCCATTAAACTTTGAAACCTAGTCCCCACCAAACTAGTCTGGCAATAAAATGACACAACTAGGATAGGATTGGCACGGCAGAAGCAAAATCTTTATATGTAGATGAAATGATCATCTACAGAGAAAATACTAAGAAATCTCTAGAAGCCCCTAGAACTTGTACTTGAATTTAGCAGGATTAGAAAACACAAGGTATATATAAAAATTCAGGTCTGTGTATACCTACTATAAATGAAGAACTGGATATTGAAATGTAAAAGTTATGTAGGAGTACAAAGGACCCAGAAAAACCAAAACCAAAAACAAAAACAGTGTTGGAAGATGTTTAGCACCCAATTTTAAGACTTCTTCTAAAGCTACAGTAATCAAGGCAGTGTTGATGTAAGGAAAGACATATAGATCATTGGAATAAAACAGATAATCTAGAAATAGAACCACACATATATGGTCCACTGAATTTTGAAAGATTATTTAACATTAGCATTTTATAGAATATAAACTTGATTCAAGAGCCGAGGAAGAGATAGTGTTTTCATCAAACGGCACTAGAACACCTCGTATCCGTATGTAAAAAATTAACCTCAACCCTTTTTTCCATACATGAAAATAACTTGAAGGGATCTATGAACCTAAATAAGAAAGCCTAAAAGTATAAAACTTTAAGAAGAAATTATAAGGGAAAATACTTACGAATTCAGGGTAGGCAAGAACTACCTAGGATACAAAAAACATGATGTATAAAAGAAAAAAAATTGATAAATGAGATTCCATCAAAATTTAGAACTTGAAATGACATCATTAAAATGAAAAGTAGTCCTTAAACAGACCGTATTTACAATGCATATAACCTATGAGCAGAATATATAAAGAATTCTTAGAGTTCATTAATAGACAACCCAATTAAAATGTAGACATAAGATGATAAATAGCCAGTATAGCACAAGGAAAGGTGTGCAACTCTAGAATCAGAAAAATACTAATCAGTACAATAATAAGATTGAATTATACACTCATTAGGGAGATGAAGTCAAAAGTTTTAAAAGCCTTGTCATGACTTTTTCTTTTTGTTGGATTCTTCCCCTTTGCTTTTAATTTGTCACGCCCAGTGGATTCATTCTGCTCTATTTCCTGGGGTTGTGATCCTCATTGTCTTTTCCTAGGGTATTGTCTAAAATTTTGTGGAGTGCTGGTTTGGTATTCATGAAGTTCCTGAGGTGATCTTTATCATGAAAGTATCTTATTTCTCCATCCATTTTGAAAGATAGTTTTTCAGGGTACATCATTCTGGGTTGGAGGCTGTTTTCCTTTAGGGCTTGAAATACATCACTCCAAGCTCTTCTTGCTTTGAGGGTTTGCATTGAGAAATCTGCTGTGATTCTGATGGGCTTTCCTTTGTATGTGATTTGTTTCTTTTCTCTCACTGCTTGTAGAATTTTGTTCTTCTGTTGGATTTCTGGAATCCTAACCATTATATGCCTATGTGTAGATTTGTTTTGATTAAGGCTAGCTGGAGTCCTATATGCCTCACTTATCTGTATGTCAAGTTGTTTTCCCCTCCTTGGGAAGTTTTCTGCCATCACTTCTGTGAACAGTTTTTTTTATGTCATCTGCACTCTCTCCTCTTTCTTCATTAACTCCAGTCAGTCTTATGTTATTCTTCTTTGCATCATCTAGCAGCTGCTGGATTGATTTCTTATGTTCCCTTACAATTTTAAAGCAATTTTTCTTTTCCTGGTCACTAATTGCAATCTTATCTTCTATATGTGAAATTCTATCCTCACATTGGTTCATTCTGCTGCACAGAGTTTTGATGGAGTTTTTAATCTCTTGGAAATCTGTTTGTATCTGTTTTATGGATTCCATTTGTTTCCTATGTTGGGATTCCATCATGTTCCTCAGATCCTCTATTTTTTTAATCTGTGTCCTCTCTAGATTTATTAATCATGTCTTGCACCATGAGCAAAATCTTTGCTGTTATCTGAGTAATTATTTCTGATTTCATTTTTCCCAGATCCTCTTTTGTTGCCAGTTCAGAGAGTCCAGGTGGTTGAGTATCAGATTGTTCCGTCTCGTTTCCCTTTGGGGTTGCTGTAGGTGATCCAGAAGTCTGTTTTTGAGGCTTGTTTATGTGTCTTCCCATTTCCATGGGTGGGTGGGGGTGCTTCTGGCACCCACGTGGCTCACCTTCTCTGCCCTGGGAGCTTGGGATGGCAGCGGGGGAGCTTCCTTCCAGGTGCTGGTACTGGCTGAGCTTCACTGCCCTAGGAGCCTGGGATGGAGGTGGGGGAGCTTCCTTCTGGGTGCTGAGACCAGCTCACCTTCTTGGCCCTAGGAGCCTGGGATGGAGGCAGGGAGCTTTCTTCAGGGTGCTGGGACCTGCTCACCTTCTTGGCCCTAGGAGCCTGGGATCTATACTCTATAGAATTTCAAGAATCAGTATAGGAAATAAATACCATGGAGTCACATGGTTGTGGTTTTACAAGTATACCCTGTTCTTTCTAGCTTTTCACACCTTTATATATCCCATTCTCTCACTGGAATCCCTTTCAGTCTTTCTTTCCCTGCTCCCCACCCCCTACACTAGGAAGGGATGCAAAGACCCAAATAGAGGCTGCTTGTGATGGTGGTGCTGACCCCTCTCAAAGCACTTAACAAGCTGTGCACTCACAGGCCTGACTTCCCTATGAGTGTGTGCACGTTGTATCCACTCATATATACCAAAGGTTAGTAAACACTTGTTAGGGACTGATTACTTTCAGTGACTTTGCACACCTCTCTTTTATCTTGCATTTCAGTGTAATTCCGAAGTCTTCCCAGTAGGGAAGTCTGCATCACAAAATCTGCAAAAACCCTCAGTTCTCCCTGCTTCCTTTTGATTATTACACTTCTAGTCAACTTCCCTCAGTCCTCGGACTGGGTTCTTCATATGTGGACAACCTCTGGAATCTAAAGGTGGGTTCTCTTAACTATCCAACCAGTTAACAAAGAGCAGCAAAAAATGATCTTTCAATAGAGGTGTGTCTGCTACTTTCCAAGTAGAGGGGCTCTCTGCTAACTCATCACATCCAAACCCCTCAAATGGACTCAAGTGGCCTCCCTGTTCCCCTGTCAGCAGAAATTATGCCAGTGTCCAATCTTTCCAATGACTGACATAGTATGAACATCGAGGGTAGGATCTGTACACTCCATTTTATGCCTTGGTTCAGGATCTACTACAGTACTACCTACACCATTTGAGAAAGCATAATTTGTAGAATTCTGTCTGGACTGTCTTCTTGTACTCTGGACTTTCAATTTCTGCTTACAAAAGGAGCAGCATTAGACCTATAGTTTGGAGTTTACGCACAGTAGTGCCTATAACACCTACCACAGGATGCTGCTGATGCTGACATTTTACAAAGATTAAATAGATGTCTGTTCCTGGCCATTAATCTTACTGTGATTGTGGTCAGGGCATGAGGCATTTGCACTTGCTGTCCACCTGGGAATGGCCTTTTACTGAGAAGGTCTGTGAACTCAGTGGACCCAGTAGGGTAACTGCTCAGCCTTCCTTCCTTTCTGGTGGCCCCTTACCACCTGAGCTCCAAGGATAGATCATGATCATGTATGGTCACACCTAGCAACTGGTGCAGAAAGAGGGATATGACCATGAAATCTTAATGCTTCAGTTGCTACATGCAGCCAACTTATGGCTGTGAAGGGACAAGTTGATGTTGGGGACAGAAGGGAGGGGGGAAGAACCTGGGACCTTGATGACATCATTGAGCCACTGAAGCTGTTTCTTCTGATTAACAAGCATCCTTTGTTAAAGCCAGTTTGAGTAGGGGTTTCTTCTATTTAGAGCCAAAACCAGCCTGACTCTTATCTAATTTAAAGTACTGAATGTTCACTTGAATCTAAGTTTCAAATACAGTCCTTTTTTCAACTTTCCAAGGTGCTTCTTTATCCCTGGTTTATCAGGCAACTTTCTTCTGAATGCACTTCCCGAAGAGTATGGTCATCCAAACAAATTTTCATGAGCAGCTATGTTCTCTGATTGTGCCAAGTATAGTACACTATAGTCGGTACCTTTGGAGCAGAGTGCACATGTCCTTTTTTCCATCCTTTCTGCAACCTGAAAGACAGCAGTGGGGCGGGGAACCTGGTCCTTTGCAGGCTGGGCCTCAGGGTCACCCAATAGCTCAGGCGGCGACGGCGACAGACAGAGACAGGGACACCTGAGCCATGCCTACCCGCTGCAGTGGCCTGGAGCTGCTCCTGGAAGTGTGGGGCGGTGCTGTTGTCTGGAATTTTCTTTTATGTTTTATTTTTACATACTTTTCTTTTTGTGGTACCAGGGGTCGAACTCAGGACCTTGTGCTTGCGAGGCAGGTGCAGCACGACTGAGCTAGATCCCCAGCCCATGTTGTTGTGGTTTTTGAGACGGGTCTCACTATGTAGTTCAGGCTGGCCTTGAACTGTGAAGCCAGATCTGGCCTCAAACTTGAGGCAGTCCTCTTGCATCAGCCTCTGAGTGCTGAGGCCAGAGATGTGCGCCACCATGCCCAGCCCCTACATACTTTATTATTGAACTGCCTTTTACTCTTATACTGTATTTGGCTATAGGCAGCAAAACTTTGGTAATTAGATAATTCGTTAAGACAAAGGATTCTTTTAATGTAGGACATGATTAGATTGTCATGCTTATGCTTGAGTCCATATATGTGATCATGAAGGCTCACTCTGGCATTGAGGTGCTCTGTGTTCCTGAGAAACACCTTTTTAGTCTTTAGGATTGGATTAGGTGGTTTCCAAGTTTTCTTACAGTTCTTGAGGAACAATTTAGTTAATGGGTTAATTTTTTTAATCTTCAGAAAATATTTATTGAGAGCCGGGCATGGTGGCACACGCCTGTAATCCCAGTGCTTGGGAGGCTGAGACAGGAGGATTGCAGCGAGTTTGAGCCCAGCCTGGGCTACATAGTTCAGGGCCAGCTTGAACTACAATGGAGACCCTGCCTCAAACACCCTCCCCGCTCCAAAAAAAGAAAAGAAAATATTTATTGAGTTTTTCAGGCTTAATGCTGTGACTTATGAGTTACAGCTCCTCACAGGGTAGGCAGTGTAGACTTGTAGTAAAAACAGACACTAATAAATGCGTTGTTTAAATATATAATGTTATTTGAAGGAAATCCTTGAGGTATTTTTGTGATAATGAAAACAAAGGCAGTAAGTATCAAGAAATTTCTGGTTAAAAAAAAAAAAGAAATTTCTGGTATTAAGAAAGCTAGCTGAGGTGGTGATATTTATACACAATAGGAGAAGGCAGCCTTGCAAAGAGTTTCAGGGGAAGAATGTTGGTGAGAGAGAACAGCTTGAGAGCAGTGTATACAGAGGTCCCTAGCAAAGATACCAGAGGGGATGAAGTGCACCAGGATGCTTAGTAAAACCAAATGCAAAGGAGCACAGTGAAAGTGCCTTGCAAATGGTAAAGCATTGTACAAAATAAAACATTTGAAAATAGATTTTAAATAATTTAAAACTTAATTAAATGGTGATATACCAAGCAGTGTTTGTCTAAAGAAACCCCTTACGGCTTAGAGTTGAAATTATCTTGATAAAATAAAAATCCATATTCTAAACAGTATCTCTGAACAAAATGATAAATATTATACTGCAGTAATGTTTTGACGGGGGTGGTGGTGGTGGTACTGGGGATTGAAACCAGGACCTTTACATTGAGCTACATTCCTATCCCTTTTTGATTTTTATTTTGAAACAGGGTCTCACTAAGCCTAGGCTGCGTTAGTACTTACATTCATCTTGCCTCAGCCTCCCAGAGTGCTGGGATTATAAGGGTGGGCCACCACACTAGCTGAAATTTTATTGTTCAAATACTTTTTAAGGTTTCAGTTAGTCATGACATATCTTGTTGCTCAACCTTATCTTGGCACTTTATTTCTGTTTATGCTAGTTTCATTTTTACCTGCCAGCCCCTGACATTCTGAGGGGTTTTCTAGACATATGGCCCAGGAGCTGATGAATATTATAGGAGTATGGAGGTGGAGAATGGGGGTGAGGAGGATGGATTCCACTTGTCCAGAGTGGTAGCTTGATAGTAGATAATATACTCTTAATTTTTTTAGTTTTTTATTTTTTGGTACCAGGCATTGAACTCATGACCTTGCATTTGGGCCCTAGGTAATATACTGTACATGGGGCTCCTTCCCTTCCTTGTTTTCCATATCCCCCTACCAGTGTCTCCTGGTATCCTTTCCTATAGAAATAATTTGAATCCTTATCTTACAGTATGATTCTGAAGGAATCAAGACATGATCTTTTTTCTTTTAAATCTCAAATTGTTTATCATGGAAAACTTCCACATGCCAGGAACATTAACAATACAACATTGTTTTGATCTCCTGACCTAGTAGGTCTATTAAGAAAAATGAGGTTAGTTTGACATTTGTGTTATACCTCTACTATCTCCTAGAATTGCTGTTTTTTTCTTCAGAGCTGTCCCAAGTTTTTTTGTTGTTGTTTTATTGTGTTTTTTTGCTTTTTGAGACAGGGTCTCACTCTGCAGTCCAGGCTGGCCTCAAACTTAGGTCAGTCCTCCTGCCTCAGCCTCCTGAGTTATTTTTGTAATTTTTTTCTGTCTTGGGAATTGACATCAAGTTAACTGATCTGCAATTTTAGGAATCCTTTTCCATTTGTAAAAATTGAAAATTTCTTTATTTTTTTCATGGTTTTGGAAGGATTTCTGTGTGCAGTTCTGCCATTATATGTGAGTGGCCGCTTGGCAGGAATGTGGTAGAGATGTCATTAGGGAAGGTTTCATTTAAGACTTGTTGTAGCCCTAAAGTTTTGTGAGAATTTGTGATTCTGTTAAACAGTCCTGATTTCTGTCCTGACATACTGTTCCAAATCAAATGCAGGACCTTCAGTGTTGGTGGTACTAGTGCTATCTTACAAGTGATGTTTTGTGTGGCTGTGAACAAACGAAAAACTCATGTAGAGTTTATTTCACATCTATAAGTATCATTTTCTAATAGAAAATAAATTTCTTTGTTTAAAATGAACTGTTATTCTGTGAAGATGTAGTTTTCCAGAATTAAAACAACTAAGAACTTTAAAGTTCACAATGGGGCTGTAATTTGTATGTCTCGCTGCTGGGCTGCTCCGATTTGAATTCGGTTGAATTTGACCATTTGGCTTGAACCACTGGTGGTACATGACTGTCCCACCCGATGGCTTGTGTGCTTCTCAGGGGGTCTTTGATCATACTAATGGAAAGAAATGCATTGATTTAGCAGACCAGATGTCATCAGATTATAGTTCTTAAGAAAAATATTAAATGGTAAAAGGTATTAAAGAATTGTAGTACAGCTAATTTGTGGCATAACAGTTGTAAATGCATATTATGTACATCAGCAATGGGGTATTCATAAGACTTCCATGTTAAAATTTAGAGAATTAATTATAAACCTGTGAAGAAATGTCATGGATGCAAATTACTCAAACAGGCACTTTAAAAGTTTATTTAGGATTGACAAGAAGCATGAGAATGTTACTGAAAATTATCTGAAAAAGTGAGTGCCATGGTGGCTGCAAAAAAAGCTAAATGTGATATGATGTTTTGCATGCTCCACACACATCAACTGCCTTTATGTATAAAAATACTTTAAAGAAATTCATGAATATAAATGTTTCTTTTAATTTAATGAAATAAATGTGATTATTGTAATAATGTTTTAATTGGCATGAATAATATTAATACTTATATTTGGGCAGTAAATACTCAGATTCAAGCAACTAAATAGATTTGGTCAATTTATAGACTTTTGATTAATTTTATTAGTAAAATGACTAATAGAAGTGATTAGGTCCATTTGGTACAAGCCCCCTATGGGGCAGTCATGCATGTGCTGCTGGTGGTTCAAGCTGGTGGAAACGTGTTAAGACTGGGATTGGTTGAGTTTTTAGGTTTGCTCTATATTTAATAAGGTGCAGGCAGTGTGTCTGTGTGTGTTGTGAGAGATGAGTATGGAGGTGGTCCAGCAAAGGAAGGATTTTCTAAGATCTTTCCTATCTTAGATGAAGAGAACACAAAAATGGGCAGTTTTCATATATTGCTAATGTAAAGTCATAAAGATAATGTGCTTTTTAAAAATTTGTTATATCAAATGTATTCTTAATATCAATTTTTAGTTTCCTCTCCAGAAAGGACTTATATTAACATACAGTTTATTTACTGAAAATAGCCCAGAGGGAAATAGATTTCATGAATGAAGCCAAAATAAATTTACCAAGCAGGAAAATGTTCTGTGATTTATTATTTAGCATAATTTAGAGAAGCTAGGACTTCTTTGTGATTGTCTTCATTTTGCTGTGTATACCGGATGACCTGAGAACATGGGGGGTATCACATCAGGGCTATGAAGAACAGAACACTGGAGATAGGAATACAGTGTACCAATATGACTCATAGTGAAGTGAAAGGAATTTAATTATGCTTATCTATTAGATCAGACTCATAACTTTTAGCTACAAACAAAAATTGAGAGTAAAAATTTAAATATAGAGCAAGTAATATAAGCAGACTATATGATGGGATTTATATTCATTCTAGTTTATATTTATACCTAGCAACCTTTCTTAAAATGAGTGTTTGTTGTTTTTTTTTTAAATAAAGAAATCTGCAGAGTGAATGCACACTGTGCCCACTTGTGGATTTGGGTGCAGATTGAACTCTCATTCCTGTCATACTTTTTAAACATTTACCACATACTGTACCTGCTTCCTGCTGTGTTCCGCTGGAGCATGGGTCCTCTTCCTCGGGATTTTGTAGTGTAGAGGACCCCAAACTAAGTAGGTCTTACATTTAAACGGCTCACATCCTGTGATTGTAAGAAGTGGTTAAGAAGTGTGGGATATGCGATATGTTCGCTTGTTTGTACTTTGTCCCTCTTTTAATGAAATGGAATATATTTTCTTTTCATTAACAGAGTCATCTTAAGCTGCAAAGCTGACTTTTTGTTTGTTTGTTTGTTTGTTTGTAACTGGGGCTTGAACTCTGCACTGAGCTTAAACTCTTTTTATTTTTTGAGACAGGGTCTTGCTTGCCAAGTGACTAAGTTGCCCCTGCTCGGCTTAAACTTGCAGTCCTTCTCCCTCAGCCTCCTAGTACTGGAATTACAGGTGGATACTGCCATGCCTGGCTAAAGCTGACTTAAAAAAAAAAGAAACATAATTTTGATTTTCTTAAATTGTGTGAAACATTACTTTTTCTCATTGATCTCTCAGGCACTTTTGTTCTCTGTATCTCATCCATGACAGGGCCACTGAAAGCAGAATCCCACATTCAGGTTTACCATGGGATGGCTGACCCATTTAGCTTACTTGTAATGCATAGTAGTCTGGTCACCAGGGTCAGGGAAATGAACCCCAGGTGAACTACAGGTTGCACTTTGTTGCTTAGTGGCACATCTTCATGGTAGCTGTCATATACGCTCAAGATTTGGTATGTCAAAAAGCATGCAAGGTGAGAGTGCAAATCAGCGGTTACTACTGGGAAAAAGTTATTTATGCAGATGAAAAGTTGTATCTTTATTTCATATAGTTTGTGTACCCCTTAATGCTGTTTTGAGATGAACATGCTATACATTAAATTTAGCTTTAAGGTGGAAATATTCTAACAGATTATTTTACTTGAGGAATGTAATGTTTAATAGAGCAAAAATTTTATCCTAGCCTTTTCTTTTTTTTTGGTACCAGGGATTGAACTCAGATCCTTGAGCTTGTGAGGCAAGTGGTGGAACCACTGAGCTAAATCCCCGGTCCTATGCAAAAATTTTAAATACTCATATTCATTCTAAGATTTCAGCATTGGTAGGACAGGGAGAACAAAATATAAATATACTCATTCAGGTTTTGATTATAGTAACAAGTCAAAGAGAATACTGTTTTGAGATGTGTAACTTCCTAGTAGTGGAGATGCTTGTGAGATGGCTGTCTGATCCCACATGTCCTTTTCAGTTGGTGATTCCATTAACTACCCAAGATGACTTGGACAGAGCTGTGGAACTCTTGGATCGTAGTATTCATATGAAGAGCCTAAAGATATTACTTGTAATCAATGGAAGTACACAGGTATGAATTGACATTTTTTTCATTAAGTATTATAGGATGTATCCTTTAAAATTCACTGTAAGAAATAGTTAAAATTCTATAATCTTTTATGTATTTTCAACATATATGTGTAAATTTACACATTTTAATATCCTTGTTCCTTAAAACCACATAGTCAAAATTACAAATAAGAATATGTTTATATGAAACTGACCATTTAGGAAGAATTACATTAGGATGGAAATGTCTTTTGTTTGTTTGCTTGTTTTTTTTAAGACAGAATCTCACTGTTGCCTCTTGCCCAGTCTGGTGTCTTAACTCCTGGGCTCAAGTGATCTTTCTACCTCAACCTCCAAGTTGCAGGGATTATAAGAGCAGGCAACTCTCTTGGCAGGATTTAATTTTCTAAGAGTAGAAGATTGATGGCCCACCAACAATGCAGAATTGCTAGGTTGGATTTGGTTGGGGAGAGGACTCTGTTTAAAGCCCCAAAGGAGAATAATAACATCAGTTGTCCTTTTTCCTTTGTAGGCTACTAATTTAGAGCCATTGCCATCACTAGAAGATTTGGATAACACAGTATTTGGAGGAGAGAGGAAAAAACGGCTTTCTATAATAGGTAAGAAAGCTAGTATATGAATCATGAAATGGGTGGTTTCTGAGTTTCTTTTCCATTTTTATTTTTGTTTTTATTTTTAATTTTTTTTACTTTTTATTTTTTGGTACCTGGGATCGAACTCAGGGCCTTGCGTTTGTGAGGCAGGTGGCGGAACCACTGAGCTAAATCCCCGGCTCTCTTTTCTATTTTTAAATGTAGGCCAAATCCTAAACATATCCTGATAAATAACACCCTATTTTTATATTCTTTTTTTTTATTCTGTTATTTATCAAGTTAAAATGACTTTCTAGAAACTGATGTCCCTTGTAAATTAATTTCATGTACTACAGGATTACCAGTCTCCTACTTAAATTCTTTCTTTATATACTCAGGGTATTTTAATGTTTAACAAATTTAAATAAAACTTTGAGGAGGTTTTAATTATATACATAGGATGGAGGGAAAAAATTAAAATAAGTAATTCTAGTACATTAAAATTAATAGGCTAAATTCTAGGTTCCTAACTCTTTCTCTAGGGTTTTAGTTATTCCTGAGAACACTACCAAAATAAAAAATTGTTAAAAATTTCCAGATTATGCTTTGTTACTACTTTCCTAATACTTAATTTTTATTTACCATTAATAGTGCATTACTATAATTGAGCCTGTGATACAAAGAAATAAAGATCCCATGTACTGTATTGTAAGGTGGCCTCACTGGGGAGACATGGGCAAAGTAGAAGTGTTCTTAACTCCCCAGTTCTGTGTATCATCTTCAGTTTGTATAAAACATTAGCAATCTACATGTAATAAAAAGCACTCCATTGCTCAAAAACCATGGCATATATATTTTTACCAATAGGGGAGAGGGTGTGGTCATTAAAGATAGCATGAGAGCATGTACAAGGGATGAATTTGAAGGAGAAAAGTAGAAGAGAAGGAGAAACAAGGATAGGGAGGAAGTAGAGTGGGGTAAAGGAAGAGTTTAGATTGGGAGTCCAAAAGATTGGTAAGAGAAGAGGATTATTAATAATAAAAGGGATTACAGGGCCAGGGATTTAGCTCAGTGGTCCTGCCGCCTGCCTCGCAAGCACAAGGTCCTGAGTTTGATCCCCAGTACCAAAAAAAAGGGATTACATTGGCCTCGACCACCAAAAAATTGTCTTCTCCTCGTCCCCCGAAAAACTATTTATGACCATTCATGACCATTCTGTAAGTGTCTTGTCTCAGATTGTACTTTTCAGAAGTGCTAGAAATGAGATTAACAGAGATGATACATAAGTAAAATAAAAATAGCTTGTCCTTATTGAGATATAGTTGGATATAATTTAAAAATTTGGTGACAGAACATTTGGGATAACTGTTTTCAAATTTCAGTTCTTTGATTAACAACCTTAGAACAGTAAATTTGTCCTGTCCTCATCTTCAAATATAGCAATATATTGAGAGAACACTTACATATTTTACTCTTCAAACTGGAAAACATGACTACTGTTAGTTATTCATTTCCTTCTTTATTGTATCTATCATTTTAAAATAAAACCCAGCCATTTCACTTTAGTCATATTAGAACGAAATGTACTAGTTACATTGATATTTTAAATTTTTCTTAAAAAAATTTGGACTAAATACCTTAGTCTTATTATACTAATAAGTATTGTTATTATTTTACTTCAGTACCAGCATAACAAAAACTAGAAATTGTCTAGAATTACCAAGAGTGTGTTAGCATGCCCATATTAACACAAGAAGGTTGTGTTTTCAAGTAAGGAAATGATGAAATTTTCATACCTCGTATTTCTTCCCTATCTCCTTTTAGTAGTTGAATATATTGATTATCTTTTCTAAATGAGATATATAAAAGAAGTAAAAGTATTTGGGGGCCGGGGATTTAGCTCAGTGGCACCACGCCTGCCTCACAAGTGCAAGGTCCTGAGTTCGATATCCTGTACCAAAAAAAAAAATTGGGAACCAGTGTAATACTTATGATATGGTTCTCTAACAAGCCTAAACCAACCCTGACTCAAAGTTGGATCCCTCCCTACTCATTTTGTAGACAAATGTAGACGGTGATCTCTCTCTTATGCACATTTCTTGGTAATTATTTTGCTCTCTTATTTCCCTAACAAGTGCTGGCATATACAGTACTTACAATGACCCCTTTACCTAAAACTAAAAGTTGTTTTTTTTTTTTTTTTGGTTTAAATTTAACCCAGATGCTCACATTACTGCTCCATATCTGTGCTTTTGGTTTGTTTTTGTGTTTTTGAGATACTGGGGATTTGAATGCAGGACCTTCCCACTGAATGGCATTCCCAGCCCTTTGTGTATTTTTTATTTTGAAACAGGGTCTTGCTAAGTTACTAAGTTGCCCACACTGGGCTCAAACTTGTAATCCTGCCTCAGCCTGCCAGAGTGCTGCGATTACAGGCATGTGCCACCATGACCAGCTTCCATATCTGTTTTATGATCTCATTTCAAAAAATTACAAGAAGGGGGAGAAGTTATGTTAATAAATATAGCATCATTTCCACACAATCAAAAATAAGATCACCTTTTGTCTTATAAGAATTAATGATTAATGAAATGAACTACCTTAATTGAATGGCAGATTTTCAATTTTTCCTTTTTTTCTGTTTTTCTAAGCTGTGACAAAATTTAGATTCCAGAAATATGACTTACCATAAAGCCTAATTTTAAGTACTCCAAAATAAAATCCAAGACTCCAAACTTAAAATGCTCTAATAGGGGTTATATGACTAAGAAGAAGTATTTTCACTTTAGATTTCTAAAGATTAAAGAAAAGGAATAGAAAGCAAATGAGCATGGCATATGTTCATTGTGAATGATTTTACCATCACAACATCCTTGCAAAGAAGGGGTTTAGGCCCTTGTTTATAGGTGGAAGATAGGTTCATGATGATCAGGTAACTTCCCCACAGACTCCCAGATGGTAAACAGCTGGAACAGGGATTTAAACTAAGGGCCAACTCCAGACTCCAACTCCAGCCCCACTGCATCATGATGCCTTCCCCAGATTATGTTGAAAGCTAACACATATGCGTTATTTCTGGAAGCTCAGAGCAGTGGCATTTATCCAAGATTCTCTAGTGTGTTATAAACCCAGGATGCAATTATCAGCAGTCAGACAAACCTTGAGGTGGAAGTTTAGAAAACCTAAAAATCTTAAAGTTTTACAAATACGAATGTACTGGTAACTTAATAAATACTGGATTTCATTTGTTAAAGTTATTTTTATGTAGTTCAGAAATATACATTATTTAAACAAAAAAGTTATTTCCTTGCTGATATATACAAAATCTTACATTTTTTCTCCTTTGAGGTCCCACTAATAGAGATAGAAGTTCCCCTCCCCCGGGATACATTCCAGATGAATTACACCAGGTTGCCCGGAATGGATCATTCACTAGCATCAACAGTGAAGGAGAGTTCATTCCAGAGAGCATGGACCAAGTAAGCCCAAGTTGGAGGCTGCTTTTCATTTCATTTAAAGGGGTATTGGTCAGGGACAGTGTGATTTGGCAGATACCTGGGTGTGTGTCTGTATCTGTCTTCCTTCTTAGATGAACAGGATAGCAAAATATAGAAAAATGTCCATTCATTTACATCTGCCTTTTATCTATTGATGTTTTAAAAGAACTTGTTTCTTATATTGTTCATCCATAAATGAATGAATGTATGGATTTGTTTTGTAATTCTCGATTAACACTCAAATTTTTTAAATTAACACTTAAAAGAGTAAAATTTGGCCCGTTTAACTTTATGAAGCTGAGCATACCTTTCTTTTTTTTTTTTTTTTTTTTGGTACCGGTGATCAAACTCAGGACCTTTCGCTTGCGAGGCAGGCGGCGAAACCACTGAGCTAAATCCCTGGCCCTTTCCATACCATTTTTTAAAAATACCTCAGTTTTTTGGCATTGAAATGTTTTCCTGGAGCTGCCTTTATTCCCTCAACATTGCATTGAATGCTCACTATTGCAGTGCATAACATTTGCTAAAAATGGAGTAGTCACTGTATCATTAGTTCCCCATTTGGGTGCAGACATTATTCAGTTTTCAGTAAGTAAAATCATGGGAAATATTCTAGTTTTTAATTAAATAATAGACTATAGAGAAAGCTTTATTTTTCTCTTAGGAAATATCGGAGCCATTGCTTACCTATGTGGGACATTTAGAGATGAGAAACACTAGAGAGTGACAAGGTTAGGCACATGGTTTCTTTTAGAGGTACTGAAAGTGTTCAAAAATTAAGGGTTGCTCAACTCTCAATATACTGAGAGCCAGTAAATTGTACACTTTAAATGGGTGAGTTTTATGAATTATATCCTAATAAAGCAGTTTTTTAGAAAAAAAAGGAAAACATAACTTTTGATTATATCACACTGAATCATGTTGGAACTCTTATTTTCCTAGATGCTGGATCCATTATCTTTAAGCAGCCCTGAAAATTCTGGCTCAGGAAGTTGTCCTTCACTTGACAGTCCTTTGGATGGGTAATGTTGATTATAATTTTGTGTTTTATTTATTCATTTGTTTTTTTGAGACAGAGTCTCTCTATGTAGTTCAGACTGGCCTTGAACTCACTATGTAGCTCAGGCTGGCCTCAGACTTGTGGTGTATCGTCCTACCTCAGCTTCCTGAGTGCTGGGACTACAGGTGTGCCCCACCACACCTGGCTGTTTTGTATTTTATTTAGTATGAGTGGGTAAATATGCACCCACAAAGCATTTAGAATTATAAGTAACTTCTTGTGGTAATTATATTACATTGAGAAGAATATAGTTAATTGATATTTATCTATATTGTTGACAAATGATACCTGATTACAATATTGGAGTATTTCTGTTTGCCAAAATTGTATGTTTGAAGGCAAATACAAACTTAAAATTTATTTATGTTTACTTTTAGAACTGTGCTCATGAAACTGTTAACCAAATTTTTCATTAATATGTTTGGTTTTAAATGCTTCTTGAATTGTTTCACTTGTTCAGTATTCTATTTATTCTGGCACAACATTAGAAATAATTTCCATTAACTACCTCTCTTGTGTAATAACTGTTGAGGATGGTAACCAAGATCTCTGCATTTGTGAACTTTTTGTTACAGTGCGCACTCACTTGGTCACAGCAGGATGTTGGTCTTGTTAGTCATCCAGTGTTCAGTCTCTCTGTGATTGCTTTATAAAAACAGGTTTTGGAGGGTTTTGTTTGTTTGTTTGTTTGTTTTTTGTTTTTTGTATTTTTGGTGCTTGAGGTCAAGCTTGGGGCCTCATGCATGTGAGGCATGTGCTTTACCATTGAACGACATCCCTAGCCCTATAAAAGCAAATTCTTGGGCCAGGGATTTAGCTCAGTGGTTCTACTGCCTGCCTTGCAAGCACAAGGACCCAAGTTTGAACCCCGGTACAAAAAAAAAAGCAAATTCTTAAAAGATAAATTATACTATTTAGGGATTTACATCTATTTTCTTATCAGTGTGTATATAAACCCTGTCTATTTCAGTGTCTACCTCAAGGTAGATATTTAAGAAATTCAGGGAAATGAGAAATATGTATGGAGTACTTAGGTATCTGGGATGCACTGCTGAACACCTGACTTCTAAAAACTTCATAGTTGGAAATTATTGTGTCCTTCATAAATGCAAAAGCAGTCTCAGAAAGATTATTTGGCCAGGTTACGCAGAACTCAGACTGAAACAACAGTGTTTCTAAACAGCTATGATTCCAGAACTTACTATTCTTACTGCTTTACTCTGTAGGTGAATTTTATGTATTTATTTATTTTTTGCTTGTTTTGTTTTTGATGTGGTACTGGGGATTGAACCAGGGTCTTGCTTGTAGAAGACAAGCACTCTATCAGTGAGCTACATCCCCAGCCCTGTAGGTGAATTTTAAAAGCCAGGCTCTTCAGCTATATGCACCAAACAAGTGTTTAAAAAGTTTCTCTTTCTTTTATGTTAATATTTCAGAGCTCCTTTATACATACGCATGCATGCATGCAGATAGATACAGGTAGTATGGCTTTAACAATTTTTACATGTTTTATTTACATATGTTCTTTTAATGTGGCATTTTCTATTTATAGAGAGAGCTATCCAAAATCACGAATGCCTAGAGCTCAGAGCTACCCAGATAATCATCAGGAGTTTTCAGGTTAGACAATATAAATTCTAAATATTTAAATTAAGTTTAGTAATATTTTGGCTGGGAGGGAGAGGGAGAGATTTTTTTTAAAACTCAAAATATGTGTAAATGTGCCTTTCATCACTAAAACCTGACTTTTTGTAACATATCTTTCATATATGTCTTAACAGACTATGATAACCCTATCTTTGAGAAATTTGGAAAAGGAGGAACATATCCAAGAAGGTATCATGTTTCATATCATCATCAAGAGTATAATGATGGTAAGTTTCTGGTAATTAGACCACCATAATAGTTTTTTTAAAATCTCAAAAAGGTGTTAAAAAAATCTGGTATTTTTATAATACTGTTGAGAAATAAATTTTTTCTTGAATCTTAGTTTCCTGACTAAACAACCTTGTTTTGAGGAGATTAAGTCTTAGCTAAAAACTATAATAACTTTTTATTTTTTTGAGAAAAGGTTTTGCTGTGTAATTCAGGCTGGCCTTGAACTCACTATGTGGCCCAGGCTGGCCTCGAACTCACACCAGTCCTTCTGCCTCAGCCTCCAAAGTGCTGGAATTATGGCCATGTACCACTATGCCCGGCTCTAATAGCATTGTCTTTCCTTTAAATGGAGTAATTTGCAAATAACACTAATTAGAAAATTCCTTCTTGACAATAAAATCAAAACGTTAATTGTCCTGTTAGGAAAAAAATTTGCTACCTCTAACTTCCTGATTTTTGTTTTGTATTGGATTGTTTGTATGTATGTATGTAAGTATGTTTTTTGAGACAAGGTCTCATTATGTAGCCCAGGCTGTCCTTGAACCCATGGTGATCCTCCTACTTCTGCCTCCTGAGTGCTGGAATTACAGACATGCACAACCATGCCCATCTCTTGTTTTGTATTTTAAAGTCATTATTAGAAATGATAATAAAAAATTTTCATCTTTTAATTCAAAAGTGAAGGGCTAGTATTCCATAGTTTTCATGTGTGTGCACATCTGAACCTTTTCCCATAACAGGATTGGAATTTGTATTCAGGCCCTAGTATTTTTCTCCAGAATCATTGCCATCATTGCCATTTCAATTCCTTAGCCTAGTCACAGGGAAAATTTATGTTCCCTGCATTGCAAACCTTAAATACTTTAAAAGTACAGTATATTCATAAAAGTAAAATTATTCTGTTTTCACTTTTGTAGGTCGTAAAACTTTTCCAAGAGCTAGAAGGACCCAGGGGACCAGCTTTAGGTCTCCTGTGAGTTTCAGTCCTACTGATCACTCCTTAAGCACTAGTAGTGGAAGCAGCATATTCACGCCAGAATATGATGAGAGTCGAATAAGAAGAAGGGGAAGTGACATAGACAATCCTACTTTAACTGTAATGGATATCAGTCCACCCAGCCGATGTAAGTAATAGAAATTGTTACAGTGAAATGTATAAAGAACCTTTGCAAGGCCAAGGATGTAGCTCAGCAGCGCTACGCCTGCCTGGCAAGTGCAAGGTCCTGAGTTCAATTCCCAGTACCAAAAAAAAGAATCTTTACAGAGTTTTATAATACTAACAGGAATAAATACCAAATGAATCCTCAAGGTGAGACATATTCCTCAAAAGAGATAATAATTCAGGGCTGGGGTTGTAGCTCAATGGTAGAGTACCTGTTTTGCATGTTCAAGGCCTGGGACTCAATTATTTGCACCACAAAGAAAAAAAAAAAGAAAGAAAGAAAAAGGAGTAGTAACAATGATGTTTTTAAAGATAGTCAGAATGTCAGGTATAAGAATGGTATTGCAGGGCCGGGGATTTAGCTCAGTGGTTTCAACACCTGCTACGCAAGCGCAAGGACCCGAGTTTGATCCCCGTACCAAAAAAAAAAAAAAAAAAAATGGTATTGCGTGGTGGTGCATGGCTGTAATCCCAGCACTTGGGAGGCTGAGCCAAGAGGATTGCCTCGAGTTCAAGGCCATAGTGAGTTCAAGGCCAGCCTGAACTACATAGTGAAACCCTGTCTCAAACAACAAACAAAAAATGGTATCCCTAATTAGTTTAGTTAAATCTATACTTTGCTTTTATTTGAAAATTGTTAATAGCTAGTCATGTTTTCATCTATCCATTCCACATATCCTTGTTGAATATCTAGCACTGAGATCTCAAACATGACCTCTAAAATACTAGTCTAACAGGGAGAATGCTATATGGAAAAATAATAATAGTATAACATTTAATCTGGATCTTAATTGTGAGTAGAAATTCACTAAGGAGGTAACATGTATAAGAAGTCATGGATATTCTGAAATTAGAAGTAGTTTTTGCTGATGTGGGGGTATTTTACTTTGATGAGAAGAGAACAGATTGCAAATTATTTGGACTTTGTCAAGTGAAGAATGAATATAAAGTTTGTGCTCAAAGGTATTTATTATATCAAAATTTGCATGCTCTGAAGTCTTTTTGTGTTAGTGTTGTCATATTTTACTTTTACACTATACTTATACTACATTGCTATTGCTTTAGATAATTAAAGTAAGAGTGATTAAAAATAAGAGGACAATTTTTATGTCTTACATAAATCTTCATTATCTATTTCTGTCGATCTTTGATTATATAGATACAAGGTGCAGTCAACTGTCAAATTCCTTTTGCCTGAAACATTGCATTTAAGCTTTCTTGTAATGCAGGTCAGCTGGTAATGAATTCTTTTAGCTTTTGTTTGTTTGGATGTTTGAGCAGGTCTTTATTTCTTGTTTCTGAAAGATATAATTTTTCTGGATATAGAATCCTGAGCATAGTTTGTTTTGTTTTGTTTTGGGGTGCTAATATTGAACCTAAGACCTTCTCACTGAGCTATATCCCTGACCCTTTTAATTTTTTTGAGGCAGGATCTCACTAAGTCACCAAGTTGCCCAGGCTGGTCTCAAACTTGAAATCCTTGCTGCCTCAACTTCCTAGAGTTCTGGGAGAATAGACAGTGCACAATCATGTCCCGCTCTATTTTTGTTATTTTTTTTACTTGCAGCAGTTTAAAGCTGTCTTACCATTGTCTTCTGGCTTATGTATATACTTTCTGAGGAGAAATATATAACTCTTGTCTTTGCTCTTCTGTGACAGTATCTTTTCCCCCCTTTGGCCACTTTTAAGATTTTCTTCCTGATATACATAATCATATTCAGTTTGATTTGTTATAATTTGTTTATGAAATTTTCTGTTACATCTCTTAACGTATTTCCACTCCACTTTTTCTTTTGGGATTCTAATTACTTGCACAGTGGGTTATATGATACTGTGTTATACTTTTTTTTCATTCTCTCTTTATTCAGTGAGCTTAAGAAATTTCTGTTAATTGATTTCCTCAGCTTTGCTGCACCTATTTGTGACCCTATTGAAAAAATGTTTATTTTTAAATTTCAGGCTTTTCCAGCAGTTTTCCTGTCCCTGTTGAAGTTCTTCATCTGTTCATGCATATTATCTACCTTTTCCATTAGGACTTTAATATGTTAATCATAGTTATTTTAAGCTTCCTTTCTGATTCTCTTGATTCAGGTTATGTTAATTTCTCTCTCATTTTCACATTTGCTTTTTTGCATCTTACAGTTTTAGACTGAAAGCCAGACAGTATGCATAGGATGGTGAAGACTGAGGTAAATAGAATTCATGCCTGGAATTAGACACAGCTCTTCTGCCTAGGCCACCACTGTGGGGCATGGTGTTATTCTCAGTAGTTGAGCAGCGGTGTTTGGATTTTGTTGTTGCAGTGACCCCTGTTTACCACTAACTTCATATTTTTCCAAAATTACTTGTGTTGGTTATCTAGAAGGATATTTTTAGTGGTCCTTGTCTCCATTTGGCCTTCTTCGTGTGCTTACTTCTCAGAAAAGGAGGATCTTTCTACACCCTCATCCCTCACTTCCCAACCCAATGTGTAGGGGCAGCAGGATGGAGGGTTCTCAGCTATTCTGTCCAGAGTTGGTTTTTTCCTGTCCATTCCCTAGCCTGAGTGACGGGGTTTGCTGCTTTTCCTCTAGTAGTTTAGGGATCTTAATTTCTTAAGGGATATAGGTTTGGGGGAGGGGCTTTCTACCTTCCTCACAATAGTGGGAGATTCCTTTTCCAGGCTTCGACTTCCAAGAAAGTTTTCTTTCCTCTGTTCCTATGAGTGCCTGGCAAATAGGTCCATGGAAAAGACTGAGTAGGGATGAACTCATCCCTCTGTCCTTTGATATCCCAAAGGTTCAATACTCTTATGAGAGTCCATACTTATTAAAAGTGAAGCTGAGTTTTTCTGTGTAGCACAGGAAGGCCTTGAACTCTTCATCCCCCTGCCTTAGTCTGCTGAGTACTGAGATTACATGTCTGTGCTTGGAACTGAGCTTTTCTTACCTACTGGTATGGATCTTTCTGTGTGCTCCTCCACAAATTTGCCAGTGCTTGTATTCTCTCTCTCCCCTTCTCTCCCTCTCTCCCTCCTCCCTCCCTCTCTCTCTCTCTCTTTCCCTCCCTCTTCCCCTCCCCCTCCCTCTCTCCCCCCTCTCCCCTCCTCCCTTTCCCCCCTTCCCTCCCCCTCTCCCCTCCCCTTTCCCTCTCCCCCTCTCTCTCCCTCCCCCTCCCTCTCTTCCTCTCTCCCCTTCTCTTTCCCCCTTTCCCTCTCTCTTCCCCTCTCCCTCCCCCTCTCCCTCTCTCTCTCCCTTCCCCCTTAGATTGTTAGGTGCCTTCCAGTCTGTTTTCCAATAGGTTCAATAAAGGTTATAAGTATGTAGATGACTTACATTTTTCTTTTTAGGATGCAAGTGAAAGATTAGAAATAATGCATCTTACAATCATTGCATCTTATATTGAGTGAAAGATGTTGTAATGGGGGATCTCGCTGGAAAAAATAAGTCACATGATTATGTTTTGGTTTTTTTTTTCTTTTTTTGTACGGGGTAACCAACTCAGGACCTTGCACTTACCACTGAGCTAAATCCCCAGTCCAAGTCACATGAATATGAACTTACTTGAGTTTAGAAATTTAGAAGATTGACTAAAGAGAAAAACTTTGAAAGATGGTGACCATTTTGAATTTGGAGTCAGTTTTTCCTTGTACCCAACCCTGTTCAGTTAAGGATATCACTAGCAGCTTTCTTATTTCTGTTGTCCTTAACCATTCATATGCCATTGAACTATTCCTTTTTTTTTTTTTTTTTTGGTACCGGGGATAGAACTCAGGACATTGCGCTTGCGAGGCAGGCAGTGGCACCACTGAGCTAAATCCCTGGCCTGAACTATTCCATTTCTAAAAAGTCTTCTTTTTTCAGCACCTCGAGCTCCAACCAACTGGAGATTGGGCAAATTGCTTGGCCAAGGAGCCTTTGGCAGGGTCTACCTCTGTTATGATGTTGATACAGGAAGAGAATTGGCTGTTAAGCAAGTCCAGTTTGATCCTGATAGCCCTGAGACCAGCAAGGTAAAAATCATTGCACTGTCTACTTTGTCACATTTTAAGATCCATTTGTCCCCCACCAAAAAAAGTAATAAAACACAGAGTAACACAAATGATTTGCAAAACAACTTGATCATTAGATGTACTTATCTACTTTGTACTGTGTATATTTCTTTTTAGTACTTTAGATGTATTCTTAGTCTGATTTAGTATTGGCTTAAGCACACCACTGGGGACTATTAAAAAAGTTATTGGTTAAAGCTGAGTGTGATGGCGCATGCCTGTAATCACAGCACTCTGGGAATCACAAGTTCAAGCCCAGCCTAGCCAACTTAGCAACATCCTGTCTTTAAATAAAAAATTTAAAAAGGGGCTGGGATATAATGTAGTTCAATGTGAAGGGCCAGGGTCTAATCCCCAGTTCTGGGAAAAAGAAAAAGTTATTGGTTAGAGACTTTAAAATAGTTTGTTCCTTAAATGTTTTAGAATGAAATCACCTTGATACAGTCCCTGAAGTTACTAGTTTTTGCTCTGCAAAAACAGTGTTATAAAGACTTCACAGTGAATTTTGTCTTCCAGGAAGTGAATGCACTTGAGTGTGAAATTCAGTTGTTGAAAAACTTGCTGCATGAGCGAATTGTTCAGTATTATGGCTGTTTGAGGGATCCCCAGGAAAAAACACTTTCCATATTTATGGAATATATGCCAGGGGTAAGTTCACACATCCTTTTTTAAAAAGTCATTGTATTTAAAAGTCTTAGTTGAAAAAAGGAAACAAAAATATTGTTTATAAAGTGTTAACCCTAATTAAGTTTGGAAGAGTTTTAAATTAGAGCTAGGCAGTAATCCTCTTTATTTGTCTTTGTATTTTTAAACTCATTAATGCTGAATATCCTAAAGGAGGTTACAGACATCAGATTTCTCTAAGTGTCTTAAAAATTTCTATTTTATTTATCCAAAGCAGGTTCCAGTCTAGGACCATACATTATATTTAGTTATGTTCCCAAATTCCGTTTTTATGTATAACAGTCCATTTTTACATTATATAATTTTAACAAAAAGACTTTATTTTCCATAAACTCCAAGTTAGATGTAAACTTTAAGGTAGATTCCTTTTTTGTGTGGGAATATATATATATATATATATTTTTTATATGCATACACATACACACATTCTTCCCAATATATCCCATCAAATGGGAACTATTACATGTAATGAGGCAAGTTATATTAAAAATATTATAACTTGAAATAAATTAAAAATTGGTCATGTCTTTAAACTTCATAATGTCTAGAGAGGGCCCGGGATTTAGCTCAGTGGTTCTGGCGCCTGCCTTGCAAGCAAAAGGTCCTGAGTTTGATCCCCGGTACCAAAAACAATATATATATATATATATTTTCTAAAAATAGTGTATAGAAATGAATACTTTCAAACTATGTAAATATATTATGCCACATTATTAACCCACTAAATGAAAGCAATTGCCAAACTGAATAAGTTACAAAGAAATAATAATTTTGGGTTGATCAGAAATGTGCCGTGTTTTCAAAGCTCTTAACAGTTACCCACTAATACAAATCTCCAAAGTTTAACCTAGAGTTGAAAGATAAATTTCACAGTAATGTAATTTTAACCTCCTTTACATTCATTTTAATATATTACTAAGATGTTTATGTTCTATTTCACAATGGAGCTTTCCAGTGTTCACAATTTACAGTTTCAATTTGTGCATGTGTAAGTCACTAACATAAGAAACAGTGACTATACAAACTATCCCTAAAAAGAAAAAATAAAACCACACCCTATACAGAACTCTGAACATGGTATGACTTAAAATAGATTAATACAACATGATTTTCAATATTTTATTAATTTTCTAAATACCAGCATGTAAACTTGCCTATTTAATATGACAGCTACAATTTTATTCATTGAGAAATTGTGTATTAATTTCCTTCAACCATCTAAGGTAGATTCTAATTCAGCCTTTTTTATTGGATACATCAGATGACTGTACTTTCTGTGGCATCCCATCAGAAAACACACAATTTCTAGTTATTCCATGGTAGTGATGTTTACACTGATTTCTAGATTAAGGTGATTGACATCCTGATTCCTACATTGTAGAATTTTGTGTTTTCCTGTAGACCAGAAAGTAATCTGAGCTATTGCAAAGGCACCTGTGAATATTCAGTTCTTTTCCAGCCAGGTACAGTGGCACACACCTGTAATCTCAGTTTCTACTCAGGAGTTTGAGCTCACCTTGGGCAATATGGTAAAACTCCCATGTCCAAAACAAGGAAAAACAAAAAGCACACAGTCTCAAAATTTAATAGGTAATGTATGTTACAAAAAGTTTTATTTATTGGTCTTTAAGGCAGTAGTTGATTGGAATTGTATGTAGAATGTGCAAGGTTGCGCTTTGAGCTTATGGATCAATAAACTTCTCTGTTACTAGAACAGCAGTAAACTTTCTTATCATCATGACTAATTAATTGTTCATGTTGATACATTTGTTACTCAGTAATTTTACTACTATGTTTATATTTTCAAAGAGTCTGTTCTCAGTGTAAGTTGGTTTTAAAAAGTCCTTGAAAAACAAATTAAGGGAATGTAATCCCTATTGAAAGCAATTGAAATATTGAAGCCATGTGACATCTCACAGAGATTTATTCTGCAGAAGTAATCCAAAAGAAAGGGAATACTCTGTACATTTATTGTAGTATTATCTGTGATGGGAAACAAAAGGGAATATTAGTGCTTACAATGAAAGTAAATTATGGAGCATTCTCTCAGAATAGGTGCTAAAAATTATGAAGCTGTGCAGTAACATTAGAGGAAATACTGTAATGAGAAGAAAATAATGCAAAATGCTTTTTAATAATGATTATGATCCTGGAAGTGTATCTGCATTTGAACAAGGAGAAAAGAAACTTAGATGGAAATGTGTTGGGATTATGGTAGATTTTTTTTAAAGTTCAGATTTCTGCTAGTAGCCTACTTGGGACCCCTCCTGTCTCTCAGGAGCTATTCCTATGCCCCAATAAACCTTTCCTGTTCTTAAAAAATAAAATTCAGATTTTTATTACTGTGTAAAAATATTTAAATTATAGTGGAAAATAATTATGAATGGATGTGACTAGAAACCCATGTTGTTTAAGGTAAGATTAAATTTAAATGGTTAAAACTGATTGACATCACAGATAGAGGTGTATACTCTTTATACACTCATCGTATAATTTTTTTTTTTATTTGTGGTATTGAGGATTGAACTCAGAACCAGGCAGGCATGGTGCCTCTGAGCTAAATCCCCAGCACTCATCATATAATCTTTAGACTATACCAGGACTATTCAGCAAGTGCTATTTGGTCATGTTTCTCATTCGCTACACTTGGTTTTGTAAGAACAGCTGTTCCCTTCACAGCATACAGTTGTTCCTTGAATTTGAAAAACATATTAGTAAATTAATAATAGTTCACTGATAATCTAAATGCAGTATAAAACATATGGCAAGCCCATCGACATTGCTGGACATATATGTTCTTTTCTGGGTTCTTATTCTTTGCTAAATCTCCAAGTTGTGAATGGTGCAATATAATTTCTCTCATTACATTTTGTGTGATAGGTTTCTTTGTAACCCAGAGTCAAGCTGTCAGAATTTTCATCCTATTCTTCAGTTTTTCCATATTTAGCACTATATTCTTTAGTTTTATCTAGAACTACTTTCAGATTTGGGACCGTAACTTTGTACCATTTTTGATACCTAGACCAGCAGTTGGCTTTTCTCTCTGTCTCTGTGTCTGTATCTGTCTGTCGTCCCTCCCTCTTCCACAGATAGAGAGCTGTTTTAGCAGAGTTTACTACAAGTGGAGACACAGTAAGATGATTATGAATAATAGGGCAATATTGAATTATAGGTGTGAATGATTGACATTCCTCATGTATGTTTGCAGGTTTGGGGATGCAGAATTACATATTACTGTCCCTGCAAGCATCACTTACAATTCATTTACTGGAAATAGTAAATGGTTAAATCTGTAAAATCCAGCGATCTACGTTATACAACAGAGTACTAAATTCAAGGAAAGGCAGAAACATTAGGATATATTTTCTTGTTTAAAAAATAGATTTGTCTCTCAGGAAGCATTTTATTTCCATTAAAGCGGTAATAATTAAACTTGCACATTGGAATCACTGAGGAAGCTTTTTCAAAACTCAGATGCCGGTCTTGAGCCAGGCGTGGCCACGCACACCTGTAATCCCAGAGCTTATGAGGCTGAGGCACGCAGGAGGATCACTGAGAGTTTAGGCTTCTTTCAAGGCCAGCCTGCACTGTGGAAACCAGACAGAACAAATTCCTGTGTTTTGTGTCAGACTGACTTAGCATTCTCAGAAAAAGGCACTTCTTCCTG
This sequence comes from Heterocephalus glaber, assembly GCF_053883595.1. Classification (NCBI taxonomy): domain Eukaryota; kingdom Metazoa; phylum Chordata; class Mammalia; order Rodentia; family Bathyergidae; genus Heterocephalus; species Heterocephalus glaber. The sequence continues at coordinate 29,102,026 of NW_028258143.1, read as the reverse complement.
GCCTAAAATACACTTAAGAAAATATGAAACTTGTCTTTATTGTATTTTTTCATGTTTTTAACTAGAGTATTGGCTACATAAAGTGAAAACAAAACTTGTGCGTTCTGATTTTCTCAAAATACCCTTTCTACTGAGTGAGAAATCAGTAGATGTCAGTACATCACAGATTTGCTTAAAATATAGAGAAAGAACAAAATAAATTCAGGTATGATATACTTAGAGGGATTTATAGGAAAAACAAAGACATGCTCAGGGCAAACAAAAAAAAGCAAGATAAAAGTACTGGAGAATTTTGTAAAACAGTTGCAAGGAAGGAATAGGAGATAGTTAGAACCAATATAGTCACAGAAATAAGGGCACTGATCAAAACAGAGTTTTAGCCAGGCGTGGTGGTGGATGCCTGTAATCCCAGCACTCGGGAAGCTGAGGAGGTAGGATAGCCATGAGTTTGAGGCCAGCCTGGGCTACATAGCAAGACCCTGTCTCAAAAAAATCCAACCCCCCCCCCCCCCAAAAGCAGAGTTTTAATGGCTTCTCTCAGGTGTGACATATACTTTCCCACAATTTTAGTCAGCGAATATAGATGACTTTTATTTTAAATTACATGGGTATGTTGTATCATTACTGACAGTATCTGCCCTCTCTAAATACAGCCTTCCAATCATAAACTAGGACTCTCTTAAAAATAAAGATTTAATACCAGTTTTCATTTCAAATTATATCATAATTTTTACAGTTGTTTTCTTTTATCCCAGGGCTCAATTAAGGACCAATTAAAAGCATATGGAGCTCTTACTGAGAATGTGACTAGGAAATACACACGTCAGATTCTGGAGGGTGTCCATTATTTGCACAGTAATATGATTGTCCATAGAGATATCAAAGGTAAGTAATGAGGTACTTCTTACTTTACACAGTTCTTTATGAATGAAATAGATGATGTGGTTAAGATTTTTAACATTTAAATTCATACATTTACTCTAAAACAGTTCTCCTGCTTTCTCATGGATGCTTGTCAGTGTCCCATCAGACTAGTTTTGACGTACAGGTTTCCACAAATGAGTAGCTTCACTTTGGCGGTTCACAGATGAATAAAATTCAAAAGACCATATAAGTGAGACTACATTTTCATACATACTGCATAGCATTAGAAGGGAGTGGTTAAGAGTCGGGCCTCGGCTACAAGACAGGCTGCTTCCAATTCAGGCTTTATCTATTATGACTCTGTGAGCTTGGTAAAGTCACTTAGTCTCTCTGCTTCAGTTCCTCATTCTACATAGGAACCTTGATTGAGTTAATGCATGTACGTTACTTAAAACAGTGCTTGGTACCTAGGAATCACTCCAAATTTAGCTACAATGATGACATACTTGATGTTGAGATCATATTTAAAATCATGTGAAGGGATGTCATTATTTAAGAAAAGAGAAGAACCTGAGAGTGAGTGGTAGTAAATTCAGTTAAACTCTCTTTTTTAAACTGAAAAACTCAGCTGTTTTCAGGGATTAGATATGTGAATGAATGCATATAAGCTACAAAAGCAAGTGGTGAGAGTATGTAAAATCTGAGTGTACTTAAAACTATACTGTACAGCATTTCTGGAGGTCTAATTGTATAAAAACTTATTGTGACCCCAAATTTAGAAATCATTTTATTAGTCAATAAAAATAAATTAACACATGTAGAGGTGTATATGAATACATAATTCATTTGTCTTGCTGGGAACTCTTGAATTCCTAGGTTTTTGTTTCTTCCTTATGGTGTGGTACATCCGGATGTGGCCATATTCAAGCCAAGGAGAACATTCCTAATTAGTTTCTGGTGATAGAATCTGTAGAGTGCTTGAGTCAGATCACATCTACTAGAATGGGGCTTAATAGTGAATATGAAAGGCTGGGGATATAGCATAGTGGTATAGCACATGCATAACATTTGCAAGCCCAATTTCCAGGGCGCTCCCAGACCCCCCCCCCACCCCCCCCCACCAGAAAAAAAGTTATAAGTACTGGGATATGGCCTGTGATCTATCTCAGCCAGAACTTAGTTGTTAAGTACAAAACCTGATAGATGACTTTAAGACCCTCACAGAAAAATTATTCACTTAGGAATAATTGTTGTTCAAGGCAGAGAAACTAAGGGAGCAGTTGTTTGTTACCTTCTCGTTGCTGGAACAAAATACCTGACATCCACAAGTTAAAGCAGAAAATTTTTAGTTTAGCTCTCAGTTTGTAGAGGTTTTAGTCCATAGTTGTCTGTCTCCAAGGTAGGGTGGCATGGAAGAGGGGTATTGCAGAGGAGAAGCAGTCTATGGCAAGGCAGGAAGGAGGTGGCAGCAGCAAGCAGCAGCCTGCCTTCTTTCTGTCCCTTTGTATTCCATCCAGGCTACAAGCCTGTTGTTGGTGCTATCCACACCAAGCATGGGGCTTCCCTCTTCATAAATCCGTTCAGCCACACCCAGAACTATGCTAATCCAATTAGGGGACTAATCCAGATATCACACACCCTTGATCCCAGTATCACATACCTTACATCCAGCCACTTCCCAGAATCCCTACCTATGAGCACATGAGGCTTTGGGGGGAACATCGGGTATAAGCTAGAACAGTAACCTCTGCATGAGTCCTCTTTCATCTTACTGGAAGGAATGATGAGAGCCACCTTGGCCAATTGAGGAGCATGGAAGCAAGCTGATTTTTAAACATTATAGGGCAGATATATTGATGAGGGGGAAAAGGTACAAAAGTAGATGTTTGCAATATGATCTCATGTTTGTAAAATTTAAATATGACTCAGAAGGGAAGTTTTCATATGATTAGCAGTTGTTATCACCAAATGGCAAGATAATGACAGTTGTTTTCTACTATATACTTTTTACTTTTTCAGTATTTCCCAATATTTCTAAACAACTTTTAAATGGTAAGGGAAAAGATTAACAGCTGCTGACATGACAAGCATAGGAACAGTCTACATATAGCATCATCTAATCCCCTTCACCTCCACAAGTGAACCTGGATCTTATCAAACCTTCAGATTCAGCTGTCAAATTATAACATGTTTAGTGTATAAGCCAGATGAGCATGTTAAAATGACCCCTCAAGATCTAGGCTATAAGAAAGCTGTTGCTATTTAGCTGTTGAGCTATTGCTAAAGCTTTTATAAAGAAACTAGTTTCTTAGGGCAAAGGGGAAAAAAGAGATTGGAAAGACTTTTAGGTTAGGAAAGTCTTAAATATATATCAGTGAAGCTCATTGTGACCTAACTTGGATTTTTTTTGGGGGGGGGGCGTGTGTGTGTAAAATATTGAATACCTATTATATTTTGATAACATTAAAAATAAAAAAATATTATTCATCTTTTTATGTGTGAAAAGAGTCCTTGTCTTTTAAAGATATGTACTGAACTTTTAATTGATCATGTATCTTGATTTTCTTCAAATCCTGTGAAATGGAAAGGAGAGTGGTTATCAGTATATGGTTGGGCAGGATTGTGCAGGTGGATGTTGGGGCTGGGTCCATATAGGATTCTTTCTGCTTTTGTTTATGTTTGTAAAGTCCCCTTAGTAACTTTTGACTTGTCCCAAACAAGTTAAAAACACTGTACACAGAAAACCTGGCTACCAACTTTGTCCCTAGTCCCTCCTGTGGATAAGCATTGACGATTCCTCCCCAGAGTTAGCTGTCCCTGTCTGTGACCTTCCCAGGATGCTTCCTTCCCTGCTTGTAGTCAGTAAAAATCGGCTTAAGCCAGGTACACATGTAGTCCCAGCTACTCAGGAGACTGGGACAGGAGGATCACTTGACCCAAGGAGATTGAGGTCAGCATGGAACTTTAAGACCTTTTAAGGCCTTGTCTTAAAAACAGAAACTAGTTTGTCATCCTTCCACTGGTAAAATAGAGATGGTAGCTTTTTCAACAGAGCTCTTCTTTAAGTACTCTTTAAGTACTCTGTTGGTAGGAAATGTTAAAAAAAAAAAAGTGCTATTTTAGAGGATTACTGGTAATGTAGCATATTTAGGCTTAAGGTGTGCAGAAAATGGATACTACACTGTCCCCTGGAGACAGACTTTGGAGAACCATCATTAGCTAGATTGAGGGATTTGGGGAGACTAGAAGCTCAAGGTAGAGTTGGAGAGTCTGTATTTTCTCCAGTATATAATACAGATTTTTCTCACTGTTCATCTTCCTTCATAGAGGACATTTAAAAATTTTAAAAAATAGAATAAGACTAAAAAATATGAAGTATGTTTAAGGTTATACAAAACCTAAAAGTAAGTACTTAAATAAAATGTAAAAATTTATAGCTGGGCATAGTAATGCACACCTGTAATCCCAGCACTGGGGAGGCTGAGGCTGGAGAACTGACAAAAGTTAGAGGCTAACATGGGCTACATGAGTTCAAGGCCAGCCTGGACTACATCAAAAATAAGTAAACAAAAAAATAATAAAAATAAACAGCTTCCTTAAAAACAGGTAGTTTATAGAAAAAGCTGAAGATGAGAGGAAAAGTAATTTGCTAAAGGCAGAAATTAGACATACAGTCCTAGAGAAAATATTGAGTTGAGCCAGGAGTTGTGGCACATGCCTATAATCCTAGCACTCTGGAAGTCCAAGGGAGGAGGATTGCATGTTTGAGCCCAACCTGGGCAACTTAGTGAGAACGTGTCTGAAAATACAAAAAAGGGATGGGGAAGTATCGGAGCCACTGGGTTCAATTCCCAGTACTGCCAACAAACAAACAAAAATTACTTTAAAATATAGGGGGGAAAATAGAGAATAAAAAATAAATAAGTCCTAGGGCCAAGGATTTAGCTCAGTGGTGTCACTGCCTGCCTCACAAGCGCAAGGTCCTGAGTTTGATCCCGGGTACCAAAAAAAAAAAAATGAGCCCAGAATACAAATCTTGTTTTCAGTACCATTCTATACTAAAAGGAACCTGCATTCCTTGGAGAAATGGCTCATTCTGGGACTTAAGCAGGAGATACACAAAATGAGCCTGGGCACTGTTCTGCCAAAAAGTACAAAACAACTGAGAAAACAAAAACAAGCAAGAACACCATGATGGGTGTATGGCAAAGAGGAGAGTCTATGGAAAGAGCTTCCAGGGACCAAGCTGGTACAAAATAAAGTAGTACTGGAGAATAACCTGAAGTATAAAATATATACCCATACCTTCACAGTGATATAAGTGAATGATTTAATAATTGGAGGAGAGGGGACATTTTTCCCCTGCAGAATAATTCCAAATAATTTATATAGGTACTCACCCAAGAGCATAATCATCTACTCCTTAATTGTAGGGTGTGCATGGTGAATTTTTTCCAAAGAGTACAGCATGGAAAGGGGGAGGCAATGATTTTATAGTGAGAACCTGACAAACACTGCTCAAGCCAAGTGATCAGGGTCCACGTTGACATCAGTAGTGATGTTGACAGTATGTGCTTGTAATGGCATGTGATGACAGTGGTACTTTACCTCTGGTCTTCCTCCCCTAAAACTTATAATCCCAGGCTAAACATGAAAGAATATGAGACAAATCCTAAATGAGAGACATTCTACAAAAATCTGGTCAGTGCTTACCAGAAATGCCAGGGCCATCAAAAAAAGAAGGAAAGTCTGAGGAACTGTCATACCTAGGAGAAGCCTAAAGAGACATGATGACTAAACATAGTGTGAAATCCTGGGACAGATACACAATATTAGGGAAAAATTGAAAAAACTGTTACAAAATATGGGCTATAATAGTATATCATTGTTGCTTCATTAATTATGACAAATGTACTATGCTAAAGTAAGATACTTAAAATAGGAGAAGCTGAGTTTTGGGGATATGAGAACTGCAACAGTTCTGTAAGTCTAAAGCTGTCTAAAGTTCATAAAAGTAAATGAAATTTTAAAACTTAGGAAAAGCTTAAAGCTTACTTAAAAGACATTTAAAATATAGATAGAAATTGAGAAATAAACTTAATATAAAGCAAAACACAGTGTTAAGAAAAACTTTAAATACAGGGTCAAGTAATGAGGGGAAAAAGTACTCAAAGTTTTTGATTATGTAAGTCCCCCAGGAAGTTCCTGAGGAAAACATGACTTCTCAGGGAAATAATCTTCTTGCTTTATGATAAAGAAATGGGGCCCATAAGCCCACTCATGCTTCCTCAGTGCTTCACTGGGCTTCACTCTTAGCCCTTTCCCCCTTCTCTAGTTCACCTCCACTCTCACATCCAGTCCTTTTCAGTGAAAGAGCCTTCCACTTAAGGATAGCAGAATAAACATACAGTGCTCATGCAGCATATTCTTTGTTTGTTTGTTTGTTTTTGGTACCAGGAATCAAACTTGGGTCCTTCTGCTTGTGAGGCAGGAGGCGGAACCACTGAGCTAAATCCCCAGCCCTTTATGCAGCATATTCTTAATGAACATCTACTGCCTGATTAGTGTATGCCAGGTCCTGATCAGAAAGATGAAAGGCAACCTGGGTTGGCAGAAAGTTCTCTGTCATTGTCCTTTTGTACTATATTCCAGAATGCCAGTAGAAAAGTGAAATGAGGCTCTTTTCTTATTTATAGGTGCAAATATCCTGCGAGATTCAACAGGCAATGTTAAATTAGGAGATTTTGGAGCCAGCAAACGGCTTCAGACCATCTGCCTCTCGGGAACGGGAATGAAGTCCGTTACAGGGACACCATACTGGATGAGCCCTGAAGTCATCAGTGGAGAAGGCTATGGTAGAAAAGCAGATATCTGGTAAGTTTTGGTATGAGATTTGCCTGGTGCCTGCCACGTCACATATTTCTATCCAGGATTGAAATTACTGGTTTAAATTCTCTTTTGAACTTTTGAAATTCAGTATATGAACTACAAGGACCAATACCATTTTAATTTTACCTTACTTGGCTTATAATTAACTATTTAGCATATTTGAATCTATTTTCACTTCTTTAGGAAGGATTTTGTTTTTGTTTTTGGTTTTTTTTGGTACTGGAGATCGAACCTGGGACCTTGTGCTTGCAAGGGAGGCAGCGGAACCACTGAGCTAAATCCCTGGCCCTAGGAAGGATTTTGTCTTCAGCAAATCTCAGCTTTAAGTAGCTATCTTATTTCCCTGAAAAAGCTTTTAAAAAATTAATTTTTGTTGGGAGTGTTCTTAAAATTCATGTAATCTTTACTTAATAATTTTAAATTAGAACATAAAATGGCTGTTTCCTACTTCCTACCCAGAAAAAATTTTAAGAGACATTCATTTTAATTTCTTGAGGGCAATCTTTCTCTCTGTCTAGAGACAGGGTCTCACTCTGCAGTTCAGGCTGGGCTTGACTCTTACTATGTAGCCCAGGCTGGCCTCAAACAGCGATCCTCCTGCCTTAGTCTCCTGAGTGCTGGGATTACAGGGATGCGCCACCATGCCTGGCTTTTTATTTTTGAAAGCAATTTCTAATACTTTGTAAAATGAAGACAAAAATTATTTTTAAGGTCAGGTTGGAAAACTACATAGAACAAAATAATAAAATGAATAATATTTTTGTATAACATATAGGTTGTGATAATAATTAAATTGTGGTATATTTCTACTGATTTTTATATCTAAATTACAGTTTTATGTCATTACCTTATCCCTTCAGTACTGGGGATAGAACCCAAGGCTTCCCACACACGAGGCAAGTGCCCTACTATGGAGCTACATCCCCAGCCCTAATTACAACCTTTTAAGGAAACCTGAATCTTGAAATCAAGTCACATTTAAATATTTATGGGCTTCACTCCTGTTTCTCATTTTCTGGCTAAGCAGTTTTCTTCCCTAATGTTTGCTTTTGTAATGCATTTCTTTTTTATTTCTTTTTAGGAGCGTAGCATGTACTGTAGTAGAAATGCTAACCGAAAAACCGCCGTGGGCCGAATTTGAAGCAATGGCTGCCATCTTTAAGATTGCCACTCAGCCAACAAACCCTAAGCTGCCACCTCATGTCTCAGACTATACTCGAGACTTCCTCAAACGGATTTTTGTAGAGGCCAAACTGAGACCTTCAGCTGATGAACTCTTAAGGCACATGTTTGTGCATTATCACTAGCAGCTGGTAACCTCTCCTGTGCCTCCACCCAGCTCCCATTTGTTTGTTCACCTCTCTCTTGACTGCACTTTTCTTTTTTATGACAAAGAGAGATGGGGGAGGAAAAAGACAAGAGGGAAAGTGTTTCTCTTGATTCTTGGTTAAATTTGTTAAATAATAATAGTAACCTAAATTTTTTATATTTAATCTTTTTTTCCCCTCACAAGAACTTGAAACTTCTTTTTAAAAAAATTTTTATAATGTACTGATGTGGTTAAGAGAGATAAAGCACTTTAGTACATAGTCACTCTTTCTAGTACAAACAAATCATTTGGAATACCTAAAGATTGTGAAGTCTTTCCCAGTATCACTGACAAATTGGTGGTGATGGGGAGATGTGGAAGAGGAGAAAAAATAATGTACAATTTGTAGTTTTTAGTGATAGTATTAAAATAGATCTTCATTTGTGGAGTTGAGCCCTAAACTTGTTGAGGGTAGGTACTCAAGAATATAGGTTCTTTCTTATCTGTATTCTTTAGATCTTAACCTCTGTTTACCAAGCTTTTTGCTCAGTAGGAATCTGGATAGAAGATATGAATCTCTAAGAGGTATGTTTATTTGTTAATCTTAATCATATAGTAAGCAAATACATTATAATAGATCCATGTTACTGGACTCTGTTAACCTTGAGGGACGGCTTTCTGCTTAAAAAAAGATAAAATTTATTTTAAAGCAGATATGGGAATTCAATGAGTAAACCTAACTAAAAAACAGAATTAGTCTCATTAAGTGTGTGAACAGAAGAGATCACATTTGCCAGTACACAGAAATATGAAAGAACCAAGTGTTGATTAGTATTTTTTAAACTGTTCTTTACTTAAGGGGGAATGTCCCAAAATTAAGGATATTGAGAAATAATAAAAATCATATATACTATATTCCTATTTCTAGCTCCTGATTTTCCATAGGTAATAGTCTTTAGGAATTAAGAGTTCAGCCTGGAATGTTAAAGCTAGTGTCATGAGATGAAACTCTTGTTCTTGGGATCACAGAATACTAAAGCACTTCAAAAAATACAGACATCATGTAAAACAGGTTGTCAGCAGTGGCATAGGGATAGTTTCACTTCACTTGACATTTGGCAATGCCTGGAGACATTTTTGATTGTCACAATTGGGAAGGTACTGGCTGGCATCTAGTGGGTAGAGGCCAAGGATGCTGCCAGATAGCCTACAGTATACAAGGACAGCACCCCTCCTCTAAAGAATGACCCTGCCCCAAATGGGAAAACTGCTGAAAGTTGAGAAACCTGATGTAAAAGCTAGTCCCAACTATAAGCTGAAAATGGCCATTTATAAAGCAGTAAGTGCAGAAAAAGCAATTTTAAAAGGAAAAGATGTATCACAGAATGAGGATTTTATAAGAGTAGATACCACTACTTTCAAGTCAAGGGTGAAAGATCTGAACAAACAGTGCATAGCAAACACTTCCTTACTAGCTCCATATTGCACCCAAATCAGTAATCCTTCTATTTTAGAAACAAAATGCATTTGAATACTGAGCTTTTTGAACTCACTATTGATGTATATTCTTTCCTTAAAAGTCAACTCATAATAGTGGGCAAAGAAAAGAATATCAGAACAAAGTATTCACTACCAAAAGAAAGTTTAAAACTGTCAGGTATTTCTAGTATAAGGTATCAGCTGAGGGCAAAGACAGCTGGGAAAGATCCTGTCATCTGTAATGGAATTATGCTACTGAAAAACATGAGGATATTGGTCATTTGACCACTTGCAATATTTTCAGAATATTAAAGTAAGTGCTAAGTACTTTATTTTTAAAGGTCTAGAAAGTAGTCATCTTCTGGAAGGCCCTAAATGTGATACCTTTCTTGGGATTCATAAGGGACTAAGGTATTTTTATTTTCTGTGCAAGATATGCTCACTTAGAGACACTTAATGTACTTTGTTTTGAAGTTAGGTAGATCTTGGTTTATCCTATAAGGTTCCATGTGGCATTCCCTGTAGAATATTTGAAATTCCACTAACTAGTTTGAGAAGTCAAAGCACACAATTACTTGTCAGTGCTTCTCCCATTTTATGAGCATCAAAGGAAGCAGCTTGCAAAGAAGAAAAAGAATTAGGTGTCCCCCCTTGGTAAATCAACTGCCTAATCTTGTGCTGGAAACATAATCCCCAAATGCATGGATCTGTTATGATTTCTTTATCTTTTATGGGTGAGGACATCTTTCTACTTGAACAAAATCACAGTATCTGGACCAGTGGGCTTTTCTTCTGTTTCTTTGTCTTGTGTGATTATGATTTCCCTTTGGCTCATTTTTGGTCTGTCAGGGTAACCAGCAGTGTAGAATACAGGGCAGATTGTGGAACTCAAAGGAAAATTGTTTGCTTTTTTCAATCTCCTTCTTCTTTTCTAAATGCTATAGAAAATGAAAGTACCTGAAAAGAGACTGCTACTTTATCACTGCTGCAGAAGACCTTTACTTTATAAGAAAAATATCATTAGCTGTGGGAAAGTAATGTTTTTTATGTAAAGACTTAAAAATAGACTAATAGTTTACGGAGTTATTATATAGAATATGATATGAATTTATTTCAAACAAGTTGTGAAAGTACCAAAAACCACACTAAAAAGTTAATATATAAAGAAACTAATAGAACAAAAAAGCTTGAAGTATGGGGCGGGGATATGGAAGACCAAAAGAAAATGTTAAAAACAAGAAATATTTGAAAGGAAACACCTTTATCAGGAGAAATTAAATATTACACTCCCATTTTTCCTCTTTCTAATAATGGTATGGATCAACAAATGAAGTTTGAAATTTTTTTGTTTTTTTTGGTACCGGGGATCGAACTTGGGACCTTGCGCTTACGAGGCAGGTGGTGGAACCGTTGAGCTAAATCCCCAGGCCATGAAGTTTGAACTTTTTAAGATGACTAAATATATTTTGTTTTTTAAGTGCACAACTGATCTTTCTATACTGTAATTTTCTTTGATGTGGCTGGAAAATGGCCAGACTGCTAACTTTGTGCCTTTAAAATGCATTCTGCTTTGACAGTGGCAGACTTTTTGGTGCTGGAGAAGATTTACTAGCAGTCATTTATGTGCTTTTCAGGAAGTATCTTTCTACTTAGGCCTTGAGAGATTCAAAGTAGCATGACTTAGGCTTGGACCAAATATAAGATCTTTTACATTGTGAAGTATATTGAATAAAAGGATTGAAAAATATCGTAGTGGAAATTTTGATCGATTTGTAATTCTTTAACATATGTTTAAAGGTATACAGACTTTTTAAAAATCCTGAAATTTTTTAGTACTTTTCCTTGTATACAAAACATTTTCTAATTTAAAAAATCACTAGGACTATTGCCTTAGAAAGTATTAAAAGGTACAGTTACCCTTACATGATGTGTATGAGATTTAATATTGATGCTGAAAGAAATGAAAACTCTGATTCCAGAATAAATTGAATTGGCTTTCATTTGAGAGTCTTTACCTGATTCCCAATAGAAACTACTTAAAAAGGTTGAAAATACTTCTTTAGAATAGCTTTCTGCTACTACATACAGCTCTGACACAAGTTGGGTCAGATCTGTAGTATTTCTGAGAGGGAGCTTACAAGACATGTGAAATCACTAAGAAAATAAAATCAAATCTGAATATTTTAGCAGTATGACTAAGCCAAGTGAAGACTCTTTGGCCAACAGTAGAGTTCTATGCCAATAATTTCATGTGGGGTCTAGGAACCAGTAGCTTGATATAAAATCACCTGGTATCAATTCTGTCTATGAATCTTTCCATCTCTTTAAAATAGGGTGAGTCTTTTCTTCATTTGCTTTCTAGTAATCGTGACTTGCTATAAGTAGGAAATTAACATCCTTGAAGTCACAGTCTAAGGGGAATATGGACGAACAGAGTTACTTTATAGCAGACACTAAATCTGAAAGTTCAGCAATGCTGTTATGATTTTTTTTTGTAAAGTAAGGGGAGAGCAAGTTTGGGTAAACATTGGCTGTTATAAACCAAAATGTCATTAATAGGAATTATAGTAAAAATATCCCCAAATTTAGGGAGACCTCCAAGGTCAGACAGCTTATCTCTCTCTCAGGACCCCTCTTACTACAAACAGCCTCTACTCAAAGAGTCCCAGGGATAGCAAGCATTTATTCCATAATACCGCCCCCCTCCCCCCAGCAGTCTTGTAAAGAAAAAAAATTTTTCTTTTGGTCTAAATTGTGAAAAAATTCAAAAACATTTGGTAGAAATTAAACTCTGTCAACAGTGTTTATGCTAAGAATAGGACAGTTTCTTAAGACCATATTATTTTAAGTTTGGTGGTTGCTTTAAATATTTATTTGAATTTAAGATTGGTTAAATGGTAACATAAAGCAATTTAATTGTTGGTTTTTATTAGTGCCTTTTTTCTCTGTATGCCTTTTATTTTATATTACTAATTCAGATTACCCACCAAAATGAGGATTTTTTTTTTTTCCCCAAATCAGTAGGCTTCAAGAGTTTAGACTGTGTATTGGCCTTCAAATGTTTCTTAATGCCTACTTCCTCCTCCTGCCCTTTTCTTTTACCTCTTTTTTGTTTTTTTTTTTAATGTTAGGAAAGAAACATTAGTGTTTGTCTGAGATACTGCAATCTCCGCTAGTCTTAAATAAGCATAGAGTTATTCAAAGTAGTAAATTGTTTTCTAGGTTGATTACTTGATTTTCAATCACATTGGCATCCTCCAGGTTCTTTGTATGTCATGGTTCAGTTACAATTTTCATAGCAGAGCTAGAGTAGTTGTTTTTGCCTAAAGAGGTTGTTTAAAACGGTTTACCAGTGCTAAGCCAGTGAATGAGATGTGAGGCAATGAGCAAAAAATACAGAGACAGTAAATTCTAATCCTTAGGGTTTAACATTTTGACATATACTCTAGCTTACTTTTCTGTGAAGTGTGTGTGTGTATGTGTGTGTGTGTGTGTGTGTGTGTGTGTGTGTGTGTGTGTGTGGTGTTTGGAGTTGGGTGAGAGGAAAGGGAATGAAGCAAGGAGAGGGAGGGAGGAAGAAAGGAAGAAGTATGAATGTTCAGTTAGATCAGTCTCTGTTCTGAGAGGAGCAACACAAAAATGTATGACCTACTGACCATGAATGAAAATAATCATCCTCCAGTAGGAATGCCAGTACATTTTTCCCAAGTAGCTAGTATAAATGATTTTTAATAGAGGTATTTATTGTAAATTTCCAAGCTCTTTGTTGCTAAAAGTAGACTAAAATTTAGTTTGTGTATGTGTATAATAATGAGCTTATATATAATTCTTCAATAGAAAGTAATTGATGTCACATAGTTCTTTATGAACTCTTTGGAATAGAAGTTCTGCCAGACATTATCTAAACAAGCTTTCTTAGCTTACCGAGTATCCTAAAGGAAATTCTCTTATACCTCTTTTTGGTTGGCTAGGGAAATGTGTGCTGTGAAATCACTGTTCCTACTTCATTGCTTTGACTTCTTCCATGGCCTGAATAGGATGCCATAATAGGTGTGGGAAATATCAGGGCCACCCATCTCTCTCTCTTTTCACTATTGGGAGGTGTAGATTCTAATAAGCTCTCAGGGGAGCCTAGGGATTCTTTATACTTGGTTGAAATGACAATGGTCAGGGTTGACTTTCATGGAGGTGAGGGAGGAGTCATAGCTATAGTAAAGAATAAATTGTACCTGTTGCCTGTATACAGTGTCATATAATTCTTCATGTTTTTCGTAATTGTGCATTTTAATCCACAGTCATATGGTATTTTTGTTAGTAACAAAGGCTGTCAGTGAATACTGTTATCCTCTCTGCTTGATGACTTATTTGTATCACAATCTGTATTATCAGAATCACTGTAAACCAAAGCTTTTATATTTCCTGCACACATAGCCAAAATGATTAGTCCTGTTACATCTGCCCACTTGTAAGCTAATAGCATAAAAATGGTAAAGCAGGTACTAGTAGAATGTGATCCCAGTCTATCCTTTGAGGAAAGGGACAGGTGCTCAGTGTTTGCATTTAGACATGCAGAATTTACTTCACTTATAAAGGAACTATATAGATACTACATACCTAATTAACTTGTACTTGTGCCAATCTTATTGTCACTTGACCATAGATGCATGTAGATGTGTTAATGTCTGATGCTCAGGTTGGTGGCATATTTTCTCCCTAGTGTCTTAACATGTATGAGCTTGTGTTTGACTTGAGAGGCATTTCACCAAAGCTGTGAAGAAAAGGAGGTTATGGACTGACATCTGCTTTGTGCTACAGACACTTTGGAACACAGGAAAGCACCTATTTTTAGCATATGTGCAGAATTTGTCCCCAAATAAGGATTTCTAAATCTCTTAATGCCAGTTGAGAAGAGTAAAGTTTATGACTATCCTGAAAAGCACTTTTCTGTTCAATTATTTATATTTTTTAGAACTTCTTTTTAAAAACCATATGTAACTAGTGATGAGTTTAGCATTAACATTACTTGGATGGGAGAGATGAGTAACAAAACTGCGTCTTAAACTCTATCAGATATTTAGAATCCAGAATGGATTTGACATATTCTCATTTTTCCAAAGAATTTTTTCCACCTGGAAATAAGAGAGGACTAGGGGAAGCATTTGTAAAAAAATGGGTAAAAGAGGATCAGCCCCTTGCAATACACAATTTTCAATTAATAGTACAGTGTCTAGGTACAAGAATACTTCTTTAAACACAAACTATTATTTTAATACAATCTTAGTAAAAGGTTTACATATTTTCTATTGCTGTTGGTTTTTAAATTTGCTATCCTGCATTCTGAAATATTATAAAAGTTAATATGAAAAATACTTTTAATGTCTACCATCTCTTACATTTCACACAGTTCTTTTTATTTATTGTAAATAAAAGTAAATGGATAAATTTGAAAATAAACTTTTAATTATTGCAAACTATGATTATCAATTTGTAAACTTACCTTTGACTTAATGTACATTTTTAAATGTAGCCACTAAATTCTCTATATTTAACCTATTGGTTTCTCTCAGTAAACGTTTTTAATCTCATTTGAGTGCTGGGCAATTTATAATTATCTACAAAGGTTTTTTTGTTTCCTAACAAGTTTGACTTTTTTGCACATTTTTGATAATGTTTAATTTGTACACTGATATATTACTCTGACCAATAATTGTTGAGTGTATGAGTATCATGAATGCGTGCATCAAACTACTGTCTGTGTCTCTTGTTTTAACTTCTTTCAAGATGTACATCTTTCAAGATGTAGCTATCAGTTAATAACTGCTATGACTGACTTAAGTGGACCTTCTTGCTTTTACCAAGCATACTTATCTATGGTTCTATCTTTGTTGAAGAACTCAGGAGTTCAACATTACTTTCCAATTTTATAATATAGTCTAAAATCCATTACTAAGCTGAAAGTATGCTTTGTAACTCTATGTATCAGGGGATGTGTGTTTGTGTGAAGATGTCTTTTTCTGTTTGTAGGCACATGAATATATCCCAGTAAATTCTTATTTTCATTTTATTTCTACATTTTTATGAACTTGTTTTATAAGGGTATTATTTAGTTAGGATAAATATATATAAAAGCTTTCTGAGAGATTACTATATGAATATATTTTCAGCTGGCTGATCAAAAATATTTTTTTAATTTTGTTTTTAATCATTTAAGATGTATTTGTATTTCCAGAATTGGACACAAGTTGTACTTAGAACTCAGTTAAAATACTCCTGAAAGGAAAATCATGGAATTCTCTTTTGACAATTCTGTGAAATGCAAATTAGAAAAAAAGGCTTTAAGAAATAGCAAAAACACACTGTTCACTAACATGGACCTTTGAATTGTCAGAGCTGTGGAAAAAAAGTGAGAAACTAAATTGTTTTAATTCAAGATTTTTGTATTTCCAGTTGCTATAGGCTTGTCCTACTGTTGTTTTTAAATTTGCCTTTATTTTCCCAAAAGATTTCAGCTTTTTTTAGTTTTTCCTTACTGAGCAAGGTCAGACTGGGCTTATAAAACAATACATTGGCATATATGATGCTTTGTAATTGACTATAAATTGGTTTAGAAATGTCCACACCCCATTGTTGTGTTGGTTATACTGTACTGTGTGTTTTTAGGAACTGGCAGAAAAAGAATTGGAAATTAGGTTTCCAATCTGACAGTGTTACTGTATTTAAAGAAAACCTTGTTTTTAATTTCAGGTACCACGTAAAATTACTTGTGTTAGGAATAAAGTCCACTGTTGAAGTTGAATGTCATTTGTTAAAAGGAACCAGTGTGTTTAGAACCTATCAGAAGCCAGATATAGTGTGGTATGTGCCACATTTCATGCACATTTGAGTTTGTGCTATTCATTTAAAATATGCTTGTAAAAATGTATAAAATTCCTGAATTTTATTTCTATGTACTTTTTTTTGCTGTTAAATAGCTTTTTAAAAAATTAATATAAAAAGAAACCATGTTTATATTTTGTTAGTGATCAATGATTTTGTTTATATGGAAATTTGTATATTGTTGGCACTCATCTTTTGTTTAGATTTATCATGCATGAAGGCTTGCAATAATTAGCACAATGAAAATTGCTTTTTCTTATATGTTCATTTTTTTGTTTTTTTGAAAGATTGTGGTGCAAAGGCTTACTTTAAGTAACCTTCTGGACTATGGAACGAATATAAGTGAATGGCACTTTGAGTGTTAATAAAGCTGATATTTATTTCCACTGTGACTGGTTTGTCTAGATATTTGTTCTTTGTTTTTTTGAGACAGGGTCTCACTCTGTAGTTTAGGCTAGTCTTGAACTCAACATGTAGCCCAGGCTGGCTCTGAACTCACAGCAATCCTCCTGCCTCAGCCTCCCAAGTGCTGAGATTACAGGTGTGCACCACCTGGCCAGGTATTTGTTCTTCTACATAGCATGTTCACAGATATCCCCTCTTACTTGAGTTGATCATTCTGTAGGAGACCAAGCACAAATGAACCTAGAGACACAGAAACTAAACCAGATCTCTCCTGTATCTAATCTAACAATGTCCTACTCATTTTGCTCTAGTGTATCTTTGTATGGGCATATTACCTACTTAGAACTTAGTGGTGTTAAACACAAAGCTTACTGTCATACATACTGAGTATATGGAATGGTCTCTTATATGGTATTGGAGATATCTTACATTAATATACAGGGCCATTTAATGCAAATCAAAGCCTCAGAATCTTGTGTGTCTAGCAATTTTAACATTTAAGAATGAATCCTGCTGGGTGTGGTCGTGCACACACCTGTAATCCCAGTACTTGGGAGACTGAGGCAGGAGGATTGCTGTGAATTCAAGGCCAGCCTGAACTACATAGAAAGACCCTGAAAAACTAAATGTACCGTCATGGGATAACAAAGAACCACAGACTAGTTGAGTTGCAACAAATTGATTATCTCACAGTTCTGGAGTCTAGAAGTCCAAAATCAAGGCATTGTTAGGGCTATGTTCCCTCTTAAACTTGTGGGAGAAACCTTCCTTGCCTTTTTCAGCTCCTACTAGGTCCAAGCAGTTTTGGTTTGTGTCAGCATCACTGTACTCTTTCTACCATCACATGGTGTTCTCCCTCTGTCTGTGTCTGTCCCTTGTTATGCATTCACCTATTTATAAGGACACTAGTCATTGAATTAGGGTCCACCCTAATGACCTCATTACCTCTATAGAGACCTTGTTCCCAAATAAGGTCACATTCTGAGGTACTAGGAGTTGGGACTTCAAAAATACCTTTGGGGGTAGGCAGGACAGGTCAACTCATAGCAGTGTCTTCTGGCCCCTAACACTTCATATCCTTCCTGCACACAAAATGTGTTCATCCCATCTCAGTGTCCCCAAAAGTTTTAGTCATTGAAACATCAACTCTTAAGTCCAATATCTCATCCAGACATCAGCTCAGATCTCATCATCTAAATCATCCAAATCAAAGTGAGACTTGAGTATGATTCATCGTGGAGCAATAAACTTTCCCCACCTGTGAACCTATGAAACCAGATAAGGTATCTGCTTCCAAATTACAGTACTGGGATAGGTGGGGAATAGACATTCCCATCTGAAAGGGAGAAACAGGAAGGAAAAGGACTTGGAGGTCCAAAGCAAGTCTGAAACCTAGCAGGGCAAATTATATTGGATTTTAAAGCTTGAGGCTAATTCTCATTGCTCCATGTTCTCTGTTCTCAGGGCCCACTGGGGCTGGGGCTCTCCTTGCAAAACTGAGGAGGTGGCCCAAGGAGGCAGTGAACAGATTCACAACCTGGACCTGCTCCTTCATACCTGTGGTGGAAGAGTCAGCCCTGCTGGCCTCTGACCTGCTTTGGGGTCTGTCTTTCCTTTTCTTGAAGGGTAACTCACAGGCATAGAGCTCTATCCATACCTTTCCTGCCTTAGATTCCCAGAAGCCCGACAAAGTTCCTTCATTTCATCCCATTTCTGTCCCCTGCAGTCCAAATTGTCAGGGTGTCTACTGAGATGGTTGAATGGATCTGTAAACCACATCTAATCTTTGGCACATGATCGTCCAGTCATACATATCCTTACTCTTTTTCCCATAGCACATTCTTACAGCCTGATCATTGGGCTGCCTTGAAATTTCCTCCCCAGATTAGTCACTGCCCTTAACATCAATCTCCCACAAAGTCTCAGGACATGAGCAAAATGTAGATAAATTTTTCTGCCAGAACATAACACCCATGGTCTGGAGTCCAACTACCAGTGGAGTCCTTGTTCCCAACTGAAACATCCTGAGCCTGGTCTTTACTGTCTACCTTCTTACTGGGATTCTGGTCTTCTAACTACCAACCAGAATCTTATATCAAGCTCAACTTCTACCACTCCAGGGGGTCTCCACCCAGGATTTCCAAACCTTTCCAAACTCCCTTGAAAAAGTTCCAAAGGCATCTAAATCACATGGTCAGGTATATACACAGCAACAGCTCCACTTCCCTAGTACCAAAATCTATCTTAGTCATTTTCCTAGTCTTTGGGACACAATACCTGACACCCCCAACTTAAATGAGGAGAGGCTTATTTTGGCTCACATTTTAGAAGTTTCAGTCCTTGCATGATTGGCTGGCTCCAGGCAGAAGTGGCATTATGAAAGGGTGTGGGCAGAGGAAAGCTGGTCACCTCACCATAGCCTGGAAGCAAGGAGTCAAGGAAGAGAGGAGGTAGATAAACTCTTCTGAGTCAAACCTAGCCAGACCCCACCTTCTAACAGCAAGTCAGCTATAAGCCCCCCTAATCCAATCACCATCCAAAAGCCCCACTCATGAGTATGTATGGGGGTCATCTAAAACCATAACAATGTCCATATTTTACTAATAATCTCTGAGGCAATGAAGGCTTTTTCTATCATGCACCTCAAAAAGCTTGCCACCTCTACCCATTTCCCAGTTCCAAGCCACCTCCACTTTCTTAGGTATTTGTAACAGCAGCACCCTACTTTCTGGACCAAAATCTGTGTTGGTCAATGTTCTCCAGAGAAATAGACCCCCAGGGGATAAGTTATGTCTCATGGAGAATAAGAAAGCAAGTATTGGGCATTGAACCCAGGGTCATGGTGCTGAGCTACAACCCCACCCTTTTTATTTTTTATTTTGAGACAAGGTCTTGCTAAGTTACCCAGGGTGGTCTCAGACTTGCAATCCTCCTGCCTCAGCCTCCTGAGTAGCTGGGATTACAGGTGTACATCACCACATCCAGTGAGATAGATTTACTATAAGGAATTGGTTTACACAATTGTGGCAGCTAGCAAGTCAGGAATTCCAGAAAAGGTTGCACTCCAAAGACTGGAAACATAGGTAGAAATTCTATGCTGTAATCTGGAAGCAGAATTGCTTTTTCCCTGGGAAACTTGTATTTGTCTTAAGATCTTCAATTGAAGGGAAGAGGCTCACTCATATTATTGAGGATAATCTACTTTAAAATCTAATTGTAAATGTCAGTAACATCTTAAAAATACCTTTACACCAACATCTAGACTGGTACTTGTCCCAACAACTGGGCCCCATAGCATGGCAGAGTTGACACATAAAATCAACCAAGGGATTGATCAGACAATCTGTAGTATATCCATATGATGAACTCTCATATCTTATTGACTGAAAGAAAAATAAGACATAAGATAATCCAGTTTTTGTTTAAAATACTTAGAAAAAATATTGGGAGGAGATTATGTCACTCAAGTGGTAGAGTTACGAAAATATTTTTGTCTATGTAATTTTTAACTTTTATGATAAATGTGGGTGTTTTTGCTAAGTGCAAAATATTTTCTTAGTTATGAAAATGTTAGATTAGCCATTCTTCCTGATCAATACCTCCAGTCAAATTAATCAGGTTTGGCAGCAAGAAGTTAAAAAAAATTTTTTATGTTTATCTTGGTATTTTCATTCCTCAGAATTGGCCTTAAAAAAACAATCCAAGATGGAGTTAAGGATTTATATCCAATGATACTCATTTTAGAGCTGCTTATAACTGGATAAACTAGAATTATCCCAGTGACCTCAAATTAGGGTTCGCCTAAGTAAACTGTTTCCATAAATGGAATATTAAATGGCACTAAACATTCATTTTAGTGAGGAATGAACAAAGCTTATGTTAGGAGGATATAAAATCCTTATATAGCCAAGAAATACCTTCATGGTAGAAAAACACCTACTTATGAAAGTGAATTTAAAAACCTATTCACAGGCAAAAGATTGAAAGAAAATGAGACAAAATGTAGGTAGTGTCTGGGGATGTAGGTCAGCAGTAGACTGTCTAACATGTACAAGGTGGTGGATTCCATCCCCAACACCAAGGAAAAAAAGACAGCAAAGCATACTGTGATATGTGATTTAAGTAGCCTTTGCTATATTGTTCTCTATTTTGCAAGACTTTTTTTTTTTCCTGAGGCAGGATCTCATTATGCAGTTCAGGCTGATCTTGAATTCAATGCATAGCTGAGGCTGGCCTCAAACTTATGATACTCCTGCTTCAGCCTCCCAAGTGCTGGGATTGCAGGTGTGTCCCACCATGTCTGGCTGCAAGACTTTTAATCAAACGAAAAATATAAAAATGTGGTTTAAAAGGTTGGTTCTCCTACCTCTCAAGTAAGTGAAATTCATTTGGACCAGGAACCAACAAACCTTCACTTTACTAAAGTCATTCAACTGAAAACTACAAATATTGTAGCTGAGTCTGTCTTCAACCTGCTCATCTGATCAGTAGCAATTATGACTATCCTATGACTCCGGGTTTTACTAGCTCACTGTTACCCACCTGATTTTGCCCACATCTCCTTCATTTTCCAGTCTCTTCACTTTGAAATGTCTCCAGTCCTTGGGCCTTTTCTGTACCTACATTCATTCCCTAGGTAACTTCAAAGAGTTCTACAGCTCTAATATCATAAATATTTTTTCTTTCTGGTACCAGGGATCAAACTCAGGACCTAGGGTTGCCAGGGAGGTGTGGCATCACTGAGCTACCACCCCCCACCCTTTTCTTTAAAGACAGGATTTCACTGTGTAGTTCAGGCTGGCCTCGAACTCACTATGTGGCTGATGCTGGCCTCGAACTCACAGTGATCTTCCTGCCTCAGCCTCCCAAGTGCTGGGACTACAGGCATGTGCCACCATGCCTGGCACCATAAATATGTTGACCATCCCCAAATTTATATTTTTAGGTCTCTGAACTTCAGATTCACATCCAATATCTTTCTTGACACTTCATTTATTTGTCTAATAGGCTGCTTCTGTGGACTGAATTGCCTCCTCCTTAAAATTCATATATTGAAAGCATAGCCCTCAGTGTGACTATATTTGAAAACAAGACCTGTGAAGAGTGTAAAAGTTGAAAGCGGTCATAAATGTGGGGCCCTACACCAACAGACTGGTGTTCTTATAAGAAAAGACACCATCTGAGGAGGACACAGCAGAAAAGTGGCTGTCTGCCAGCAAGGAAGCTGGCCCTGACCAGGAACAAATCCTGAGGGACCTTATTATTGGGCTTCCCAGCCTCCAAAACTGTAAGAAAATCAGTTTCTGCTGTTTAAGTCATGCAGTCTGTGATAATTTGTTACGGAAAACTGAGCAGACTCACATACAGTCACTCACATTTCAAATGTTCAAAACTATCCAAAACTACCTTGGCTAAGGTAAATTTTTTTTTTTTTTTTTTTTTTTTTTGCAGTACCAGGGATCCAACTCAGGACCTTGCACTTGCGAGGCAGATGCGGTGCCACTCAGCTAAATCCCCGGCTCCTAAGGTACATTTTTGTAGTTGCTGAGGCCAAAAATCTTGGAGTTATCCTTTATTCCTCTTGCCCAATCAAGTTAGCAAATTCCATCCATCCATTCCACCTCCAGAATACATTCGGAATGAAACTATTTTCACTTTTGCCCCTGCTTCCCTGGCAAAGCCTAGGGTTTTTCAACAGGACTGCTGTAATAGCTGCCCTTGAACTTGTCAGTCTGTGTTCAACAACAGCAGCAAGTGTAGAGTAATCCTTTTATACTAAATCAGATTGTCTTTTTTTTCCTGCTCAAAACTTTCCTCTGGTTTTCCATTTCATAACAGTGGTCCTCAAACTTGGGCATCAGAAGGCAAGACTCATGGGCCCACCTCCAGTGTGGGATGGGGCCGGTAACTTTGGATTCGTCTTTCTAACCGTCTTTTCTTTTCTTTTTTTTTTTTTTGGTACCGGGGATCGAACTGGGGTCCTTCTGCTTGAGCAGCAGGCGGCGAAACCACTGAGCTAAATCCCCGGCCCTTTCTAAGCGTCTTAACCAGTTGTGATAGGATGTTGATGTGGCCTGGGGATGTTGCTTTGAGAACCACTGCTCTGCTTACTCTGCATCACTCCCTTGTTCCATATGTGGGTCTCATGTTTGCGCTCTACGCAGGACACTGTCTCACTTTCTTCAGGTCTTTGCTCAAATAACCCCACTTTAGAGAGGTATTCCAGGATCTCTATTTAGAATAACACTGTCATTCTGGGCCGTTCTGTTCTCCCTCAGAGCACTAAACACCGGATTTATTTATGCCTATCTCGCTCCTTTAGAATTAAGCTCCAGGAAGACAAGGATTTTAATATCTTCACGGTCCTACTGTAGCCACAAAAGCATCCTGCCTGCTGACACAGGAGCTTAACAAATACACTGTTGAGGGCCGAGAATTTAGTTCAGTGGTTTCCGCTGCCTGCTGCGCAAGTGCAAGGATCCGAGTTCGATCCCCGGTACCCCTGCGCCCCCCAAAACCCAAATACACTGTTGAGGAGAAAGGGTCAGACGAGTCCTTGGGAACGCTCAAGATCATTGCGCGGTCGCCCCGCCCCTTTGTCCCGGACTTGGGGCGGGACTTCCTGTGCGTGATGACGTAATTCCTTTATGAAACGGAAGTTGCCCCCAAGAGTTGCCTTCTAAGTGGGCTAGTGGTACTATCTACCCTCTTTGCAGGCTGTCGCTGCTGCCATGGGCAAAAGAGACCGGGCGGACCGCGGTGAGAAGGGTCGCGGGCGCGCTGTGGCTTCGCTGTACCTGACGGCCCCGTCCCTGCCACTCTGTGTCAGAGCTGCCCGGGCCGATCCCCCTCGAAACCCAGTCTCACGGGCCGCTCGCTGGGCAAAAGGAGATGTTGATCTGGGCGCAGCCCTGCAAACTGGGCCGGGTGGGTGGCAGTTGAGGGCCTCAGTGCCTGTGGGGTGCAGATGGCTCTTACTTAGGAGTTCATGGCGCAAGTGGAATGCGGTTCCCGCGAGTTACCGTCGTGCAGTGCTGAGGGAACCTAGGCCCCTGCGGGGCTCAGTTCTGTGTCTATACCTGCAGACAAGAAGAAGTCCAAGAAACGGCACTATGAGTATGAGGAGGAAGATGAAGATGACGCCCCTGGGAACGACTCTCATGAGGCAGTGCCCACGGCGGCCGGGAAGCAGGTGGATGAGGCCGGCACCAAAGTGGATGAATATGGAGCCAAAGACTACAGGGTGCAGATGCCGCTGAAGGATGACCACTCCTCCCGGCCCCTCTGGGTGGTAAGCTCGCCTGAAAGTCCAGACATCAGTTAAATATTGAGCATTCTCACAGTCCTAAAAATTTGGGATACAGCCCAGTGAAACCAGTTGGGAGAGACAGCTTTCACAAATACGGGTTTATAAGGCTATGCACACATGTGCTGGCTGGATCTGAGCTTTTTCCACTTCCGATCTTTCCTTTTACTCCCATTCCCTCTGTAGCTCTACCCATTAGGAAGAATTTTTATCTGCGTTTATTATGTAACAATTTATTTCTTTGTTTTTTAAATTAATGGAAGGCATTGGTATCCTGCTTTTTGCTTAAGGTAAAATAATTAATGTTGTACACTCAGTTGTAGACAAAAGGTAATTTGAGGATCAGCAGTAAATTGGGGAAGATTTTCCTGTAGAGATCAGTGGGAAACATTCTACTTTAGAAATCTTTTTTTTTTCTCTTTTTTCCTACTCTTCGGTATTTGATTAAATAACAAAATCCAGTTTTCTGAAGAACTGGTTGCAAAAATATCTCTGATGTTGGGCAGCATATCCTTTCTTTATAATCATAAGGGGAAGAGTCTGATAGTCTCTGTAGCTAATTAGTTTTCTTGTGTGTTTTGTCCATTTGGTGTTTGTCAGGCTCCTGATGGCCACATCTTCTTGGAAGCCTTCTCTCCAGTTTACAAATATGCTCAGGACTTCCTGGTGGCTATTGCAGAGCCAGTGTGCCGACCAACCCATGTGCATGAATACAAACTAACTGCCTACTCCCTGTATGCAGCTGTGAGCGTTGGGCTGCAAACCAGTGACATCACTGAGTACCTCAGGAAGCTCAGCAAGACTGGAGTCCCTGATGGAATTCTTCAGTTTATTAAGGCAAGTGGGAACCAAAACTAGCAATTGTGCTTGCCTTGGTAATGTGGTAATAGTGGGTATAGGAAGTACATATTGTTATCCATTGACAGCCATGAAAATGCCATTCATATCTCCAGTGGGAAGCATAATCACTGATCACCCTAACTGCTATGCCTCTAGGTCCAGCATTGTGTTCTGGTTGAGGCTATATATCTATTGAGCTGCTCCCAGACATGGGCATTAAAATGGTAGGAGTACTGATTCAGACCCATTCTGGACTGGGTTATTAGGGAATATAGCCCCAAGTGGGTGCTGTTGTAGATTGGGTTGTGTTCTCCCAAAATAAATATGTTGAAACCCTAACCCGCAATGTTACTATATTTGGTAAGACTAAATGAGCCCTAAGTTTGGGGCCCATCCAGCAGGATAAGTATCCTCATCACAAGACACCAGAGAGCCTTCCTGTCAGTACATAATAAGAAAGTGGTGATCTGCAAGGCAGGAATAGAGCTGTTACTGGAAACTGAATCAACTAGTACCTTGATCATGAACTTCTTTCAGCCTACAGGACTCAGAAAATAAACATTTTTAAACTACCCGGTCTGTGTAGTGTCTTATTATGGCAGCCTGAGCTGACCGGTAAAGGTGGTGAACTAAATCTAAGGTTAAATATCTGCATGAGACCCATAGTCAGTGAGTTCATTAGGGAAAGTAAAAAAGAAATTTCAGGAGTTGAAGTAGAGAGAGTTTCATGAGAACCAGTCGAACATGGGTGAATGCTGCCCAGAAGAGATGGTCAGTGGCTTTTGTTGTTTTTGGCTGATATCAAGGGAGTCTGATACAGACCCCAAATCTGGAGTGGCTCAGGGGTGCCTTGGGCACCCAATCTCAGAGAAGCTGATAGAAATTCTAAAAAGAGTTCTTTTTTTTTGTGATGTGGAAGGGTGCCCAGGGAGAGGGCACTGCTCCTGGAATGAGTCTGTACCAGCATGCAGGCAAGTCTGGTCTTGGTTAGGAGCTGCCTGCAGGGATGTGGTGTTGAAGTAGGGCAGTGCAGTGTTACAGGGGCAGCAGGGCAGGCAGCAGCTCAGGGCTTGAGTGGCAGGTTTTCACAGCCACCACACAACCTCTTCTGGATTCCTTTCTGAGAACTGATGGGAACCTGGGAGGATTTAAATTGTGTTCCCTGCCATTTGGGAAGCTTACATTGTAGGTGGGGAAATAGGAACATAGGTAGGAAGGCCAGCAGGCCTTGCATTTTATATATACTACAACTAACTATTAAGCACACACTGTGCATGCTGTGTGCTGGCAGCTGCAGTAGCACTGGTGTGACAGGATGAACCTCTGGATTAGGATGGGGGGCTGTGGGTCTGGAGAGGAAAAGGAAATAGGGAATACATTGCTTAAACATTTTAAGCAATATTTATAAATTAAGAGATGTACATGAGAATTAGCTAGGCAGGAGGAAAGTTTTGTTCTCAAATCAGCCGGCATGGTGGTGCTTGCCTATAATCCCAGAACTCAGAAGGTGGGTGCAGGAGGATTGCCACAAAGTTGAAGTCAGCCTGGGCTACATAGTAAGTTCAAGGGAATTTCTGAACTACATAATGAGACCCTATCTTAAAAAACAACGATACTGCCTCTCCAGTAGAAGCCAATTGAAAAAGGTCCACGTAGACAGATCTAAGTGCTTTAGGTTTGCACATTGGGTTTCCCTAAAGTAAATTCAGCTCTTTGGTGGGTGGTAAAATGTGACCAGTAGGAAGGTTTCTAAGTGAACTGCTCATTGCTGATTTTGCGTGTTTGGTATTGTATCTACTTACAGTTGTGTACTGTCAGCTATGGGAAAGTCAAGCTGGTCCTGAAGCACAACAGGTAAGAGATTCCATGACAGGCTTATACTATGGTATTTTCAGCCTTTGCGCACAAGAGGGAGGAAAGGCTGTGGCAGGAGCCGATGTTTAGGGACTGTCTGCTCTGCACTAACACCTCACTCCCCTGAAGCACAGATGAAAGCAACAGAGACACAGGCCAAACAGGAAACCGGCTCCCCAGCCACTGTGTTCTCAGAGCTGGGGCTCAGACACTTGCTGACTTGATTTCAAAGTAGGGATTTGCCTACAACTCTCATGTTATTTTGTGACCAGCAGCTCATAGCTCCAGTTTGACACAGGGTATGGGAGAGCAAAAGGGTCATGAGGACACTATTTCCAGACTACTTGAATCAAATCAGTGATAGAATCTTCTGGAGATGGTATGCTGGTCAATAGGCAGCACCTTCCTCCCCTGCTTATAGGTACTTCGTTGAAAGCTCCCACCCGGATGTCATCCAACATCTTCTTCAAGACCCAGTGATTCGGGAATGCCGCCTGAGGAATGCTGAGGGGGAGGCCACTGAACTCATCACAGAGACTTTCACAAGCAAATCTGCTGTGCGTGGGCTCCTGGGTCACCTCTTGGGGGGGGCTGGGTATTTAGGGGGTTGGCTCTCCTTTAGTCCAGCACTGACCAAATAGTAGTCCACTGTTTTCTTCCTCACTTGCACCTTAAGTTCTTGCTTGATAACAAGAGGGTTTGCTGTGTGCAAGTCCAGAATCCTGCCTTTCTCCTACAGATATGTAAGACTGCAGAAGGCAGTAGTGGGCCTTCCACTTCCCGGGTGACAGACCCACTGAGTAAGTCTGACATTCCCATGGACCTGTTTGACTTTTATGAGCAAATGGACAAGGACGAAGAGGAAGAAGAAGAGACACAGACGGTATCCTTTGAAGTCAAGCAGGTTAGTGAATGCACCATCCTGGTTCCTCTTAAGTGGGAGTCAGAAGCCAGTCCTTTCCTGTGTCACCTCCCTCTAGTCTGTGTTGGAGTGTCCCCCGTCTGTCCCTTTGGCCTGTGGGCCATCACACTGCTCCTCTTGATGGGGTTAGAGTCCTTGTCCTCAGGCTAGGATGATCATCTGCACAACTTACTGAAGAGATTTGAGAAACAGTGTCTGAGGGTACATTTTGGTTCTGATTAGAACTCTCATTTTGAGTGTTGCTAGTTTAGGTTGCTTTTCTGTGCTTTTACCTAGTTGTCAGCAAGAAAGATCAGAAATTGTATTCATCTAGATAAAATGCAGTTTTTTGAGCACACTTTGGAGTTAACAAGATTATGAAACTTCCTTCATGTCTCCCCAGGAAATGATTGAGGAACTCCAGAAACGTTGTATCCACCTGGAATACCCCCTGTTGGCAGAATATGACTTCCGGAATGATTCTGTCAACCCTGATATCAACATCGACCTGAAACCCACAGCTGTCCTCAGGCCCTATCAGGAGAAGAGTCTGCGGAAAATGTTTGGGAATGGGCGTGCACGTTCGGGCGTCATTGTGCTTCCTTGTGGTAAGTGGAGCCTGAGTGAAGGTGGTGGCCAGGTTGCTGTGTTTGATTTGCCAGCTGTCTCCTGCTCTCCCTCTGCCCCTTTCCCTAAATTGCATCTTGCCAGTGAATGTCTAAGATGGAAGTAATTCCTTGATTCATGTCTTTGTGTGTGTATGTGTGTGTGTGTGTGTGTGCGCGCGCGCGCGTGTGCTTGTGCATGTGTTTGAGAGTCTTGCAATGTAGCCCAGGCTGGCCTTGAACTTGCAATCCTGCCTCAGTGTCCTGAGTGCTGGGATCACATGGGTGTGCTATTGAGCCTGACTTTGTCTTGACAAATATTTATTGAGTGCTTGCTGTGCGAAGACAGCCTAAGCCTGTGGTGACAGACCTATGTTATGCATGCTGTAGTGGACTATTTGTATCATTAAAAGCTCTAAAAGGTTTGCCATCACTGGATTAGGCCCTGTGGGCACAGGAGCTCATTCAGCTGGGGAGAGACTAGTGGTAAACAGATTAGCTAAGAAACCTGTTAAATATTCTGCAGTGGCAGTGGCCCTGAAGAAAACTAGAGGAGGATATAGGGTGAGAGTAATGCTGGCAGGGCTGCTGTTGTACATTGAGGGTTAGGTTCTTGTTCTGTGAAATCAGTCTCACGAGGCTCCCTAGCTTGTTCCTGAATGGCTTACGATGATATATGAGGCTGAGATGCATCCCTGTGACACCTTTTCGACCTTACTTGTCCTAAGTAATGTTAGGTCCTCGCATGGGTTCTCACCTTGCAGCCACAATATCTTCACCTGGGTGCCCCACCCTGGGCAGTGTCTCCAGGGATGGGTCTCTGCCTTCAGCTTCTTGGTTTTTATTTTTTGGTTTTTAAAAGACATGGTCTTGCTATGTATTTCAAGGTGGCCTTGAACTTGCTGTGATCCTCCTGCCACAGCCTCCCAAGTGCTGGGATTACATGTGTTGTGCCCCCACTCCCAGTTTGTTTGTTTTTTTAAGCTTCATGAGTTATATTGATAGTAAAGGAGGAGATGATGAAGGGATTAGTTTGATTTTTATCATTATCTTCAGGGAGACTAGTAAACTCAAAATTGCCTGGAATTTTTTTTGTCTTTGAAGTAGTGTGCACACTTAGTGCATTCTGAGCCCTGTTTACTGTGTAATAATTAATAGCAGTCACTTGCTGAGTCCTTTGTAGGATGTTGACTTTGTGTGCTGTGCCTTGCACCAGTGTCTTACACCCCCTGGCAAGGTGCTTCTCTGTGTTTCTTTTTTTTGGTACCGGGGATCGAACTTGGGACCTTGCGCTTGTGAGGCAGGCGGCGGAACCACTGAGCTAAATCCCCAGCCCTGTTTCTCTGTTTTTTATTTTTTGGCACTAGGGATTGAACCTAGGGCCTTTGCACTGAGCTACATTCTCAGCCGTTTTATTTTTTTATTTTGAGATAGGGTATCATTAAACTCCCAGAGTGCTGAAATTACAGGTGTGTGCCACCAAGCGAGGATAGGTCCTTTGCTCTTGTTTTCTTATCTGTAAACTGTTGGTAGCAGGGTATCTCCTTTCACTGGTTGGTTCTGAGATTCAGCACTTAAACAGGAGGCGCGTAAGAGCTGCGAAAGGGCCTGCACCCAGTGATGCTCACACCTGTGGGAAGTGGTCGTTTCACCTTTGTAAAGAGGAAAGCAGGCTCCAGCAGTGAATGCCTCACAAATAGTGGCTATGAGGGCTGCTGTAAGAAATTTCCCAAAGTTCCAGTGCTGAATCATTGTGCCTGTTCCGTCCTTTGTTTCAACCTGGCCTAGGATAGGATCACCCATTGGTTTCTCATAGGTGCTGGAAAGTCTTTGGTTGGTGTGACAGCTGCGTGCACTGTCAGAAAACGCTGTCTTGTGCTGGGCAACTCAGCTGTGTCTGTGGAGCAGTGGAAAGCCCAGTTCAAGATGTGGTCCACCATTGATGACAGCCAGATCTGCCGCTTCACTTCAGATGCCAAGGACAAGCCCATAGGCTGCTCCATTGCAATTAGCACTTATTCCATGCTGGGGCACACCACCAAAAGATCCTGGGAGGCTGAGCGAGTCATGGAGTGGCTCAAAACCCAGGAGTGGGGCCTCATGATCCTCGACGAAGTGCATACAATTCCAGGTGAGCTGGCTGAAGCTGAGCTGAAAATTGATTTCCAGTTGTTGGGTTGAGGGAGGAGCTGCTGTCTTGTCCACTCAGCTGGCTGAAAATGCTCATTGGGTAAAGCTTTT
The DNA here is from genome assembly GCF_053883595.1 of Heterocephalus glaber. Lineage (NCBI taxonomy): Eukaryota > Metazoa > Chordata > Mammalia > Rodentia > Bathyergidae > Heterocephalus > Heterocephalus glaber. The sequence goes on along the minus strand of NW_028258143.1, from coordinate 29,071,457 downwards.
AAAGAATTTTTAAGCATGAAAGTGGGTGAGATTGGGCGGTAAGTGAGTGTACACATTTACATCTTCCTTAATCACTGGGCCAGAGTGGCCATGTAGAAAATGCCTCCTATCTTTCCTATTGTTGCCATTCACCTTACCCTTACCCCATTTTCACGGTTCTCTAAAATGGCTGGGACCAGTGCATTGCTCTTGAGATAGTATTGCGTTTTCTTTGAAGGCTGACATGTTGGTCCTTAACAGTATGTATGAGGTGTGGTTAAAATACACAGTGAATGTTTAAATTAAAAAATATTATTACAGTAAAAGACACATTATCATTAATCCCCCTCCACATGGTGCCCCTTGCTTTGAATACTTACTCCATTGTTCTTGCTACTTTCTGAAGCAGTTGTGGAAGTCCTCTTTCATGAGTATCTTTATAGGTTGTTCTCAAAAACATGGTGAATACTGTTGCTGAGTGCCATCCAGTGGAAAGGCTGACTTTTAAAACATTACAGTGTGTCTTCATCCACCTGTTCACCCAGTCTGGCACTGTGTGTTTTCTGGCTCTTTGCTAAAGTCAAAATGACCATGAAAGGTAAATGTTCTGAATCTGTTTGGGACATCAAAGCCGCCATGTCAACACAACTAAAAACGCAGGAGAGAACTCCCAGCACTGCTTCAGAAGGTGACAAGAGTGGGGGGATAGTGTGAAATGGGAGTATTTTGAGGGGTATTAGTGACTTTAAATTACTGTAATTTAAAACAACAAAAATTAAGCATTCACCATATTTTTCCATTACACCTTGTACTAGAAGCCCTACTTTCCAAGTATTACAGGCAAACCTTTTTTTTTTTAAATTAGAAACAGCTTTATTGAACTAATTCATGTGCCATAAAGTCACCCACTATGTATATAGAGTCCAGTAGGTTTCAGTCATTTATGGAGTTGTGCATCACTCTCTATGATCCAGTTTTAGAACATCTTCTTATACCCATAGTCCCTGTTTTCTTCTTCAGCTGCAGACAGCCACCAGACTTCTTTCTGTCTCTATATAGATTCACTTTTTCTGGAAATTTTCATATGAACAAAATCATACAATATGTATTTTCTTATGTCTGGCTTTTTTCACTTTGTAAAGTGATTTATTCATGTCATAGCATCTACCAATAGTTTGTTCCTTTTCTTACGGCATAGTAATCTAAGCAGACTTTTCTTTTCCTTTTTTTTTTGAGACAGTTTCACTGCGTTGCCCAGGTTGGTCTTAAATTCCTGTGCTTATGTGCTCCTACTGCCTTAGTCTCCCTGGTACCTAGGACTACAGACAGGTGTCACCATGCCTTACTAGGCAGACCTTTTTTGAAAAAAGGTTAAATGGGAGCTCTGATACATTTTTTTGTTTAACATTTATTCAAAAAATTTTTTTATTCAAAATTTTTTTATGAGTACGTTTGCAGTACATAATTACTCCTGTGTGGAGTTGGTGTGTGTATATAACACATCTGAATTCCTTTTTTTAAAATCTCCTTTCCCTCCCCTCCATCTCTAGATCCCCTTCCCATTTGAGAAAGATCTAGCTCCTACTTCCTATTATCTATTATTTTGCTCTTTATTTATAATTTGGGTTTCTCATATAAGAGAAACCATATAATATTTAAGCTTGTGTGTCTGACTTCATTTACATTAAATCTAAAGTAGAGATTACACTAAGTAAAATGAAATATGAGGTATTTTTACATAGAGCATTCAGAACATTTACATGGCCCTGGCATCTGGTTCTTTCTGTGTAATGAGAGCTCCTTCAGCATCTGTGGATGTTGAAGATGCCTAGTGATATTCACAATCCAGGTAAGGATTTGATATCTTTCAAGTAGGACCAGTAAGCCACAGGCCTTGCTACGGGAAAGCACTTGGCACATTCAGACAACATACATATGGCCAGAGGCAAGTACAGGGAGACTGGGCAAGGCTAGGTCAGAAGGACCTGTCCAGGGAGATGTTGTGGCACCTCATAGACCATGAGAGGGACTTCGGCTTCCACTCTAAATGGGTTGGAAGCCATCTGGGGAGGAGCAGAGGGTTACCTGAGCTTATACATCTGGCTGCTATGCTGTGAACAGAGAGGAGGAAGCACCATGGGAACAGTGAGATGGGTTTGGTGGGATCTGAGCAGGAGGCTTAACCTGTGAGAGAGAAGTATGGTGAAGGCAGCCTGACTCTGGATAGGCTGTGAAGGTCAGATGTGGGATCAGAAAGGAAGAAGTTAAGGATGACGCTAAGGTTTTGGCATGTGCAAAGGAAGGATGGTATGGGTATTCATTAAAGAGGGGAAAGTTAGGGAAGGGATAGGTCATATGTATGACTGTAGACATAGTGATTTTTGCTGCTACACATTTAGGCAGGGGCCAAAATGTTAGGAAATGGGCAAAAGAAATGAAGAGGCATTTCACCCAAATAAACACTTGAAAAATTGCCATTCTTTATGTGGTGCTCAAGCATTTGTGACTGTGAATGCTCCCATTGTTCCCCAGCCAAGATGTTCCGACGAGTGCTCACCATTGTGCAGGCCCACTGCAAGCTGGGTTTGACTGCGACCCTTGTCCGGGAAGATGACAAAATTGTTGACTTAAATTTTTTGATTGGGCCCAAGCTCTATGAAGCCAACTGGATGGAGTTGCAGAACAACGGCTACATTGCGAAAGTCCAATGTGCTGAGGTATCTGGGCCTGGCTGGGTGGGCATCTGAGAGAGGAGCTCCTTCCATGGGCAGGGGCAGCAATAGGTTCAGGCCTCAGGTTTCCCTACCACTGCCTCCTGCAGGGTGCTTAGTAACCCTGGGGAAGCAGTGTTACACCCACTTCACAGATGAGTGCAAGCAGAACCCTTGACTCAGGTCACACAGTCAGTGGTGAAGTCAGGATGCTGATGCAGCAAGGCCATCTCTTCCCATCAGTGAGATCCTGGGGTGTTCTGCCCACATGTCCCAGGGGGTTCTGTGTGGGTGACCACTGAGGCCACTCCCACTGTCATAGCCCCAGAAGGTAGAGTGTGGCCTTGATCACTTTCTCTCTTAATAATACCTTTTCTTAATGTTCTATAGTGGTGCCTACACAGGTGGATGTTAAAAATTCTTGTTCAAATGTAGGTCTTAGAACAAACAACCAAAAAAGTCCTTTCTAACACTTTAAAATAACTGTCACTCAGTGTGAGAGTAGGGTAGCCTTTGTCCTGAAAGTGCGAGAAGAGGCCTCTCTGGTAATGGTGAGTGTGAAGAACCTGTGTGGACTTTGCAGTGATGAGAAAGTCCTCCTACTTTATCTGTGTGTGTTGAAGAGCGGTGTAGCTGGAGCCTTTAAGGCCTTCTTTTCCTCTCCAATGTGTCTTTGCATTTGTTGGTGTTGCCACTATCATGGAACTTGGGTTTGTGGTTCTCTTGCTTTGTTATTTTACCATCTATGTATGTTTGCCTGTTCTTTCTTTTAAGAAATCATGTAAGTAGAATCAGGTTATATAAGTTCCTTTGCAACTTTTGTCTTTTCTCAGTGTTTTTATGCCTTGTGTGATTTCTTTAGTGCTACTGGTGGCTGTAGTTCATTCCTTTGAATCGCTGCACAGGATTCTATTGTACAGATGTGCCACAGTTCAACTAGGATGGAGTACTACACGACAATAAAAATAACAACCTTTTCTGATATTGAAGACATTTGAGTTGCCAAGTCGTTTTCTTAACAGCTTTGTTGGGGGTTTATTTACACACCAATAATATTCATCCATTGTAAGTTTACAGTCCCGTAATTTTAGGGCAACTATTCCTACAATCCACTTTTAGAGCATTTCTAACACCAAAAAGTTAGTTGCCTTGTGCTTGAGCTTCTTTTTACTTGTCAGCCAGCACCAAGCATGGGGCCTGGCACAGAGACACCCTCGGGAGAATTCTGTCATTCATCTCAGGATGCTCCAGTTGTTCCAGATGTGACCAGTGGGACCCCTTCCTGTTGGCTCCTGCGTCCTTTTGATGTGGCCCCATAGTTCTTGGAGTGTGTCTTTGCTTTCTACCCAGTAAGATATTTCAGCTTCATCTTGTACCTACTCTTCTTTTTTTTTTTTTTTTTTTTTCTTCTGTACCTACTCTTCTTTGGGCTTGAATTCAGCCATTTCTTCCAGAGAACTGGGTCCTCTCAGTAGTGAAAACCAACATCTGAGTGCTAGGTGTACTCATGACTGTTTGGATGTCATTGCTAGGCCTACTACTGGACAGAGCTAGGAAATGTGTATGTGTGTACATGTGTGTGTACATATGCACACATCTGTGTTTTATTTTCCTATAATATTAAAAACCATGAGTTTATGGTGGTATGGGCAATATCCAACACCACAATTTTTTTCTAACCTTCCGCTTTCCCCATTTGTAATTCCTTTTTCAGACTATAAGAAATTTATTTACAATATGCTTAGGCTCTGTCGTAGCATGAATATATATATATATATATATATATATATATATATATATATATATATATATATATGAGGGAACTTCAGGGCTTTTTGGCTTTTTGAAACAGGGTCTCACTGAAGCTGGCCTGAAACTCATTATGTAGCCCAGGCTGTTCTCAAACTTGAGGCAGTCCTCCTGCCTCAGCCTTCCGAGTGCTGGGATTGCAGGCATGCGCCACCACACCCAGCTTAGACTTTCAGAACTGCTAAGTGATACCACTATGATAAGTAAAGCTAAAGGTCAATATCTGGTTTCAGTTTGTCTGTGGCCTGAGAATACATAGTTCAAGTACTTTATTTTAGCTGTCGAAAAGTACCTTGGTTTAGTTGTTTTTTTCTCCTCTCCTGTGTGGCTGTAATATTATTTTGAAATATACTCAGATTGATCTCTTATTTCTCCTTCCCTACACAAAAGTACCACACTGTAGATACTCTTTGCACTTTGTTTTTTTTCTCTTAAAAACAAATCTCATAAATCACTGTCATTTCTTATTGTCTTCACTCTTTTTTTGTTTGTTTTGGTTTGTAGTACTGGAGACTAAGCCTAGGGCCTCACACATGCTAGGCAAGCACTGTAGTGCTGAACTACATCCTCAGCTCTTTTATTTTTTTAAATTAATTTAAAATTTTGGGGGGGTTCAGAGTCTTGCTGAGTTGCCTAGGCAATCCACTTGCAGTGCCTCACCTCCCTGAGTATCTAGGGTAACATGACAGTACCATCATGCCCAGGTTCCTCAGTAATTTTTATAGCTGCAGGGTATGCCCTTGCATGGCCATACCATAGTTTTTTTGGCTTCTCTTTTGTGTGTGCATTTTAGGTGGCAGTACTTTGTGTTAATCTGGATATGGTGGGGCATGCACTCCTAGCACTTTGGAAGGCTGAGGCAGGAGGATCACAAGTTCAAGTCCTGCTTGGACAACTTAGTGAGACCCTGTCTTGAAATAAAAAATGAAAAGGAGCAGGGCAGAGGAGGTGAGCCAATCCCAGTTCCCAGGAGGAGGCTCCCCAGTTGCCATTCCACCACTCCCTGGGCAGAGAAGGTGAGCCACGTGGGTGCCAGCAGCAAACCCGCCCCCCCCCCCCGCCCCGCGGAAATGAGAAGACATGTAAACAAGCCTCAAAAACAGACTTCAGATCACCTACAGCAAACCCAAAGGGAAATGAGATGGAACACTCTGATATTCAACCACCTGGACTCCCTGAACTGGCAACAAAAGAGGATCTGGAAAAAATGAAATTAGAAATAATTTCTCAGGTAACAGCAGAGATTGTGCTTGTAGTGCAAGATATGATTAATAAATCTAGAGAGGACATAGATAAAAAAAAAATAGAGGAGCTGAGGAACATGATGGAATCCCAACATAGGGAAAAAATGGAATCCATAAAACAGTTACAAACAGATTTCCAGGAGATTAAAAGCTCCATTGAAAGTCTACACAGCAGAATGAACCAATGTGAGGACACAATTTCAGATATAGAAGAAAAGATTGCAATTAGTGGCCAGGAAAAGAAAAATTGCTTTAAAGTTGTAAGGGACCACAAGAAATCAATCCAGCAGCTGCTGGACGATGCAAAGATGAATAACATAAGACTGACTGGAGTTAATGAAGAAAGAGGAGAGAGTGCAGATGACATAAAAAAACTGTTCACAGAAGTGATGGCAGAAAACTTCCCAAGCAGGGGAAAAGAACTTGACATACAGATACATGAGGCATATAGGACTCCACCTAGCCTTCATCAAAAGAAATCTACACATAGGCATATAATAGGACTCCAGAAACCCAACAGAAGAACAAAATTCTACAAGCAGTGAGAGAAAAGAAACAAATCACATACAAAGGAAAGCCCATCAGAATCACAGCAGACTTCTCAATGCAAACCCTCAAAGCACGAAAAGCTTAGAGTGACATATTTCAAGCCCTAAAGGAAAACAGCCTCCAACCTAGATTGATGTACCCTGCAAAACTATCTTTCAAAATGGATGGAGAAATAAGATACTTTCATGGTATAGAGCACCCTAGGAACTTCATGAATACCAAACCAGCATTCCAAAAAATTTTAGACAATATCCTAGGAAAAGACAATGGGGATCAAAACCCCAGGAAGCCCAGCAGAATGAATCCGTTGGGCTTGACAAATTAAATGCAAAGGGGGAGAAACCAACAAAAAGAAAAAGTCATGACAAGGCTTTTAAAACTTTTAACTTCTCCCTAATGAGTATATAATTCAGTCTTGTTATTGTTCATGATTAGTATTTTTCTGATTCTAGTGTTGCACTCCTTTCCTTGTGCTGTACTGGCTATTTATCATCATCTTGTGTCTACTTTTTAATTGGGTTGTCTATTAATGAGCTGTAAGAGTTCTTTATATATTCTGCTCATAGGTTATATGCATTGTAAATATGGTCTGTTTAAGGACTACTTTTCATTTTAATGATGTCATTTAAAGTTCTAAAGTTCATTTATCAGTTTTTTTCTTTTATACATCATGTTTTTTGTATCCTGGGAAGTTCTTGCCTACCCTGAATTCATAAATATTTTCCCTTATAATTTCTTTTTAAAGTTTTATAGTTTTAGTCTTTCATATTTAGGTTTATAGATCCTTTCAAGTTATTTTTATGTATGGAAATAAAGGGTTGAGGTTAACTTTTTATATACAGATACCAGGTGTTCTAGTGCCATTTGCCGAAAATACCATCTTTTCCTCTGCTCTTGAATTGAGTTGATGTTCTATAAAATGTTAATGTTAAATAATCTTTCATAACTCAGTGGGCCATATATGTGTGGTTCTATTTCTAGATTCTCTGTTTTATTCCAATGATCTATATGTCTTTCCTTACACCAACACTGCTTTGATTACTGTAGCTTTAGAGGAAGTCTTAAAATTAGGTACTAAATGTCTTCCAACAGTTTTATTTTTCTTTCTTTTTACTTTTCTAGGTCCTTTGTACCCCTGCATACCTTTTAAATTTCAATATCCAATTCTTCGTTTATAGCAAGTATATATAGACCTGGATTTCTATATATACCTTGTGTTTTCTATTCCTGCTAAATTCAAATACAAGTTCTAGGGGCTCCTAGAGATTTCTTAGTATTTTCTCTGTAGATGATCATTTCATCTACATACAAAGATTTTGCTTCTACCTTGCCAATCGTATCCTAATTGTGTCATTTTAGTGCCAGACTATTTTGGTTTGGGCCTATGTTTCAAAGTTTAATGGACAGATGAACAGTAGGCATATCTGCCCTTGTTCCCCACCTTAGGGAGAAAACATTGTATCTTCTCCATTCATATAAGGCATTTTTGCTGGAAGTATGGAGTACATGTCTTTAATCTGTTGAGAAGGTTCTCCGGATAGCTTTTACCATGAACAGCTGTAGAATTTAGTTCAATATGTTTTCTCCAACTACTCACAGTATCATATGGCTTTTTCCTTTCCTCTGTTAAAATTATGACTTTTGGGGGTGGATCTTCCAATGCTGAACCAACACTGCAATCCCTGTAATAAAACCACTTTCTACATCTGCCAGATCTGACTTCTAATACTTTGTTTTGTTAAACCAATTTCTATCTATGTTCATACTTTTTTCGCCTATTATCTTTATCCAGTTTTAGAATTAGCACAATGTTGATTTCCTAAAATGAGGGGAGAAGTGTTCCTTCTTTTTTCTGCTTTAAATGTTTGATATAATTTATCAATTAAAATGTATATGAGCCTGTTGTCATATACATAGGTTTTCAAGCTAGGAATATACTTTCTTTAATAGGTGCTATTCAAATTTTATGTTTCCTACAGAGTCAGTTTCATTAATTTGTCTTCCAAGGTACTTCTTAGAAGTTGTCATTTATTTCAAGAAAGATTTTTGTAATATGCTTTCTATATCCTTTTAAATTGTGTAAAATTTGTGGTAATGTCTCCTAGATCTTGATATTGTAATTTAAAAAATGTATAATTGATATTGTGTAATAGGAAGAAAAGGTCTAAAGGAGTATGAGAACTGGGAGGGGTAGGGGAAGGGAAAGAAGAAAAGAAAAAATATGAGAAAAGGAAAAAAATGGAAACAAAGTCTTTGCACACAGGGAAAGGTGGAGGAGGTGAAGGGAGGGCAGGGGAAGGGGAAAAAAATAAGAACCAAGATACTCATGTAATTGTACAAGATCCCAATGATGAATGTAACTGTATTTTATACCTAAAATGTACCAGTAAAATTAATGGAAAAAAAAAAGGTCTGAGGATGTAGCTCAGTGGTAGGTTCAATCCCTGGTATCAAAAACAAAACAGAAAGACCACCAAAACCCAACATTTTACAATTATAAACAAGCCTGTGCAGTGAATAACTCTGTGTGTGTGTGTGTGTGTGTGTGTGTTTTGCTGGAGGTGGATTTTTACAGTAAACTGGGAGATGTGTGTGTGTGTGTGTGTTTTGCTGGAGGTGGATTTTTACAGTAAACTGGGAGATAGATTTTAAGTTGAGTGGTCAGGAAAAATACCCCCAGGATCATATGCACAGAGATGGAAGGAGTTTGTCTTTCTGGTCTCTAGGAGACCCTGTGTAGGGATGCTGTACTGTTGGGGGCACAGTGCTGAGCAGGGTGGAGTGAATGTGCCTTGTCACAGCCCGAGTACTGGCGGCCTTTAGACAGTCTTCTTGGCTGCCTACGCTGTCCAGAGGACTCAGTTCGTCCCCTTGGGTGTCATCTGTTCCCTTGTCAGCACTGCAGTTCTGTAGAGGAGGAGGCCATAGCAAGGAGCAGTTAGTCACTTTGTGAAAGTCACTGATGAGTGTCTATGCAGGATTCATGCCTGGGGAGGTGGGTGCATTCCAGAGCCATTGTGTACTGTTCTGCTCCTTTAGAACTGGAGATGATACATGGAAGTCTTATTTTACATAATTGATAAATAAACGGGGAAATACTCAAATGGTGCTGGAAAATTGAGATCGATGGACCAGTTGATCTTTGATAACGCACGGCTAATGTACAATGCTGCATCAGCCTATGTTGTGAACGCACTCTGGTGACTGAGGTGGAGAGATCCTTACCAACCGCTTGAGGAGGTATCAGAGACAGTGGTGTGGTCAACAGTTACGGTGTCAGAGATCTTGTCTGTGAAAGTTCTTGGATTTTTAATTCCTTCCCTCCAGTGGTACTTTGTCATTATGAAACTCAAATTATAAATAAAGAGCAAAATAAAAGATAGATAATAGGAAGTAGGGAGATACATAAGTCTTTCTCAAATGGGAAGATGATCAAGGGATAGAGGGAGGGAGAAGGGAGAGGGGAAGCAGATGGAAAAAAGAATTAAGATGTGTTATGTGCATGTTCGAACTCCATACAGGGAATGTAAACGTAATGTACTGTAAACATGGACTAAAAATAAGAATTAAAAAACTATTGACTGCCAAAAAATAAAAAAAGAACAAATATGCAGGTTGTCTTCCATTTCCTTATCCTAATACCTCTGAAGGCCTGGGGATTTAGCTCAGTGGTTCTCCTGCCTGCTCTGCATGCGCAAGGACCTGAGTTCAATCCCTAGTACCAAAAAAAGTTGGGCCAGGGATTTAGCTCAGTGGTTCCGCCGCCTGCCTTGCAAGTGCAAGGTCCTGAGTTCGATCCCTGTACCCTCACCCCCCGAAAAATCTAATACCTCTGAAATTGAAAAGATTTTTTTTTTTTTACCAGCCTCAGGCTTATGGAATTTTATGGGTAAAAATTGGTGTTTAGGGCACAGGGATGAATGAAAGCCACTGACACTACAGTGCCACATAGTAGCCTGGCAGCAGAGGCTTTTGGACTTATTAGCCCTGATGTTTCTACCGGAAGTGTTCCTGGTCCTTCAGGAAAGTGGGCCAGGACAGGAGAGGGCAGGTCTCAATAGCAGTGCTGACATATGTGCAGGGGTATGGTCCCAGGGGAGATTTTGGGCACCACTGGTTGAAAATCGGGTTTCCCTTACTTGCAGCTGGAGTAAAAATAATTCCCTGGGTATGATTACATTTAAAAATCTTTTGAGATTGTTTTGTTTCATTTTGTTTTAGGTTTTTGAGGCAGGGTTTCGCTATGTAGTTCAGGCTGCCCTTGAACTCACTGTGTAGCCCAGGCTGCCCTCAAACTTGAGGCAATCCTCCTGCCTCAGCCTCCTGATTGCTTGGATTACAGATGTGTGCAACTACCTCTGGCCAGAAATCGTTAAGTGATTAACATATGAGAATATCCTTATTAACATGAGAATGAACGTTAGGTGTTAGATTTGGCTTAGTTTTGTACATGTGTGTATTTATACCTGTAAGGTAGTTTATTCTTAACTGCAATCGATTAGTCTAAAGAGCTCCAGTGAGTGCCAGAAACCCTATATAGTACCAGATCCTATAATTTAAGGCTTTTCCATTTGAAGCACTCATCATGTATATGGCTGCACCTTTTGCAGTGTGAGGTAGGAAAGAAAAACTGGTGTGAATTTTTTTCCTTCACATTTTCTTTTTTTTTAATGTTCTTACAATTTAATAAATAATTCTCTTGATGACTGCAGTTACAAAAGCTGTGGTAGTATTCACAGTAATGGTGGTTTTCCTCATTGGTCTGTAGTCTTCAGTAAGTATAAGAAGTTATTGTATGAATTCCCTTCACATTTTCACAGATAAGGTTAGCATATGATTTTTATTCTTTTTTGTTAGGTTGAGAACTTGTACCTTTTCATTTAAAAGGAGTATTTTAGAACTTCTCTTTGGTATGTCCAAATTGCTAGCATTACTGCTCTTGTGCCTTAAGGCCATGATTAAGTAAAACAAGAGTCACTTGAACAGGTGCACTGCAGCGCTGGGACAGTTGATCTTATAACTGAAATGGCTACCAAATGCTCAACAGGTGGGTCTTTATACAGGGTAGATAATACTGGATGGAGCAGTGGTTCACTTCCTGGGGAGAATAACATGGTTCCACATGTGATTTCATTATGCTGCTGAGAACTGGGTGCAAGTTAAAATGTATCAGTTGTTTTATTTCTGGAATTTTCTGTTTAATATTTTCAGACCATCATTGACTGTGGATAACTGAAAGCACAGATAAAGGGGATCGCTCAGTGGTTCCGGTGCCTGCCTCTCAAGCACAAGGTCCCGAGTTCGATCCCCCGTACCAAAAAAAAAAAAAAAAGATATAATTCATATACCATTGGTTTTGTTTTGAAATATTTTAAAGCTAATTCTGCTAAATGAAAGGGCTTCCAAAGTTTCCAAGTATGTCATATTTAAACTTGCAAATGACCTGATTCTGACTGCTTCCCAGGTTTGGTGCCCGATGTCACCCGAGTTTTACCGAGAATATGTGGCAATCAAAACTAAGAAACGAATCTTGCTGTATACCATGAACCCCAACAAGTTCCGAGCTTGCCAGTTTCTGATCAAGTTTCATGAAAGAAGGAATGACAAGATTATTGTCTTTGCTGACAACGTGTTTGCCTTGAAGGAATATGCTATTCGGCTGAACAAGTAAGAATTAAAAATTTAAGAGTTGCTGTAGGCCAGTTAGCTCCTCAATTGAGAATGAAAAAGGTGTCCATTTCTTTCTTGAAGTGCTTAGGAACTTCTTGGGATCTAAGGGGGGTCTCAGTCACCCAGTCTCAGGAACCAGGCAAGACAGAGAAGCAGGTGGTCAGAGTCAGAGGTCAAAGCATGCAGAAAGGGAGGGCTGGTCACATGAGCCCAGAGAGCAAGGGGCCATGCTGAGCTAGGTGGGGCATGGTCTCAGATCTGGGCTCCAAAGGTGGGGAGGAGGTGGCACCTGAGGTTTCTGACAGAATGAGCAATCAAGGCAGAGTGGAGCCCAGATTTTGTGGCCCAGGGGCTGGGAAGGCAAGATGGGCTGAGCCAGCATCCAGGTGGGGATCAGCATCTGGACAGAGCTGCTCCTGAGTCACTCACCCAGCATCCTGCAGTCTGCAGTCCCATCCTGTGCTTAAAACCTGGCTATGGCTGCCAGGGATTTAGCTCAGTGTGGCACAGCGCCTGCCTAGCAAGTGCAAGGTCCCGGTACAAAAGCCCCCAAAAACCTGGCTATGGTAAACTGCCTGCTGAAGGTAAGAAGAGGCCTGTGCCTTCTCCTGTGACAGTGCTTCAGTGCCGTGAGTGTTGCAGCTTACAGGGTCTTCTGTAGAGATGGGTCTTAATTCTTTTTGTAGGGATGGACAGGGAGCAAATAGCAACCAGCCCCCGCCCCCTTTTTCTTTTTTTTTTTTTCTTTTGCAGTACTGTGGATCGAACCCAGGGCCTTTGCACTGAACTGCAGATTACCAAAACTCAGGACTTTAAAGATGAGATAAAAACAATCAAACCAGGGCCGGGGATTTAGCTCAGTGGTTCTGCTGCCTGCCCCAAAAGTGCAAGGACCCTAGTTTGATCCCCGGTACAAAAAAACAAAAAATACTAATCAAACCAAAAACACTTGAAGAAAAGAGAGTGTAGGGAACTGAAAGAAGCTTCCAATGCAGAGCACTGAGCTGCATCTCCAGGCCTTTTTATTTTTTGAGATAAGGTCTTGCTAAGTCTCCAGGTTGCCTAGGAAGGGCTGGCTCTTGCAGTCGTTTTACCTTAGCATTCCCTGTGCTGGGATTACAGCTGTGTGCCACTGTACCTGGCCTAATCACTGTTCTTTGTTGCACGAGTACAATGTCTTCTCTTTCATCTTCTGTGGAAGCTTTTGAAGTTTCCTTCAGTTCCCTATACTCTCCTTTCTTCAAGTATTTTTGGTTTGATTGTTTATATGCCTGTCTCTGAAGTTCTGAGTGTTAGTAATCTACAGCTGCACTTTTTTTTTTTTTTGAGACAGGGTCTTGCTATATAGTTCAGGCTGGCCTTGAACTTGAGGTGATCCTCCTGCCTCAGCTTTCCTAGTGCTGGAATCACAGGTGTGTACCACCATGCCCAGCTTTGCAGCTACGTTTTTGAGAGTTGGCTACTAAAAAGCTGACAGGCTTTTCTGTATCACTCAGTGGGCTTGCCAACTTGTACGCCTCCTTATAGAGTGAATAGCACTTGTGAGTTCATTGAGAAATTGTGAGATACCAGCATCTATAGGTCTTTTCCAGTCTCCTGGGCACCAGCATATGGGAGGGAGGGAAAGGGGTTCTGTAGCTTAGCCTTGATGCACATCTCTAGTGTGCTACAAGTCTCCCCATGACCCTCAGCTCTGCTGACATCTGAGTGCTGTCCTTCCTTGTTCAGATCTGGAATGGAATCCTCCAGCTTCCTGCCAGGTGGGAAGAGCCAGGCCTGCTGTGGTCTGGGGTCTCTGCTCCTGACACACACACTCCCCAGGCCTGCTATCTGCCATCTGCCCACCACCTGCCTCTTGTGATGCACCTGGGCTCTAGTTGTTAAACCCTTCTGTGTCCTGCATAGAAAATTGGCAAATTGACTTAGAAAATTGTTCTGTATTGGCTTCCCCACTGCCAACTCAGGGTGCCACCTCTATGTAACTATTAGCTTAATGACTGCACCTACATCCATCTGCTTTTCACCATCTAAAATGTTACCCATTGTGCTCATCTTCTGTTACTTCTGTTCTCTTTATGGGTGTGTGTGCTTTTAGTCCTTTGGTGTCATATTAGTATAGATTTCAGTGAGGCAACAAGATGGCGCATATATTTACCATCATGTTTAACAACCATCTTCCCTCCTTCCCTCTGCAGTGCTCCATCCAGATTCTCCCCTCACCCACATTTGAAATACCTGAGGCTTGCTCCTGGCTGCAGCCTCCTGTGCATCTGCTTGTGGGGGATGTTAATTTGCCTGGCACTGTCAGTGCTGAGCCAGCTTGACACAAGGAAGGGCAGCTGACTGTGGCTGTCTCATGTGTAATAGAATGGTAGTTACAAACTTTTATTTGTAACCTTTTCTTTTTTGCACCTGTCCTTTAAATGTAGAAAATGTTTTATTTTTATTTCCTTTTGAAGTGATTGTGTAGATCCTAGGCCTTGCCTCTTATCTTCTATCGGATGCTCTGTTTTGGGAGAAGTCTGTGAGCTTCCTCCCAGCCTTATAAGAAACAGACAGCTGTCATTGATGTGCACTGTAGGAGAGACCAGTGGGATTATGAGGTAGTGTGGAGTAGCGAGCAGAGCACTGTCTTTGGAGTCACACTGGATTTGGGTCCCAGCCTCCCCTCTTAGGAGCATGTGACCTTGGGAAGGTTGTTTACTGCTCCAAACCTCCTTTTGCTCCTTGGTTACTTGCACTTACCACCTGTCCTAGATTTCTGGAACCTAGTGTCTCACAGAGGTTTGTCAGTTATTAATTCTCTTCCTGGAAGATGATCACCCTTTTGTTTCATTTCCTGTGTGAGAGGACTTGTCACCGTATAGGGAGTTTTTCCTGATAATGGAGGAGAAAAAGAACCACCTGAAAGCCTGGGTATCTGGAGACAGGCTGTCCTGATGAGTGTGGCTTATCGGTGTCTTTCACAGCACAGCACGTAGATGATGATAGGATCATGTGGGTGGTGCCCTGAACATTCTCCATGCTGGGTGAGGCAGCTCATGGCTGGGCTGTCTGGAGGCCATCAGCGTAGGTGTATAGCTGCCCCAGGCCCTGCCTGCCCGCCCAAGAGGAGTCGCACTCTCAGGCACAGATGTGACCATCTTGTAGCACAGCACTGGGGAGCACTGTGTGTTCTGAGCCCTTATTGGACACTGCCATGGGTGCTGCTGGGTCTGGGCTGGGGACAGCTGCGTTTGGGCTTCACCCTCTCAGGCTCTTGATCCTCTGTTTTCTGTGTGTAAATTGAGGAACATGAAACCTGCCTTTTACAGTTCTGAGGAACATTGGCAGGATGAATTTTTTTTTTAAATGTAGTACCCTTCTAGCTCTGTCCTTGGCATAGGTAGGCCTGGGAATCTAATACCTGCCCTCTTTGTGCTGCTTATAATTATCATTCTGTCCTTGGGAAGTCACACAAACTGCCCAGCAATGTGTTCCAAGACAGAACGCAAGGCTGTGGTCTCCCCAGGTACCAGGAGGCATCACTCAGTGTGGTTATCAGAGGGGCTTGTGCCCTCTGACAGGGAGTCTGGAGTTTGAAGAGAAGGGTTTGAACCTAGTGTTCCGGGAGAGTCTTCAGCCTTTTGCCTTTCTGCTCATTTCTGGGAAGATACCTCTGTCATTAGGGAACAGTTGTAACCAGCCTTCTATTTACACCTAAGAATGTTTGCCGTGTCTACTTGGGCTTCATGAAAGTGAGGATTCTCCTTTGTATAGACTGTGCCTAGAGTAACAGTTGTGGAAGCAAGAAAAAGGAAGGAGGGAATTGCAAAGAGAGTGGTGGTTCTGGGCCCAGAATCAAAGGGGCAGTGCCAGGAATGTTGGGATGCTATAGGGTGAGGCTGTAGTCAGTTCTAATATCTATCATGGAGAGCTTCCTTTGAGAGAGGACCTTGCTCAGGCTCCTTTTTCCCTTCGATGTGCTTTCAGGGTAACTGAAGTGTAATTCTGTGGTCTTTTTGTGCTTCTTCTCTAGACCCTATATCTATGGGCCAACATCCCAGGGAGAAAGGATGCAGATTCTCCAAAATTTCAAGCACAACCCCAAAATCAACACTATCTTCATATCCAAGGTTTGTGTGGCACATGGGGTGGGGGTGAGGTGTGTAGGGTGAGGGTCTGGGATACACTTTGATAGCTGGACAGTGAGCTTGTGTTCCTTAGGGGGAGCTTACTGCATGCATTTTCATTCCCATGTGTTCAGGTTCTGGGGCAGGGGCCCAGGGTGCTGCCAGTGTGCAGTGGGACATGGGAATTCAGATGAAGCTCTCCATTGGAGCTGCTTCTGTCCTGGCTTAAGCTTCCCTTAGTAGAGGCAGGTCTAGCTAGGGAATGGCTTTCCTCTGCCACAGAGTTGTGGCCTGATGTTTAGAAGTCATTCAGGCAAAGGCAGCCCCAAAGCCCAGAAGAAGTAAGGTTTCCCTGTCAGGTGATTGTGGTTGGGCTGGCTAGGAACTTCCATGGCTGGACCCCCCAAGCTGGGACACACCCAGCCTTCAGGGCCCCATGTAGGGTAGTGGCCCAGGTCACATTGTCTTGCATGTGCTGCTGCTGGTCTCAGTGGTTATCCAATAAGAGTATCGGTGACTTTGTACAGAATTGTTTCTGTAGCCAAATACACACAAGTGATTGCAAGTGAGTTGGAGTTGCCCTGGCACCTAGCACTACCAGTTGGGACAGTGATGGTGTGATTCAAGCTCTTAGACTCATTCTGAGTCTAAGGGAGCCTGTCTGAAATCACTGCTTTAACCCTGCCTACAGCAGAAGGACCTTGGTGTGGAGAGGAGTGCCTTTCTAATTTATCTACAAAGCTGATTTAAATTTAGGCCAGGGCCAGGGGAAGTAAGGTAGCTCAGTGGTAGAGTGTGTGCTTAGCATGCCCAAGTCCCTGGGTTCCATTCCCAGCCCTGCAAATATAAATAAAAATACACTTTTTTGAATTCCAGGCCAGTTGATTTTCTTCTCTTGTAGGTAGGTGACACATCGTTTGATCTGCCTGAAGCGAACGTCCTCATTCAGATCTCATCCCATGGTGGCTCCAGACGGCAGGAGGCCCAGAGGCTAGGGCGGGTGCTCAGAGCCAAAAAAGGTAAAGGGTCTTTTCTTTGCTGCTGTGAGTGGGCAGGTTGTGTGGGGGGCTTTCCTTTAGAGACACTAGTCAGGAGCACGCTCCGGCTGAGCCACAGCGATGTCCAGGAAAGGGAGCTCTGTCCAGGGGCTGGAGAGACACTGAGGGGATTGGGTCCCAAAGCAAGGACCAAAAGCCCCCCCGTCCTTGTTGTTTCTAAGGCCACAAGGGTGAATATGTGGGGTTTTTTCCTGGGTAGCAGCCTGGAGTTGACACATAATGTGCTCTGGGCTGGGCAGTTGTATTGGTAGACAGAAGGTGGCAGCTGGAACAGCAGTGCTTCCAGGGGTAGACATGGAAGTGGTCTTGGTGTTGTTGAAAGCTGCTGTGGATCTCCAGGCAGGAGAAAGGGAGGGTTTGGCAGGGCACGCGGCTGGCCACGGGATAGATACGCCACTCAGAACCTGCACTACTTGGGTGGAGCTGGCAGCAGGGATGGGCATGATCCCAGAAGGAGGGGTCAAGGCTCTGGTTGAGGAGGCCAGGCTTCCTGTGTTTGTTACTTCAGTAAAAGGGATCCCATTCCCCATCATGGGGCATGGCAGTGACTAACATGCTGCAGAGAGATGGTCCCATCTCCTGCTGAGACCAGGCATCTCCTAAGGCAAGGACTCAGGCCCTGTCCTCAAGACATTTGCTTATTGAACTAGGAGGCGTCTGTATTGCTAGGATGTTTGAAGATGGCAAGATTAGCAGGATACCTTATTGAGAGATATGTTTGAGAGGCAGCTTATTGATTATATTTAACATGGAGGAAGGGCAGATAATCAAAATAGCATGGACTTGCGCACCAGACTAGATGTGTGACCTTTGGCAAGCTACTTGTCTTTCTGAGCGTTGGTTTTCCCACCCAAAATGAGGATGAGGTAACAGTCTTATCTTGTAGGACTGTTACAAGAATGAGTTTCTAGTTGGGCATGGTGGTGCCTGCCTGTAATCACAGCACTTGAGAGGCTGAGGCAGGAGGATCACCATAAGTTTGAGTCCAGCCTGGGGTGTATAGTGAGTTTAAGGCCAGCTTAAGCTACATAGTGAGACCCTGTCTCACAGAAAAAAAAAAAAGACAAAAAAGAATGAGCTTTTATAATATGGAATACAGTAGGCTGCTGGATAGACTAACTTATAAATTGACAAGGAATGTAGGTCTACTAGAAGATGTGTAAGTAATTTATACTTATCCCATACTCTTCACCATATGAAAAAGAAGCAAAGCTAGTTTAAAAACTTGTTTGACTTTAATTAGAATTAAATTTTTTTAAAATTCTATTTGAATAAGATATCTGGCCTTTTTTTTTAGAAAAACATTTATTGGTACAATATTAGATATACATAATAACATTCATCATAGAGAATTTTTACCTGTACATGATATATCTTGCTTCTTTTTTTCCCTATTCCCCTCCTTATATACAAGGGTTTTTTTCCATTTTTTCCTTTGATTTTCTCTTTTTGTCTTGTCCCTTCTTTCCTTTCCTCCTCTCCCCTCCCTTGTTTCCCTTTCCATTTGAATATTTTCTTCGAATTTCCCAGTATCTATTATACATTTCTATATTCAACTTTTTTTTTTTTTTTTTTGGTACCAGGGATCGAACTCAGGTCCTTGCACTTGCCCAGCAGGCAGCAAAACCACTGAGCTAAATCCCCAGCCCTGTTATACATTTCACTTTCAGTTTCTTGAAGAGAAACTGCGGTATTAAAACGTGTATTCGATTTATTTTACTTAAGAGTATCGTCTCAAGGTCCATCCATTCAGCTATAAATGTCTCAAGCTCATCCTTCTTTATGTTAAAAAAAAAGAAAAGAAAAACACATCTTTATCCATTCCTCAGCTGATGTGCATTTGGGCTGTTTCCAAGATTTAGCTGTTACAAACTGTGCTGCTATAAACATGGGTATGCATATATTGCTGTGGTATGATGCTTTTAATTCTTTCTGGAAGATATCGAGAAGGGGAATAGCTGGATCAAATGGAACCTCTAGTTTTAGTTTTTTGAGGAATCTCCACACTGATTTCCACAGTGGTTGCACCAGTCTACACTCCCACCAACAATGGAGAAGGGGACCTTTTACCCCACATTCCTGTCAGCATTTGTTATTGGTTGATTTCTTGATAACAGCCATTCTTTCTGGAGTGAAATGGAATCTCAGAATTGCTTTAATTTGCATTTCATGAATGACCAGTAATGTTGAACATTTTTTCATATATTTATTTGCTGTTTGTACTTTTTCATCTGAGAAGTGCCTATTCATTTCAGATGCCCATTTTTGGATTGGGTCTTTAAATTTGGAGATCTGATTATTTTTGAGTTCTTTATATATTCTAGATAGTACTCCTTTGTCTGATGAATAGCTGGCAAAAAATTTTTTCCCATTCTGTGGGTTGTCTCTTCACTCTGTTGGTGGTTTCTCTTACTGTGTGAAAGCTTTTTAATAAGATGAGATATCAATTGTTGATTCTTTGTGATAATTCCTGTGCAACCAGGGTTTTGTTCACAAAGTTTTTGCCTACACCAATGTCTTCGAGAGTTCTATCTATTCCATCTTCCAGCAGATTTAGTGTTTCTGTTTTAATATTTAGATCTTTGATCCATTTTGCTTTTAGGTTAGTGCATGGTGAAAGATATGGGTCTAGTTTTAATCTTCGACATATGGAAAGCCAGTTTTTCCAGCACCATTTATCAAAGAGGTTGTCTGGCTTCTTTGTCAAAGATAAAGTGGCTCAGTATGTATGGAGTTGTTTCTGCATCTTCTGATCTATTCCACTGATCCTCAGGTCTGTTTTTTTGGTAGTACCATACTGTTTTTATCACAGTAGCTTTGTATATAATTTCAAGTCAGGGATTGTGATGACCCCTGCCTTGCCTTTGTTGCCCAGAATTGCCTTTGCTACTGTAGGTCTCTTCTGGTTCCAAATGAAGTTTAGGATTGTTTTCTCTAATTCTATGAGGTATGCTATTGGTATTTTGATTGGGATTTCATTAAATCTGTATAACAATTTTGGAAGTATGGACATTTTCACTATAGTGGTTCTTCCTGCCCAAGAGCAGGGGATATTTTTCCATTTTCTGATATCCTCTTTGATCTCCTTTTTCAGAATACTATAATTTTCAATATAGAGGTCTTTTACTTCCTTCATTAGATTGATTCCTAGGTGTTTCATTTTTTGGGATGCTATTGTGAAAGATGTTGTTTCCCTAATTTCTCTCTCAGTGAGTTTGCTATTCGTGTACAGGAAGACTGTTGATTTTTGAATGTTGACTTTGTATCCATCCACATTACTGAATTTGGGCTATTAAATCTAGAAGTCTTTTGGTGGAGCTTTTGGGGTTTTCTATGTAGAGTATCATCCATCTGCAAATAATGATAATTTAACTTCTTCTTTTCCTATTTTATTCCTTTTATTTCTTTCTCTTGTCTAATTGCTCTGGCTAATGTTTCTAGAACTATATTGAATTAAGAGTGGTGACAGTGGACATATTTGTCTAGTTCCTGATTTTAAAGTAAAAGCTTTCAGTTTTTGTCCATTTAGTATGATGTTGGCTATTGGTTTGTCATAAATGGCTTTTATCAGATTAAGATAAAGGCAATCTATACCAATTTTCTATAGGATTTTTATCATGAATAGGTCTTGGACCTTGTGAAACGCTTTTTCTGCATCTATTGAGAGTATCATATGGTTTTTGTCCTTGGCTCTGTAATATAGTGTATTACATTTATTGATTTGCGTATGTTGAACCATCTCTGCATCCCTGGGATGAATCCTACTTGGTCAGGGTGTATAATCTTCTTGATTTGCTTCATTCTATTTGCCAGTATCTTATTGAGGATTTTTGTGTCTATATTCTTTAGAGAGTTTGGCCTGTAGTTTTCTTTTCTGGTGGCTCTTTTTCTGGTTTTGGTATCAGGGTAAATGCTTACTTCCAGGAATGAATTTGAGAGTATTGCTTCCCTTCCAATTTTATTAAAGAGTTTGAGAAGTAGTGACATTAGATCTTCTCTAAATTTCTTGTAGAATTCAGCAGTGAACCCATCAGGGACTGGTCTTTTCTTTGTTGGTAGGTTTTTAATGATATCTTCAATTTCACTGGCTGATATTGGTTTATTTAGAATTTTTATATCTTCTGGATTCATCTTTGGTAATTGATATGTATCTAGTTATCTATCCATTTCTTCTGTTTTCCATCTGATTAGAATACAGGTTCTTGAAGTAAGTATTGATGGTCTTCTGGATTTCTGCAGGATCTGTTGTATTTTCACCCTTTATATTCCTAATTGCATGGATTTGAGTCTTTCCTTTTTTTTGATAAGATTGGCTAAGGGTTTGTCAATTTTATTTAATTTTTCAAAGAACCAACTCTTTGATTCATTGATTATTTGTATTGTTTTTTAAATCTTCATTGCATTAATTTCTGCTTTCATTTTTATAATTTCTTCCTTCATACGAGCTTTGGGCTTGACTTGCTCTTTTTCTAGAAGGTTGAGGTTCAACATTGGGTTGTTTATTCGAGCCCACTCTGTTTTCCTGATACGAGAACGCAACGCTGTAAATTTCCCTTGTAGGAATGCTGTCATTGCATCCCATAAGTTCTGGTATGTTGTATTCTCATTATTATTTAATTGTAAAAACTTTTTGATTTCTTCCTTTTTTGGGGGGTATTGGGGATCGAACTCAGGACCTTGTGCTTGCGAGGCAGGCAGTGGCACCACTGAGCTAAATCCCTGGCCCAGTCTGATTTCTTCTTCTTTTTCTTTTTTTAAATTCTTTTATTGGTACATTTTAGTTATACAATACATTTACACTTATCATTGGGTGCTTGTACCTGTACATGATGTATCTTGGTTTTTATTTTATTCCCCATTACCTGTGCACCCTTTACCCCCTCCACCCTTTCCTATTTATATAGATTTCATTTCCATTTTTTTCTTTCCTTATAATTTTTCCTTTCCCTTCTTTCCTTTCCCCTTCCCCTCCCACCACCCCTACAACTTTGGACCTTTTCCTATTTCAGATTATCAGTTATTCGTTTTAATCATTTTAATCATTTTAATCCTTATTTACACTTTCAGTTTCTCACACTAGAGAAACTCGGTATTTACACATGTGTGTCCTATGTATTTCACTTAAAAGTATAGCCTCAATATACATCCATTTAGCTATAAATGTCTCTAGTTTCTTGTTCTTTATGGCTGAGTAGTACTCCATTTTATTAAAAAAAACCCCACATCATCTTTATCCAGTTTCTAGTTGTGATTTCTTCTTTAATTTCATCTGTGACCAACTGGTTGTTCAGGAGGGTGTTATTTAATTTCCATGTGTTTATGAAGTTCTTGTGGGGTTTTTGGCCATTGATTTCCAATTTCATTGCACTATGGTCTGATAATAGCATGGGATAATTTTAGTTCCTTTGCATTTACTTAAGCATGCTTTATGAGGTTGTATGTGATCTATTTTGGAGAATGTCCCATGTGCAGCTGAGAAGAATGTGTATTCTGATGTTGTTGGGGGGAGCACTCTGTAGACATCTACTAAGTCCATTTGTTCAAAAGTTTGGTTCAGTTCTGATATTTCATTGTTGATTTTTAGTCTAGTTGGTCTATTTGTGACAGTGGGGTATTGAGGTCCCCCATTACAACTGTATTAGTTCTTATTTGATTTTTCATGTCTTTTAATATTTGTTTTATATAGTTGGGTGCTCTGCTATTTGGTACATATGTATTTATGATTGTTATCTCTTCCTCTTGGAATGTCTCTTTACAAGGATGTAGTGATCTTCTTTGTCTCTCTTAATTAGTCTTGGCTTGAAATCCACTCCGTCTGCAAATAGAATAACTACCCCTGCTTTTTTTCTGGGTTTCTGTTGCATGGAGTATCCTTTGACTTTCAGTCTGTGAATTTCTTTTTGGATTAAATGTGTTTCTTGTATGTAGCATATTGTTGGATCTTGCTTCTTGATCCATTCTGCCAGTCTTTTTCTTTTGATTAGTGAATTGGGACCAATTATATTGATGGTTATAACTGACATATATTGACTTATCCCTGTCATGTTATTTTCCTGTTGTTGGCACCCTTCTTTCCTCTTCTGTTTAATTTCTTGCCTTGCCTTGTGAATTCCTTTTGTTGGTGTTGATGGAGTTGTGATCCTTGTTATCTCTTTCTAGAATATCCTTTAGAACACTTTGGAGTGCTCCTTTGGTGGTCATAAATTTCTTCAGGTGTTCTTTGTTATGGAAGTATCTTTTTTCTCCATCAGTTTTTGAAAGATAGTTTTGTGGGGTACATTAATCTTGTTTGGAAGTTGTTTTCCTTTAGGGCTTGAAATACTTTAGTCCAAGCTGTCCTTTACTTGAGAGTTTGTGTTGAGAAGTCTGCTGTGATTCTGATGGGCTTTCCTTTATATGTGATTTGTTTCTTTTCTCTTACAACTTTTAATATTGTGTTGAATTTCTGGAATCTTGACTATCATGTGTCTTGGGGAAGATTTTTTTGATCATGGCTAATTGGAATTTTATATGCCTCACCTGTATGTCAAATTCTTTTTCTCTGGGAATTTTTTTGCCATTACTTGTTTGAACAGGTTTTTTTTTTTTTATGTCATTTGCACTATCTCCTACTTTTTCATTCACTCTGATCAATCTTTTTTTTTTGGTACCGAGGATCAAACTCAGGACCTTGCACTTGTGAGGCAGGCAGCGGAACCACTGAGCTAAATCCCTGGCCCTCACTCTGATCAGTCTTATGTTATTCTTCTTCACATCATCTAGCAGCTGCTGGATTGATTTCTCAAGGTCCCTTGCTATTTTTAAGAAATCTTTCTTTTCATGATTTTTAACTACAATCCTGTCTTCTATATCTGATATTCTGTCCTCATATGGGCTCATTCTGCTGCATATACTTTAAATGGAGTTTTTAATCTGCTGGACATCTGTTTGAGTCTGTTTCATGGATTCCATTTCTTTCCTATACTGGGTGTTCATGGTTTCCGTCCTTTTCCTGAGCTCTTTTTTTTAAAAATCTGTATCTGCTCTACTAAGCATGTCTTTCATTTTGGTCACCATCTCTGTAGTTATCTGAGAAATTATTTCTGCTTTTATTTTTTTTTTCTAGAGACTCATTCATGTGCTTTGTTGCTTCTGCTGTTACCACTTCAGAGAGTCCAGGTGGGTGGCTTTTGGTTTGTTCCACTTCATTTCTCCCCCTTGGCTTTGCCTTTGGTGAGCTGAAAGTCTGTGGGGGTTGCATCTTGTTTAAATGTCTTCTCATTTTCTATTTTTTTAAAAGTTTAATTCCTGGGTTGATGCTTGTAAATTGCTTATGGTGAGTAGCTCTATTCCCAGTATTCAGAATCCTTAGGAAATGACTGTTTCTCAGAGGTGTTGCTGGGTTTTGGGTTTTCAGTCTATTGCAAGATCTTACCTCTTTAATTTATTGGGAATGAGAAGTTTCTGCCTACTTGACCCAGCCACGCTTATTTGGCACTAGCCTATAGTTTTTTTTTTAAAGACCTTTAGGCAATCTCAGGCTTGGTAAACCAGGAAGAACAACTGATTAGCACAATTATATCACCTTGACTAAAGTAGTACAATCAGCAATAACAATAGCACCAAATACAGCCTAGAAAATGACAAACTGTGGTAACTATTAATTTGCCACTTTTAACTATATGAACTAGATTTGTGGTTATATAACAAAATCTAAAATGAACCGGAAATGTGCATGCAAGAAATTAGCCCTTAATATGGTGACTTTACCCTTAGGGGAAAAGTTTTAAAAGGGGTTGGGGGTAAAAATAAAGAGAAGAAGAGGAAGAGATTAGAAGTAAGGCTGGAGTACAAAGGAAGATTGTGCAAACTCCGGGAAACTGATGAAGAGGGAAAGAAAAAGGAAGAAATAAAAACATGAACAGAACAGAACAACAGCAATAAAAAATTAGAAACCATGTTCAAACAATCAAGAAAAAACAAAACAAGAACCAGAAAAGAGGAAAAAAAAAAAAGTAGAAAAGGAAAAAAAGTCCAATTCAAGGTGTTTCTCTGCTGTCACTGGTAGACAACTCTCTCTCTAGAATCACTAAGCATGTCATTCATTCTGGTCACCATCTTTGTAGTTATCTGAGAAATTATTTCTGCTTTGATTTCTTTTCTACAAACTATTCATCTGCTTTATTATAGAGCCCAGATCCAAGTTAATTAATCCTATCAAGCCAGCTATAGCTTTACAGTGGGGTAGTGGATAATCCCAGCCAGCTGAAGTTCAGGCTTGTTTCTGGATATGAGGCTAGAACCAGATTTTTTGAGCCTGCAACAGTCCATGTGCCTCATGCCGGCTTGAACTCCGCTCCCTGGCCTCCTGCTAACTTGAACTCGGAACCCACACTGTGTGTCTGCAGGTTTGACCCACTGTTCCCACACCATGAGTCTGGGCTCTGGGAGAGAGTGCTGCTTGCTGTCTTCCTCCTCTTTGTTAAGGTTTCTCTCTTCGCTCTCCCCATGGGCTTCAGTTCTTGCTTCAGATCTTTCCTGGGTCCCAGGGACTCACTTCCCTCCTCCTCATGCTGCTATATTCCAGTGTCAGGACACCAAATCTCAGAGAGGCTCTTTCTCTGCTACTCAGCATTTTGCCATCTATTTATATTTTTTAAAGCAGGAGCTTAAATAACTGTCAGCAGTGTAAAGTATACACTAGAGGTTTTTAGTATATTCACAAAGTGAATTCTCTTCACCCAAGAAAAGTCACGCTTTTCCTGTTCGCAGCCATTCCTCATTACTCCTTGTTCCCAACCACTAAGCTACTTTTGTCTCTTTGTGCCTACTGAGGAGATTTCATATAAATGGAATCATATTCTCTGACTCTCTTATTTTACTTAGTATAATGTTTTCAAAAAGAGTATTCATCCATGTATATCAATACATTTAGTTTTATTACCAGATAATATACTTTATGAACATACTGCATTTTATTTATCCATCCATCTGTTGATGGATATTTGGGGTGTTTATGCTTTTTTAGCTCTTGGAATAATGCTGCTATGAAACTCATGCACAGATTTTTGTGTGGATGTTTTCAGTTCATTTAGGTGTGTACCTAGGAATGGAATTGCTGGATCATGTGGTAATGACTGCACTTAACATTTGAGATACTGGCAGACTGCATCAGCTGCACTATTTTGCATTCTCACCAACTGGGTATGAGAGTTGCAGTTTCTCTCACAACTTGTCACTAGTGATTATTATTATTATTATTATTATTTTTTTTTTTTTATTCTACCATCTGGTGGAGGTGAGCTGATATCTCATCGTGATCTTGGTTTGTGTTTCTCTGGTGATCCTAATGGTGCTGATGAGGAATGGTTCATGTGGTCACTGGCCATTTATTTATTGTCTTTGGAGAAATGTCTGTTCAGATCCTTTGCCCATTTTATAATTGGGTTGTTTGTCTTATTCAATTGCAATACTTTGTGATATATTCTAGATACCAGTCACTTGTCAGGTGTGCTTTGCAGATTGTATTTTCTGATTCTGTGGATGGTCTCTTCACTTCCTTGTTGGTATTCTTAGAAGCATAAAAGGCTTTATTGAAAGTCAGGGTGATCATGCCCTGCCTGCAGAGCTTTCCCACTCTTTGTTTTTTGTTTTGTTTTGTTTTTGGTACTGGAGATCAAACTCGGGACCTTGCGCTTGCAGGGCAGGCGCCGGAACCACTGAGCTAAATCCCTGGCCCTACTTTCCCACTCTTAATGCTGCTTTCAAGCCAGGAACCCAAGGCTCCCGTGTCTACTGCCTAATATTGTCTTTTTCCCTGCCTTTTCCCACAGGGATGGTTGCAGAGGAGTACAATGCCTTCTTCTACTCGCTGGTGTCCCAGGACACACAGGAAATGGCTTACTCAACCAAGCGACAGAGATTCTTGGTAGACCAGGGTTATAGCTTTAAGGTAGGTCTCCACTTGGCCTTTTTGTTATTGCACCTAGGGAATCAGAGACCTTGCCTCAGACTCCTTTGTCTCTGCATGAATTGCTGGGGACAGCACTAGTTATGGGTAAAAAATGTGCTAGTCTGGCAGGATTGAGGTGCTAAGGCCTGTGGCTGGCACTGTGGGTCCATTCTTGAGGCATACCACTCAGTTTGCCTCAGTGTGCTGCCCAGACAGCAGAGCTGTCCTGTACTGCAAACCAGGGCTCTAAATAGCTTGGAAGCTTTGGCTGATGTTCATTGGCTAAGGCGTTTACTTCCTTTAAAAAAATTTTTTTTTTTAAATTTTTATTAGTGCATGTTTGCGGTTCATAATGACTACATTCTTCACGGGGAGTTGGTACATGTAAATGACACATCTTAATTCTGTTTACTTCTCCTTTCTCTCCCACTATCTTTGTGGGGTGTTTGCTTTCTTTCCTATTGACATAACTGTGAAGTTTATGTCAGGACTTAGTGTCCCACGGGGCTTCATTTGTGAGGAAGAAAGTTCCCCCTGCCACCCTGTGATCCACTGACACGATGTTGGTAGAATGTCTGGTCCCCAGACTTCCGATTTGTGAAAGGCCACCTTTTCAGATGCTTTGTGTGTGTGTGCTGGCAGTGGAAACCAGGCCTCTTGCACACTACCCCCGAGCTATGCCTGCACTCTCAGTTATGCCTCTTTAGGAACTGGTGAGTGTTTCCATTATTAGCCTGAGACAGAGGAGAGGGTCGTCTGGCCTCTTCTGTTAGTCAGAGGCAGTGACACTGTTCAGACCTCTCAGGCTGGGCTAGAAGATAAGATGCTTGGATTTTTTTTTTTTTTTTTTTTTGGTACCAGGGATTGAACTCGGGTCCTTGCGCTTGCGCAGCAGGCCGGCGAAACCACTAAGGTAAATCCCCAGCCCAAGATGCTTGGGTTTTGAGCCCATTTTTTTCAGAGGGTTTCTGTTGTTGAGACTGTCTCGATGGCAGCACTGCAGGGTAACAGAAATTATAACACAGCACTCTGAACCCTTCAGGAGGCCAGCCAGGGAGAGGCACATATGTTGGCTGAGCTGCCTTTGCTCATGGCAGCCAGCGAGTCCTGAGGGTGGTGATCCTGGAGTGGTTGAGCCAGGCAGACAAGTCCTGTAGTCTGTACTCCGAATGTCTGGCCACGTGAAGGACTCAGTCAAATCCTTACCTCTAGCACTTTTCTTTTAATTAACATCATGAGAATTGAGGTAAGATGGCTTTCTGCAAGGGTGGGAAGGTCTTAGAATAAGTGATCCCTGTAGACACGAAAACCCAGCCTTTTCTGTGCTCTTGTAGAGAAAATCTGGCTGATAAATTCTTTTTTTTTTGGTACCGGGGGTTGAACTCAGGTCCTTGTGCTTGCAAGACAGACAGCGGCACCACTGAGCTAAATCCCCGGCCCTGGCTGATAAATTCTTGATGGCCTGCCATTATTCAGTGTTCGCTGCCACTGGAAGCCCAGGATCCAAGTACAGTTTGTTGAAGCATCCTTGTCAAAGCGTATGGCCTATCCCTTTCCTTCTGTTTGCCTCCCCTTGCCCAGGGCAAGACAGGAAAACTGCAGGGAGTACTTGACAATCACTGAGGTTCCTGCCGGCCTTCTGAACAGGATGTTAGATGCTGTATGCAGGCAGTAGTAGGTCTCTCCAGATTCCCTAATCTGTCACTAGTCTAGCTCCATGAAAGGCAGCTCTTAGAGCTGGTCCCTGGAATGCCAGAGAGGAGCTCTCCACTTGGCTGGCTGGGAAGGAAGTGAGCAGAATGATTATCCCTGGAAGAAGGTGGAACAGGACTGACGGGAGAGGAGAGAGAGACATGCACCTGCTGTTGGGTTTGCAGGTAATCACAAAGCTTGCTGGCATGGAGGAGGAAGAGTTGGCATTTTCCACAAAAGAGGAGCAACAGCAGCTCCTACAGAAAGTCCTGGCGGCCACTGACCTGGATGCAGAGGAGGAGGTGGTGGCAGGAGAATTTGGCTCCAGATCCAGCCAGGTGAGTGAGCAGGTGGAGCTCCAGGTATTTGTGCTTTGAAGGTCAGCCCTTGAAATGGATACACACAGATGTAGTCCTGTGTGCGTGAGAGCTCTGGACATTTCCAGAAAATGGAAAAATGTGAAGAGAATAATAGAAACAACCCTGATAACCTTCTAGGGCAGGTCCCTTGTGTGTGTGTTTTTGGACATAGCGGGGATTACAGTGACTGTGACTGGTCTCCTGCTTGTCTGTACCACAGTCTGGAATGAGTATTTGTTAGAATCTTGATTTTGAAACCCGGAGTGGCAAGTACATGCTTGTAGGTTCTCTCCAGCATGCTGCTGGGTGCAGCAGTGTGTGACAGGCAAGGCAAGGCCATAGGCAAGTCAGCTCACCTCTGGTTTCTTCCTCAGTGATAAAGCTGAGCCTTCCAGCCTATAATATGGGTCTAAGGATCAACACAGTAGCTTCGATATTTATTTTGAAAATGTGTAGTTTTCTAAAAATACTTAACCTTTCATTTATACTTACTGAGTGCCTGCTGTGGTACAGGCAAATGGAATATAGTGTAATGAAAGCATCATTGTAGGGAATCCTTACCAGGTCCTTCAGAGAAAGAAGGGCAGTTTAGTCATGTGCTTTTGAACATAGTTGGTAGCAAAGCTGAAATGTGAGCAGTGGCTCAAACAAGACACGAAGGGAGTGGCCATCACCTGGGCAGGCTTAGCCCTTTCTCTGGCCTAAGCCCTTCTGCCAACAGGAAGCGGTTTGCATTGAAGCCCAGGGAAGCTTCCTGCTCTCACTGGCCCTAAGGTGCCGGCGGGTAGATCCTACCCACAGGGTCAGGCTGTGGCAGGCATGGCCCTAGTGTTGTCTGCATATTTCCCTGCATTCTGGTGTGAGCTATGTGCTGGCCTCAGGCCAAATCTGACCTCTGATTTCTCTTCACACTCCATCTGTCAACACAGATGTAGTTATTACCACTTTACAGATGAGTTCATTGAGGCAGACATTTAGTGTTTTCCCAAGGTTTTTTATCAGTAAGAAGTGGAGCCAGGACTCAAACCCAGGGCTTGGTTTTTTATTTTCTGAGTTGGGTCTCATTGTGTTGCCCTGGCTGGCCCTGAACTCCTGGGCTGAAGGGATCGCTACATCTCCACCTTCTGAGTAACTGGAACTACAGTTGCACTCTACCTTGCCCACCTTAAGCCCAGGGCTTTCTGGTTTTCCTCTTTGTTCACAGCCTATTATGTGGTGTCTCAAGAGATTTTAAGGGACTCCTGCCCTGTTAAAAAACTTTTCAGAAATTGTCACTAAAAAAGGCACTGTAGCTTTCTAGTTAAGAACTCCGAGTCTTGGTGCTGGGCATAGTGGCACAAGCCTGTAATCCCAGCACTCAGGAGGCTGAGGCAGAGGATCGCCATGAGTTTGAGGCCAGCCTGGGCACATAGTGAGTTCCAGGCCAGTCTGAACTACGTAGCGAGACCTTATCTCAAAAAACCAAGCAAAGAACTCTGAGTCTCAAGCCAGACTGCTTGTGTGCAAGTCCTGTTTCCTTTTGAGCTGTGTGGTCTAGATTAATTTTTTTAATCTCTCTGTGCTTTTGTTTCCTCTTGTGTAAAATGAGGATTATAATGGTTGTAAGGGTTAGATGAAGTAATACACCTAAAATGTTTAGAACGATGCCTGATACACAGTATTAGATGTTGCTTAAAAATAATAAAATGCCTTGAATTTTATTACATATTTTATAAATGTGGTCTTTCCCCCTTGAGACTGAGAGCTGGGTTTTCTCGCCCTGCAGGCATCCCGGCGCTTTGGCACCATGAGCTCCATGTCGGGGGCAGATGACACTGTGTACATGGAGTACCACTCATCACGGAGCAAGGCATCCACCAAGCACGTGCACCCGCTGTTCAAGCGCTTCAGGAAGTGATGCCCGTGGGGTCGAAGGCAGACTTGGTCCTCAGTAACAGCACTAGTGTTTGAAAAGGGTTTTCCGCACAGCATCTCTTCCACAGCTGTATACTTCCCTATAGTGTCCCCAACACTGGTCTGAATGTAGTATCTTGACTGTTGGACAAAATTCTTCAGAGGTTTAGCTCAAACTTTGTGGATCACCCAGGGTTTCAAAAAAGAAAGCAAGACTGTGTTTTTGGATTTTCAGACTTTTTGGGGAGTAGGTCATTCCTGTATATAAAAATTTGTTCCATTTGAGGCATATTTGTTTTGATGTAAATATAATAAAACAAGCATTTTGCCACCCTGTAGTACACAAGTTTTTTTTTTTCTTTTTGGTACTGGGATTGAACTCAGGACCTGGTGCTTTTGAGGCAGGCACAGTGCCACTGAGCTAAATCCCAGACCCCATGAGTGCTTTTATACCTGTCACAGGCATGGGCTGTGTCTACATAACTGACCACCTCCATCTAGGCTCTGCTTTGTAGCAGGCCCACGAGAGCAAGATGGAGCTACTAAGGAGACACATCCCAAGACAAGAGTTGGGGAACAGCCTTGGGAGCTTAGAGATGTGTGGTCCAGAGGGAGAGGAGCTTGCACGATCAGCACTAGTCCCTGTTCACAAGTTAGTTCTGGTGGATTCAAGACTGGGACTTCAGCCCTCCAGCTTCCTTCTTTTCCTGTTCACCACAGGCTGGTCCCCAACATGTAGGCCCTGCAGGTTGCTTAAAAGCCATCACCTCAGAAAGCCACTGTACCAAGCTTGCCATCACCTCAGAAAGCCACTGTACCCAGCTCCTGGTGGCTCATCTTCTCTAAGAGGACCACCTCTTATCCTGTAAAATACAATTTAGATATGGCTGGGAGGCTGGGTTCCTCTTCTAATAGTTCCTTTATCTCTCAAGGTGTCTGTGGGCTTTTTGCTTTTGTTCCTTCTGTGAAAGAAAGGTGTTTCAAACAAGACAGAGAGGCAGCATTGCTCAGTAAAAGGTAGGCATGCACTCGGTGAAAACTGGCTGTTCTGAAAAGGCTTGTCCCAGTAGAAAATTGCTCACACCTGAGGATGCTAAGGCCTGCACTGGGAAGGCTCCAAAGCCAGTGCAGTCCCTGCAAGATACGTCATGTAAAGGTACAAGATCCCAGTGATGAATGTAACTGTATTGTATATCTAAAATGTACCTATAAACTAAAATGGAAAAAAAAATGAATAACAGAAGAATCTGGGAAACCCCCAAGTTTTGGAAAATGGGATGATTAATGTTATATGTTAACTAGGGTAGAGGGTAGCCAGATAGCTGATAAAGCATTGCTAGGAGGTATGTTAGGTATTTACAGAGAGATGAGCTTCTGAACCAGCAAAGTAAGCAGAGAAGATTGTTTCACAAACTTGGGTGGGCATCATATAATACGCTGAGGGCCCAGATAGAACAAAAAGCTGGAAGAGTGCAAATCTGCTCTCTGAGCTGGGAGATTGTCCACTCTGACATTGGTGCTCCTGGTTCCTGAGGCTTCGGAGTCTTCCTGGGACTTCATCATTGGCCCTGTGGTTCCTGGGCCTTCAGGCCTTAACTGGAATTACACCACCTGCTTTCCTGAGGCTCCAGCTTGCAGAGAGGAGATTGTGGAACTTCTCAGCCTCCATAATCATGTGAGCTAATCTTTTGTAGTATCCCCCCTGTGAGTTTAGTTCTGTTTCTATGGAGAACCCTAATACAGAAACTACATAATGCAATTCTAAATAAAAAGAAACAGTCAAAAAGGAAATTCATATTTTGAACTAAGTGAAAATGAAACTTGTTTATTTTTTAAATTTTCTGTATGCTGACTTCTTAAAACCTTTCTGGCTAGTGACAGACTGCCCCTCCTGGGACTGGCCAGTTCTTTGAGATAGTGAGAGCCCAGTTAGGAGCATGCCTTCAACACCAATCCAGAGCTACACCTCTATGTGGCCCATGAATTGCTCTGCCTTAATTATCCCACTGCCAGCTGTCAGGCATTAATGGATCACTCACATAGCATCATTAGAATTATTCACACTTGCTGAACCTAAAATGTTTATCCTGAACTTCTTCTATGCTTTTTCCAAGAAAATCCCAGCAAAAGCTCTAGCCTGAGCTTTTCCCTCGTATAGGCTGAACACTCTGGCTTTCCCACATGGCTTGGCATGACGTGACATGCCACTTGTTTCTAGGACCTATGAGTATAACAAACGTTTCTGTCTCTTCTTGTGGGAGCATCTGACACCACACAAGAAGACAGAACTGAACACACTCTGTCAATATTTGGGCAGCAGTGGTAGTGGTGATGTTGTGACCAGATCAATAAGGGAAATGTATAGCATTAAACTGTTAGGAAAGAAGAAATATCTCAAATCAATGACCTCAGCTTCCAATTTAAGAACTAATGAAACACAGCAAGCTGAAGAAAGGTTGTAATAAAATCAAAGCAGTGAGACAAAAAACAATACAGAGTAGCAATGAAACAATTTTTTTATAAAACTAGCTTTTGTAAACTGATAAACATTTAGATAGACTGATCAGGAAAATAGAGTAAAACACAAACTTTCAGTTCAGGATTGAGAAAAGTGACATTACCATACAAAATTCTACAGGTAGTAAAAAGATAAGTGAATTTTATGGAAAGCTCCACAAACCCCACCCCTATCAATCTAGGAAGAAAATGTTACTTTAATAACAAAAGATGAAAGTATTTGAAGAAAACTACAGACCAATATCCCTTATAGACATCTATATAAAAATTCAGCAAATCAAAAATCTATAAAAAGAATAAAATGACTAAGGTGATTTTATCCCAAGATTGTGAAGTTTGTTTAACATTCAAAAAATCAGTCAATATAATTCACCATATTGAAAAGCCATGTGTTCTTTTTTTTTTAATTAATTAATTAATTTTTTCCCCATTAACTTTATTGTTACATTTTCGATATAAAATACAGTTACATTCATCATTGGGATCTTGTA
Organism: Heterocephalus glaber; assembly: GCF_053883595.1. Lineage (NCBI taxonomy): Eukaryota > Metazoa > Chordata > Mammalia > Rodentia > Bathyergidae > Heterocephalus > Heterocephalus glaber. Next base: position 29,037,442 of record NW_028258143.1, on the reverse strand, counting down.
CCATGACATGAGTTTCTTGGTTCTTACTTTTTTCCCCTTCCCTTGCCCTCCCTTCACCCCCTCCACCCTTCCCTATTTGCAAAGACCTTGTTTCCATTTTTTTCTTCTTGTCATATTTTTTCCTTTCCCTTTTTTCCCTTCCCCTACCCCTCTCAATTCCCCTGCTCTTTTAGACCTTTTCTTCCTGTTACACAATATCAGTTATACATTTTTTAAATTACAACATTAAGATCTAGGAGACATTACCACAGATTTTACAGAATTTAAAAGGATATAGAACGCATATTACAAAAATCTTTCTTAAAATAAATTTGACAACTTCTAAGAAGTAACTTGGAAGACAAATTAATGAAACTAACTGTGGAGGAAATATAAAATTTGAATAGCACCTATTAAAGGAAGTATATTCTTAGCTTGAAAACCTACCTATATGACAACAGCAGGCTCATAAACATTTTAACTGATAAATTATATCAAACATTTAAAGCAGAAAAAAGAAGGAACACTTCTCCCCTCATTTTAGGAACTCAACATTGTGCTAATCCTAAAACTGGATAAAGATAATAGAAGAAAAAAGTATGAACATAGATAGAAATTTGTTGAACAAAACAAACTCTTAGAAGTTAGATCTGGTAGTATGTAGAAAGTGGTTTTGTTATTACGGATGGCAGTGTTGGTTCAGCATTGGAAGATCCACCCCTAAAAGTCATCATTTTAACAGAGGAAAGGAAAAAGCCATATGATCCTGTCACTAGTTGGAGAAAAAGTATTGGACTAAATTCTACAGCTGTTCATGGTAAAAGCTATCAGGAGACTAGAAGTAGAACAGAAACTTCTCAACAGATGAAAGACATGTACTCCACACTTCCAGCGAGAATGCCTTATATGAACGGAGAAGATGCAATGCTTTCTCCTTAAGGTGGGGAACAAGGGCAGATATGCTTACTCTTTATCTGTCCATTAAACTTTGAAACCTAGTCCCCACCAAACTAGTCTGGCAATAAAATGACACAACTAGGATAGGATTGGCACGGCAGAAGCAAAATCTTTATATGTAGATGAAATGATCATCTACAGAGAAAATACTAAGAAATCTCTAGGAGCCCCTAGAACTTGTATTTGAGTTTAGCAGGATTAGAAAACACAAGGTATATATAAAACTTCAGGTCCATGTATACTTGCTATAAATGAAGAATTGGATATTGAAATTTAAAAGTTATGTAGGAGTACAAAGGACCTAGAAAAGTTAAAAACAAAAACAAAAAAAGTGTTGGAAGACGTTTAGTATCTAATTTTAAGACTTCTTCTAAAGCTACAGTAATCAAGGCAGTGTTGGTGTAAGGAAAGACATAGAGATCATTGGAATAAAACAGAGAATCTAGAAATAGAACCATACATATATGGCCCACTGTGTTCTTTTCAATAGATCCAGAGAAAGTATTTGACAAAATCCAACATCCGTTCACGATAAATTTTCTCAGGAGACTGGGAATGGATGAAACCTCAAAACAGTGTGGGCTATCTGAAAAACAAAACAATTGCCAGCATTGCACTTAGTATTTGAAGACTGAATGCTTTCCCCAGAGGCTGGGAACAAAGCAGGTATGTGCATTCTTTACCTCTGTTTGGCATTGTACCCGAAGGTCTAGCCAGGATTGATTAGTATTGATTAGAAGAGTCTCACAGATCAGAATGAAAGTAATGAAATACATTTGCAGATGATGTGATTATATATAAAAATCTCATGGAATCTACAGAAAAAACTAGAACGAATGAATAAGTTTATCATGGATGCAGGATACAGTATTGATACAATATTGATAAATAAAAAGTATATATGTGTATATGTTACAACAAAGCATGTGTGATCAGTGTTTGAGACTGTACATCCTTCAGAAATTTAATAATGATAATCTCTTAAAACTTGAACTTTGAATGGCTAGACTTTTATTTTCCTAGAACGTAAGAATTTATTTACAATAAAAATTATTTTCCAGAAATGAGGTACCATTTCATCAGAAATGGTTTTGTTTTTTTGGGTCTGTTTTCAAGTTTTAGAGAACTAAATTTGCATTTGTTAAAATCAAAAAGGACTGGGGGCCAGGGATGTAGCTCAGCGGCACCTTGCCTGCCCAGCAAATGGAAGGTCCTGAGTTTGATCCCCAGTACTGGGGTGGGGGTGGGGAGAACTGATGTTCTTTACAAATAATTTTGATCAAGTATGTGTTCAATGAAAGCTTTTTGTAACACTCTGTATTGTAGTGTACTGTCCCATTGTTCAGTAGGAATGAGCTTATGTTATTTACCAAGAGAATGAGTAGTGGGAAGCAGGATGCATTGGGAATTTCATAACCAGCTTCTTCTTTGGGGCAACCCATATGCATGATCAGCTGTGCTGTAACCAAATGGCGTTCCGTACCCTAGAGCTATGTGGCCAGAAGGAGCTGTATCCCCAAGAAAAGCTTCTTTGTCAGAGTTCCTCTTCTGCCTCACCTCCTGGACTACTGCAGACACAACTGTATTCACAACACCTTTTGCTTGAGGAATCTTCTTTTTCTTACTTGCTGCATTGGGTTCAGAAAACAGCTTCTTCGAATCAGCTAAAGCTGTGCTTGTCTTTGCCACTTTCTTAACTGGACCTACACCTGATGAATTTCTGTACATCTACTTCTACCTTGGCTTGCCATGGCTTCCACCAGTCTCTGAGATGAGTTCATACCTAACGCCTTCTCTTTCTTGAGCTCCGTTACAGTAATTTTGCCACTTGCTCTGAGGCCCTGAGTTCATACTAAGGTACTAGAGATTTCAGTTTAGAATTTCTAGTATTATTGCTTGAATTTGAAGACACTTGCATTTTTGCTTTCATTGTCTGATTTTGCATCAGAACTCATACATTCGATACCACATCAAAGCTTTTGTGTATCCCATTGCCTGTAATACCTTCACTGCTATGTGTAGTTTCACAGTTTTCTTGGATGGTCCTGCTACTTCTTAAGTTGTGCCATCTACATCTACAAACATTGTGAAGACTGGGGTGTGGACAGGGCCAGACTGAGAAGAGCTTAGAAGCCCAGGCCTGACTGATTTAGCCTCATTAGTGCATTAATGAGGTCTGTTGCTTCACTATCTAGAATTTTCATTGAGTTTTGTTTCATCTTATTTCAATCTTTATCATCCACTAATCCATCTTCAAATGGCCTCTTTAGAGCTGAAAACCCACCACCTTTTTTAAATCAGTACTTGATCAGAAATACTTCTATAAGGGCTTATGAAATGGAACGGGGTCTATCTCCAGCACTTTATAAATCTGGCCAAAGACTAATGGTCTGCACTGTATATAAAATCTTTTTTGCTGGATAGTCATACAGCTCAGAGCATCTGTTGGGTATCATGCACAAATATCATGAAGCTGGGGACACTACCACCCCCCCCAACATGAAGTAGTATTCTAGCTGTCAAACAGTCCATTACTTGTCTCAAGGCCATTCTCAGTGCCCAGAGGTCTAACATAAGTACCTACAGACTTTTCACGTATAGGCTCTAGTGACCATCCTTGTAATGGTGCTCATGTGGGGACTCTCATGTGGAGACTCTGTTGCACATACCATGCAGAATGAGTAAAACAGTTATTATATGATTTTGATTCACTTGCCCATGCCTAAAACCATTTGGCATGTCAAAGAGACACCAAGGGGTTCAGACATTTCTGCTTGTTCAGTAAGTCTAGAGACCTTTCATCACATTGTCTTTATCTTTCTCTTTGTCTCTACTTGGAGGGCAAGTAAGGGTCACCTTCGAAGTTAGTGTGGGCTCTTTAATAAATGCCTCATTTATACATCCTCCACTTGGTGTTCTCTTCTGAATCTGAATAGGAAGATTACCGTTGTATTTAATAGAGTCTCTGTTGGTTTGTCTTTGCATGTGAAAACCAGTTCCAAGTCAATTCTTAATACCAAGCCTTTTGCAACCAGGCCAGTCCTCATTATACCACACGATGTCTGACTACCTTGATCGTTGGAATAGTTTTCTACAGCTTCATTTTTCTTCACTTCTCTCTCACTCTCTGTTTTGTGCTTTTATTTGTTTCACCAAGAAAACCTGAGATGTGTTTAAGAGCACATGCAACAGTACACACTGTATTTTGAACAATTGCAGTTTTCTCTAGAGATATAGATTGTTGAATGTTTCATTATAACATGGCAGTCACAATTGGCGAAAGATTGGATAGACCTTATGCATTTCTATAATATTTTAGCTTCTTTTTTGGATCCTTTTCTCTTTTTCTTGTTGTCTTCACTACACACTTTATTTTTGATTTTTTGGTACCAGGGATTGAACTGGGGACCTTGAACTTATGAGGCAGGTGGCAGAACCACTGAGCTAAATCCCTGGCCCACTACACACTATTTTGTGTGACAGTAGTTCCTCATACTCCTGATTCCCCAGACAGTCACACAGCATCAAATACAGAAAAGATGTTTGAAGGCTTTTCTTTGGAACACAGTGGTACCTCAGTTCAAGAACTCTATTTATTCTGTGATTCTGGTCATGAACCGAATCAAATTTCCCCATAAAGTTTAATGTAAATAAGGTTAATCTGTTCTGAACCATACATATTTTTTTAACCACAAAAATATGAAACAGTACAGTACAGTATGAAGAGTGAGAACACTAACCTTGCTTGAGGTGACTTCTGGAGTGGAGGACAGGAAGGTGTGTGTGGGGGTTATTGTCTGGAGGGAGATCCTCTTCCATAAGGACATCGAGGAGATCTTCAGGGGTTTCCTCTCTTCATTGTCTCTTAGCTGCAGAGTCAAGTTTGATGAAAAATCTATCTTGTTTTTTCCTGCACTACATAACCCTCTGAAAATGAGAGACCATGTTATCATGGTTCATCAGGTTCAGCACTGTTCATTACAGTTATGTTGGTGAGGTGCGTCTCAAAGAAATCCTTGCACTCATTCTATTTTTCCATAATGGATTTTATCATAACACTGCTAACCTCCTCCCTGCCTTCCTCTTCCTCAGTGGCGTGCTCCTCATGCCAGATATGGAGCTATAGGATTTAATGATTGCCCTGCTGGGTTTTAGTCTTGCTTTTAGGTCCTATTTTTTTCATCTTACTGTTCATCCCTTTTGGAATAGGAATGTTTACCCTGTGCCATTGTACCTTGAGATTATTTAACTTGTTTTTTTTATTTTTACAGAGGTTCACAGCTAAGAGTTTGCCTTGACTCAAAAGAGATTTTGACTTGATTTTTGAAAAATGCTGGGACTATTGAGACTTTGGGAAAGGATCATTGTGTTTCCAGTTGTATACAAAATAGTTGTATCATGGTGGGCAGAATTATGACCTTATGATTATTTCAGAATTAACTGTGGTTTAAGGAGATGTGTTTGGGTGTTAAGTTGACACAGTAAAATGTGACAGTTAAGCTCGATTGTTTCAATTTGATTTGTTTGAGTCACCTAGGGGATTGATGGAGTACATTCCTGGGTGTGTCTGAGTGGGTCATATGACCTTGAGTACCATATCTGGTCTCTTCCTTTCTGGTGTTACTCCCCTCCTCTACTTCTGGTTGTCATGAACTAAGCTCCTGTCCTCTGCCACACCCTTCCACCATGATGTTCCTGCCTTGAAGCCAGCCAACCATGGACTAAATCCCATGAAACTATGAGGTAAATTAAACTTTTCTGTTATGTTGTATTTTGTGTTCCAGCAATGAGAAAGTTAATTAACACACTTCTATTTTACACAATATTTTTTAATTTGCTCAATCCTAAAATGTACATAAAGTACTTCAGAAGTGTTAACTTATGCCTCTGAGAAGAGGAAGGCTAATAATTAGAGTTTAGTACTTTGCTCAAAGATTACTTGGGTTTTTTCTCTAATCCCCCTTCAATGTGGTTGTTATTAATTTGGCTATCTTTTTATTTTTGGTATTGAGGCCAAAGGCCTTCCCACTGAGCTGAATTCCCAGCCCTTTTTTATTTACTTTTTAAAATTTTGAGACAGGGTCTCATTAAGTTGCTAAGTTACCCAAGCTAGGCTTAAACTTGCAATCCTCTTTCCTCAGCATACTAGCGTGCTGGGATTATAAGCATGCACCACCATGTGTGGCTTTTTATATATTAAATTTTAGTTATTATAAAAGTTTTTCTTGGTTTTTTTTTGATTTTTGGAATATATAAAACACATGACTCCAAAATCTAGACTGTACTAAGAATTATATTCAGAAAAGTGTCTTTCTCTCACCTGTATTTCCTTTGTCCTTTTCATCTGTTTCATGACATAACCTATAGGTTTCAAATCTCAATATATTATTTCTGTTGTTTGTGGTTCATTTTTGCTCAAATAACATATATATGTATTTTCTTATTTTTTTTCTCTCACACAATTTGTAGTAGACAATCTTTTTAATTTTGCTTTCTTAAAAAACTTCACAGTAAATTCTAGAAATCTTATCAATTTGTGGAGTTTTTTCCCCATTCTTTTCCCTTCTTTTGGTGGTGCAGGGATTAAACCCAGGGCCTCATTCATGCTAGGCAAGTACTCTGAGGTATAGCAAGCTACACTGAGCTATACCCCCAGCCCACTTATCTTTGTAACTTCCAAGTAGTCTATTTTGAATACTACATTTCATTTAACCTCTGTAATATGTAAGGCACTCAGGTTGTTTAAAATATTCTGCAATTACAAACAGTGCTTCAATATTGAACCTTGTTCAAATGCATTTTCTTATTGTTGGAAGTATATCATCAGGTTAGATTTCTAAAAATAAGATTGCTGATTTAAAAGGTAAATGCATATGTAGTTTTGTTAAATACTGCCAAAAACTTTTTACAAAGGTTGTACTAACTCTCATAACACCAGCAATGTATAAGATGCTTGTTTATCCTCTGTCTCACCATGAGTATATTGTTATATTCTTAGGAAATTTATGATACATGAAAAATGATTATTTTAGTGTAGTTTTAATTGACAATTCTCTTATAGATGACATTGAAAAATCTTTTTTATTATATGTTATTTTTTTCATATGTTTTTATTTGAATTGCCTGTTTTGGTGTTGTCATGCAGAACCTTACAGCTTTTAATTTTAATGTAATCAAGTTTATCAATCCTTTTTAAAAAGTGTATTTTAAAAAAATAGTTCTGGGGATTGAACCCAGAGACATTCACATGCTTGGCAAGTGCTTTTTCACTGAACTTTATCTCCAGCGCCTTGAAAACTGCTTTTAATGAATCTGGATTTTGAGTTACAGTTAAAAAACTTTCCCCTATATACAAGTTAAAAAGAAATTTACCTGGTATTCTCCTAGTACTTGTAGGAATTCAGTTGACATTTAGATTCCTGAGCATTTGGAGTACATTCTTGAATGTATGTGAGATACAGCTCAATTTTATCGTTTTGCCAGTGACCAATTGTTTAGAAGTGTATTTTTGCTCTAGAGATTTGAGTTGCTACCTTTACACATACTGAAATTCTGTATGTATTTAAAATTACTTCCAGGGCCGGCGATTCAGCTCAGTGCTCCTGTACCTGCCTAGCAAGCACAAGGTCCTGAGTTCAATTTCCAGTACTGGGAAAAAAAAATTTACTTCCAATTTTTCTGTGATAGGCTTGACAAACTGTAATAGACTTGCTTGTCTATGTAAGTGCTAGCACCACACTTCTAATTATAGAAATTTTATAGTAGTGTGTTTTAATGTCTGATAAAGTAGTCACTTTTCTAATGTTTTCTTGGATATTTTCTCTCCCACTCCTATTCTCTCCTCTTCCCCTCCCCCTCCCTCCTCTCTCAATTAGAGTCCTGATACTTTTATTGTGTGGAGTCATTCTAAGAACAAGAAATGTCTTTTCATTTATTCATCTACTTTTTATGTGTTTAAAGTTTTACTCATGTAGATTTTGCATGCTTCCTACTAGATTTTTCCTATTTTAGCTTCTTTCTTGCCATATAAATAGAATTTTCTCTGCCATTCTATTTTCTAACCAGTTATTATTTGTGTATATGAAGATTATTTCTATATGATAATTTTGTAGCTTGCTACTTTATTGAATTGTTAGTTTTATCATTAATTTTCTAGGGTTTTCCATGTGGTTCATATCATCCACAAAATAGAAACTTTTACTTTTTGACTCTCATGACTCTAGTTAACTCCTCTTACCTAATTGTACTAGCTAATACTAGCTAGTATAATTTTAATTAGTAATGGAGATGCACAAATATGCCTTGTCCATGATCTTCATGGAGTGTTTCCCCATTGAATGAGATGGTGGCTTTTGCACTAGGGTGTGTGTGTGTGTGTGTGTGTGTGTGTGTGTATTTATGTGCTAAGGAAGAATAGCTTCAATTCTTATTTTCTTGAATGGGTTGTTGTTGTTTTGCAATGTGGGGGATCTCTGCCACTGAGTTACATCCCCAGTCTTCTGGAATGTTTTTAGTAGGAATGGTTGAGGAATTCTGTCAAAGGCTTTTTCAGCATCCATGGAAATAAACATGTGGTTTTTCTCCTTAGATTTATAAATGTGGTTAGTTCACTTATTAATATTTAATCAACTTGTATTCCTGGAATAAATCTCACTTAGCTATGTTGTAACATTCTCATAATGTAGTGCTGGATTCTGTTCACTAGAATTTTACTTAGAATTTTTGCATCAATATTCATAAGTGATATTTATAATTTTCTTTTTATACTGTCTATCAGATATAGGCATCAATGTCATACTTCTTTTACAACAACAGTTAAATTTTCCTTCCTTTTCAATGCTCTTGAAAAAATTAGTGGATTATTTTTATTATCTGGCCTTTGAAGATTTCGTAGATTAACCCTGTGCAACTATGACAGCTTGGTTCATTTTTTATGTGAAGTTCTTTGATAATTTTTCCAGTACTTCTCTGGAACTTAGTCAATTTAAATTGTCTTTCTCTAAACGGAATCAGTTTTCTGGACTGCACTCCCAAGGAAGTTAATCCACTTCATAAAATTTCCAGTATTTTCAGAGAGGCCTGAAAAGTGGTCTCTCGGTGTTTAATCTTCTGTTTCAGTGATTACTTCACCATTTGATTTTTTTTTTTTGAGACAGGGACTCACTATGTAGTTCAGTCTCTCTTTGAAGTCACTGTGTGGCCCAGGCTGGCTTTGAACTTGTCGTGATTCTCCTGTCTCAGTCTCCCAAGTGCTGGGATTACAGGTGTGTGCCACCACACCCAGCTCATTTGATATATTTTATATTGTATATTTGTGCTTTCTTTTTTCTTTCTTTCTTTTTTTTTTTTTTTTTTTGAGGTACCGGGGATCAAACTCAGGACCTTGCACTTGTGAGGCAGGCACGGTGCCACTGAGCTAAATCTCTGGCCCTTTTTTCTTGAGGAAATAAAGTAGTGATTTGCCTATTGTATTTTTTCAAAAAATTAAGTGTTTTAATTTATTATTTGGATCTACTATCAATTCTTCATTAATTTTTGCTTTCATTTTTATTCTCTTTTTCTAACTTTTTTTTTTACAAGTTTAATAATACTGTAATTTTTTCTCACAACTTCTTTCAAACTGTCATGTTTTTTAGCATTTTTTCCCTTAAATTCTTTTATTGGTACATTTTAGGTAAACAGTACATTTACATTTATCATTGGGTGCTTGAACCGGTACATGATGTATCTTCATTCTTATTTTTTTCCCCATTACCTGTGCGCCCTTCACCCCCTCCACCCTTCCCTATTTACATAGACTTTGTTTCCATTTTGTCTTTTCTCATAATTTTTCCTTTCCCTCCTTTCCTTTCTCCTTCCCCTCCCACCACCCCTACCATTTTGGACCTTTTCTTCCTATTTCAAATTATCAATTATTTATTTTAATCATTTAAATTCTTATTTACACTTTCAGTTTCTCACACTAGAGAAACTATTCAGTATTTACACATGTGTGACCTATTTATTTCACTTATGACTATGGCCTCAATATGCATCCATTTAGTTATAAATGTCTCTAGTTTTTCGTTCTTTATGGCTGAGTAGTACTCCATTTTATAAAAAAACCCACGTCTTCTTTATCTAGTTTCCAGTTGATGGACACTTGGGCTGTTTCCAAGCTTTAGCTATTACAAACTGTGCCGCTATAAACATGGGTGCATATATATATTGCTGTAGTATGATTCTTTTAATTCTTTTGGGAAGATACCCAGCAGGGAAATAGCTGGGTCAAATGCGACCTCTAGCCCTAGTTCTTCGAGGTATCTCCATACTGATTTCCACAGTGGTTGCACCAGTCTACACTCCCACCAGCAGTGGAGAAGGGTTCCTTTCTCCCCACACCCCTGCCAGCATTTATTGGTTGATTTCTTGATAGCAGCCATTCTTTCTGGGGTGAGGTAGAATCTCAGTGTTGTTTTCATCTGCATTTCTCAAATGACCAGTGTTATTGAACATTTTTTCATATATTTATTTGCTGCTTTTAATTTTTTGTCTGAGAAATGTCTGTTCATTTCAGATGCCCATTTTTGAATTGGGCTTTTGAACTTGGGGGGGTCTGATTTTTTTCAGTTCTTTATATATTCTAGATAGTAGTCCTTTGTCTAAGGTACAGCTGGTAAAATTTTTTTCCCACGTTGTAGGTTGTCTCTTAGCTCTGTTGGTGGTTTCTCTTGCAGTGCAGAAGCTTTCTAATAAGATGAGATCCCAGTGGTTGATTCTTTGTGGTAGTTCCCATGCTACTGAGGTTTTCTTCATAAAGTCTTTTCCTATGCCAGTGTCTTCAAGAGTTCTACCTAACTTATCTTCCAGCAAGTTTAGTGTTTCTGTCTTAATATTTAGATCTTTAATCCGCTTTGATCTTAGTTCGATCTTAGCATGGTGATAGGTATGGATCTAGTTTTAATCTTTGGCAGGTTGAAATCCAGTTTTTCCAACACCATTTATTAAATAGGCTATCTTTCCTCCAATGAGGGTGTTTGGCTCCTTTGTCAAAGATGAGGTGGCTGAGTATGTCTGGAGTTGTTTCTGCATCTTCTAATCTATTCCGCTGATCCCTGGGTCTGTTTCTTTGCCAGTACCATGCTGTTTTTATCACAGTAGCTTTGTAGTATAGTGTCAAGTTGGGGATTGTGATACCCCCAGCCATGTTTCTGCTGCCTACAATTGCTTTTGCTATTCTAGGTCTCTTCTGGTTCCAAATGAATTTTTGGATTGTTTTCTCTAGTTCTGTGAAGTATATTGTTGGAATTTCAGTTGGCATTGCATTAAATCTATATAGTAGTTTTGGAAGTATGGCCATTTTCACTATATTGGTTCTTTCTACCCAGGAACAAGGGATGTCTTCCCATTTTCTTAATATCCTCCTTGATCTCCTTTTTCAAAGTACTATAGTTTTTAGTGTAGAGGTCTTTGGCTTCCTTTGTTAGATTGATTCCTAGATATTTCATTTATTTGGATGCTATTGTAAAAGAAATTGTTTCCCTAATTTCTCTCTCAGTGAGTCTGGTATTTGTGTATAAGAAGGCTATTGTTTTTTGAGTGTTGACCTTGTATCCAGCTACTCTACTGAATCTGTCAATTAAGCCTAAAAGTCTTTTGGCCAAGTTTTTTGGGTTTTCTGTGTAAAGTATCATATCATCAGCAAATAATGACTGTGTAACTCCTTCCTTTCCTATCTTTATTCCTTTTATTTCTTTCCCTTTTCTAATTGCTGTGGCTAATGTTTCCAGAACTATATTGAACAGGAGTGGTGATAGTGGGCATCCTTGTCTTGTTCCTGATTTTAGCGTGAAAGTTTTCAGTTTTTGACCATTTAGTATGATGTTGGCTGTTGGTTTTTCATAGATGGCCTTAATCAAGTTGAGATAAAGACCTTCTATTCCAATTTTCTATAGGGTTTTTATCATGAATAGGTACCGGATTTTGTCAAATGCCTTTTCTGCATCTATTGAGATGATCATATGGTTTTTGTCCTTGACTCTGTTAATATAGTGTATTACATTTATTGATTTATGTATGTTGAACCATCCTTGCATCCCTGGGATAAATTAGACTTGGTCAGGGTCTATGATCTTCTTGATGACACTCTGTATTCTGTTTGTCATTATCTTGTTGAGGGTTTTTGCATCTATGTTCATTAGGGAGATTGGCCTGTAGTTCTTTTTTTGGGTTGGGTCTTTCCCTGGTTTTGGAATCAAAGTAACACTTGCTTCCAGGAATGAGTTTGGAAGCCTTGCTTCCCTTTCAATTTCCTTGATGATTTTAAAGAGTAATAGTGTTAGTTCTTCCATGTGAGTGGCAGATCCAGGTGGAAAGGAGAGGGCTCCAGGCAGACTGACTCAAGCCTAGTTTTGCCATTCTCTGGCCTGGGGCCCTGATTCCATCACCTCATCCACTCAAGGGGCCAAAACCCTATTTGATGGAGCGTGAGGGATAGAAATGGTCTAGGTGTAGATTCTGTGCTGAAGAAGTGCAAACTGGTATTTCTGTCTGGGCACTTTTGCTGAGTGCCTGGCTCAGGGGGAGTTTCAGGAAGGTCTCAGCTCCCTAAGTGCTGCTGTACATCCCAGAACCACTTCTCATTTCCTCCTGAGAGGAGCTGGTTCCCCCACCTACCTGCCTTCCTGCCTGAGGAGCCGAGAGAGACTTCAACAGCAGCTGGGGTGCTCGCAGCAGGCAGAGTTGGAAGAGGGTTAGATGTGGGGTGGGGTGGGGGTTTTCTTTGTTTGCTGCTCTTGGAATACAGAGACAGACCTGTAGAAGTTTTTGTTTATGGAGTACCATTTCTACCCATGCAAATAGATAAAGGGGGCATCATTATCTGTAATCACCAAGAAGGAAAAAGAGGAGGCAACCATCAATAGTGCTAGGAGTGAGCAACACAACCCAACTAGATGATGTTTTTAAAATCAAGAAAACATCACACACAGCTTTTTGCCAGTAAATCAAAAGGCTTAATGTGTTACCTTTCTATAACTGTAACAAATACTTGAAATAATCAGCTTATAAAGAGAAAAGGTGTATTTTGGCCCACAGTTTTGGAGGTTTCAGTCCCTGACCAGACCCTTGTTTCTGGGCTTGTGACGCAGTCATGGAAGGGACATGTTGTGGAACAAAGATTTCCACTATTGCCAAGAGCTAAAGAGAGAAAGAGGAAGGGGCTTGGGTCCCCAAGTCCCCTTGGAAGGCATGCTCCCAACCATTGAAAGACCTCCCCTAGGTCCCAACCCTTCAAAGTAGCACAAGCTTGCAATGGCACCACAGGCCGAGGACTGAGCCTTTGGCACCATGAGATCCAAAACAGCATTTAGATAAATATACAACTCTCTGGAAGAAATATAAATTACTCTCACTGACTCAGAGACATGACTTAGTTGTAAAATGATGTATACTTTCCAATGTTCTAGACCTAGATGGTTTTATTGTCAAGTTTGAGCAAACCTGTAGTGAGCAAGTAATCAATGTTTTATACAAATGGAGACAAGGAAAAGGAAGTGTCATTTTATGAAACCTTGCAACCTTGATATTCAAACCTGGAAAATGGAAAAGAAAACTACAGGCCAGTCTGATTTATTAATGAAGATGAAAACTAACCCTATGAAAGTCAAGAAGCTGAATGCTCAGGACCATCTACCATGAGAGACCCTGTGGTCAGTGTAATTCATCTCAGTAATGAAGGAGAAGCATTACATGACCATTCAGAAAGATAATTGGAAAAATCCAACACTCATGCATGAAGCAACTATCTTAACATATCAGCAGCAGAAGTCCTTCTTAAGCCAGATACATGGCACACACCCAGCAGTGAAGTGGTCTAGCCCATAGGCTCCTGGAGAGGAAGAAGAGCCTTAATGGGATGAGGTTAAATGTGTTCCTGAAGGTCAGAGACAAGGTTTTTGTACTATGCTGAAGAATGATTAGAAGCTCTGCCTGGCTCCGTGGGAGGTGGATACTTGAGGTGGAGAGAAGGTGCTTTGGTTTTTCCTTTTATGTCTTCAGTGTAGTTTTAATTTTTTCAACAAGTATGTATGGGTCACTCAGGAAGGAAAAAAGATTATGTGGCATGGTGGCCTTGAAGTTAAGAGATGTATATATGAGCTCTGCTGTGTGGGCAGTTCTACCAGGTCAAAAGGGAGTATCAGAGGTGAGATGTTCAGATACAGTCATTGGGAGGCTGCTACATTATGGAGCTGCCTGAGGATATGCAATGCAGCTGAGTTTTTCAGTGGTGCCAAAGGAATGCATTCAGTACATGTCCCCATCGCAACCCTGTCCTATGCCTGACTCCATAGTGGAGCCCCAGTCCACCCTGAGGACCTGTTAGTGGGCCAGGCTTCTTTGTCTGGAACAAGAGGCTGGAGAGAGAGCCAGGGCTGGGCAGGGTGGGAACAGTGCCTGTCATAGGAAGAGCTCTGTGGTGTCAACAGCTCCTGTACTGCCTCATTGTCCAAATGAGCTGAAGGAAGACCTGCCAACCCCTTCAGGAACCTATATTTTGCAGAAGTCTTTGGAGCAGGTTGTCTTTTGTTCCTGAAGTCCAGGGGTTACTTTGGCCATTGGGCCCAGCCAATGAGGGGAAGTTCATTGCTTTAGGTCAATGGACACTTCAGTATTCTTTAAAACTCACTGTTCAGGCACTTTCTGGCTTTACCCTGGGAAGCAGGCTTATTCATTTTGAATGGTGCATATGAGCAATGAAATCAAAGATAGAAATCAGGAACATTTAAATGCCAGGGTATCAATGCTTGAAGTCTGTTGGGTGATTCTCCTCTTGCCAGCAGTACTCCTTGCTGTCTTCATGTGTGTTTGCTGTTGTGTATTTGTGGTGCTGGAGGTTGAACTTAGGGCCTTGTGCATTGCTAGGTGAGCATGCTACCATTGAGCTACATCCCAGCTCGGTCTCACTGTTGAATTCTTCTCTCTGTCTTCTTAGTTGCTTCATCATTTTGAGATCAAAACATCTTCTTGGACTAAAGCTGATCATGCAAAAACCCATGAGCTTCTGATGCTAGGGAGCCCATCCGTGTGTGTTTTGTTAACAGAAAGCCTCGGTTTGGGGGCTGGGCTGATGGAGCAGAGCAGCTCCCTGATGCATACTCAGTGTGGGTGTCGCTGATCACTGCAATGGAGAAAGAACGCAGTCACTCTGCAGGCTATCTCCAGATGGACTGGCCTCCCAGTGCTAGGAAACTTGGAAACTACCATGCAAAGGAAATGTAAGAAGATGGCTCTTCTACTTTTGCATACCAGAACTTGCCTTTCCTTTCAGAAAGCAGTGATTTAAAACCCACAGCTCTGAATTCTCATGTGATGGACATTGTGCTGCACTCAGTTTTCTTTTTTTTCCCCCATTAAGTTTATTGGTAGATTTTAGGTATAAAATACAGTTACATTCATCATTGGGATCTTATACCTCTACATGATATATCTTGGTTCTTATTTTTTTTCCCCTTTCCCTGCCCTCCCTTCACCCCCTCCACCCTTCCCTATTTGCGAAGACTTTGTTTCCATTTTTTTTCTCATATTTTTTCTTTTCCCTTCTTTCCTTACCTCTACCCCTCCCACTTACTCTACTCCTTTAGATCTATTCTGCCTATTACACAAAATCAATTATACATTTTTAAAATTACAATATCAAAATTTAGAGGACATTACCACAGGTTTTACAGAGTCTAAAAGGATCTAGGAAGCATATTACAAAAATCTTCCTTAAAATAAATTTGACAACTTCTAAGAAGTACCTTGGAAGGCAAATTAATGAAACTGACTCTGGAGGAAATATAAAATTTGAATAGCACCTATTAAAGAAAGTATATTCCTAGCTTGAAAATCTACCTATATGACAACAACAGGCTCATATACATTTTAACTAATAAATTATACCAAACATTTAAAGCAGAAGAAAGAAGGAACACTTCTCCCCTCATTTTAGGAACTCAACATTGTGCTAATCCTAAAACTGGATAAAGATAATAGAAGAAAAAAGTATGAACATAGATAGAAATTTGTTTAACAAAACAAAGTATTAGAAGTCAGATGTGGCAGTATGTAGAAAGTGGTTTTATTATAGGGATTGCAGTGTTGGTTCAGCACTGGAAGATCCACCCCCAAAAGTTATCATTTTAACAGAGGAAAGGAAAAAGCAATATGATCCTGTGAGTAGTTGGAGAAAAAGTATTGGACTAAATTCTACAGCTGTTCATAGTAAAAGCTATCCAGAAACTAGAAGTAGAACAGAACCTTCTCAACAGATCAAAGACATGTGCTCCATACTTCCAGCAAAAATGCCTTATATGAATGGAAAAGATACAATGCTTTCTCCCTAAGGTGGGGAACAAGGGCAGATATGCCTACTGTTCATGTGTCCATTAAACTTTGAAACATAGGCCCAAACCAAAATAGTCTGGCACTAAAATGACACAATTAGGATAGGATTGGCAAGGTAGAAGTAAAATCTTTATATGTAGATGAAATGATCATCTACAGAGAAAATACTAAGAAATCTCTAGGAGCCCCTAGAACTTGTATTTGAATTTAGCAGGATTAGAAAACACAAGGTATATATAAAAATTCAGGTCTACGTATACTTGCTATAAACGAAGAATTGGATATTGAAATTTAGAAGTTATGTAGGAGTACAAAGGACCTAGAAAAAGCAAAAGCAAAAAAAAAACAGTGTTGGAAGACATTTAGTACCTAACTTTTTTTTTTTGTATTAAATTCTTTTATTGGTACATTGTAGGTATACAACACAATTACATTTCTCATTGGGAATTGTACCTTTACATAATGCATCTTGGTTCTTATTTTTTCCCCATTCCTAGCCCTCCCTTCATGCCCTCCACCCTTCCCTATTTACAGAGACTTTATTTCCATTTTTTCCATTTCTCATCATTTTTTCCTTTCCCTTCTTTCCTTTCCCCTGCCCCTCCCACTACCCCTACCCCTTTGGACCTTTTCTTCCTATTTTACATTATCGATTATTCATTCTAATCATTGGTACATTTTAGGTATACAATATAATGACATTCATCATTGGAAATTTGCACCTTTACATAGTCTCTCTTGGTTCTTATTTTTCACCCTTGCCAAGCCCTCCCTTCAACCTCTCCAGTCCTCCCTATTTACAAAGATTTTGTTCCTATTTTTCCATTTTCTCATATTAATCCCATTCCCTTCTATCCTTTCGCCTAGCCCTCCCACTTCCTTCCCCTTTGCCCCTTTTCTTCCTATTTCACATGACCTATTATACATTTAGTCCTTATTTACACTTTCAGTTTCTCGCACCAGAGAAACTATTCGGTATTTACATGTGTGTCATATTTATTTCACTTAAGAGTATTGCCTCAATGTGCATCCACTTAGCTATAAATGTCTCTAATTTCTCATTTTTTATGGCTGAGTAATACTCCATTTTATAAAAAAACCACATTTTCTTTATCCAGTCTCCAGTTGATGGGCATTTGGGCTGTTTCCAAGTTTTAGCTATTACAAACTGTGCTGCTACAAACATGGGTGCACATATATCACTGTGGTATGATTCTTTTAATTCTTTGGGGAAGATCCCCAGCAGTGGAATAGAGGGGTCAAATGGGACTTCCAGTCCTAGTTCTTTGAGGTATCTCCATACTGATTTCCCCAGTGCTTGCACCAGTCTACACTCCCACCAGCAGTGGAGCAGGGTTCCTCTTTCCCCACAGCCCTGCCAGCGTTGGTTATTGGTTGATTTCATGATAGCAGCCATTCTTTCTAGAGTGAAGTGGAATCTCAGCGTTGTTTTCATTTGCATCTCTTGAATGATCAGTGATGTTGAACATTTTTTCACGTATTTATTTGCTATTTCTACTTCTTTATCTGAGAAATGTCTGTTCATTTCAGATGCCCATTTTTCAATTGGGTCTTTAAATTTGGGAGGTCTGATCTGTTTAAGTTCTTTATAGATTTGAGATAGTAGACCTTTGTCTGAGGAAGAGCAGGTAAAGATTTTTTCCCACATTGTGGGTTGTCTCTTCACACTGCTGGCGGTTTCTCTTGCTGTGCAGAAGCTTTTTAATAAGAAGAGATCCCATTTGTTGATTGTTTGTGCTGGTTCACAGGCAACTGAGGTTTTGTTCATAAAATCTTTTCCTACACTGATGTCTTCAAGCATTCTACCTAACCTCTGTTCCAACTGGTTCAGAGTTTCTATTTTAATATTTAGATCTTTAATCCATTTTGATTTTAGTTTAGTGCATAGTGAGAGATATGGGTCTAGTTTTAATCTTTGGCAAGCTGAAGCCCAATTTTTCCAGCACCATTTATTAAAGAGGCTATCTTTCCTCCAGTGAGGGTGTTTGGCTCCTTTATCGAAGATGAGATGGCTGCGTGTGTCTGGCGTTGTTTCTGCATCTTCTAATCTGTTCCACTGGTCCTCAAGTCTGTTTCTTTGCCAGTACCATGCTGTTTTTATCACAGTAGCTTTGTAGTAGAGTTGCAGGTTGGGGATTGTGATACCCCCTGCCATGTCTCTGTTACCTAGAATTGCTTTTGCTATTCTGGGTCTCTTCTTGCTTCAAATGAATTTTTGGATTCTTTTCTCAAGGTCTATGAAGTATGCTGCTGGGATCTCAATTGGAATTCCATTAAATCTATACAGCAGTTTTGGAAGTATGGCCATTCTCACTATATTAATCCTTCCTACCCAGGAGCAGGGGATGTCTGTCCATTTTCTGATATCATCTTCAATCTCTCTTTGCAGAGTGCCATAGTTTTCAGAGAAGAGGTCTTTGATTTCTTTCGTTAGGATGATTCCTAGGTATTTCAGTTTTTTGGATGCTATTGTGAAAGGAATTATTTGCCCTATTTCTCTCTCAGTGAGTCTGTCATTGGTGTAGAGGAAAGCTATTGATTTTTGTGTGTTGACCTTGTAACCAGCTACTTGACTGAATTTGGTTATTAAGTCTAGAAGACTTTTGGTGGAGTTCTTGGGGTCTTCTATATAGAGTATCATGTCATCTGCAAATAATGACAATGTGACTTCTTCATTAGCTATCTTTATTCCTTTTATTTCTTTCTCTTGTCTAATTGCCATGGCTAATGTTTCCAGAACTATATTGAACAAGAGTGGTGAGAGTGGACATCCTTGTCTTATTCCTGATTTTAGTGTGAAGGATTTCAGTTTTTGACCATTTAGTATGATATTGGCTGTTGGTTTTTCAGAGATGGCTTCTATCAGATTGAGGTAGAGACCATCTATTCCAATTTTCTGTAGGGTTTTTATCATAAATGCATGTTGGATTTTGTCAAATGCTTTTTCTGCGTCTATGGAGATAATCATATGGTTTTTGTCCTTGGCTCTATTGATATAGTGTATTACATTGATTGATTTTTGTATATTGAACCATCCCTGCATCCCTGGGATGAATCCCACTTGATCAGGGTGTATGATCTTCTTGATGATCTTCTGCATTCTGTTTGCCATTATCTTATTAAGGATTTTTGCGTCTATGTTCATTAGTGAGATTGGCCTATAGTTCTCTTTTTCAGTTGGGTCTTTCTCTGCTTTGGGGATCAAGGTGATGCTTGCTTCCAGGAATGAATTTGGGAGTATTGCTTCCCTTTCAATTTCATTGAAGAGTTGAAACAGTAGTGGCAGCAGTTCCTCTCTAAATGTCTTGTAGAATTCAGCAGTGAAGCCATCAGGGCCTGGGCTTTTCTTAGTTGATAAGTTTTTAATTACATTTTCAATTTCATTGGTTGATTTTGGGTTGTTCAGAATTTTTAGGTCTTCTTCGTTCAACCTTGGTAATTCCTGTGTATCTAGGAATCTGTCCATTTCTTCTGTGTTGTCCATCTTATTGGTGTATAGGTTCTGGAAGTAGGTATTGATGATCTTCTGGATTTCTGCTGGGTCTGTTGTCATTTCACCCTTGTCATTCCTAATTGCATGGATTTGGGCCTTTTCTTTCCTTTTTCTGACAAGGTTGGCTAAGGGTTTGTCAATTTTGTTGATTCTTTCAAAGAACCAACTCTTGGCTTCATTGATTTTTTGTATCATTCTCTTAGTCTCCATTGCATTGATTTCTCCTCTGATCTTTATAATTTCCTCCCTTGTATGAGCTCTGGGGTTGTCCTGCTCTTCTTTTTCTAGAAGCTTGAGATTCAGCATCAGGTTGTTTAATTGGGCTCATTCTGTTTTCCTAATATGCGTATTCACTGCTCTGAATTTCCCACATAAGACTGCTTTCATTGTGTCCCATAGATTCTGATATGTTGTATTGTCATTGTCATTTAATTGAAGGAACTGTCTGATTTCTTCTTTAATTTCCTCTATGACCCATTGGTTATTCAGAACTGTGTGTTCAATTTCCACATGTTTATGAAATTTTTTGTTTCTTTTGCTATGGATCTCCAATTTCATTGCATATGGTCTGATAATATATGGGGGATAACTCCTATTCCTTTGCACTTACTTAAATATGTTCTATGTGTGAGTATGTGGTCTATTTTGGAGAATGACCCATGTGCAGCTGAGAAGAATGTGTATTCTGATTTTGTGGGGTGGAAGACTCTGTAAACATCTGTTAAGTTTATTTGTTCAAGAGTTCTATTGAGTTCTAGTATTTCATTACTTATTTTTAGTCTAGTTGATCTATCTATTTGTGACAGTGGGGTGTTGAGGTCCCTCACTACAATTGTATTAGTGCATATATGACTTTTCATGTCCATTAGTATTTGTTTTATATAGTTGGGTGCACTCGTGTTTGGTGCATAGATATTTATGATTGTCATCTCTTCTTCTTGGATTCTTCGCTTTACAAGGATGTAGTGTCCTTCTTCTTCTCTCTTAATCGGTGTTGGTTTGAAATCTACTTGATCTGCAAAGAGGTTAGCTACTCCTGCTTTTTTTCAGGTACCCGTCACATGGAGTATTGTTTTCCACCCTTTAACTTTCAGTCTATGAGTTTCCTTTTGAATTAAGTGTGTTTCTTGTATGCAGCATATTGTTGGAGTTTGCTTCTTGACCATTCTGCCAGTCTATTCCTTTTGATTGGTGAATTGAGACCATCAACATTGATGGTTATAACTGAAATGTATTGACTTGTCATTGCCATGCCTTTTTCTTTTTGTTGGGTTCTCCCCCTTTACATTTAATTTCTTGTCATGCCAGATGGTTTCATTCTGCTTTGCTTCCTGGGGTTGTGATCCTCAATGTCTGTTCCTAGGATATTGTCTAAAATTCTTTGGAGTGCTGGTTTGGTATTCACGAAGTTCCTAAGGTGCTCTTTGTCATGAAAGTATCTTATTTCTCCATCCATTTTGAAAGATAGTTTTGTAGGGTACATCAATCTGGGTTGGAGGTTGTTTTCTTTTAGGGCTTGGAATATGTCACTCCAAGCTCTTCTTGCCTTGATGGTTTGTGTTGAGAAGTCTGCTGTGATTCTGATGGGCTTTCCTTTGTATGTGATTTGTTTCTTTTCTCTCACTGCTTGTAGAACTTTGTTCTTCTGTTGGGTTTCTGGAATCTTAACAATTATATGCCTATGTGTAGATTTTTTTTGATCAAGGCTATTTGGAGTCCTATATGCCTCACTTATCTGTATTTCATGTTCTTTTCCCGTGGTTGGGAAGTTTTCCGCCATTATTTCTGTGAAGAGATTTTTTTATGTCATCTGCACTCTCTCCTGTTTCTTCATTGAGCCCAATCAGTCTTATGTTATTCTTTTTTGCATCATCTAGCAGCTGCTGGATTGATTTCTCATGTTTCCTTATACTTTTGAAGTAATTTTTCTTTTCCTGGTCACTTCTATATCTGAAATTCTGTCCTCACATTCATTGACTCATTCTGCTGTGTAGACTTTCAGTGGAGATTTTTATCTCCTGGAAATCTATTGGCATCTGTTTTATGGATTCCATTTGTTTCTTATGTTGGGATTCCATCATGTTCTTGAGCTCCTCTCTAGATTTATTAATCATGTCTTGCACTAGGGGCACAATTTCTCCTGTTATCTGAGAAATTATTTCTGATTTCATTTTTTCCAGATCCCCTTTTGTTCACAGTTCCATGGGTCCAGGTTGTTGAGTATCAGAGTGTTTCATCTCATTTCCCTTTGGGGTTGCTGTAGGTGATCTGGAAGTCTGGTTTTGAGACTTATTTATGTGTTTTCTCATTTCAACTGGTGCGGGGGGCTGTTAGCGCCTGCTCGGATTACCTCCTCTGAGCTGGGTGAGGTGGGACAGGGGCCGGGAGCAGAGGTAGGCATGATGACCCAAAAGCCCTTTCCTGTGGGCTGGGAGCAGCCGGAGGAATGGTGGCCGGGAAACCCCTTCCTCTGGACCAGGAGCAGTGGGATGATGGCTCAGAAGCCCCTCCCTCTGGGCTGGGAGCGGTGGGAGGGATGGTGGCCTGGAAGCCCCTTCCTCTGGGCCAGGAGCAGTGGGACAGAAGGTAGCCCAAAAGCCCTTTCCTCTGGGCTGGGAGCAGCGGGAGGGATGGTGACCGGGAAGCCCCTTCCTCTGGACCAGGAGCAGTGGGATGACGGCTCAGAAGCCCTACCTCTGGGCCGGAAACAGTGGGACTCAGTACCTTGGTCTGGTGGTCTGGTGTCCTCTGTGTCTTTGTAGTGTGGAATCAGGTGGCTGCCTGTCTGCAGCGGGGTGATTTGGCATCTTCCGTGCGACTCAGGACCTCGGTAAGGAGTGCACAGACCTGCCTGTGTGCAGCGGGCTGATTCCTTTAGTACCTAATTTTAAGACTTCTTCTAAAGCTACAGTAATCAAGGCAGTGTTGGTGTAAGAGAAGACGTATAGATCATTGGAATAAAACAGGGAATCTAGAAATAGAACCACACATATATAGTCCACTGAGTTTTGAAAGATTATTTAACATTAGCATTTTATAGAATATAAACTCAATTCAAGAGCAGAGGAAAAGATAGTGTTTTCAGCAAATGGGACTAGAATACCTGGTATCCATATGTAAAAATTAACCACAATCCTTTATTTCCATATATAAAAATAACTTGAAAGGATCTATGAATCTAAATATGAAAGACAAACTATAAAACTTTAAGGAGAAATTATAACAGGGCTGGGGATTTAGCTCAGTTGTTGCAGGGCCTGCCGCACAAGTGCAAGGTCCTGAGTTCGATCCCCGGTACCAAAAAAAAAAAAAAAGAAGAAATTATAAGGGAAAATGTTCATGAATGTAGGGTAGGTAAGAATTTCCTAGGATACAAAAAACATGATGTATAAAAGAACGAAATTGATAAATGAGAGTCCACCAAAATTTAGAACTTTAAATGACATCGTTAAGAAAATGAAAAGTAGTCCTTAAACAGACCATATTTATAATGCATATAACCTAACACTAGAATATATGTAGAACACTTACAGATCATTAATAGACAACCCAATTAAAAAGTAGACATAAGAAGATGATAAATAGCCAGTACAGATACGTATTGACTTATCATTCTCATGACTTTTTCTTTTTGTTGGAGTCTCCCCCTTTGCGTTTAATTTCTTTTCGCGCCCAACAGATTCATTCTGCTGGGCTTCCTGGAGGTGTGATCCTTGTTGTCGTTTTCTAGGATATTGTCTAAAATTTTTTGGAGTGCTGCTTTGGTATTTATGAAGTTCCTAAGGTGCTCTTTGTCATGAAAGTATCTTATTTCTCCATCCATTTTGAAAGATAGTTTTGCAGGGTACATCAATCTGGGTTGGAGGTTGTTTTCCTTTAGGGCTTGGAATATGTCACTCCAAGTTCTTCTTGCCTTGATGGTTTGTGTTGAGAAGTCTGCTGTGATTCTGATGGGCTTTCCTTTGTATGTGATCTGTTTCTTTTCTCTAACTGCTTGTAGAACTTTGTTGGGTTTCTGGAATCTTAACAATTATATGCCTATGTGTATATTTTTTTTGATCAAGGCTAGTTGGAGTCCTACATGCCTCACTTATCTGAATGTCAAGTTCTTTTCCCCTCCTTGGGAAGTTTTCTGCCATCATTTCTGTGAACAGCTTTTTTTATGTCATCGGCACTCTCTCCTGTTTCTTCATTAACGCTGATCAGTCTTATGTTATTGTTCTTTGCATTGTCTAGTAGCTGCTAGATTGATTTCTCATGGCCCCTTACTATTTTATATGTAGAGTTTTTTTATGTTGTCTGCACTCTCTCCTGTTTCTTCTTTAACTCCAATCAGTCTTATGTTATTCTTCTTTGCATCGTCTAGCAGCTGCTGGATTGATTTCTCGTGGTCCCTTACAATTTTGAAGCAATTTTTCTTTTCCTGGTCACTAATGGCAATCTTATCTTCTTTATCTGAAATTCTGTCCTCACATTGGCTCATTCTTCTGTGTAGACTTTCAATGGAGCTTTTCATCTCCTGGAAATCTATTTGCATCTGTTTTATGGATTCCATTTGTTTTCTATGTTGGGATTCCATTGTGTTCCTGAGCTCCTCTCTAGATTTATTAATCATGTCTTGCACTATGAGCACAATCTCTGCTGTTATTTGAGAAATTATTTCTGATTTTATTTTTTTCAGATCCTCTTTTGTTGCCAGTTCAGGGAGTCCAGGTGGTTGAATATCAAATTGTTCCATCTCCCTTCCCTTTGGGGTTGCTTTAGGTGGTCTGGAAGTCTGGTTTTGAGACTTGTTTATGTGTTTTCTCATTTTTGACGGGGGTGGGGGGTGCACGTCTCACCTCCTTTGTGCTGGGGGAGGGGGTGGTACTTTGGCCCAGAAGCCCTGCACTCAGCTTTCAATGACTGGTAGTGCCCTGTGTGTTTGTGCAAGGAAGTGCTTTAAACAAATTCAGTTCTTGAATATGTGTCCTCTCATATCATCATCAGGGGTCCAATAGGAGGAAACTTCAACTTACTTTTTCTAATTTGATGCAGGAACATTATAAATGCCTCTGTAATGCTGTAATTACGGGAAGAAAACACCCGAGGTAACATTATCAGAGACTTCTGCAAAGGATCCTGATATCCTGCATGGTGCTACAACTCACGTGAGAAGAAAGACATAGAGACAGAATTGAAGAAAGAGACGAGGAACTGGAATGGCTAGTGCTGAGCAAGGAGCAAAGACCTTGGCCAGCCAAAGCCGCTGATATTATTGGTGACACAATCATAGTTAAGTTAGGGTAAAGGGGCTACATGTGGTTGCTATGGATATGTTGCTGATGCAGGCAAGGCTTGTAAAGGAAGACACAAAGCATTCTTGTATTAGGAACAGAACAGACAAAAATATAGATTGTGGTTAGTAAATAACCTTGTCTTCTTAGTAGAGAAGGATTTAATTCTGGGAATTCTGGGAATTTGGGCAAGAGCCATTCTGACCTCAGCTACTACATCATCTCATATTGAGCCCCACAGCTTTCTAAGCCATCTCTCTGGCCTCTGCTGTGACCATTGGTGGAGTACTAACCTGTATGTTATCTGCAATGCTCCTATGTGTCACGTAGGCTTCGGTTGGACTGCTTTTTTTTTTTTTTTTGGTACTGGGGATCGAACTCAGGATGGACTGACTTCTTAAAACAAGCCAATTATGGGGTAACTCTTTACAGCCTGCAATGCTTACAGCCTGCTTTGAGTATAATCAATAGGGAAGTTTCCTACACAACATTTTATCTTGAGCACTTGATTTAGATCTTGTAGGGAGTTCAAAAACAAAAGGGATGGTATTTTTATTTTTCTCTCTAAACTTGCACTTGTTTTTCTAGTCATATCACCTAATGAAGTTGAGAGTTTTTATTTAAAAGCAATAATAAACAAAAAATTAAACTCCTGGTGAAATAAAGCATAATCAAATTTTCTAAACAAATCTAAATGCTACTAGATATATAAGAACTGGAATTACAACAATGTAAAATTGTGTTAAATATATTAGCTTTCTGTTACTGTAACATACTTGAGATAAATCAAAGTAAAAAGAGAAAAGGTTCATTTTGGCTCATGGTTTTAGAGGTTTAAGTTTTTAATTTTTAGTTTTAGTTTTTTCAGTTTTAGAGGTGAGTGGACCTACTGCCTTTGGACCTCTAGCAAGGAAGCAGCACATCATGGCAGGTTCTGGTGGAGCAACTGTTCACTTCATGGCTGGGACAGGAAAGAGAAAGAGGGAGAAATCTGTATTCCACAGTCCCCTTTCAGGGTGTGCCCCAAAGACCTAAGGACCTCCAACTACCCACCCCTTAAAGGTTCTACTGTCCACCAACAGCACCAAGCTGGCAATACATGAGACACTGGGCAACAGTTCCATTCCATGCCATGCCATTGTACATGAGTTGAGAGAAATGAGTTAGGCATCATGAAAAACAGTACAGCTTTATAACATGTTTATTTCAAGGAAAAATAGACATGCTAAAATAACATTTTGGTCTTTATAGTATTATTTCTGGAAATGTGATCCAGCTGTTAGTGCTTATGCAGGGCTGTAATGGGAAGCCTTGGCTCTCAGCAGTGTTCACTTGTGCTAAATTCTCTGGTCTTTCAAGCTATTTACTGGTTGCTAAGAGAGAAAACCATGATTTTATAACATTCTCTCCTTGCCATCATGCCTGAAACATCCTCTTTCTCCCTATTCTAATTCCATGATTCTTTTTACATAATCCTTATCCAAAAATTGCATAACTTCTAATATGTACCATACATCTTTCTTTCTATTCTACAAAATAACCCTTCAATAAAATGGAAATAATATCCATTTCACATGACATTTTCATTAAAGTACATAATAACGTTAAAGTCTCTGTGTGATGATAAGATAACTGTAGTGTGAATGCTGTAGAAATATGTACACTTAAATATGAAAGTATGCACTAATAACCGGTGATGTGTTAGATTACTTTAAGATAGCACCATATATATGTACTGATTTTTGAGGCAGGGTCTCCCTTTGTAGTTTAGGCTGGCCCTGAACTCACTATGTAGCCCAGGCTTGCCTCAAACTCATGGTGATCCTCCTGCCTCAGCCTCCCGAGTGCTGGGATTACAGGCATGCACCACCAAGGCCAGCCTTAACTTTTATAAACTACATTAAATTGCATTGTTTGAAACTGAAAATTAAAAAATATTCAGAATTACCAAGCAGATTGAGTGCCCTGTTATTTCCTTCGTATCAAGTGTGACTCTCTGAGGAAGTGTGGCCCTGCTGAGGGTAAGAGGGAGGACAGTGGAGCACAGATCAGAAGAGTGACCCCATCTGCCTTCTCCGTCTCAAAGGAGAGAAAGGGACAAAAGCTGACATTAGGAGCTGCCTGAGGTTGTAGGGTGGAAGTATAAGCACCTTCTATGGGGCATCCTGCCTACAGAAATTGAAATTGAATTGGATCAGTCACTGAATCCACTACCAGTTATATGTAATACAGGGTAAGGAGGGACATAATAACACTATAGGGATACAATTAACAAAATCCAGAATGCAGACAGTGCCTGACTTATGACAGTTTGCCTTACAATTTTTCCTATTTTTTCTCAAATTTTATTTTTTTATTTTAATTTTTATTCTTTGATACCGGGGATCAAACTCGGGTCCTTGCGCTTGTGCAGTAGGCAGCGAAACCACTGAGCTAAATCTCCAGCCCTCAAATTTTATTTTTTATTAGTGCATGTTT
This sequence comes from Heterocephalus glaber, assembly GCF_053883595.1. NCBI lineage: Eukaryota > Metazoa > Chordata > Mammalia > Rodentia > Bathyergidae > Heterocephalus > Heterocephalus glaber. Next base: position 29,009,872 of record NW_028258143.1, on the reverse strand, counting down.
GCAGTACACAATGACCACACTCCTCATAGGGAGTTGGTACATGTACATAACCCTTCTCAATCATTTTTTCACCCTTTCCCCCCTCCTATCTCTTGGTCTCCTTCCCATTTGCATAAGATCTATCTCCCTCCTTCCTATTATCCACCTTTTATTTTGGATTTCTCAGATAAGAGAAAACATGTGATATTTAACCTTCTGTGTCTGATTTATTTCACTTAACTTTATGGTTTCAAGGTGCATCTATTTTCCTACAAATGACTCAAGTTTATTCTTCTTCATGGCAGAGTAGTAGTTCATTGTGTGTAAATATCATATTTTCTTTATCTATTTATCTGTTGATGGACATATAGGTCACTTCCAAGATTTAACTATTATGAGTTGTGCAGCTGTAAACATAGGTATGCATGTATCATTGTAATATGTTATCTTTAATCCTTTGGGGAAGATACCTAGGAGGGGGATAACTAAGTCAAATTAAATTTCTAGTTTTAGTTTTTGAGAAATCTTCATACTTATTTCTGTAGTAGGTATACTAATTTACAATCCTACCAACAATGTACAAGGGTTCCTTTTCCCCACAGCTTCACTAGCATTTGTTATTATTTGATTTCTTGATGATACTCATTCTTTCTGGAGTAAGATATTATGTCAGTGTTGTGTTCATTTGTATTTCTATAATGGCCAGAGATATTGAACATTTTTCATGTATTTAATGACCATTTGTACTTCTTTGGGGAAGTGCCTATTCATTTCAGTTGCCCATTTTTTCATTGGGTCTTTTATTTTGAGGGGTCTAATTTTTTGAGTTCTTTATATATTTATATATATTTAGATATTAGTCCTCTATCTGAGGAATAACAGCAAAATTCTTTTTACATTCTGTAGGTTGTCTCTTCACTCTGTTTGTTTTCTTTGCTGTGCAGAAGCTTTTTAATTTGATGTGATCCCATTAGTTGATTCTTGATGTTATTTTTTATGCAAATGGGGTTCTGTTCAGAAAGTCCTTGCTTATGCTCATGTCTTCAAGAATTTTACCTATTTTATCTTCCAGCAGATCAAATGTTTCTGCTTTAACATTTAGATCTTTGATCCATTTTGATATTTACTACATGACGAGAAGCATGGTCTAGATTCAATTTTCTCTATATGAATAGCCAGTCTTCCCAGCATAATTTGTTAAAGAGGAGTATGTTTTTGGCCCTTTTGTCAAAGATCAGATAACTGAATGTGCCTGGGGTTGTTTCTGATGGTAATGTGAACTAGTACAACCACTATGGAAATAAGTATGAAGATTCCTCAAAAACTAAAACTAGAAATTCAATTTGACCTAGCTACCCCCCTCCTTTCTTACCCAAAGGGTTAAAGACATCATATTACAGTGATACATGCATACACATGTTTACAGCTGCACAACTCATAATTGCTAAATCTGAAAAGCAACCTGAATGTCTATTAACAGAAAGAAAATGTGGTATTCCTACACAATGGAACACTATTCTGCCACGAAGAAGGAAACTTGAGTCATTTGTAGGAAAATGGATACACCTTGAGACCATAAAGATAAGTGAAATAAATCAGATACACAAGCTTAATTATCACATGATTTTTCTTATATGAGAAACCCAAAATATATGTAAAGAGCAAAATAAAAGATAGATAATAGGAAGTAGGGAAACAGATCTTTTGCAAATGGAAAGGAGATGGAGGCAGGGTGAAGGGAATGAAAAAAGATTTGAGATGTGTGTTTTTTTTTTTTTTTTTAGGATCTTTTGCTTGCCAGGCAGGTGCGGCACCACAGAGCTACATCCCTGGGCTGAGATGTGTTATGTACGTGTACTGACTCTCCATGAGAAATGTAATCATATATTGTAAACAGGTATTAATAAAAAATAAAAATTGAAAATAAAAATTTAAAAAATATGCTGGTAAAATAAAAAGGCCTAGCCAACCAACCAGGAGCCATCAGTGACACACAGGTTACAGGTGGAGTCTGAGGCCATCACATGGAAGTGGTCAGCAGGATGCCTCTCTGTATCCCATTCCTGCACAGCCAAGGCATCCCTGTTAGGTCTGTGAGGGACAAACAACAGACAGACAGGCTCATTTTAATTAAAAGAAACCTGCCATGGGGATACTGGGTCATTCATCAACTGAAGGAACAGCTAAACAACCAACCATCAGGAAAGGCTGTCCTAGAACTTCAGGGTAGTGTCTCTAGGAAACAACCTAGTGTCTCTAGATGTCCACTGGGCCAGCATCACTAGTCACTGGGCAGAGTGTGCATGGGTTGTGCAGATTGAAAACAATGTACACCTGTTTGGATCACTTCTACCATATATAACCCCTCCTAACCCCCTTCTCAGATGAAACCTTGGGCAGTTTCCAGTGCCTCTTAGATCACTTCTAGAAAGGAAAAATGTTCTCTAGTGACTTTCTGCTACCACTTGATGATGAAAACATCTGTCCAGTGTAAATAAAATGTCACAGAACTTCACTTAAAGCCAAGCAGCTCACTTCCTCAGCATAGCATGGCTTGAAGTTGGAAGTCTAGCGAATGTACTAGATTCCATGGAAAAGGGGAATTAAGATTGGAGAGGAAATTATAGCTACTAAGCAGTTGACTTTAAGATTGAATGATTAACCTGGATTATCTGGGTGGGCCCCACATTATCACAAAGTTCCCTAGAAAAAGAAAAGAGGGGCAGAAAAGAGCAAGGTGCGGGTGTGCCTGCAGAATGGTGACAGAGGCGATGCTTCTAGCTTTGAGGATGGATGGCGGGGTCGGAAGCAAAGAATACTCAGGCTTTTAGAAGCAGAAAGGGTTGTGCAAATGGATTCTCCCTCTGGGAGTCAGCCTGATAAAGCCAGCATTGCATTTCTGTCCTCCAGAACTGTAAGGATATAAATTGGTGTTGTTTTAAAGCCACTAAATTGGTTTGATTCACTATGGCTATCATAGACAACTAACACACTCTTTAAAACATCTGGCTTTCAGTCTTTCTTCTTTTCTGTCAACTCATCCATGCATGAGTAAAAGAACGCTTACATTTTATTCAGGATTTCTTGGCGCTTTGTAGTGGAAGAGGTTTCAGGCCCCATCGCACCACTGTGGTGCCAATGGGCTGTGCCTTCATTTTCAAAAGACCTAGAGTGCCATTCACACCCATGTCTCTTTAGTTAGGGTCCCTTCATTGTGTTCCTTCTTCTTAGTCCACCTGTATTTTCTGTCAAGGGAGTATATGGAGTGGTGAGAGAAATAATTCCAATGTCCCACATGGGACACATTTGGGGACAAACAGATTTAGGAAATGCAGCCCTCGATAGGTCTCCAGCTTGCTGTAACACACAGTGACCTGGCCAAAACCACCAGGTTTGTATCTGTCAGAATGGAGCAGAGCAGAGGAGGAAGTATTTTAGTCACTGCCAAATGTTCTGTTTTGTGTGAGGCTCTTTTTGATAACTTAGCTCTTATGTAATAAAAAGCCTTTGTGCAGCACTGCTGGCTTGTGTCACCTCAGACTCTGCTAAGGAGCTGGTTCAGCTTTGGCCTCAGTGAGGAGGTGGGCACAGGAGCAGAGGTCCCTGTGGAGAGAGCACCCAGCATTGCATGAGTAAGTGCTGGCCACGTGGTGCCCACAGCAAGTGTCCCCAGGGACCCTGGGTGGGTTTTTAAAATGTCACACATGTAATAGGCGATTGTGTGTGTATCACCACACATGGATTTTAAATTACATCCTTGGTGAAAACCTAGTATTAGCATGTTGCTTCCCCCATCCCTCCTGGTTCTACTGGTTCTGAGTCAGGAACATCATAAGTGGGATCAGAGTGGAAGGGCAAGTGGGCCACTGTTGGCATGTGTTGTTCAGAAACCCTAAGGAGCCAAGGGATGTTGGAAATGGTCTCTGTGCTAGAGAAAATACCAGAACATACACCTTTAAAATTAAGTTTTTACAAAGAAAACAACAACAAAAAATGTTTTGGCATTTGGTAGAGATCAGACAGATGACTAACTCCCTCCTCCAGCATGTAGAAGCAATATCCATAAATAGATAATTTCAGAGGAGCATGGGGTTCCCTGAGCAAAGAACAACCCTGGCACCCCTACCTCAGGGAAGCTGTGACCATGATCCAGCATGGGTGGGAGTAGCTGGGGGTCTGCTGGCCCCAGAGTTCACGCTTGTCATATGCATTGCTGCCAGGTGGCACTTCTTAGCCCCCACCTGCTCCAGAGCTCCCAAGATGAGTAGCAAGGTTCCTAGGGCCTCTCTGAGCTTTGTGTGCAGATAGAGAGGGTTTGAGTCCACTGGGCCTAATACTACCCAGCACTTGACCTTGGGAAGCACTCAAGGACTCTTAGGTCTTTATATGAAAACTAGGGATAGTAGTGTCTACTTTGCTTGATAAAGGTGAAATAAGAAAGTATACACAAAAACCTCCGGCGCACAGCTGGTCCTTGGTTAAAGCGTTCCTCTCTGGGTTTGTCCTACATGGCTGAATGCTGTCTGCACAAGATGGCTGCCCCTGACTATTTACAGCAGATTAAACATGAAGTGGACTGTGGTCTGAGGTCCTGAGTCCTGGTTTAGTGTGGTGCCTGTGAGGCAGAGGACTGGCACCACACACTGTACTCTAGTACAAAATCACAGCCCATGTGAGGAAACTGGAATGAAGCCCGAGTCACCCTGGTAACCATTGCAGGGAAGCACCCAGCATGGTGCACAGGCTTGGGCACCTGGCTGCTCAGGTCAAATCCTGGCTTCCTCGCTGCCAGGCACAGGACACCATCACTGGACCTCTGCATGCCCCAGGCTCCCCTTGATAGCTGTAGCAACCTCTCTGAGCTGTGTTGGTGGGTGCCTGGCTTGCAGGAAGAATGCTATGCATGATTGTGTCATTACAGCTCTCCCAGAGGCCACTTTCCTTCTTTTCCACTGCCTGAGTTGCTTTTCTGTATCCCTAGGCCACTGCTGATACTTGACCTCTGCTGACAACAGCTTCCTTTCCTGCTCCTTCCCTTATGGCCCTGACTGCTTCCCAGGCCTCTGGTCCACTTGTTCTTTCAGTTGGTGTTGGAGCCAGCTGAGCTCTCCCAGGCTGGGTCATGTGCTGGGGACAATTCATCCCACACTCGCTCATGGCAGCTGTCATTGAAATCAGCTTCAAGAGGAGAACCCACCCAGAGGGGAATCAGCAAGTACTACTGCTGTGACTTCTGATACCAGTGGCCCACATCTGGGCCAGATGGCAGTCATCGTAAGGCTGCCCTTGTTCTGGACCCAGACACAGTGTGGGAGTTGCAAAACCACTTTCACTTCTGAGCAGTTGGTTACAGATTCAGGGACTCTCACAACTCTCACAAATTCAGTCATTTGCACAGGAAACACTGCACTGTGGATTGCAGTGTAATCGATATGTGACACGTAGCATTGCCAACCAGGGCAGCACACCTGGGCTTTGGTGTCCTGAGTTTTACTGGGCTCTCATCCTGTAGGCCTGGATGATTGAATCATTGCCCACATGACTCAGTCTCCAGCTACTTCCTCCACCCCAAGGTCAGGTGGATGTTTGAAAGCTCCAACCTGCCAGTCACATGGTTGGTTTTTTGTTGTGACCAGTGCCCATCCTGAGTTATCCTGCTATCCTAAATCATCAGCTGTGGCCTAAGAGACCCATGAATAGCACTAGGGAAAGTCCAAGGGTATAGAGGCTCCCTTTGAAGAACTAAGGGACAGAAACCAGCAAATGTTTTTTTTTTTGGTACCAGGGATCGAACTCATGACCTTGAGAAATTCTTTATCGTACTGTTGTTGGGTAATTCCTTTAGAAATGGCTTGCCAGTAAAACTTATTCCAAGTCCTTCTTGCCTTGAACAAAGAATTGGAAAAGACAAGCCAAAAATGATGCCAAAGTTTATTTGAAAAGTGAGGGGTAAAAGGGTAAGGGAAGTACTGGCTCTGTGGTGTGAACTTGGGCTGAACAAAGAGAAGAAAGGATAAAAGCAAAACTAAAAGACCACTCTCGTCTAGAAGACACAGAGTGGGCTATTATGAAGAGTCATGATAGTGGGATCCTTGTGGTTTCCTCTCTTTTATGCTGTCCGCACCTCCTGGGAGCCCATGAGAAGTTTCACATCCAGCCTCCTGGGAATTATTTGGTGCTTTCCTAGAATCTTGCAATTGACAGGTCCTGCCCACTTCTCCAGCCAGCTTTGCCATGCCTACCTTCTATATCAATACAACTACACACCAGCAACTACACACTGCCCATCTTCCTCAAACCATCCCCTTCCATGTTCCCATTCTTCCTTCCAAAAGCAGACACTGGATGAACTAGACTCATTTTTTCCCAGAAAGAATGTCAGAATGGCAGCCCCCCCCCCTGGTGAGGTGCCTCCCAGTCCAATTAATGAGAGTGGGCTGAGGTAGGGGAAGAGGAATGGGTGTACACCATGAAAACTAATCTGCATTATCATCTACAGCTCTGTACGGGCAGTTTCCCTTCCTGGGAAGCAGTGAGTGTCTGCCATAAGCTTGGTTGCCAGTCCACAGTGCTACTGGGAGATGGTGGAACCTATGGGAGGTGGGGCCTAGAGGGAGGAAGTGAGGTCACTGGAGGGTGCCCCTGAAAGGGATAATGGGACCCTAGCCCCTTACTGCATCTATCTTTAGTTCCTATCTGCCATGAGATGAACAGATTTCCTCTACTTCATGCTCAGGCATGATGTACTATTTCATCACAGGCCCAAGGTAATGGTGCCAAGCAACCATGGACTAAATCCTCTAAATTTATGAGCCAAAATAAACCTCTCCTCCTTAGAAGCTGATTATCTCAGGTGTTTTGTCACAGTAATAGTGTCCAGTTGGTATATCTGCTGCATTAGGGAACAAATATCCATAAGGGAATGGGCAGGGCAGTTTTAATTTTGACTCTTTTAAGCTTCTTGACCTCACACATTTCTGCTAGAGGAGGCTAATTTCTCTCTTTCTTTTTAAACATTTCTTCATCATTGTTCTCAGGATCATGCTACAATTGTGCACCGCCTGGTCTGTGGGCTTTTCCCTCCCATTTGTGATTCACCGTGGTAAGCAATGAGCCTGGATTGAGTGTATTTTTCAGAAAACAAGACATACTCTATATTTGGCCTTAAAATGACAATATTATACTATGTGATAGGCCATGAGAGTGAGAGATAGTGCCATCTAATAGAAATAAAATGTGAATCACATATGCAACTTTAGCAGCTTCTTTTTTTTTTTCTTTTTGGTACCAGGGATCAAACTCAGGACCTTGTGCTTGTGAGGCAGGAGCAGCACCACTGAGCTAAATCCCTGGCCCTGCAACTTTAAACTTCAGTAATTACATTAAAGAAGTACAAAGAAACAGGCCAGTTAATTTTAATGGTATATTTTATCTATTCCAATATATTATAATTTCAATATGTAATCAATGTAAAATTATTAGTGAGATATTTTCATTATTTTTCCAAAGACTTTAAAATCTGGTGTGTATTTTATGCTTACAACACATCACAAGTTGGACTAACCCCAATTCAAATGCTCCAAATTCCGCTGTCTCAGTGGCCCCTTTAAAAGGAGTGCCCTCCTCCGTGGGAGAGGTGTAGAAGAAGAGCCCCCAGAGCCCCTGTGTCTGCGCCCTAGCTCCCTCGCCTACTGGCCTGTTACCACCCTCCTCGACCCTCTGGTCCTCATCTGCAGAGCAGAGATAATAACTCCTACTGGGGTTACTGGAACTGTTAGGAGGTTTAAATGGCTACTGCATAGAATATAGTGGAGAACAGGTGATTTATAGATTCTCTATTCTCCACCCTAAGAACTTCAAGAAATGCCACAGATCAAGTTATTAATTTGGCTTTTGACCCATTTTGAGAGATGTGTCCAGAGTTTTCCCAAATGTATTTTGACTGTGTGATCTTTTTCTGTAGAATGATTCAGGGGAGATTGAAAATATATTGTTAGGCTCCCTGCTATTCATATTAATTCTTTAGGAATCCTGTGTAATAGGGGCCGGGGATTTAGCTCAGTGGTTTCGTCACCTGCTGCACAAGCACAAGGACCCGAGTTCAATTCCCAGTACCAAAAAAAAAAAAAAAGAATCCTGTGAAACACACCTTGACCCTACTTCTTCATTGTCTGATTACATTGCTTTGGCTTAACAAATTAGAAATAATTTAACTAGAATGTCAGCCCTTCCCTCCAGTTTTATTGAGGTATAATTTGTAAAGTTGTATATATTTAAAGTGTACAAGGTGATGACTATATACAAGTATGTATTGAAGGATGATTACTACAATCAAGTTAATTAACACATCCATCACCTCTCATGTTACCTTTTATTTGGGGTGCTTAAGAGAAAGCTTAAGATCCACCTTCTCAGCAAATGGCAAGTATGCAATAAAATGCTGTGAACAGTAACCACCATGCTGTCCACAAACCAGCATCTGTCATGGGCTCCTCATCCCAGAGCTTTTAAGAAAAGAGGGATTCAGTATCCAAGATAGGGGCATTATTTAGTTGTGGAGTACTTGCCTAGAATGCACAAGGTCTTGGGTTTCAACCCCAGCACTGCAAAAAGCTACCAAAGCAAACTAAACAAAACACAAACAGGGACCCAACCCCCAACAAAATCCTTTTAACACTGGAAGGGTGCTGGTCTGTTTTTATCCAACCTGTCTATGCAGTCAGCAAGTATTTACTGAGCACTTACTGCAAGCTCTCTGCCTTCAAAGCCTGTGCTCCTTCTATGCCCCATGCCTCAGAGAAGACTCAGGATTCAGGGCAAGAGGCTGGGAACCAGAGCAGTTGGGTGGGGGCCAGATCTGCAGGGTGGTGGCACTCAATGCTCCTGTCCTGCCACTAGATGGTGTTGCTCACCCTGCCGTCCCAGGCCAGGGCCCAGGGTTCCCTGTGAGCAGGCCCCTCCAGTCTTCCTGGGAGGGCAACCTATAGACACCAGGAAGCCAGCCAGAGGTCTTATGGTGCTGGGATGCAAAGGGACTGGAGCCCCAGAGGACTTGGAGCCCCCCGTCTCATGAACAGCATTTTGGTTGCTCAGAAGTTGCAGCCTAGAAATCTCTGGAAGGTAGGTGATCCAGGAAGACACAGGACAGCGGACCCTAAATCTGGCTTCCACTGACTGACATAATCCTGAAACTGTGGCATTCATTTTTTTTCTTTTTCCTGTAAATTAAATTTTGAAAAATTTCAACTATACACAAAAATAGAGAGAATAGTACAGTGAACGCTGCCTGTATCTTACCCAGAGGCACTACTTGTTTACACTGGACACATCTGCTTCATTTCTTTCTCACCTTGTGTGTGTGTGTGTGTGTGTGTGTGTGTAGAGAATGGGTGTGTGTGTGACATATGTGTGTGTGAGCATGGTGTGCATGGGTGTGTCAGCCATGTAAAACCCTGAATGCTTCAGCACCTCAGATACAAGGCCCTTCTCTGACTTAATACCAAGACTTTCTTGGTGGTATTTGACTTAAAAAAAAGAACAGAAGGGAGAATGCACTTGGCTTAGAACCTGACACATCCCCAAGGACACCTAGTAGCCAAGGACAAAAACACGAGGAAGCCAGCTTTAGAGTCATCTCTTCCTTGCTGGCTTTGAGAAAAATTTCAGGCCAAAATCAGATTCACATTGTGACTTTATTTTTACTTTGATTCTTTTTCAGGCCATTCATAAAGGAAGAAATGATTTCATCTAGATAGATGCTTACTTCTTCCTAGTGAACTACTCAGTGATTTTTTTTTTTCACCTTCTTCCTTCACTATTGAGTTTTGTTTTGTTTTTATTTTTATTTTTGGTACCGGGGATCGAACTCGGGTCCTTGCGCTTGTGTAGCAGGCAGCAAAACCACAGAGCTAAATCCCCGGCCCACTATTGAGTTTTGAATGGGTGCAAACATTCAGGAAGTCTATTTTCTGACAGGCAGTCACTTTGTACTATGTTTCTGTGTTTCTGGTCATCAAACAAATGCAAATGCAAACACTTGAGTCTTGAGTCTTTAGTAAAGTGCTGACATTTAACAGATGGTGATGCCTGGTCCTTTCAAAGTGATGGCAAGTCAGGTAGACATCCATCACACACAGTAACACATGTCTGTGACTACTACTAGTGTTGGAGGAGGGTCCCAGAGTGTACACAGGAACCCACAACACCATACCCTGTAACAAGTAACAGTGCTCCTCATCACACTGCCAATAAGACACAAACAAGTGTTTTCACTTGAAGAAGTGATACTAAGCTGTCTATCTGAACTATGATGACATCAGGATTAATAGAAAACAGCCAAATTTCCCAGACAGGCCAGTTTCAATGGACATGATAATGAATTTCCCTCTTGCCCTAATTCTTAATGGAAAAGGACATCTGAAGTGACCCCACATTAACTCATTAGTCAGTTATGCTCCTAGTGTTCTGTCTCCCTGTCCTTGTGAAGGAACTTTGAAAGCATCGGTCTCTTTCTGTTTTTTTTTTAAATCTCTTTCTGTTTAGTTTCTGCTTTTTTCAAACCCTTCTCTCTATAAAACCAACCGTCTCTGCTCAGACCATCGGAACACTTACTCTGTTTATTGAATGAAGTGTTGCCTGATTTTAGAATTGAAAAGAAAACCAATTACAATTGTTAGAGTAAATTGTTGTATATTTGTCCTCTGACAAATATAGTATGTTCTTCTTTTTCTGTTTTTTCAGTTCTGGGGATTGAACTCAGGCCCTTTGCATTGAGCTACATAGCCAGGCCTTTTTTTATTTTTTATTTTGAGTAGGGTCTTACTAAGTTGCCCAGAAAGGACTTGAATTTGCAATCCACCTGCCTTAGCCTCCCAAGATGCTGGGATTATAGGCACCTGGCAATGTGCTTGGCTACTCCTTTTTTTTTTTTTTTTAAAGGTATTTTGTCTGAGTAATCAAAAAAATGTGCTCCTCCATTCCTATATGTTGTGTAAGTATTTTTTTCTTATTATATGTTTTCACTGCTGGACATAGTGGTTCTGTAAGGGGAACACCCAGCTTTTGAAGACTGCTTTGTGTACTTTTTCAAGTTATTATAGACAGCTAAGTTAGATAGAAATTAGTGACAGACAGAGAAGGACTGGGCTATCAAGGAAGTCAGTAAAAACAGAGATACTGTATCAGAACTGTGGCTGGAGGCGAGAAGGCCTGGCCTCAAGATAAAGTCACAATGGCCCTACTTGGATATTTCCCTAATGAATAAGCAGAACAGTAATTAGTACTATCTAGTGCCTGAAGTCCAGGTATGCATCAGATACCCGAGTGAGTGACCAGAACACCTGGGTCCATCCCTTCCCAAAATGCTCCTGTTTCAGAAGTCATGGATAAACCAAGGTTAATGATATCAGCCATGAACCCTTGCTACAACCTCTGCTTCCCTGTTGAATCAGTATTAGCTAAGCAGCTATACTTGTAATCCTATAGGTCAATGGTGGTGAATTTATGGTGGTGAAGTTTTGGTGGTGAACCTATGGGGAACCCACAGCGAGCATGCAGGGCCCTCTCCGTCAGCACAATAGCCAAGTCACTCCAGCAGCAGAACATCAGATATGCAGGTTTAATTGCAGTGTTGGCACTTTATGATAAATAAGTGGGTTTTGGGTTGCAGTTTGGGGTTTTGGTCTCTAGGAGGTTCAACATCACTGCTATAGGTTGATTGTGGTTTGACCCAGGCTGTATCTACGCTGTGGCTTTGCTGTATAAAGGGCTACTCTGGACTCCTCCTATCTCTCAGGAAGTATTCCTGTTCCCCAATAAACCTTTACTACTCATAACCTCCTTTGTCCTTTGGAATTCATTCTTTGATTTCAGGGGACACGAACTCGGCACATATGACGTCTAGCAGATTGGGAGTGATATTTCTCCTATATCAGTGTGACATAAACTGACCTACATTTTGAAGGGGAAAAGAAAAGATTTCAACTTAAGCATAGGGGAGGGATTTTAATGTTAACTTTAGAATTTTCTCAGTACCAGGATGACATGTGGAGGTTTTCGTGACCAGTGATTTTCTAATTTTTATATAATTTGAATTCATATGTGTAACTATACATCAGTAGCTTGTATTCTGAATATGCTAACTAACTTATTAATAAGGAAAGAAACCAGACTTTCTTAAATCTGTTCAAGGCTGATATTTTGAATTCTAAACTGAAAATAACTTAGAGGTTTTGAAGTGGGTGTTTTTTCCCCCTTTGATGCAATCTGGCACAATTTTTTGTTTGTTGTTTTTTGAAGCAAAACATTTATTGGTACATTTTAGATATACATAATGGTAACATTCATAATAGGGAATTTGTACCAGAATGTGATGTATCTTGCTTCCTTTTTTCCCTTTCCCTCTATTTGAGCCCTCCTCACTTTCTTCCCCCCCCCATTAACTTTATTGGTACATTTTAGTTATAAAATACAGTTACATTCATCACTGGGATCCTGTACCTTTACATGAGTACCTTGATTCTTATCTTTTCCCCCTTCCCCTGCCCTCCCTTCACCCCCTCCACCCTTCCCTATTTGCAAAGACCTTGTTTACATTTTTTTCCTTTTCTCATATTTTTTCTTTTCCCTTCTTTCCTTTCCCCTACTCCTCCCACTTCCCCTGCTCCTTTAGACCTTTTCTTCCTGTTACACAATATCAATTATACATTTAAAAAATTTACAATATCAAGATCTAGAAGACATTACCACAGATTTTACAGAATTTAAAAGGATATAGAAAGCATATTACAAAAATCTTTCTTGAAATAAATTTGACAACTTCTAAGAAGTACCTTGGAAGACAAATTAATGGAAATAACTGTGGAGGAAACATAAAATTTGAATAGCACCTATTAAAGAAAGTATATTCCTAGCTTGAAAACCTACCTATATGACAACAACAGGCTCATATACATTTTAACTGATAAATTGTATCAAACAATTAAAGCAGAAAAAAGAAGAAACACTTCTCCCCTCATTTTAGGAAATCAACATTGTGCTAATCCTAAAACTGGATAAAGATAATAGAAGAAAAAAGTATGAACATAGGTAGAAACTGGTTTAACAAAACAAACTATTAGAAATCAGATCTGGCAGGATGTAGAAAGTAGTTTTATTATAGGGATTGCAGTGTTGGTTCAGCATTGGAAGATCCACCCCTATAAGTTACATTTTAGCAGAGGAAAGGAAAAAGCCATATGATTCTGTCAGTAGTTGCAGAAAAAGTACTGGACTAAATTCTACAGCTGTTCATGGTAAAAGCTATCTGGAGACTAGAAGTAGAACAGAAACTTCTCAACAGATGAAAGACATGTACTCCATACTTCCAGCAGGAACGCCTTATATGAATGGAGAATATACAATGCTTTCTCCCTAAGGTGGGGAACAAGGGCAGATATGCCTACTGTTCATGTGTCCATTAAACTTTGAAACATAGGCCCAAACCAAAATAGTCTGGCACTAAAATGACACAATTAGGATAGGATTGGCAAGGTAGAAGTAAAATCTTTATATGTAGATGAAATGATCATCTACAGAGAAAATACTAAGAAATCTCTAGGAGCCCCTAGAACTTGTATTTGAATTTAGCAGGAATAGAAAACACAAGGTATATATAGAAATCCAGGTCTATATATACTTGCTATAAACGAAGAATTGGATATTGAAATTTAAAAGGTACGTAGGGGTACAAAGGACCTAGAAAAGTAAAAAGAAAAAGAAAAAAAAACTGTTGGAAGACATTTAGTACCTAATTTTAAGACTTCCTCTAAAGCTACAGTAATCAAGGCAGTGTTGGTGTAAGGAAAGACATATAGATCATTGGAATAAAACAGAGAATCTAGAAATAGAGCCACACATATATGGCCCACTGAGTTATGAAAGATTATTTAACATTAACATTTTATAGAGCATCAACTCAATTCAAGAGCAGAGGAAAAGGTGGTATTTTCGGCAAATGGCACTAGAACCCCTGGTATCCGTATATAAAAAATTAACCTCAACCCTTTATTTCCATACATAAAAATAACTTGAAAGGATCTATGAACCTAAATATGAAAGACTAAAACCATAAAACTTTAAGAAGAAATAATAAGGGAAAATGTTTATGAATTTAGGGTAGGCAAGAATTTCCTAGGATATCAAAAACATGATGTATAAAAGAAAGAAATTGATAAATGAAATTCCATCAAAATTTAGAACTTTAAATGACATCATTAAAATGAGAAGTAGTCCTTAAACAGACCATATTTATAATGCATATAACCTATGACCAGAATATATAAAGAACTCTTACAGCTCATTAATAGACAACCCAATTAAAAAGTAGACACAAGAAGATGACAAATAGCCAGTACAGCACAAGGAAAGGTGTGCAACACTAGAATCAGAAAACTACTAATCAGTACAATAAGAAGATTGAGTTATACACTCATTAGGGAGATGAAGTTAAAATTTTTAAAAGAACAAATGTCAGCTTAGGTGTGAACCAGTTAGATACTAATAATACTGCTAATGTGAATGTAAAATGATAAAACTATTTTGGAAAACAATATAGACATTTCTTGTATTACTGTTAAGAACCAACAGTCCTGTTCTCAAGTTTTTACTTGAGAGGAATGAAAACACATGTTCACAATAGATTTGTACATACAAGTTGAGTATCCCTTATCTGAAATTCTTGGGACCAGAGTGTTTCAGGTTTTCATTTGAAATCCACTTGATCTGCAAAGAGGATAGCTACTCCTGGGTTTTTATTTGGGTTCCTGTCACATGGAGTATTGTTTTCCACCCTTTAACTTTCAAACTACGAATTTCCTTTTGAATTAAGTGTGTTTCTTGTATGAAGCATGTTGTTGGATCTTGCTTCTTGACCCATTCTGCCAGTCTATTTCTTTTGATTGGTGAGTTGAGACCATTAACATTGATGGTTATAACTCATACATATTGACTTATCATTGTCATGACTTTTTCTGTTTGCTTGATTCTCCCTGTTTGCGTTTAATTTCTTTTCGTGCCCAATGGATTCATTCTGCTGGGCTTCCTGGGGTTGTGATCCTCCTTGTCTTTTCCTAGGATATTGTCTAAAATTTTTTGGAATGCTGGTTTGGTATTCATGAAGTTCCTAAGGTGCTCTTTGTCATGAAAGTATCTTATTTCTTCATCCATTTTGAAAGATAGTTTTGCAGGGTACATCAATCTGGGTTGGAGGCTGTTTTCTTTTAGGGCTTGAAATACATCACTCCAAGCTCTTCTTGCCTTGACGGTTTGCATTGAGAAGTCTGCTGTGATTCTGATGGGCTTTCCTTTGTATGTGATTTGTTTCTTTTCTCTAACTGCTTGTAGAACTTTGTTCTTCTGTTGTGTTTCTGGAATCTTAACAATTATATGCCTATGTGTGGATTTCTTTTGATCAAGGCTAGTTGGAGTCCTATATGCCTCACTTATCTGTATGTCAAGCTCTTTTCCCCTCCTTGGGAAGTTTTCTGCCATCACTTCTGTGAACAGTTTTTTTTTTTATGTCATCTGCACTCTCTCCTGTTTCTTCATTGACTCCAATCAGTCTTATGTTATTCTTCTTTGCATGGTCTAGCAGCTGCTGGATTGATTTCTCATGGTCCCTTACAATTTTAAAGCAATTTTTCTTTTCCTGGTCACTAATTGGAATCTCATCTTCTATTTCTAAAATTCTGTCTTCACATTGGCTCATTCTGCTGCTAGAATTTCAATGGAGTTTTTCATCTCCTGGAAATCTCTTTGCATCTGTTTTATGGATTCCATTTGTTTCTTATGTTGAGATTCCATCATGTTCCTGAGCTCCTCCTTAGATTTATTAATCATATCTTGCACTATGAGCACAATCTCTGCTGTTATCTGAGAAATTATTTCTGATTTCATTCTTTCCAGATCCTCTTTTCTTGCCAGTTCAGTGGGTCCAGGTGGTTGAGTATCAGAGTATTCCATCTCATTTCCCTTTGGGGTTGCTGTAGGTGATCTGGAAGTCTGGTTTTGAGACTTGTTTACATGTCTTCTCATTTCGATGTGTGTGGGTGGTGTTGCTCCTTGCACCCATGCTGCTCACCTCCTCTGTGCTGGCAGGGGTGGTATGGTGGCCTGGAAACCTTCTCTTGTGCCCTCACTTTCTTATATACAAAAGTTTTGTTTCCATTTTTCCTCCTATTTTCTCTTTTTTCTTCTTTCCTTTCCCCTCTTCCCCTCCTCTTCTCATTTGAACATTTTCTTCTCATTTCCCAATATCTATTATACATTTTAGCCCTTATTTTCACTTTCATTTTCTCACACCAGAGAAACAATGCAATATTTATGGGTGTCCAATTTATTTCTCTTAAAAGTATGGTCTAGGAGCTGGGGATTTAGCTCATTAGTTCCGGCACCTGGGTCGAAAGTGCAAGGTCCCAAGTTTGATTCCTGGTACAAAAACAAAAAGTATGGTCTCAAGGTGTATCCATTTATTATTATATTTTTTAATTGAATTAAATTTATTTTTTAATAGCAAAACATTTATTGGTACATTTTTAGGCATACATAATGATAACACTTAGCATAGGGAATTTGCAGCTGTATACAATATCTCCCACCTCTTTTTTCCCATTCCCCCCTCCCCTCAAGCCCCATCTCCTCCCTATGTACAAAAGCTTTGTTTCCATTTTTTCCTTCTATTTTCTCTTTTTTTTACTTGTCCCTTCCTTCCTTTCTCCCTCCCTCCTCCTCAAGGTGCATCCATTTAGCTATAAATTTCTCAAGCTCATTCTTTTTTATGGCAGAGTAGTATTCCGTTGTATAAAAAACCCCACATCTTTATCCACTCATCAGTTGATGGGCATCTGGGCCGTTTCCAATATTTAGCTATTACAAATGGTGCCACTATAAACATGGGTGTGCATATACAGTACTGTGGTATGATTCTTTTAACTCTTCTGGGAAGATTCCTAGAAGGGGAATAGCCGGGTCAAAGGGAACCTCTGGGATTCAATAAAAGAATTCAAGAAAAAAAAAAAAAGGAACCTCTGGTTTTAATTTTTGAGGGATCTCCACACTGATTTTGGAGTGGTTCTAATTATGATTATTAAGCCTAAAGTGGTTCTTTGGGAAAATTTTTTTTTCTTTTTTGATGAAAATTTAAAGATTGTGTTTAGCAGCTTAAGCAGTTAAAAACATAGCTTTTAAAAACACAGTGTAATATGTATTCAAGAAAAAATTTCATTAAAAAAAAAAGAAAATCTTTCTTTTGTTTTTGTTTGGTAGAGGGAGTGAGGAATTAATTATGCCATAAAGTAATAACTACATAACTTTGAGTGAGGCTACTTATATCTTAGAATGGATGCCCTTTAACCATACCTACCCTGCCATGGTTTAAAAAATCAGCAGTATAAACCAAGATAGTTGTTTGCATGATTAGCCTCATGCACCTTGATAATCAGCTTTGTTTTTACTGTGCCACCTCAAAAATTACTTTTTGCTAGGAACTCTTATAATTCATTACCATATTTTTTTTGATCACTTGGTTTTGTATAGCATTCCCGGGACCAAAAAATTTGACAATATGAATCTTTTTGGTATAGAACATAAGCCTGAAGCTGGAACTGCAGAATTTATGGAAGATTTCTGTGTTCAGTGTTTCAAATGCTTCAGACTGCTGGGGAGGCAGTTTCCAGTGTGCATTTCCCCTCTTTACCCCTTGCCTGGAGCCTGCACTATTTTTCAAATACTTCATTTCTGCTTGCTGATTCTTTTTTTTTTTTTTGGTACCAGGTATCAAACTCAGGTCCTTGAATTTGTGAGGCAGGTGGTGGAACCACTGAGCTAAATCACCGACCCCTTGATGATTTTTATATCAACACTGTACTGTAAGTAGACAGGTTAGCTAAATTGTATCTCTTAGTTATTAAGTCTAATAATAACTAAAGAACTTTGTCTTGGAACTTTCCTCAAGTTAAGCTTAAGTAAAAAGGATGTATTGACCACATTTCATGCCTTTGAAAGTATACAGTATTCTGAAGCAAATAGTCTGCTGGAAAAGTAGAAAGTAGAAACAGAGTGCTTTAATAAAATATTTGATAAAGAATGCAGTGTCTCCTCAAACATCAAACCTTTTGGCACAGCTCATCATTCCAGTGTGTTACGTTCTTGAGAGAAGTGCATTCTGTTGTTGGTGTGATGCTTATCTCATAACATATGTTCTGGTCATTGGAAATGAAACAGGATATAATGGAATGCTCTAATACAATAACAGTAATGTAGCAGAGTAGTCATTTTGCTTCAAGGAATTTACTTAGGCAGCTAAGTTGCTGCTGTTCATCTATATTCCTTGCAAGGCTTTCGTCTTACTCTATAGCCGTGACCACAAACGTCTCACCTTGAAGCACCACCTTAGAGCACTTGTTCACATAATCCCCCTGCTTCATGCACTCATGAAAAACAGTGATTGAGAGTTGTTTGAAGATTTTACAGTCCATGTGCTAGGGCTCATTCAATTATCTGTAAAAAAAATATTTAGTTGATAACAGGTTTTTTTGCCTAGCAGTATCCAGGCCCTTTCAGAGATATCATCTTGATTATCAACTGCAAGTCGGAGGAGATGTAGTATGTATTTAGAACATTACATTATTAAATACAGTAAGTCCCTGACTTAGGGGACAAGTTCCATTCTGGGAGAAGTTCCTAAGTTGGATTCGTTTGTAAGTCTGATAAAGTGAATCTTATATACCTTTGACACAAATATACAATGTAGAGCACAAAAACCACAAATACACACACACACAAATACCAGAAGTCCCCTACTGTAGTATACTACTGTGCACTATCGCACTGTTCGGTAAGCCACAGCAGCATAACTGTGACAATGTCCGGCAGACACTTGAGCTGCTTCTGAGATTTGTTCCCATGTGTGAATGTTCCTAATGCCAGGTCTGCTCTATCTGTGGAAGTTTGCAACTTGAATGTTCATAAGTCGGGGACTTACTATAGTTGTTTCATGTTCTTGAAGCTATCTTGCTGTGTGCAACCTATTGTCTTAATGTACATTTTCAAGAAATGTATTTATTTAGAAAAAAAAGAATTTTTCTAGATCCACTTCTCATAATGATTTTTAAAAGATGCATTCTGCAGTATTTAAGGGGAAAGTATTATGATAATCTTTCAAATGGTTCAGAAAAACAATGTGTGTGTGTGTGTTTGTGTGGACCCTGCACAAGATGAAGCTAACCTGCCAAGATGTTAATAATGAACTATAGATGACAGGTGTTTGGATGTTGTGACACTATCACTTCAACTTCTCTGTAGATTGGAACATTTTGAAATCCAAAGTTGCGAAAAACAACTGGCAATATGGCAAAACTTTTACAAAATGATATCCCACAAGCTAGGAATGATGGTGTAATTCCAGTGCTGAGGCAAGTGGATCGCTGTGAGTTCGAGGCCAGACTGGGGTACATAGTGAGTTCAAGGCTAGCCTGAACTAAAAAACATGGGATATTCAGCCTCACTAAGAATACACCAGATACAAACCCCCTGCCATTCTATATGCAAGGTGATTGAGTACATGAATACACACAACCTGGCAGTTCCATTCTGAATATATACTGCAAAGCAATGATTTCAACACTTGGAGTTGGACCTGAGGGAGGAGAGAGGCTGGGCAGGGCTAGGTTTTGGGAGGATGAGGGCAGGGCTTATGAGAGGGGAGGGACCTACAAGATGGAGGCGAGGCAGCAACACCTAAGACCCAGTCGCACTCTAGCGCCCCCTTCTGGTGCCAAGGCAAAAGACTCCATCTTACACCTTTGATCATCCCAAAAGGAAGCTACAGTAGTTGCTGTGGCTAATTAGTTTCAAGGAGAATTTAACCACTGTTCCCCCACCAGTATTACTGTCCTCAAGAGACTTAGTCTTGCTGAGTCTCTTTCTTTCTTTCTTTCTTTCTTTCTTTCTTTCTTTCTTTCTTTCTTTCTTTCTTTCTTTCTTTCTTCCCTTCTTCCTTCCTTCCTTTCTTCTTTTCTCTCTTCCTCTCCCTCTCCTCCTTCTCCTTCTCCTTCTCCTTCTTCCTCTCCACTCCCCCCCCCCCCCCACCTTGGCTCATAGGGGTCTGGGTCTGGGTCTGGTCTAGGATCCCTTGAGAGCTACCTGGCCTGGAGCAGCCTCTGCCAGACCACTGGAATGAGAGCTTCTTTTCCATCCATGGATGTCCCATGGCCCAGATCCCTCCTCCAGGATGCTTCAGGTAGCCAGGACCTTGCTGTCCACAGATTACAGAGAACCTTGGCAAACTCCAAGACCTCACTGGGGGTGGGGAGAGGAACAGGTGTAGGGAAGGATATACCAAATGCTCAAGGGTGACATCCCAGACTCTGATAGATTTCACATGACTCCATCCTCAGGGACAAAGGACAGGCTACTGAAGGCTGCAGTGATAACCTGACCTTTTGAACACCTCTGGCAGTGGCCAGATGTCTCCAGAAATGAGAGAATTAGTTTATTGTCACACCTGTAGCCCATTCAAGGGTCAAAGGTTGGGAAGTTCCTAGTGGCTTTGCACACTGTTAACACTCCTGGTGTTCCTTCTTCTCGTGGACTGCTTTTCCATTTAGTAGCCCCGCTAGTGTCTCCCTACCCAAGAGGACCACAGAACACCCTTCTCAGTGCAACCAATGTGTGTGTGTTGAAAACAGATGAAAGGGTGTACGATGAACACTGGTGAGCTTTGCTAAGGGTTTCAACTTCGCTAATGTCACCTCTAAAATCTAAAGAAGTAAATAGAATTTCCAGTCTTTACATTTCAAGAATGGGCCACCCAACTATCAGCAAAGAAATCAGGATTTTCAAGTTCTTCCTGCTCGATGACATGGAATTCCTTTGGGACATTGTTGCTTAGAGATTCTCTTGGAGCTATAAGAGGCTGAGTAGAGCTTGCTCCTGGGGCCACCTGATCCCCTCTGTGATGTTGAGGCTGGTCACGGGGTTGCCTGTGAGACCCAGAGGCTTTGTCCGGCTTGCAGAGCAGCTCCGTCTTATTGACAGCAAGTCTGCAAGTTGCCTGGGGCATGGCTGGTTTTGGCTGGTTGGCCTGAGCTGGTGGGTGTGTTGACTTCAGCTTGGGTTGCTCTGGTGTCAGCTGGGCTTGGAGGCAGCTCAAGTAGGATGGCTCTCTTTGTCTCTACCTGGCTTGCTCATGCATCTTGGGCTGGTTAGGGGCTGGCTGAGTTGGGCTGGGTTGGACCAGGTGACTTTGTTGGTCTCCATTGGACTTGTTTGCAACTTGGGGTCAGCTGGCATTTGAACTGATTTAGGGAGGGTGTATCTGGGTGCTTGGATTGCCATTTGGGTCTCTTCTCCTCCTGGAATAAAAGAAAGGCCCAGTCATGCCTCTCCATGGCAATAAAAGTGGCACAAAGGAGCCTCTAAAGAAAAATTCTCCAATTTGCTACAGTGATGGCTTTTACTAGGGACTTGGCTGTGGACTAGGCTGGGTGCTCCCGGGGACAGTCCTGTGTCTGATCCACCTCTCCAAAGGTGTCTGGTATGAATTTACAAAGGACACAGCCCACAAGACCTTTGCTTGGCAGTGGAATTGAGTGTGGGCTGACTCTCTGCTGCCCTGAACCCTGGAGGAAGGACAATCAGCGAGGTGCAGACAGCAGCCCTGCCTTGGTCCAGCACCAGGCCAGCGACCCAGAGCCCATGCTCAGGAGATGTCTGAATGCAAGGACAAGGCTCAAAGAGATGCTTGGAGCAGTAGGAAGCTTGGCTGTCCCAGGCTGTCCAAAAAAGGGGATTGGGGAGGGCGACTCTGAGAGCTAGAGGTGGTTGAAGGTGGTGATGGTGGTACTTCACAGAGTATTGAGAAAATGTCCTTTTCTGTATCAAAGTACTGGGGTGCAAGCTGGTGGTCCACATGGGGGTGCTAGGCGCTGCTACTACCTAAAGGAGGCACTGAGTGAGAGCTCTGGAGAGGCACTCCGAGTCAGATTGTCCTTTGGAGAAGATGGAGGAAAGAGGGCAGGGCACGACTGGGCTGAGGACCTGTTGTTCCAGGGACGGAGTGGCACATGAGAGGAGGTGAGGGGCTGCCACTTGTTGGGGGTGGTGGTGCTTTCATGTGGCCTGTGTGGATGCCAGTTGGGTGGAAGCTTCTAGAACCCTGCCCTGGCCAAACAGGCTGCCTGTTCCATAGGTGGTGGTTTGAAGGAAGACAGAGAGAGCCCTGGGATATCAAGACCCTCTGTGTTGCTGTCTGTATGTGAAACGACTTCTGAAAGGAGTCTGAGTTTCTGACAGCTCCCTTGAAGTCTTGGTGGCCCATCTATCTTGATGGACCATCATGCCCCACATGAGGCTGAGCCTGGTTTCAGACTTCTTGACATTTGAGTGTCTTCCCCACTGACAAAGATACACTCAAACATTCAAATTGTTCCAGAAGTGGAAAAAAAATATACCTCGATACCTCCAGTCACACAAGCAAGTACCATAAAAAGGCTAGGAGTTCACTGGGTATTGATCTTTGACGTATCAGCCCATGGTAGCAGGGCTGGCTTCCTGGCTTGGAGGCTTCCTTGGGCCTCCATACCCTGTGAGGACCTGGCCCCATTGATTTTACCCCACAGCCTTTCAGTTTCCTGACCATACTGTGTGGTCTCCCCTGCAGAGAGGGACCAGAGGCCACCTCTGAATTGTCACGAGAGGATGAGAGGTATTATAGGTGTTGAGGGACATGTGTCATGTTGAGATGCCGACCTGTGTCTCTTGGTGAGCTCATTTTCAGCAAAATCACCTGTGCTATGAAAGAGAGGTCCTTTCTGAAACCCTTTTTTCTAAGAATCAGCCCAAGATGCAGAGTAGCTGGTATCTTCTCTTCCACGGCAGATCAGGGCTAACCTCTTCACCATACATATGGACTTGGAGCCTATAGAGCTAAGCCAAAATAAATGTCTCTTTTCTCTCTTTTTATTAATTATCGAGTATTAGGTATTCTGTTATGGCAGCTGAAAATGGATTATGACAACCCCTAAGCCCTTAAAATGATTTCTCCAACTCCTTATAATCAGTAGGGTCTCCAAAAGGGCAGGAGGTCCAAAAAAGACTGTCTTCAGAGTCTCAAAACATAGCACAATATTTACTGTCCATGCCCCTATATTAGTTAGGATTTTGCAGAGAAAAAGACCAATAGGATGTATCAATCTACCTCTATCATATGTCTGTCTGTCTATCTATCTATCTAATCATGTATCTATTGAGAGATATTTAAGGAACTGCCTCACAAATCATGGAGGCTGAAAAGTCCCATAATCTGCCATATGCAAGCTGGAGACCAGGAAAGCCAGTGGTGTAATTCAGCCCAAATTTAAAGGCCTGAGAATCAGGCAGCTGATGGTGTAAATCCCAGGCCAAGGGCAAGAGAAGATGAGAGGCTACCTCTCAGTTTAAGCAGTGAGGCTGAGAAAAGTGGGAGGTGGAGGGACTTTCTCCTCCCCTGCCTTTTGTTCTAGGCCGGCCTCAGTAGGTTGGAGGAAGCCCACCCGCCCTGGAGAGGGCCTTCTTTACTGATTCAAAAACTAATCTCATCCAGACCGACCCCCCCAAGGCACGGTGCTTTGTCTGGGCAGCCCATGGTCCAGTCAAGTTGACACATAACATCAACATCACAGTCCTCACCTGGACCTCTTGCACCCCATCTCTACACATGGTTGGATGTGCAAGCCTGGCATAAGGTAGGCACCCAACACAGTCATGGAGTGAGCGAACAAATGTACCCACAGCACTGTAGGACGACCATGAGGCCTGTGCTGGGATTTGCTCTCTAGCCCAACATATTGAAGTTTGCATGGAGCTACAGGTCTCACCCTTTGGTTTCAGAACTCCTTTCTAGTCTTCAGAATGATTGAGTGGCTTAAGGAACTCTAGTTTACCTGTACAATATCAATAGTTTTTCCTGTTTGAAATAGAGACATTTTCAAATATTTATTAACTCATGAAAAAGTCATTACATATAAACATAAATAATGTTTTCATTCAAGATAACTAGTGGTTTCAAAAATAAATTTAGTGAGGAGAGAGGCATTAAGTTTCTGCAAGTCTGTTTAGTATCTGGTTTAATGGGGTCAGCTGGCACCTCATCTCTGGCTCTGCATTCACTGTGCTTGTTTATTGTTATGATTGTAGAATGTGAAGAAATACAGGCCAGGACAGGGAGGTGCATTTTCTGTCATATTTTTTTCATGTAGTTACAGATCCATTTCTTTGTCCTGTCAGCAAAACAAAAGTGGTTTCTTAATCTCAGTGTAAAAGCTGAGACAATTTATTTTCCATTTACCCTGAAACGATTGATCTCCTTGTACTGTGAGCAGATCTTTTGCCCATGCATGATTTTGTAATGTCACATATGGGTCATGTGGAAGCTATTTCCTTATGGAGTGATGTACTTTTTCCCAGTATCAACACCTTTCATCATACATTATAAAATCAACCCTGAACATTGACCTGGGTCTTATCCGAAAAGTACCAAAAAATTTGGAGGCTATCAAGCTCAGGGTGGTGGATACAAGCTTTGCAAAATTCTAATTTTTGCTTCAATGCTCAAATTTGATCAACAGCACCAAATACTTTCATTGTTTCAGGGGAAAAGAGGCTCACTTTGCTCATTCTCAAAGAAATATCTGTCAAATCCCCAATGCTAAATAACCATTGTATGCCACCACTTTTGCAGGTAAAATGGGAATTTATTCTTTCAAGTAAAAATTGTCTTTCATGGAAAAACGTATGTCCTGCTTGGCTCACACCTTCAACAATTCCACAGTGTTTTTCTCAAGACAACTGTCATACCCAGGTGAGCAATAGATACTTTGCCAATTATCAGCAGTGCAAAGACCAATAAAATAAAAGAGGCAAATAACATTTTGGCATTACTAGGGAAATCATTTTGATCTTGTGAACCTCCATGAGACTACACCAAAAACATACCAGGACAGAGATTCACAGATGGGTGATGAAAGCCTGCAGACTCCAGACCTCAGAGAGAGCTGGCCTTCCTGGGGTAGGACATGGGCACTGACAGAGAATCACTTGCCCTACTTAGGGAAACTGTGTGACTTGCTAAGAGAAGCAAGGCCAAAGAGGTCACCTAGAGTGAACTTTGAAGACCTGTACATGGAAGCACTTCAGCCAGTGATGGTACATTCTCAGAGGCTCTTCCTAGAATGGCTCCTAAGTTCCTAAGGCCTGGGAACTTAGTTCAGTAACTGCCTGATGACTGAATGGTTGGCATCTCTGCCATGCAAGTTTCAGCAACAGAGTTAGGATAAAGGCTCTCGTTTCTGGGAAGTTAATGCCAAGAGCTAAGGAGCTGCTCCCCAGCAGTTGATTGGTTTGGGGCAGTTGTCAGACATCTATGTTTTTAATATTTAAAAATCCTGCCACAGGGTACTGCCTGTCCCAAACACTGGGTTGTCAAGAAGAGAAGGGGGGCAGGGATTTAGCTCAGTGGTTCACTAGCTGCCTTGCAAGTGCAAGGTCCCAAATTCAATCCCCGGGACCAAAAAAAAAAAGAAGGGAAAGAGGTTCAAGACAAATGCATCTGTTCCTTTTCCCTGGCTTCTGCTTAAGGTGGGACATCTTTTCTTTATATTAAATTCTTTTATTGGTACATTGTAGGTATACAACACAATTACATTTCTCACTGGGAATTGTACCTTGACATAATGCATCTTGGTTCTTATTTTTTCCCCATTCCTAGCCTTCCCTTCATGCCCTCCACTCCTCCCTATTTACAAAGACTTTATTTCCATTTTTTCCATTTCTCATCATTTTTCCTTTCCCTTCTTTCCTTTCCCCTGCCCCTCCCACTACCCCTACCCCTTTGGACCTTTTCTTCCTATTTTACATTATCGATTATTTATTCTAATCATTGGTATATTTTAGGTATACAATATAATGACATTCATCATTGGAAATTTGCACCTTTACATAGTCTGTCTTGGTTCTTATTTTTCACCCTTGCCCAACCCTACCTTCAACCCCTCCAGTCCTCCCTATTTACAAAGATTTTGTTCCTATTTTTCCATTTTCTCATATTAATCCCATTCCCCTCTGCCCCTTCCCCTAGCTCTCCCACTTCCTTCCCCTTTGCCCCTTTTCTTCCTATTTCACATTACCTATTATACATTTAGTCATTTACACTTTCAGTTTCTCACACCAGAGAAACTATTCGGTATTTATACATGTGTGTCCTATTTATTTCACTTAAGAGTATCGCCTCAATGTGCATCCACTTAGCTATAAATGTCTATACTTTCTCATTTTTTATGGCTGAGTAGTACTCCATTTTATTAAAAAACCACATTTTCTTTATCCAGTCTCCAGTTGATGGGCATTTGGGCTGTTTCCAAGTTTTAGCTATTACAAACTGTGCTGCTATGAACATGGGTGCACATATATCACTGTGGTATGATTCTTCTAATTCTTTGGGGAAGATCCTCAGCAGTGGAATAGCTGGGTCAAATGGGACTTCCAGTCCTAGTTCTTTGAGGTATCTGCATACTGATTTCCCCAGTGCTTGCACCAGTCTACACTCCCACCAGCAGTGGAGCAGGGTTCCTCTTTCCCCACAGCCCTGCCAGCATTGGTTATTGGTTGATTTCATGATAGCAGCCATTCTTTCTGGAGTGAAGTAGAATCTCAGTGCTGTTTTCATTTGCATCTCTCAAATGACCAGTGAGGTTGAACATTTTTTCACGTATTTATTTGGTATTTCTACTTCTTTATCTGAGAAGTGTCTGTTCATTTCAGATGCCCATTTTTCAATTGGGTCTTTAAATTTGGGAGGTCTGATCTTTTTAAGTTCTTTATAGATTCAAGATAGTAGGCCTTTGTCTGAGGAAGAGCAGGTAAAGATTTTTTCCCACATTGTGGGTTGTCTCTTCACACTGCTGGTGGTTTCTCTTGCTGTGCAGAAGCCATTTAATAAGAAGAGATCCCACTTGTTGATTGTTTTTGCTAGTTCATGGGCAACTGAGGTTTTGTTCATAAAATCTTTTCCTACACTGATGTCTTCAAGGGTTCTACCTAACCTCTGTTCCAACTGGTTCAGAGTTTCTATTTTAATATTTAGATATTTAATCCATTTTGATTTTAGTTTAGTGCATGGTGAGAGATATAGATCCAGTTTTAATCTTTGGCAGGTTGAAGCCCAATTTTTCCAGCACCATTTATTAAAGAGGCTATCTTTCCTCCAGTGAGGGTGTTTGGCTCCTTTGTCAAAGATGAGATGGCTGAGTGTGTCTGGCATTGTTTCTGCATCTTCTAATCAGTTCCACTGGTCCTCAAGTCTGTTTCTTTGCCAGTACCATGCTGTTTTTATCACAGTAGCTTTGTAGTAGAGTTGCAGGTTGGGGATTGTGATACCCCCTGCATGTCTCTGTTATCTAGAATTGCTTTTGCTATTCTGGGTCTCTTCTTATTCTGAATGAATTTTTGGATTGTTTTCTCAAGGTCTATGAAGTATGCTGCTGGGATCTCAATTGGAATTGCATTAAATCTATATAGCAGTTTTGGAAGTATGGCCATTCTCACTATATTAATCCTTCCTACCCAGGAGCAGGGGATGTCTGTCCATTTTCTGATATCATCTTCAATCTCTCTTTTCAGAGTGCCATAGTTTTCAGAGGAGAGGTCTTTGATTTCTTTCGTTAGGATGATTCCTAGGTATTTCAGTTTTTTGGATGCTACTGTGAAAGGAATTATTCACCCTATTTCTCTCTCAGTGAGTCTGTCATTGGTGTAGAGGAAAGCTATTGATTTTTGTGTGTTGACCTTGTAACCAGCTACTTGACTGAATTTGGTTATTAAGTCTAGAAGACTTTTGGTGGAGTTCTTGGGGTCTTCTATATAGAGTATCATGTCATCTGCAAATAATGACAATTTGACCTCTTCATTACCTATCTTTATTCCTTTTATTTCTTTCTCTTGTCTAATTGCCATGGCTAATTTTCCAGAACTCTATTGAACAAGAGTGGTGATAGTGGACATCCTTGTCTTGCTCCTGATTTTAGTGTGAAGGATTTCAGTTTTTGACCATTTAGTATGATATTGGCTGTTGGTTTTTCAGAGATGGCTTCTATCAGATTGAGGTAGAGACCATCTATTCCAATTTTCTGTAGGGTTTTTATCATAAATGCATGTTGGATTTTGTCAAATGCTTTTTCTGCTTCTATGGAGATAATCATATGGTTTTTGTCCTTGGCTCTATTGATATAGTGTATTACATTAATTGATTTTTGTATATTGAACCATCCCTGCATCCCTGGGGTGAATCCCACTTGATCAGGGTGTATGATCTTCTTGATGATCTTCTACATTCTGTTTGCCAGTATCTTATTAAGGATTTTTGCAACTATGTTCATTAGTGAGATTGGCCTATAGTTCTCTTTTTCAGTTGGGTCTTTCTCTGCTTTGGGGATCAAGGTGATGCTTGCTTCCAGGAATGAATTTGGGAGTATTGCTTCCCTTTCAATTTCATTGAAGAGTTTAAACAGTAGTGGCAGCAGTTCCTCTCTAAATGTCTTGTAGAATTCAGCAGTGAAGCCATCAGGGCCCGGGATTTTCTTAGTTGATAAGTTTTTAATTACATTTTCAATTTCATTGGTTGATATTGGGTTTTTCAGAATTTTTAGGTCTTCTTCGTTCAACTTTGGTAATTCATATGTATCTAGGAATCTGTCCATTTCTTCTGTGTTGTCCATCTTATTGGTGTATAGGTTCTGGAAGTAGGTATTGATGATCCTCTGGATTTCCGTTGGTTCTGTTGTCATTTCACCTTTTCATTCCTAATTGCATGGATTTGGGCCTTTTCTTTCCTTTTTCTGACAAGGTTGGCTAAGGGTTTGTCAATTTTGTTGATTCTTTCAAAGAACCAACTCTTGGCTTCATTGATTTTTTGTATCGTTCTCTTAGTCTCCATTGCATTGATTTCTCCTCTGATCTTTATAATTTCCTCCCTTGTATGAGCTCTGGGGTTGTCCTGCTCTTCTTTTTCTAGAAGCTTGAGGTTCAGCATCAGGTTGTTTAATTGAGATCATTCTGTTTTCCTAATATGCGTATTCACTGCTCTGAATTTCCCTCATAAGACTGCTTTCATTGTGTCCCACAGATTCCGATATGTTGTATTGTCATTGTCATTTAATTGAAGGAACTGTCTGATTTCTTCTTTAATTTCTTCTGTGACCCATTGGTTATTCAGCAGTGTGTTGTTCAATTTCCACGTGTTTATGAAATTTTTTGAGTTTCTTTTGCTATGGATCTCCAATTTCATCCCACTATGGTCTGATAATATACAGGGGATAGATACCTTCAATTCCTTTGCACTTACTTAAATATGTTCTATGTGTGAGTATGTGGTCTATTTTGGAGAATGACCCATGTGCAGCTGAGAAGAATGTGTATTCTGATTTTGTGGGGTGGAAGACTCTGTAAACATCTGTTAAGTTCATTTGTTCAAGAGTTCGATTAAGTTCTAGTATTTCATTACTTATTTTTTGTCTAGTTGATCTATCTATTTGTGACAGTGGGGTGTTGAGGTCCCTCACTACAATTGTATTAGTGCATATATAACTTTTCATGTCCATTAGTATTTGTTTTATATAGTTGGGTGCACTAGTGTTTGGTGCATAGATATTTATGATTGTCACCCTTTCCTCTTGGATTCTTCCCTTTACAAGGATGTAGTGTCCTTCTTCGTCTCTCTTAATCAGTGTTGGTTTGAAATCTACTTGATCTGCAAAGAGGATAGCTACTCCTGCTTTTTTTCGGGTTCCTGTTGGATGGAGTATTGTTTTCCACCCTTTAACTTTCAGTCTATGAGTTTCCTTTTGAGTTAAGTGTGTTTCTTGTATGCAGCATGTTGTTGGATTTTGCTTCTTGACCCATTCTGCCAGTCTATTTCTTTTGATTGGTGAATTGAGACCATTAACGTTGATGGTTATAACTGAAACATATTGACTTGTCATTGCCATGCCTTTTTCTTTTTGTTGGGTTCTCCCCCATTACATTTAATTTCTTGTCATGCCAGTTGGGTTCATTCTGCTTTGCTTCCTCGGGTTGTGATCCTCAATGTCTATTCCTGGGATATTGTGTAAAATTCTTTGGAGTGCTGGTTTGGTATTCACGAAGTTCCTAAGGTGCTCTTTGTCATGAAAGTATCTTATTTCTCCATCCATTTTGAAAGATAGTTTTGTAGGGTACATCAATCTGGGTTGGAGGCTGTTTTCTTTTAGGGCTTGGAATATGTCACTCCAAGCTCTTCTTGCCTTGATGGTTTGTGTTGAGAAGTCTGCTGTGATTCTGATAGGACTTCCTTTGTATGTGATTTGTTTCTTTTCTCTAACTGCCTGTAGAACTTTGTTCTTCTGTTGTATTTCTGGAATCTTAACAATTATTTGCCTATGTGTAGATTTTTTTTTTTTTGATCAAGGCTATTTGGAGTCCTATATGCCTCACTTATCTGTATGTCAAGTTCTTTTCCCCTGCTTGGGAAGTTTTCTACCATTATTTCTGTGAAGAGATTTTTTATGTCATCTGCACTCTCTCCTGTTTCTTCATTGAGCCCAGTCAGTCTTATGTTATTCTTCTTTGCATCATCCAGCAGCTGCTGGATTGATTTCTCATGTTCCCTTATACTTTTGAAGCAATTTTTCTTTTCCTGGTCACTAATTCCAATCTTATCTTCTATATCTGAAATTCTGTCCTCACATTCATTGACTCATTCTGCTGTGTAGACTTTCAATGGAGTTTTTCATCTCCTGGAAATCTATTTGCATCTGTTTTATGGATTCCATTTATTTCCTATGCTGGGATTCCATCATGTTCCTCAGCTCCTCTCTAGATTTATTAATCATGTCTTGCACTAGGGGCACAATTTCTCCTATTATCTGAGAAATTATTTCTGATTTCATTTTCTCCAGATCCCCTTTTGTTGCCAGTTCAGTGGGTCCAGGTGGTTGAGTATCAGAGTGTCCCATCTCATTTCCCTTTGGGGTTGCTGTAGGTGATCTGGAAGTCTGGTTTTGAGACTTATTTATGTGTGTTTTCTCATTTCGACTGGGGGGGGGCCTGTTAGCGCCTGCCTGGATTACCTCCTCTGAGCTGGGAGAGGTGGGACAGGGGCCAGGAGCAGTGGTAGGGATGGTGACCCAAAAGCCCTTTCCTGTGGGCTGGGAGCAGTGGGAGGGATGGTGGCCAGGAAGCCCCTTCCTCTGGGCCAGGAGCAGTGGGACAGAAGGTGGCCCAAAAGCCCTTTCCTCTGGGCTGGGAGCAGCAGGAGGGATGGTGGCGAGGAAGCCCCTTCCTCTGGACCAGGAGCAGTCAGAAGGCAGCTTAGAAGCCCCTACCTCTGGGCCAGGAGCAGCGGGACTTAGTACCATGGTCGGCAGTCTGGTGTCCTCTGCGTCTTTGTAGTGTGGAACTAGGTGGCTGCCTGTCTGCAGCCGGGTGATTTGGCATCTTGTGCATGACTGGGAACCTTGGTAGGGCGTGCACAGACCTGCCTGTCTGCAGAGGGCTGATTCGGCATGTTCCATGCAACTCGGGCCTTCCTCTCTTTCTTGAATATCACATCCTTTGGAAATTTTGGTTGTCAAAGTATGGACAAAAGAACAGAGACATTCAGTTTGGAGCTTTCTAGTTAATTTCATGGCTGAGTATAACCCAACCACCCTCCCAAGGTGGGACATCTTGACCTTGGACCACAGGCCCTGGCTGCAGCCTCCAGGGTCCTTCTGCAGAAAGGCCTGGGAAAGACAAGGGGAGAAGTGATTCTCAGGGGGGTCTGGAGGGACCTGGGGCTCTGGTGCCTCTGTGTGCCTTGGAAGCAGAGAAGAATGGCTCCTGAATGGGGCAGGTGTCCTGGCTTTGCTATAGAGTTTTAGAGTCACACTGAGCAAGGTTAGAAGGCCAAAGTGCCAGTGAGTATGGCTGGCTGCCAGCCTCCATCAGGGTCTCCTTGCTTTTTTCATTCTGAAAGACCCATCGAGAAGCTTCTGTCTTAGTGTGTTTTGTGTTGCTATAACAAGACACCAGAGGCTGGGTACTTTATAAAGAATGATTTGTTTTGGCTCAGAGTTTTGGTGGTTAGTTCAGGCAACTACATCTTATAAGGCCTCTGCTGCAATTCTGCAGAGAAGGAGAAAGGGAAATGGTCTTGTACAGAAAGGATGAAGCAGGTCAGGTGGACTAGCTTTATAGCAGCCCACTCTTGAGGGAGCTAATCTAGTCACGTGAGACCTGACCCACTCCTGCAAGACAGCATGGGTCCGTTCGTGAGGTGGAGCTTGCCGACCGAGCTTCCTTTCACCATTAAAAGTTCTACCATCTCAACATTGTCACATGGGCGAGCAAGTTCCTGATGTAAGAATCTTTGAGGTACTGAGTCAAACCATATTCAAACCACAGTGTTTGCTCCTTGGCCTTGCTTTGTTAGCCAGTCACTGCTATTCCCTAAGCAGAGTAATGTGATTCTGGTTCTGTTTCGAGTCTTACTTTCAGGCTGGCCAGCCATGCCCCAGGTCCCTGCCTTCCAGCCCCAGGGTTACCTCCCTGTCCAGATTCAAGGCCTGAGGCCTGGAGCCTGCAGGCTTTCACCATCCAACTGAATCTCTCTCCTGGTGTGTTTCTGTGGCTGAAGAAATGCCAAGGAGAACAGGGCTGTCTTGGTTCCTGCAGGTACTTTTGATTTCTCTCTCTCTCTCTCTTTCTCTCTCTTTCTTTCTCTCTCTCTCTTTTCTCTCTCTCTTTCTTTCTCTCTTTCCTTCTTTCCTTCTTTCACAAGTGTCCCCTCCTCTGCATGGAGCAACCACTAGGCTGCTTGTTTGGAAAGCTTTCCATCTGATTTTAATGCTTGGCTAGGGGGAGAACCGGGTTTTGTCATTTGCGTTTTTATTTGTTTATACTTTAATATTGAATATTCAGTTAGGAAACCAAGGATGGTATTTTGGGAGCCAGGTGGAAATCAGAGATATATGCTCCACGTGCTGCTTTGTAATTAAAAAAGCAATATATTTATTTGTAGGTGAAAGTTTTGGAGAAAATTTATTAAGTCACAACTGCAAATGAAATTTGGAAATTACTTTCACTGATTACATTAATCTTTCTGAAGGAATCTTGAAGATCACATTCCAAAACAGTATTATGGGTTTGTAAGAAAAACAGCATTTATGTTTTAAAGTCACAGGGTGTAGAGAAAATATTTTTGTATTTCTGCAGGGTTTTGGAACAAAGTTTGCTGAAACTAGGCATCTTAGGTGCCATAGTCAGCTGGGGTTGCTGTAACAAAATACCAAGACAGGGTGACCTGACAATTAACCAGCAGACATTTATTTCTCCCAGTTCTGGAGGCTGGAAGTCCAAGATCAACATGCCGGCAGCTGTGGTATTTGGGTGACTTCCTGGCTAGTAGGTGGCTCAGAAACAGCAAGCTCTCCAGTCTCTTCTGACTTGTGTGCTAATCCCTTCCTGCGGGGCCCACCCCTGACCTCATCTGGCCCTAACTCGCAAGGCCTCATCTCTGAATACCGTGACATTCGGGTTAGGGTTCAGCAATTGAATTTGAGGGGGATGCTTGCATTCAGTCCACAGCCCTGAGTGAGGGGTGTGCCTTAGAAGTTAATTACCATTAGATAGCGGAGCACCCTAGAGGTCTTTACCTCACTCTGCAGTTATGTGTTTACATTTCAAGGGGGCTCCCACTCTAGCTTATTCTGTCCTCGGAGAGACAGATTTATGTTCCAAAAAGTAGAGTGAGAATCCAGGATTCATGCCGCACAGCTCCAAGGAGCAATCTGCTCTCCCACCCTTCAGGAAAGGGGTGCTGCTTCTTCCAAGCCTGACCAGCCTGTGACCACCTCCGCATCCCCCTCGCAGTCCAGGGCTGCACTTGGAGAGTCTCCGTCTGGCTCTCGCTGTGCCCAAGGGCACAGGCCCCGGGCTTAGGATTTTAGGGTCACTGCTTACAAATCTGCCTTGGGTCCAGGGCACCTCAGGTGCGCATTAGAGATAAAATTAATGAAGATGAACCTTAAGCAAAAAACAATGGGGAAAAGTGATAGATATTGAGTGACTGATTCCAGCTAGGCAGAAACACCTCAGTAGGAAAACAAAACACAAAACAAAAAAACAACCTCAAAAAGGGATCAGATTATTAATATGATGGCATTTGAATGGAGACAAGATAAGTGATTTTAATTTTTCTTTCCTTCTAAAATTTTCTCAAGGAGCATACATTCATTTGGCAATGGAAAAATTAAAAAGAAAAAAAATTTTTTTTTGAGCCAGAGTCTTGCTATGCTGCCCAGGTAGGCCTCAAACTCCTAGATTCCAGTGACACTCCCACCTCAGCTTCCTGAGTAGGCAGGACTGCAGGCATGAGCCACACACACTCCCTCAGAAAACATCTTTTGCCTGAAGACTGAGGTAGAGAATATCTCTGTATTAGTTATCTTTGGTGGCATAAGAATTAAGCCAGCATTTAGCAGCCTGAAACATCAGTTTCTGAGGTCAGGGGTCCTGGTGTGACTGAGCTGCCACTGGGAACCCCTCTGTTCTCTGAGCCTCAGTAGCAAAATAAGTGGACAGAACACATTGAACTTGTGCAGTAAATGAATGCCAAATAGATCTAATATGTGAGTCTTGCTGCTCTTTTTCATCTTTTCTACTTTGGAGTTTTAGTCAAGGTTTCTAGTTTTCTGTGCTCAGTGTGCTATTCTTATCTCTTCAAGGCCACTACCCTAACCCTAAACAGGCTTAGAATGGTTTTCATGAGCACTGGAGGGTTTTGTTTTGGCTCTCAATCTTCTTTGCAATCTGTTTTGTATATTTGGAATCAGTTACGGCACTGACTGGACAAGGGTCCAGAATTTTTTGGCATGGGACATGCAAATCATTGCTTGTACTTTCTACTAAAACTAAAGGATGAGAATGAAATAGAAAACCACTATTTGGAAGTAGGAAAACTAAACGTGCAGAGGCGTACTCCTTTGCCTTGGGCCCTGCTGGTGCCTGGGCTCTGCAGGCCTCTGGCTCCAAGGACCATGGCTTCCTGACCTCCACCACCTGCCAGCCTTTGGGAGCTCCTCCAGTTCCTAGCAAGGTCCCAGGGACTCACACCCCTAGGTCTCTGGACTAGTCCTGGCTCTGGCTGGCTGACCCCTGGGATAGACCCTAGGGGAGCACAGGGCAGGCCCAAGAAGGAGCCTGCTTGCTTTCCCTGCTGGAGACCCCCATGACCAGCTCTCAGAGCTGGGTCCAAGAAAGTGAGCCTCATGCCAGGTCACCCACAGAAGACCCAGAGTCCCTCCCCTTAGGCATATGGGGATTGTCAGGCTTGAGTTGAGCTGGGTCCTTGAGGTAGGAGTTGGAGGTCAGGGTGGTGGAAGAGGGTCATAAGTAGAAGCAGGGATTGACCACACCACCTTTGGGGATGCAGAATAAGCTTTGGCATCCAGAGTCTCCTTGTGTGGACTGATATGGACAAGTCTGTTGTGAGCCCACCTTTTCCAAGGCTCGAAACTCCACTCCTTAAACTCAGGGTCAAAAATCATCCACCAGTGGGCTCTTGGTTTTTAATCAGTAAGAAAGGGCAAGCTGGGCACGGAGGTGCACCCTGTAATCTGAGCGCTCAATCCCAGGGCAGAAGAAGGGGTGGGTGGGTAGGAAGAGAAAGGAGGTATACAGGCTTGTTTATAACAGAAGTGAGAGTAAGGAATGGCACAAGGCATGAGAAAGAGACGCAGCCGTCCCCGCCCATGACTGCCTAAAGCCCAGCAGAGTTTGTGTGGAGAGTGTTGCAGACTGCAGGGCTGAGAAGGAGGTGGTGCGCAGGGGAGAACCAAGGATGGCCTGTGGCCTGAACACCACTGGCCACGCTGTGTCCCAGAAGCCACAGGGAGAGGGCTGCTCATCTGACTCCTCCTAGCTGCTTAGCTCTGCTGCCTGGATAGATGATCTCACCCGTTCTGTGACTTTGGCAGAAACACTGGGCGGCCAAGCTGGAGTCATGCGATTTCCTTAGCTACAGAGGAGGGAGGAGGGAGAGCACCTGGCCTCCTCCAGCTATACAGTGGGAGAAAAGCTTGGGTCTCGCTAAGTAAGGCAAGACTCCTTCAGATGAACAGAAGACAGTTCCCTCGCTGGGGAACCTCCAGATGTCCATCATGCTGGCTAGGTCCAGATATCGGTAGTGGACAAATGTCCATGTGGTGTTTTAACTGTGATCAACCACCAGGCATTTAAAAGACTATAAAAGAACTTTGTATACATAAACATCATCATCTGCTGATATCTTTGGGAAATTGGTGCCAGGATAAATGTACATGTCCTATGCACATCCTCCCTACTTTAAATGGCCTTTAGCTTACTAGTAATAACTAATACAATGTAAGAGTTACATAAATTGTTATACTATGTTGCTTAGGGAATAATAACAAGAGGATTGTCTGTACATGTTTAGTACAGACGCATTTTAAGAAATATTTTCCATCTATGGTTGGTTGAATCTGTGGATGTAAAACCCACAGATGTAGAGGGTTCACAGTTCACATACACACATATGCACACACACACACAATTCAATAATATATCAAGGGTGAACATAAAGAATCAGAATTTCGTGCTGAATTTGTAATCTTATGAAAATATGTATACATGTGTGCCTGGATTGTGGCAGCCACTGGTGTTTACTGTATGAATTGTTCTCTCTTTTTTTTTGTTTTGGTACTGGGGATTGAACTCAGGTCCTTGCGCTTGCGCAGCAGGCAGCGAAACCACTGAGCTAAATCCCCGGCCCATTTTTTTTTAATTTTTTTGATGAACTGTTCTCTTGAGCAGTTGCTATCTGAGTTCAAGGAAACCATTCTCTAGTCTATTAGATTTTATTAATTTTGAAATAAATGACTCTTATAGCATCAGGGATTTTTTTCTTTTCTCTTTTATCAGTAGTGGTATTGAATCTAGGGCCTCTTATACATTCTAGACAAGTACCCTACCACTGAGCTACATCCCTGGCTCTTAGCATCAGAGATTTCTAACCTAGAATTTCAAGATGATAATTCCAATAGTAAACTTCTTACAGACTGTGACAGAGAACTCTTGGTTTGGGAAAGATTGGGGTTCATGTCATAGCTTGGAAATAAGTTAAGGGGAGCTCATTTGGCATGCTCCCCAGGTATTATTGGGTTGTGTTGCCCAGTGTGAGGACATCCAGATAAACGAGAACTTGAAACATTCATTTGAGTTCTGCATTTATAATTGCATCATTTCAAGTTCTATGCCAGACAATTGACAAGAATGAACGTTACTTGTTCCCACACCCAGGGTGATATAGTCTGGCAGAGGAAATAACACTTAAGTAGCATTTTATAAAGAACTGTACTTCTTGGAGTACGCTCTGGGGTGTGAGGTCCTAGAATGAACCTTCTAGGAGGTGGTTTAATTCTGTAGTGAATAATTTACAAACAAATTAAGCTATATTAAAATATCATGGAATAGAATACAAAATTCAAAAGAGACGGTGGGAATGGCAAAGCAAGGACTTCTGAAAATTCTCTCTATGGAAACAATAACATTAGTGAAAATTGTCAGAATCAACTTCGTTCAAACTCTGGAAATTAAGCAAATTGCAGCAATCAGGGGAGCATGTATTCAAGAAATAAGGCTGGGTCTTGATAAAAATGACAAACGTTGTGTAGCTTTTCTTGTCTTACACCCCAGGATAGCTTTGAAAAATTGCAGACCGCATTCACAGTAAAACCAACAGCTCAGCAACCAGCCAGAAGAGCAGCCCTGGCCTGGAGGTTGTTCAGAGCCCTGTCACTGGAGAGCTGTCATTATTTGACCTGACTAGTGGTCTCTGGAAGCCCTGCCTTGTTCTTTTTTTTTTTCAATTTTTATTTTTTGTTAGCACATTTGCAGTGCATAATAATTGCATTCCTCGTGTGGAGTTGGTGGATGTACATAACACATCTCAATTTTATTTCTCATTCCCTTTCCCAGTCTCAACTCTCCCTCCATCGCTTGGCTCTCTCCTTCCCATTTGCAAAAGATCTATTTTGGTATTTCCTATTATTTTTATTTTGTTCTTTATTTATATTTTGGGTTTCTCATAGAAGAGAAACCAGGTGATATTTAAATTTGTGTGTCTGATTTACTTCACTTAACATTATGGTCTCAAGGTGCATCCATTTTTCTATAAGTGACTCAAGTTTATCCTTCTTTATGGCAGAGTAGTTAGTATTCCATTGTGCATAAATACCACATTTTCTTTAACCATTCATCTCTTGATGGACATCAAGGCTGCTTCTAAGATCTAGCTATTATGAATAATGCTGCTATAAATATGGCTATGCACGAATCATTATAATATGATGTCTTTAAGTCTTTCAGAAGATACCTAGAAGGATTCAATGGAATTTCTAGTTTTAGTTTTTTGAAGAGTCTAAATACTGATTTCCATAATGGTTGTACTACTTCACATTCCTACCAAGAATGTAGAAAGGTTCCTTTTTCCCTGCAACCTCACAACCTTTTGCTATTATTTCATCTCTTGATGATAGCTATTTTTTTCTGGTGTAAGATGGAATCTCAGTGTTGTGTCAATTTTGTTTTCTCTAATGGCTAGAGATGTTGCACATTTTTTCATGTATTTATTGACCATTCATACTTTTTCTTTATATATTCTAAATATTAGTCCTCTGTCTGAGAAATAACTGGCAAAATTTTCTCCATTCTTATAAAGAACCCCCCAAATTAAATCTCCTGAAATAAAAGACCCAATAAAAAATGGGCAACTGAAATGAATAGACACTTCTTCAGGCATTGTTAATTTCATTGGCTCTTTCTAGGATATTCTTGAGAATTTTTTTTTTGGTACCAGGGATTGAACTCAGGACCTTGCCCTTACAAGGCAGGTGCCAGAACCACTGAGCTAAATTCCCGGCCCTCTTGAAAATTTTTTGTAGGGCGAAATTATTCCTCAAAATAAGAGGAAATTAAAATATTACCAAATAAACAGAAAGAGAATTCATCACTAGGAGACATCTCTATAAAAAGTACTAGCCAGATTCTTTCAGAATAAAAATAAAAGAAAGTTTAAACAGTAGTTTGTGATGAAATAAACAGCATTGGTGAAAGTAACCCTGTAGGTAAATACACATGACAGAATAGAGGTCCCTTGTTTGTAACTCTTCTTTCCTCATCTGACCTAAAAGCAACTGCATAAAGCAACAATGAGAAATTCATGTTTATAGGCATATAATATAAACATGTAAAAATAAATGTTTAATTTGTATGAAAATAACACTACAAAGGAGAAAGGAACCGAGCTTTATAAGAACAAAGATTTGTAAACCATTGAAACTAAGTTGATATTAATAAGAATTAGATTGATATAAATTAAGGTGGCAATTGTAATAAAGTAACCATTAAGGAAAAAAAAACCCTTGGAAACATGTAGTGAAAGAAGCACTACAAAGATCAAAAAACTGTACACCAGAGATATGTACTCAATACAAAAGAAGATAGTAACAGAGGAATAAAGAGACAAAAAAATATATAAGAAATACATATAATACATATATAAGAAATACTGAAACAAAGATTAAATGGCAGATGTAATTACAACCATATAAATGATAATATTAAATGTAAATGGATTAGATCCCACTGCAGACAGGCAGGTCTGCCCATGCCCTACCGAGGTCCTGAGTCACACAGAACATGCCGAATCAGCCTGCTCCAGACAGGCAGGTCTGTACACACCCTGCCGAGGTCCTGAGTCGCACAGAACATGCCGAATCGGCCCATTGCACACAGGAAGGTCTGTGCACGCCTTACTGAGGTCCTGGGTCGTGCGGAGGATGCCAAGTCACCCCACTGCAGACAGGCAGCCACCTGGTTCCACACTACAAACACGCAGAGGACACCAGACCACCAGACCAAGGTACTGAGTCCTACTGTTCCCGGCCCAGAGGTAGGGGCTTCTGAGCCATCATCCCACTGCTCCTGGTCCAGAGGAAGGGGCTTCCCGGTCACCATCCCTCCCGCTGCTCCCAGCCCACAGGAAAGGGCTTTTGGGTCACCATCCCTACCGCTGTTCTCGGCCCCTGGCCCACCTCACCCAGCTCAGAGGAGGTAATCCGGGCAGGCGCTAACAGCCCCCTGGCCCAGTCGAAATGAGAAAACATGTAAATAAGTCTCAAAACCAGACTTCCAGATCACCTAAAACAACCCCAAAGGGAAATGAGATAAAACACTCTGATACTCAACCACCTGGACCCACTGAACTGGCAACAAAAGGGGATCTGGAGAAAATGAAATCAGAAATAATTTCTCAGATAACAGGAGAAATTGTGCCCCTAGTGCAAGACATGATTAATAAATCTAGAGAGGAGCTGAGGAACATGATGGAATCCCAACATAAGAAACAAATGGAATCCATAAAACAGATGCAAATAGATTTCCAGGAGATGAAAAACTCCATTGAAAGTCTACACAGCAGAATGAGTCAATGAATGTGAGGACAGAATTTCAGATATAGAAGATAAGATTGGAATTAGTGACCAGGAAAAGAAAAATTGCTTCAAAAGTATAAGGGAACATGAGAAATCAATCCAGCAGCTGCTGGATGATGCAAAGAAGAATAACATAAGACTGACTGGGCTCAATGAAGAAACAGGAGAGAGTGCAGATGACATAAAAAATCTCTTCACAGAAATAATGGTAGAAAACTTCCCAAGCAGGGGAAAAGAGCTTGACATACAGATAAGTGAGGCATATAGGACTCCAAATAGCCTTGATCAAAAAAAAATCTACACATAGGCATATAATTGTTAAGATTCCAGAAACACAACAGAAGAACAAAGTTCTACAGGCAGTTAGAGAAAAGAAACAAATCACATACAAAGGAAATCCTATCAGAATCACAGCAGACTTCTCAACACAAACCATCAAGGCAAGAAGAGCTTGGAGTGACATATTCCAAGCCCTAAAAGAAAACAGCCTCCAACCCAGATTGATGTACCCTACAAAACTATCTTTCAAAATGGATGGAAAAATAAGATACTTTCATGACAAAGAGCACCTTAGGAACTTCGTGAATACCAAACCAGCACTCCGAAGAATTTTAGACAATATCCTAGGAACAGACATTGAGGATCACAACCCCAGGAAGCAAAGCAGAATGAACCCAACTGGCATGGCAAGAAATTAGATGTAATGGGGGAGAACCCAACAAAAAGAAAAAGGCATGGCAATGACAAGTCAATATGTTTCAGTTATAACCATCAACGTTAATGGTCTCAATTCACCAATCAAAAGAAATAGACTGGCAGAATGGGTCAAGAAGCAAACTCCAACAACATGCTGCATACAAGAAACACACTTAATTCAAAAGGAAACTCATAGACTGAAAGTTAAAGGGTGGAAAACAATACTCCATCCAACAGGAACCCGAAAAAAAGCAGGAGTAGCTATCCTCTTTGCAGATCAAGTAGATTTCAAACCAACACTGATTAAGAGAGATGAAGAAGGACACTACATCCTTGTAAAGGGAAGAATCCAAGAGGAAAGGATGACAATCATAAATATCTATGCACCAAACACTAGTGCGCCCAACTATATAAAACAAATACTAATGGACATGAAAAGTCATATATGCACTAATACAATTGTAGTGAGGGACCTCAACACCCCACTGTCACAAATAGATAGATCAACTAGACAAAAAATAAGTAATGAAATACTAGAACTTAATCGAACTCTTGAACAAATGAACTTAACAGATGTTTACAGAGTCTTCCACCCCACAAAATCAGAATACACATTCTTCTCAGCTGCACATGGGTCATTCTCCAAAATAGACCACATACTCACACATAGAACATATTTAAGTAAGTGCAAAGGAATTGAAGGTATCTATCCCCTGTATATTATCAGACCATAGTGGGATGAAATTGGAGATCCATAGCAAAAGAAACTCAAAAAATTTCATAAACACGTGGAAATTGAACAACACACTGCTGAATAACCAATGGGTCACAGAAGAAATTAAAGAAGAAATCAGACAGTTCCTTCAATTAAATGACAATGACAATACAACATATCAGAATCTGTGGGACACAATGAAAGCAGTCTTATGAGGGAAATTCAGAGCAGTGAATATGCGTATTAGGAAAACAGAACGAGCCCAATTAAACAACCTGATGCTGAACCTCAAGCTTCTAGAAAAAGAAGAGCAGGACAACCTGAAAGCTCATACAAGGGAGGAAATTGTAAAGATCAGAGGAGAAATCAATGAAATGGAGACTAAGAGAATGATACAAAAAATCAATGAAGCCAAGAGTTGGTTCTTTGAAAGAATCAACAAAATTGACAAACCCTTAGCCAACCTTGTCAGAAAAAGGAAAGAAAAGGCCCAAATCCATGCAATTAGGAATGAAAAAGGTGAAATGACAACAGACCCAACGGAAATCCAGAGGATCATCAATACCTACTTCCAGAACCTATACGCCAATAAGATGGACAACACAGAAGAAATGGACAGATTCCTAGATACATATGAATTACCAAAGTTGAACGAAGAAGACCAAAACATTCTGAACAACCCAATGTCAACCAATGAAATTGAAAATGTAATTAAAAACTTATCAACTAAGAAAAGCCCGGGCCCTGATGGCTTCACTGCTG
Organism: Heterocephalus glaber; assembly: GCF_053883595.1. Lineage (NCBI taxonomy): Eukaryota > Metazoa > Chordata > Mammalia > Rodentia > Bathyergidae > Heterocephalus > Heterocephalus glaber. The sequence continues at coordinate 28,967,125 of NW_028258143.1, read as the reverse complement.
AATTCTACAAGACATTTAGAGAGGAACTGCTGCCACTACTGTTTAAACTCTTCAATGAAATCAAAAGGGAAGCAATACTCCCAAATTCATTCCTGGAAGCAAGCATCACCTTGATCCCCAAAGCAGAGAAAGACCCAACTGAAAAAGAGAACTATAGGCCAATCTCACTAATGAACATAGTTGCAAAAATCCTTAATAAGATACTGGCAAACAGAATGCAGAAGATCATCAAGAAGATCATACACCCTGATCAAGTGGGATTCATCCCAGGGATGCAGGGATGGTTCAATATACAAAAATCAATTAATGTAATACACTATATCAATAGAGCCAAGGACAAAAACCATATGATTATCTCCATAGAAGCAGAAAAAGCATTTGACAAAATCCAACATGCATTTATGATAAAAACCCTACAGAAAATTGGAATAGATGGTCTCTACCTCAATCTGATAGAAGCCATCTCTGAAAAACCAACAGCCAATATCATACTAAATGGTCAAAAACTGAAATCCTTCACACTAAAATCAGGAGCAAGACAAGGATGTCCACTATCACCACTCTTGTTCAATAGAGTTCTGGAAAATTAGCCATGGCAATTAGACAAGAGAAAGAAATAAAAGGAATAAAGATAGGTAATGAAGAGGTCAAATTGTCATTATTTGCAGATGACATGATACTCTATATAGAAGACCCCAAGAACTCCACCAAAAGTCTTCTAGACTTAATAACCAAATTCAGTCAAGTAGCTGGTTACAAGGTCAACACACAAAAATCAATAGCTTTCCTCTACACCAATGACAGACTCACTGAGAGAGAAATAGGGTGAATAATTCCTTTCACAATAGCATCCAAAAAACTGAAATACCTAGGAATCATCCTAACGAAAGAAATCAAAGACCTCTCCTCTGAAAACTATGGCAATCTGAAAAGAGAGATTGAAGATGATATCAGAAAATGGACAGACATCCCCTGCTCCTGGGTAGGAAGGATTAATATAGTGAGAATGGCCATACTTCCAAAACTGCTATATAGATTTAATGCAATTCCAATTGAGATCCGAGCAGCATACTTCATAGACCTTGAGAAAACAATCGAAAAATTCATTTGGAGCAAGAAGAGACCCAGAATAGCAAAAGCAATTCTAGGTAACAGAGACATGGCAGGGGGTATCACAATCCCCAACCTGCAACTCTACTACAAAGCTACTGTGATAAAAACAGCATGGTACTGGCAAAGAAACAGACTTGAGGACCAGTGGAACTGATTAGAAGATGCAGAAACAATGCCAGACACACTCAGCCATCTCATCTTTGACAAAGGAGCCAAACACCCTCACTGGAGGAAAGATAGCCTCTTTAATAAATGGTGCTGGAAAAATTGGGCTTCAACCTGCCAAAGATTAAAACTGGACCTATGTCTCTCACCATGCACTAAACTAAAATCAAAATGGATTAAAGATCTAAATATTAAAATAGAAACTCTGAACCAGTTGGAACAGAGGTTAGGTAGAACCCTTGAAGACATCAGTGTAGGAAAAGATTTTATGAACAAAACCTCAGTTGCCCATGAACTAGCCCAAACAATCAACAAGTGGGATCTCTTCTTATTAAATGGCTTCTGCACAGCAAGAGAAACCACCAGCAGTGTGAAGAGACAACCCACAATGTGGGAAAAAATCTTTACCTGCTCTTCCTCAGACAAAGGCCTACTATCTTGAATCTATAAAGAACTTAAAAAGATCAGACCTCCCAAATTTAAAGACCCAATTGAAAAATGGGCATCTGAAATGAACAGACATTTCTCACACAAAGAAGTAAAAGCAACAAATAAATATATGAAAAAATGTTCAACCTCACTGGTCATTCAAGAGATGCAAATGAAAACAACGCTGAGATTCCACTTCACTCTAGAAAGAATGGCTGCTATCATGAAATCAACCAATAACCAATGCTGGCAGGGCTGTGGGGAAAGAGGAACCCTGCTCCACTGCTGGTGGGAGTGTAGACTGGTGCAAGCACTGGGGAAATCAGTATGGAGATACCTCAAAGAACTAGGACTGGAAGTCCTATTTGACCCCTCTATTCCACTGCTGAGGATCTTCCCCAAAGAATTAGAAGAATCATACCACAGTGATATATGTGCACCCATGTTCATAGCAGCACAGTTTGTAATAGCTAAAACTTGGAAACAGCCCAAATGCCCATCAACTGGAGACTGGATAAAGAAAATGTGGTTTTTTTAATAAAATGGAGTACTACTCAGCCATAAAAAATGAGAAATTAGAGCCATTTATAGCTAAGTGGATGCACATTAAGGCAATACTCTTAAGTGAAATAAATAGGACACACATGTATAAATACCGAATAGTTTCTCTGGTGTGAGAAATTGAAAGTGTAAATAAGGACTAAATGTATAACAGGTAACGTGAAATAGGGAGAAAAGGGGCAAAGGGGAAGGAAGTGGGAGGGCTAGGGGAAAGGATAGAAGGGAATGGGATTAATATGAGAAAATGGAAAAATAGGAACAAAATCTTTGTAAATAGGGAGGACTGGAGGGGTTGAAGGGAGGGCTGGGCAAGGGTGAAAAATAAGAACCAAGACAGACTATGTAAAGGTGCAAATTTCCAATGATGAATGTCATTATATTGTATACCTAAAATGTACCAATGATTAGAATGAATAATCGATAATGTAAAATAGGAAGAAAAGGTCCAAAGGGGTAGGGGTAGTGGGAGGGGCAGGGGAAAGGAAAGAAGGGAAAGGAAAAATGATGAGAAATGGAAAAAATGGAAATAAAGTCTTTGTAAATAGGGAAGGGTGGAGGGCGTGAAGGGAGGGCTAGGAATGGGGAAAAAATAAGAACCAGGATGCATTATGTCAAGGTACAATTCCCAATGAGAAATGTAATTGTGTTGTATACCTACAATGTACTAATAAAAGAATTTAATACAAAAAAATGTAAATGAATTAAACAAGTATAGCAGATGGAGGAGATTGCCAGACTGGTTTTAAAACAAAACAAATGAAAAACCAAGATTCAATTATGTGCTATCTACAAGAGATACATTTTAGATTTAAAGATACAAGTTGATTGAAAGTTAAATACATATGATACAAACAGCACAGATAAGAGATGGAATAACTGTGCTAATATCAGACAAAACAGAGTTAAAGAAAAAAATTACTACTGATAAAGAGGAAAATTTTATATAGCCACAAAAGTGCCAATTGATCTGCAAGATGTAACAATTACAAGCATATATGCATCTAACCACAGAGCCTCCAAATACATGAAACAATAAGTAGTAGAACTGAAATAAGAAATTGAAAATGCAATGGTAATAGTTGAGACTTGATATGTTGATATATGCAATAGTGGATAGAATAATTAGGCAAAAGAGAACAGTGAGAGAGAAATGTCTTGTCAAGTACAGGGATTCTGGAGAAGATTAACAAAGGAGCTACAAAGGAGCTAGAACCAAAAGACACCTATAGAACCCTATACAGCAGCAGTTGAATGTACAATCTTCCCAAGTGCGTGGGGAACAATCTGTAGCATAGGCCATAAGCTAGTCCCCAAGACAAACATACATTTTGAAAGACTGAAATAATACAAAGTATATTCTCTCACCAAAATGAAATAAATCTATATACCAATAACAAAGAAATTTGAGAAATGCGTAAATATGTAGAAATTAATAACATTCCTAAATAACCAATGTCTCAAAAAGAAATCACAAGGGAAATTAGACACTGTTTTGTCATAAATGAAATGAAAATACAACATACCAAAACTTATGGCATAAAGCTAAAGCCGTATTTAAGAGCAAATTTATAGCTGTAAACACCTCTGTTAAAAACAAGAAAGAAGGCTGGGGATTTAGCTCAGTGGTTACGCTGCCTGTCTTAAAAGTGCAAGGACCCAAGTTCGATCCCCGGTAACAAAAAAAAACAAAAAAAAAGAAAGACCTGGCTGGGATTTAGTCCAGTTCTGGCACCTGCCTCGCAAGCGCAAGGTTTGGAGTTCGATCCCTGGCACCAAAAAAAACCCACCCCAAAACAAGAAAGACCTCAAATCAATAACCTAAGCTTCCACCTAAGACATCAAAAAAAAAGAAGAGCAAATCAAGCCAAAAGCTGAAAGAAAATAATATAGTGACCATAAATGAGACAGAGAACAATAAAAAAAATCAACGAAATTTATTCCTTTGAGGTCAGCAAAACCAACAAAGCTTTATCTACTTTGACCAAGAACAAAGAGAAAAATCAAGTAACTAAAATCATAAGTGAAAGAGAAAATAATACTATTGGTTTTACTGAAATATAACAGATTATAAACGGAAATTAAGAGAAATTATATGTCAGTAAATTAGATAACTTAGATGCATTGGACAAATTCTTACAAAGACAAAAACCATCAACATTGACTCAAAAGGAACTATAAAATCTGACTGAGTTATAACAAATCAAGAGGTTGAATTAGTAATCATGAACTACCCACAAAGAAAAGCCAAATCATTACTGCTGGTAAAGGTGACCAAACATTTAATTACCACCGATTCTTCACAAACTCTTCCACAGAAATAAAGGATGTAACATTTTCTAACACATTTTATGAAACCAGTTATCACTCTGACTCAACCAGAGAAGGACACTAAAAGAAAAGAAAACTAGAGACAATACTTATGTGGACTCAGACCCCAAATTCCTCTAGCACACCAAACTCAGCATCAAGTGGAAAGTTGCGCACACTGTGACCCAGTGAGAGCTACAATAGAAGATAAGGTTGATTCAAAATCCAAAAAACAATGTAATGAGAACAGATTAAAAACAAACATAGCCATCAATAGAACTGATAGCAGGAAAAAGCAGCTAAGTCATTTAACAAAATCCGACACCCTTTATGAAAATAAAACTGCTCTCAGCAAAGTAGGAATAGATGTGAAATGTCTTAAGCTAATACAGAGCATCTGTATAAACAAAACCCACAGTTAACACCATACTTAATAATGAAAAGACTGCATAGATGCATGTCCCTTAAAATAAGGAACAAGACAAAGTTGTCTGTTCTCACTATTTCTACTCAACACTGTATTAGAAGCTCTAGTCAGGACAACTAGGCAAGAAAGAAAATAAAAGGAATTAAGATTAAAAAGGAAGAAGTAAAACTATCTCTGTTTAAAAACCATGTGACTGGGCCAGGCATTTAGCTCAGTGGCACCGTGTCTGCCTGGCAAGAGCAAGGTCCTGAGTTCAATCTCCGGTACCAAAAACACAAAACAAAAAACAATATGACCATTTAGCTCCATGAACACACACACACAGAGACACTCACACACACACACACACACACAAACACACGCACATTACTAGAGCTAATAAATTAGCTTAGGAAAGTTGTTTCAGGGCATAAGATCAATATACAAAAATCAGTTCTATTCCCTTACATTAACAGTGAACAATATAATTAAGAAATTAAGAAAACAATTCCATTTACAATAGAATCAGGAAGAATAAAATACTTGGAATAAACTTAACAAAAAAGGCAAAAGACATGCATGCTGAAAACTATAAAATGTTGAAAGAAATGCAAGAAAACTTCAATAAATAGAACAACATCCCATGTTCATGGATCAGAAGACTTAATATTGTTATAATGGCAATACTCCCCAGTACATCTATAGATTCATTTATGAGATCTGTGCTAGCTTCTCTGTACAAATTAATAGACTGATCCTAAAATTCATATGGTAGCCCAAGGGACTCATAATAGCCAAAACTACCATCAACAGAAAAATAAAATTAGATGATTCATGCTTTCCAACTTCAAAACTTATTACAAAGCTATAGTAATCAATATGCTACTGACATAGAATAGACATACAGGTCAGTGGGATAGAGGAAAATGTAGAGAAGAACTCTTCCATTTACGGTCAATTAATTATCAACATAGGAGCCAAAACAGTTCAGTGAAGGTTCAGTCTTTTAACAAATAATGCTGGCACTAGCGGCCATCCACACCCAAAAGAAAGAAATGAGATCCCTTCTTCATTAACTTCCCTGAGAAATTAACTCAAAATGGGTTAAAGACAAACTGTAGAGCTAAAGCTGCAAAAATTTTGGGAGAAAAGCATAAGAGAAAATCTTTGTAACTTCCATTTGGCAATGGTTCCTTAGCTATGACATGAAAAGCACAAGGAATAAAAGTAAAGTAAACAAATTGAACTTCATAAAAATCAAACACTTTTGTGCTTTAAAAGGCATCATCAAAAAAAGTGAAAAGTTAATCCACAGCATGGGAGAAAAATTTTGCAAATATAACAAGAGACTTGTGGGGCTGGGATTTAGCTCAGTAGTGCCATGTCTGCCTCACAAGCACAAGGTTCTGAGTTCAATCCTCAGGAGAGAGAGCGAGAGAGAGAGAGAGAGAGAGAGAGAGAGAGAGACTTGAATTTAGAATGAAAACATTCTCATAATTCAATGATAACAAGTCAAGAACTCAATTAAGTGAGTAAAGGGTCTGAATAGATACTTCTCCAAAGAAGGTATGCAAAAGGCCAAAAAGCACATGAAATGATAACATCATTAGTTATCAGGGAAACATGAGTTAAAAACCATAATGAGATACCACTTTCACTCACTAGGATGGGTAGCTAAAATTAAAAAAAGGACAAGTGTTGTGAAGATGTGGTGAAATTGGAACTCTTTCACATTGCTGGTGGCCTTGTAAAGTAATGCAGTTACATTGGACCAGTTTGGCAATTCCTCAGTAAGTCAGAGTTATTTTACCCAGACATTTCACTATTAAGCATTTACCCATGCACAAGAAATGAAAATATATGTCAAATAAATTTATATAAATATTCCTAACAGAATTATTCATGATGTTCAAAACGTGAAAATAATCCAAATGTCCACCAACTGAGGAAAGAATACACAAAATGTGATGTATTCATACAATGAAATTATATTTAGCCATAAAAATATACTGCTTCATATAACAACATACATGAATCTTGAAGATACTATGCTAAGTAAAAGAAGCCAGCTACAACAGATCACATATTATGCGATTTCATTTATAGGAAATGTTCACAAGAGTTGAATCTGTACAGATTTAAAGGAGACCTGGGGCTTTAAGAGTTGGCAACTAAGAGGTAGGGGTTTCTTTCTAAAGTGATGGCAATGCTCTGAAATTGATTGTGATGATGGCTGCAAAGCTGTGTGGTCATACTGAAACCACTAAGTTGTACTTTTGTAAGTGGGCATATAATATATCTTAATAAAGCTGTTATATATTTGAATATTTTTAGAAGGAAATCTGAGACTAGGAAACCTGACCTTTGGATGACCTTCTTAATCTGGTCCCTGGACAGAACACCTGAGACACCTGAGATCCCTGGGGAATCCACACTGCAAGAAAGGTAAAGCCAATGGCGCAGGCCAAGGAGCCATGACAGGGTTAAGGAGTCAGCGTTGTGCGTCCTTTGGGGCTGGGAATCCTTAAGCTGTCAGGAAGAATCAGCTCTGCCTCTTGGGCTTTCAGGGGTCCATTGGCTGGACATACTTTCAACTTGGCTGCTCTTACGACAGGCCTCTTGGAGTCCTCGGCTTTAAACCCCAGCTGCAATGTGAGCTGGGCTCACTTGCTAAGCATAGGAATTGAACAGTGGGGCACAGCTGAGGGCCCGCTCATCTTTCCCCAGGACGTGCAGCCGCAGGGATCCTGAGCCCTTCCTGCACCATGGCGTGCTGCTAAGAATAGCGAGAGTACAGTATGTGTGCCTCTGAAGAGCTTCCTGTGCAGTTGTGAGTATTTGCAGCCTGTCTGGGAATAAAGAGACTCTCAGCCCAGAGTCCTGCTTTCGAAATGCCCTGTGCTCACTCCCTTCGAAATCCACACTCACATTCCCTTTAAATTTCTCAGAGGCCTAAAACCCGAATTTGGCTGATAAACAGATCAGTGCCATGTGTGAAGTGGGTCTGTTGGGCTGTGAGGAAGGGCTCTGGCCTGCATATTTGCCTGTAAGCCCACATGTCCTCTTTTTGAATAAACTGGCATAGATTCCACAAGTATTTGGTACAGCTCTTTGGTTGCAACGGACAGAAGCCCAAGCCAAACTTGGTAGGGGGCAGGGTGATGGAACCAAAGAGTCAGTGCTAGTGGACGTCCTCCTGGCTTTGATGCTTTCACTCTTTCACTGCACACAGTGAAGAGCAGATTCCTCTGCTTTACCTCTCCAAGTACTGTACACCTAATGAGCTTCCTCCTTGTTCCCAGTTGGGAAAAATCCCAGAGAAGGGCTCTGATTGGCCTAACTGGGTCAGGTGCTCACCTCTGAACCAATTACTGAGGCTGGGGGAGGTGGTCAGATAACCAGGCTGGGTGGCTGGGTGGGGGGAATCTCCACAGAAGGAGGTGGCTTTTAGAGAAACTGGGCAGCAGCACTGGGCAGAAAAATGTTGGTATCTGTGCCCAGACACTTACTGGATTCTTTGCTGTTGAAGCTGCTTGGGATGATAAACTCCAGGTGTATCAGTCTGGGCATGACGTTTACCCTTTTCACAACAACACTCTTATTCCTGGGGGACCACTCTGTCCTGCTCTCAGCTGTGTGTTTGGATGGGGCCCTTCCCCAGCCAGGTATTGTGGGACACATGATCCAGACAGATAGTCATGATAGTCCCTTCCCTGTGACCACAGTGATGGCTCCCAACAGACTGAGGCAACAGACTTGAGGCAACAAGGCATCTTGCTGCCTTGTTGGCAGGGGCTGTGTGTCACTCAGCTCTGGGTCCCCACGGTGTGGCTCCCAGACCTGGATGACCAGTCAGCTACCTGGGGACCCCTCCCCTGATGAACTGAAGCAGCACATCTTCGAGGGCCTCAGGCATTTATACTTTTTTAAGCTCCTTGGGGATATGGATGATTAGGCTGGGAACCATTGCCCTACCATGTTTGCACACAGTAGGTGCCTTCTAGTTGCTGGTATAATCAGAAGGGCTGGTGTTGGCCTTGCAGGTATGATCATACTGTCTTTGAATTCCCTGAGCACAGAGTTGCCAGACCTGGGTTTCGAGGTGGTCCTGTTGCTTTCACCCATTGGTGGCCTCCCCATTGGTGAGTTGGCACTTGCTGACAGGAACAAGGCCTCCTGATTCCAGGAGTTGGCAGAACTCCGAGGAGTTGGGACACTTAAGACAGCCAGCTTGAACTGGGCTCGCCTAATTTGTTCCAATCAGGCCACCTCAGGATGACTCAGAATGTCAGGGCCTTCTAAAATTAATCAAGCCACACCTAAACTCAATGCTTTATATAGAGCCACCAGCCCCTGGTTGCCCCATGGAGGGCTTGGGACCTTGGGAGTAGGCAACTGAACTGGACTGACTGTGTTTTTCAGTCCTCAGACCGTGTCCGGATTTAGACTTGCTGACAGTTTTCCTTCTCTTTTTCCTTTTTGTTTTTAATTCTCTCCTAACTGCAAGCAAAAGCTATTTTTATGACCAGGGGTTTCATTTCTCAAAAGGAGGATGACAGGAGATGGATATTTTAGTACTAGATCCCAAGTTCTTATTAATAGAATTTGGGTATGAATTTAATCCAAAATATTTGAAGCTTGCCTCCCATGGGCTTTTTTTTCCCTGATTAAAAAGCTTAAATGTTGCCGGGGATTTAGCTCAGTGGTTCCGGCGCCTGCATCGAACGCGCAAGGTCCCGAGTTTGATCCCCAGTACCAAAAAAAAAAGTTTTTTTTTTTAAAAAAGCTTAAATGTCCCAAGTTCGATCCCCAGTACCAAAAAAAAAAAGCTTGAATGTGATCATTATAAACAATGTAGATAATAGAGAAAGTTCTAAGGAAGAAAATACCCATCACCGGAAATCCCTCATCTGGAGGGAAACACTTGCTGGCAAGTCAATGTGTTTCCTCCCCATGTTTTTTGACAAACCTCTAAAATCTCATAGATTTTTAAAACAAAAATGCATAATTTGCATATATGGAAATACATAGTAATTCCAAGAAAGTTCTTGGATTCTTTGTGACAAGGAAGTTTCCTAGGTGGAAGGAATCAGGAATTTGGGGCCTCTACATCAATGTTGTTTTCAACTGTCTTACTCTTTCTTGGTTAGATTATAAATTTAAACCCTCTGGAAGCAATCTGAATTTATGTATAAGAAAAATCAAACCTGCCTGCCCTTTGACGTGGAAAATACAGTGATAAGAATTTATCTTAGAGCAGTTTCTTAAACTTTTTCTATCTTGGTGTTTTAGTGTCTCAAGAAATTTTTTTCACAGTGTTTCATAGGCCAAAATAAGCAGCCAGCAGTCATATATGAGGAAATTAGGTGCAAGTAGCTTAAATATTTTTGTCCCGACAACTTAGTAGTCATTTGAAAAAGTAACGCACATAATTAAAAAATTTAAACTTTATGCTTAAATAATGTGAGACAGCTGTGTGAGTGAGCAGCAGGTAAAGGAACCATGGTTCCCCAGTTCTGAGGGCTGATGGGGTCACCCTGGGCTGTGAGGGGTTCAGCTGTGTGTTGCCAGCACCTACCCAGTGGCCTGCTCAGTGAAGGTGGTCAATGAGTTTGTGCCAAATGGATGGATGAATGAACAAGTGAACCAATGAGTGCCCTTTTAGGGTCTGCTATACTTTCCAAGTTTTCTTCTTCATTCAAGATGGCACATTGCCCTGAAGCCTACATGGCTGTGATGGAGGAAGGGGCTGTTTCATAGACTGGCTTGGAAAAGAGTATGCATGATTCAGTGGTCAAGAGATCACTGACGTGGTTTCAGATCTTCCCCTTCTGTCTTAGAGAAATCATCTGCAAAATAGAAATGACAATTGTGTCTATTCTTATAGTAAGAATGAATTCAACAGCATTCCGACATACCATTAGCAGTCCATAAATATTAGCTGTTAATATTAATGGTTAATCTCTTAGAACTGCTTTCTTGGCTCTAAAATGGAAATGACAGGAGCCTGGCACAGTGGTGCATTCTGTAATCGTGGCCCTCTGGGAGTCTGAGGAAGGAGGATTGCAAGTCTGAGTCTACCTTGGATGACTTAGTGAGACCCTGCTTAAAAAAAAAAAAGGCTAGGATGTAGCTCAGTGTGAAGGCCTGGATTCAGTTCTCAGCATGCCTGCTGTCATGACAGCATTTCACTCTCAGTAAGAACTACAGCTGAGGTGGTTGGGAGCCAGGGTTGTTAGCTCCAGGTAATGCTGAACAGCCAGTGCCCCTCCTCCCTACTCCAGCCTCAGCTTAAAAGAGGAAAACCCATAACATGTCCTCTTTTGTTTTTCCTCTTTTCCCTCTTTACTTTCTCTCTTGAACTTCCTGCTTTTTACCTCAAAGAGAAACAGGAAGCAGCAGGAATAAGAGTAGAAAAAGAAAAAGGCCTAGTGTTAGTCCTTTTTTTGTCACTTTAACAGAATTCCTGAGAATAAATAACTTAAAAGGAATTAATTTCTTTGAAGGCTGGGAGCTCAAGGTCAAGGCACCACATGGGGTAAGCACTTGATTGCTAGTGGGTGCTTTCTGCAGAGTCCCCAGGCAGCACAGGGCATCACATGAACCGGGGGCTTTCAAGGGATGGGTAGCCTGGCTTTTGTAACAGACCCACTCTTGAGATAATTAATGTACTCCCTCAATACCCCATTAATTCATTATGCCATTAGTGGCCTAATGTACTTATTAAGGCAGGGCCCCATGACCCAAATGACCCAGTCACCTCCCAAGGATCCCACCTCCAAGTATCAGACACATATGACTTTGGGGTTAAATTTCAACTTGTTCTAGGAAAGAATAAACACTCATATCCTAGCAGGACTTTTTCCTTAAATTGAGATGTCATCTGATGCTCAGCTCCTTGGAGAATCTGCTGTGATCTTAGATTTGGATTCTTTAAGGGCAACCACCAGGCCTTCCTGTGTGTTTTGTGTGAAATTCTCTGAGTAGAACTAGGAGACAGGAGCACTGGCCCTGGTCCCAGCTACCCTTGGAGGTGTCTAATTCATTCCAACACCTTAGACCTCTCCTGGAAATCCCACCAGCAGTGCCCTGGTGCTCCTCGGTGGTGAGAGGACTTTTAGAAGTGCAGAGAAATGGTTGGCATAGAAAGCTGGAGATCCAGGATTCCACTTAGCTTGGAATTGGCTCTGTTTGCTAACATCCACTTAACACTAGGCTCAGATCAACTCGTGTCACTGGGGAGTGTTTGAGGTGGACAAGGGGTTCTCGTTTTTTCTGTCCCTTTTATAGTCGGTTGGAATCCTAGGAAATGAGATGGTGACTCATTGTCATTGTGATCATCTAGTTTTGTTAATTTAGCCCCGGCAATGACCCAGAGGCCACACTAGGCCTTTCATGTACCTTATCTCCTGTAAGTCAGAACTGACCCATGTGTTAAAGGCTTACTCCCCAGCTGGGCCCTATTGGGAGCCAGTGGACTTTTTCTGAGGCAGAGCCTAGTGGGAGGGGTTCAGTCAAAGGGCATTGAGGGACTCCAGTCTCTTCTTCTCTCTTTTTTGCTTCCTGGGTGCCATGAAGTGAGCAGTTTTCTTCCCCATGTGCTCGCTCTATGCTCCCCAGCATCATGTGCTGCCCTGCCACAGGCCAAAAAGCAAGGGGGGAAACCAGCCAGAGCCTGAAACCCAAAAGCTGTGAACCAAAACAAACTTTTCTTAAATTGATTTTGATTATTTTGTTACAGTAGCAGAAAGCTAACACAATATCCTACTTATTAACAACAAATAGCCAGGGATTTAGCTCAGTGATTTCACTGCCTGCTGTGCAAGCGCAAGGACCCAAGTTCGATCCCCAGTACCAAAAAAAAAAAGAAAGTTCCAAACAACAAATATAGCATGTAATACACAGTGGATCACTTACCTCTCTCTTTTTTTTCTTTTTTTGGTACTGGGGATTGAACTCAGGACCTGGCACTTACAAGGCAGGCGCGGTGCCACTGAACTAAATCCTCAGCTCCACTTATCTCATTTTGCAGATGAGGACACTGAGATGCAAAATTTGTCCAAGATCATGTGGATGGTAAATCTCATACCAACTATAGTTTGTCTTGTTGAAGATTAGTATTATGAGATATGAAAATATTAATTGAAAGATTGATTCATAATTGTGAAAAATTGGACATTAGCCTCATTTTCCAACAATCTGGTATCTTAAAATAATGTGTAAGGGCTGGGGATTTAGCTCAGTGGTTCTGCCACCTGCCTCACAAGTGCAAGGTCCTGACTTTGATCCCTGGTACCAAAAAAAAAATTAAAAAATAAAAAATAATGTGTAATGCAGCCATACACTAGGGCATCATACAACATTTAAGAATAAGGTCGTGACAATTATTGACATAGAGATATTTACTTCCATAAAGATATATACTCTTTTTTTTTGGTACTGGGGATCAAACTCAGGACCTTGCACTTGTGAGGCAGGCAGAAGAACTACTGAGCTAAATCCCTGGCCCTGATACATAGTCTTTTTAAGAAGAGATGTATTTGTTAACAGTATGGGCACAGTGCTCAACTCAAAGGGGGAATATATTCTAAATTCTCATTATCAATTTTCTAAATTATATATTTTCCACATATAGAAAATAGCTAGCTCTGGGTCTGTTTGTAGTGTCCAATAAGTTATCTCATTTTATATGCCACCTATTTTCTTTTTATGGAAAAAGTGACATTTATTTTCATTAATGTACTTGAAATTCGTAAACTTTTTATGTAAATCATTTAATCAAGAAAATATATCACAGAAGACAGATTTTTATATAGGGAAATGAAATAATATTTATATTAAAGTTTATGAATTTCCCACTGTATCTTAAAGAGAAATAGTGTATATAATGTGATTAAATTTTTGAAAGATAAAATAAATTAAGGCCTTATAAATATTGTTAGAAAAAATCCATGAAGGCATAGAAAAATGTCTAGAATGCCAAATGCCAAAATGTTAATTCTGGACATTTGCAAGGTGAGATTATGGAGATTTTTACTCCCTTCTATTTTGTTCACCTGTATTTTCTAATTTTCAAGAACAGCTGTATGTTATTTATGGTGTGGCATACTGGCCTGATTAAGGGAGAGTCTATGTTGTGAAGCTGGTTCTTTCTCTAATATTGTGTGATTTGGTCATGGCATCTTCATCTCTAGTATGAGGGGATTGCCTCATAGACAGGAGGGTGAATAAAGGCTGGAACCATGTTTATTTTGATCTCTCAGAGTCTGTAACCTAAGCTGTATTCAAGGTACAGTAAATGAATTAATGAGTGAATTTTAAAATTCATATGGAAGGCACAAAAGATCTCAAATAGCCAGAGTAATCCAGAGCTAAAAGAACAATAATGGAGGCATCATGATATCAGTTTCAGAATATATTATGAGTCATTGTAACAAAACAGCATGTTATCATCATAAAAATAGACACATACACTAATGCAATAGAATAAAAGGCCCAGGAATTAACTCAAGCATCTATAGCTATCTTTTGACAGAGGGGCCAAAACCAAACTTTATAGAAAAAATACTCTTCAACATAGTGCTGGGAAGACTGGATATCCACCTGTAGAAGACGGAAACCAGATTTCCATCTCTCATTCTGTTCAAAAATCAACACAAATGTGCAGATGTTATGCCATCTGATACAAGGAATTTGAATACCCATGGGCTTTAGTATCAGAGGAAGGTCCTAGAACTAAGCCGTGGGAAAACTGTGTACAAAATTAGTACACAGAATCAACAACCTACATACAAGGAGTGATTGAAAGATACAATTTAAATTTTAAGAAAACTTGTTACAGTAAAAGACACATTACCAAGAACAATGGGATAAATTAGTTCAAAGCTAGGGAGAGTACTTTGGGGAGGGTTAATGGCAATATGTCTTTTACTGTAATAAAATTTTTTAAAAATTGAACAATCACCATCTTTTTTGATCACACCTCATACGTACAAAAAGCAGGAATCAGAAGTTATGATTGGAAAATAACTCCATTTCCAAAAGTCATAAAAGAGATCAAACTGAGGAATAAACTTTAAGGTGTCTAAGATGTATGAGAAAAATCTTAATATGCCACAATGGACACAAAAGCAGATGAACAAGTAAAAAGACACATCATGGTCTCAGCAGGGATGTTTATTCTGTGCATTCTGTGCATTTAGTGCCATCCTGGGGAAGACACCATGCTATCTCCTTAGTTGCCCTTCTTCTGCTCCTCCTTACTGACAAGACCTAACTTCGCTCAGGGTGACAATGTATCCAGGTAAAGTCATTTCGCCAATTCCCTTGTAATTAGTAACAGCCATGGGTCCTGGTTTTGTCCTGGTTGGGTGGAGCTTTTTGGAGTGATTTTCTTCATGCAGTGCAGACCCAGTAGGCATCTATCTTCATTTATTTGCATTTCTCTGTATAGTATCTTAGAGTGAAAACACGAGGCCTGCAGGTTGAATAGCTCTCTTGAGACTGCGAGGATCAACCCACCAGCCAACGATAGCAGAGCCTGGATTCCTGATGACTTCCTCTGCTTTGCTTACCAAGAGGAAGCTGACTTTCTTTCAGCTGAAGCTGCTGCGGTTCTGGGTCTGTTACATGCAATCAGAGGAAATCTTTAAATGATGCATAACTCAATCTCAGTCTCAAAAGCCAGGCTGGGACTGGGGGTGTGGTCTAGTGGTAAAACATGTGCTGAACATGTGTGAGATCCTGGGTTTAATTTCTAGCATGCACACACACTCACACACAGCCAAAAGTGTACACCATTTGGAGAACTAGACAAGAAAATTCTAAAGTTTACAAGGAAAATTAGACAAATAATAACAGTAATAATCCCAGGACTCTGGGAGTCTGAGACAGAAGGATCAAAAGTTTGAGGCCAACCTGGGCAACTTAGTGAGACCTTGCTTAAAAATAAAAATAGAAAAGATCTGGGGATGTGACTATTGGTAGAGTACTACTGGGTTCCATCCCCAGTAGCACAAAAACAAAACAAAACAAAATCTAAAAAGGAAAAGAAAAACTGTAAAAGATGATTAGTAGTGGGGAATAATCCTCCCAGATATTAAAATGCACTGCAAACCTACAGTATAATTAAAATAGTGGGCTGTCTCCACTTAAATAGGCACACAGTTTAAAAGGAAGCCCAGAAGTATACTCAAATACATATGGAAATTTTGTCTATGGTAGGAATGGCACTTTGTAACCGTAGAGAGAATATAGACTACCCAAAAATAGTTTTTACAACTGGGCAGCCTTAAGAGTGAGGCTGAACCCCCTACTGCAAACATTAAAGTAAATTTGAAATAGATCCAAAATTTAAATTTGAAAAATAAAACCATAAAGAAACTGGGAGAATACTTTTATGACCTTTGAATGGGAAAGGGCTTTTCAGTGTGACAAAAACTACAAGCTGTAAAATAATGATTACTAGTTTTAGCAACATAAAAGTAAACAAAATATATGTTAGTTATCTATTACTATGTAAAAATTTGTCGAAAAAAAATTTGTCCAAAAGTTTAGAGGTTTCAAATAATAATGACCACTCATTATGTCTCACGGAGTCTATGGGCTGGAAATTCAGGCTGGCACAGTTGGGCCTATCTTGTCTCCTTGTCTGGAGCCTCAGCTGGACAGCTGGAAGTGGGAGTGGTTCCCCAGAGGCTCCCTCACACTCGGACAGCTGATGCTGGCCACTGGTTGGGGTTCTAGCTGGATTGTTTGCTGGGGCACTCATATGAGGCCTCTCCCTGTGGCATGGAGTTCAGTTTCAAGGGAGAGAGTGAGAAAGAGAGAGAGAGGCTTTTCATAATTCAATTTTCAGGTATTATTTCCACCAATGTTTTATCAAAGGAATAAAGACCTCACCTATTAATGAAGGGATGTCAGCATCACAGAAAAAGGACAGCATGTTTGCAGGGCAGGAGGGATATACTGACATGACCATCTTGGAAAGTACAACTGACCAACCAACCTAACAAACAAACAAACATAAAACCATGAATAAAGTCAAATGACTATTCACAAACTGTATTGCAATTCATATCACAGATAAGAGGTTAACTTCCTCTTAACGTAAAGAGTCCTTATCAATAAGAAAAAGGCTAGGCATGGAGGCACACACCTGTAATCCCACCACTTGGGAGGCTGAGGCAGGGGGATTGCTGCAAGTCTGAGGCCAGCCTGGGCTACATAATGAGTTCAAGGCCAGCCTGAACTACATAGTGAGACCTTAACTCAAAACAAAACAAAACAAAAATAAAATCAATAATAAAAAGACCAATTGTACAAAAGTAGTAAAATGAGCAGTTCATAGAGAAAATACAAAAGACTTTTAAACATTTGAAAATATGTCCAACTTCAGTTATAATAAAGGAAAAATTAAAACTACAATGAAGAACTCACTAAAATGCCAGTAAAAGAATTTAGCAACCCATTAAAAGCATTTTTAAAAGAATTTAGCAACCCATTATATACCACAGCTAACTAAAATTTATTCCTGGAATGCAAGGATGGCCCAATATATGAAAATCAACCAACGTAATGTACCACATTAATGGAATAAAGAAAAAAAACATAAGTTCACCTCAATTAATAAAGAAAATTGATTTTACAAAATTCAACACCTTTACTTGATAACACAAACAAACTAAAAATAAAAGGAAATTATCTCAACATAATAAAGGCCATATATAAAATATCTACAACTACAATCATGTTCCATGGTGAGAGAGTGTGAAAGCTTTTCTTCTAAGATTAGGAATCAAATAAGGATGCCTGATTTATCCACTTCTATTTATCACACTACTGGAAGTTCTAGCTGAGCAATTAGTAAAAAGAAATGACGGCATTCAAAGTGGAAACAGAGAGGTAAAATTTTCTCTATTCATAGATGACATGATCTTATAACACACACACACACACACACACACACACACACACACACATGCATGCATAATCTGCAAGAACTAATAAATTCCAAAAGTTGTAGGATACAAAACCACCAAGAGAAAAATAAGTTGCATTTCTATATACTAAAAGTGAGCAATCAAAAAAGGAAATTAAGAAAACAGTTGCATTCATAACAGTATCAAAAAGAATAAAATACTAAAGAATAAACTTAACCAGACAGGTAAAAGACATACACTTAGAAGTACAAAATGTTAAGAAAATTAAGGAGAACACAAATAAATGGAAAGAAATCTCATGTTCATAGGTTGGAAAATTCATCATTAAGATGTTAATACTATGTAAAGCAACTTACATATATAATGAAATCCCTATGCAATTCCTATGGTGGTTGTTTTGCCAAAAAAAAAAAAAAATCCATCTAGCATTCATGTAGAATCTTCAGGAACTCCAAGGAGCTAAAGCAATCTTGTAAAAAGAAAGAAGTTGGAAGTCTGACTTCAAGACCTATTATAAAGCTACAGTAATAAAAACAATGTGATACTGGTATAAAGACAGGCATATAGACCAATAGAATAGAATAAAGAACCCAGAAACAAACCCTTGCATAATAGTCAAATCATTTTTCACAAGGATGAAAAGATAGTTAAATTGGAAAAGGACAAGCTTTTCATCAAATAGCGTTTGGAAAACCGAATATTCAGTTTCCAAAGAGTGAATATAGACCTTTACCTTACAACATATACATGAAACAAATATCTAAATTTAAAAGCTGAAGTGTACAATTTTTGGAAAAAAGCATAGAGAGAAAGCTTCCTGACACTGAATTTGGCAACAATTTCAAAAGCATAGGCAACAAAACTAATAGAAAAATTGGGCTATACCAAAATTAAGAAATTTTTGTGCATCAAAAGGCATAATAGAGTGAAAAAGTAATCTGTAATACAGAGAGAATATTTGCAAATCATGTTCTGATAAAAGGTTAATATCCAGAGTATATTAAAAGCTCCTATAGCTGAACTCCAAACATCTACATAACCTAATTTTAAAAATTAAAAATTGGCAAAGGACTTGAATAGACATTTCTCCAAAATAAAGTAAAAGTAGCCAGTAAGCACATCAGGTAATGGATATTAATATCATCTCATAGTCATTAAGATGGCAAAATTAAATACAAAACAAAGACAAATGTTAGAAAGGATGTGGGGAAACTGGAAACTTGTGGACTGTTGGTGGGAATGTAAACTGGTACATCTGCTACGGAAAACAGTATGGAGGTTCCTCAAAAAAATTTTAAAAATAGAATTATCCAGTAATTCTACTTTTGGCTGTATAACCAAAAGAGCTGAAAGCAGGGTCTGCAAAAGATATTTGTATACTCATTTTCATAGCAGTATTATTCACAGTAGCTAGATTGTGAAAGTAGCCCAAATGTCCATGAATTGATTACAGATGAACAAAATATGGTATAGACATTCAACAGAATTGTTATTCAGCTTTAAAAATAAGGAAAATTTTGACAAACACTGCTACCTAGGTGAGCCTTAGGACATTATGCTAAGGGAAATTAGCCAGTCACAAAAGGACAAATACTGCATGAATCCACTTACATGAGGTACCTACATTGGTCAAATTTATACAAACAGAAAGTATAATAGTGGCTTCCAGGGGCTAGGAGGAGGGGGAAATAGGAAGTATGATCAAACCTGGGATTGTGAGTAACTTGTTCTGTGAGTGTTCTGCAAGATGAGCAAATATTTCCAATAAATTTTAACTTTATGAATGATGCCTTGCAATACGAGTAGTACATGAGGCCCAGTGTCACATGATCACAACTGAACCACTGTTTCCCACCCCCCTGGGATTGTGGGTGATTGTCTTCCAACAGCAATAGGTTCTGGAGGGTCTCATCTGCAGAGGAGGAGGAGAAAATGGTGGAAGAATCCCTCACTTCAAATGAGATTAGGGAGACCTGTAAAATGTGGGAAATAGTGCAAAATTTTGTAGAAAAGCACCACTTAAATAAGGCTGTAGCAGTAAAAGCAACGAATCCATTAAACAACAATGTAATATCACATTTCTATGACATTCTCTAAAGGAGGCAAAAGCCAAGTGACATTGGATAAGTTCCTTGTTAAATGTGTACAAAAAGAAAAAGATTTCATTGATGCAGTAGAGAGCAGTGATTCCATTAGTGATAGTGAAAGTCTTCCTGCATAATATCCTTTCTCTCTCTTGTCTCCCTCATACCAGTCATGAAGGTTTTCAAAGGTAAGTATAGATAATTTTATTTTTCTTATTATTTTGTATTACACTATTGTAATCATTTCTGTATGGATATTTTTTGGGTTGTGGAACAAATCATCTGAGTTTCCATTATTTCTTTGGGGAAATTCACTTTGATATACAAGTGCTTTGTATTACAAGCATGTTTAGGAATAAATTATGCTTATAAACCAAGGTTTTACTGTAGTTCGGGGATAAAGTTTGTTTTGGTCAGTGATCTTGTCACTAGGACACAATATCTGACTCCCACAACTTGAAGGAGTAGAGGTCTAGGTTGGCTTATGGTTTCAAGGGATTCTGTCCATGGTTGGCTGGTTCCAAGGGAGAAACATCATGGTGGAAGGGCATGCCAGCATGAAGATATTCAGTTCATGGCAGCTGGGAAGCCAAGCAGGGTAACAATGCCAGAAAGTGCCAGTGGGGCAGGGGTCCAGCTATAGTACTCAAGGTCACATGTCCATGACTCCTTAGTAAAGTATGACTTACTAATCTCCATGGCCTCTCATAATCCAGTCAAGTTGACACACCAGGATTAATGGTCACAAAGTTTTGGTTTTACAGGAGAAGAAGTCTGGAGATTGGTCTCACAATTATGTGAATGTATTTAACAGTAAACAATTGTATACTTAAAAAGGGTTATGACGGTAAATTTTGTCACTTGTAGTTTTCCACAACCAAAATAAAAATTAAAAATAAACTACAAAAAATATGTAAGTAAACTACAACAAAATACAAGGCCCACTATATTGGCAGTAATCAGAAAGTTCCAGGCATTTTTTAGGAAACAAAATAAAAAATTGTGTTTGGAGGAATAGTCACTCATTTAATCTCAGTTACTCAGATTTTTTTTTTTTTGGTACCAGGGATCGAACCTGGGACCTTGTGCTTGGGAGGCATGAGGTGGCACCACTGAGCTAAATCCCCGACCCTACTCAGATTATTGATACAGCTTCAGTGGAAAACAGTTTGGCAACATTTACCAAACTCAAATATACTCCAAAAATAAAAATACCTGGAGACACAAGAAAGGATGTCAAGGATATGGATTGCAGCAATGTTTAATAGCAAGCACTGGAAACAATACAGACAATATCTATCATCAGAGATTGGTCCAACAAAACATGATGCACTCTTGGAAGGGCTACTCTGCAGCTGTAAAGAGAACAAGGAAGGCTTATGTGTGCTTTATGTGAACATATACCTACAGCTCACAGAGACATATTATTAAGTAAAACAAAACAAACAACATGCACTGGGCTGTGATAATATTGTACCTCTGGTGGCTTAAATGTACAGATTCTTTGCCACTTCTTCCCATTAAGAGGTAAGATTTATGCCTCACCTGTGAAACTGGGCAGAGCACTGATGTCATGTCCACCATAGGGATTCTCTGGGATTCTCAAACAAGGTCAGAGAGGCCATGCAGCTTTTGCCCAGCTCACTTCAGTGTTGCTATTGGAGACCTGACACCCCACTTTGTGAGGAAGCCATTCCCATGTGATCCACAGTCTCAGCAGAGCACAGCATTGAAGTAATCCCAGCACAGGATCCAGACATAGCAGGAGAAAATCCCCAAGTTCCATTCCAGGACCCTGGAGGGTTTTCAGTTGAGATCCCAGACATGGGTGGAGCAGAGACAGACCATCTCCCTGGAGCTCTGAACACACAGAAACCCCCCTCCCCCGCCCCTGAAGCTGTAGCTTTATGGTAGCTTTTAGTTGAGATGACAAGGTACCTGAGATAAGCAACTCACAAGAAGGAAATGTTTCCTATGGCTCCCAGTGTCAGAGGGCTCAGTCCTTGGTTACTTGGCCCTGTTGCGTTGGGGCTTGTGGTGGGCTCTCAAGCCATGATGGTAGCACATGGTGGAGGAGATTTTTTGGCTCGTGGTTTCCAGGAAGCACAAAGAGAGAAGAGGAAGGGCCTGAGGTCCAATCTCACCTTCAAAAGCACATCCCCGAAGACTTTGCTTCTTTCTGTTAGCCCCCCACCCCCAACACCACAGATTGGCAACCAAGACTTCAGTAGGCTTCCAGACCACAGCAGGCTGCATGCAGTGGCGGCTATTTTGCCTCTAGGTTTGGAGTGTTTTGTTGTCCAACAGTAGAAGGGTGAGCACACACATCTGAAGGCATATGCACGGACTACCTCTACAAGGGCTCACATGACATGCCAGAGTAGTTACTCACAGGTAGGGGAGTGGGGTGATGGTGGTGAGAAGGAGAGACTTCACTCTCACTGTGTACCCTTTGGTCCTTTGGTACCTCTTAAAATAGACATTCCTAGACTAGAAGATGCAGAAACAACTCCAGACATACTCAGCCACCTCATCTTTGACAAAGGAGCCAACCACCCTCACTGGAGGAAAGATAGCTTATTTAATAAATGGTGTTGGAAAAACTGGATTTCAACCTGCCAAAGATTAAAACTAGACCCATACCTGTCACCATGCACTAAACTAAGATCGAAGTGGATTAAAGATCTAAATATTAAAACAGAAACACTAAACTTGCTGGAAGATAAGTTAGGTAGAACTCTTTTTTTTTTGGTACCAGGGATAGAACTTGGGACCTTGTGCTTGCGAGGCAGGTGCCAGAACCACTGAGCTAAATCCCCGGCCCGAGGTAGAACTCTTGAAGACAATGGTATAGGAAAAGACTTTATGAACAAAACCTCAGTAGCAGGGGAACTAGCACAAAGAATCAACAACTGGGATCTCATCTTATTAAAAAGCTTCTGTACTGCAAGAGAAACCACCAACAGAGCTAAGAGACAACCTACAATGTGGGAAAAAAATTTTACCAGCTGTTCTCAGACAAAGAACTGCTATCTAGAATATATAAAGAACTGAAAAAAATCAGACCCCCCCCAAATTCAAAGACCCAATTCAAAAATGGGCATCTGAAATGAACAGACATTTCTCACACAAAGAAGTAAAAGCAGCAAATAAATATACGAAAAAATGTTCAACATCACTGGTCATTCAAGAGATGCAGATGAAAACAACACTGAGATTCCACTTCACCTCCAGAAAGAATGGCTGCTATCATGAAATCAACCAATAACAAATGCTGACGGGGGTGTGGAGAGAAAGGAACCCTTCTTCATTGTTGGTGGGAGTGTAGAATGGTGCAACCACTGTGGAAATCAGTATGGAGATACCTCAGAGAACTAGGGCTAGAGGTCCCATTTGACCCCTCTATTCCCCTGCAGGGTATCTTCTCAAAAGAATTAAAACAATCATACAACAGCGATAAATGTGCACCCGTGTTTATAGCGGCACAGTTCGGAATAGCTAATGCATGGAAACAGCCCAAGTGCCCATCAACTGGAAACTGGATAAAGAAGATGTTTTTTTTGTTGTTGTTGTTAATAAAATGGAGTACTACTCAGCCATAAAGAATGAGAAACTAGAGACATTTACAGCTAAATGGATGCATATTGAGGACATACTCTTAAGTGAAATAAATAGGGCACACGTGTAAATACCGAATAGTTTCTCTAGTGTGAGAAACTGAAAATGTAAATAAGAATTAAAATGATTAAAGTGAATAATTGATAATTTGAAATAGGGAGAAAAGGTCCAAAAGGGTAGGGGTGGTGGGGCAGGAAAGAAGGGAAAGGAAAAATTATGAGAAAAGAAAAAAATGGAAACAAAGTCTTTGTAAATAGAGAAAGGTGGAGGGGTTGAAGGGCGCACAGGTAATGGGGACAAAATAAGAACCAAGATACATCGTGTACAGGTTCAAGCACCTAATGATAAGTGTAAACATGTTGTATACCTAAAATGTACCAATAAAAGAATTTAAGTCAAAAAAAAAATAGATATTCCTTTGACCACAAAAAGAAATAAAAGGCACAGACCTGGGAAAGGAAGAGATAAACTGTTCTTGTTAGCAGATAGTATAGATTTCTCCATAGGTAACCAAGAGAGTTATTGGGCAAATGGCTAATAAAAGAATCCAGTATACTGGCCAGATCATAACAGCATCAAGCTAACCCAGGCCTCTCCTATGTCTCAGCAATGAACAAACTCAAAGTGCCACCACCACCACGATCCACCATTGGTGGTTTATTTCCTTTAGCAGGCTGCACTTTCAAAATAAAACTCTCCAGAAAAGCCATCCTGAATCCCTAGATATTTCAGGCTCAGCTCCCACAGAGGGATCAGATGGAAAAGCTCAGCCTGGGGTGGTCCCAGGGAGGAGAGAGGGGACTCAAGGAGGGTGCAGGGTGGACACGGAGCCAAGGGGTGACCTTGGTTCTCCCTGAGTCTCCCTCACCTTTGCAGAGTTGTTGCATTAGGATCTATATGCAGATCAGTGGAGCACTTGCCAGCAGCGTGAGGTCTGGGTCTCCCTGAAGGAGGGGGAAGAGGTTTAATAATGACCAAGGGCATGTGGCTGCATTCACAGGGCTCATGGGACCCAGCACTATGGCAGTGGGAAGTGAGGTTTGGGCCACCCTTCTTCCAGGCCTCTGCATTCCTGGTGGTGGGAGTGCTCCAGGACAGGGCATGTGGAATTGAATGACTGAGCATAGGGCAAAGTCCAAGGTACAGCAGGTGCCTCTCAACAGAAGGGTTAATGTCTAAGCCAGTTCTTCCTGACCTTTGGTACTCCCAGGACTAATAGGGGGTAGAAGACCAGATGGTGGGTGGCTGAAGCTCTCTGGAGCCTGTGAGGCACCTGAGGAAGAAGCCAACAGTGAGAAAGGCAGAGCAGAGCCTGGGTCATGTGGTGGGCTGAGCTGCTTAACACACCGGGGAGTCTGTCTAGCTCCAGTATCCTGTTGTCTTTCTTCAAATTGACCTTATCACTGTTTGGGTCAACGTTCAATATCAAGTATTTTAAAGGATGACTATCATTAGTTGGTGCTGCTGCCCAACTGAGCCCAGCTGCCTGCTGGGTGATGGATACAGCAATGACCTCAGTCTGCCCAGGAACCTGGAGGAACAGGCTTCTGAGTCAGACTGATGAGATGTGCCTAGCATGGGTGAGGGCATCATCATGCAGGCAAGCAGAGCCTTGGCCTATGTGCTGAGGTCACCCCGGGACAGGGCCCACAGAGATGGCTTGCTCCCCAGAAAGTGACTTGGAGTTCCCCACAGGCATGCCAGGAGTGCTTTGGTCCCAGGTTCTGGGTGGGGTAGCAGCATGGGATCCAGAGAAAGAAAGCATTTGTCACAAAAGGGCAGACAGAAAGAGGGTATGAGCAGGTGAGGCTGGAGCACTGGCCTCGGTCATAGCCTGCCTTCCTGGTCCTCATGGCAAGGCCATCTAGAGAAGGACTCAGGATGCTATGGCTGTAGGATGGAGGCCATGGAGTTGGGTCACTCACTTCCTTTGCACAATCGATCTTGCCCAGAACTTCTGAGTTAGGGTTAGGGTTCTTCTCACACAATTCCCCAATAGGATTGGGTATAGCAGCCTGAGAGGGGCCAAGCGGTGTCAGCTGAGTTGCTCTCTGTGAATTCATGCTCTGGTGTCTGGCTAATGCATATGTCTTTACTGAGGCCACCAGGCCTGTCCTGTGGGCCTGGTTGCCAGCAAGACTCTCTGAACTGCCGGGTGACCAGGTGCCAGGCCATCTCTCTGCTCCTGTGCAGCTCAGACCTCAAGGCTGCAAGGGGCTCTGCCCTGAAGGAGGAGGGTGTTTTGTCCTTGCATGGAGGGGTCTGGTACCTCCTATCTTTCTGGAAGGAGAGTGGCTTCAGCCCAAGGCAGCAGGAGGAAATGATGAGCGGGTTAGGAACTTCAAAAACTGATGAGAAACGGCCATGAGCCTCACTATGGACTTTCACTCCAAATTAGGTCTTGCTGCTGACCTTGGCATCTGGGGACAGGTAGGCCTGAGGCTCTCGGTTGCAGCCAATGCCACTGTCCCAGCTTCTGGATCAGAAGTGTTCCCAGGCTGTCCTTAGCTTATCAGGGGAGTTAGTTAGTCACATCCCTGCCCTGTAGGAAAGATTTTCTCAGCCCCCTGTCTTTTGCCTCTATCTTGTCTGTTTTCTGCTGCTGTAATGAAATTCTACAGACTAGGTGATTTGTAAGGAGGACAGAAAGCCCAAGGGGATCTGGCCAGACCCTTTGTGTTGTGTCACAACGTGGGACCTCATGTGGCAAGAGACAGAGCTTCTGAGAGCTCAGGTCTCTCTTGCTCTCACAGAACCACTAACGTCACCATGCGAGTCCCACCTCCATGACCTCATGTAATCCTGACTGCCTCCTAAGCATGCCACTTCCAAATAACATCAATATTAGTGTGGAGATTAAGTTTCCAACATGTGAACTTTTGGGATGTACATTGAAATCACAGCAACCCTTCCCATGCACACTGACTCCTCTATTCCTCCTCCCTCCCATGGGTGCTGATGCCCCTCCCCATGCACCAGACCATCTGCTCTATTGCTGGGATGTGGGATGCCTCTCAGCCTTTGTGCGGGCTTCTCACCATCCATCTCCCATGAGCAAGTAAGCACTAGACTATGGTGCTTCCTTGAGTCCTGCTGTCACTCCGTCTGTCCCATCTTGGGTGTGCAGCTGGGGTCTGCAGATGTCCACTGCTCTTGTGGCCTCTTTAGGGCCTCACTCTTTCCCTGTTACTTAACTCCCACATTCATCTGTCATGGTCCATCCACTCCAGGATGCCATCCTCTCTCCATCTTCCCCCGGTACCTGTTGGGCCATTCTCTGCTCACCAGTACTGCATCCTTGCAGATGCAACTTGGGTGAGCCTTGGAAGCCTGCATGGTAATGATTCACATGGTCCATTAACATTTACAATTCTTCTCTGATGGCCATCACTTGCCACTGGTCAGCCACTTGCTCACCTCTTCTCATCTGAATCAATGTCTGCCCTTCTCTGACCTAGGCTTCAACCTGAGTGCATGCCCTGGAAGAAATCACTGAATGAGCAGCGAATCACTTTGTGTTGAGGACTCAGAGGAAGAGGATGATTAGTTAGGCTGACTTGTAGGGACAGGGATCCTGGAACATAGCTAGGTCTTGGTGAATTGGCTAACAGGACGCTGGGGCATTATCCCCAGATAACTTCCTGGGAAGGCATCTGAGATCCAAAGAGCCCTTCTAATTCTTCTATCCATCCACCCACCCACTCATGCATCTTCCTACCCATTCATCCACACACCCAACCATCTGTTTGTCCATCTGTCCATTTGTCTATCCATCCATGAACGAGAGTAGCCAAGTACAGAGTTATAAAGTCCATGGCCTGCAGAGCCATTTGGGCACCATGAATAAGTGGAGTGACCCAGGGGAGGGTGCTAAGGGGCCTTTGACTCTTGTCTTTGGTGTTGGAGGTTCCATAGGGAATGGTGAGGACTGGGGCAAACTAGAGAGAAGAGTATGCTGTATAGGGATCTGTTGCTGCCCCACTTCACTAATTACTGTAATGAGGAAATGTGGGCCCTGCTGGGCCTGATGTCTTGATTTTTCTACAGACTCCAGAAATATGAGTTTTTATATAAATTTTCCTGATTATTAAATATTGACAACTTAGACAATTTAAAACACTGGGCAGCCCCCAATCATATGAATCCAGCAAAATGTGTATATAGGCTGGAATCAGCTCAGGGTTACCAGTTTGCTGTCTTTTGGCCTGGGACCCAAAGAATGAAGTTTGGAGTGAGATCTAGAGCCCATTCTGCCACTTGCTATCTGAGAGCAAGTCACCCTAACCCTCAGTTTTCTGCTTTGTAGAATGGATGTGATGCCCCTACCCACAGGCTTGGCTTGAGGCCATTGGGGCACATGTTCAAACATGGTGGCTGCTGTTATTTTTCTTTTCAGCAGCAAGCATTGGCCCTGGGCCTGCCCCAGTGGCCAGTGTGGACCCTGCCAGGGCATGAGCACCAGGCTTCCCCTTCCCCTCTCCCTCCATCTTCCCCTCACATCCAGTCTGATCTTCCCTGGCTACTTCTGCTGAAAGAAAAAAGGAGAAAAGGGAATTTTTAAAAAGCAGAACAAAGATGAGTATGTGTGTTTTATTTTTAGATCCCATATAAAGTTAAAGTTGCAGAGATGTCAGCAGAGTAAAAGTAATTGTGTTAGTGAGGATCGGGCCTGGGGACTGGGGCCTACCCTCAGAAGTCTTCCCTCCTCCAAGTGTCTGCTAGGGGACATTCTGGGGGATGGATAGCTGCCTCCTGCAGGGCCAGGGGCAGCAACTTGGACAGGCCCGAGCTTGATACTATCTGGGTTGGAGTCTGCTCCGTATACTCCTGCTGGGTGTGTGTACGTGTGCACATGAGAGTGTGTGCATGCATGTTCACTCTCCCCCCAACCCCACGTGCTCTCCCATTCCTGGGGCAGCTCCACCTCACAATATTTCACTTCAGCATCCCTTTCCTTCCAGCTGATGCCCTCTGGGTTCCCCAATTCAGAGGAAGAGAGAAACATGAGGGAAAGCTGTGTGGGTGTTTCTGGGCCACGTGCCATCATCAGTCATGTCTTTGGTTGCTCTCTGTCTACGGTCCCCATAGGGGTCAATCCAAGTACTGTGCGACATTGATCAATTTTCTTCATTGCTCTGAGTTTCTGTTTATCCTATCTGCTAAGAGGGGCCATAATATCTATCTTACAGAATTGTGTGATATATACAAATTTAATCCTGGCACTAAGAATCCCTTGAGGTCAAAGACAATGTCTTATTCATGCTGGATCCTTAGAGCCAGGTTCATAATAAGGACTCAGTAACTGTTGAATTAAATGGTTGATAAATGGTATATATATCAATTAAGAAAGCCATTTGCTATAAGAAATAGAAAATCCAATTTATAGAAGTCTAGTCATATAACAGGAGTCTTCACATCAAGTAACCACTTACATTGGTTCAGTCACTCAGGACATTAGTGCAGTCTTACATGCAAGCCTCATAAGCTTTTGCTCTTGCTTGTTGGCTCATGATCACAAAAATAGCTGCTGTGGCTCCAGCCATTTTTTGTGACTAAGGCAGCAAGGAAGACAAGACAGTGCTAGCTGCCTATTTCCCTTTAATTAAGAAAAGCGGGGCCAGGGATTTAGCTCAGTGGTTTGGCTATTTGCCTTGCAAGCACAAGGACCCAAGTACCAAAAAAAAAGAAAAGCAGAGCTGGATGTGGTGGCACATGTCTGTAAGTCCAGCACTTGGGAAGCTGAGGCAGGAGGATCGCCTTGAGTTTGAGGCCAGCCTGGGCTACATAGTGAGTTCAGAGCCAGCCTGATCTATAAAGAGAGACCTTGCATCAAAAAACCAAAAAAAAAAAAAAAAATTAAAAAAAAAAAAAAAGGAAAAGCAGAAATTCTTCCAACCTCAGAAGATTTTCACTTAAGTTTCATTTCCTAGAGCTAGGTCACATGTCCACTCAGTTGGAGGGGAGGCCGATAACATAAGTATTTAACTTTCTCAAGCTCTTTAGTGGCCATGGCAAGGCACAAGGAGGAAATCTGGGTTGGATTAGCCAATTGCAATTTGCCCCAGTTCATATTTCTCCCGCCCTTCGCTTTCTAATGGAATTGTGGGACAAAGGCATTTTGTGATCTTATCAAGAGTATGCCTAGCATAAGGGGGAGGGGAGAGTCAAGCACATAACTCAGGGCCAGCAGCAGGAAGCTTGTGCTATATCATTTGGTCCCGGCCCCTCTCGACCCTGGCTTCCAATCTCCACCTCGTTAAGGAAGAACACAAGATGTTGTCTGAGATGTTGTCCGCCTTTTATGGTTCAGCTCCAGGAAATCCTATGAGAGGGCCAGAGAGAGAGGACAGACAGGGTGGAAAGCCCGGAGTTTGGGGGATCATGTGTCTGTGTGTCTGTACCCACAGCCCTAGGTATCTCTGTAGGCAGTAGGAACCAGAAGGTTACGTTGACACCCCCCTACACAGAGTCAGCCCAGGCCAAAGTGGGTGGCTGAGCTAACCCTGCAGCTCCTCTGGTATGGGAGTCCAAGGCCCGGCTCCCTAGGCCTCTGGATGGTCCTGCTGCCCTGGCTATGCCTCAGTGTGGAGATGGAGGCCAGGGGCCAAGCCCCCCACTTCCTGTTGCCCAAGAACCGGCTGTCTGTCTCAGGCTTCTTCCTCCAGCCTTTCTAGGGAGGCACCTGCTATTAGCTGGCAGCAGGGAGAGCATCTGCTCAGCATCAAGCTGATCTGTGTTTCTGGTCTGTCCAAATTGGATACATGTTACCCAGAAATTGAACAGACAACAGAAGACATGTATGAAATAAAATATCAACATTACCACATATTTATGTGCTACTGACCTTTGGGCCACTGGCAATTAGTTGACCTGTGAAAGTCAAGTCCACTCTATGCCAGTATTTGTCATCTCTTAAAGGGAAGAAATTATAAATAAATAAATAAATAAATAAATAAATAAACACCTTAAATTTTTTTAAAACTTTGTTTAAAAATACTATTTTTTAGTTAGTGCAGGTGCTGTAGGCTCATAAAGAATTAAAAAAACTTACTCAAAGAAAAATATAAGAACTAGATTTATGATTTTATTTTGTCTTTTTTTTTTTTTTACTATTTGTGCACATTTTCTTGTTACTAAAGAGAGTCTACATGACTTCCCCATGAAATCTTTAAAATTAGATTGTTTTGATCATAATGTTTCTTAAATGTATGCAAAAATAAAATATTTGATTTGGGGCCAGGGTAGAGTGCTTTCCTGGCATTCAAGAGGCCTGGGGTTTCACCTATAACATTGCAAAAAAAAAAAGTTGCTTTTATTAAGCTAACAGCTCTTATCCTACTTTGAAACCAAAAACAAATTTAGAAATAATATAGATACAACACTACAGAACTAATAAAATTCAAAATAACAACATTAATTTAACAGGAGGGATAAGAATGCTCAGTATGACCAGGAGGCATGAGGCTTAATTTTTGTTTTTTGTTTTTGTTGGTGTTCAGCAAGCCCAAACTTCTAGGGACAAAAATAATGAAAAAAGTCTTATATTTCATGTAGTAGTTTAGTTCTTCAAGCAATATTGGAATGGTAATTTTGAGACACCTGATGCATGTTGGAGAAGAAAGTAATACTAGCTAAAAAAAGATTTTCAGTTTAAGGAAAAAGATACAAATATAAAAATCAAAGAAATTAAATGGGGAAGAACTGTAATATTAAATTTTTCCCCTGCCCTCCCTTCAACCCCTCCATCCCTCCCTATTTACAAAGACTTTGTTTCCTTTTTTTATTTTCTCATATTAATTCCATTCCCCTCTTTCCTTTCCCCTACCCTTCCCACTTCCCCTTCCCCTTTGCCCCTTTTCTTCCTATTTAACATTATCTATTATACCTTTTAGTCCTTATTTACACTTTCAGTTTCTCACACCAGAGAAACTATTCTGTATTTACACGTGGGTCCTATTTATTTCACTTAAGAGTATCACCTCAATGTGCACCCTTTTAGCTATAAATGTCTCTAATTTCTCATTTTTTATGGCTGAGTAGTACTCCATTTCATAAAAAAAACCCCACATTTTCTTTATCCAGTCTCCAATTGATGGGCATTTGGGCTGTTTCCAAGCTTTAGCTATGTAATATTAAATTTGAGTTAGGAATATCAGTAAAAATGTTTTTGAAAAATGTGGATTTCCCAGGTCTGTACATCAAAAAGACCCAGGATCAATCCTGTCTCAGTAGCAATGAGCCCAGCTTGTCTCAGCTTTTAGTTTCTAAATGCCATCTCCACCAAAAGAAATCAGACCTCAGAGAAACGGCTAGTTCCAAGATAGAGAAATGCAAAATGAGCATGTCCCTATGTTCTATTGCTACAACAAACTGTACTGCAGATGGGTAGATTTAAACTGATAGTCATTTACTTCTCGTACTTCTGGAGGCTGGAAGTTAAGATCAAGGTGCCATTTGACTTGGTGTCCAGGGAGGGCCTGTTTCCTGGTTTGAAGATGGCACCTTCTTCCTGTGTCCTATTGCAGAAGGGAGAAGAGTGCTTTCCGCACCTTTTTTGTTTGTTTGGTCAGGGTCTTGCTATGTTACCCAGGCTGGTATTGAACTCCTGGGCTCAAGTTATCCTTCTGCTTCAGCCTCCTGAGTAGCTACAACTGCATGCTATTATGCCTGGCTGGGACCTCTTGTGTAAGTACATTAATCCCATAACCTAACCACCTCCCAAAGGCCTGACCTCCAAGTACTTCCATATGGAGGGGGTTAGAATTTCAACATATTTGGTGGTGGAGCATAAGCATTCAGCTTATAGCAGTGAGCTTGAAATATCTTACCCCAAGAAGAAAGAAAGCCTTCTGTACTGGTAAATTTTATATGTCAACTTGGTTAGGCCAGTTGTTTTGTCAAACACTAGTTGAGATACTGCAGGGAAAGTATTTTGCAGATGTGATTAATATCTACGATTGAGGGAGATTATCCCCTGTAAATTGGGTGGGACTCATCCTACCAGATGACAGCCTTAAGAGCAACGCCAGAGGGCCGGGGATTTAGCTCAGTGGTTCCGCCACCTGCCTTGCAAGCACAAGGTCCCAAGTTCCATCCCTGGTACTGAAAAAAAAAAAAAAAAAAAAAAGCAAAGCCTGGGGTTTTCAGGCAGAACAGTTGACCCTAACACAGAAGTCCTGCAGGACTTTCCAGACTCCTGGTCTGCCCTGCAGATTTCAGATTCACCTGCTCCACAAATGTGGGAAGCAACTTCTTAAAAAAAAAAACACACACACACACACACACACCTTTCTATTGTTCTGTTTCTCTGGAGAATCCTGATAATACAATTTTAAAGACTAACAGGGAAATACCAAGAAGACAAGAGCCAGCAGGAAGGGTCTCCTACTCGCCAAACTGGGACAATTTGAGCATCAAAAAGAACAAGAACTAAATTGATTGAAACTGGATAAATAAAAACCCAGGAATCCATAACAATGTTGAAAAAGAATAAAAATGAGAACAAGATGCTCTTTGGAAGGAAATGTAGAAGCAATATTAGAATTGGAAGATAACCATTTGTGATCCCCAGTGAAATATTTATTTAGGAATGGGTTACCCATGGGCACTGAAACCACTAGTTGAAAGGTGGCTGGGAATTTGGATATTTCAATGGTGAGAAATGGTCACACCACAGCTCATCTGCTTATTGCAAGATAAAAATATACATTTATGATGGAAAGATTAGATGTCAGTGGTTTAACCATGTGACTAAAGTATCAGTAGCATGGGTCCAGCTGATATTAGGCATCTTTTACTGTGATGCAGCATAAGGTTCAGTTGCTAAAGAGCATTCACACCTACTATGTGTGATAAGGTTATGATGGGTTAGGGGAACAAGTTAAACCAACTCAGAGGAAGTAGGTGTCCAGGTTTGTATTTATAGCCACTTGGTCTTGCAAGCACTCCCTAACTCACTCACTCCACAATACCAGCATTAATCCCTCTGGAGGCCATGCTCTCAATGACCTCATCACCTCCCACTAAGCCCTACTTTTTTTTTTTTTACTTAAATTCTTTTATTGGTACATTTTAGGTATACAACACATTTGCATTTCTCGTTGGGAACTTGTACCTTTACATGATGCATCTTGGTTCTTATTTTTTTCCCATTCCTAGCCCTCCCTTCACCCCCTCCATCCTTTCCTATTTACAAAGACCTTGTTTCCATTTTTTCCAGTTCTCATCATTTTTCCTTTCCCTTCTTTCCTTTCCCCTGCCCCTCCCACTACCCCTACCCCTTTGGACCTTTTCTTCCTATTTTGCATTATCTATTATTCATTCTAATCATTGGTATATTTTAGGTATACAATATAATAACATTCATCATTGGAAATTTGCGCCTTTATATAATCTCTCGGTTCTTATTTTTCACCCTTGCCCAGCCCTCCCTTCAACCTCTCCATTCTTCCCTATTTACAAAGATTTTGTATCCATTTTTCCATTTTCTCATATTAATTCCATACCCTTCTTTCTTTTCCCCTACCCCTACCACTTCCCCTTCCCCTTTGCCCCCTTTTCTTCCTATTTCACATTATCTATTATACATTTTAGTCCTTATTTACACTTTTAGTTTCTCACACCAGAGAAACTATTTGGTATTTATACATGTGTGTCCTATTTATTTCACTTAAGAGTATCACCTCAATGTGCATTCATTTAGCTATAAATGTTTCTAATTTCTCATTTTTTATGGCTGAGTAGTACTCTATTTTATTAAAAAACCACAGTTTCTTTATCCAGTCTCCAGTTGATGGGCATTTGGGCTGTTTCCAAGTTTTAGCTTTTACAAATTGTGCTACTATGAACATGGGTGCACATATATCACTGTGGTATGATTCTTTTAATTCTTTGGGGAAGATACCCAGCAGGGGAATAGCTGGGTCAAATGGGACTTCCAGTCCTAGTTCTTTGAGGTATCTCCATAGTGATTTCCTCAGTGGTTGCAACAGTCTACACTCTCACTAGCAGTGGAGCAGGGTTCCTCTTTCCCCACAGCCCTGCCAGCATTTGCTATTGGTTGATTTCATGATAACAGCCATTCTTTCTGGAGTGAGGTGGAATCTCAGCTTTGTTTTCATTTGCATCTCTTGAATGACCAGTGAGGTTGAACACTTTTTTCATATATTTATTTGTTGCTTTTACTTCTTTGTGTGAGAAATGTCTGTTCATTTCAGATGCCCATCTTTGAATTGGGTCTTTGAATTTGGAAGGTCTGATCTTTTTAAGTTCTTTATAGATTCAAGATAGTAGACCTTTGTCTGAGGAAGAGCAGGTGAAGATTTTTTCCCACATTGTGGGTTGTCTCTTCACACTGCTGGTGGTTTCTCTTGCTGTGCAGAAGCTTTTGAATAAGAAGAGATTCCACTTGTTGATTGTTTGTGCTAGTTCATGGGCAACTGAGGTTTTGTTCATAAAATCTTTTCCTACACCAATGTCTTCAAGAGTTCTACCTAACCTCTGTTCCAGCCAGTTCAATGTTTCTATTTTAATATTTAGATCTTTAATCCATTTTGATTTTAATTTAGTGCATGGCGAGAGATATAGGTCTAGTTTTAATCTTTGGCAAGTTGAAGCCCAATTTTTCCAGCACCATTTATTAAAGAGGCTATCCTTCCTCCAGTGAGGGTGCCTGGCTCCTGTATCGAAGACGAGATGGCTGAGTGTGTCTGGCATTGTTTCTGCATCTTCTAATCTGTTCCTCATCTTCCACTGGTACTCAGGTCTGTTTCTTTGCAGTACCATGCTGTTTTTATCACAGTAGCTTTGTAGTAGAGTTGCAGGTTGGGGATTGTGATACCCCCTGCCATGTCTCTGTTACCTAGAATTACTTTTGCTCTTCTGGGTCTTTTCTTGTTTCAAATGAATTTTTGGATTGTTTTCTCAAGGTCCATGAAATATGCTGCTAGGATCTCAATTGGAATTGCATTGAATCTATATAGTAGTTTTGAAAGTATGGTCATTTTCACTATATTGATCCTTCCTACCCAGGAGCAGGGGATGTCTGTCCATTTTCTGATATCATCTTCAATCTCTCTTTTCAGAGTGCATTAGTTTTCAGAGAAGAGGTCTTTGATTTCTTTTGTTAGGTTGATTCCTAGGTATTTCAGTTTTTTGGATGCTATTGTGAAAGGAATTATTTGCCCTATTTCTCTCTCAGTGAGTCTGTCATTGGTGTAGAGGAAAGCTATTGAATTTTGACCTTGTAACCAGCTACTTGACTGAATTTGGTTATTAAGTCTAGAAGACTTTTGGTGGAATTCTTGGGGACTTCTATATAGAGTATCATGTCATCTGCAAATAATGATAATTTGACTTCTTCATTTCCTATCTTTATTCCTTTTACTTCTTTCTCTTGTCTAATTGCTGTGGCTAATGTTTCCAAAACTCTATTGAACAAGAGTGGTGATAGTGGACATCCTTGTCTTGTTCCTGATTTTAGTGTGGAGGATTTCAGTTTCTGACCATTTAGTATGATATTGGCTGTTGGTTTGTCATAGATGCCTTTTTTCAGATTGAGGTGGAGACCTTCTCTTCTGATTTTTTTGTAGGATTTTTATCATAAATGGGTGTTGGATTTTGTCAAAAGCTTTTTCTGCATCTATTGAGATGATCATATGGTTTTTGTCCCTGGCTGTATTGATATAGTGTATTACATTGATTGATTTGCATATGTTGAACCATCCCTGCATCCCTGGAATGAATCCCACTTGGGCAAGGTGTATGATCTTCTTGATGATCTTCTGCATTCTATTTCCCAGTATCTTATTAAGGATTTTTGCATCTATGTTCATTAGTGAGATTGGCTTATAGTTCTCCTTTTCGGTTGGGTCTTTCTCTGCTTTGGGGATCAAGGTAATACTTGCTTCCAGGAATGAATTTGGGAGTATTGCTTCCCTTTCAATTTCATTGAAAAGTTTAAACAGTAGTGGCAGCAGTTCCTCTCTAAATGTCTTGTAGAATTCAGCAGTGAAGTCATCAGGGCCTGGTAAGCCCTACTTCTTAAAGGTTCCACTACCTCTTAATACTGCCACGCTGAGGACTAGGCTTCCAGCACATGCACGCTTGGGGAACAAAGCATAGCAGATGATATTAGACACAGGATTGTTACATTTTCTGGATGTGATGGTGGGAGGGTGTGTATGCACAATCCCTGGTCTTAGGAGATCCATCTGAAGTCTAGGAGTGACAGACCATCAGCAACTAGTTCCAACTGGTTCAGACAGATATGTTGCATACCTACTGTACATAATAGTTTCCAGTACATCTGTGTGGCAACATGTTCACAGCTGTTGCATTCAGGTGATGCGTATACGAGTGTTTGTTGTGTTTTGTCTTTCCATTTTTCCTTATATTTGAAATTTTCTATTAGGAAAAGTTGGGGAAAATCTATAAAACAAACAAAAAATCAAAATAACATAAATTTCAAGTGACAAGAAGTATTGTTTTATTAATCATGCTTTGCAGAGTGACCAGAAGGACAGCAGCTATTGCTACTGTTGTAATTTTCAAGTGTGGTGTGACCATGGAACTCATATCCTAAGATGATGCAATTCTCCAGCCACTTTCTCTACCTGAACTATTGTGAAATCTTTTATATAGGGCCTTGTAAAGTTGTTTGGCCTTCTCTTGACTTGTTCTTTATATTTATTCTGAGATAAAATCATTTACTTGGTGCCAGTGTGATCCTAAACAGAATCATATGCTCCAGATGGATGTGGCTGACAGTAGCCAGGTGCAAGGTGGACATGCAGACAGATCCAGGTGACCATGCTCATAGCTACCTGCTTGTCCCCACAGGATTAGCACCATGGGTACAGCTCTGTGAGAGACTTAAGAATCACTTCCTAGAAGGGAGACTATTAGAGAAACCAAAGGAAATGAAGGGAAGGGCGACGGGCATGGAAAGGGGATGGAAATGATCCAAGTATGTTACATGCATATATGAATCTTCCAAAATGATACCCATTATTCTGTATAACAATAAACACTAATAATAAAAAAGAAAAAAAATACTCCCCCAAGCCCCTTATTGCTAAGCATGTGTGATCCACTCCTGACCAATAGGATAAAACCAAAAATCATTTACTGGTGGCAGATTCTGAGCCACATTTGTACAAGGGACCTCTTGGAGGCCTGTAGCTTCAGCCCCTCACTCTTTGTCCCACTCTTCCCACTCTGTCCACTGAAACAGGTGCAGCAGCCCCCCTGAGCTGTGAAGATAAATGACCCCAGCCTGTGACCAGAGCTAGTGAGCCAGAATGCTGTTCTAAAGGACATCCTGGAACAGTCACATCAGCCTGGGGCAGCTTTTCTTTGGACTTCTAGTACACAAGAAAAATAAACCCTGTGTAAGCCAGGTTAAGCCAGGGCTTGTGGACTTACCTTATAAATAAAACATAATTGAATGACTGATCCAGAAGATGCTAATGTTAAATGTTTAGGTTATCATTTGTGGCATAATATAGATGCAAAAATTCTAAACAAAATATAGGCAAATAGAATTCAGCAAAATATAATTATGCATTATAACCAAGTGAGATGCGAAGCTGGTTCAAGATTTAAAAATTGGTCATTTTCATCCATAATATTAATGGGACACACAGAGACAAAATTATAGCAGTTTAGTTTAAAGATCTTAGTTGACTGTATTTGTGGTTCTGGAAAGGGACAGCATTTCATTCCATAAAGTAGAATAAGTGTTCTGATGTGCTGAGCAGAGAAAGCTTTTCTATAGATGGAGAAAGGCTGAAGAATGCAGAAACAAAGAAAAAAACTGGACTATTTCAAAGTTATTTTCCTTGTAAGGCAGGGAAAAGGTGACAACTGAAAAATAACTGATTAGTTAACATCCGACTACTGCAGGTTGTTTTTTGCAAGGACTAAAGGAATAAAGCAGAGGGAACTTCAATGTCATGCTGATTGGTCTGTTTGAGACATTTGGCTGTCTCTCATTCTCATGGTGTGGCTTGTGTCTTGATGTCCCCCCCAAAGCCTCATGCAGTCACAGTTGGGGCCTTCTCTGGAATTGACTTGTGGTGCAATGCCAGCCTCAAGGGCACTAGGATTGAGGCTGTAAGTGGTAACCACCTTAAGTAATCTGCATAAGCTAAAAGGGGCAGGAAGACCCCTTCTCTTGTTGCTTTTGCTGTCTTCTGCCACCATGAACCATTGCCCCTTTGCCATGTGGTACCCTGCCTTGAAGCCAGGTGATTACGGACTGAAACGTCTACAAACTGTGAGCTAAATAAACCTTTCCTCTTTAACTCTGGGTGTCTCAGAATTGAGAAAGGTAACTAACACACCTGGTTTTTCTGCAAGTCAGATAACAACTTAGTTCAGGTTTGGTGACATAGACTTTAGTGTGGGTGACTGTGTTTTGATTTTTGGTCTGGTCTTTTGGTACGCTGGGGACAAGGCTAGGATTTCCACTCTTACCACTACTGTTCAACATAGTGCTAGAGTTCTAGCCGGGGTGGTTAATCAAGAAAAGGAAATTTAATCCCTGTCAAAATCCCAGCAAGAAAGTTTGTAGATACAAACCAGATTGTCCTACAATTTATGTGGAAAGGCAAAGGAATTGGAATAGTGTTTCATTTTAACCCTCAGTCTTCTGATATCATTGAGGGTCCTGCAACAAACCACCTGTGTATCTCAGACCCCACAAATTAAAAAGCATGGCCCCCAACAAAACTGCTTCCACTTTAAATAGCCTTGACAAGTATAGCCCAGGACAATCACACTTCTGACTAACAAACTACAAATCCAGGCGGTTCCCATGAACTCCTCAGGGTTACTAAGTCACTGAAATGATTCACAGAACTCAGGAAAGCACTGTACTTGTGATTGCAGATTTATTGGAAAGGACACACGAAGAGACACCTGAGGTGACGTGTGGGAGAGTCCTGAGGCAGAGGTCCTGAGGGCCCACCCTGTGGAGCCAGGGTCCTTTCCCCACCTGGAACACAGAAGCATTCTTCCACCAGGGAGCTCCATGAGCTTCCAGTGTTCAGAATTCTAACCCAGGATTCATCAGGCAGGCATGATGGAGTTGACACAAAGGTTGGAAGTTGGATAACAGTCACATGGCTCCAAGCCCAGTTACATGTTTGGTTTCTCTGGTGACCAATCCCTTCCCTGAGCCATCTCAACTTTAACATGCACTCACATGGCAGCCAGGGTTTAAAAAAGACAATAACGGACATTGCTATTAGGAATAAATTTAACCTCTTTAAAAAGAAATAGGATAAAGAAAACTCTCCTTTTCGCTTGCTTGTATTCTTGCTTTCTTTGTGTACAGTAGTAGTACAGAATAATGGGATTTGTGATGGTATATTGGTACATGCTGATAACATAATTTGATTATTTTCAACCTGTCATCACCTTCCCCATCACTAGAAGACCACCTTCTAGTTTCCTTTCTTGTTTTTCTTTTTATTCATTTATTTTTAGATGTCTTATGTAAGATAAAGCATGTCATTTTAACTTTCTGAGACTGGCTTATTTTGCTTAACAGAATGGTCTCTACTTCCATCCATTTTCCTGTAAATAACATGGTTTTTTTCTTCTTTATGGCTGAATAATGCTCATATCACATTTCCTTTATCCATTCATCTGTTGATGGGCAGTTAGGCTGCTCCCTCAGCTTAGCTATTGTGATTACACAGTTATGTGTGTGTCATTATAGTATGCTGTCTCTAACTCTTTTGGGAATAGAGCAAGGAGTGGTATAGCTGGGTCAAATGTATATTGACTTTTAGTATTGTGAGGAGTGCCCATACAATTTTCATGGTGGCTACACTGGTTTATGTTCTACTGACAGTGTAGGAAGGCCCTTTTTCCTTGCCCCCTCACCAGCATGCATTGTCTTCTGTATTCTTGATGACAGCCATTCTGACTAGAGTGAGATAGAATCTCAATGTAGTGTTTTTTTTTTAAATATGGAACACTTCACGAATTTGCATGTCATCCTCGCCCAGGGGCCATGCTAATCTTCTCTGTATAGTTCCAATTTTAGTAAATGTGCTGCCAAGGTGAGCACTCTCAGTGTAGTTTTGATTTGTGTTTCTGTAATGGTTAAAGATGTTGAACATTTTTCATATACTTATTGGCCATTTGTACTTCTTGTGAGAATTCTCTGGTAAATTCACTTGCTCATTTATTATTATTTGGTTTTTTGGTGTTTTTAGAAAACATATTCTAGATAGGAATCCTCTATTGGAAGCATAGCTACCAAAGTTTTTCTTGTAGGTTGTCTCTTCACTTTGTTGTTTCCTTTACTGTACAGAAGCTTTTTTTTGGTACCGGGGATCAAACTCGGGTCTTTGCACCTTCCAGGCAGGTGACAGGCAGTGGAACCACTGAGCTAAATCCCCAGCATAGAAGCTTTTTAATTTGTAGTCCCATTTGTTGATTCCTGTGCTATTGGATCCCTATCCATGAAGGAATGAACTCTCACTGGATGTGACTGTTTGGATGGATCTCAAGGATATCACATTCAGTGAAAAAGCCAATCTCCAAGTGCCACACGCTCAATGGCTCTGTGTATATGAATTCTTGGTGTGATGAAGTCATGGAATCCAGCAAAGGTTGGTGGCTGCCAGAGCTGAAGGGTGGTGGAGGAGGGCTGGCTGGGAAAGGGAGCTCTAGGGAGGTCTTCCTGGGGTCATTTCTCCATCATGGTGGTGGCTTCTGTGAATTTAAGCATTTGATAAATGACAAAGAACTACACAGTTTGTGGGTCAGAGTTTGTGGTCCAGTAGTGTCATCAGGGATGGACTCCCTGCAGGTATCCAGATCTATGGATGTTTAAGTCTCTTACAGAAAATGGCACCGTATTTGCATATAACTTTCACACACCCTTTCCTACAGGTTAAATCATTCTTAGCTTGCTTATAATTCCTGATACAATATAAATGATATGTAAATAGTTGGGACACTGTTCTTTAGGGAATAATGATGAGAAAAATATCTGTACATGTTCATTATGGACACATTTCTTTTTCAACATTTGGTTGGGTGAATCTACAGATGTGTAACCTGTGAATACACATAGCTGCCTGTACACATCCAGTGTGCCCATGTCAGATTCCTGATTTCATATGATTCTGGAGTTATGCAAGATGTCACCACTGGGGACTTGGGAAATGGCACACAGGTTCTTGATATCACCTTCCACTTTCTAGGAATTGTCATTATTTCAAACTCACAAGGCAAGAAAAAAAATGATGGCAAAACAAAGGCTTGTTTTTCTGAAAAAATATTACAATAGAGTGTGTGGGCCTCCTTATGCATCGTCTGCTGTGAGGACACATTGATATCACTCACAGCACTTGCCCGGAGGAGCTCCATGTAGCCAGAGGTGCAAGCAAGGCAACCTCCCTTCCCCTACCTCGCTCCAGCTCTTCGACACTTCTCCATTGTCCCACACCCTGCTCTGCATCAGGTGTCACTGGGCACTGGGGACAGGGTGGTCAGGTAGACACC
Source organism: Heterocephalus glaber (assembly GCF_053883595.1). Taxonomy (NCBI): domain Eukaryota; kingdom Metazoa; phylum Chordata; class Mammalia; order Rodentia; family Bathyergidae; genus Heterocephalus; species Heterocephalus glaber. The sequence goes on along the minus strand of NW_028258143.1, from coordinate 28,924,976 downwards.
TCTTCCTTGGGAGACACAGATAGTAATATGGTGGAATAAGAGCTAGGAGACCCCATGACAAGTGCTGGCCCAGCTGGTGGACCCAGGAGGCCTCCTGGATGACAGAAGTCTTGAACTGGGCCTAGAAAGATGAACTGCAACCAAAGAGACAAAGACAGAAAAAGCCTAGGGGACCAGGGCCAGCAGGTGAAGGTTGGTAGGCAGGGCTGGTGCTTAGGTGGACCTGGAAGTTCAGGGAGAGGCAAGTGCCGAGGGAGGTGGGAGCTGGGAGGTGGAGGACTGGGTACTAATCTTGGGTATTTGGACTTTATTTTTAAAGTCTCTGTGGAGGAAATGAAGGGCAAGAGAGTCACATGATCAGTTTAGAAAATATCCCCCCCGCCCTGGCAATGGAGAGCTTAGGTTAAGTGGAAGACCAGGGTCCAACCAAGAGGGCAACACAGGGGAGATGTGGGGAGGCCTGGAGTGGGCAGGCCACAGGTGTGGGAAAGAGAGCTCAGAAGACAGTCTCGGGGCCCACAGCTAAGGGGGCTTGTACACACCATGCAGCTGTAATGATTAATGCCTTACAGAGCATCCATGGGAGCTAAGATTCTCTGGCTAGGCTTCTTCCAAGATTCCTTGGAATGTGACTTCTTTCCATGATGCCAAATTGTCCCCATCTGGACCCTGGGGCAGGGTGGGCCTGGCCCAGGCTGTCTTGTACTCTTGGAGCTGCAGGACCAAGAGCCTGCTCACTGCTTGAGAATGCCTTAAATTACTGCAGATGGCCTTCGAGGGGCTGCCTTCTAGAAAGGCTGTCATGTGGTGGCTCCAGCGACCTCTCTACCCTAGGCAGATGCAGCTACAGCCCCAGAAAGGGCCCTGCACTGGGCCCCTGCTTTGGGCCACGTGTGTTTATGTCTGAGCATCTGCCAAAGCCAGTTCAACAGTCTGCCCTGCACAAGATTCCCAGTTGTCAAAGTTCTGGCAACAGGCAGCACTTTATACTTTTGTTTTAATCTATAATGAGGAATTCATAGAATATTTATCACCTTGCAGGTGACTTCCTGTGGGCCGGGTGCTATTTTTTCTCTCTTTTGAGGATGTCTCCAGTGTCTTAAGTTCATCCTGGTTCACTCAGTGCTCTCTGGATACTGATTGGGAGTCATTATCACCTGGAAGGAGAAATCACTGGCAACCATACTTGTTTCTGCACTTACAGGAGGCTGATGGTGGTGGCTCATTGCTTTGCAAAAAAAATACCTTCACAGCTGGGCACGATAGCACAGCAACCTGGGAGGCTGATGCAGGATAATAGAAAGTTTGAACCCAGTATGGGCAACTTAGCAAGATCCTGCCTCAATAAATAATTTTTTTAAAAAGGTAGGGATGTAGTTCAATCTGAGGGCTCTGGGTTTAACCCTCAGAACCATAAAACAAAAACCCCAAACAATGAAAAACCCCTTCATCTCAAAGTTTACAGTGAATTCTGTACAAACTATCATAGACACATAGAGATGTATAGTTACATATAATACACATGTAAGTCACAGTATTTAGAAAGCTAACCAAGGCTTCTAGCCCCCACATTTCCTCTTCCTTCCTCTTTTGTTCAATCTTATGAGCTCTCTGCTTTTGTGGCCTCAGGCAATGGATCAATTTCTTGGCTTTTGATTTTTAAAAACCAGACCTGTTTGTAAACCAGCCCCCTGGGGATAATACCTGAGGAATTACTATAGCAAGGCTTCCTCCCACTCTTCTTAGGGTGGGATAATGGAGAATCAGAAAGTGAAGAGAATTTAAATGCTTCTAGGTTCCCCAGAGACCCTGGCCCTGATGCCAGGACCTAATCCCCAGGGAAAGGGTGACAGAGACCTCAGCTAGGTTTGGGAGAATCTGAGAGATTAGAGATCTTGCCCCTAGCAGTCATGTCTGCCTGGGAGAGGGCCTTAGGGAGCTTTTCAGGGTTGCCCACAGCTGCAACAAGGAGGAAACTTAGAAATGATTGCTGTCTGTCCACCTGCTTGAGATAATCACCAAGGCTCAGTATCCTAAAGCCCAAGTCCTGAGGGACGGAGAATGGAACAGCACAGTAATGCACCATGTGGGTGACACAAGAGAGAAGGGAGGTACTATGAGCAGCTATGATATAGAGAACAGACTGGGGGACAAATGGCAGCATCAGAGCTTTCTAAGAAATGGGAGCAGGGGCCAGAAGTGACCGTTGAACTAGGCCTGGAAAGAGAAGCCAAGTATTTCTTGCACAGCCAGGATTTCGGGTTGAGATGCATGTCTTCTCAGTCATTTTTTATTTAAGGCAGCATTGTTGTGTTTGAGAGGGCAGAACCCATTGAATTGGACATTGTCAGATGTTTACTTAGAATGAACAAAAACGATTGTTATGTTCAGTGTTCTCTTCTGTAAAATATAAAATGCAAAAAAGATGATTTCACTGTGAGAGTGACACTGGCCACCTGCACTTTGGTGAATGTGCATCTCTGTTTGCTGGCCACAACCACAGTCTGAGCTCTAGTCACCCTGTTCCCTCTGCATTTCCAACAGGTCCCAGGATCCTCCTGACTTGAGAGGCAATGTTGCCCAGCAGGGTGAGTTAAACATGGCCAATGACTTATAAAACCCTAGGTCCAGACTACTGCAGCCAATGTTCATAAGAGAGACAGTAACTGACAAGTGCAGAACAGATGTGAAAAGACACAGGTGACTTTGGACAAATGCACTTGTTCACTGCAAGAACCCACCTCCAGGAAGGTCATCATGCTTCACCTCCACCCTTCCAGTACTGAGTGCCTTCCGCAAGCTTGCGTGAAACAAGTCCATTGCCAGCTATGGCAGCAACAAGGAGCATGTATTTGCTGAATTTCTGCTCTGTGCTCACCAGCCTCAAGGAGGGCACTGGGGTCAGAACTAAGAAGACCCTATTCCTTCCCTCCAGGAACTAGGGTTCAAGGGTGTTGGTCTTAAACACTATCCCATCTACTTGAGGGCAACCAACATTCTGTATGGACTGTTGTCAGCGCCCAACTAAGACCTGAGCAGGAAGTGTGTTTCCCTCCCAAATGAGTGTGACCTCCTCCCCCAACTCTGGACATCATGAAGCAGGGCAGAGCACAGAGGACATGCCCTCATTATCTAACAGGTAAAGAGCTGGTCCCAGAGCACCTTCCCCTACTATGACAGCATGTCTTTGTGATGTATGGGATGCTAAGTGTGTAAAAAGGCAAGTAAAAAGGCAAGATTTTGGGGGAGTATGGAGAAAGGTCACTTGGCCTACCTGAGTTACATAGGTCAAAGAAAACTCTGGAGGAGGTGACACCTATGCTGCATCCTTAAGGGTGAGGAAGGTTGCCAAGTAGCTAGGTGAAGAAAGGAGGGGAGGAGAGCTGGGTAAGTGGGACACATGTGTACCTGAGTGTTACTGACCCAGGCCTGTTTCACCCATCCTGCAGTATGCTGATCTCTGAAATGATAAGTTTTGTGCAGAAGAGTTCATTCACAAAGCAGCCAAAGGTAGCAATGGGCTGGCAAGTTTTGAATTAGCCTCCATGAAGGTAGGATCTGGGGATATTTATGGGCTGAGGTGTGGGGAAAGGTGACTGGGTTAGGAAGCAATCAGTGGTCCTGTTTGCATAATCAAAATTCGCCAGCTTCACAATCCATTTGCCAGAGGGGCTATGTACACCTCTAAAATTGGTGATTTTTAAATCAGCTAAAAGCAAGTCATTAAGAGTAGATGAAGAGGGTTAATTCAAGGGTATATTATAGTTTGGACCAAAAATGTGCCCTGAAGGCCATGTGTTGATGGCTTGGCCCCTTACCTATGGTGCTACTGGGAGATGGTAGAACCTTAGGAGCTGGAGCCTGGTGGAAGGAAGTTAGGTCAGTGGGGTGTGTCCTTGGAGGGATCTCAACTCTTTAGATCTCAACTCTTTCCTCTCACTTTTTACTTCCCAGCAAGGTGAGCAGCTTGCTCCACTACATGGTCTTCAATAAGATGTGCTGCCTTGACCCAGGCACAAAGTCAACCAACCATGGACTAAACCTCCAAAACCATGAGCCAAAGTAAACCTTTCTTCTTCTAAATTGGTTCAGTTTTAAGTATTTTGTCATAGTAATGGAAGTCTTACTGAAACAGAGGATTTATGAAGCTTTCCTTCAGCCTCATGTCTTTAGGAAGGATGTATTCAATGCCCTCTTGGTGTATAGGGCCTGTTTATGCAAGGCTGTGAGTTCTGGAGTCAGGGAGACCTCTCTATCCAGCTGTTTATTTGCAGCCATGGGATCACTTGTGGGTAAAACATTCATCTGGCTCACAATTACACTTCAGATATATATGATGAACTTGGGTAAAAGAGGTAGGAGAAACAGAAAAAGAAAACAAAAATATTCCTTCTGAGGAAGGCAGGAGGGAATTTAATTTGGTAGAGGGCAGAATGGCTGTGGGTGGAGTTCCAACTGCCCCAATTGGGGCTATGGGTCTTTTTAATCTGAGTGGTTTTTGTCAATGTGTGTAGTATTGGCTCCTTGTGGTTTCTATTTGCCTTTCCTAAAGACTAAGGAAGTTGAGCCTCTTCTGAAGTGCTTAATGCCATTTGTATATCTGCTGTGAGGAAGGATTTCATCAAATTATTTGCTTTTTAAAAGGTGGGTTAAAGCTGAGCCATCTCAGAACTCGGAAGGAAGCTCCCCAGACACCATCCCAAGCTCATAGGGCAGAGAAGCTGAGCCAGTCCCAGCACCTGGAAGGAAGCTCCCCCGCCGCTATCAAAAGCTCCCAGGGCAGAGAAGGTGAGCTCGTCCCAGAACTCGGAAGGAAGCTCCCCCACCACCATCCCAAGCTCCTAGGGCAGAGAAGCTGAGCCAGTCCCAGAACTCGGAAGGAAGCTCCCCCGCTGCCATCCCAAGCTCCTAGGGCAGAGAAGCTGAGCCAGTCCCAGCACCTGGAAGGAAGCTCCCCCGCCGCTATCAAAAGCTCCCAGGGCAGAGAAGGTGAGCTCGTCCCAGAACTCGGAAGGAAGCTCCCCCACCACCATCCCAAGCTCCTAGGGCAGAGAAGGTGAGCCAGTCCCAGAACCCGGAAGGAAGCTCCCCACTGCCATCCCAAGCTCCTAGGGCAGAGAAGGTGAGTCGTGTGGGTTCCAGAAGCACCACCCACCCCGTGAAATGAGAAGACACATAAACAAGCCTCAAAAACAGACTTCTGGATCACCTACAGCAACCCCAAAGGGAAACAAGATGGAACAATCTGATACTCAACCACCTGGACTCTCTGAACTGGCAACAAAAGAGGATTTGGGAAAAATGAAATCAGAAATAATTACTCAGATAACAGCAAAGATTTTGCTCATGGTGCAAGACATGATTAATAAATGTAGAGAGGACACAGATTTAAAAAATAGAGGATCTGAGGAACATGATGGAATCCCAACATAGGAAACAAATGGAATCCATAAAACAGATGCAAACAAATCTCCAGGAGATTAAAAACTCCATTGAAAGTCTGCGCAGCAGAAGAAACCAATGTGAGGATAGAATTTCAGATGTAGAAGAAAAGATTGCAATTAGTGACCATGAAAAGAAAAATTGCTTTAAAATTGTAAAGGAACACAAGAAATCAATCCAGCAGCTGCTAGGCGATGCAAAGAAGAATAACATAAGACTGACTGGAGTCAATGAAAAAAGAGGAGAGAGTGCAGATGACATAAAAAAACTGTTCACAGAAGTGATGGCAGAAAACTTCCCAAGCAGGGGAAAAGAACTTGACATACAGATAAGTGAGGCATATAGGACTCCAGTGAGACTTGATCAAACAAAATCTACACATAGGCATATAATAGTTAGGATTCCAGAAATCCAACAGAAGAACAAAATTCTATAAGCAGTGAGAGAAAAGAAACAAATTACATACAAAGGAAAGTCCATCAGAATCACAGCAAACTTTTCAATGCAAACCTTCAAGGCAAGAAGAGCTTGGAGTGACGTATTTCAAGCCCTAAAGGAAAACAGCCTCCAACCCAGACTGATGTACCCTGCAAAACTATCTTTCAAAATTGATAGAGAAATAAGATACTTTCATGATAAAGAGCACCTCAGGAACATGATGAATATCAAACCGGCACTCCAAAAAATTTTAGACAATACCCTAGGAAAAGACAATGAGGATCACAATCCCAGGAAATCCAGCAGAATGAATCCATTGGGTGTGACAAATTAAACACAAAGGGGGAGAATCCAACAAAAAGAAAAAGTTATGACGAGGCTTTTAAAACTTTTAACTTCATCTCCCTAATGAGTATATAATTCAATCTTGTTATTGTTCATGATTAGTATTTTTCTGATTCTAGAGTTGCACACCTTTCCTTGTACTGTATTGACTATTTATCATCTTATGTCTAAATTTTAATTGGGTTGTCTATTAATGAGCTCTAAGAATTCTTTATATATTCTGATCATAGGTTATATGAATTGTAAATATGGTCTGTTTATAAGGACTACTTTTCATTTTAATGATGTCATTTAAAGTTCTAAATTTTGATGGAATCTCATTTATCAATTTTTTTCTTTTATACATCATGTCTTTTGTATCCTAGGTAGTTCTTGCCTACCCTGAATTCATAAATATTTTCCCTTATAATTTCTTGTTAAAGTTTTATACTTTTAGGCTTTCATATTTAGGTTCATAGATCCCTTCAAGTTATTTTCATGTATGGAAATAAAGGGTTGAGGTTAATTTTTAATATACGGATACCAGCTGTTCTAGTGCCATTTGCTGAAAACACTATCTCTTCCTTGGCTCTTAAATTGAGTTTATATTCTATAAAATACTAATGTTAAATAATCTTTCAAAACTCAGTGGACCATATATGTGTGGTTCTATTTCTAGATTCCCTGTTTTATTCCAATGATCTATATGTCTTTCCTTACACCAACACTGCCTTGATTACTGTAGCTTTAGAAGAAGTCTTAAAATTAGGTACTAAACATCTTCCAACACTGTTTTTTTTTTATTAACTTTTCTAGGTCCTTTGTACTCCTACATTACTTTTAAATTTCAATATCCAATTCTTCATTTATATCGAGTATACACAGACCTGAATTTTTATATATACCTTGTGTTTTCTAATCCTGCTAAATTCAAGTACAAGTTCTAGGGGCTCCTAGAGATTTCTTAGTATTTTCTCTGTAGATGATCATTTCATCTACATATAAAGATTTTGCTTCTACCTTGCCAATCCTATCCTAGTTGTGTCATTTTGTTGCCAGACTATTTTGGTGGGGACTAGGTTTCAAAGTTTAATGGACAGATAAAGAGTAAGCATATCTGCCCTTGTTCCCCACCTTAAGGAGAAAGCATTGTATCTTCTCCATTCATATACGGTGTTCTCGCTGGAAGTGTGGAGTACATGTCTTTAATCTGTTGAGAATGTTCTGTTCTACTTCTAGTCTCCAGATAGCTTTTACCATGAACAGCTGTAGAATTTAGTCCAATACTTTTTCTCCAACTAGTGACAGGATCATATGGCTTTTTCCTTTCCTCTGTTAAAATGATGACTTTTTGGGGGTGGATCTTCCAATGCTCAACCAACACTGCCATCCCTACAACAAAACCACTTTCTACATCCTGCCAGATCTGACTTCTAAGAGTTTGTTTTGTGAAACAAATTTCTATCTATGTTCATACTTTTATCTTCTATTATCTTTATCCAGTTTTAGGATTAGCACAATGTTGAGTTCCTAAAATGAGGGGAGAAGTGTTCCTTCTTTTTTCTGCTTTGTTTGATATAATTTATCAGTTAAAATGTATATGAGCCTGCTGTTGTCATATAGGTAGGTTTTCAAGCTAGGAATATACTTTCTTTAATAGGTGCTATTCAAATTTTATATTTCCTCCAGAGTTAGTTTCATTAATTTGTCTTCTAAGTTACTTCTTAGAAGTTGTCAAATTTATTTCAAAACAGATTTTTGAAATATGCTTTCTATATCCTTTTAAATTCTGTAAAATCTGTGGTAATGTCTCCTAGATCTTGATATTATAATTTAAAAAATGTATAATTGATATTGTGTAACAGGAAGGAAAGGTCTAAAGGTGCAGGGGAAGTGGGAGGGGTAGGGGAAAGGAAAGAAGGGAAAAGAAAAAATGTGAGAAAAGGAAAAACATGGAAACAAAGTCTTTGGAAATAGGGAAGGGTGGAGGGGGTGAAGGGAGGGCAAGGGAAGGGGGAAAAAAAAAGAACCAAGATACTCATGTAAAGGTACAAGATCCCAATGATGAATGTAACTGTATTTTATACCTAAAATGTACCAATAAACTTAATGGAAAAAAAAAATCTTCTGCACAGCAAGAGACACCAACAACAGTGTGAAGACACAACCCACAATGTGGGAAAAAATTTTTATCTGCTGTTCCTCAGACAAACGTCTACTATCTATAATCTATAAAGAACTTTAAAAAATCAGACTTCCCAAATTTAAAGACCCAATCCAAAAATGGGCATCTGAAATGAACAGACATTTTTCACACAAAGAAGTAGAAATGGCAAATAAACATATGAAAAAATGTTCAACATCACTGGCCATTCAAGAGATGCAAAGGAAAACAATGCTAAGATTCCACCTCACTCCAGAAGGAATGGCTGCTATCAAAAAATCAACCAATAACAAATGCTGGTGGGGGTGTGGAGAGAAAGGAACCGTTCTCCATTGTTGGTTGGAGTGTAGACCGGTGCAACCACTGTGGAAATCAGTGTGGAGATACCTCAAAGAACTAGGACTGGAAGTTCCATTTGACCCAGGTATTCCCCTGCTGGGTATCTTCCCAAAAGAATTGAATCATACCACAGTGGTATATGTACACCCATGTTCATAGCAGCACAGTTTGTAATAGATAAAACTTGGAAGCAGCCCAATTGCCCATCAAGTGGAGACTGGTTAAAGAAAATATGGTTTTTTAAATAAAACAGAGTACTACTCATCCATAAAAAATGAGAAATTAGACATTTATAGCTGAATAGATGCACATCGAGGCGATACTCTTTTTTTTTTTTTTGGGACCGGGGATTGAACTTGGGTCCTTGCACTTGCGAGGCAGGCAGCAGAATCACTGAGCTAAATCCCTGGCCCGAGTTGATACTCTTAAGTGAAATAAATAGGACACATGTGTAAATACTGAATAGTTTCTCTAGTGTGAGAAACTGAGAGTGTCAAAAAGGACTAAAAGGTATAATAGATAATGTGAAATAGGAAGAAAAGGTGCCAAGGGGAAGGGGAAGTGGGAGGGGTAGGAAAAAGGAAAGAAGGGAATGGCATTAATATGAGGAAATGAAAAAATGGAAACAGAGTCTTTGTAAATAGGGAGGGATGGTGGGGTTGAAGGGAGGGCAGGGGAATGGGGAAAAATAAGAACCAAGAGAGATTATGTAAAGGTGCAAATTTCCAATGATGTATGTCGTTATATTGTATACCTAAAATGTAACAATAAAATTAATTTAAAAAAAAAAAGATGGGTTATTTGCCTTATTATTGTTACAATAATTACTTATGCAGTCTGGATACAAGTCCTTTGTCAGATGTTTGTGTTATGAATAGTATTGTCTGAGTGGATCACCTCTTCATTTTCACAACGGTATTTGGGGAGAGATTTTTAAAATTTTGAAGTCTCATTTATCAATTTTTAATGATAGCTTAATATTCAAAATATAGAGAAACCAAAATTAGAAATAAATGCTTTCTTCACCAACTCATGATTAACATTTATATTGATTCTTTTTATTATTTTACTTGTCACTAGGAGCATCATTGTCCTTTACCTTCTAATACAGAAGGATGCAAACACATGTAAGGCTTTGCTGTGGTCCCTGAAACTGCTTTCCTAAAGGGGACCTCGTACCCTGTAAATGAAGTTATGAAGTTCGGATTCAAGGAACCAGCCAGTCCTCTTGCATGCCCTATAACGTGTTAATTTGTTTATAGATTAATGAAGCTTTAGAAATGCTTAAAAGCCAGCTGGGTATGGTGCAGCATGCCTGTCATTCCAGCACTCTGAGAGGCTGAGGAAAAGAGAATCGAAAGTTTGAGCCCAGCCTGGGCAACTTAGTGACTTAGAAAGACCCTGTCTCAAACTAAAAATTAGAAAAGAAGGTCTGAGGATGTAGCTCAGTGTGAAGGCCCTGAGTTCAATCCACAGTACCACCATAAGCAGATAACAACAAAAAGCTTAAGAGCATACTGTGCAATCTTGTGCTTGCACTGGATTAATAAATCATGTTGCGGGGTAGATAATACAAAGACAATTAGAGTAGAATTTCAGGGGGTGTTTCTGAAGGCTAGACTCTTACTTCTATAGGAACCAAGCAGTGATTTATTGAAGCAGTACTGGGCAAAAGGCTATTTGCTTTCCTACACCTCTATTTGCCCATCCTTAAAGCTGGCAAGGGTCAGCTTACTGTGTCTAACTAGCAATGTGGGCCACATACCAGGTTAATTGAAAGACTGAATGTCACAATAATAGTTACCATTTACTAAAGTACACTCAGCCCAGGGCCAGGGGCTGCTTAGATTACCTCTAATCCTCAGCAACTGCTGGTCCTACTGAGTACTGTTGCTTCATTTAAAAGGAGCAGATAGGGCTGGGGATGTAGCTCAGTGATTCTGCTGCCTGCCTCACAAGCACAAGGTCCTGAGTTCAATCCCCAATACCAAATAAATAAATAAAAGGAGCGGATAACAACTGGTCCAGGGCCACAGGGCTAATACAGATGGATCCAGAATCTTCTAGCCTAAAGCCTGAGCTATTGCTGTTTTTGTTTTTAATCTACTACCCTTTAGCCACACCTTTTAGAAGTAAGATGTCAGGCTTTGGCTTTGGAAATGGTCCCTAGAAAATTTACTATAATTATTTTTGTATTATCTACCCTGCCCCAAATAGATTACTAAACAAAGTGCCTCTCAGAGGTCAGCAAAGATTTCAAGACATGGAGGGGAAACACAAGCAAGCTGTCATTTGGAAACATTTCTTTTTTGCTCTTGAACACTTCATTTAGTGGTGGAAAAGGAAATAACTAGTTCATTTATTGCCAGAAGCCTTGTTAATATGCCGGAGCTAGTTGATCAACTGGTCACTGGTCCATTCCATAGCTTCTTCCTGCAGGGCTGGTAAAATTGGACACAACATCTGGGTAGTAGGTTTGGAAGCCTTTGAGTGTGGAGTGAGGAAGAGGTCCTTTCTGAGGGTTGTCTGGAAGGTTGCCCTCCCTTCTCTGCGTGGATTACCTCATGGGAACTGGACATGCTGTGGAAAGAGGCACAGATGTCAGTGTTCAGCAACAACCTGAACATAGAATGAACTGCATGTTCTCAGTCTCTTACTTGAGTTTCTTCTCAGCTCCTAAACCCCTAACCTACTATCAAGCAGTTTTCCATCACTGTGACAAAATACCTGAGAAAATCAGCTTAAAGAAGAAGAGGTCTGTTTTGGCTCATGGTTTCAGTCCGTGATCAATTGGATGGTAGCCAGGCAAAGCACTGTAGTGGAAAAAGTGTGGTAGAGAAGCTGCTCACCTCATGGTAGCTGGAAAGCAGAGAAGGGGGAGAGAGATAGAGAGATAGAGATAGAGATATAGATAGATAGATAGAGAGAGAGAGAGAGAGAGAGAGAGAGAGAGAGATTATATAACAAGGCCCCTTCCCCAAAACCTATTAAGCAATGAAGCCACAAATGAATTAATCTACTTATGAGATCAGAGCCCTTGTGACGCTAACACCTCCAAGGCTCCCTCTCTGAATGCTGCTGTATTAGGGGCCAAGTCTTTAATGATAGCCTTTGGAGGAACATTTAAGATCCAAACCATAGCACCAGGTATTTATGTGTCTCCATTTGCTCATGGTCCTGGTTTATGTCTACTTCCCAGGTATATTTTTTTCCATTTCACATAAAATTGTCCCACTTTGGATAACCCATACTAATGCATATGGGCCAGTTGGAGGCACTCAGGAAAGACTAACCTGGAGATACCTGTAGAACTAGGACTGCATTAAGGTTGTCACCCAAAAGAACATTATTATGATGATGCCACAATAGTCATGTTTCTCTTGATTACAAGTGATCTCAAACTGAATTTAGCAAAAAAAAAAAAAAAAAAAAAGTACTGGCTCATGTAACTGGATAGTTGAAGAAGAGAGTGGGCAGGATTCAAGCATGACTGGACCGAATTCTCAAGCCATGTCCTTCATTCTATCTCTCTGTCTCTGCTTCTCATTCTGTCTCCATCTCTCCACTCTTGTTGACCTCAGCTTCGAGGCTGATGGTTCACATGGTAGGCACACTAGCCTCTGGCAGCTCTAGACTTCCATCCTCCCAACTTTGCAAGTCCAGTGGCAAGAGGAACTTCTGGGTCTTCCATGGATAGATTAGCCCAAAGAAGACACTTACTGGCTCTGCTTGGGTCATTACTTGGTCTACTTGAGCCATTACTTGGTCTACTTGAGCCCAGGAGCAAGGGATAAGGTTTCATCAAACTGCACCATCGTAGCCCATTTTGTGTTGTTGTAACTGCGTACCTGGTGCTTAGTAATTTAAAATGAAAAGAAGTTTTAGAGGCTAAAAGTCCAAGATTGGGCAGCCTCATCTGATTGGCCTCTGATAAGGCCTTCCAGGCTCCATTACAGCATAACAGAGAAGTGGAAACAGAAACAGCCACAAGAGAGGGGGGCAAACATATGAAACGGCCTTACTTTATAACAATCTGCTCTCGTGAGAACTAATCTGGTCCTGTGAGAACTATACTAACTCCTTCCAAAGGCAGTGCCCCCAGACCTAACCACCTTTCTGTAGGCTTCATCTTTTACAGATCCACCACTTCTGAAATGCTATGTTGGGCACCAAGCTTCCAGCACATAATCCTTTGGGGGACACTCAAACCATATCCAAACCATAGCACATTCACAACAAGGAAGGACTGGCAAAGAGAGCAGGACAATTAGCAAGGATGACCCAATTTATAACATCTACTACCTATTATATGTAATCCTCATTTACAGTGTTAATGCCACTATTCCAAGGGCTTGATAGATATATATTATTCATTACTTACCCAGGATAATTTGCCCCCAGGTTATAGATGAGATTTAAACAGTTTATGTAACATATCTGAGGAAGGGAAAATGGCAAATAAGAGCTGATTTGTGACCCTAGGTCTGTCTGCCATTTCCACAATATCATGGAATGTAAGAGTGGTGGTATTTTATACTTTAAAGGGTCAAGGGTATTTGAGTTAGGGAGCCCTTCTTGGATACCATATCACACTTATGAATTAGTTCTATTTGTAGGTTCTCCTGGATCCTAGCCAAGGGCTGAAGCTTGCTGTCCCAGGAAAGATGTACAAGCCTGGTCTATTCTAGACCCTGGAGGTGACTTGTGTGCTGACTAGTCTCAGCACAGGACCTACAAGCCAAGTGCCTTTGGTAAAGCCATCTTCTGTCAAACAGGCGACATCCAAAAGGGTAAAAATAACCGCAGCAGCAGCAGGAACAGCAGCATCAACAACAACCACCTTATTTCGTAAGATAGAATGAACATTCAGATGCTGTTGGTGATACTGGTAGCTCAGTGCCTCTTCCTCAAATCTTCAATCATAAAAGGAAACATAGTGGAATGTGGTTTTCTCTCCAAGGAAAAAGAGGACTGCCCTTGGCTTGCCTGTGTTCCTTGTGGCTTAAAAATATCATTTCCCAAACAACCAGACACCAATGCACTTCTGTTAGAGTGGCCCAAATCCTGGACACTGTCAACACTAAGTGTAGCAAGGATGTGGATGGAGCAATGGAAACTTCATTCACTGCTGGTGGCGATGCAAAATGATTCTGCCACTCTGGAAGCTAGGCAGCTCCTGATCACACTAAACACACTCTAACCATTCAATTGCACTCCTCAGAATTTATCCAAAGGATTCTGAAACTTATATCCACACAATACCTGCACATGAATGTTTACAACAGCTTTATTCATAATTGTCCAAACTTAGAGACAGCCAAGCTGTCCTTCAATAGGTGAGTGGATAAAATACGGTAAGTCCAGACAATGGAATATTACTTGGTGCCAAAAGGAAATGAGCTCTTGAGGCATGAAAAGACACAGAGGAAACTTAATGTATATTACTAAGCAAAAGAAGCCAATCTGAAAAGTTTACACACTGTGTGATTACAACTATATGGTGTTCTGGTATCTTTGACTTTTTTTTTTTTTTGTACCAGGGATCGAACTCAGGACCTTGTGCTTTTGAGGCAGGTGGCAGAACCACTGAGCTAAATCTCTGGCCAACTATGTGGTGTTCTGGAAGAGGCAAAAGGACAGAGAGGGTAAAAGGTCTGTGCTTTACAGGGCTTGCAGTGGAGGGCCAATGAATAGCTGAAGCACAAGTGAGTTTTAGGGCAGTGAGCCACTCTGGGATATTCTGATGGTAAAGATGTCATTAGACATTTGTCCAAGCCTGTGGATATACATTACCAAGGGTGAACACGGGCTTTGGGGAATGATGACACATTAATGTAGGTTCAGCACTTGTAATAAATATGCTATTCTGGTGTGAGATGTTGACTGGGGGAGGCTATGCACGTGGGAGGGCTGCAGGTGTACTGGAAATCTCTGTACCTTCTGCCAATTTTGTTGTGAACCTAAAACTTCTAAAAAATGAAATTTATTAAAAACAAATAAGCAAGCTGGGCATGGTGGTACCTGCCCATAATCCCAGTGCTTGGGAGGCTGAGGCAGGAGGATTGCTGTGAGTTCGAGGCCAGCCCTGGGCTATACAGGAGGATTGCTGCAAGTTTGAGGCCAGCCCTGGGCTATATAGTGAGTTCACAGCCAGCCTAAACTACAAAGCAAGACCTTGTTTCAAAAAAACAAAACCAACCAAACAAAAAACAAATCAGCAAGCAGATAAACATTGTTTCTTCAGTTCTCGAATTCAGACACACAGCACACATGCTTAGACTCTGAGTTTTCTTTTTCTATTCTGCCAATTGTGGTTTCTCAACTCTTGTCCTAGGAGACAGTTTCCCCATTTCATTTTGTATTTTTAATAGCATCTTTATCTGATGACAAAAACAGGACATGTATAAAATTGGGAAAATAAAAAGGAACCAGAAAAAAAACAAGCCAAACCAAACCACTGCCAACTGCTCTCCTCAGAGATACCAATTACATGTTGGCAAGCCCTAGACCCCATACAGTTTAATACCCAGCATTATTCTATGGCCACCATATTTCTCTAGCACCAAAAACTTCAAAAGCATTTCATGTATGGCCATGCCACAGTTTAGCTAATCACACAGTTCCTAGCCTTGAGATTGTGGGGTTAAACAGTGTAGATATTTTGCTGATTCCTGTTCAAATATGCATAACCGCTTTGTAGAAATTTTGCATCTGTTTACACTATCAGAAGCAGTATGCTAAGAGTTTCTAGCTCTTTGGTTTTCCTAAATAATGTAATTTAAAAAAGTATTTGTGGATGAAAGTGGAGACTGGAATGGTATCTCATTCATTTAATGGTAAAGAATGAATTCTGAACATCCACTTTTGTAAATTGTCCATTTGTTCTATTGCCTATTTATTTATATATTAGGATCTTAATTGTTTATGAACTTAAGAATATTTTCCCTTTATTTACACTTTAATTTTTAAAATATCAAACTTCAAAATGGAAAGATCTTTTCTCCTTGATAATGAAGATAATAGGCTATCCCAGTTAAATGAAAATAACATACTATAGAATATTTAGAATAGAATATTCCAATCTTCTAGCTTATCTTTTGGATTTGTACTAACATTCTTGAAGCATTTCCTTCCAAATTTTTATCCTATGTGTTGACTGTATTTTTTTGAAGTTTATAATTTTTATGTACTTCAAAACTACCATTTTATAAATATCACATGGTTTCTCTTATATGAGAAACTAAAAAAAAGTGCATGGAGAGAGAGCAAAATAGAAGATAAAGAGGAAGTAGGGAGATCTTTTTCAAAAGAACAAGGGAACAAGAGATGGAGGGAGGGGGAGAGAGGGTATGGAAAGGGGTTAAAAAAATTGAAGGGAAAAATTATGAAAATAGAGCTTCTGCACATGAGGCGACCAAGAATTGGAAGGAGTAGGAAGGGAAGGAAAGGGTAGGGGATGAAAAAACAAAACAAAACAAAACACAGACACACACACACACGCACACAAGACAGAAAAAAGAATTAAGATGTGTTACTTGTATGTACCAACTCCTCATGCTAATTCTAATTAGTACTGCAAACATACTACTAAAAAAACCCCTATGATTTTATTTTAGTTTTTGAGGTTTTTTGAGACACGGTCTCACTTTGTAGTTCAGGTTGGCCCTGAACTCACTAGGTAGCCTAGGCTGGCCTTGAACCCATGGCAATCCTTCTGCCTCAGCCTCCCAAGTGCTGGAATTACAGGCCTGGCTCAGATTTTAAAATGTCAATATATCTTTCCGGCCTTTTTGTTTGAAAGGCCTTTCTAACCTAGAGATCAGATAAAAAACACTTTCTTTAAAAATAGATCTGTGTCTTTTTTTAATGAAGGCAGGGTGTTACATTATTAGGACACCAGGCTACAATGCCTCGCACATCTACTTCCTTTCTTGGCTCTTCATTCTTTTGAGTCTTTGATTCTAATACCTGTATTTATTCTGCTGTGGTTCTACAGACAGTGCATGTACAATTTCCTATCGTCCCCTCTTCATTCATAATTATGCTGCAAGCATTATTTTCATTTTGCTCCACAGAATGGTTGTTCCTGATGATTCCTTAACAGGCCCTCTGGTTGCTGCGCTGTCACAGCTGACCATATCCTGCTGATGAACATTTCAATTGCTTCCAAATTTCCTGTCAAGTGATATTTGAAGCAGTGAAGTCCAGAGAAGAAGCAGTGCCTGCTGCTCCCTGGGGGCTGACTGTAATAGGATTTGACTTCTCATTTCCTCCTTTCCTCAGAGGAGAGTTGGAAGCGTTCGCTTTGAGAGCATGGTTGACAATCATAAGACTAGGAGAATAAAACAGTGGGGTGAAAGCATGCTGAGCTTTCAGGGGAAGCCAGGCTGCTTAGGATTGGATGTGGGGATGCACGAATTAATTCACACAGTGTTTGGTGCTTTTGAGGGCTAGATCTTTGGTTGTTGTCTGCTATCCATCTGACTTTCACCAGCAACACAGCTGGTGAGCCCCAGTCTGCCCTTCTACGGAATAGAGGTAATGATGGGCTGAAGGAAGGTCTGGGGGGAAGAACCAGGAGTAGCCAAAGAGCATGAGGGAGGCCCTCTTGCAGGAGAGAGACAGGGCCTGTGTGATCCCTCCATTCCTGGGCCTCAGTTTCTCTGTTTGTACGAGGGACTTGAATTGCTGCCTGCAGGACCCCATCCCTGGTCCTTGTGGCTCCTTTGACTGCTGTGAGACACGCAGGTATCGCCCCCGACTCTTGTCCATAAGGAGACATATCTGGGCCTTCTCAGCAGCACTCATCACTGTTTGACAGTCTCCCAGTTCCCCAACACTTCCAGGCAGGACTGTCCTAGCGCTCTTCATAGCCCCTGACTTGTTTTGGGGGACACTGGGTGTGGGTACCAGCAGACTGTACACATTTATTACAGTAGGGCCTCTGGATCTGTGGATTCCACATTCCAGGATCAAAAATATTCAGGGGGAAAAACTGCTCTGTACCGAACATGAACGAATTTTTTTCTTGTTATTATTCCCTAAACAATACAAGTATTTATAAAGCATTTCATGTATTATTGCAAGTAATCTAGAGATGATTTACAGTACATGAAAGATATGTGTAGCTTATATGCAAAACCTGTGTCACTGTACGTAAGACTTGAACATCCACAATTTTGGTATCCCCTCGGGCCCGGGAAACCGGAATGACTGTCATTTACAATGTGTCATTAACGTGTCATTCATGTGTTGGCAAAGCTGGTGAAGAATTACCTTATCTCCACCAATAATGATTCCGAGCCATTTCTTGCAGGAATTAGGAAACAACCCGCTGCACAGTGATGCAGGGCCTGGGATGTGGTCAGAAATTTTTCGCCAAGACTCCTGGTGTCTCCTTTGTAAAAGGAGAGTAACACCTACCTCAGGGGGCTGTCCGGAGGCTGATGAGGCACCGTCTGTCAAATTGCAGCACAGTGCCAGGCACACGGCACACGGCACAATGTTGGGTCGTTGATATAATTATTATTGGCAAAGTGGAACGAAGGAGCGCTTAACTGGCAGAAGGCTGGGCAGGCAGGAAAGACGTGGCGATCTCCCCAGGCGCCCGGGGACACGAGGACCGGGAAGGGAGGAGGGGGATCCCTGGGCCCGGGGGTGGGGGTGGGGGTGGGGAGCCCGGGAAGAGTCGGGCGCCCGGCCGCGCTCTCTCACACGGTGGGCTGCGCATTATCTGTGACTTTTCAAAGCACCCCTTCCTCCACCTGGCCTCCTTTCCTGCGCTGCAGGAGGAGCCTGCTTAGGAGGAAGACCCAGGCGTCAGGACTGGGGCGGTGTCGGACTCCAGACTGTCGAGTTAGTCCCCGCCCCGGGGCGGTGTCGCCGGAGCGTTGGGGGGAGTCCCCTGCGCCGCAGCCCCAAGCGTGCCGCTCCTCCTCTCAGGCTGCACGGCTCCAGCGCCGGGGCCGGGAGTGGCTCTTTAAAAGGCAGGTTCTGCTCCGCAGGGGGCGGGCAGGGGGCGCTGACCCCGCTGGAGGCCCGGCCCCCGCCCAGCGCCTCCCCGCCCAGTGTCCCCGCGTCGCTCCCGGCGGGTTGGGCGCACGCTCCGCCCCGCAGTCGCCGGGCAGTCCAGAGCGTGGCGTGGAGCGCAGTTGGAGCGGGACACGACCGGGGCTGGGGGCTGGGAGCGCGGCGCGCTCAGCCTCCCCGCCCAAGACCCGCGCCCGCCTCCGGGCGAGGCCGGCGTCGCGATGGCAGAGATAGGTAGCAAGGGGGTGACGGCGGGGAAGATCGCCAGCAATGTGCAGAAGAAGCTGACCCGCGCGCAGGAGAAGGTGAGCCAGCCGGAACCCCGGCCACCTGTCCCTCTGTTCCCAGGATCAGGCTGCCACCTCGGGGCGCCCACTGCCCAGGGTCCCTAGGCTGCGGCTCCCGCGCTCCTGGCGTCCCTTTCGGTTCGTGTTCCCCGGCTCCGCATGTGGGTCGGGGCCGCGGGCGCAGCTGTACTCCCCACTCCGCCCCGCCGCCTTGCACCTTCGTGGCTGCCCTGCAGGGAAAGGGCGGCCCGCGCTCTCGGCTCCTCTAGCCCTAACCCCACCCTGGAGGCCCAGGACCGGGAGTCTGGGAGGACAGGTGGCGACCCCAGCTCTCCAGGCCCCGGGGGACAGTCGGGCGGGTCCCGCGCTGGGAAGGTGGGAGCTCACCTCCCTGCCCCGGTGTCGCCCAGCGCCTGCGACTCCCGGTGCTGCTTCTCTCCTTCCCAACGCCTTTCCACCTTCATTCCCCGCAGGCCGAAGGAGGGATCGGGTTTCCTTTCCCGAGAGGTGCCCGCGGCCTGGGAGCTCCTGCCTGGCGCCGTGGCGTCAGAAGGCTGCGTACGCCTAGAGAAGGTGCCCTCGCCCGAGCGGGGGCCTCGCATTTCCGGCCGCTGGGGAGGGGGTGGCGGCCGGCCGGGTGGGGGGCGAGCCTAGAGGAGGGGCGTGGGTGGCGCCGCAGGAAATCCGACCCTTCCTCGCTGGGAGTAACTCCAGGCTGCCGCAGGGCACCCAGACTGTGCAGGAAATGCAGGGATTGGGGGGCGGGGGTCCTCGCCCCGTCGGCTTTTTAACCCTAGCCATCTCTGGTTGATTGATTGGATCACGCCAGCTGCTGCTGACGCCACTTCCCTTGCTGATTCCTACTCTGAAATCTGAGATTGCAGAATCCGTGTTTCTGCTAGGGTAGTGCCCCCAGTGTCTTGTGGTGGGACCGGGTGGGGACCTGGGGACAAGCCGGCCTTCCCCTGCCGGCCTTATGGCAGTTTATAAACAATGACTTTTGCAGCTGAGATCTCGGGCTTCCTAAGGATGCAGCCACGTGATGGGGGTGGGGAGGGCTTTCCCTGCGACTCCTGTAACCCTACTGCTCATCCTCGTGTTCCTGGCTAGGGAGGTGGGTGTGTGTGGAGTGAAGGCTCTCTGCCAAGCGCCAGATCTGGCCAGAGCTGCCCCCGCCCCCCCCCCCCCCAGCGGGAGGAGGGAGTAGAGCCCCAGGAATAGCTGGCTGGGGGCTGGGGAGACTTCAATCGCTCAGTTAGAGGGGTAGCAACGGTTTCGTCCACCCTTGCTCTCCTTCCTTCCCCCGTGGCTGGGTAATCCATCTAGGTTCCTGGAGCAGGCAGCCCCGACTGGAGCCTGCATTCTGCTCCCAAGGGGCTGCAGAGGAAATGCAGGGCCACTGAGACAACCCCCCACCCCCACCCCAGTCCTGATTTCTCCCTGCCTCCCCATTGCTCCTCCTGTGTCCCCATTGCCCTGGTTGTATTTTCCCGAAGCAGCATCTTTGACATTATTCTAGGGGCAGCAGGCATGGGTTGTGTCTCCTTCCTATGAGTGGCCATGTGTCACTGGCTTTTGTTCTGTGGCCTTGGGCAGTTGGCTGACAGCTGGTGGCTATGAATGCTGGCCCTGCTCGAGCTTGGGACTGCAGTTGCTTAGTGCCACAGCTGCTCTCTGCCCCATGGGTACTAGTTAGGGACCCTCTCCCACCGGAAGCCAAGGCAACATACGTTGGGCATCCTGCCTGTCTCTGAAAGTAACCTTCCATCTCTTCCATTCTTGGGTGGCTGTAGGCCTTGCTTCCAGGAAGTCCCTGCTCCCAGGAAGCCCCAAGCCTCAACCCATGCCGACCTCTTCTGTGTGCCTTCTACCACTCAGAATCTGGATTTGTCACATCCTGGATGCTGCCAACTGGGCTGCTTTCTCCGCATCTTTTGGTGATGTTCAGGACCTAACTCCTTTGCTGATGGGACCTCAGTCCTAGTGTGGTACAAGCAGCCCTGCCGCTGTACCCACCCTGCCTTAGTCAAATCAGTGGATATGAGAGCAACTGCTGTTTCCCTATGGTCATGGGAGGGTATTTTCTGACCAAGAACAACAGGAGCTATGGTGGAAGGGCCCCCACTGCTCATCTTTTCTTCTCCTCTGATCTTCTACATCCCCTCTCATTGCAGACATCCACCAAGACTGAGGGTGACAGCATGGTCAAGGGCAGCCTGCCCTCTGTGCCGTGGGGCTCTATGGGAGTCATCAAGCCAGCTGTCCTCCATGACCCTCCATGGATCTGGGGTTGTTGTCATCCACTGATTCCATCTGCCTCCATTGCTGGTCTGGCAGGTGTGTGTGTGTGTGTGTGTGTGTGTGTGTGTGTGTGTGTGTGTGTGTTTATGCACTTTGGGCACCCATATAGCCCCTGTAGATGCTTAGTGAATATTTATGAACTAATGAAGCATCTTTGGGGCTTGGCTGAGAGCCTTGACACAGGCTTAGGGATGGGCTGATTTGTATTGTGACCATTCTACTCTGCCATTTCTCCTTCATCAGATCCTTCCTGGATACGAGCCAGGTGCCTTGTCCTAGGCTGAGCTACCGATGCTGTCTCCCACAGGGTGCATGTGGCTCTGTCCTGAGTGGAGCTTATTCTTGTAAGGTCTCATCTCACTGCTCTTCATTGACCAGACACCCCCAGTGTGCCAGGGATGCAGAGTTCATGCCTGGAGCTCAGCCCGTAGGCATCATGAGGTCATCTTCCCATTGCATTTGGCTTGTCGGACCCTCTATAAATGACTGTGTCCATTTTTGGGCCTCAGAAGGGTGGCTGGGCAAAGCCAATTTAGGGTGGAGCCTGGGTCAAATGACGGAGAGGATTAGAGGTTGGCAGTCTGCCCCTTGGGGGATGGGGTGGCTGGGGAGAAGGACAGCTGGGGTGGGGGTGGACTCTGGCCTGCTGGCCCCTGAAGGTCTTCAGCCGGGGAGTCCTGGTGGAGAGTATGTGAGGAGGCTGAGTCTTGTTCTGGTGGATCTGGGCAGTGATGAGGACAGGAAGAAAGCCCTGTCGGGATGGGAGTGTGCACCCTGTGGCTGACCAGCCATGAGCATGCTGGGAGCAGTGCAGGATGGACAGTGGGGAGCACCAGCTGGGAGGGGGACACAGTGCTTCCAGGCCAAGCAGACGCTCCCTGAAGGTAGGGGCAGCAGTGGTTATTTATAGGACCCTGATGCTTGGCTGCACATGCTACCATGTTCCCCTCCATGGTCCCCCATGAGATAGTCATGTCAGTCTCACAGCAAGAGCTGGGCCTGTACACTAAGTCCATTCTTGAAGGTACCTTAGGAGTAGCCACACTACACTGAAAATTGGGTGCACAAGGGGCCTGTGGGGAGCAGGAGGACCTTGGTCACTCAGCCTGTGTTACAGAGCTAGGAGCCCACGAGGGTGCTGCTTTTGCACAAGCCTCTCCCCCTTCCCAGGCCCCAACCCAGAGGACCTGCTCCCTCCACCCATATGCCACCATCCTGGTGTCCACCACTGCCTGAGTGTCTAAGGCCTTTTCCTTGCTCCCCACCCCTGGTTGTCTTTTGCTCTGCTTCTCCCTCTTCCTGCGCTGGGCCTCTTCCCTCTGGCTTATCCAGGCCTCTGCTGCACCTTCCAGCCTTGGATTAGATTCCCAGTTATTTATGTCTAAGGTTCATCGCCCTAGAAGAGAGGGCTCGGAGCCTGCATCCTGACCGGGTGTGTAGGGGACTGTGTGGGCATTGGCACGGGGAGGTTGGGAGTGAGGCTGGTGGACCTCCATGAGACTCCGCAGGCCTGGGGCCTCCATGCAGTCTGCTGGCTTGGGGCAGGGCATGAGCCAGGCTGACTGCTTTGTGTAGAGGCAGCTGAAGGGAGGATTGCTGGGAAGGAGAGGGGGTGCAGGGGCCGCAGGTACAGGCCAGGGTGTGGAGGAGTGCGGACTGTGAAGATACCCACTCCCCAGAAGAGCCGGGCTGGCTGAATGGGACATTTGGGCCGAATTTGATCAAGTTTTGAATCCTGGGAAATCTGCATACCCCTGGGATTCGGCGGAGCCTGGCCTGACTGCTTCCCCTCCCTTTCCTCACAGATGGCCCCCTTGGAGTGTTTTCTTACTTTTGCTCTCTGGCCCCTAACCAAGCTTTTGCTCCGGGACTGGGAAGTCTGGGTGCCGCACGTTCCTTGTGTTGTGTGGGCTGGACAGAGGAGAATCTTCAGCCTGCTGTAACCTGGGGCTTTTGCCATGAGGTGCCCCCCCCCCGCCCCCCCGGCCCGCCGTGTCAGGCCTTCTGTCAGGCATGATACCATGTGAATGATGGCAGAGAGGGCATGGGCTTGGGGGACCCCATTGGCTTTGGACTGGGCAAGTGGCTGGGCCTTCCCAAGCCCCTTTTCTTCTCGTATAAACAGAATGATGATCGTTCGTCTTCCCATGTGTGCTGCTGAAAGTAAAGCTTTTGGCAGGTGTGTGGTTCATAGCAAATGCTCATTGAACGCTGGCTCCGTGAGCGGCCGGCACTGCTGAGCCCTGGTGGGAAGCCTTCCATTCCCACACGGTCCTCTCCCAGAGCCTTTCCATGGGAGTGTCCATTACAGGGCTCTGTAGACAGCTAATCCCTGCTGAGCCCTTAGCTGCTCAGGGTTTAGGATGTTGTCATAGGCCTGGGGTGGGCGGTGTGTGTGTGTGCGCGTGCGCGCGCGTGTGCGAGTGGTGTCTATGGGGCAGTCTGTGGGAGGTAGAAAGAAGGCATGGACTCAAGAATCAGACCATTTTGGAGTGAATCTCAACTCTTCTGCATGTATTCCAAGACCCTTGGGTGCATTGTTTTCCTTCTCTCTTCTCTTTACTTTTTACCTCTGGTAAACTGGTGATGGCGTTTGAGTAGTCAATCATTTATTCACACAAGTGAATAAATTGTGTGCTGGGCACCGAGGCAGACAGTGGGGACCCAGGGGCTAACAAACCAAGCCCCTGGCCTAGCAGAGCTGCTCCCTTGGCTGGGGAGGCAGGCTCTATAGAAGTGAATTGTGTTCGGTAGCTGTAGGAGTGGGAAAGCAGGAGCATGCTCAGTATGTGAGACCATGCTGGTGCTGAGATTTCAGATGTGTCTGTGGGCGTGGACGCATAGTGAGATGGGTGGGCTGCAGCTGTGGGAAGCTTCCTATCCGATGCCTGGTGTGTTGTGTTTTTCTAAAGCTGTCTCTTTGGCAAGTCTCCTTTTGGGATTAAAAATGCAAAGAAACAGACACTAACCCTAAAACTGTGGAAGGAGGGCAGGCCAGGCAGATGTGCAGCTTGGGTAGGTGTTTGTGCAGGGCCAAGCCGATGGGACCTGCTGCCCAGGATGTAGGAGGGAGAGGCGGGAGGGACTAAAGGATGAGGAGGAAGGTGCTGATGATGTCATAGACCAGGGAGGGCGCTTGTCAGATTTCACACCAAACAGAGACCTGGTGTAATGGAGGGACACAGGCTTTCATAGCTGGGACTGAATCCTTCCCCTGTGTTCTTAGCCTTGGACCAGTAGTGCTGACCTCTCTGAGCCTCGCTTTCCTCATCTGAATTAGGGGTAATAACACCTGTTCCCAGGGTCAGTGGGAAGTTGGAAAGGAGGCAGACCAGGAAGTTGCCAACCAGGGCAGGGTCCTGGAACCTAGTACGGTTCGGTCTCATCTGGACTCTGGCCATGAGAGGGGCACGCCTTGTGGGAAGCCTGGCATGCAGGCTTCTGCTTCCACAGAGGCTGCCGCCTCCTCACAAGGCCACAGTGTTGTGCACAAGCCAATGGCTGCAAGTGTCAAGGCTGTAAATGGAGAAGAGAAAGGCAGGCTCCTCTTGCCCCAAGGGAATATCTGTCAAGTATTAACTTGATAGTAGAAGTGGTGGGTTACAGCATACCTGCCCCAGCTGTCACCACTCTCAACAGTGAGGACATTAAGGAGATCCCTTCAGCCAGGGGAAAAACTGAGGCCCAGCCCAGTGGTGTGGCTGGTCCTGGGGCTATTTGGACCAGCTGTCTGGGTCACGCTGTCCAGGGGTGAGTAGGTGGGTCTGGCCCAGCGAAAGGCTTTGGAGATGTGAGAATGAGCTGGAGGTCTAACCCCCAGGTCTGCCTTCTCTTAGACAAGATTTGGAGACCCCACCTGGGGCCTGGTGTACACTTTAGGGGGTGTGGTGGGCTCTGGCTGATGGGCAAGTCTGCGGTTTCCAGACATTATCGCAGAGATGGGTTTTTTCATGCAAAAATGAGGACAGAAAAGACTCTGTGTGTGTGTGTGTGTGTGTGTGTGTGTGTGTGTTCTCAAATAATAAAAGCTATATCCAATTCATTCCATCTAAAGGAACACTCTTTATTCTGAAATTATATCCTCTGTGCTTTTGTTTTGGCCATTGGTACCTTTCTTTTATGAAATAATGATATTTGTGTCATTTAAAAAATCTTCTTGTGGAGAAAATAGCCAGGCTGGGGACCACACACAGGCACACAGGAAGCACTTCTGGGTGGGAAGCCCCTGTGGCCCAGGCCCAGGCTGGAGCAGTTCTGTGTGTCTCTGCTCCTGAGGTCACTGTGCCATCCACACTGCCAGCCTG
This sequence comes from Heterocephalus glaber, assembly GCF_053883595.1. Classification (NCBI taxonomy): domain Eukaryota; kingdom Metazoa; phylum Chordata; class Mammalia; order Rodentia; family Bathyergidae; genus Heterocephalus; species Heterocephalus glaber. The sequence continues at coordinate 28,899,348 of NW_028258143.1, read as the reverse complement.
GCACACGGTGGGTGTTCTGAGCGTGCTTTCATCCCTCAGCATCACTGGGTGATTGGTTCCAGGCCATTACCTTACAGATACCAATGCTCAGGTCCTTTATGTGAAATATTTGCCTATCACCTACATCATCCTTCTGGGTACCTGATGCCTAAAACAATGGCAGTTCAGTGCAAATAGCTGTGATATTGTATTGGTCAGAAAATGACAAGAGAAATAATCTGTGCATGTTCATGTAATTGTAATTCTGTGCATGTGGTTGTTTCGGGATATTTGGATGCTGGGTTGGTTGAATCTGTGGATGTAGATCGTGAGGTTGGCTGTATTTCTTGCATGCAGGGTTGCATTGTATGGTTGCTTCAGGCAGTGGAGAGAGTGCTTCCTGTGGCTGAGAGAGCCTGGGGCTGGGGGGCTGGGGGGCTGACTGGACTTCATTCAGGGTGCAGGGAGTACAGGGAGGGATCCTGTGACTGTGGTATTTGGCTGGGGTTAGACTAGAGGGTGATGGTCCCACCCTGCCTCTAGCACCTGGGGTGACTCAGAACCGCCCCCCTGCCCTGCCCCGTACCCCCTGCCCCATCTGATAGCATGGTGAGCAGGCAGCCCAGGGTGTGGTGGGCCCTGACTATGCTGGGAACCAGGTTCTCATGATTGTCCAGGACTGACCTGAGGAGTCCTTTCTGGTTTCATGCTAGATGCCAAATAAGACTCGGCCTCGGTCTTTGCAGAGGGGTGTTCATCAGTTGTGGTGGTACCAGCTGCTGACTGGGGGAAGTTGGTGGAATTTGCTGGACCTGAGTCCTCCCTGTCGGGGCCAGGGATCCTGTGCCCTCAGATAGGTTCCCAGCCTCTTTGCTGAGCACTTTTCTCTGTGCCCCACTCCCTGACCCAGATCCTGAGTGCCGCACAGATGCAGCGGGATTGGGGTCACAGCAGGGGTGGGGAGGGGTCAGCCATGGAGACTGTAGACACAGGGCTCTGGTGCTGAGGACTGTCCCAGCTGTCCCTGGGAGTGGGCATTTGAGCTGCTTATTATACTGTGCTGGGAGGGCCTGTGCCTTGGGCTCAGTCTGGGTCCTTGTGGGAGTGAGTAGGCGGCCGAAGGACTGGCCTGGGAAGGCTTCCTGGTGGCGGGGCTGGGTGGGAGCGACTCAGGCCCCCAGAGCACACAGGCCTCCCCTCCTCAGAGCCTCAGGGCACCCCTGTTGGGGGACCCTGCTGTCTCCCCACATGTGCTCCTTGCTTTGTGTGTGTCAGCATCTTCTACTGAAGGAGACCTCGGGAGGCTGCAGCTGGGGCCATCACATCACGCCTGTCCTGTTTTTTTCTCTCTTCTGTGTCCTGGCCACTGTGGGCTGGGGAGCGAAGGGCCAGTGATGGCACTCAGGAGAGAAATCTGCCCCTGCCCCGGAGCTCCCTGCCTCACGCACAGTGCCTGTCCAGGCCGGGCCCAGAGAGCACCAGAGCCTGAGCGTTGTGTATGTGTCGAACTGGCTGGCAGGAGGGCCTTTCGGGGCTTTGGGCTGAGCTGAGTCCAGGGCAGGGAGGCAGCTGTGGGAGGTGCATTTGTGGCGGCAGGGGCGCAGGACTTTGGAGCTCAGTCAGGACAACTGGAAAGTGCGAGTGCGGGGTAGGTGGATTGACTGGGCCAGCAGCTCTGCTTCTTCCTCAGGTATGGCCTGAACCCTTCCTCTGTCTCCGGGTTTGGGATCAGAGGAAGGCTCTCTGTCCTACTGCCCTGGGCCTTGGGAGCATCTGGATTTCTGAGGAGGAAGCTGGGACCCTGAGTCCCAAGAGAATCCAGGCATTTCCAGGAAAGGACAGGGGGATGGGGAAAGGCTGTGACCCTACAGTTCACCTGTGAGGGCTGGGCCATGGGGCTGGTGACCCCAACTGCTGGAGAGGCTGGAGGACGACCCCATGGCTGCTCTGTGATGTGCATGCCTGCTTTGGGGCCCAGGTGACATGAAGCAGGGTGATTCTGCGGGGCCTGGAGAGCAGGTGGCTGGATCTGTTCCCCTCTTTGCGGCACCCCCGTACAGAGAGAGGGTCTGGCCATTGCCTCGGATGGGAATGGGGTGTCCCTTTCCTCCTGCTGGGAGCCAGGGAAGGTCATAAGAGTCTGAGTGGCCCTGGCAGCTGTGACAACCCCAGCTGCAAGTGTAGACCGTCGAGTAGGGATGGTGAGGGAGTCTCAGTCTGGGTGTGGATGGAGGCACGGGGCAGCGGGGGCTGGTGAGGCAGGTTGGGGCTTCTGCTGGTGCCTGGGCTGGAGGAGTTTGCTGAGAGAGACTTCAGGGCCGAGGGGGCTGGGGTGACAGGGGAGCCTTTGCTAGCCCAGCCTCTTTCCCAACAGCTGTGATTGCTTTCTTTGGACCCTTTGCTCAGCTCACCCCCTCCCTAGGACTCTTGCCAACGTGCCTGGGCTCTCAGCAAGCCTGGGCCAGCCTCTGAGCCCCGAGGACTGACCTGCCACTGGGAGGCCTGGGCCAAGAGAGAGTACTTAAGTGGACCCCTGGTTCCCATTCACCCAGTCACTGTGGGTCCCCTGTTTCTCTGGTCTGACATGGCATCTACTACATGTCAACCAGCCCGTGGATAACTATCTTTGGGACCAGATATGTTGATGGGGTGGATGGGGCTGCTAATGTGAACCCCAGACCAATGGTAGGTGGGCAAGGGGAGGAGAGAGTGAATGAGAGAAAGGGGAAGAAGAAAATTTAGGGCATGTTGGGAGAATTAAGAGGCTTTAACTAAGAGGGGAAGGAATTTGCTGTGTGTCCCTGGAAGTTACTTGCTCTCTGAGCTCATTTCCTCCTCGAGTGCAGTGGGATGGATAGAGTTTCCACCCAGGGCCTTGGGTGAGGGCAAAGCACCCAGCACTGAGGGCTGTGCTGTGCCCCAGGGAGGCCTTGGGAAAGGCCCTGCAGCCCACAGGCACAGGTCATTGTGACTTTGGTGTTTGTGCTTGGAACAGAACTGCAGTGCCCTTTCCATTTTCTTTTTCTTCCCTGTATAGACTGAAAAAGCTAAATCGGGAGGTGGTGGCATGACCTTCCTGAGGAGGGAAGTCTGAGTCCCTGAGCTACACCTTGATTGAATGAGGGAGGGGTCAGTGGGGGGGCAGCTGCACCTGGAAGGGGCCAGATGAGGGGCATGGAGTGAGTCACCCATCCATCTGTCCGACCACTGAAGCCCGATGTGTAGCAGACCTGTGTTGGACCCTGGCTCGGCCACAGAGCCTGTTTCCCAGTCGGTGATGACTTCACTCCTGGCATGGGTAATGGCAGCAGCCACGTTCTTGCTGGGTTCCACTGGGACTGGGTGGTTCAGGAGGACAGGGCTGTCATGGTGTCTTCACTGAGTTTAGTAAGTTGCCTAGAACCATCACACTTGCTGCTGCCATTTTTTTCTCTTTGAACCCTGTGACCCAGGCAGGACTGAAGCATGGTTCCACTGGACAGATGAGAACCATGAGGCTCAGGGAAACCCTGGAATTTCCTCCCTCCTGGGCCACAGACTGGGCCTCAGGCTGGCCTTTGTGCTGCTCTCTAACTCCCCATTCAGGGAATTCAAGGAATTAAAAAGAGGGGACTATTGCTGGGGATTTAGCTCAGAGGTTCGATGCCTGCTTTGCAAGCGCAAGGTCCCGAGTTCGATCCCTGGTACCAAAAAAAACAAAAAACAAAAAAACAAAAACAAAAAGAGGGCACTATTAAAGGGCAAACAGAAGCCAGCACGGTGGCCCATGCTAATTTCAGGTGCTCCGGAGGCCAAGGTGGGAGGCTGAGGCGGGAAGATTGCCAGTTTGAGGCCAGTCTAGGCAATTTAATGAGATTCTGGCTCAGAATAAAAAGGCCTTGGGATGTAGCTCAGTGGAAGAGGGAAGAGTGCCCCTGGGTTCAACCCCAGTACTGGGACCGGGCGGGGTGGGGGATATAAACGGAGCATTGCTGTGTATCAGATGAAAATCAGTGCGTGGGCTGCCTTTGTCAGTGAGCAGCTGGTGTGTGTTGGAGGTGGGGTTAGATCTGTGGCCCCCCCGGGGGGGGGCTACACAGCAGAGGGGGAGGAGACCCTACAGAGGTGGGCTTCTCAGTGCTGGGGACATCCAGGGACTCTCAGAGATCAGTGAGGTGCCGGGGACCTGAGTGCCCAGGGGACTCAAGAGGCCTCCAGGGCCAGGGCCCAACATGAACAAAGCCGACCTGAGTCTGCCCCCCCCCCCCCATCCTCAAGGTTGGGGAGAGAGGAGGAGCTCAGATGCTACACCTGTCACCTCCCACAGAGGAAGGACTGGGGGAGTGTGGGGGGTGCTGGCAACCCAGGAGGTGACTTAAAGACAACAGAGTAGCCAGAGTGTGAGCTGAGCCTTGTTCTGAAGTGAGAAACAGAATCCACAGTTAATTAGATGTGTTTGCTGAACCCAGGACAGGGCCCCAACATTGTTCTTTTTCTGAAATATACGCTAAGCCAAGACTTGGTTTCCCAGTGTCCCTCTTCCCTCAAGGACTCAGTGAGCAGGGTCCTGGAAGTGGGCCTGGCTAGTTGCAGTGTCACCATCGCCCCCAGTGACCAGCCTAGCCCTGTCCTCCTGGTTGGGGGTCCTGCAGGAGGCCACAGCCAGGGGGAACTTGGGGCCCCTCCTGAGGACTTAGGGGTGGCCCTGCTCCTGGAGGGCTAGGTGAGCCACTCCCAGGCCGCCTGGGCAGGCTGCTGAGAGACAGGGGTGCGGGCTGCAGGGCCTGGTGAGGAGAGCTGAGTTACCGCTGGGAAACCTGGCTCAACCATGAGGACAGCCATTGCCCTAGAGGGTCACCCTGTTCTCTGTGCTGGGAGACCAGGGCGGCTGCCCCAGTGCCCCTGAACACGGAAGTGTGGGGGCTTAAGACAGGCAGCAGGACTGGGATTCTGGGCGTTAGATGGGAGGGTGGTTGTCTCTGGGTCACACTAAGGACACTGAAGGTCGGGGGGCCATCTTGTGAACCCAGCCCTGCACTGGGGCCACGGGTGGAGCCCTGGCTGGTTGGGGTGTTAGGCACACCCTGCCCTCTGTGTGTGACCTCTTGGGCCACCATCCTGAGTCCAGGCCTTGGCCCATCAGTGGTAGAGGGGTCCAGTCCCAGCTTGGGATCTAGATGCTGAAGTGTGGGAGGGGAGCGGAGGGTCCAGAGAGCCTGCCTTCCCCTTCTGGCTTGTGCCTGTGGTTGGCAGGTCGGGCTGGCTGCGCAGGCTCCCCTTACCAGGGAGCTGTGTATCTTCTGGGGAAGAGGGCCTGCGAGGAGGGAACCCCTAGGGTTGAGCCTGGGGCAGCAGGCACAGAGAGCTTCGGGTGTTGGCAGTAGGTACTGGGGGCCTCTGGCCTCTCTCCTCTGTGTGGGGTCCCTGGGTTCACTACCTCAGCCCTCCAGGAGCCTTTGGAGGAGGCCTGGATTATTGAGTCTTAAAGGGGCAGGGGTCACATCACTGGGAACCTCCTCAAATGGGGAGACTGGGTCGGGGATGGAGGGACCTTTCCTGCGTCAGAGGCAGTGACCTGCTCAGGGGTGCGGGTTGGTCAGTTCTCGGGTGCCTCTGCATTGTCTTCTGAGTTGGCAGCTGGCCTTGAGGGCTGAGGCTGACTGCTGGGGACTCCAGGAAGAAGGTGTGCAGGACATCTTCAGCACTGTCTCCAGGCTGGGCAGCAAGCTGGCAGGGCCAGGACGAGGGCCAGGGCCAGGGGTGGGGGCAGAGATAGACCAGAGGCAGGGGCATGGGCAGAGCTGTCTGCGGTGTGGGAGACACCTCCTGGTGGTGTCCTCGTGGTCCTGGGCACTGTGGCCAGTCTGGGGCTGAGGTAGGAGGCCCTAGTGCAGTGCCAGGAGACCAGGCCCTGGAGTGACCAGGGGCTGGGTGAGTGTGGCATCCCCACTGCTGTGCCTTGTTTTGGTGGGCAGAATGAGGTGGGAGCTTCACTTCTTTTTTCAAAAGATAAAATCTAACCGAGTCACCTTGAATGCTCCATCTTCTTGCCTCAGCTGCCTGAGTAGCTGGGATTACAGGTGTGTGTCACCATGCCTGGCTACATTCACGTCTTTGGATGACAAAAATAACAATACCATCCAAGATAATAACAGAGAGTGTTGGAGGTAAACACCTCTCAGTGCCATTTAGTCATAGGAGTGGAGATGAGGACTCTGATCCCTGTATGTGTGACCTGGTTGCACATCTAGGTCCTGCTTTTTAGACAGGAGCAGAGTGAAGAGAAAGGAGTGAGAGTGTCTAGAGGGACAAGTGAGTGTCCTTGGGCCTGGGTGAAGTCAGAGGGGCTGCTTGGAGGAGGTGATGTGAAGAGCCGTTGAGGCCTGGAATTCCCTGGCATTGCAGGAGAGAGGATTTCCTGGCGAGGAGGGTAAGGGTGCCCACAGACAACCAGCTCAGACTTTTGCTTGGTCTGGCAGTGGGTGGGTATGGGAGAGACCCTTTCTGCCCTCCTGGGCCTTCTCTTCCCCCACCCAGACTGCTCCCCATGAAGCATGGAAGCTGGAGCTAAGCGGTGGGCAGGATGAAGATGCACTGGAGGAGCTGACGGGCCTTGTTTATGGCCAGTGCCCAGGCCGGGGCTGAGAATAGTACCCATGCCTGTGTGGGGGCACAGGTGGGGGTGCTGACAGCTCAGGACAGGTGGGTGGAGGCTGTAGCCAAGGGTGGGGCTCCAGCCTGTGGAGACACGCTGTCCTCAGCGGGCCCCACCCACCGGGTAGAGGGGGCCTGGGGTCCCTCTGTGTGCCCGCACTGGCCGCCAGCCTCCGGGCCTGGCACTGAGGGCAGAATAGGGAGGCCCAGTCAGGGCTCCGCATCGAGGTGCTGGGGTCCCAAAGGCTGGTGTCACTGGAAGGGGCTGGACTGGTTGGATCTGCTGTCTGATTATCAGAGAGGACCAGGGTCCCAGCAGTGCTTGGTCCGAGAGGGGTGGTGGAGCGGGCTGTGGTCTGTGCTTCCTGAGGAACGTGGAGCATGAGCCTGTGAGTCCTGGGCAGGGGCTCTGGGTGGTAGGCGTTGGAGAGCCCTGTGTAGGTGGTGCCGGCAGGGTGGGCACCGGGCAGGGTCAGCCACCTGAGCTTTTGGGCCCAGTGAGGAAATCCCAGGTCAAGAGATGGGACGGGACAGAAAGGGAACCAGTGCCCAATCTGCGTCAGGCTCTCTTGTCAGAGGGGTGACCCTTAAGCGCCCCTGGGTGGCGGGGTGGGGGGGGGGTTCTTGGCTTCATTTTACTGAAGAGACAACAGCCCGGAAGGGTGAAGTGACTGCCCAGGGCTGTGAACCTGGGCCCGCTGCCTGCACCCCAACCCTCCCGCCACCAGGGGTCCCCAGCCAGCTGTCCAGACCAGTCATTCAGGTTGGCCACTGCCCTGTGTCGGGCAGGGGGGACTGGGGGGTAGGTGGGCGAGAATGGGGAGTAGATCATCCCTGCCTTACCCTGATGTCCCTGTGTCGTTGATGACAGCTTTTCCCCTCTATTTGTGCAGACTCTGGCCCCCTTCGGCCTTGCTTTTGTCATGTGTTGGGGCACTTATCACTGACTCCTGACCTTGCCAAGGCCACTGTTGCCTCTCGCCTGCACGGTGGGAGGTCACCTTCGAAAAGTCGTTCCCACACGGCAGCCCGGGAGTGTGACCGAGCGGAAGTCAACGACCTGGCTCCAAGCGCTCTGGGGTTCCTGCTCCATGGATGCTAGGTTTCTGGAGCCAGCACCTTCCGTAGCTGCAGGGTAGCCCTGGCTGCCCAGGCAGTTTGGGTAGTGGGTAAAGGGTTGAGACACTGATACCAGACTTGGGGTTGGGATCCTGGTCACTCCTCTGGCTTGGCTGTGTGGCCCTGGGGAGCTTTAAAAGCAAGGCCTCAGTTTCCTTGTTTGCAATGTGGAGATACAATCGTTTTCCTTCCTGAGGTTATCGGGGGGTTAACGAACCACACCAAGGGTGTGATTTTTTTGCCAGCACAAAACCTGGCATCTGGCGTTTGGGGGCCTCCTAATCCTGTTCCTGCACTCTCACCCTCTCTTCAGCCACACTTGCCTTGCTTATCCATGGACACTGCTAGCCTGTAACCTACCTCAGGACCTTTGCATCTGCTCTGCCCTCTTCCTGACATGTGCTTCCTCCAGCATTCCATGTATTCTTCAGGTGCCTGCCCAGATGCTGCTCCCCACCCTCCCCGCCCCACCGCCATACTCCGCTCTTTCCCCTCCCCTCTGCACCCTGGTGGATTTTTGTTCAGAGCTGTGCATCCTTCTCCGAGAGCCTTAGAACTCAGGTTCCGGGCAGAGTCCTTCCTGATTCCCTGCAGAACAGGGCCAGGCAGACTGTGGCCCGCTGGGCACATTCGCAGTTCCCAGCCGAGGCCCTCTCTGTGGAGGGCTTGCTGGGATGAAATCAGGTGGGAGCTGCATCCCCCCCAGATCGGGTGCTCCTTCCTTGGGGCTAGCTGCCCCCCAGGAGGCGTGGCAGAGAAGAGCCAAGGGTCTGGGAGCATTTGGGCTGTGTGCAAACTGTAGCCACGGGGCCACGGTTCCCTCAGGACTTTGAGAACCATTGGTCACCTCCGGTCCTAGCTGGTCATCCTGGGATTCGCGCCCCCGCTGACTCTGGCGGCCTGCTGTACCCTGTATGGGCCTCCCCAGTCCACCCTGGCTTCCTGTGGAGTCCAGGTGGCTCCACCCTGGCCACAGGTTTATCTGCTGCCGTGCTTGGAATTCCAGGGTTCCTGGGAGGGATGAGAGGAGAGAGGCGGAGAGGGGCCTTCCTGGCCCTGGGACAACTGGACCCCTGTGGGTGAGGGCCCTTTTCCTGCTGAAAGGTTGGGTGTGAGTGGGGAGACCCTGTAGCTCCTCATCTTCCCCCTGACTTTGATTTCTTCTTCCTCATCTTTTCCTCAACCCCCCATTTCTCAGGAGTGGGGTTCAGCTGCCAGGCACTGCCCAGCCCCCCAGCAGCGGGGCAGCAGCTGACTCTCTGCACTTTGATTTCTGACCACCCCTCGAATTTCGAGCTGCTGTGGGGCTGACACAGGTTTATTCAGTAAGTTAAGGACATGAAAGAAAGCCAAGTGTTGCTTTTCACTGTCACTCACCTTTCACCAAGGAAAGGGAAAATGACCCCTGGGAGGAAGGAGATGGTCAGGTGGAGAGGCCTCAGGTTCCCTCAGGCAGCCTGCTGATTGGGAGCCACAGGAAAGTGGGACAGTCTGTGGTGTTGGTGCCTGAGGACTCTTCCATGTGTGGAGGGGTGGTGGGTGGCTGGGAGAGTTCCCTGGGAGGGGCCACCCAGGCTCAGTTGGCCTGAATTTGTTTTTCTGGTTTTGTGTTTCATTGCAAACATCCTTGGGAATTTTGCATTCTTGTCCACAATCTGTCTGTGCTGGTTATGTCACGAAAGAGTTTCTTTCCCAGTTAAATCCTTGGAATGCAGCAAGATGGAGTGTGAATCTTGGGCAGTAAACCCCACATGCCTTGCCTGCTATTCCCTGACATCTGTGTGCCCGGCTTGAGAGTCAAAGTTGAGTCTGGGCTTTGGAATGCAACAGTTTTGGGGCCTGGCTCTGGTGATTGTTAGCTGAGTGGGGTCCCTGGACCTGTTTCTTTACCTGTTGAAGGGGACAACAGTGACCACCTCAGGGTGACCCAGGGAGATGAGCCCAGCTGGAAGGCTGCCAAGGGCGGTGGACTCCCCTCGAGGTGGGTCCTGTGGAGCTCGTGGGGAGGGCGGGGTCCTCAGCTGGTATCTATGCCCTGGGCTGATGTGGCTGGGAGATGGACCCTGACAGCCCCTCTAGAGTTTTAGCCGAGCTTGCAGCACTGCCCAAGGGGAAGGCATTTGGATGATGGCGTGTCCCCAAGCCAGCTCCTGCCACCACCTCGCAGCCAGCCTAGGGAAACAGGGTCTGAGGGTGGGAGCCCAGAGCCAGCCAGTGGGCAGGACTGAGGCAGAGCCCAGGCCTGTCTCTTGGGGTGGCCCCCAGTGTGAGTTGGGTAAGGGAAGGAGCCCCCGAGGTTCTGGCCCCTTCTTGGGCCAGAGTCCAACTCCCTGCCCTGGCTCATTGTTGGTTTCCCTTCCTGTGGCTCTGTCTTGCTCTCTTTCCTCACTGTTGGTCCCAGTTCCCCACTTTCCCCTTTGCCTCTTGGGTGGCTCTATGGTTTCTTCTTGGTTCCTGCCACTGTTCTGCTGTATCCTCCTGTGCCCAGAGTGACTAGAGAATCCTGTGGGCAGGGCCTGTGCCCTGGAGAGCGTGCTCATGCGTGTGTGTGTGTGTATGTGTGTGTGTGTGTGTGTGTGTACATGAGTGTGTCACCTCACATCTGGGGCTTGTGCCTGGTGTGCACAGCCCAGCTTGCACTGCCTGGGGGCGCAGAGGGCTGAAGAGTGTCCTTGCCTCCTGGGGATGGAATGCTGTTCCTAGCTATTGCCCAGGGCTTTCTTAAAAAGTCCCTGGGCCTCTGGAAGGTGGAAGTCCTGGTTCTGCCTTCCAGGCTTAGACTGCCCCCAGGAGAGCCGCCAGGCCCTGGCTGAAAGGCAGAACCGCTGACCCTCTCTGTGTGTGTTCACTTGCCCTGGGAGAGAGGCAGAGCTGGCCTGGGCTGGATGTGGCATGGAAGCCGCCCCTGGAGTGGCGTCTGAAGAAGGCCTGGTCCCAGCCCTGTCACCTCCTTCTCACAGTGGGGCTGCCACTTGCCCACTTGTTACTGCAAGCAGAGGGAAGGAGGGAGGCTCTGGCTGGAAGAGGTGCAGACTGTAGCATAGCCCAGGAGGTGTCTGGGCAGGCCTGCAGGCATCCCTGAGCTGAAGCTTCCTGTTGGAGGGGTCTGTCCTCCCCCAGAGCCCACCATGTGCAGTGGTAGCCTTGGTGCAGGCATGGTGAAGGGCATGGGGGTGGCTGCTGGGCCCCATAGTCTGCTCCCTTCCCATTGACAGATCTGGGTATCTCAGCTGTGTTTAGCAAGGAGGCCAAATCCTTCAATGTCTTTGCCCTTCTTTTTTATTGCCAAAGTGAGGGCAGCTGAAGGCATGATGGGTAAGAAGACACAGTGCCCAGGAGCACAGACACCCGTAGCGAGGAGCTCACCTCCCACTAAAGGAAGTCAGGGCTTCTCAGAGAAATGGCAGATTCTGGGGCTGAGGCAGGGGAGGCATGGACTGAGCCTGTCATGTCTTGTAGGACTGGAAAGGAAGGAAGTGCAGGAAGATTGAGAGAGGCTCCTCCTGGCCACATTTGGGACATTTGAGCAGCAAAAAAGCAATGATGGAATAGATTTATAACACACTGAATAGAAAATGAAGGCTTGAGCTCAGACTGGTGTCCTTACTACCCTCTCTGGAAAGACAGGACCAAGGAAGCTCTTCTTTATAAAATGCTGGGGCTAGGGAGGCCAGGCCACAGTGCGGCCGGCAGAGGTGACGGTGTTCCTCAGACTTCGATGTGTACACACGCACACCAGGCTTGTCAAGGCGGAAGCTGCTCTGGCGGGTCTGGGGTGGAGACTGCAGTTCCTTATCTTACCAGGCTCTCAGCAGACTGTGACCCAGCTGGTCTGGGCCCCACTCTGAGTAGCAGAGATGGGTGCTAAAGGCATTGGGCACAAAGGTGGTCTTGGACACTCCCACAGTGGCACTGGCCACCCTGCAGGTAGCCAGTTACCAAGAGAAAAGTTACCTTTGTCTCCAGGAGGTCTGGCAAACTTGGCTCAGACCAAGTGGGCAAGCATAGCGTGCCAGGCTGGGCCCCCGTGGTGACGCAATGGGAAGAACTCAGCGTCAGCCCCGAAATGGCCTTGCCAAAATGGTGCTTAACTGCAGCTTAGCTGGGGGAAATAATCAGATGGATCCTGAGCGAGGGGCGTTCTCCAGGTGACTGGTTTGTACTATTTTAAAAATGTCAGTGTAATACGTTTAGAAAATAAATAACAGGTATGTGTGTGAGAGAGAGAGAATATTCTGGATTAAAGGATCCAAGAGAAATGACAATCAAAAGCAGCGTGTGAACCATACTTAGGTTCCACGTAGAAAAACAAACTATCCAAAATGAGGGACATTTTGCGGGTAACGAGGGCTATTTGAATACAGACTGTATTAGAAAATACAAAATAAATATTAAATGCATTGGTTATATTTGTGATGTGATGTCAGTGGTATTTAGGAGAATATTCTTGTTCTCAGGAACTATGCTAAAGGATTTAAGGACTGAGTGTTTGAGGCGAAGGTCATGCCTGCAGCTTACGCTCTGGTGGTTGGGCAGACGTACAATGAATGGACCCAACTCTTTGTACACAGAGACATGAAAGCAGATGTGCCAAGTGGTGACAGTTGATTAGTGATTCCAGGAGAAAGGTGGGTGGAGGTTTATTTATTGTACTATTCTTTTTGACTTTTTTTGATGTTTATATTATCCAAATAAGAAGTTGGGAGGGGCTGGTGATGGCTTTGAAACTCTTCCAACTCCTTTGTCCTCCTCCTGGGTACGCTGGAGCCTGGATTCCTGCAGGCACAGGCCTCTCTCTGAACAGTGAATCACAGGGGTCAGAGGGCGACTTTTCCCTCAGGGCAGAGAGGAGCCAGCAGCAGCCAGGAGAGGGCTTTTGAGTGCCTGGGGCCTGGAGCAGCTCGTGTGTGAGAAGTGGACTTACAGGGGTTTGGAGGCTGAGGGGGTCCCGTGACAGTGAGGACCCTGTGGGGCTTTTCTTAGGCCAGACCACCTCTCCCATGGAGATCCAAGAGTCCCCTCGCTCACCTCCACTACTGGGGCCCCAGCCTTGCTGGCCCTGACAGTGAGAGGCTGCTGGAGCAGGAGAGAGGCAGGAATGCTCGTCCCCTGTTGGCTTGGGTGCCCACTTCTGCCCGCCCATACAGGCTCTGGTCTGAGTGCACACTGGCCCTCTGAAGTCCCTGGGTCTCCAGCTGGGTCCCTGCAGACTCAGAGCCTAGGGATGCAAGACCTGCAGCTGGCCCCCTGTACTCTCTGTCTTTTGGGCAGTCCCCTGAGCATGGGGTGGAAGGACCCTGTGCTGTCAGCTGTGGCTCCTGTGAGACAGGGCAGGGTGGGGCCAGGTGGTGAAGGAGGTGGGGGAGGATTCACAGGAGAAAACCCCAGGCCCTGGGGGTGGGGTAGGGGCCTGGACCTGTAGGTAGACTTGCCTTTGGCTTGATTCTGGGATCCCCTCCTCACGTTCCCTGCTGGGAGTCTTGCTGTGAATGGGGGCCAGAGAGACTCTGGTGGGTGTCTCGCTGGGGCTGGCCTGCCTGGGGAAGCTGTGAAGGCGAAAGGGTGTGCATCCTGTCGCTGTGGTTCTCAACCGCAAGCTCTGCTGGGAGGAAGACGTTCGGGGAGACGCCTTATGTCTGGGACTGGCTCACTCTGACAGATTCTTCCTGAGACTGCAGCGGACAGGTGCCAGGAGGAGATGATGAGAAAGGTGAAGGCCTCATGCCTTTCTGGGAGTCTTAGCAGCAGGTGTGTGTGTGTGTGTTTGTGTGTGTGTGTGTTGGGAACACTTAAGTGAGGGACAGGTGGGCCCCATCTCAGCCTCCTGCAGCAGATGACCCAAGGCGTACCCTGACGGGCAAAGGACATTTTAGTGTTCCTTCCTGGGCCAGAACCTGGCACCAGGCTGACTGAGAATGTGGCCCTAACCCTGTGCCTCTCAGGCTTCTCTCCTGGGCCTCTGGGTTTGGCTCTTCTCATTGGCTCAGGGTGCTGGAAAGTCCTTGTCCCTGTCCAGGGCTATGCCGTTCAGCACAGGGGCTGAGAAAGGCTGGGCGCCCCCAGGAGGGGCTGGCTGTGCAGAGCTTAGCCCAGTGAGGCCTTGTAGACCTGCTCATGGCCGTTCTTGACTGGACAACCTCACACTATGTGTCCAGGTTCACGTGGACCCACCTGCCACTGTCATGTGGAGGTAAGGACAGGTACTTTGTGAGGAGGACGCACTGGGTGTCCTGAAGTGATTGTAGGGGTGGGGGACTTAGCAAATGATGAAGTCCCTGACGGGGGCAGGGCCATCCCTTTCCTCTGGGTTTGGTGGCTCAGCATGGACCCTGCCTAGTGTGTGGGGCATGCTGCTCCCAGACTGATGGAGGGCTTGGCCTGGCCATACCAGTGGAAGCAGGATGGCCCCAGCCTCTGTCCATGACCTGGGTGTGGCAGACGCCACAAGGACAGGACGAAGGCCTCCTCCCTTCCCTGTTGCTCCCAAGGCTCTCACCGAACCTGTGGGCCCAGCATCGGGAGGCACCATGAAGGGTCTGCAAGCCTGTGAGCCTCCCAGGGGAATGTGAGCTGGTTCCTGCCAAAGCCACAGAGTTGTTCTGGAGCCTTGTGGGCAGCCCTGTCTGCACTTCAGCTCTACTCTCTTGTGGCCTCAGGCTGAGGACTGGGAGAGGAAGTGCTGATAGAGGTGACACTGAGTGGCCCTGATAAGGCCTCCTCCACTTCCATAGCAGATGCTGTCCAGAGACGCCCCTCCCTTGCTGCCTGGGCCTCCTGTGCTCTTGGCAAGGAATGGTTGGCCTAGGACTCTCTTCTGTCACCTGATCAAAGGCTGCCGTTTGTTTAGTACAAAGTGAGAGATGTGTGGTAAGTGTGTGATGAGTGTGAGTGATGCCACCGGGCTGGGGCTTCCTCCTCGGGTCCATGTGCAAGCCCAGGCCTTCCTCCATGCTGTCCTCTTCACCCAACTCCTGCTTATCCTTCATAACCCAGCTCAGCTGTCCCATGGCCTCTGCTGGACTAGGCCTCTCCTGGACACCAGTCCTCCCACTCCCCCAGTGGAGCATCTGCAAGCTCGGCACAGGGGTACCCTCTCACTGTTTGTCCAGTGGGTGGACCAGCAGACCCTCCCTGCAAGCAGAGGGCTGTATGTGCATGTATACATGTGTCTCCTGGTGAAGGTGCTGGTGGGGTTGCAGAGACCAATCTTGTCCCCATGCTCCAGAGTGGGGACAGGCCTGGCGTGGCTGAGCAGCGTTTAGGTGGTGGCCCCCTCCCCAGCTGCTAGGGCGTGGCAAGGTCCTGCCATGGACAGTGGCAGTGGGAAGTTGGCATCCAGCAAGGCAGTGGGAATTTGTCCTTGTCCCTGTCCTGGGTGTGACCCCCTCTAACAGCTACACCAAGCACTCCTTGGAGACAAGCTGTGTGAACCCGGTCTGTCATCTCTAGGAAGGGGTTGAGCACAGGGCAGGCACTGGTGACAGATGGCTGGGCAACTGGCTTTGTCATGGCTCCTGGGCCCAGTAAGGGCTCCTGCCCAGGAAGGGGCAGGAAAGGGGGGCAGGAAAGGGAAGCAGTCAGTGGGTAGCATCTGGGCCTGGCTCTGGGCTGGGCACTTGGTGGGCAGGGTTGGCATCCCCAGGAGTGTGGCCCTGCTGGAGGTCTTCAAAGGGAAAGCATAGGGGCCAGGGATTTAGCTCAGTGGAGCCATGTCTGCTTGGCAAGTGCAAGGTCCTGAGTTTGATCCCCGGTACCACACACACACAAAAGGGAAGGCATGTCTGAGGAGCTGCTGGTACTGATCTGCTGCCCTTGGGGCCTGCAGGGCTGCCCCTCCCTGTAGGGTTCCAGGGAGGAAGGTTGGGAGGACCTGCTAGCCAGGCCCTTCCTCTGAGCCCCTTGGTCTAGTGCTCACTCTTT
Organism: Heterocephalus glaber; assembly: GCF_053883595.1. NCBI lineage: Eukaryota > Metazoa > Chordata > Mammalia > Rodentia > Bathyergidae > Heterocephalus > Heterocephalus glaber. Next base: position 28,883,697 of record NW_028258143.1, on the reverse strand, counting down.
CTGTGTCTTCCCCCTCTCCTGGCCTTGGGTTCCCCTCTGAGGTTTCCAGTCAGGGGTATCGTGTGTGTGTGTGTGTGTGTGTGTGTGTGTGTGTGTGTGTGTGTGTGTGAATAAGTGCATGTATGTGTGAGTGTGCATGATGGTAAGGGTCAAGCGGTGGAGGAGGAAGCTAGGGACTGGAGCAGCGCACATCTGACACATCAGTCACATTGGAGCCAGCTCCAAGTTACCCTGGCCAGAATTGCCACCTGTCACCCCCCTCCCGCTTTGAATCTGGGATAACTGGGCTCCTCCTAGTGCAGTCCTGTGGGGACAGGGCCACCCTGCCCGGCCCCTGTGTTGCTCAGCTTGCTTTTCAGCTGCCAGGGTGGTATGCAGTGTGGGATCCATAGGGAAGGGTGCCTGGTTGCTTGTGCTGTCCGAAGCTCCACCTGGTTTCATGGCTATGGCCAGTCCTGGGGCCCTGCTCATGGGCAGTGGCTGAGCGTCGGGTTGAGGGTGGGGAGGCCTCAGCCTGAGGCCTTGTCCTGCCTGTCTTCTCTGTTTTGTGTTGCTATAGCAGGAGTACAAATGACTAATAAATTCGTGGGAAAAGCTCCAAATCTTTAACCAATAGGGAAATGCAAACTGAAACTTTGTTGATTGCATCTGGCCCCAGTTGGAATGGCTATTATCAAGAAATAGCAAATGCTGATGAGGATGTGGAGAAAAAGGAACTCCTCTACGCTGTTGTTATGAATGTGCAACCAGTACAAAATCAGTATGGAGGTTCCTCAAAAAACTAAAAATACAACCATGACATCTTGCTGTGCCACTCCTTGGTATGTGCCTGAAGGAGTCGGATTCAGCATACAGTTGTTTCAGCATACTGGTGTTTCTTAGGCATTATTCACAATAGCCAGGTAATAGAATCAGTCTAAGGGCCCATCCACAGATGAGTGGATAAAGAAAAGATGGTATGTATGTCCAATGGAGTATTATTCAGCCACAAAGAAGGAAAGCATGTAATTTGCAGGAAAATGGATAGAACAGATCATCATGCTAAGCAAGATAAGCTAGACACAGAAAGACAAGTTCATATTTTCTCTTATATGTGAAAAGTAGAAAAAACAAGATGACCCTGAAAATAGAAGAGGGACTTAGGGTAGGGGAAGGGCAGATACAATCAAAGCACACTATATGCATGTATGAAAATGTCAGAGTCAGATCCACTAATTTGTACAACTAATATGCATTAATAATTACAATAAAAATATAAAGTAAAAAAATAACACTCCGGTTGGGGAAGTTTATAAAGAAAAGAAACTTATTTCCCATAGTTCTGGATGCTGGGAAGTCCCAGGTTAAGGGCCACACCTGGTATGGCCTTCGTGCTGAGCCATAGGTGGCAGAAGGCAGCACATGGGGAGAGTGCAACGGACAGAACCAGAGAGAGCCAGACCTCTGTGTGCAGGTTCTATATCCATGGATCCAGCCAGCCATGGATTGGAAGCATTTGGGGAAAACTAATTCCGAAAGGTTTCAAAAGCAAACCTTGACTTTGCTGTGCATGAGTATTACACCGAATCTACCCAGTGCAGGAAGGTGCAGGCACACCTGGCAGTAGCTTCCACACTACAGAGCTCACTTTCTCTCCAGTGCTGCCTTGAGTGCTGTTCTTCTCTCGTCTTGTGCCTCGATCTTGAGCTACTTAGTTAAGCCTGTAGCGCTTGTGTCAGCACTAAATGTGTGACCTTTTTCTTGTTGTTATTCTTCAAACAATATAGTACAACTGTTAACATGGTATTTCCACTGTACTCGGAGGACTGTAGAGATTTAAAGACTCTGGGAGGAGGTCCCTTGGTTCTATACCGCACCATTTTATAGAAGGGGTTTGAGAAGCTGTGGGTTTTAGAATCGGGTTGGGGTTCTGGAACTTGTCTCTTTTGAATACTGAGGGATGAAAACCACTCTCAAGATAACTAAAGTCCATGAGGGCTCTCCCTCATGACCTGGTCACCTCCCCCTGGGCCCTATCTCTCAACACTGTGGCTTTGGGGGCCGCAGCAGCGGGAGATCTGGTGGTCCCAGGGCCCAGACCCAGGCCTTGGTGATCAAGCACCCTTCCTTTGGCCACTGTGCTTCTCGGGGTAATACTTCCATTTTCTCTCTGCCTTGGCAGGTCCTCCAGAAACTGGGGAAGGCGGATGAGACAAAGGATGAGCAATTTGAACAGTGTGTCCAGAATTTCAACAAGCAGCTGGTGAGTGTGGTGGCCCTTGGCCTTGGGGTACTCATGGGAAAGGAAGAAAATGACAAGAGCGGAGTTGTGGAGTAGGAGAGCTCGGAGGACAGGGATCAGGGTGAGCTGGTGAGGTCACAGGAGACTCTGGAGGAGAGAGTACTGGCCCTGACCAGGAACGCTGGAAAGGAAGAGGGCCAGGGCACACCTTAGGTTCTTGGTAAGACCCAGAAAGACTGTTGGGGGATGGGAGTGGATGTGGTCAGACTCTGGAAGAGCTTGCATGCGAAGGCAAGTGGGCGCTGTGGGTTTCTTGTCAGGAGAGTGGCATCTGCAGGGTTTAGTGTGGGGCACAGCAGGCTGGATTTGCTTTGGACATCTCAGAGCCTGACTGGTACCTACCTGGCTGTGTAGCAGGCTCTAGGCTGAGCCTTTGTAGATGGCTGTGAATACCTCTAAATAATACAGAACCATTGTTCCCCTTTTGTAGATGAAGCAGTTGGGGCTCAGAGAAGAGAAGTGATTCACCCAAGTTTATTAGCTTTGGAAGTGGATTTAGATCTGTACTGGTCTAGTTCCAAAGCTAGGAAGGGACCCCTAAAGCATCCTTACCAAAGCCTATTCTAGGCTAGGGGTCAGTGACAGGAAGGGACCGAATTACATTGGCAGCCTGGGGGCAGTGGTTACGTGCAAGGAAGGACTTACCTACTAATGGGAAAACCTTAATTACCCTTACTGGGCTGCCCCTGAAACTTTCCTCCAGAGGCCAGAGCAAGCCATTTCTGTGGTTGTAACTGAAGACAGTGGAGGGGGACTGAGATGACCCTGTAGTCTCTCCCTGGGGAGGGCCAGGGGAGCAGGAAAGAAGGGATGCTAGGCCATGGCTCCATGGCAGTGCCAGTCAGCTATAAGTGAATGACAGGTGGGGTTGGTGGCCAGAGAAGGAGCCCACAAGGCGTGGGACTGGGCATGGGAAGGTCAAGGTCTAAGCTGTGCTAGAAATGCGGCAGGATGGACCCCAACAGTGGGCCCAGGACGGGGACCCAGGCCTCTCAATACTCCCTGCCTGTGTCTGAGGGCTCAGAAAGCACTGAAGATGCCTACCAAAAACCTCTGTAGTTGGAGTGTAACCTAGGGGAGGAGGTGTTCTTTGTAGAGCTCAGACATTCATTGGCCAGGGCTGGGAGCAGCTGGGAGTGGACAGGAGAGCAGTTGGGAGAAGGCTGGGAGCATGATGAGAGAGGATTAGGGGACATGCTGGGAAAGAGTCAGGTTGCATGCTAGGAAAGAGCCAGGGGGAGGGTCAGGGAGCATTCTGGGAAAGGGTTGGCATTATTCTGGGAGACAGTCAAGAGCATTCTGAGAGAAGGCTAAGAGCATACTGGGAAAGGCTGGAGGGGAAAGCTACCCTGGCCTGCCAGAGAAGTTTAGCCCACGAGGCTCCCTCCCCTCCCCTGGCCTAGGGTGGGAGCCGTCATGGCTGCTTGTCCCCCAGGCCAGTGATGGGAGGTTTTTCAAGGCCCAGGTAGGCCCATAATGGGGAATTTGCTGCCTTGGTTTCCTCACCTATAGAATGTAGGCTTGAACAGGAAATTTGTGGCCTCAGCTTCTGATTCTGTCTCTTGGAAGCCCTGGGTGTGTCTCATAGTCGCTGGCTTCCTCAGGTTATAGGCAGCTCTGAAGTCCTTGTAGGGACTGCTGTTACTTGGGTACTTACTATAGGTCAGGTACTTGTATATATTTTACAGACATGTCCTTGTAATGGATACTGATATTCTTTTTATTTTGCAGATGAGGCACTGGAGGCTCAGAGAGTTTAAACAACTTCTTAAGGCCACACAGCTGGTTTGGGGGATTAGGAGCTTAAATTCAGATCTTGGGTCCTTTAATTTACTCTTAAGTTCCTTTTCTGGAGCTGAGCCATAATGCTGAGGACGGTGGGCAGGGCTGGTGAGAAAGCTACAGTCCCGGAGTAGGGGTAGGGGTTAGGGGTGTGGTAGGGGTGATGGTGTCTGTCTCCCCAGAGCAGGCTGGGTTGTCTGATGGAGGGTGAAGCAAACACAGACGCAAGTGCTGAGAGTCCCTGTGGCCAGGTCTCAGAGCTGAAACCATAACATTGTTCTCCCCACTTGTCTGTCAGAGTCACCCTTCTGGGGCCCTGGCCCTGGGTAGGCAGTCTCTTACTGATTCTTAGGCAAAGGGGCTGGACAGAGAAGCCAGGGCCTGGCTGTGGGCTAGGAGTGTTACCTGCGGTGGGGCTCTGTCTGCCTCCAGGGTTGGTTGTTCAGGGGCTAGAGGTAGTAGGGAGTGGGCAGTTTTGAAATCTGGTTCAAGTCTTGGGTAAACCCCACCTCGGGGTCAGGGCAGCCAGTCGGCTCTGGGTTGGACTGCTGTGTGAGGAGGGCTGCTGCTGCTGGTGGGGACCCAGCTGCAGTGAGTACAGGGGAGGCAGCCCCTTGCACATCTGTACTTGGTGTGCCCACTCACAGCTGGAGTTGTTTGGGAGACACAAGGCCTGGCAGCCCACCCCATGGGGTACTGCTTTCTCGGGTCCCCCGTAGAGGCCAGCACTGGGGGCTGTTGGAGAGGGGAATAGAGGGTGGCTGGGTGGAGGGAGGCTCGGAAAGGAGAGAAGGTGGGTCTGGTAGGTCCTGTGACATCAGATGATACAGGAGAACTGCTTCATGGATGTGCTTTAATCCTCATCCTCAACTGACAAAGCATGTAATTGTCGGATTAAGAAATGATGTCAGAAGTAGATGGACCCTTCCAGTCCTATCCCTGCAGAATTCCAGCGGAGTCTGAGTGCTTGTCAACTGGCCTTTTGTGTCTTCTTTTAATCGTTAACCAGGGAGCCTCAGATGCGGGCTTATACACTTGCCCATTTGTTCATAGGCTTCCATTTGACCAGGGCAATGCGCTGTGTGATTGGCCTCCTGATCTATGCATGTTCCAGATCCTCAGATTCAGCCAAGCACATAGTAAAAATATCTGGAAAAAGACAGTAAAAATAATAACACAACTATAAAAACTCATACAGATAAAAAACAGTACAGTAAAACAACTATGAATGTGTCATTTACACCATGTTAGGGATTATGAGTAACTTAGGTGATTTGAAGTGTATGAGAGAATAGATGTAGGCTCTGTGCAGGTGCTGTGCTCGTTTATGTAAGGAACTTCTGCACTTAGGCATTTTGGACTCGGCAAGGACCAGTCCTCAAGCGTTCCAAGGGACACCTGCATTCTCTGGGGAACTGAAGGAATTTTAGAGAAGGCTTTTGTTCCTTTCCACACTCCCTCTTTGTTTTATTATATGAGGTAATGATTGAAATACTGTACATGGTGAATGTTTAAGTTGAAAAACAATTATTACTGTGAAAGACACGTTGCCATTAACCTCCCTCAGAATACTTCTGTTTTCCCTGAACACGTGTATCCCATCATTCTTGCCATCCTCTGAAGCAGTTCTGGAAGTCTTCTTTCTTGAGTATTTTTATGAAGTGTGATTTAAAAAGAAATACAGTGAATGCTGCTGTTGAGCACCATCCAACAGAAAGGCAGGCTTGTGAAACCATTATGGTATGTCCTCATGTACTACCTTAATCACTGGATCTGGCACCATGTTGGCTCTTCCCCAAAGTCAAATTGATCATGAAAGGTAAATGGTAAATGTTTTGAATCGATTCAAGACATCAATGCAACTATGACAGTGCAACTCAAGATACTCATGAAAGAGAACTTCCAGAACTGCTTCAGAAAGTGGCAAGGTCATGGGATAAGTGTGTTTGAAGAGAGAAGCAGTAATTTGAGGGTTACTAATGTTAATGTGTCTTTTACTGTAATAAATTATTTTCAGTTTAAGCTCACTGTGGTTTTCGATGGTACCACATATAACATGTGTCATTCTAAACCTTTCCTGTCCTCACTGTAACGTGAAAGCATCCATCATAATAAGTAGGCTGATTTGTGGCTTCTCCAGGGCCACATCATTACCAGTTACCCACTGAGCATACTGAAGCTGAGTGCCCGGCCTTGCAGGGTCTCCCCCGGTCTCCTAGTCAGTGTGACTCTGGTGAGTTCCTTGCTCATCAGGCAGTGACAGTAGTGTTGGGAAGATGGTTCAGGGAGCTCATGGACACCAGGATGGAAGAGCAGGTCCCAGGGAGGAGGGAGGGCCTGTGTGAAGGGATGGCAGGGATCTGAGGGGGCTGTGGTAAACCTAGGAAGGTGGCTACTCATGCTTGCCTGGAGATGGGCTTGTGGACGGAGCCCACCTCAGCTGGAGCCCTGCAGGGATGCTAATCTCCCAGGACCACAACTTCTACTGGGCTACGTCACCCAAGGGGCTGTGGGGTCCAGAGCAAGGGTGTCTGTGGTGTGCTGGCTGATGAGGGGTACACAGGGCAGCCTCAGCCACTGCTGCTGTCCTCTCATGTCCCCTCTGCTTGAAGCCTGTCTCCTGAGGCCATCAGGGGCCTGGCTGCTCCCTAGAGCTGTCCCCTGAGCACCTGTGGTGTTCCAGGCAGGTCATTTCCCCCGGTGGGCAGGTGAGAAGACAGGCTCAGACAGGCTCGATCACTTGTTTACTACAGGCCCCCAAGCCTGTGTGTGCTTCCCTCTTTCTGGCATGAGTTCTGGAAACTTCCACTTCTCATGGTGGTCTCCTCTTTCTCACCTATCATTCTTCCTGCCTTGTACCTTCAGCTCAGCTTTTCTGGCCCGTTTCTGTGGTGTTGATGTCCAGCTCATAGCTCCACCCACTCTGCTGTCCTGGTGTCCCAAGAGGCTCCAGGGCTGCTCTCTCCTGGCTCAGGGAGCTTCATGCTTGCCCGGGCCCTCTCTTCAGCCTGTCCTACATCCTGTGTCCTGCATCCTCCCTCTCAGTGCATGACCCTTCTGCACCCCACTAATGCCAGCCTCTTTTGAAAGCTGCCTCTCTTTGGAGGTCCACTGTCCTCTATCCTCAGTGCCCTCTGCCCCTGTAGGGTTCATCATGCCCTCCTTGCTTGGCTGGATGCTGGCGAAGGACTCTGGCCTGGGCATCAGTGAGCTGCAATGAGCTGCCTAATGGTGGCACCATGGCCCACACTCACTGGTCACTTGCCTGCTGTGTCTGAGGAAGGTCTGTCCTGCTGGACCTGTGGGCCATGTCGTGTATGGCATTTAGCTGTCCCTCACTGTGGCACCCCAGGGCACAAGCACCCTGCTTTCCTTCCAGGGCTGGGAAGGTGCCCCAGAGCTCCCGAGTGGGGGCAGTGTTGGGAATGCAGCACCAGTCGGTGTGTATTTGTGACAGAGGCTGCAGCTGCTGTCCTCCAAGGTCACTCACGCTGGTCCACCATGCTGGACAGAGGACAGCTGGGTGGTGGCTGCTGTCAGAGTGGCCTGGCTTGTTATCTGAGAGTGGTAGGAGGAGTTTTGGGGCCCGAGTTCAAACCAGGCCCTGACCTGGCCCTCACCTTTTTTGGCAGACTGAGGGTACACGGCTACAGAAGGATCTCCGGACCTACCTGGCCTCGGTCAAAGGTAAGGCTGGAGGGGAGCTGGCTGGGTGAGCTGTGGGCAAGGAGCTGGGATGGGTGGTGGTGATGGTGTCCAGGGCCGTCAGTGGAGGCTGTATACCTCCTTTCCGCCTGCAGCCATGCACGAGGCCTCCAAGAAGCTGAATGAGTGTCTCCAGGAAGTGTATGAGCCCGACTGGCCTGGCAGGGATGAGGCAAACAAGATTGCTGAGGTACGAGCAGGGCAGGTGGTCTTGGCCCTTCCCAAAGGGCCCTTCTGGCCTCAGATCCTGCCCCCCGCCCCTCTGGGCCAAGCTCTCTTGGTTCTCCAGCGGCACACACACATGCTGTGTGTCCTTGGGCAAGTTGCCTTCCCTCTCTGAGGGTCGTGGTTCTCCTAACACTCACCTAGGGATGAGATGATGGATTGTGACTATTAAAGTCTCCCTTGCTAACCCCATTGGTCCTGAGTATGTCTGAACCTCACCGTTATCCCTCGAGAAATGGCAGGGCAGGAATTGTTAACCCCATTTTATAGATGGGAAAACTGAGGCTCTGAGAACTCCCTGAGCTTTGAAGTGATGGGGCTGGGCTGACCTACAGGCTGTGGGGAGTAAGAGTGGGCCCCGCTCCCTGGTGGCCACTCTGTTGCGCTGGACTGTTTCAGAACAATGACCTACTCTGGATGGACTACCACCAGAAGCTGGTGGACCAGGCGCTGCTGACCATGGACACTTACCTGGGCCAGTTCCCAGACATCAAGGTGCGAGCTCTCTTGGTGGATGTGCCCTGCGTGGCCCCTCGGGCCAAGGAAGGTGCTGGGGAGGAGAGGCCCGGGTGGCTCAGGGCTGGCCCTGGCGTGGAGGTGACTGGAATGACTACGATGTGTAAGATGTGAGGTGTGCCTGTGGCTCCCTTGCTCACCCCACGTGCCTCGAAGGCTGTGTGGATATAGCTGGGCCCGTGTACGCGCTAGGAACTCTCAGCATCAGGGTGCACCTGAGGCGAGTGGGCCCTGGGTGCTTTGTCCTCGGAAGCAGAAGAGTCGGCCCACGGAGACAGCCATTGTGCTGGGCTTGATCCCCAGAAAGGCAGCTGGGGGCCGCTTATGGGCAGATACCTTGGACTCCTGTGGCTGAGGGGCTGGCTCTGGGGAGAAGCATGGCCCCAGGGCCTGCTCAGCCCTTCCTCCTCCATCTGTCTGCCCTGTAGTCACGCATCGCCAAGCGGGGGCGGAAGCTAGTGGACTATGACAGTGCCCGGCACCACTACGAGTCCCTACAGACTGCCAAAAAGAAGGATGAAGCCAAAATCGCCAAGGTAAAGGGTGGGGAACAGGCCAGGGGCACCAGGGAAGCAGGCGGACAGGGGTGACCTGAGTGGGGAGGTGTTAGGCCCGAGGCTGGTAAGGGGAAGGCCCTGTGGATGCCCATGGGGCTCATGTCCAGTACCCCCGCTGCCCTCCAGTGAGCCCCTCTGCCCTACTCTGGTGCTGATTACAGAAGGAGAGGAGAGTGGGTTTGGGTTTCCTTGGAATGGTGCCACCCTGCCTGGCACACGGTGGAATTGTCATGGGACCCGATGTGACCTGGCCTTGGCTGGAACAAGCTGGTAGGCTGGACACAGGCCTGGTTGCTACATGGTGAGGGGCTGGGGCAGCTCCCTGACCCCCTGGGGAAGGACCCTGCTTGCTGCAACCTCTGCCCTGCTAACGACTCTCCTGTTTGCCTTTGCAGTTGGAATTCACCCTCTCCATGCCACCTGGGCAGCTCCCTTTAATTCAACCTCAGGGCCTTTCCTTGTGGTGGGGCTGGCCCTGGCGGGGGGCTGGCTGGTCTGTCCGGTGTGGGCTTCGTGTTTAACATCTGTGTCTGTTTCTCTCTCCCTACCTCCCTTCTGTCTCTCTATTCTCCTTTGCCTTGACCTGCCCCCCACTCTCAGCCTGTCTCGCTGCTTGAGAAAGCTGCTCCCCAGTGGTGCCAAGGCAAACTGCAGGCTCATCTCGTAGCCCAAACTAACCTGCTCCGAAATCAGGTGACACTGGCTTCTAACCTTGCACGTGCTGGTGCCTTCCGGTTTGTTGTCCTGTCCTCTAGTTGGGTGCCCGTCTGCCTAGCAGGCCAGGCTTCCTGAACCGGGGCGGGCTCAGCCACCTGCTGAGAGCCAGGGGTGGCCTCTAAGCCCAGCCCTGAGCTGGTGGCTGCCAAGTGCAGCCAGGAAGGGAGCACTCAGTTACCTGTTAGACGAAAGGCCAAGAGTCTGAGGCAGTCAGAGGCTGGTGGGCCACAGCCGGCCTGGGCTGGGAGCCTGGGTCTGTGGTTCTTATGTGGCTTCTTTTCAATCCTTGCGCCTCAGAACAGGATGAATACCACTCGATCATTTGTCTTCCCTGAGGGCTTGGTGAGAGGGAGATGACATTAGGACTCCTGTCCTGGCATGTGCTGTCCTTTCAGGTTCCTAGAACTCCAAGGATATCCTGAATTTGCTGAGGAGACAAATCTGCCCAGGGAGACATGGGCTCCTGTCCAGGTCCCCAAGTCGGTTAATGACAGATCTGTGGCTCAAGCCCCTGGGTTGTTAACCTGGCCACTGCCCTGGCCTTCAAGTAGGTGGGCCCAGGGGGCCCCGAATGACCCTGGAAGGGACCCCAGAGGGCTCTCCAGTCTGGCTGTGGTGTTGACACCTGGAGGGTTGGCTGTTTGGAGGAATCATGGCGGACAAGTAGTCCCCAGTGGCTTCCTGGAGGAGGTTCTTCATACAAAACCCTTTGGTCCTCTCACTGCCTTGGTGGTAGATGTGTCACCAAGCTCCCTGTCCTGGGGATGGACCACCATGTGGCTGGGGACCACTGTATGCTGTGTTCCAGGAGAGGTGGGTTTCCAGTGAAACCTGGGCATAGGTGCAGCCTGAGGAGACTGGATCCCCTCATACTGGGGCAGAGCAGTCGGGGGCAGCACTGGCTGACCCAGGAGGTCAGGTTTCTCTCTGGGCCGCTGCCCCATTTTTCCTGGGTCACCTCCTGATTTCCTCATCTTCAACCCACACGTGCTGAGTGCCAGTGATGCATGGAGCTCGTTGCCCAGTTTATGTGAACTGTTGCCTGATTTCTTTCAGGCCAAGGCTGGGGCTGGCTTTGGAGGGACAGAGATGACAGCCCCACCCAGAGTCCGGGTCAGGGTGACCTTGGCTCTCCAGGGCTATGGAGATGACCTAGGAGAACATGGAACATCTAGGGGGATAGCAAGAGGCCTGAGCATTCCTAAATCTGCCTTGGGAGGGAGAGGAGGAGTGAGGGTCTGGTTATTGGGTGGGAGAAACCCCAGGAGGCCACAGGGCTGCCGTTGCATTCTGATTGAGGGTTAGGGTGGCTGGGGATGTGCAGGGAGGGCAGCACATAGTCGTCTCTCTGGACACTCACTTGTGCTTGTTTGCCTTTCTGCCAAATTGGCTTTCTCACTCAGATCCCCTTCTTATCGACCATTCCCCCCCCCCCCCCCCGCCCCCCGTGCCTGGCCATGTTAGCCGTGGGCGGCTGGCTGACTGTGAGCCGGGCGCTTGGGGCCCAGTGTGGACCTGACTCAAGGAACAGTATATCCTCTCCCCCACTTTTTGTACCCAGGTGCTTCTAAAAGGGCCAGAATATGAGGAATGTGACCCAGAGAGAGCACAAGATAATGGCTCTGATTCTGGGAAGTCTAAACTGGACCTGCCCTGTTCTTTGCAGTGTTGCTGGGCCGTGTGCACGTGGCCTGTTGGCCGATCTGATCATTCCAAGAGAAGCAAGTGTGTTTAAATAAGACATTTCCCCTTTATCCCATCCTTTGAACTAGGTTTTTCAGTTAGACCAAGAAGCCATGTGTGCTTTAGTGAGGACCTGGAGGTGACTAGTCAGAAAGCACCGTGGGCCCTCCTTTGCTCCACGCCATTCATAGGAGGGCCCCAGAGTGGGGAAATCGTGTGCTTTGTTTGGGAAAGTGTGTTCAGCCAGCTGGCTGCTTTTGCCAGAAGGTGGCCACAGGCACAGCCTGAGAATGTGAGGCTGCTGGTGAGCCCTTTTCCCCTGGGTGGGGAAACCACATTCTTGTGCTGTGACTCAGAATCTGAATCTGAGTCACCCCTGAGTCACTCTCAGCACCATCCTCCTGAAGCAAGAGTCAGAGCCCCTTCCCCACCCACAGTGTCAGCGAGCCCCCTCTCTGGTGGCGTGGTGGGACCTTAGCGCCACCTGCTGGATGTGAGCAGGACCAGGCTCAGGGCCAGCCAGGAGCCTAGCTCCTCCCACTGCCACCCTCTTATGCCATTGCTTGAGCTTCTGCCTCTGGGATCCAGTTGAAACAGGTCACAGAAGAGAGAAGGTTGTTGGGAAAGATTATCCCAGGGAGATCAAGCCGATCAGGAGCCGGACCCGAGAGAGAGGGAAGGAACACTGGGTGGGGAGTGGGCAGCAGGAACAGTAGCCCAGGGAGCCCCGAGGCAGGGCCGACTCTTGGCTCGGGAGGGGTCACATGGATGCAGGCAGTGTCTCTGCTTGGCTGAGTCTGGGTTCTGCCTCTGTTCCTCTCACATGTGCAGTCCCCTGTCTCAGACCTTCTTGTTGTACCCTCTCTTATGGCCCTTCTGGGCCAGATTGGGTGTTCCTCCTTTGCAATGGTTGCTCTCTCCTCCCCTTTCCAGAGTGGCCCCAGGGACTGAAGTGGGAGGTCCCTGGGTGGGTGTCCATGTCCAGCCTCTCTGCCCAGAGCCCAGATCCTGCTCACTGAGCAGGAGGTTGGGGGTGGAATTGTGGGGGGTGGCCCGGCCCTGACCAAGGCCCAGAGAGGCAGTGACCTGTCCCACCCCCAGGCCGAGGAGGAGCTCATCAAAGCCCAGAAGGTTTTCGAGGAGATGAACGTGGACCTGCAGGAGGAGCTTCCGTCCCTGTGGAACAGGTGAGGCTGGGAGGGGTCCCTGTGCCTCCTGCATCCGTTTGGTGGGCCACTGCCCTCCTGGGGTTTGTGTCTCTGTGAGGGCACCTATGGTCACAAGTGGGCATCTGCCTTTCGAAGTTGACCCCATGGGCTCTCCTGGGCCACCTGCCCACCTCCTCCTTCCCTCCCTACTGGCAGCCGCGTTGGTTTCTACGTCAACACATTTCAGAGCATTGCAGGCCTGGAGGAGAACTTCCACAAGGAGATGAGCAAGGTAGGCCCTGGGACTCCCTCCATGCCGTGCTTGCCAGGGTCAAAGTCTGAGGCATGGATGGGCGGACAGAGCTCCCCCGCCCCTGCTGCGGTCAGGCACACGAATGACTGGGGAGTTCCTCTGAGTTGCCAGGTGCTCTGGGGAGACTGTGAATGGGTCCCGGGGCCCAGCCCTGACCCCTCCCCATGCTCAGTCCTATTCTCCTTGTTTAGACAGATAGGCTAGGGGATATGGACCAGTCCTCCTCAAACTGCACACAGTTTGCAGGATTCCTCTTCCTGTTCTTCCTTCCTTTCAAAGATTTTAGACGACTTGTGAAAAGTTTAGAAAATAGGCATTTTGGGGAAGGAGACTTATTTAAAATTAGTCCATGAAAGTATGTGCCATAGAGCACAGTTGTGTATGGTGGGAGGAAAATTCATCTCTGAGCTTCCTTGTGGTCAACGCAAAGAGGGAAATATTCTCAGTGATGATAGCCATGGTGTGCGTGGGGTAGACCTCCTCTCTTGTGCTCTGGAAGGATTTCTGGCAGTGGAGTGTAGTCTGAAAAGTGTCTTGGAAAAGTGACCTTGACAATTAGGATCCACAGTGAGTCTATAAAAAACAATTTTTATGAAAAAACCCACAAGCTTTATGTAGTATTTTAGGCTATCCCTATACGTAGCAAGAAGAGAAAAGATGGTTCTTAGAAACTAGACCTGTCATTAATGTAACCCACCTCCCCCATTTTCTTTTCTCCTGGGTTTTTGTGGGTTTGGTGTGCATATTCTGGCTGCCCCTTGTGGGGACAGAGGCGCTTGCTCCTGGGAGGGTCAGGGCTTGGAGAGGGGGCAGCAGAGGGTCTCCTGGGGAAGGGGTGGCTGTTCAGTGGCCTTGGAGGCCCCTACCTGTTCCTTGTCCCTCCTACAGCTTAACCAGAACCTCAGCGATGTGCTGGTCAGCCTGGAGAAGCAGCATGGGAGCAACACCTTTGAGGTCAAGGCCCAGCCCAGGTGTGTGAAGTTGCCACAGTGGGTGGCGTGGCCGGTCGGGCCTGTTGTGTGCTGACTTCCTGTGCCCCACCCTGCAGTACCTTCCCTAGTCCCATGGGCTTGACCCTGGGACTCTGGGTCCTTCTTGGCTCAGCTTCCATTCATCAGGATCACAGATGAGAGCAGGTCACTGTCCTCAGACGTCCCCGCTCCAGTGTGTCCCATGGAGGAAGGAGCAACCCTCGGGAGGTTTGGGTTCCTCAGCCTGCACCTCACCCCCAGTCGTGGAGTAGGAGCAAGGCCAGGTCGGGGTAGAGCTCAGCTTTAGGGGTACAGGACTGAGTGGTTCCTGGGGTGCAACCCTCTGGAGAGCTCTGGACTCTTGAGCAGGAAGCTGGTGCCTGCTTGTGGGAAGCCTTGGGCCTTAGTTTACTGCCTCAGTGTCCTGGTCTCTGTCCTCTGCCTGGCCCCTCACCCCTTGGAGCCAGCTGCCCAGGAGCTTCCTTTCTCTGTAGGAAACCTCGAGTTGTAGGGGAATTGCCTCTCCTCTGGTTGAGACTGGGGGAAACACCCGAAAATCTGGGATTTCCCATTTAGTGTGTGTGTGTGTGTGTGTGTGTGTGTGATTGCATGTGTTTGTGCGTGTATATGGGTGTGTGTACCCACGTGCCTGTCCCAGCAGAGTGCAGAGCACCATGAGCTTTGCTTTCTGTGTCTGTAGAGTGGGGTGATTGTATCTGCTTCTTAGGGTTACTGGGGTGCTGCCTAGGGCTGAGGAGGTATGTAGTGAATGTCATGCCCCTCTAACTGCCACCAAAATAAGTGGCAGGCACTCTAAGGGAGCCTGGGGCGGTGGGGTAAAGGGGGAGGGCAGAGTCTGAGGTCACCGGAGAGAGACCCAGGCTAGATGGGGAGGGTCCAGGGTGGTGCAGAGGTGGCGAGTGCCTCTGGCCCGAGCAGCCCCTTGGGAGAGGGTCCGGGGGAAGAGGGAGGGAAGTGGAGGCTCAGGACTGCTTGGCACCAAAGTGGCCTGTGGTGCAGCCTGTCCCCTCCTGGTGGGCTCCCTTCCCAGGGCCGCACACTGGCCAGCTGAGCCTTTCCTGGCACCCTGGGCACACTGAGCTCCTAGCCCAGGCCGAGGTAGGCACCTGCCCCCAGCCAAGCCTCCTGTCCTCACCAGGCCTCACCAGCACACCTGAGCACCTGACAGGCCTGGGTCTGAGCTCAGGGCACGGATGCTTTGCACCTCACCCTCCTCTGAGCAGAAGCGCCGGTGAGGAGGGGAGGGGACAGTACCTATCTTGTGTCTGGTTTCCCCAAATGAAGGTCTCCACACCCTGTCCATCCCCACAGAAAGAAAACTAAATTGTTCTCTCGGCTTCGCAGGAAGAAGAACAGGTACCTGCGGGGAATGTCCCCGCAGCCACGCATGCACTTCACGCCCTGCTGCTGGGTGCCACTAACCCTAACTGCCCCATGTGTGGTTCTGTGTGGGGACCCGGCTGTGTCCCACGTGTGTGGAGAGGGGACAGAGGAGCGAGGCGATTGGGGCAGCCTGAGGGTGTCACTCAGTGATGTCCCGTGCTCTGTGCACCTCCCACACCTTGCCACAGGAAAAGGGGGTGAGGGAGGAGGCTGGGATAGGGCTCCAGAAGGGACATTGCAGCAGATGAGTTTTAAAAATAATTACCCACAGGACAGAGATGTAGCTCAGTGGCACCGTGCCTGCCTCGCAAGTGCAGGGTCCTGAGTTTGATCCCTGGTACAAAAAAAATATGCACATGTATGATATCCTGGGTTGGTATGTATTCCTTAAGGAGGCAAATCGTCTCGTAAAACACAATTCAGAGAAGATGTTCCAGCCATGTCTCTCTCACTGTCTTCTCCCCAGCCCCCACCAGATGGCCAGTTCTGTCCTCTTGCTAGACCTGCACTGGCCACCGCAGTGGCCGCCTGTAGTGCCTCTTGAACACCTGCAGTGTGGCCAGTGTGACCAAGGAGCTGAGCTTGTATAGTATGACTAGTAAAGTAGTCACCAAGGCCAGTGGCTGCCATATTGAGCAGCACTGTTCCAGAACTTTCTTCATGGATTTTATTCTCAGCCACCATACCCTGTGGCCACTGTACCCACCTCTGGCCCCAGATGCCCATTCCTCCACCTGGAGGGCGTGCTTTTGTTCACCCAGGCCCTGCTGGGGTCTTTGGTGTGCAGACAGGGGACGAGATCTGGAGACAGTGAGGGGTCAGGTAATGGGCTGTGGGCCTGGCCCCATGGGTAGACAGGCCGGGCGGGGACTGCTGTGTGACATGCAGTTGACTCACTTTGCCTCTAGGATGCCTGCCTTGCTTGTGCTGTGGGCCTCAGGCACTGTTGGCATGGGCCTGGTAGAGCCCAGTGAGACCTGTGGGGTGGCAGCAGTTCACAGGGACCACGGACCTCCAGCCTGGACAGAGTCCTAGCTGGTACTGCCAGTCCTCCAGGCAGGCCCTGCCATGATCGTGTGTGGAAGTGGGTGCATGGCCCGGGTCCCTCTGTTCCCACCCATGCATATTCCCTCCCTCTTTCCCTCTTTCTCTCTTTCTCTCTCTCTCACACACACATACACATACACATACACCCTGACATGTAGATCCATGAGGACATGCATGCACACATAGTGTGGATCCTGGGACACACTTGCACATGTGGATCTGTGGGGCTCATACATGGACACACACTTTCACCTGTGGTTCCACAGCACACACACACACGGACCTGCACTTTGACATATGAATTCGTGGGGCTCACACGTCACACAGGTACACATGTAAGCCCCCGAGGGTCCTCAGGGCACCCACATGTATACACAGCCCTTCACTGGAACCTGCATCTGCTCACCTTCAGCCATGTCCTCACCACCCTGGGCTTTTCCTGTCCTGCTCCACAGTGACAACACCCCTGCGAAAGGGAACAAGAGCCCTTCACCTCCGCCAGATGGCTCCCCTGCAGCCACCCCTGAGATCAGAGTGAACCATGAACCAGAGCCAGCTGGCGGGGCCACACCTGGGGCCACCATCCCCAAGTCCCCGTCTCAGGTAGGCACGATGTCCTGGCAGCCCATCCACCCCTCCCTGTTCCTCTTGCTTTCCTGTCATCTCCTGTCCCTTTTCTTCTGTCTCCTGCCTGGTCTTGTACAGGTTTGGAATGGGAAGCCTGGACCTAGACTTTGGTCTCCTTGGGCTATGCCTGGCCCAAGCATGCTTGGTGGCCACAGTCCACTTCTAGGGGGCTGTGACTGTTGTCCTCCTCCCTCCACAGTTCCCTCTCCCTCTCCCTTTCCCTGGTGTTTGGCCGCTTGACTCTTTCTCTTCCTTTCTTCCTCCCTAGACAGACACTGAATCTCCAGAGGTGGCCGGTCACCTAAGTTTGGTTTCTTGCAGGCAGCTGAGGGCCCTCACCAGGCAGCCATGCAGGACTATTAAGGGGACAGAGAGAGGAAGGGTTCAGGGAGGCAGTGTGGAGGCCAAGGGAGGCAGCCCTGGACTTCTGGACTGTTCCATCTCACTTCACCTCCCCTTGCCAGGCCCCCCCAGGTTTCTAAGGGAGCCCCAGGAGCTGGCCCCCTCCATGAGACTGAAAGGGGTGAGCCCCATTGTTTTTAGACAGTTCTCTCAGTGGGTGATTAGGTGGTACTGAGAGCAGCAATGAGTGCCTTCCCTCACACAGAGCTTCCTGAGGGCCAGACGCTTTCTGCTTTTTCATCCTCTGAATCCTCCCTGCTGCCCTGAGCAGTGGCCAGGGAGAGGGAGAAGCCAGCTCATCTGGGGTGTGACCTGGCCGAGCTCCCCACCTGGTGGACAGGAGTGCGGCCCCTCCTAGGACCTGGCTCCATGCTGGTTTCCCTAGAGGCAGACAGGCTGAGTGTGGCTCCTCCTGGGCAGCCCCAGCTGGGGAGGTAAAGGGCCGTGGGGGGACACAGGTGGACAGGGGAGATGGCCCTGGGCTGTCCCTCAGCTGCCAGTTCTCTCCCAGTGAACCCTCTCCTGGGTGCCTGAGCAGTTGTTCTCCCTTTCTTTTTTCCTTCCTCTCCTCTCCCTTTCATTTCTCTCTCCTCATTCTCCTTTTTCTCTGCAGCCTTTCTGGACCTCCTGCCTCGGCCTCCCTCCTGCGGGTGGCCTACAGTCCCGGTGTCTGTGTCCGGGGCGCAGCGACTCTGCCTTTTCCTCACTTGCTGGGTGGGGCTGTGGCCTGGGGTGTGACTAATGGTGGCCTTGTCTTTGTCTGTCTCTCCCAATCCCCATGCTTTGCTGCGCCTCCCACGCTCCCTCGGCTGCTGACCCACAGCTCCGGAAAGGCCCACCAGTCCCTCCGCCCCCCAAACACACCCCGACCAAGGAGATCAAGCAGGAGCAGATCCTCAGCCTGTTTGATGACACCTTTGTCCCTGAGATCAGCGTGACCACCCCCTCCCAGGTCAGCTGCGGCCGCCGCAGCCCAGTCCTCTCTGCTCCTCTTCGGAGCCTGCATGGCCTTCATCTCCATTCCACACCCTGCCTGTCTCAGGGCCTGGCAGCTGGCTCGGAGATGGGCTTGAGCTTCTCTCCCATTCACCCTCTTCCCACCCTCCATCCTCATCATCACCCCTCTCTGAGTGCGCACTGTGGCCGAACTCAGGGACGTAGGAGCACAAGGTACCCTCACCTCCTGCAGTGATGGGCAGCCCAGGGACAACCTCACTGCATGACTCATGCTATAGCAGGAACAGGGAGGGCTTGGGACACAGAGAAGGTGACATTCACCTGGTGGGTTCTCAGGCCGTGCTTTAGCCAGGGACAGCAGAGATGGGTCAGGAGGTGTGGAAGATGGGCTCCCTGTGGCCAGAGTGATGCGGGCTGGTGGCAGTGGGAGCAGCCTCTGGGGCACAGGTGCTCGCCTCGGGACAGCTGTAGCATGGAAACTTTAGCTCTTTGGGCTGCTGCTCATAAATGCCCTAAGTGGTGTGTAATGTGTGTCCACCCCCAGATGGACTTGAAGGGGGTCAGGCAGGGAGGTGCCACTCACGGTGGAAGGCCTCTGGCTACACTGGAGTGGCTGGCACAGTGTCAGATCAGCTCAGGGCAATGGGGAGCTTTCTGTTTGGGCTCATGGCCTCCCTCCTGCAGGGGGTGGCTTTTGTGGAGGTGGCAGGTCCAGACTGGAGGACCTGGCCAGAGGGGGTGGGGCTGCTTGGGCCCTTCCTGGAGTCCTTCCCAGCAGACTGGGCTCCTCTGTGCAGCCCAGAGACCTGGAGCGGGCTGGGAGGACAGGGCTGGAGGCTGGAGTAGGGAGGGCCCACTGGGAACTGAGAACAGTGGTCTCTGCTGGGAGGAGCCTTGGGGAAGGTGAACTTCACCCCATGGAAGGACTTTGGGTTAGAACCAAGGGACTTTAAACACAAGGCGGGTGGCAGGTGGGTGGGGCCTATAGAGGCCTGGGGGACATACGGGCCCCTCTGTGGGCAGGTGGCACAGGGCAATATAGGAGTAGTGTGTGAGATTCGGGGTGTTGACCACCAGGGGAGCCTGGGTAGGCTGGCCAGTGTATCTTTAGACCAGGACGATGGGATGGCATGAGACTTAGCAAAAGCTGAGCCGGGTGCCCACCATGTACCTGCACCACCTTGCCTGGTTTTCAGATGTCTGGGAGGGGCACTGTCCATTTATCAGGAGAGGGACTCTCGGAGTTACCCACAGGCTGCCCAGTGGCCCTGTGCAAGATCAAGGCAGGGCAGGGAAGCAGCCAGAGTGTCGATACTCAGCTCCACATGCGCCTGTCCCTCTTGTCACCATACGCCTCCCTTACTCATCCTCATGCCCATGCCTGGACAGCTGGAGCCGCAGGCCCAATGTGGGGTGGGACAGCCATCTGCCTTCGGTGGCACCGCATGAGGCAGGGGTGGCCTTGCCCGGGGCTGCTCTACTGGGATGTGGTGAGTCTCAGTCTACGTCTGCATGGTGTGGGGATCACCTGCCGGGGCAGGCAGTGAGAAGGTGGCCAGCACTAGCTGGTGGCCCTCCTCTGGGAGCACTGGTCTGTGCTGCCTGGCCTCAGCTGGCTTCTGAGGAGTGAATGGGGTGCTGAGAGGCTGGCCTTCTGTGGCAGAGGCACCTGGCATGAGGCACATGTGCGCCAGGCAGTCACTCCTTGGAAATGGCTAGGTGGGGCAGTGACCCCCAGCCCAGGCTTTTCAGGAAGGGCTGGACCTGGAGGAGGGAGTTGCTGGGGCAGGGCCTGGCTGTCCTGGTCCTCAAATGTGTGGCTCCCTCGGAGGGCCAGTGCTGTAGGACAGCCATCCCCGAGTGTTCTCAAGATGGTAGTGGCCCTGCTTCTAACTCCAGGTCTTGGGGCTGTGACAGAGGCTGTGGAGTGGGCAGGGCCTGGGGCATCATCAAGAGTGAGTGGACAAGGCCTGGGCTGAGAGGGTGGCTGAGAGAAGATCCTGGAGCCACATTCCTCTCCTCGGCCTGGGAAAAGGAAGCCCATGGACAAGCCCTGCCCAGGAAGAGCTCCTCTTCACAGGCAGCTTGTCTCCTGGTCGCCTTCTCAGCTGGCTTCTCAGGGGCTTATCTGAGTCAGACTTTCCTCTTGCCTATCTGAAGCCTCCTGTGGGGCTCTGAGGAAGACAGTCTAGCTCAGTGTACAGCGGGACTCGTCACCTCAGGGCCATTCATTCGGGGCTTGTTTTGTGCATGCTGCTGGCTCAGCCAGACCCACCAGAAGAAAATCTGTGAGGTGGCTGTTGGGGGACCTGGGAGGCTCTGAAGGTCTGTAACAATGTGGACCCCACTTCAGAGATCAGTCTTTCAGGCTGTGTGTGCTGGTGCAGCCCCTTGCTTGTCCCTGGAGCTGGCTGGTTGGGGAGTCAAGAGGCTGACTCAGTGTCCTGGGAGGGCCAAGTCCCTGACCTCTGGGCTCTTGGTGGGGGGTGCAGAGGTGGTTATGTCTGTCTCAGCCATGCAGGAGCAAGGTCAGGGGCTCATGGGGCAGAGAGCAGAGGCGTCGGCACCTGGAGGGCCCAGCCTGCAGACAGGGATGAGAGAGCTGGGCCTGGTGCTGGTCTTGCAGGGTGGTGGCCACACAGCAGCCTGTTGCTGGGTGTCTGAGGTGGCGCCAGGTGTCTCCATGTGTCAGCACACTTGGTCATGGGCACTGCTACAATGTGTGTGTGTGTGCGTGTGTGCGCGCACACGCGCGTGCTCCTGCTGTATGTGCAGAGGCCAGGGCTCTCAGTCTGTCACTAACTGCCTTCCTCCTCTGCTGCTGCTGCTGCCAAGTTTGAGGCCCCGGGACCTTTCTCGGAGCAGGCCAGTCTGCTGGACCTGGACTTTGACCCCATCCCACCTGTGGCAAGCCCTGTGAAGGCACCCACACCCTCTGGTCAGGTTGGTTGTGCCCACCACTGCCCATGGGCCCACCAGTCTCCAGGGCTGATCCCTGGGCTTCTGTTTGTCCACTGCTATGTGGGTCACACAGGCCCAAGTGTGTGGGGATTGAAGGATCACCAGGCCCTCTTCCCCTCACTGCCCTGCACCTGGTGTCGTGGTCCTCAGCCCTGCTTGCTGTGGGTGTAGGGCAGAGAGTGGACAGGGCCCCTGGGCCCGCCCTTCAGAGAGGGTTAGCTTCGTACTTCCTGTGGTTTTTTTGGCATCTCAGCAGACTGCCTTCCGGGTAGCTGCTCCCCAGCCCGAGACCTGGCTGCCCCTGAGAGAGGTCCAGGACTGTTGTCTGCATACTTCTGAGCCCAGAAGTTCTGTGCACCCATGTGGGATGGGCTTGAGAGCCTGGGGTGGGGGGTCCCAGAGATCGCCTGCCTGCTGTCTCTATCCTCTGTGTTAACTCTGCCCTTTTCCCTCACTGCTGCACTCAGTCCATTCCGTGGGACCTCTGGGAGGTAAGCCGAGTTTGCTCCGTGTCTGGCCCTGGGGTGTTGCCCCTCCATGTGTGCGCAGGCCCACCACCCCTCCTCCGTCTGGCCTGTTCACAGGTGCATGCACACAGCACACTCAGGCACGCAGTGTACATGCACAGTGAGCTCACTGAGACCGCCTCTCCCTCACACTGATCCGCTGCTCTTCCCTGGTGGGCCTGTGGGAAAGGGTCTCCTCGGTGGTTGAGTGAGACAAGGGTCCTCTGTGATGTGGCCCAGTTGTCATGGCCTGCAAGTGTCTGCTGTAGACCAGCAGCCAGGCGGTTGCCCAGAGTAGCCTGAAGATCCTCGTGGTGGATTGAGGCCTGCGAGGTAGGAGGGCCTTAGGGTGAAGGCTCGTTCTTAGCCAGGAACACAGGGTGGTGCCAGAAAGTGCTTCGTTGGGGAAGGGAGGGGCACCTGGGAGCAGGGCCTGTGGTCAAGGGTGAGGCCAGCTTCATCAGGACAGACTTCACCTCCTGAGAGCTCAGGACAGTAGGAGGGCTTGAAATGTGCCAACAACTAGCAGTGAGAGAGCTGGAATTCCACAGGGCCTCCTGGATGCCGTCCTGAGACCTCCCAGAGGTCTCAGTCAAGAAGCTGGTAGCACAGGGCAGAGATAGGTGGGTGTGGCACACAGGTGTCCTCAGGGTCCCCTACTTAGGAGGTTCCACAGCCTGTTTGACTCTGAAGGATTTGGAGAGGGCAAGCCTGGTGTGAGCTGGCAGGCCAGTCCCATGAGGAGGCACTGGAAGTGCTCTGTGTTGCCACCACACCTGCAAGTCCCCTTGGCGGTGGCAGGAACAAGGTGGGAGGGGGCGACCCCACCCCCAAGCCCGGCCAGGCTGCCTGCCTCTGGCACGCCCACTTCCCTGTCACTGCTGGCCACTCACGATGTCTTCTCTTGTTTCACGCCCCTGCCCAACACCTCCCTTGGCCCCCACTCCCCTCCCCATCTTCTCCTGGTGGCCTGCCCCCAGCCCACAGAGAGTCCAGCTGGCAGCCTGCCTTCCAGGGAGCCCAGCGCTGCCGAGGGCACCTTTGCTGTGTCCTGGCCCAGCCAGACAGCCGAGCCGGGGCCTGCCCAAGTAAGTGTCCCTCCCCATCCTGGCCTGTCCCGTCCCTGGGGTGTAGCATAGACAGAGAACCCAGAGGACGGGATGCAGAGTGGACCAGGCCACTGGCCCAGTGGGTAAGGTGGGCTTTGAGCCCCAGGACTCTAGGACAGGGACCACGGGGACTCATCGGGGGTGTGTTGAGCCACACCCACAGTGGGTGCTTACTCACCCAGCACAGACTCCCCTGAGCAGGGGGAGGGGCATTTCAAAGTATTCACGTTTATGCTGGGCACTTCCTAGCACCTCTCTTCTCTTAGTCTTCCTAATCTTGTCAGCCAGATGCTTCCTCTTTTACAGATGAAGTAGAGGCTAGAAAGGTTGGGCACCTTGTTCCCGGTGCTTGGAAGTGGCTGAGGGGGCACCCCTGCCCACCATGCAGCATCCTCAGGGGAGAAGGCGGTGTCTAGGGCTGTGCTGTAGGTCCTCGCCAACCTGTGAGGGGCCAGCCAGCTGTGCAGGAGGGGGCTAGGCTTGGAGAAGTCCTGGGTTTAGAGTGCAGGGCCTGTGAGGCAGGGTTGGAGCATCATCCCAGGGGTCTGTGCTGGGGTTATGTGTGTGCATCACTTGGCATTCCTGGGCCTGCCCCCACCTTCTGTCCAGCTGCCAGCACTAGCCCTGGGGCCTACCATGGCCTGCATCTCCTACGGCCCATGTCCTTGTCCTGGTCGAAGTGTCTGCCCTGTGTCTGACTCCTTGCCGGCATTTATATTGCAGCCAGCGGAAGCCTCGGAGGTGGCGGGTGGGACCCAACCTGAGGCTGGAGCCCAGGAGCCTGGGGAGCTGGCAGCGGCAAGTGAAGCAGCCTCTGTAAGACGGCAGGGACCAAAGCCCTGTCCTTATTCCCCGCTGTCTGTCTGTTGCCTGCCTGTCTGTCCTCTGCTGCCTCAGCTCCCTTGTGCTCCTTGCCGAGTTCTGTGGAGCCTGGGGCAGGTGCCTGGGCACCAGGCAGACACCCTTCCCTCCCTGTGGTGGTGGCCCAGCCCTCGAGGCCTGGTCCACCTGACCTGTCACCTGTCCCCAGAGCTCTCTTCCGGCCGTGGTGGTGGAGACCTTCTCAGCGACTGTGAACGGCACTGTGGAGAGCAGCAGTGGGGCTGGGCACCTGGACCTGCCTCCGGGCTTCATGTTCAAGGTGGGTCCTGGGGCCGAGTCACCCTCTTTCACAGATGGGGCTCCGCAGGGCTGGGCCGGGGACCCAGGGCCCTGATGCGTTCCCCGACCTCTGCAGGTGCAGGCCCAGCATGACTACGCTGCCACTGACACTGACGAGCTGCAGCTCAAGGCTGGCGATGTGGTGCTGGTGATCCCTTTCCAGAACCCCGAGGAGCAGGTGCGCTGTGGGGAGGCTCCTCCACTGCCTCTGCGGTGGGCTCGGCCGGCCTGCAGGGGGCAGCAGAGGCCGCCCTCCCTCGCTCATCCAAGCTGGGGCTGCGTCTTGCTTCCGTCCCTCCCCGGGTCTCGGTCCGACGGTCTGGGACCGTGCACCTCAAAGGCTTCGCCCACAGGGTCCTGGGCTTCCCAGTTGTGTCTGGAGCTGAGTCTCAGCCCGGATGCCTTCCAGATCCCCCGGGCTATGGTTTCTCCGTGTTAGTTATCCTCAAAGTGAGGGCCCAAGGTGGTTGTGGTGGCACATGCCTGTAATCCCAGCACTCTGGGAGGCTGAGGCAGGAGGATCACAAATTTCAACTCAACCTGGGCAATTTAGTGACACCTTGTCTCAATATAAAAAGTGAGAAAGGGCTGGGGATAGCGGGAAATAGCTCAGTGTGAAGTCCCTGGGTTCAATCAGTACTAGAAAAAAAGTAAATAAGGGAGGTGCCCTGGCTGAACCTGGGCTGGTCCCAATTCCATCCATCTTGGGCTTGAGTGGCTGCTGTGCCCAAGTGGCCCATGCCTCACTGTTGGTATAAATTGGCCTTTGTGAGTTGTTGGTGGTGCCCATGTGGACATCTGGGCTTTGCATTCAGTTCAGCCCGAGTATTGCAGGCCCTGCACTGGAGCCTGGCCAGCTCCTGCTCCCCTAAGGCCATTGTCATCCTCCCATCTGCATGACTGAATTGTCAGGGTGGCTGAAGGGAGGCCACCCTAGCTGGGGATCCGGGCTGGCACTTGGCACAGCGGGTGGGAGGTGTGGGTCATAGGATTTCTAGGCTGGGACCTGCATCCACTGACCCTTCCCAGCCCCTGGGTCTCCACTCCACAGCCTGTGGGTGCGTGGTTGACAGGACAGAAACAGGATCTGTGATGAGGCAGATACAATACAGAGTGAAGCCACCCAGACCCAGGAAACTCCTATGCACAGCCTGGTCACAGCAGTCCTGGGCAGGTGTGGGGCCGCTGTACTTCAGGGTGAGGCTGGGGAGAAGCAGAGGACATGCTGCAGGGGCACCTGGCTGGCATGCAGTGCTTGGGACCTTCTTGAGCAGTGTGGTGAACCTATGGCACTCTCGCTACAGTGGGCTTTTTGTACATTGAAATCTCTGAAAGGTTCACCATCACTGCTGTGGAAGCTTTTCATTGGCCAGTACCTCCAGAGTGCTCTGATAGTGTTTCTAGAAGTATGAGACCTAGAAGGACAGCTGATGTCCTCCACTGGACCCTATCGTCTGTGGGTACCAGAGGGTGGGAAGCCCTTGTGCCTGGGAGTGAGGGAGTCCAGTGAGGGAGTTGCTCAGACATGTTCAGACCAGTGGAGTAGTCAGGGTACCTTTCCAGAAAGAGGTCCGTTTCCCCAAACTGGGCATAGGCTTTCCCCGACCCTAACTGTTGAGGGCAGGCTGGTACTGCTGGGTGGACCAGTGATGCGGTGCTACTGGGTCTCAGGGAAAACTGCCTGCAGGAGGAGAGAGGAATAGTCTTGCCAGAGGTTCCCTCCACCCTGGTCCTGGTGTGACCTGGGTCTCTGCCTGCTGCAGGATGAAGGCTGGCTCATGGGGGTGAAGGAGAGTGACTGGAACCAGCGCAAGGAGCTGGAGAAATGCCGAGGTGTCTTCCCTGAGAACTTCACGGAGCGTGTGCAGTGACAGAGCCCCCTTGCAGGCCCGCCGGGCACTTGAAGAACATCTTTTCCCGAAAAATGTGTGTTTCTTTTCTGATTTTTTTTCTCCTTTTTTTCTGTTTTTTTTTTTTTTGTTTGTTTGTTTGTTTTTAAAACTTTTCAAAAGCAAAGGGAAATTGAGAGAGGAGAGACCTGAGCCGACAGGTGTTCTCCCAAACATTAAGTTGCTTTTCAAAGAGCCCGGTTCAGGCCAGTCCGGCAGAGTTCACCAGTGCTCCTGAAGCTGTGTGTCCCCTAGTTGAGTTCCCAGCGTCCCCGCCCACCCGCATGTGTGCCTGGCCACAGGGAGGGCTGGAGGCCACTGAGCCACCACTGCACTTGCCTGAAGCTTCAGCCGCCACTGGCCTGGGCAAGGGTCCTTTTCCTGGCAGCTGCTGTGGGTGGGGCCCAGTCACCAGCCCAGCCTGGCCCTGCCCCGCAGACCATCCGTGTGCTGTTTGAAGATAAACCTTAGTGTTCAAAACAAAATGAAACAAAACTTCTGGTGAAAACACTCAGAAAGATGTAAATGTGTCTTATTTGTCTCCGTCGTCCCATCTGAGGCTGTGGTGCTGAGCTGCTGGTTGGTGTGCCAGCCGTGTGGCTGCCCTGCCCCGGCCCAGAGCCCGTGCTGGTGCCCAGCTGGAAGCCCCGGTGATGTTCCCGAGGTTGCCCTGAGTGACTGTGGGAACTGGGGGTCAGGTACTGGGACTCCACTCTGCAGATGAGAACCTTGAGGCCCAAGGAGGTTGGGGCCTGGTTAGGGAGTTGCAGAGGGTCTGAATGCTGCAGTCTGCTGGCGCCAGGAGGGCCGGGGTCATGTGTGACTGTGACCTGCTGGCTTTGCCCCTTCTCGTGGCTCCCACTAAGCACAGCCTTAGCCTTTTGGGCTGGTCTGAGTGGCTGATGCACACAGTGGTGGCCTGGTCTTTCCAGGGACCTGGGAGTTGTGCTTGTGGGCTCAGGAATGGGCCTGGATGTGCAGGTAGGAGTGTGTCTTTATATCTGTAGTGATGATGAGAGCAGGAGAGCTGATAACCCCAAATCCACGGCCCAGGACAGTGTTCTCCCTTGTGCCCATGTGTATCTCAAATTTCAGGTGCCTCTGAGAGGGGCTTGTTGAGCCAGTCATCCCCCAGACCCTTCCTGTGCCTTCCCCTTGGGGTGGACACTGCAGATGCACAGCCAGCACACATCCCCAGCTCCTCCCAGCAGGACTCTGGCTGTTCAGAGACCAGTGTGCTCCACTAGCACTGCTCAGTATCCCAGCTTTCTCCCAGCCATGGGTAGCTTTGTGACACAATCCTGGCCTGTGAGATGAGGGAGGGTACACAGGTAAAAAATACCAAAGCCTGAGTGTGGCTTTCACCTCCTTCCTGGAATGAGGGCTAGAGGAGCAGCAGCCATCTTGTGACCCAGCGGTCACATAGGAGGACAGAGCCACTCACTGAGGGTGTGGCACATTGAGCACAAAGGGGAAGGATGGAGTGTCCAGTCCAAGCTAGTGGCCATGCTTCTGGCTTTTACTTGAAGCCTTCCTAATTGGTCCCATATCTGTCCCTAGGTCCTCAGATTTGGCCTCCTAAAGAGTCCTGCACCCCCCCACCCCCCATTCAGCTCTCACCATCCATTTCCTCTTGCATCCATAGTGGGTCCAGCACCCCTTGGGTCTCCTACAAGCCCACTGCTAGAGCAGAACATGGCTTCCAGGGAGATTTTCCTGACATTTACTTCCCCATTGCCCATGTTTATACCTTCAGTAGCCTTCCTTTCCATACAAGTCCAGATCCCCAAACCAGGCCCTGCATGCTCTGGCCACTCCCTTGTTTTCTCCCATTCTCTGCCTGGAAGGGCCTGTCCCACAGTGGAAATGAGCCATGAGTCCTCTTCCTGTGTGACCTCTCTGCCATGCTGTGGCTGAGCACCCTCAGGGAAGCACCCTTTCTTCCAGCTGACCCAGCTCTGTAGGACTGAGGGCCTAGCAGAGGGGTGGCTATGAGCCCAGAGCTCTCCCCGTTTTGTCATGCTGCTTGCCTCACTGCAAGTACCAGGATGGAGCTGTCCCTGCCACCCCACCTCATACTGACTCCCTGTGCAGCCCCCTGGACCAGGCCAGCCCCAGCCCAAGGGTGGCTCAGTGACCAGGTGTCCTGCTGTTCCTGGCCCCTGGCACATGTCTGCCCGCTGGTCAGTTTTAGAAGCCACAGGGCACTGTTTGCTAAAAACTGGAAAAAATGAGCCACAGCCCCCCACCCCCACCGGACAACATTTTCAGTTTTGCCTGTGGTGGACTTTAGTGAATCCTCTCTGAGCTGGCCAGGGCAGGTCTCCCTTGCAACCCCCATCCTGCTGTGGGCTCAGCTGTCACCCAGCCCCAGCCCAGAGCAGATAGATGAAGTGACCAGAGAGCAAGTCTCTACTCCCCTATATCCATCCTGTAACCTCCAGCAGCCTATGCAGAGCCCTCAAACCCGGCTTCCCTGTCCCTAAGCAGGATTTTGGATGACAGGGTATTTGTAGTAAAGTTGCTAACCTCTGCCAGCAGAGCCCGGGGGTACACCGTCACAGACTCATTCTCACTCTGGTACTCTTTCTGGATGTTAGTTTCCCCAATTTTGATTCCACTTTGTTTCCCTGAAATCTGCTAATCTTCCTGTTTTGCTCACAAGAATTTTATGAGAGACCGTGAGATCCTACAGCAAGGACTACATGTGTCCATAATATTTTGGACCAACAAAAGGCATCCATCCTCATGAACATGTATTTTTTGAAAAAATGTGGCACGCAAACAAACATGTGCATGTGTATGTCTTTAGTCTAACAAAAGAATGCCTGCAGCTGCTCAGCACATTCTAGAATTTCCTATTTGGGAAACATCTTGTGCTGGAAGGTTGTCTGAATGTCTTCCATGCTGAGAAACAGTCTTCTGTCAGGGAATTTGATTTTCAGGCCATACGAAGAAAATAACTTCTACGTAAAGCTGCCTACCATGTAGCATTGGGGTAGATTGAACTAGAAGGAAGCAAAACATTCCTCTAATGGAAATCAAATATTATTTGTTGAGAAAAAATACCTTAAGGAGCATGTTTGATTCTGGAAGAGGGTCCCATCAACCATGGCCTGGGTGAGAATCGAGGGGCGAGCTACTTGCATGATTCTGCCCCTGCTTGGGGGATGGACGGGGAGGTGGGTAGGGACTCCCAGCCCACCCTAACAAGGAGGTTGGGGAGAATGAAGGGAGCATCTGCAGGGGTGGGGCTCTGAGGAGAGGGCAGTCGGCCCTGCCTGGAGAAGGACCCGGCATGGGAACACGTATTCTGGCCACAAACGCTGTAGTGTGTAGGACACTGAAGATGGGTGCTCGGTTTGAAGTTGATTCTAGTTGTGTGTTGGGCTAGAAAAAAATCCTGTTTCTCACGACCAGCCCTGAGTGTGTTCCTGTAGTACTGAGGAATCACAGGAAGGGACCGACTCCATGTTGGAGCTGACAGACTAGAGAGGATCCTGCAGTAGAGAAGAGAGGGCTTGATAGGGGCTGATGGATGAAACACCTCCCTCGGCCCAGGCTCAGTAAAGGTTGTAGGAGGTAGTAGGGCAGGAACTCAAACCTTCACAGTAAGTAGGAAGAGACAAGGAGCCACTTTACTTGGAGCAAAAAGAGATGATCCCCGAAGTCCAAGGGCGCAGGACCAATGACAGGCAGATTCTTGGTTTGTGTTCTGACCCCTGAAGGCCAGTGTTGGGAATCAAGAGCTGGGCTCTGGAGTGGAAGACACCTTACTTCCGTGGTGCAGTTTTGCCCTGGCCTGTGGTTTCATTTCCTATAAAATGGTGGTAATGCTTGAATTAAGCTTGTTGTATGAATTAATAAGTATTGCAGGACAATTTCTGCTTTTTGAATTATTTTATTTTTTGCAGTGTTGGGGATGGAATCCAGGGCTTTAGCACTGAGCTACATCCCTAGCCCTTTTAAACACTTCTTATTTTTAGACAGGGTCTCCTCAGTCATTCAGATTCCCAGGTTGGGCTGGTGGTTTCAGTTCTCTTGACTCCACATATATCTTTTTTTTTTTTTTTTTGGTACCAGGGATTGAACTCAGGACCTTGTACTTGCAAGGCAGGCAGTGGAACCACTGAGCTAAATCCCCGGCCTGCATGTATCTTATTCAAATAGAATGTTTTCTTTTGGGTCTGGGGATGGAGCCCAGGCAACTGTTGTACCATTGAGCTGCACCTTCAGCCCTCAGCTTGGACTTGTGTTTTCTAGAAACTACAGGCCAAGGAGCTGTCACCACCCGGCCTCACTCCTTACCTATAATTTTGGATGCTTTCCTCGCTTCTCAAAGTTTCCCATACTCTTGGCCTGCAGGAATCACTGGAAGTCAGGGACCCCAAGTGTTGTTCCTCCAGAGCTTTGTGGTGTTGATTCCATATATAAAGTGGCTTATTTTCCCTGTTAACAGAATAATTCCCAATTTGCCATCCCCAATATGGCCTTTATGGCACAGTACAATTCTATGCCAGAGAAAGGGGCCCAGGTTCTTATTGAACTGATGAAAGTAATTGTATTTCTAAGAAAAGTTGAGGAGGCTAAGTAAGCTTCTGAATTGTGGGAGGCCAGTGAGAATCAGATATTATTGAAAAATATTTCTTTCAATTGACAAAAAGCAGTCTATTAAGTTGTAGGTTAAGAAGGAAGAAAAGGAGCTTACTCCCAGATCTATAAATGAAAAAACATTAAAGTAACATTAACAGTACCTCAAAATATAACCACAATAAAATGGGCTCATTCAGTCTTGTGTGATCAATTCCTGTTCGCTGACTATTGGTGTACTTTCGGAAGTCTTTCATAGTCTATTTTCCTAGTCTACCTTTTTTTTTTTTTTTTTTTTTTTGGTACCAGAGATTGAACTCAGGACCTTGCACTTTTGAGGCAGGCACCGGAACCACTGAGCTAAATCCCTAGCCCTTCTAGCCTACTTTCAGAAGCTTTTCCTTGAAAAGAAGCCTGGAGTCCAGACTCCACTGTCTGCGTTCCCTGAAGCCCCTGGTTTGAGGCCCAGGCTGCCCTTCTTTGCTGAAAACGCAGCATCCAGCCTGGAGCTCATGGCAGAGCTCGCACATGCACAGCAGAGCACACCGAAAACTATCTGCAGATGACATGAGCTGTGGTTAGTTTGACAGCAAGCAATAATACAAAAAGGCAGGAGACTAAAATCTCCATTGGGAAATAACTATTTCATGAGTTTTGATCAATGTTTCCTGAAGGGTAAAAGAGCTTAGAGACAGCAAAGGCACTGGCAATCCTTTAGGGTCTTCTCTTATAGCAGGTGAGGTCTGAAATATTTATATAATGACGTTTTACTGATACAAACTCAACCTAAGGGAGGCTGAATATCTCTTCAGATGTGACACCATCTCCCATGCAACCCCAATTAAGGAACAATGAACGTAACTACTTCTAGCATCTCTCTTTCTCTTGCTTCATAAGGGGAAACAACAGATCTTTGTGACTTTTCTAGGGACCTCTAGGAAGTTTCTAAGAAGGTTTAAAGATAAAAAGTTTTATTTTGCTGTTTCTATATTTAAGATCTGATCTCAGGAAAGAAAAATCAGAATTATCCAAGAGGAGGAGGACACTTGGTTCTTTGAGTATCATGGGTGCCTAAGAGACAAATTTTGCATACCCCTTTGGTAATAATTTTAAAATCTGTAAATGAAGACATGATTTTCAAGAACTTCATTATTTTCATGGATGAGGGTTTGTGCTTTGATTTAAACAATAAAGGACATAATATAATCAGTAGAGAGCACAGAAATTTCACTGGAAAGGCACAGGCAGTCTGCTGTCTGGGCCTACTTCACAGATGGTAAAGAATAACCTTTCACACTGTAGATGAAGTCAGGAATCAGTAAGAAGGCAGCGAGCCCATCAAAGTGAGTGAACTTTGTCAGCATTTTAACATATTTCATGGTTTCTCCTGAGACAAAGATGTCATAAACCAAGGCAAATAAAATTCAACCCCTTTCACTGCTGTCTTCCATATTTTGGATGAAAACTACTCTTGCCATATAAAGCAAAAACACACACAGTTGTACTCTCTGACTACTGTTTTATGCACGCCATCAGCCGCTCTTGGTAATGGTAATTTAATCTACAGTAACCAACTTTTCTTCCACAGAAAACACTGGGAAGGTGGGCAGCAAATTGAGATGTGCCCCCCACAAGCATTTCTTCAGACGGGCAGAGTATATGACACACACACACACACACACACACACACACACACACACACACACAGTCTCCACAGCCACAGCCTTTTATTCCTTAAGGTGGCAAGCTTAGACACATTCATAAACAGGACCCAAACATAAAAATAGCATACACAAATAAGAAGCACAAACAGACAAGTTTAAAGTTACTCTTAGTAATCTGTGTGGTTTTTTTACCTTTGGTACCAGGGATGGAACTCAGGACCTTGTGCTTACGAGGCAGGTGTGGTGCCACTGAGTTAAATCCCTGGCCCAGTAATCTGTGTTTTAGTGTTACATTATTTAGAAATTTACCTAGATATCCAATGATTCCATTAAAGAAATTTATTTTGTATAAGTTTAAGATTTTGTTAGCTAAAGATTTTAGAAATTTATTTAATCTGATATATGACAAAACAGGTTGATAAGTTTGTCTAATGATTCTATTTAAAGTAACATCAACTGGGCATGGTGGTGCACACCTGTGATCCCAGCGCCTGGAGGCTGAGGAAAGATCACAGAGAGTTCGAAGTCAGCCTGTCTTCTATAGTGAGTTCAAGGCCAGCCTGAACTGCACAGTGAGTCCCTGTCTGCATAGTGAGGCCCTGTTTCCCTCCACTCAAAGTAACACCAATTTTACAGTTATCATAAGAGTATGCTACCACTGAGCTATATGTCCCCAGATAATCTTTTTTTAAACCAAAATTGTTAAGCTAGTTTGACTTGCTAGAGATTTACCTTAATTATGTGAACTTGGATTTATAAAATATTTCTCTGCTAGCTGATTCGGTATGAAATTATTTTGTTTCAAAGCCTGGCACAATGGAAGTGTGAGAAGTTAGGACTTTCCTTATAAACTAATCAAAACAGTGTAACTTTGATTTAAGAGACATAATGATCTAATTCATGAATATATTTCCCACTCACATACCAAATGGTCACAGGCATTCTCACTACAGACCCACAAATGTTTAGGTCACAGACATGTAGAGAGACTATGCCAAGGCCAGAAGCAAACATCAAACACAAGCTTTTCCCAGTGCCAAGTTTCAAGACCTGTTCCTCCTCACAGGGAGCACCAAATTCTTCATCTACTGGAGCATGACAAACAAAGAAACAAGGACTAAAGAACTACATTTTCTTTTTTCTTTTTGGTACCGGGGATTGAACTTGGGTCCTTGCACTTGCGCAGCAGGTGGTGAAACCACTGAGCTAAATCCCTGGCCCAGGAACTACATTTTCTGTCATCTTTCACTTAAGAGGGAATATATCCCTACCATCCATTTGCAGAGATTACCAAATGGTCAGATCATAAAACTAAATTGCCAAGCATTGTTGCCAAAAATGGAGAATAATTTATCAGTCATGCATGCACCAGAAATAGAATGACCAGAAATAAAATTCAGCAAAGATTAGAGAAATAAATCTAGAGAAACAAAAGGAAAAGTTCTTTTGCTACTTTGAATTCTCAGAAGGCCAAGAAAGGAGGTGTTTCACCTCCAGTACCTACCAGGTGGCTTTTGGCTGTTTACCTGGCTCTGGCAGAATCTATGGGGTCTCAATGTGAGGCCTCTAACAATGCAGAAGGGTGATTTTCAAAAAGTTGCAATCACGACTTTCATATAAATATAAATATAAACATAAATGAATGCATGTTAAAGATTGCAATGAGGTATTATTGAAAAAGGAGCCAGTTCAAATATTTATGTTCCCCATTGGACAAAACCCATTGGCATTTCTATGGACATTTTTGCACTACCACGGACAGAAAATATCTGTACCACCACCAGCTGTCCACAAATTATTTTCTGTCTCTCCAGAGTTGCCAGACACTCCAGCTAGACAGTCAAAGGTGTGTGCCCCTGTGGAATCAGACAGCTCCTGGCAGGTATGCTGGACAATAGCCAGATTCCACTGAAAGGCCATCCTGACAGAAGGAAGAAAAGACTTCAGGACAGAAAAAAGACAACAGGATGATCTTGGAGGATTACATGGAATGGTCACAAGTAAAATATTATCTTACCTGTGTTCAGGGAGCTTGTTATAATAATTAGTATTAATGAATAAATGAATGCTATAAAGCATGTTATAATGATTTTAAAAATTTAAAAAAGGATTATATTTTTTTCTCTCATCGTAGAAATGACTTCAAAAGTTCTTACCTGAAAGGCATAGGCAGTGATAATCCAGGTCCAGTGCTGACCAGTGAGAATGGACATGAGTGGTGGACCCACTAAGTTCCATGTAGTCAGAGCAGTTTTCTGTCTCCTGTAAATTTCAGCTTGCTCCTTACACTTGATCTTCGCCAAAAAGCTGAGAAGTGATTCAGCTTGTTCCTTACAGAAAAATGAGAAAATGCTCCAGGTGAAGACAGTGCGAGAAGGTAACTTGTGCAAATTCTTTGAGGTCTTTCTTTTGTCTCTATTTTACTGTTAGTATGTTCCCAAGTATGGATGAACACTGCCTGCTATTTTGCAGTTCAGAGGGAGTATATGATATCCATGCTGAGCATGTCTGAAACACCTTTCCAAAGTCTGACAATCTCCTATGAGTCATGTAGATCTACCATTATTTACAGATCTCTCTGTTATTGGACTCTCATACTCTTTCTTTCTTTCTTTCTTTCTTTCTTTCTTTCTTTCTTTCTTTCTTTCTTTCTTTCTTTCTTTCTTTCTTTCTTTCTTTCTTTCTTTCTTTCGTACTGGGGATTGAACTCGGGACCTTGTGCCCGCGGGGCAGGTGGTGGAACCACTGAGCTAAATCCCCGGCGCCTCTCAAACTGTTTCTTATTCTCTACACCCTTATTATTCCCTCAGGAAAAATTTCCTAAAATGGAAATTCTGGGTCAAAGGGCATTCATTAACAAAAATAAGCATTTTCTTTCAGGAGAGTTTTAGATTGATAAAATTATGAAGACAGTACAGAGAGCTCCTGTCTACCCTGCATTCAGTTTCCCCAATTACTAACAGTATCATCACAGCATTAGTATTACTAACATCTCACATTAGCTTTTGATTGCTGTGACCCCAAATCTCAGAAAAACAAAGGATGAAAGATTTACTTTGGTGCACATTTCAGAGGTGTCAGTCCATGGTTAGCTGGCTCCATTGCTTGTAGCCTGTGATGAGGGAGAAGCATCATGGCAGAAGGCTGTGGAGGAGGAGAGCTGAGGAGCTCACCTCATGGCAGCCAGGAAGCAGAGAGAAATGGAAAGAGCTCTAGTGGAAGGGGCTGGGATCAGATGTACCCTTCAAAAGCATCCATGGATGGGATTGGTGCCACTACAGTCCAATCACCTCTCTAGGCATCTCTTAATCTAATTGAGTTGATAATCAATAAACTCATATGATATACTATTACGAACTGAAGTCCATATTTAGTTAAGATTTCCTTAGTTTTTTTTTTTTTTTTTCCTCTAATGTCCTTTTTCTGTCCCAGGATCCCACAGTGGGTCTCATATTACATTTGGTCATCATGTCTCCTAGGCTCCTCTGGACTGTGATCTTTTCTTAGATTTTCCTTGTTTTGGATGACCTTGATGATGCTGAGGGGGTCAGATATCGTAGAGAACATTTCGAGCTGGAATTTGTCTGATGTTTTTCTCACAATTAGGATGGGTTTTGTGTTTTGGGCTTGAGGACCAAAGAGGCAGTGGCATTCTCATCTCTTCCTGTCAAGGCCATGTACTGTCAGTGTGACTTTTTATCATTGGTTCTGACCTTGATCACCTGACTTGGCTGGTGTTTAAAGGTACTCTCTGTAAGTTATGTTCCATCTTCTTGGGGGAGAAGTATTACACTATTTGGACTGTGTCTGCCTGGGAAGTTAGTCCATTCTCCCCCATCTATTTATTCAGCTGTGCCTTATGTTACAATAGGCTTAGACTATTGATTTCATACTTGGAGTATAAAATTCAACACTATATTATTTTGTTGCTCAAAATGACCCAGCTTTTGTCCATGGATGCTTTTCCAACTGGCTCTTCTATCCCTTGGCATACCCCCATCATTGTGGGATAATTTTTTTTAGCACTTTCTTACATTCTGGCACTGGGTGATACTCCAGGCTAATTTCATATATTTCCTGCTCCAACCCAGAACCAGCCATTTCTTCAAGGAACCCAGCATACATTTTAAAAGGTTTTAAATTCACGTGTCATGATATGTGTCATGATACATGACACATTATATGAGTGCTTTGAGTGCTTATTTCTCATTACACTGCAATGATCTAAAAATAATACTTTGTCACCTCTTTGATTCCTTTAATAATTCATGATTTTATCTAATTTTTTAATTTTATTAGCCATTTGTCATTTGATAAATTGCCATGCCACATTTTTAACTCATCTTTTTATTGGACTGTTCACTTGTAACTCAACATTTCCTAAGAGCTATTTTTCTAGCGTAAATGTTAATCTTTCAATTATTAAATAAACTCCAAATATTTGTCCTAGTTTCTTATTTGCATTTTGAATTTAAAGATTTTTTTATTTGAAAACAGTAGGTATGGGAAAATTTTAAACAATCACAAAAGAGGGTAACATAATGAAGAATCTCATGTATTTATCTCCCAACTTCAGTAATTATCAATTCTGCAAACTTTCAGTTGATAACATGGGCAACAGGACACAATGAAAGTCAGCTCTTAGAAATGAGTGTGTGTGAATTTGACGGTATATTTTATTTCCGTTTAATAATTTAAAAGTGGGGCTTAGATTGTGAATGTCACTAAATTTTTAAAACAATTTTACTTAAATTTTGAACATACCAGCCTGCCATTGATTGAAATGAAAAATAAACACACTCAAACTGGTTCATCATTATAGGTAATTTAAGAAGCATCGAAATAAGATAATATGGAATCAAAGAATTCTATTAAAGAATCCCACATGAGTGGGAAACATGTTTGCAGCATACTAATTGCTAACAAGATGTAAGAATGAATTCAGTAAATCAGTATAAACGGGCAGGATCTAACCCGGAGATCCTTCAAGCTCACCATCTTTCGGGAAATGGATGTGAAAACCACCAGGAGGCCGGGTGTCCGCGGATCAGGAGGGGTCAAACGGCCTCACACAGCTGGGCGCGGGGGACTCCGCAGGGGCAGACCTGTGGGCCCGGGGCAGCGCGGCAGCACCGCGGATTCAACCCTCGCACGCCCCTCAGCGGCGAGGCACCCGGTCCCCAGCACCGCGGAGAAAGCCGGCGGGGTCGCTCACAGCTCTGTCCGGCCGGCGGGGTGGTGAGGGGGCGCAGACAGTGGGACGCCCCCCTGCAGGCTGGGTGCCCCTGGCCCGGGAGTCTCCGGGGACTTGGGATCTGCGGGCGTGGGCCCCGCTCCCCTTGGTGCCCCGCAAGACCCACGCAGGCGGCCGCTTCTCCCGAGAGCCGGGCTCCTGTCTTCGCAGGTGCCCGGGCTCCGGCTGCTCCTCCCTGCGGGGAACCCGACTGCGGTCTGGCGCCACCCTCACCCCAGTCTACCAGACGGCCCACAGGGCCGGGGTTAAAGCTGCCCCAAGCCGTGCCCGCGAGGCCGCCCTCCGGTGGGGCCAGCCGCACCTCCCTCCTTCCCGGCTCCGAGGCCCCGTCACCCTCCCTGTGGGCGCTGCTCCTGACCGTCCCGGGGGGCTTTGACAGGAGCTCCCCGGTCTTGATTACTGCTCCCTTTCCTTCTGGTACAGTAAGATGCATTCTCAGCTCTAAACCCGGGGTCAGCCAGTTAGAGGTGCAGTCCTGGCGCCAAGTGTGCCCTTGCTCCTGGGTTGCCTTCGCTTCTAGGCTTTTTCAGTAGACCAAAGTAGAAAACAGGTATTTCTTTATAGAGAAAAATACGAGTTCATGCTGCTCTGTCCAATACACTTCTAAGAGTATACGATTTGTACTTACACTCTTTGATTTTATACTACATCCCTTTCATGCTGAAATTATGGTTGATAATGATGGAAAGATAATCATTTAATAAAATATCAATACTAATATATGACTACTGAATGCAGTTTACGATTTCTTTCCTTTTTAAATTATCCATAGTATCTCTCCCATTTGGAATGCATGGTTACAACTGGGGTTTAAAGCCACTTTTCCTTTATATGGTTATGCCGCACGCTTTATATACCATTAGGTTGTTCATTTTGGTTTATTTTCAAATTTTAAGGGACATTTTTGCGACTTAAAAAAATTTAAAAATTACATGAGAAGTTTAGTTTCCTCTTGAAAAATATCGTTACAGCCACAGAAATCTTGTTTCCATAGCTTCCCCTTCACCCTTTTCTTTTTTCTCCCAGTGGGTAGCCATTTAAAAATTGTTTTTTGGTTTATCCTTCCATTTTTATATATATTCAAGAGATGATTAAAATATACTGTGAATGTATAGATTTAAAAAACTATTACAGTAAGGGATATATTGCCATTAATTCTTCTCAAAATATTCCCCCTCACTTGAAACATTGTTTTTGCCCCCCCCTTTTTTTGTTGTTGTTGTTGAGA